>NC_134462.1:106647222-107931279 GCF_047948215.1 Lycorma delicatula
TCGTAAAGCACTTACTCCTAAATTGCCCGATGTTCGAGACTATTCATCGACAATTAAACCATGGTCAAATGTATAGAGTTTTCTCAACCGGAAAAAATGCATCAAAAGACTGTTCCGGTTTTTCTTTGTGATATAGAAGGTTTTGTGATCTAGCGGTTTTTCATACGTTAGATCCCTTTCGGAGTAATGGGCGCGCAGTGAAAGTAGTCTAATGGTCATGTTCCTGTTCCGATATTTGTTATCTTATATTTGGTGTTTATTGTCAAATTTTTTATGAATATTTAGTTTTATTTAAGTCGCTAATGACTTATGCGACTATAAAAAAACAATGAAAACGTAAAACATTACCGTTACTAGTTAATTTAATTTAATCGGAATATTAACACAATTTAATTATAAATTACCGATAATTGTTAAATTTAACTTTATCATTTATTTTTATTCATTATAAAATTGTATTTTATATTACTGATATTTGAGTGTCATACTTCCAGGGTGATTATAACACATTAAGGGAAATTTTTGTATTTCACAAAGTTTTGAGGCCAGTTGAACATAAAGTTGCTAAAATTAAATTAAAAACGCATAAACACAGTGAGTGAATGAGTGAATGAGTGAAAGTGTGTGTGTGTGTGTGTGTGTGTGTGTGTGTGTGTGTGTGTGTGTGTGTGTGTGTGTGTGTGTGTGTGTGTGTGTGTGTGTGTGTGTGTGTGTGTGTGTGTGAGAGAGCGAGAGAGAGAGAGAGAGAGAGAGAGAGAGAGAGAGAGAGAGAGAGAGTGCGAGCGTGCATGCGTCTATTTGTGCGAACGAGTTATATTATATCTAGAGTCGATAAACTACTGACCAACATAAAGTATTTAAATATTTATTGGCAAATCGGGCTGGTCAAGTGGTTAACGTTTCGTCGCAAATCGATTATTTTACAGCTGTTTTTCGAAGTCGAAGGTTCTGAGTTTCAAATCCTAGTAAAGGTTAATTGCTTTTGTACGGATTTGAGTACTAGACGTGGATAATTTTGTAATTGATAATTTTTTTAAAATTCTTTTTTAAACACAAGGGGCGACCGATAACCGCTTGGAAGACGTAACTTCGGTCGCACCCGTGTGTCGTGGCGTAGAAACACCCCCCGTCTTCGGACTCTTCCTTATGTCCGCCCATCGGAGTCCCCCTTGGATCATTGAGGCAAACCGACAGTTCTGGAATGCCAGAAAGCCTCTCATCAAGAAGGCTACCCAACCCGTTCCTATCCTACTCAGGGTCGAGTATGTACTCCATGCACATCCCCCCGTCCAGCCCGCCATCCCCTCACACCTTGAGGGTCCTAAATGCTTCATCGGAGCGCCCCAACCCAATCACTCTTGCTTGAGACCGGGCCCGAACGACCTCTGCGAAAAGGCTGCCTCCCTTGCCCTACACGGATCCACGTATCGATGTGGAGAGTTGCTTAATGTTCACCAGTTGAAAAGATTGCAACGTACACTTAGGTAAATAAATAAATAATAAAATATCTATTAATCCAGGGAAAGAAAGGAGGAAGAAAGAAAAACAAATTTCTAAGGAACAAGTAATTCTTTTACATAGGGATCTTTTTACAACGACCATTTCACAATCAATTTCAAGTCAGATGTCCGTTCTTAAACGACTCAAATTTTTTCTAAACTGTCGTCAGAGCACCTTCACCTTCAGTACGCTTACAAATAACGGAACATAAAATCTGTAAACTTTGGAAACAAGTATTCGAAAAGTAATTGCAATTATTAATCCGATTCCGGTGAGAGCAATTACATCAAGTACAAAAGTACATCAAGTAGACTTACATCATGTAAGTGTATTACATGTGTGCTGCATACAATAACGTTTTGATACATAATTAATTATTCTTCATAGATCCAAATAGAGCAATTATTTTTCAATATAAGTTAATTTTTTAATTTATTAGACCATAAAACAAGCAATAAGCGTACATACATCTTCATGTAATCTCTACGGATCATTAATTATTATAAAATCAACCTCAATTACTGAAACATGAAATGAATTGTAACCTTAATTTGTTCAGTCTATTTAAGTTCAATAACTTCAAATTAACAGAATTAACAAATTAGAAAAATGTTATATCTGCTGCGGAACAAACGAGTTGTAAGCAAGTCTTTTCTTTCGAAGTTAAACAGGTTGCCAACTTTTTTAATTCGTTACAATGTGTGTAACAATTTTTTTATTTTCATTCTTTCACAACTATAAACCAGGATTTACCACCAGTCAGAAAGTGGAAATATCAATGTGCGATTTTTTCTAAAAAATATCATTTATTCATAAAAAATAACAATATCCTCTTCTATCAAACCAAGCAAAAAGATTATTTTCTAACTCAAAAAAATACTTAAAGTAGTTCAGTTTACCTAAAGTTATTCTACCGTTTTTTTTAAATAAATTGTAGAAACATTTAAAAAATCTTCCTATTGATTTAATATAAAATTTAAAAAAATTTCTTTTACATATTATTATTAGAAATACGTTTTTAAATGATACAAATAAAAAATAACTACATTCTCTGTATCTCAATATAACTTTTTTAACACCTTCTAAATTGTGATTTATATTGTTGTTATTATTTTTTTTTTGTTTTCCGTAGGGAGGAAAAATAGCTCTGCCAGCTGTATATAGAGCCCCTGCATGATCGCCCAGGCACTCTAATATCCGAATCCAGATGACCAGAAGGCGTCCCCAGGGGACGATCGACGAGCGACAAACCCCAGAAGCTGGCCACTCTTGACCACCCGTCATTGAATTGCATATCTTTATCGATCGGCATCTCCTCAGCCTGTCGTCGCCTCTCTTCTATCATTGTAGCGATCGCAGTCGAGACACATTTCCATTTGTCGCTCGCTATTGCTGAGCATCACCTTGATTATATCGTTGGCCTCCTCCACACCAAGATCTTCGAACACTACTCTTAAGTCGCTCCATCTAGGTCAAAAGAACACTAGATTCTCTGCTGTTTCAAGCCCGCCGTAATCATGACTGCAACTTGTATTGAATCTGCGCATTCTGTACAGATAGTCTCGGAAACATCCATGTCCAGACAGGAACTGAGTGAATTCGTAGCCTGTTACCGTGCTTTCGCTCCACCCCCAATTTCCTGACGTCGCTTATGATCCCATAGGTTCACCTTTCTTTCCGAATCCCGCCATCTGTCACGTCAAGCCATGTAGAGTTGCTTCGTTTCTGTCCCTTCCATTCACTATTGAAGCT
The DNA here is from genome assembly GCF_047948215.1 of Lycorma delicatula. NCBI lineage: Eukaryota > Metazoa > Arthropoda > Insecta > Hemiptera > Fulgoridae > Lycorma > Lycorma delicatula. The sequence continues at coordinate 106,650,475 of NC_134462.1, forward strand.
CTCATTTGCGCTTGTAAGTCTATGGGCGGCACCCCAGCTATAACCGATGCCGCCTCAGCGCTGATCGTACGATACCCCGCAACGACACGAATATTTAGCCTATGTTTTTACATACCCAAACGCCTCACGTTCCTGGCCCTCGACAACGTTCCCAGCCATACAGGAACTCCATATTACACTACTTAAGAGTGCACACTGGCCAACAGTTTCTTCTCCGTCTGAGGACGCCTTCATTCCCCATGATTTTGCTGAGCGCCTGCACCACTTTTTCGCTGTCTCCTCCTCAACATGTATAGTAAAAGACCGGTGATTGTCCTAAATACCTTGCGCCTAAATACACGCCTAAATACCTTGCGGCTGGACTAGGGCGCACCATCGTGTTTCTCACTCTAAAATATTAAATTATTATTAATATGGACAAAAACCACCTCTGTTTTTTATTTAATAATAGTTAATTAAGCATTTTTTTGATGCGGTTTTACTATTCGTTAATCCACGAGGCAAATGCTACGGCAGTTCCTTTTTTTATTTGTGGAGTTGAACACTTGCCCATTCCTAAAAAAATCTATATAATGTATTTTATTACTATTGATCAGAAATTATAAAATATTAATTAATTTATCCATTTAGAACGCGAATTCACTGACTGCATCACGTAAGGTAGTCCGTTACAATACCATTGCTGGGTGAAAAATCGTTACCAGCAGTATATTTTGACATTTTTCATGTCAAACATGCTGAAATTTAATGACCGATAAGTAGATTTCCTTTTAATTATATTCCATGAACTGAATATGATCAGTAATAAGTCAGAATTTATCATTTTTATATATATTATTCATACTTTAATGACATAATTTCACTTTGGAGTTATTTAGATCGTTTAAAAATAAGCACTTGTGCATGGAAAACACACAAACAGTACTAGAATGGTATTGTTAAAATGTACGTACACCGCATAATCAAGGTGATTCAGGAGAAGAGGGAAATATTTGTGAACTGATTCTAGAGCTTGAAATAAGGAAAAAATTCATACAAAAATATTTCCGGAAATGCTTTGTTATCGAGTTACGGTTAACGAAACATTTCGTCCGGATTTCAATTCTCCCGGTGAAATGAGATCATAGTAAAATTTTTAAGGGATTATATAAGGGTGGTTTCTTGTGTTTTTTGACTTGAAAAATCGAATAAAGTAGATCCTAGAATTCTGTATCCTGTAGTTTTCATAATACTCATGTAAAACAGAAAAATTCGGTGACGAAATAAATTAGGTTTGAAGTACAGTAATTTTGTTAAATGATTAATAAATGCGTAAATTTTATTATTACATCTTGTAGAAAATTAATTCTGAAAAAAATAAATTGTTTAAAGTCTATACAAAAAAAAACTTTATCTTTAAAGATAAAAAAGAACAAAACTTAGCAGAAAAATGTTAAGAATTTGTAAAGATTACGTTGTTTTTAGTAAAATAAATTTAGATCATTGACTTTAACACGTCTATTTTTTGTTTTATAATTAATTGCAGGTTTTGCGATGAAGCTCTATTACCATGGTTTCCCTTAATATTTGTAGACAAATGCTTGGTCAGTTCCTTTATTTAACCGTGAAGTAGATTGCCTATCCATTTATGTTCCCATCAAAAAAAACAAAACGATTTACTTATTTAATGGTGCAGGGTGAAATATTATTATTATTATTATTCGTTAATCACCTATATGTCATAGTTTATTCATTAAGAGATATACTAATTTTAACTCTGAAATATGTTATTTCAGTTATAAGACATCTGTGAAAACATATATCCTCCGGTATTAGAATTAGACTGTTTACTTCTGTCTATAACACTGGGTTTACGGTGATATGTACCACACTGGTATAAAAATGCGACATTATGATTTAAATAGAAAATTATTTTGAAAAAAGTGTAATGTTTCAAAATTAATAAAAACCTAAGTTTTACAAAAGCAGCTATAAGAAAATGTGTTATTTATAATCATGCATTCACCTATTTTTAAATGATTAAAAATAAAAGAGCCCTTACATTTCCTGTTTTTTAGATGCGCCATTCTGTACTCTTTAACAAATGAATCGATTTCTACTTTTCTTTTATTTTTTGGTCGATATTCTTCTAGTGATCTCATAGTAAACATTTTTGTACTAATCATGAGTGGAAGAGTTTCTATTTTAACGAACGTTACTACCTATTTACAAAGATGATTTAAAAATAATTTTCATTTTTACTTTCCTGTTCTAGATAGCGCTATAACAGAGCTATAATTGTAGAAGGGAAAGTATTGTAATCGGTCCAATTTGGGCATATGCGGTTTTCACCCCAGATTGTCGTTTCGGCACCTAAGGAACCCAAAAGAACGGATGGAAATTTTCCGGATGTTAATGTTCGTATATACATGCGTTCGGTGTTAGCCTTTAAATCACCTTATATATATCCAGAACTATTGAACCAATTTTGAACGAAATTGGTCAGATTACCTCTATATATGGAGCATTGATGCCATTAAATTTTCAGCTTAAAAGATCAATCTTAGGCGCATTTGTTAAAAATTAAAAAATAACAATATTTGCAAAAAAAATAAATTTTGCAATTCGCATCCCCACCCCAAAAAATTCTAGAATTAAAATAAATGAATAGTATTTGATACCTGGTTCGATACCTGCGTTAATCCTATGCAAGTATAAATTTGTCTCTATTGTGTTAACTATGTCGTTTTCCAAGGACGAACGTGTGTTATTATTGAAACTTATTTCGCGTATGAATCTTACGAACTAGTGAAACACGAGTTTCGGATAAAATTTCCCGATTTTTCAGTTCCTAACGCGGACAATATCGCGTTCGACAATTTCGTGAGACGGGGTATATATGATCGGAAAAGGACAGGTCGACCATCACTGTTAAAAGTAGAACTTCTAGAGGATATGAAACAAAATTTGACTCATTCATCCAGAAAATCGCTCAAAGTTATCTCGGCAGGCTAGGCTTCCATAGTCTACAGCTTTCAGGTCAACTAAAAAATTACAATAAATGTCAATGACGACAGGATATTTGGAATAAAGGTTTTCCAACGCCAGGAGAGCACTGTACGAGTCACTGAAAATAAGAATGCTCCTATATTTAGGGCCAACGATACTTAGAGCCCTATCCACAGCCAGTAGTTCCGCGGTGAACACACTCCTAACACCGGGTAGGCCAAACATATAGGTCTACAAAAGCACAACCAACGTTACTGTCATGCTTCGACCCATCAGTATATATCACCACGCCTGGGTTCGATCTGGCGAGGATAAATTGAAACATCTGCCGGAAAACAATAGGTGGCGTGGAACGCTTATCGTACGTTGTAAGATCAAACGTAAAATTTACATGGTTTATTCTCCACGGGGGGTTCGAGCACAGACATGATGGAAAGAACGAGGGAGTCAACACTCATACGCTGCAGCAGACGTCATGTACGAACACCCACAGGCGCAGTACATCGTGGACGGTCCTCATACTTCCTCAAATTAGGATTTAAAAGCTGGGTGATTCGGCTTTCCGCTGAGACGGGCAAAATAAGACAACAAAATCTGGTCCCGTCTATCCCAAAGTGATGGCTCGCCACAGTCTACAAGTAAGCTTGCGATAGGGCTCCATCTAAACGCACCTGTGGCAAGCCGAAGAAAAGCATGATGCACACCGTCCAGCGTTTTAAGTACGGCTTAACGAGCTGAAGAGTAGGCGACACAACCATAATCCAAACGGGAACGAACAAGGGAGTAGTAAAAATGTAACATACATGACCGATCGGCCCCCCAGTTGGTGTTACTAGTACGTGAGATGGTGTTCACATATTTCGTCCATGAATTCCTGTTAGTGGTCAAGAAGACCCGACGGCATACCGCCCTAGCCCTGCGCTACAAATCTAGATTCTCAGTAGGTCTATTATTGAATTTGCGTAGTGCCCGTCGTCGATTCCGAATAGCACATTTGCAATCATCATTCCACAACGGAACGGAAGGACGTTTAGGATTACCCGATGTTTGTGGGACATATCTGCTGGCAGTTTCAAGTATTAAGGACGTAAGAGAGGAAAGTTGCTCTAGGACGTTCGCACCGACGTCATACTGCGATTGGAAGGCCTTACGATATCCATCCCAATTCGCTTTGTCAACAGTCCACTTCCGTGGCCTTCTCCGAATCTCGTGGTCCACATCGAAACCAATAACAATTGGTTTATGGTCGCTGCCATGAAAATCATCACAAACAGACCAATCAAAATGAGGGAGTAAAGCCGGCGAGTATATTGAGAGATCGATGTTAGATATAGTACCAGATGATAAAGATGTAGTACCAAATTAACATTGGTCAGACGTAACAAAGACCGACACTGCTCGTCGTTATATGTCTCCACCAGAATTGTCCCATCACGTAATTTTCTAATGTTCCTCGGAGAACCAATACATCCTGTGATGCATTTATTAACCAAGAAAGGTGAGACTTTTGAAGGGAGCCACCCTCCTGATTATTCCTAACAACAACAAAGCGAACATTCTTGCACCTAACACCACCCTCGTCGGCTGTAGCAAAATTATCCTCGTCAGACGAAGCTGACCGAGGACTTTTCACCAGACTTAAAATGGTGGTTTTTTCAGATGGACCACCACCACCAAGTGTAAGTGAAAGAGAAAACTGTGTTGGATGTTGTGTAGTCGAGTAAATGTATACGTTGTAATTCATGTAGTGTACCTGGTGTAGTATACGTGTATATTGAAAAGTATTCTGCAGCTAAGTGTGTAGTGGGAAGAAAAGCTGCAGAGGCTAGGGCCGTGGGGACGCCAACCCCCAAAGTCTTAAAGAATAAGACTCCCCTTCGGCGGGGGAGGGGGGGAATGATATCAAAAGGGTTGTGGCCTCCAAGCTCCTTTGGGGGTAATGAAAACTGTAGTTTTTAAAAAATCTTCATACACTTGATGAATTGAAGGCTCAAATTGAAAGTGAGATTTCAAATATTACTGAGCAAACATTACGAAAAGTTGCAAATGCTATGAAGCGTGTACGAACGTGCATCGGGATCACAGGAAATCATTTTGAACATCAATTGTAAAGTTATTAAAAGGAATCTGAAATATTGTTGTATAAGAATTTAATTAACATTTATATTTTTGAAATAAATTCACGTCGTCAAACAAAGGAGTTGTGTCCTTTTTGAAACACCTAGTATAATAACTGATATTTATTTCGAGCGCATATATTTTACTCTTCCACGCATAACGAATACAATTTTCATGATACAGTAAATGAAATAAAACAAACATAATTTTTCTATATTTAAAAAAAATATTTAATTATAATTTTTAAAATATATATATTTATACATATAAAGAATATATACAAAAACTTCCTTGTTCGCCTATTAAATTACATATATACATTTTTTTTAAATGAAAAGTACATCAAATTTTATTTCGCTGAACTATTAACTGTAAAATTTTTTTATAATCGTACGTTAATAATTATTAATAAATCAATATATTTAAATTTTATATATTTATAAATATATATATATAAATATATTTATAAACTCTGGCTATAACTCTGGAATCAGTAAAAATAAGTACCACTTATTTGAAAATCTCTCAATGAGAGCTTATTACTGCAGTTACGAAATCCATATTTTTTGGATTTTGGGCTTTCTTAGACACTTTTGTTCCAGTGGACTGCAATCAAAAGGGAAGTTGCACAACTAGATGTTACAATAGTCCTAAATCCAAAATTTTAACAACCTACGACTAATCATTTTTGAGTTATGCGTGATACGTACGTACAGATGTCACGCCGAAACTAGTCAAAATGTATTCAGGGATGGTCAAAGTGGATATTTCCGTTGAAATCTGAAAACCGAAATTTTTCGCTATCACAATAATTACTTTACTTCGTACAAGGAAGTAATAAAATAATGTAGATTTTTTATTAATGATAGTAGTGTAGTATGAACCGGTTCTTACCGAAATTGTCGGTTGTGGAACAGGTCAGTGGTAAGGGGTCAGGGATCTGGGGCAGGGTCAGGGGCAGGGTCAGGGTCTGGGGCAGGGCCAGGGTCAGGACCGGGGTCAGGGTCAAAGCACAGGGTTTAATCTGATCTAAACTAATTCAACGTAACCTGAAAAATATCAAAACGATCTATTTCCATAACGGTTGGTCATACGCGACGGGGGAAGTTCATTTTGATCAGGTCGACGTAATTTACTTTTTTAGGTGTGGGATACAAGGATTTCGCGTGATAGAAAAAATACACGTGATTGAGGATATGGCGTCATACTTGTTTATTTCTTTTTTTCATAGTTAACGGACGATAATGCAATTGTAAAGCCTAACAACTTTTTTTTATCAATACCTATTTTATTTATTATTTACTTTAATAATTAAACAAAAAATTTCAAGATCACAAAATAACAACAAATTAAAGATTAAAAAATTGATAGGCCATAAAAAAAACTGAAATTTCAGAACGTGGTTAATGAATCAATTTGTTATTCGAGCACACACAAATCTATTTTTCGTTAAAAAGTATTTTCGCAATAAAAAAGATATTTAAATGGAACAGTTTTAACTTTAACAATAGCCTATTTTTAATTTTATTTCTAACTCATAATTATTATTTAATTTTTATCTGTAAAGTAAAATATATAAGTGCGTAATTAAACAATTTAATATTTTAATTTTGTGGAAATTTATCTAGTAAACTTACTTATAAATATTGTTTAAAGTGCTTAATTATTATTCGGAAAATATAAAAATTAACTATTAAATTAAAAATAATATTTTGCACTACACACATGTAAATCGGTATTTTTATTTTTTTAATTTACATATTTATATTTATTAATTTATTTGCAGTGTTTAAATAATACGTTTTTTTACTAATCCTTTCGGGTTATGCCCAACCGTTATAGAGATAGATCGTTTTGATATTTTGGAAGTTAGGTCAGGTCAAGTTAAGTTATGTTATACCCTAATTTTTACCCCTGACCCTTACCCAGAACTTGTCCCAGAACAAGCTTTTGGTAAACATTCGTATTACGTACTGATGATAAAACAAATTTTTATTAGATTTTTTAATCCAAATACAAAAAGTTTATATTAAAAATATTAGAATAAATCATATTTAAACTTTTAATTTGTAATTAGAAATATTTATTACTTTTAAAAAATTCAATTGTTTGCATTTTTTGCTTTGGCACGTATTAATTTCTCGTTAGTTTGCTGCAATATGGCTTTCACCTGTTGTCTTGATCGTTGCTGTCCTCGTCTTAGTGGTGCGGTTCGTGGTGGGGATATGTCATTCTTTTTGTTAGAACTTGACGTATTTGTTGATGATGAAGGCTTCCCTGGAGTTTCTTGTAGCATCATCTGGTATTAAATTAACAAAATATAATTATATATTGATATAAGTAGAAATGTATTAATTATATAAATAGAATTAAACGAAATGACTATTTTCTGTTAAAGTAATATTTTATTGACAGAAAAAATTAGATCAGTTTAAAAAAATTAAAGTAATAGTTTTCTAAAATTAGACAGAGTTGGGTAAATAGTACTATGTTTTCTCCTTAAACATGAACTCCTATGCACAATTCCTTCCACACATTTGTTTGAGAAACTAGATGGCCGTATCTTCATTATCTGTATACACAGTTTTTCATATAATAAATTCAATTTAAAATTACTTGCAAGAAGAAACATGATGATATAACAGAAGAGAGGATGACAAAGATGAGTTATATTAAGATAGAACGTAATATATTGGAAGTTGCAAGATTTACTTAAGTACAAGGACGAAGGAAGTACGAAGGAAAGAATATATGAAGAGCTGATATGCGGATAGTAAAGTGCAGGTACAAACACAGATTTAGGAATTAAAAGGAATTCTTAAATTTGTTTCAAATTTGAGAAAAATTTGGTTGATTTGACGAGAATTTGCTCGTACGTTTGGATGAAAAGTCATGGATCTACCTTGTAAAATAAATTTTTCATTGTTTCCTAATATAAAAATATTATAATATTAAATTAAATATTGATACTTACAATAATTATCTATTTTGTCGATATTTTTAAAAGAACAAACACAAAAATAAAAACTAAGAGAAAAAAAAATTTGTGCAAGCTAGAAAAGTTTAGATGAAGAAATATCTTTTTATTATTAAACTTTTTGAGAAGTAACATGTTTATAATGGGAATGAAATATGCACAAAAAACATTCTTTTAATATTACGGTGTCAAAAAGAAAACTGATAATTGTGTGCAACTAAAAAACAAAGAATATTTGGTAGAAATAAAGAAATTCACAAAAAGTTCAGTTTAATTATATACTGGAAGGAAATGCACAAGGTAAAACCTGTGAAAGAAGGCTAATAATTAACTTTTATTCTGTAAAAGATTTGTGTAAATGCAGTTCAGGTTAGAAAGATTTTGCTTACTCATCTACGTATCTTTTGCATTACACATTCTTTATCGCGTTTTGATAAACGTTAATTCATTGTTTTCAATTGTTTTATTAAATAGCTTTTTAAAAATTTTAACGTCGTTATATTATTATGCCTAATATTGGTCGGTCTATTATATAACATGGATACATATCTTGAAATCCAAACATCACTTGAATTAAATCTTATTACCTGCATTAAAAATCTTGTCACAACCTTAGTAATACAGATTTTACTCATTTATAAAAGTCTTACCTTTGTGTTTTGAATGTGAGGGCGTAGAGAAAAATTATTAACTTACAAAAAAAATCTAACCCTTATCGAGGTTTTTTAAGTTCATTATCTTAGACAAAAAAAATCTTTCAAAAGTATTTTTTATTTATAACAAAGTCTCACAAAAAAGAGTAAATAGTTTATTTGCTGACGTTACATGCGATTTCTGATTAATTAAAATTCATTAAATTAAGATTCTCGAAGTAAAGAATACGTGATTGAGCCTTACACGTACAATCTTTCTCGTGCACCTACCGGTTGACACGAAAGAATGCGCATATATTTTTGAAACAAATTTTAATTGTGCGGGATTACTCGTACGGTTTTTTCTATTATGTGGTTATACCGAACAATCTTTACAGTAGGGAAAAAGCTTAAGTTAACGGATCTGTGTTTAAGTAGGCTTATTTACAGAATTCGTAAATTTGTTAATGATAAAAATATTGTAAACGTGTTTGAGATTATCCGACCGTTCAATGATTAATCATTAAAAATAAAATATTTATCTTAAATGCAAATATAAAAATAAATTAAAAACATATTTTTCGACAGCTTACTTGATCACTCTTTGTTTCTGATTTACTATGTATATTTTGAGTTTGATTTACTAAGTAAGATTTTGGAGGTGAAAGTTTCTTTCTTGGTGTAATTCTGCTTTTCCTCTTCGAACCGGTTTCGGAATTTAATTCTGTTCCCGTTTCACTGGATACATTAGAATGGTCTCCTTGTGTCGTATTTCCATTGACTGTGCTTCTCGGTCTATATCTACTTTTCCTCGTCGAACCGGTTTCGGAATATAATTTAGATTTCGTTTCTTTAGATGCAATCGAGTGGTCACCTTGTATCACGTTTCCACTGGTTCTGATTTTCGACGAAAATCTGCTTTTCCTCATCGAGCCGGTTTCAGAATTTTTTTCTGTTCCTGTTTCACTGGATACAGTCGAATAGTCTCCTTGTGTTATATTTCCACTGATTGTACTTAAATTTTCTTTTGAGGTCGACTGTGAGATAACGTCTCCAATTTTATCAACGGAAGATGTTTCCTCTTTACAGACAATTTTTGGTATTCCGGTTTTAAAATCTGTAGTCACATCTTCCAACTGAAAGAAAAGTTTAAATAATTACAAATTTACTATTTATACAGTTTATCCACGAATACATAAAATAAGTAGTACCGACTTAAAAATGTTAGTTTCTTATTATAAGTAAACTAATTTAAGTAAATCTGTGTAAGGAAAGGAGCTTTTATAGAAATAATTTCAATGATATAAAAGAGAAGTTCTAGATGCAAATACGCAAGCCAAAGATGATAAAGATGTTTTCATATAAATAAACTTCAGGAACTGATTTAGGACACCAACATGAGGAAAAAGTAAGTCCTATTTTTCTTTGTTTTCCTTCTGGACGCCATTTTGTGATTTTTCAAGAAAACGTTTTTTCTCAGGAACGGGTAAACCTACTATATAATTAAACTTGATAAATCTAAGATTACTATCTTGTTCTAAAAAATAAAAAAAATTGAAAACGTAACTTTCAAAGACTTTAAAATGGTGGCCATCTTAATTTTTCAATCTTTTTAATTATTTGTTTGATCAAATTTTTATTTATTACAAAATTTATTAAGCATTTTATTTTGAACAAAATGATACCTCATTTGTAAAAATCCGTTGACAAATAATAGTTATTTTTAATTTTTTGTGACCGTGTTATTTTTTATATTTAATTTGTTCAAAATTCAATTTGTGGAAGATTGACATAATTTGGTCTTACTGATGTAAATCATTTCTCATATTCTAAATCAGTCAGGAGAGATAATTTTGATATCGTAATAATGAATTTTTTTAATGACGTAAAAGGGTTAACTTAAAAGTTTCACGAAATTTTTTCATTTAGATGTACTTACTACTTATTTTAAATTGATATTAACTACCGATTTTATATGATTAATATTATATGGCTTTAAATTAGGCCAACCATGGAAAGAAAGAAAAAGCAATGTACTTTTATTTCCCACTTCTAAAAAACAGAAAAATTTATGTTTACAACTATCTACACCATATTGGCTCTCATTGTTTCATTATTATTAGTTAGAGGCAAGACGAATTTTTATTGTTATTGAATAGTGATTATCTTCTCTAGCTGCTATTTTAATAGAAACTTTTCAAGAAAATCTTTTTTTCTTGAATGAGGGTACTCGAATATAAAACAAACTTTGAAAAAAGTACAATTTAAAAATCTTAATGTTTTACAGAAGTCTGTACCGCACCAAACGCTAATGAACATTCATAAATCTAAAGAACAAGATCCTATTTTGTGGTTGACCTTGATAATACGATCCATTCTCTTACAAATATTACCATAAAAAAAATCTGTTGCCATGTGGTTTTGTTAAAAATACCGTATATGTAACATCGAACGAATTCATTAGCCTATCCTAACTTACGCAAGCGCTATTATTAAATTCGGCTGCTTTCACTAATCTATAAATTAGTGTACCGATACTTAACGCCCTGCTTATGTAAAGAGTGTGATTCAGGATGAAAGGGATGAAAGGGATGAAAGGGTAACTGATTCTAGAGCTTGAAATAAAGAAAAAATTTCACGCAAAAGTATGACCGAATTCGCTTTGTTATCCAGATACATCTAACGAAAAATTTCACCCGGATCTCAAGTCTCTAGGTGAAATGAGGTCATACTCAAATGTTTAAGGCGTTCTATAAGGGATAAAATTGTTGGCTTTTTATGTTTTTTTTTGACCTGAAAAATCGAATAAAACAGGTACCAGAACTGTATTTTCCATAGTTTTCGTGATATCCATCGTAAAACGGAAAAAATCGTTGATAAAAACACATTTTTTTAGGTTTAAAGTAAAATAACTTTGTTGACCGACTAATAATTGCGTAAATTTTATTATAAAAAAACATGTAAAAAATTTAATTATAAGAAAATATTTATAAATTCAATGAAAAAAACAACTTTTATCATTAAAAACAAAATTTAACAGGAAAATGTTTATGGATTTGTTAAAACTAAAAACAGATGTTTTAATACAATAAATTTAGACCTTTGGAAAATTGTACTGGCAATACTATCTCAAAGTTAATTTAAATACTCATTCATTGTTATTAGAAATTTCTGGTTGTATATTAATAATAAACACTAGGCGGATTAGTTTTTGACATTTTTTGATTGTGTTTTTTGTTTTTACATGAAAAACAAGTATTTTTTTTTTTTTCTGTTTCTTGTACTCTAAATTATACCTGAATTGAAAAAAGGTGAAATTCTGTTTTGAACTCTTTATTTTGTAAAATTCCTCATCTCTTCACTCATACAGAATATATTGATGTGACTTTTGTGTACGGCTTTTGCGATGGAAATGATCCAGTTGGGGTGGAAAAATAACGAAAAAGGTATCCTGGACGATTAGTTCCAACCCATAAAATATTTTTCAGAATTTTTAATAATTTTCGTGAGAATGGTAAACTTCCCAGAATTTCATCTGAACGTCAATCTGTACATTGTGATGAAAGAGAAAACATTCTTCAGGTGGTACAGCTTAGTCTTACAACGAGCACGCGAAGAATTTCTACAAGACTCAACATTCCACAAAGTATAATATGGAGGATCTTTACAGATTATGTAGTAATATTAAGAAAGTTTAACGCTTCCAGCTTGGGGATCTTTTTCGGAATTCTCCCCCCAAAAAAACTCAATTTTTGAACCAATGGGCCAGAAATCGATGTATTTCTAATAACCAATAAGAATTAGGTGGGAATATGCATGTTTCAAAATAGCAGGAAATAACTCAAAATAGCAAGAAATATTAACAATAACCAGGTCGTAGAAATAACCCAGTAAACTGATAACACACTAACATGTTTTGTACCGGTCATTTTAAACATTCTCCATATTAACACATTTTACATATTAAAAATATAAACATTATTGCTTATAATTATAGATATAAATTATAATATAATCAACCAAATTTAACCTACGCTCGCTTCGATCGTTAACCTGGATTAATTAACTGTAATTTTTTTATTATTTAAATAATAAATAATTGCAATAATTACTGAATTTATTATTAAATATTCAAAATATTACTATTAATCAGTAAGGGTAGCGAGCGAAGCGAACGTTAAGTCAGGTTAGATAATATTTATAAAATAAAGAAATAAATGGTTATATCTGGTTAAAAATTCATATTTCCACCTAATTCTTATTTGATACTAAAAATACATCGATTTTTGGTCGATTGGTTAAATTCCGAAAAAGTTCCCTTGGTGACCATCATAGACGACTGCACTTTTGTCAACGGGTTAACAATAGTTATACTTAATTCCGTTCGTACTATTTTCGGATGAAGATACTTTTATCCATAATGGCATAAACAGGGTGAAATTCACATCGGATTGAAGAAAACCCACATACTGTAGTCGAATCAAATTTCCAGCAACTATTTCCCGTAAACATTTGGTGTGGTATAATCAATAACAGTTAATAGGTCCTTTCATTCTATAACAACGTATTACGATGAGAAGTTATCGGGCACTTTTAAACGATGAATTTCTTACTGAGATTGAAAATTTCTCATTAGCGAAACTAATCGAAGCGAACCATCGACTTGATGGAGCAACAACACATTTCACGAATGATGTAAGACAGTTCTTAGATGAAAAATTTATTGGTAAATGGATTGGACGTAGAAAGCCGATATAAATCGACTACCTAGATCACCGGACCTTACACCCTTAGATTACTGTTTATAGGGATGGATGGAATGCGAGGTATACAAGCAGAAAGCAGATACATATTATGAACTGATCGCTCGCGTTCTCAATGCTACCGCCCTCATCAAAATCCAAAGATATCATTAAATTGGCGGCAGAAAATATGAGAAAATGAGTTGAAAAGTGCATCGATGTCTGCTGTGGAATTTTAAATTATGTACATTAACATAGTATAAACCGCAGTGAATATTTTTTTTTTAAATAGTAAATTAAAATTATTTTTATTTTTCCGAAGAAGTTTTACAGACAGATCCGCAGACTCTCAACAACAAGGCTCATCCACAAAATTTTTATCTACATAGAAAGACTGAAAACCATCCCCTAAATCCAACAAGTCAAAAAAGAGAGATAAAGTTCACATAAATTCTAATTTTACAGACAAAAAATTGGGAAATGGGAAGTACAGTCAGAGAATGAAATCCCGAAGAGACCAGGGACCAAATGGACAGAAGTAAGGAAGAAAGAGAAACGAAGAAAAAATGACAGCCGCAAGGAAACATAGAAAATTGAATCATAATATCTTTGCGTGATCCGGCCCAATCGCAAATAATAATAGATGAGTTGCGAACATAAAGACTACAATATAATTAAAAAATATTATTGTATTAAATGTTTTTGATTGTAAAATAAAGTAAATAAGATAAATTTCGACGTAATTTTTAAATGAATACAATAATTACAACAATAAATGAAGGAAGTAATAATTTTGTTGGGTATTAATTTTATTTGATTAAGTATCGGGTACTTTATCGTTTACGCCCCCCCCCCCGTTGATATTTTTTCACGTAAAAATTACTTAAAATGTCATGCTTTATAATAATTGATGAATGAAACAGAGAAAACACACTAATATGCTGTTTTATACTGTCATTTTAACATATTAAGATATTTTACATATTAGTCAAGGTTAGCGAGCTAAGGAGCGTAGGTTAATGTGAAGTGAAGTGAAGTAATAAAGGATTGGAAAATGTACCTGAGAGGTGTGTGTATTCTGATCACTTATTAAAAAACCCAAAAAAATATAGGCGATTCAGGAATGGACGGTAGAAATATATACGAATCCTCATTTTCAAAAAGAAAATACAATAGAGGCAGAATTCTTCCAAATAAGTGGGTATTTGGAAGTATTTGCAGAGAAATTATAAATATAATCTAACCAAACTTAAACTACGTTCACTTCGCTCGCTAACCTTGACTAATTAACAGTAATTTTTTGATTATTTAAATAATACATTCAGTGCTAGCCTCCGTGGCGCGAGTGATAACGTCTCGGCCTTTCATCAGGAGTTCCCGGGTTCGAATTCCGGTCAGACATGGCATTTTCACACGCTAAAAACATTATCATTCATCTCATCGCCTGAAGTAATATCTAACGGTAGTCTCTGAGGTTAAAAAAAGACAATTATTACAATTATTTATTATTTAAATAATAAAAATATTACTGTTAATTAGTCAAGGTTAGCGAGCGAAGCGAGCGTAGGTTAACTTTGGTTAGATTATTTTTATTATTATAAGTAATAATGCTTACATTTTTAATATGTAAACTAAGTTAATATGGAGAATGTTTAAAATTACAGGTATAAAACAGCATATCAGTGTTTTTCTCTAATGTTTTACTCTTCAATTATTATAAAACATGCTGTATTAAGTAATATTAATGTGAAAAAATGCAAAAAAGTAGGAGGCGTAAAACGAAAAGTACCAAATATCATACATGCATGAAATTTGCAGCTCTCATCCTGCAAACAGTTTAACGTATAAACTTAATTCGCTTAGCCGGGCAAGATCAGGGCTTGTGCCTCGTCCTCAGAAGTTAATCGGCCGTATATTAAGACACATAAGTTTAATTAGTTTGGTCATAGAAGGAAGATAAAAAATGTAATGTAATGGACGAGGCAAAACTGATATTTATAAAACACACAATTGTGAAAGTAGGGTGTAATAATTATGTTAAGGTTAATAGATTAGTACAGAATAGAAAGGGATAGAGAATAATATTAATCCAGTAAAATTATTGACGATTCCAAAAAAAAAAAAAATAAGAAAGGAAGTAAATAAATAAGTTAACATTTAATTCGCGATCTTAACTGACTTTGTTCCTTTCCTTGGCGATCCAATCTAACCAGAGGGACGAGATGTCACCATGTTTTTATTTTACGTCGACATAAAATAAATTAATTTGCTTAAGTAAAGTGAATGCGTCATCTTGAAGCGACAAGTAAATTTTATTTTACACATGTTCCGACAAATAGGAGCTGCGTTAGACTTATGAGTCCAGCCCTCAGTACAATTAATCCACCGGGTCGGTCTGGTGGTGAACGCATCTTCCCAAATCAGCTGATTTGGAAGTCGAGTGTTCCAGCGTTCAAGTTCTAGTAAAGTCAGTTATTTTTACACAGATTTGAATACTAGATCTTGGATATCGGTGTTCTTTGGTGGTTGGGTATCAATTAACCACACATCTCAGGAACGGTCGAACTGAGACTGTACAAGACTACACTTCATTTACACTCATACATATCAACCTCATTCATCCTCTGAAGTATTTTCTGAAAGGTAATTACCGGAGGCTAAACAGGAAAAAGAAAAGGCCTCAGTATCATGGCCTTTTCCCGATTTAGAAATCAAAGGATTTCTTCTTTTAGGAGATATGTAAAAAACATCGTATTCTAAGAAAAATCCAGTCACTTAAAACTGCCAAAGATTAACATTAGCGGTGTAAGCGATTTCTGCAGATATACTCACCGAGTGTGGAATGAGATTATCAGTTTAACGGTCTACAGAGCTATAAACGGTACTCATATTGAGTTACACTATATTAAGAGGTAAAAATAGGTAATTAAGAGATAATATATATATATATATATATATGTGTGTGTGTGTGAGCGTGCGTGCGCGTGTTCGTGTGTTTTTATTTTAGAAGTAAATTAAAACAAAACTTGAAACAAATTTACCAGAAAAGTTGAAGGCTTTACAGTTGGCTCGAAATGGTCAAATTCAGTTTTAAATTCATCAGTAGAAGCGTCACATGTTTTAGATGTAGAATTATCAGTAGAGGTATACCGTGTATCAGCTGTAGAGTTTTCAGTACAGGTATCACATGTATCAACTATTGAATCAATCACTGTGTGCATAGTTTCATATTCATTTGACCCTCGCATCTACGTAAAAATAAAATAAAGAAAACAATTATTTATTAATATGAGGGCGTTACATAAAGGTAAAACAGAACTTCGTACAGAGCTAATGCTACTACTATCTTGTAGCTGTACATTCCTCTTCTATAAGTTTCGAATCACATTCAATTGTTAAATGTTTACCCGTTGCAATGGAGTCGAATATGATTACTATGCTAATGTGCAATGAAGAATTTTTAATTGCCAAAAACTAGAATCTTTTTTAACAATAACATTAACAATAACTTATATATATATATATATAAGATGAAATGCTGTATCTAGTTGTAGATTTTAGATTTAATTAATCTCTCTCTCTCTCTAACTCTCTCTCTCTCTCTACATATATATATATATATGAGAGAGAGAGATTGAGAAAGAGATAAATTAAAAATAATTACAAATTGAAAACAAAAATAAATGGATAAATAAAATAAAACAAAATTAGAAAAATATTTTCCTTTTTCTATTTTTATTCAAATGCTTTTTGAGATGGAAAGATTCAACTTTTATACTAAATTAACACTTAAGATGATTGTTTAACAATAAAATGCGTATCTAGTTATACGTTTTTATTTTTATTAAATTTTCTTGGAAGTTCCTCATTTGTACTTTAATTGTTCACTGTAGTTCTTGTGTAACCGACACTATCTAGTAAAGATTATCGTAAATAACCACAATGTAGCTACCATGACAAGGTAGATAAAGCGTGACAACTAGTAATTTGCAAAAATTAGTAAAACGGTAGCTACGAGTATAAAGCCATGAAATCTGTAGTAAAACTGAGTAAATATAAAAGTTAATTATTATTATATTATTTCAATATGTTTCTTGCTATGTATTCTTTAATAATAATAATAATAATAAAAATAATAAATAAATAGATAAAGAATTATTAAATACATATTAATATAAACTTTTTTTAATGTTTAATTTAACTTTTTTTAATCTTTTGTTTTTATCAAAATCTTTTTTAAGTCTAAAATCTACTGGAAAATGTCTCGTACCTTCTTTCTAAATTCTTCCAACTGCTGCTCGAATATTTTCATCCTGGAATCTATATCACGCATCAGATTACCCTCAACAGCTAGGAGGCGTGCCTCTAATGTTTTATACCTTGGCTCATCTGTTATTCGCAAAAAAAACAATATTTTATTTTTAATTTAAAAAAAGTAATAAAATGAGGCTACTTTAGTTTTTTGGGCAACGCACTCATAGTATAGATTTTATTATTCAATTAGAAATATATGAAAGATTTCATTTAAATTATGAAGTACCGATAAAATAAATATTTTTATACCATATGCTCGAGGTAATCTTTTGATAAAAATAACTGATCTCTTTTTTTAATAAATTTTTTCAATAAGTTTTAAAAAACTAAAATTTATATTACAAAAGAACAAACACCAGTTGGAGAAAAAATAATTCATAGTAATTGTACTTTCTTAACCAGTAATAATAACAATATAGTTGTCTGACTTCAGGAGGAGAAAAAAGTGATAGTCAAAGGAAGAGGAAAAGAATGACAGTAAGTTAGGTGGGAGAACAAGAAAGAGCGAGATAAAATTATCGAAAGTTATTGAGAGAAACGGGTGGGAGGGATAACGATGAGATAAAAATTAGGAAAATCAAACAATTTTTAATTAAAACAAAAAATTTAATGTAATAAATTTGGTACAGATTATTTATGTAAGTAGCTAAAAAAAAACTACACAAATATTGGTGACAGTAAAAACATAACTTTTTAAAGATTTTTAACACTGCACTTAAGAAGAGTTTAGCGTTATCTTAAAATCATTATCTTAAGAAAAAAACGTTGAATGAACTTAAAACAAAGAGTAAGAGGAAATAAAATAATTTTGAATAAAATATAAAATGGTGTAATATAAATATGTTCTATACAAAAAGGCAGGCTTACAAATTTCCATAGAAAAACTAGAGTAATGACGAATATTAAGAACTCAACAAAATTTTACGAAAGAGCTCGGAAGAATTAAGAATACGAGCAAATTTAAGTACTTGGGTGAAGTTATCCAACCAAATGGAATGGACTAAGAAGCAAACGTCAGGATCAATAAGATTTTAAAATCCTACCGCCTAACGAAGAACGTGTGCAATCAACGGATCTCAAGGACGGGCGAGATCAGTTACTATACAACGGTAATCCGACCAGGAGTTTTATACGGCGGAAGATTACTTAGCTCTGAACCAAGGGCAGATAAATAATAAACTGGAACTTGCGGAAATACGGATGATGCTAAGGAAATTCCCAGGCTCCAGAAAGACTATCGATGGTTGAAAATTAAGGAAGAATGAGGAACTTACCGGGAGTTAGATAAAATGACAGAAGCAATACGCAAGCGAAGACTACGCATTCCACGGACATCTGACAAGAATGGATTCTAGTAGGTTTACGAAGAGAATCTTTGACAAGTGTATTGGTGATACGACGAAAGTTAAATGGTTCAAGCAAGTTAAAGAGACCTAAGGGTAGCGATCAAAGCTGATAGATTTAACAGATAGAAGGGTGCTTTGGAAAAATTTGAAAGAGATCCAGAAGGAGAAGAAAGAATGCGTTAACCTACAGTGGTCGGAAGAAATAAGGAAACGGCACAATGAAAGAATGGAGTATTGGAGAGCTAAAAAACTAGCCAGACGTTAATTATTCATTGTGGTCCTACAGTGATCGTGTCGCAAATAAAAATAGGATTACAAAAAATTGAAAACAAATAATCACTTTTGTAGCAGTTTCTTTACGTAGATGCATATCAGTTATTCTTTCAACATTCCCTCTACCCTCTTTTTATAACTTATTGGACTTAAAAAAGTTACAATTTTAACTTCTGTAAGTTAATTTCACTATTTTTTATAATTTTATTTGATTTATATGTTTTATTTTATTTGATTTATTTTTATTAATAAGGCAAGATAGGCGGGTCATGTGGTCTGAGCGGAGGAGGACAAGATAATTTCGGAGGTGATGAAACTGCGAAGAGGGGAGAAGTAGAAGAGGATGACCTAGACGGAGATAGTCAATAGATTAAGAGAGGAACTGACAGTGTAAAGATTCAGGGAGAAAGAGTTGACATGTTAGATTTGCAGACGACATAGCTGTAATTGCAGAAAACGAAGAGGACTTGAAACGAATTTTAACTGTTACGGATAGGGTAGTGAAAGAAGGATTTCAAGTTTATTAACAGTTATAAAAAAAAAATGGGATTTTTGCTGATATGTACTATGAACAGGACGAATATAGAAACAAAATAAAACTGAGAGGTGAGACTATTCAGGAAGTAGAAGAGTTTAAATATTTGGGAAGTAAAATAATAGGTGATGGAAGACGTAAAGAAATAGTGATAGAATACACCAGGCAAAGAACGCCTTTACAAAAAGAAAAAGCTTTTTATAGCAAAAAATATAAATATGTATATATGAAAGGAAGAGAAACAATGTAAATTAGCTTACCATCGGTTACCAAGGTAGTAGAGTTTTCAGGCGTCGTGGTATAAACTACTTCGTCTGTATCACTATAAATTTCATCGATTCTAGTGGAAGAAGTTTCATGAAGTAAGGAAGGTGGCATAATGAAGTTAACATTTAACCTTCCTTCGGTATTTCTTCTTTTTATGAATTCGATAATTCGACGTTTCCAGTCGGTCAATCTTCCATGTCCATATCGGTAACTTAACAGTGCAGTTAAAATTGTTCCGAAACCGGACGTTGCAGCAAGAACAACATCTATAAACAAATTAGATGTAATGCTTTCTTTCCTGCATAACGTTATAGATTCAGAATTATTCTCACAATAATCCTGAATCTCATCATCGAAGATCAATTCATCTAAAAAAACACATAATAAAAGTAAATGAACTTCTTTAAAAAAAAATATGTGTATAAAAATAAACTTAAAAATTAGCTTATGTACAAAAAATCTAAGTTAAAAAGCCTCGTAGATTATTCCTATTCTTTCTGACTGAACCGAACAGAGGTTCTGTTTTTGGTCATCTGATAACATCAGTTTCAGAAAATCATTCTAATTTTCTGTCACAGACTACTAATGAGATGTAACAAGCGATTAATAAGAAGTCTCAACGTTTTAAATATGTCAAGCTACGGAAAAATGTTAACAATTTGAAATATCGCTAATGAACTGGAAAAACTTTTCTTCTCTCTGCATTCCGTTCGCCTTTCAAAGTTAAACTTTGATTGCGCTTTATTGAGCGGAGTCAAAATTTTTGCCTCTTCTTCTCCACCTTATATTTTACATCAGATTCTATCTACTATAAAAGAATACGTTATTTTTTTGAATTAAATTTCCAACCGTGCAGATAATATGCTCGGTAGCAAAATTATCACTTGATATCCGATTAGATTTCTGATTGATCAGTCCATTTCCCGTAGAATAGAAGTTTTGATTTTATCAGTAACTATCTAAAGTTGATAAAACAAATGATTAACCATTAAATCCTCAATAGACAACAAATAAATTGAGTTAATAAATAAATCTTTTGCTACGTAATGCTGAAAGAACAGTTTATACATACATCATGGTGGTAAAAAAGAGAAGTTAAAAGAGATGATGCATAAACAGAGCAATAAAAGGAGAAAAGGACTTCAGATAGGCTGAAAACGGTTAAAAACTAATGGGTGATTGGACGCCACATTCCTGAGCTTTTATAAACATCTATTCAAAAATGTTATTTTCTTAAGATTGTTTTTGCTCAATAACAATTATAATTACAATCGGCTCTCCTGCGGAGCCATAAGTAAGTTTCCTGACAAAAGTACGTGATAAGAAGGTCCTTAAGGAACCCCCAAAATAAATAATACATAATAAACAGTTGTAAGCAAACTTAAAGTCAATTGTGAAATTTCAAGCTCAGTTATAAATCACAAACCAATAGTTTCAACACCATATAGTCCACAAAACAAACATTAATAACAAATAAAAAAGAAAAAGAAACAGAAGTAACAAGAAATTAGATACGACACCACTAAACTTGACGGTGTTAGATTCCAAACTGTTACGCAGACCCTAAGTCGAGTACACGGGTTCGTTTCAACCGTCGGACGTCTCTGCTGTTATCGAATAGATTAACTGCAAAGCGGTTTACATGATTCTCAAGCCTCTGCACCTGCAGAGGCTGTCAAATACCTATTTGACATTGGGCTGTCGTGCAATCTCACGAACCGATAGGAACTCCAGATAATCGGGAATCTCATCATTCCGCGTGAACCACGGAGCTTCGGCAATTACCCTCGCTACTTTGTTCTGAAATCGTTGTATAATTTTCACATTACTAGTACTAGCCGTTCCCACAATTCCACACCGCAGGTCCAGATCGGGCGCAGGATAGCCTTATTAATTAAGATCTTGTTGGATAATGTGAGGCCTGAGTTCATCCGTAGCAGCCAATGAAGTTCCCTGTACCTTGCGTTTAGCTGCTTCCTCTTCATCCTCACGTGACACTTCCCGGTCAAACGCCGATCCAGGTGAAGTCCCAGATACCGCACAGTCTCCGTTTGCGGTATCAAAACACCATCGAAGTACACACCGGGACAGTCACCTCTCTGCACGGCAAATGTGACGTGCCTCGACTTACCTATTTTCTTAAGATGAATTATTAAAGTTGTTCTTTATGAATTCTCTCGCAAAAAATCTATAAGATTAATAAAAATCAAAGGAACTCGTTCCAAAACCGGCATAAGAAACTATCAGTTGTGTATCATATGTGTAGAAGAAATGTGTAAAACAAGTGGAACATTGGGGTCTGATAAAATATTCAATTTAAATTACATTATTAAATATGAAAAAGAAACATTCGTAGACTGTGATGGAAAGATAAAGAAATTGTAATTTAATATGAACTTTATAAAAAATACTGCGTTATGATTTCAGAATTAACAATAAAACTGGAAAAATCACAGCTAAACTACACAACTAAAAAAAAAAAAAACATTTTTAATATATCTGTACATTTAGAAAACGAATGTAGAATAATTTATTATATTTCTAATACATTTTATAAAAATGAATAAAAATTAAATCCCATAAATTTTATTAAAAACCAAAAAAAAGGAAAGGTTTCGTGCAATTTATAAAAAAATGCTCACCTTGCAAAACCATTCCTAATTTAAAAAATAAAAAAGGATAATAAAGACAAAAAAAATTATGGACTTTCTTAGGAAAATAGCTACAAAAATTTGAAAACTTTTAATTTGATCTTCATGTCGTAGACATATAATGGGTATATATATCTTATGGAGAAATATTAAATAATGTAAATAAATTTAGTTAGGAAGCAAAATAACAAAAGCAAATAAATAAGGGAGAAATGAAAGATGTGTCTGTATATAAATAACAACAACTGAATGACAAGTAAAATATTATTAAAAGCATATTTGAAGCTTTTTTTCTGAATAGAGTTGAAACCCGGTTTATATAGGAGCATAAAAGAGAAGAAGAAATATCTTTAATTGAATAATGGTGTAAAAAATTCTTGAGGATTTGTTCATGAGACAGGATAACGAATGAAAAATGTCGTATTAGAAGACAAAAGATATTTGAAGAAGAAGAGAAAATTAAAAAATTAACAGGTTATATTATAAGAAATAAGATTTATTTAAACTGTGTATGTGAAGTACAAAGGAACACACTACTCTGAAATTAAGAGGAAGCTAAAGACACAAGAGGCGAGTGAAGGTGTCGTGTCTCGGTGAGGTATATGAAAACCTCAGAAAGAGGTACAGACTACGAAATAATATTGATTTAGAAAATGGCAAATAATAAAAAATATAGTTGCTTACCTACACGCCAGCAAATTACTAAAACGTTTATAATAAGCCTTTGACGAAGGCAATATGTGATACATTTGACTGAAAATCTTTATGTGAAGGCACTTTACACCTGAACATTGAGTTCTCAAATTTGCATGGTATTCCATCATTTTTTTGTCTATTTTATTTTTCTTTGTGTAATGTATTATTTTTATTGTTGTTTTTTATGTAAATGTCAGGGCAGTTTACATCCTGTAAGTGTTATATATAACCCACCGGTTTGGTCTAGTGGTTAAACTCATCGAAAATCAGCTGATTTCAAAGTCAAGAGTTCTAAGTTTCAAATCCTGGTAAAGGCAGTTATTTTTATACGGATTTGAATACTAGATCGTGGATACCGGTGATATTTGGTGGTCGGGTTTTAATCAACCACACATTTCACTAATGGATGACCTTCTTTTCCCTGTTTACTCTGGTAACTACCGTTTAGATAATACTTCAGAGGATGAATGAGGATGATGTGTATGAGTGTAAATGAAGTGTAGTCTTGTACATTCTCAGTTCGACCGTTTCTGAGATGTGTGGTTAATTGAAGCCCAACCGCCAAAGAACACCGGTATCCACGATCTAATATTCAAATCCGTGTAAAAATAACTGGCTTTACTAGGACTTGAATGCTGGAACTCTCGACTTCCAAATCAGCTGATTTGGGAAGACGCGTTCACCACTAGACCAACCCGGTGGGCTACTAATGGATGACCTGACCGTACAAAACTTCAATTCATTTACAATCATACATATTATTTTCATTCATTCTCTGAAGTAATACCTTAAGGTGGTTCCGGAGGCTAAACAGAAAAAAAGATGAAGTGTTATATATGTGCACTCTGTTTAAATGTTTCATGTTACGTTTATTTTTATGTATTATTAAATTGCTAGGACCTTATACACTCGTATAACTAAACAATCCTGATCTTTTTTTAAATAACGTGGCAAATAACCTTGCAAGTCGATGCCCTTATAAAAAAAAAAAAGGATAATAAAAAAATAAAATAAATATGTGTTACCTGTAATTCTTTGAAAAAATTCATCTGGAATAAATATACCGCTTAAAATAAAAAGTACAACCACCCCTGCCACTGATATTTGCACAAACATTTTGGTTTTGATTTTAATTCAGCAAAGATAGAACAAAGAGTGAAGTCCGGAATTATAGAAAAGCCATGGCAACGATAATTTAATAAATAAAATATTTAATAATTTTGTTTAAAAAAATAAATTAAATTTTAATTATTGGCTGTTTTTATTTTATTTTAGAGAGAGAGAGAGAGAGAGAGTGAATGTGTGTGTGTAGGCGCGCGCTTTTGGAGATGTTTAAAATTTAATAGCTTACATTAAAATGCGTTGTCAGTTCACCTACTATAAAACCTGCTTGGTTAATTGTACCTTGGATGCAGCTTAAGTGTATACATAATATTCCAGGTTTTCCCTATGATTCGCCTAATAAACTTTATGGAAACCATCACAGCAGCGGTTCCCAACCCGGAGTCCGCGGGGGCATCAACAAAATCAACTATAAAAATAAAAAATAATATTAATAAGAAAAATAATTTATTTTATTTTTGAAATCACACTATTTTAAACTTAATTTTTCTCGATTTGCAAGAATATTTTTAGTTTTGCAACAGAAATTTTCAGCTTCACAATTTACAGAGGAATATTTGTACCGTTATTTGGATAGAACTAAATAACCAATTCTTTCTTACCAGCTATCTTTTGTTAGTTGGTGTAACACAGTTACACCAACAGTTTTAACTATTTTGGCAGAGTTTAATTTTGTTTTGCATCTTTTAATGCGACGAGCATTAATGAGAAACATTAATTATTTTGTACTTGTGCATTAATGGCTATCATTAATGCACGAAAAATAATAAATTACGAAACGAACCTTGGCGAATGTCGTAAACATCTCCAGAGTGCAGTAATGACCGTTGTATGCATACCGTATCTCTTCTACGGATGAGAAAATACTAGGATTACTGATTTAAATCAGTAGTAGAATATAATTTTGTTTACGGAATATACTTCTTTTAATTTTTCAAAAGTTACATTAAACAATACATTTCTGTATTGCGGGTTCTGTGGGTTATTAGTTATAAATTTTGCCTTTCTTTAATATCGGTTGGTGTTAAAGACATTTTTTCCTCAAACTCCGACATAATTAACAAAAGGATAAACAATGTAATATAGTAACTTAGTTACCTGTCGGTGTACTTTCTAATAAATTTATTTCTAAATCGGATTAAAATCGCGGCTGATACATTAAACAATACCCGCTTCTGATTGATCACCGGTTGAAAAGAGTAGGCTTTTGATTAGCTGAACACCTGTTTCATAATGAAAATCTGTTTCATAATTACTCTCGTGATATAGATTCCGGCCGCGTAATTCAAACTTTATAATAAAACCGTAGAAAAAAACAATAAATAGATCTGTTCATCGATCAACTTTACAAAATCTTTATCGGTGTAGATTCTAGGCATAATATAGTCACATAAAAAATACATAAAAGTTCTTTTAAAATGTTTGTAAAACCTTATCTTTTAAGTTATTATTATTATATTTTATGACTGTATAGGATCACGTTAGTCAGTCCGTTATCCAAGTCTCTGCGATGGGACTGTTTGGACTTTCCAGTACTTTTTCATACGTTCCGATCTTTATGCCCTTTCTGGTGTTGAAAATGTTCGTGTTGTGAGTTTTTATTCTTGTGAGTGTGAAGCGGGCATTTTGTTCTTGATTTTCTTGTTTAATTTTATCTGATCTGCGATGTCTTCTGGTGTAAGGCCGATTTCCTTCAGATCCTCTCTTATTTCTCTGATCCTTCTGCATCCTCTCTTGGTTTTTTTCGAGTCGAGATTGTACTGTAATAGCTGTTTCAGAAGTCTTGAATTTTGCATCCTCATGATATGTCCAAAAAATGCTAGTCTGCTCTTACGCACGGTATCAGTGATGGGTTCTAACTATTTGTACACGACTTTGTCCGGCACAATCCATCACTACCCGTTTTTCTGGTAGTTTTTATTAATTCAGATTCTTTCAATTTTCTGGAGTCTTGATTGTTGGTTCAGGTGGAAGAATGTTTCTGCTGCATAAGTGGCTTCTGGTTTTATAACTGTGTTGTAGTATCTATTTTTACGTTTGTTGATAGAGATTTTTTATTGTAACTGAAACAGGTTAATTCTTGAGCTTTAGCTGGTTTATTTATTCTCATTTGAATCGAGGTTTTTTCGTTTAGGTTATTTGTTATTATTTCTCCAAGGTATTTAAACTGGGTTACTATTTTGATTTTATTACCGCTTATATTTACTTCTTTTAATCCCCCTAGTTAGTTATTGGGGTATAATTCTCGTCTTTTCGAATGATATCTTGAGACAAATTTTATTTGCAATGTTTTGAAGTTGTAATATCTGTTAGCTTCATCGATATCGTTTGCTAGCAGTGCTAAGTCGGCGGCGAAACCAAGACAGTTCGTTTTGATTTTTCCACCTATTTTTACTTTTGGTGCCATTTTTTGAGCCATTCCTTGCTTTGTAATTCTTCATCTCACGCAGTGCTTGGTAGACTTCTATTATGAGAGGGTTGATGTTTTCTGGTGGTGTTATTATTGGGGTGTTGGTGTTGAAGTTTAGAAATCTGTCGCTTATTCGAAATTTAAGTTATTAATGAAATTAAACTTTTTGTTTTTAATTAAAAAATATTTATTATTTTCTTAACTTTAAATAAAACTTTTCTTAAATGTCAAGTCCAAGTATTTATTCCGGGTACAATTGATTAAATTTGATTATCATGCTCAGTTATTTTTGGGAAGGCAATAAAATTTTAGCTCGACCGGATCAGATTTTTCCTCATTATGTAATGTTGAGGATCATTTAACAATTGATAATTTTGCTTTTAAGATTTTATGTAAAATCTTTTTTAAAAACGGTTTCTCGGTGTAAAGGTTTTTTCGTTTAATAATAATAATATTTTAAGTTACTTTAGAAGAGACAATTCTAACCGGCTATAAACGAGCTAAGTTAGAGTTGTTATCTTTATGAAAAAAGACTTAAGCACTTTATAAAATGTGTCTAAGTTTTCTGATTGTTTAATGATATTTAGTCGAATTTCAGAGTTCTAGTACTTGACAATAAATTTTTGAGCAATATATTACAACTATTAATTGACCTTTTAGTAAGAATATTTGTAAACACTATCTTTTGCGATAAATGTTTTACGTCCAGTTACTTTTTACTTCCTTTTACGAAGTAAAGGAAGTTTGAGAGATCGCGAAAAATTTCGGTTTTCAGATTTCAACAGAAATATCCAATTTGACCGTCCCTGAATCCATTTTGACTAGTATCGGCGTGACTTATGTACGTACGTATATATCTCGCATAGCCCAAAAACGTTCAGCCGTAGGATATTCAAATTTTGGATTTAGGACTGTTGTAACATCTAGTTGTGCACCTCTTCCTTTGATTGCAATCAACTGAACCAAAAGTATCCAAAAAAGCCAAAAATCTAAAAAAAAATTGAATTTTGGACCTTTTCTTAACTGCGGTAATAAGCTTTCACTGAGAGCTGATAGTCGTAAATGGTTCTTATTTTCATCGGTTCCAGAGTGATAGCCATATAAAATCTTATATCGTATTATTAATAAAATATTTGGATCTTACAAGGGGAAGGCACATCGGTTCGAATCAGACTTCATCTCCTTTTTTTTTTAATTTAAATATATTGATTTATTAATAATTATCAACCTCCGATTGTGAAAAAAGTTTTACATTAAACAAGAATTCAATGAAACAAAACTTTATATACTTTTTATTTTAAAAACACGTGTATATGTAATTTAATATTCGTACAAGGAAATCATGTGGTGTCTAGATAAGATTTTTCAAGACAGTTAAAATTCTTTAATTACGTTTAAACATGTATAACTGGTTTTTTTCTTTAAACTGAATAAAATTAAAAGTTTTTATTACGTAAAAGAATCGAGATATGAATTTTTGCGTTAAGTAACACTTATAAATTATAATTTTTTCTCTCTCCCTATACGGAAAGAGTTGTGTTGTAAATCTTTCGATGCTAATTTTTTAAAAAGATTTTCGAATTTTTAACATTATTGGATCCAATTAATATTAATACCTATTAATATTTAGTATTTATTTATTATAATCTTGAAATAGAACGAAAAACCTTGGGAATTGATTTCTTACGTAAAAAATATGTTACAATCCTTAATTCTAAACGTAGCCTACATCTGAATCGCTTATTTTTTGACTGTTTGAATTTAATTAGTTTCAGTAAAGATATATAACTAAAGCAGATTAAGGTGTTTAAATATTTTTTTTTAATATTTTAAGCTAATAATTTTTAATAATAAAAATAATATATAAATATGGAAATTTATCTTTTTAAATTTTAAAATGTTAGCAGTATCAAATTTTAATTATATAATATATTGTTATTATTATATATCTCAGTATATGTTTTTATTCCTTTAATATTTTTTAATCTCTAAATTATTAAAAAAGTGAGTAAAATCGTTACAATTAAAAAATGTTCAATTCAGATATTAAGTTTTAAATTAAAAGAAATGAAAAATAAAGGTCAATCAAACAAATGGGCTCGCATAACATTCCCGATGAATAGAGATAATTACCCAGAAATCCATTTAGATGGAAATAACACATCGCGAGCTGAAAGTGTATGAGATTTAGGTATTCAAATAGATCATGGTCAAACATGGAAGGTTCACATTAATAAGGAAAAAAGGAAACGACTAGGATATAAAATTTAAGGAGCTATACTGGTTATCAGGCAGGAAATCGCAACTATTCCTAGCTAACAAGCTACTTTTGTACAATGCGATTCTAAAATCGGTTTGGATATACGAAATCCAACTCTAGGGTACAGATAATATCAGCAATATAGAGATTATTCATGGTTTCCAAACCAAATTTGCGAGGTGCATTAAACAGGCGCCATTGTTCGTAAGAAACAGTGAAATTCACAAGTACTTTGGGTTACCGTGTGTTCGAGAGGAAGTTGGTCGATTGCAACTAAGTACAACATAAGACTTAACGACCGTGTAAACTATCCAGTTGTTAACTTACCCTAAACACCGGGGAAGATATAAGACGATTAAAGCGAGTACATGTATTGGACCTAGGAACATAATAGTGATATTTAGGACGAGGCCGCTCTTTTTAAGTTGTGTATCATCAGAGAATTTATGTTTATGATCACTTATGTTTCTAATATTGTTTGTTCCTATGTTACTGTTTTTCTTTTTACGTATGTTGTAGTTTTATTCGTTGTACTGAACATTATTATGTTTTATAATTCATTACTGGCTGGAATTTTCAACGCTTATGCTACCTTTGTATTCATTATCTTCGTGTATTATTTACCTTAAAATTAATTTGTTCGTTTGCATTTTAAATAGTTAATGTAGATTGTGGATCTTAATCCACAATTTTTATTTTATAATTAATTATGTACTGTGCTCTGATCCAGGTGGTTACCATTTTATCATAGTTTCCCTTGATTCAACCAAGCAAATGCTAGGTTAGTTCTGTTTTTACCTGTGGAGTAGTATATCTACTAATTTCTGACATGATTAATACAATATTTTATTATTATGTAACAATTAGAATAAAAAATTAATTTTTTTATTTAATTTATTTTTACTACAAATTCAAGAAAAGAATATTGTTTTTTGTCTTTCCAATAACTCCAAGAACTATATCCGATTACAAATACGCTAACTCCTTTTCTTTTTATGAAAAGAAATGAATTTTTAGCTA
This sequence comes from Lycorma delicatula, assembly GCF_047948215.1. Taxonomy (NCBI): domain Eukaryota; kingdom Metazoa; phylum Arthropoda; class Insecta; order Hemiptera; family Fulgoridae; genus Lycorma; species Lycorma delicatula. The sequence continues at coordinate 106,680,826 of NC_134462.1, forward strand.
TGTGCATAAACGTCAAGTCTTATTGGGGTTTGAATCCACAAATGAAAGACAATGTTCTTTCCACTCTGCCATGAATGTTGTGGAGTAAGTTTTTTTTTTATTATACGATACAGCAACTTTACAATCTGTTCAGCAAGAAAATTGAACAATATGTAAATGTGATGTAATTGAACTAACATTAAGTTGTCACAGACCCAGCGACTTGTGATTTAATAATGAAATAGAAGAGCACTCCGTACGATCAGACCGTAAAGTCACTTAATTGAAGCGATAAGGCAAACCAAGAATATTGTTCTTCAGTAATCTTGAAAAATCACTGATCGTGTTATCTAATAAAGTGACCGTCAAATAATTCGGGTGCCGATCCAAACGATTTTCATACCGTAGGCTGACCAAAGAGATTTCCTGCCGAACGGTTCTCAACTTAAGGTCATTTTATATAAGGCTATTACTTAAGTACCAGGGTATGTTGAGCATTTTCCGCAGTGTTTTTGTTTGGTATCGTTTAAGTATGTCAATACTGGAGTTGCACGCTGCATCCCACAATTCAAGCATGTAAATAAAAACAGGCTTCAAAACGGATTTATAAATCAATAGTTTACTTCCTGCTGAAAGCCGAGAGAGATCTATGTCCTATCTGCCAGTACATGTGTTTAAACTTGAGATCCAACTATTTCCGCTTAGAAGTGATATGTTTCAATCAAGTAAGTCGTCCATCAAGATGAAAACCCAAATATTTACAGTCTTGAGGTCGTCGAATCGGAACATTGAAGATAGAAACAGGAGGACAGTGTTCCTTACGTGCTTTGATTCTGTTCCGTTTATTTTTATTTTTCAGCACGTAAGCCACAATTCGAGGAGTTGATATAATCTTAAATAAAACGAGACGCAGTAGTCGGATTTTCGTGGACGGCAAGAATTGCAGTATCGTCAGCAAACGTTGCAACTGCGGTATCTGCCGTAATTGGCAAGTCAGCCGTAAACAGAACATACAAGATGGGTCCGAAAACGCTTCCTTGAGGTACTCCTGACTGTGCAGTAAATTAAATATGATTTGGGTTAAATCTGCCTCATCAAGCAAATCATAGTGAGATTTTCTTTAAAAAGCAATTGATTTATAATTTTATTATAATTATGTATTACATTTTAAAATTATTCAACATTTTAAATTCCACTTTTAAATTAATGAAACCTGTTCTTTAAAACATCCTTTAGAGCTAATTATTATTAGCATCTTTTTCTTTGGAGTTTCAAGCGGCACTGTACTTAACCCATCTTAAAAAAAAATATGTGAAACCCCTTAATACGTGATCAAATGTTACGCTCATTCTATGTTGTGTTTATTAGTTTAAAACGTTGTTTTTTGCTTTATACATAAATGTGTATTCAAAAAATTTTCAATAGCGCCTTTGAAATTGTGAATTATTTTGTAGTATTTTCTTATATTTAACATGTTTACCTTAGCATTATTTCATGTGTTTATATTTTAAAGAATCAACATGAATTTCAATCAAATCTATTTTTTGATTTATCTTACAATGGCGTGATCTTCATGATATTTTATTATATATCGATTAGAACTAAATTTATTAGTGATAAATTTTAGATATGGAAAAAACATTTTTGATATCTAATTGTTAAATTTTTCCTAAATATAATTTAGAAAATACTGTAAATTAATTTGTGGTTCAAGGTTAATTATCTTTGTTTTAATGTAATAGAAATGTTTTAGGGGTATCTCTGTTAAAGGTCATCAAAGCGTTATAAATCAAACTGGTGTGTCCATATTGATAAAATAACAGGAAAACGCAATCCAGCGCAAATTCTGAAATACAGACCGAATGGAAGAAGAGATTGAAAAAGATCTGTGAAGAGATATGTGTCGGAACAGGCTACACAGGCTTTTCCATGGTTGATCTTGATTACAGTGAAATAGAAAAGAAGAAATGTTTGTAGGCTTCGTGTATGAGTTTTATTACGAAAGAAAAATATGTTATAAAAACTAACCAGTTTTCTGTTTGTTTAATATTTTATTTATATATATATATATATGTGTGTGTGTGTGTGTGTGCAGTACATCAAGCGAAAATGTAAAAGTTTTATTGTTCAAATGGAATGCTAATAATAATAATACCTTAGATAATAACTTCACAGGTAAAGCGATTATAAAAGGGTAAAGGAAAAATATTACAAAAAAAATTTTTTTTTAGTTTAGAGTAAGATTTTATTGTTCGCACAACTTATACAATATGAATGAACACTTTAACATATAATACTGAATTTTTTTGGGGTATTTATTACATATATTTAATGATTTTTTTTTACATTTATAATTTCACATTAAATATAATTTTATAAATATATTTCTGATATAATCAGTCACACATAAAATAATGAATAATAATAATAATGATATAATAATTTACTAACTCTAAGAAAATTTATGAAAATAAATAATTTTTGTAAAAAACAAAACAAAAAAAAAAGATAAAAATACAAAATATTTGACTTAGAGTCGAATAAATTTTACATATAAAGTAATGAATTATAAATAATTAATGAGTTTGGTATGTGTTTTTTTTTTTTTTTTTTTTTTAATTTTTAAACGATTATAATAATACCCTTATATCCCATATCGTATGTCGAGGAACTTGATATTTATCGATGTGCAATGAACGAAATAACAATACAAAATATGGTGTATATATGCATAAATAAGGGTCTAATAGGTGTGCAGAAGCCCTACTCTTTATGAAATATACAAATCGATCACTCAGGGATACCAACGATATCGATCGATCGATTAATAAAAATAAACGATCGACAGATATATAGTTTTATCGACCGATCGACATATGATCGATATCGATCGATCGATAACATTATTTTACAAATCGATACGTTCCCTATACGTATCGCTGTCATTCGGTCCCGTTTCACCTCTTGTCTCGTCCGTTTCATAAATAATAAATATACATCGGATATTATTTCGACGAAGAAGTGTACGGGGTAATCAAATCTATAAGTTACAGCCTAAAATAAATGATGGTGGGTAATATACATGGAATTTGTACAGGTGAGAGAGGCGAGGATGGATTAAAGCGAATAATGGTTTTCGATGAAGGATACGCGCGGTCGAGCGTTCAACCGAATGTAGCCCTGATCTTTGATATCGCTGTGTTAAGGTGTAACATTTCAAGATTCAGTTGGGACATGAGGTTGTCCAGTCTTTCGACGGAGTCTAATATTTCCACTTGTTGGGTGTGCGGGTTGTAACGGACTTCGTACGGTCTGCTCATGGTGGATACCCATTTTCTGAATTTTTCTTTGGCGTCCTCGAAACTCTCAGCGACGTAGTAAATCGGCTGATATTCTTGATCTTGATAAGGTTGAACGGCGGTCAATGACGGTTCGAACGGACGGTGTTCGGGCTTTTCTGAGATGGCGTGAAGAAGTTCTCCGTAGCTGGATAAGAGACCTGCTCCGTAAGCCTTGACTTGTCCGTGTTCCTTGCACAAACCGAATTCGACTGTGAACCAGTATACGGTAGAAAGTTTTTCGATTTCTTCATCGGATGCGCCCAAAGATGCCAAACCGATTTCTTGTGAGAACTGAGCAAAACTTGTGTCGGCCAAAAGAGGCATGTGTCCAAGAAGCTCGTGGATGCAGTCGCTGTTAAAACAAAATAAAATAACAGATAAATCAGAATAGTCAGAAGATAAATCAGAAAGTTAATTATATTTATTTATTCGTTACTATTAAAACATTATTAAATTAAAAAATCTCCTCGAAACAACTAGCTAGTTAAAATAGTTCTATCCTAGCGTTAGAATTATTCAATAGAAGTAAATATACTTCGGTCGGTACGATCTGAAACATAACAAAGTTCGGAGTCTAATGTATATATAATTTTAAGCTGATAATTTATTAAAATTGAGAGGATTAATTTTATAAATAAGAAACAAATCAAACCGATATTAAAATTAGATTGGTATTAGAAATTTCGATGTTAGTATAACTAACATAACACAAATCAGTAAGCTTTAAATTTTTAAACAGCATTCATTTAAACCGCTCGCTGTTGCCAAGAACATTTCGCCTCGACATTAACTAATTATTAAAAAAATAGGGTGTAATTAGTTTTATAATACTTTTTTTGTTAAATTAGATAAAATAAATTGACAGATTACCGTAACTATTTACCAGGTTTTAAAGTACAATGTATTACTACTACATTTATATTATGTCGGTTGGTCTTTCAATAGTATCGATAGAATTCTAATTAATAATGTATAATAACCGATATAATTTCGATCGGATGATTTGAGTAAATTAATTCGTAATTTCGATAGTCGATCGACGTTAAAGATGCTGTATTACAGTGGATTTAATCTACGATAATGAAGACCTAAAATTTGCTACGTATTTTACGAAACGAGCGAACCGGTTTGAATGTTTTAGATAGATGAGACGGTGCAGGAGTATAATTATAACGTAATGTTAAGTAAAGACAAATTCGTTTATAAGCGATATTGAAGCGTCGACAAGCTATATTTTAGTTCGGTACAGGTTAGGTATTTTGTAAGGGTAGACGAGTTAGTCGTGTTAAACTAATTATTAGGAGCTGATGGACTTCTCTTAGACGATTTAATTTTATTAATAATTCCATCAAAAGACAATAGAAGAGAGAAAATAGTACGAAGGGAAGACAGAAAGCGAGATAGATGAAGAGAGTGAATCGCTTTAATGTTAAAGTTTTTATCACTATTTTCTTTGTTCTAGTTCATTACTTTCCGGCTCTTTCACACCCGTGAATAAAATTTTCTATTATAGATAGTCGCTGATTAATCTTATTTATTTTTAACTTTTAGGTTACAAATCTTATAAAATTGACATTCCATAACACGCAGACGCGTGTGCGATGCATATGATAGAATCGAAAGATTTATTTTAAATTGATATTAAAGATATTCTGAGAAGATAAGAGGCTTACGAATATTCTTTTCAGTAATTGAAATAGTGTGTTATGTTCAGTTATCTGGGGGTTTTAGGATTATATAAAATTAATGGACCTCAATTCAATACTATTATATCCTTTTCGTAACTTATTAAATAAAGTAAAAGCTTTATAAATGAAAAAAATGTGTAATATAATAATAATAAAAAAGTACCAATATTTGACGTTGAACTCTAAGTGTGGAACTATAGAAATTACTATCCTTCTATAATTTAAGTGATAAAAAATTAGATAATAGCAAGTAACAAATTTTATATATATATATTTTTTTTTTATAAGTAATAATTACTCATAATAAAAATGTAAAGTTTATAAAAGTAAACATTGGAATTTGTCTACAATTAAAAACAAATAAAACGATTACCTCAATATATTTACTATTCCATAAAACATTTACATTAACAAACGCACACGCACGCACACACACACACACACACACACACACACACACACACACACACACACACACACACACACACACACACACACACACACACACACACACACACACACACACACACACACACACACACACACACACACACACACACACACACACACACACACACACACACACACACACACACACACTTCTTTTCTTTCTTTTGTAAGCATTTACGTTGTCTCTCATTCTCTTTTTTATAAAACCTTTGTTAATAATTACTATTCTTTTCCATTTTCAGCATATTCTGAGTATATAATTTTAACAAACGGTCTCTTAAACCTTAACAGGAAGAAGAAAAAAATTAAAAATTACAGATAGAATGAATAAAAAACAATTCTCATTACCTCTTTATTTCACCTTTTTTATATTATTTCAATTTCCAACGAAATATTCTGTCAAATAATTTAATATAGTTATTTTAAGATATGTTTTCCATAAATTTATTAATTTAAATTTATTTTAATTAATTTAAAAAACCTGTGAACTAAAACTTATCGTTAACTTTATATATCCATTATACATCTTTAACTATTGCACTATTCTTATTTCTATGATCGATTACTGTATTATTATTTTGCCGGATTTCTCTTTAAACCCAGATTTATTTACTTTTTCTAATGCACGGGACGTTAATAAACAATTTTAAAATATAAAACTAAATCCTCTATTAAAGTGGATATTCAATCTACAGAAGTAGAGACTGTTTTGATTTATTCTATCCGTATTTTTTATATTCTTATAAACCCATTGAAAATTATTTGTATCAGACATTCCTAATCGTCTTCTAGAATATTTTTTATAGTCGATAAAAATATTTCCTTATTTGTATATATAAGTGTGTAAAGGTGATAATTTTGATTTTAAAAGCGCATAAGAATCGCGTTCTGATGATTAATTTGTTAAAAATAAATAAATAATTAATAAATATAAAGCTCTAATTTATAAAATAATACTTACGGTTCTACTGTGTGGAATGGTGTGTTATAATGTCTGACATATTGTGTGCTCTGGAATACTCTGAAGGCGAGAGATGCAAGAAAATCTCTAGCTGTTAACAAACCGGCTGCCGGCCTTAGGGTAAATCCAGTATGTTCTGAAATAAAAGAAATTAATTAAAATAACTTAAAACCATAAAGTAAAAGAAATCATAAAAATTAGAACACATTAAATAAATAGTAAGAGAACTCTTTAAAGTTTTAAAAATATTAATAATTTTTAAAATTGAGATTTTATTTGTTATTCTACATTCATGTACTATTTTTAATATTATACTCTTATTTATGAATTATGGAATGAAACTACGGTTTTTCTATTATTTAATAAATTGTATTTCTGAAATACTATCTATAAAAATTAAGCTGAAATGTTATAAGAGTTCTATCTAACCTTTGCATTTCTGTTGCTTTATCTTTTATTACAGTAATAAAAAAAATAGAAATGTAGTCCTAGCCGACTCATACTATGCGCCGAAATGCAAATATCGAATATCAGCGTTACTAGGTATATGTTATGCTCACCGGCTATGAGATCAGTTGCCAGTTGATGAGGGGATGGGTTGACAGAAAGTGGAAAATAAGCATTTTAAGTACACATATAATACGCTTTCGCATGACGTACAAAATTTCCTGCACGGGAGTTATTCCGCCTGTTATTTCGATAAACTGTAGCGCAATACGGAATTACTAATGTAAAAATTACTACTATTTTATTACGTAATAGCTAGTACATGTACTACAACGACTAATAGAAGAATGAAAGATCTGATATGAATATATATTAAACTAAGAGTATAATTATTTCGCGATTTTAAAACATTTTTTTTATTATCGATTAATAATTTTAATGGTAATTTAAAAAAAATATTCTTACTATTAAGGAAGGATGACATTTCTTGGAGTTGTGGAATTTTATCTGGACGGAAGATACCATCATCTTGAAGCATTTTAAATACTTTTTGATATTCTGCACAGAAATGTTTTGGCATCAATTCATAGACGGTGTTGAAGACGGAAGTCCAGGTAGCTGTTTCTTGTTCGGAATAATCAATATATGGGATCGGATCTCCGTACTTGTAGGCGAATGCGATGTTTGCGATTTCCTTCCTGCGTTCTCTGTAGGCTTTATCAGAGAAACCAGGATGGTTCATGTCTAATTCCGGTTCGTATTTTGTCATAAGATGATTGCAGTTATCCAAATCACGGGCGTGACGTGGGAACCAAGGATCTGTTAAAATAAAAAAATAAAAAATTACACTGTTATTAAAATAGTACAAAATGTAAAAATTCGTAGAGTTAATACATTTAAAAATATTTACAATTCTTTAAGTATCTTGTTTCTTCGCATTGTTTTATCCGTTTAAAAAATATAAGTATATGTACTGACACCAAATTTTAATAAAAATGAATTAAGCGGATCTAACAGTTTTATCCTTGTTTACCAAAATACTTTTGGTTTTAACTTGATTCATTTTCTCAAAATTATTCGTAGAATAAAATGCAATTTAACTAAACAATAACAAAATTATTTTCGTTATCTAGGATTTATAATATTCTAAATCATCTCTTATTGTTTACAACTTATTACGTAAGAAACAACAAAATCATTTCCCGTAAATTATTAATTTATAATCGATTATGAATAAAAACGGTTTATACTTTAATCCGACCGTAAAATTAATATTTAATAGAAAATTTGAGGAATTAAAAAGTATGTATAATTAAAAAGAATAATAAAATTTACCTTTGACCGATACAGAGTTATCAGCGAGAAGAGTGACTTCACCAAGGGAAGCGCTCTGACGAAGGCTGCGGATCAGAAGAAGGAGATTTTGCCTAGACATATCCAAACGGACGAGAATATCGAATTGCATTCCTTCGGCTTTAGACGGTCTAGTTTCTAGATGTACGACAACACCCTTGAAATTTTCAATGGTTTTCAAAATTCTGGCGAGCGATCCCATACCTTCACGCATACGCAAAACTAAAGCGGCCCTTTGGATCGCTTGTTCGGCTTCTTTGCTTTCACTCGCAGCATTTTGCAAAATTACTTCTTCTTCTGTTAATCCGGCATCTGTAAAAAAAGTATAATAATTTTATTAATAAAACTATAAATTAAATAACGTTTGTCGAAATAAAACCGGATTCCATTTATTTTCTCTTTTTTTGCTAGCAGCAGGTAAACGATGAAGAAAACTATTTAACTCGTATGAAAATACAGTGCGGTTTTAAATGCCTTTGTCCATCAGTATTATACATTGTAAACTAATATTAGTGTTATCAAACGTTTTAAAGTAATATACAGTCATCCGCCAATTTATTTCTACAAGAAGAAAATGCGGTATCAAAAATTATCCTATTTTTTTAGCTTTACATTTATTCGTATAACATTTGAATTATTTTTTATACATATACTTAAAAATCCTACTCCTCAAATCAACAAACAAGACGAAAAGAGGGTTTATTTAAGATTTCTGCGACCTATTCGAGTCACCATTTAAAAAAAATGAGTTTCTTGGTACATTAAAAAGCTATTTAAAAAATATATTTTTTTCCAGATGGAAATCTAATTAGTTTTTACAGAGTTCTTTGATCTAAAAGAAAAATTCAGGCTTTCCGTGTAAAAGAAATGATTAAAAAAATAAAAACTTTCACGTGATATTTTAAATTATATATATATACTAATTAATAAACAAATTACTCGGTTGAATAGTTTACGTTATTTAAACCGAGTATTTGTTTAAAATCAAAAGATATTCGATATTAAAATACTATCTTGAACTTTATAAAGGGCAATTTCCTTTTAATAATTGAGGATAAAGATTTATCAAAAAGATAGGAAATGCTAATACGTAAATTAATGAACGCGAGAAGAGATCGGAAAGAGGATACGTAGTCGAGATGTCAAAATCGGTTGGAAACGCTGGAAGGGAGATAGTTAAGTGACTTCTCCCTTTTACACCGACGTAACAACGGTAGCTAGAAATTCACAGCCGGCTGAGTAAATTGCACCCCACAATGCACTTTGACGCAAAGAGAAGGAAATTGTCCGACCTCTTAAGCTACTTCTCCTTCTGTTAAATTCTACGAAATGGACTAGAATAAAAAGTCCTTTTTCACATTTAATGTTCATTCTCTTTTGCTTTCTACTTTAAAATTTCTCTCTTTATATATGAAAAATGAAATAATACATTTTGTATTTAAATTTTACATTCCATTTACTTTTCTATTAATTTTTATTACATTACTTCTAATATAATCACTTTTATTTTAAATCTAATATATATTCCATTAAAAGTAAGTAATTGAACTTTAAAGTAATACGTCAAATAAACGAAATTATTTTAGTATTTAAAGTAAAATTTATAACTTTGATGAATTAAAGTTCAAATATTCTACGAATCTGATCTGGAATAGAATTAAATCGAGCGTATTGATTAAAAAGAAATAAAAAATTTAAGAGAAATTTTAACGACAAGGAAAAATTTAATTAATTTAAATGAAGTTGGTTTCCTTCTACTCGTACATGTGAATCGAACTTTTTTTTTCATTATAACATATCAGCCCGTTTTTAAATTATATACAAATTTTATACAGGAACAAATAAAAAGTAAGTGTAGAAAAAATTATTTTAATAAACTATTTTTATAGAAGGAAATACATATTTGTAAATCATAATAACCTTTCATCATGACTTTTTTAGAAATTTATATATTAAAAAACATGAAAGTATTCTGAAAAGCAGCCAATAAAATAAAATTAAACATTATAGATAGTATATATAAAACTGACCTGGTTTGTTTGTTGATTCTTTAGCATCTTCAGTTGTTGTAATTTCTTCCTTCGGTTTTGGTGTTTCGATCACAACTGTAAATACGTAAAAAGCCGTGCAATAAAAAAATAAAACAAAGTAAAAACGATAAAAAAAATAAATAAATAAAAAAATTGAAATTATATTCTGCAAAAATCAAAGGTTTTACTTCAGAAAGATAACTTAATCGTAAGAAATTTAACGTTAATAAGTAGTATATTTTCTACTCTTTAATAGATGGACCGTGTTTTTATAAAAACCAAAAATAACTGATTTCGAGAAATTTATACAAATTTAAAGGAAATAAATATTAAAGAAGAAGAAATTTGGGACGAAATACTTTCAGAAGCAAAAATAATTAATTTCAAGAATTTTCAGGAAAAACCAATAGGAAGAAAAGGATTAAAAACTTTTTCTCAAAAAGAGAGAGATGAAGTTAGTCAAAGATTGTAAGATTATTGTAAGTATTATTGTAAGAAAAGGAAATAAAATGCGAAGTAAAGTTGTTCTTTAATGATTCATATATGAATCATAACGAAAAAAAATCATAAAAGAAACATTTTTACAAATTATTTGGAATACCAAAAGCTTCAATTCTGCATCGAAGTAATAAATCACTGTCTAAGCAACTTAAATGGAAAAAGAACTTGATTATTAATCATAAATAATAATCTAATTGCTTTTTTGTCTGTTTTTTTTTTGAGGGTGTTTTTGTAATAAAACCTAAGAATGTAAGTTTTATTGAAAAAAAAAATTGTTTTAAATTATGAATTATTTGAATATTTATGTTAATAACTTAATAATAGTAATGAAATTTAACGCACCTGGTTCTGGTTCAATTTTTGGTTCTTGAGTGATCACAGGTTCAGCTTTTTTAATTTCTTCAACCTTTGGTTTTTCTTCTGAAATAGAATTGATTAAATGAAATAAATGCCAAAATAAAATTAATAAAAAAAAAAATAATAAAAACTAAAAAAAAAGTTGTATGTTGAGTCATTGTTAATAGAAATGTTCAAATTATTACTCTTATTTATTTATTTTTTATTTTAAGGGGGTTCATTATAAGGAGGGATTGCTCTGTATTTCGATCTCCATAATTCCCTGACCATCTAGTCACCCTCCCCAATTCCTCTGTCTTCCACTGCCCTCTGCACTCCTTCTCTCCATGTTATAATTAAAATAATTTACAAATATAAATAAAAGAAATCGATAAGAATGAAAAAATTTTGCTTTAGTTATTTATAAAAGGAAGATATTTTATTTTGAATTAAAAAAATAAACTTTATGAATCTAATTATACGAAATTACCGGACCTAATTTGGCTAAACGTAAATTTAAAGTGTATTTTATTATTAATTATCTTCTTGAAAAAGTGTAATAAAAAAAATTTCTTAGAATGTTTGAGTCGTCTCAAAATTTAAGTTCACGGAATCAATTTCACTCAGACCTTATGGGATTTTTAATTATAATATCAGATATGTTCAGAAAAAAATTATTTAATAATTGTTTATTTCTGCTGATTTATTATAAAATATTTAGATCCGATAGGAAATTGAAATAAAAAAGGGTAGTTATAAGATCTATTTATATCATACGGCAACCGTGGAGAAACCATTCATAAATTACTGATGAAGAATTAATTATATTTAATTATGAAAAATCTTTTTAATGTCTATTAAATAGAAAACAATAATTTTACAATTTTAAGAAAAAATTAAAAAAACAAATAAAATATATAATGAATAATTATTTAAAAATAAATGAAAAAAAATTATACGAAAACAATAAATAATAAAAAGTGTATTTACTATTTACCTTTCTTTTGTTGAGTCTGAGCTGTGTATTGTTGGACTGCAGGCACGGGAACGCTCTCCACTGGAGAATCTACGTTTAAAAAACATATAATAAAAAATACATTTAAAGCGAATTCATGCTTTTAACATAAAAAAGAAATAAATAAAATTAAAATAATAAAATAAACTTTAAAAATAGTTCATTTCAACGTCAAATTAAATAAAAGATTCATGCAATAAAGTAAATTTTATATAAAATGAAAAAAAAAAACTTCTGGTTTGGAAATAATCCGGACTGTAACTTTATCTTAGGTTACATTTAAAACTTTTTTTGTCCGACTTTCATACAAATTTATAAGAATTAACGTATTATACATTTCGGAGGCATTGAACATAATAAATCTATGCAAATGCAAACAACATGCATAAAGAATTGAGTTTTAATTTTTCTTGTTTTAGTTTTTGATTCAGGAGATCTAAAAATAACGAGAAATGTAAAAACCTTTAACCTTTTAAAATATTTTCTTTTGTTATACTCTGCATTAAAAAGTAAATTATTCATAATTATATAAAAACATAACATATTTACCGTTGAATTCGTTAAAATTGATAATATTTTATCATAGAAAATATGGATAAATTGATAAGTCGTTTGTTTCGGATAAATTGATTAGCTAATGTTGATCCATCGAACAGCATTAAAATCAATATATAATCAGTATTTATATTTGTTACTATGAATTAAAAATCATATTTAAGTAATCATTGATGAAAGACAGTAAAAATACATCAAATAAAATAATTTTATAAATTCTAAAAACAAATTATTTAATAAATTACCGTTTGACCGCTGTCTGGCCTCCTCCAAAACGCTTTGTTTGGTTTGCTTCACTACCAACGTCTCGAATCTAGCATCGTCAACCAATGATCGTCTCCTTGCCGGATAACCGTTCTGAAAAATAAATATTAACGTATGAATTAATCAAATTTTATTTATTTAAAAAGCAGATATATTAATTAGATCTAAGACTCTTTTTTACTGACAATTTTTTGTTTGCTTGAAATTCACGGTAAGAATATTTTTAAAGTTATGAATTACTCAGTTGGTTAAGAGACAATCAGTCTATATAGTAAAAAGAAGAAAAAAATACTCCTGAATTTTATGAAAAGGATAAAAAAACCTTTATTTTTACCTAAATGTAAAATTTTCTGATAAAATAGAATATTTGTAAATAACTATATCATTAAAATGTTATCCCTTTAAATAAATTGAATTAATAAAAAATAACTAAACGTTTTAATTAAAAAATAATAGTTTTTTCTAATAACTTTTTTAAACGAATTAAAATTGGTTAGATTTATGCATTTATATATATGAAAAAAAATACCCATTAAAATTATATAATGTAATAGTAAAAAAAAAAAAATAAATAAATAAAGATTTATTTAATAATATGTTTAAAAACGAATAACTGCTAATAATTGATTGTAATTTTACACTAAATAAAGATAAAATAAAAAAAAATTATAATAATAATAAAATGAAAAAAAATAATAACTTCCTTATAGGCTACATTTTTATAAAAAAAATAATAAATGACAGAACTTCAAGGTTTTTAATAATCGAGAATCAGGTTTAGTAATAAAACAAGTACATAAAAAAAGGAAAAAGTTTATATAAAGACTTTAAAAAAAAAAAAATGTTTCGATACAGAAAAATAATTTATATTACATTTAATATTAGTTCCTAAATTTCTTTCATATATTAAATTTCTAGGCAATTAAAATTTTAAATAAATAACGTTTTTTTAATAAGGAAAAAATCTCCGTATATATACATCCTTGAATCGTTTTTACTTACTTGTTTGAATAAGATAGACTCAGAATTTGAATAACTTGATTTTAATGATTTAAAAAAAAAAAATTAATTCCAAAATCATTATGGAATTTTTTTATGTATATTCAAATTAAAAAAAAATGTATCTTTTTTTGTTACGAAAAAACGGGTACTAATAATTCTGATCATTAGCCAGGTGGAAATTAGTAACGTATGAAATGATACCATTCCTGACCGGGATTCGAACCCAGGACCTCCGCATGAAATGCCGAGACGCTGCCTACTCGATCACGGAGGCCGGTTTCTTTTCTTAAAACCTGTATATGAAATGTTTAAAAAAACAAAATATAGTTATAAAACTAGCCCACCGGGTTGTGTAGCGGTTAACTCGTCTTCGCAAGGTTCTGAGGTTCAAATCCTAGTAAAAGTTAGTTACTTTTATATGGATTTCAATATTAGGCAGTTTGATACCGGTTTACTCTGGTTATTGGGGTTCAATTAATCATAAGTTTCAGAAACGGTTGGGCTAAGATTACACCTTGTTTACATGTCATACATATACATACAGTTTAAAATAAAATAAAATAAAAATGTTATAATTATTAAAAATAAATTTTACCTTAGATTTGGAACATCTGAATTCGAAAAAAATGTTTCTACAATTTGGATATTTTCAATTTACACGTTTTACAAGATAATAAAAATATTTCCAATACTTTCATGATAATATTTTTTAATTCCTTAGTAATTGATTTACATTAAAAAAAAAGTTTCAATACGTGTAGATTACATAATACATACATACATTGTTTCAACATTAAATTTGTTTGAAATTGGTATTTGTATTGAATAATAAACAATACGATTTACGTCAATAATACTAGTAGACAATGTATATTGTATATTGGTTCACAGGTGGCTGAGCGCTTGCTACATAGACAACCTGCTATTCACGTATGATATGCTAACACTCTATCGACTTAGAAAACAGGCGTTCACTACCAGTTGTAAAGTAATAATCAAAATTATTAACTCATTTTAAAATTTTTTTAAGAGATAGATTTTGTTTTAAAAAATCGAGTTTTAAATTTTTTTTTTAAATTAATATTATTTTTGGAAAATGAAAAATGATATAAAAAGTCTTTAGATACAGGTTTGCACAATGTGTATTAAAATATACGAGTTGAAAATGTTTCATCGGCATAAACATATTAACAAATTGAAGTTACAAATTAAATTTTGTGGAAAAAATTAATATTATTATTCTTTTTTTATTTTATTCTTAGTTAAAGCGGTTTTCAAGTCCAACGTAAAAATTACATATTGTAAAAAAGGGGAAAGAAAATTTTTATTTTCATTTATTATTCGGTATCCAACGTTGAGATTGAATAAAAGTGAATTACGTGTGTGGGAGTATTTCGGTATATAAATTTATAAGGTGGATTTTCAGAGCACCGTAGAGGTCTTTTAAACATAAGCTGTGAAAGATAATATTTCCTGAGATAAATGTCGGGTCTGAAAACAAAAATGTATACGTTGAATACTGTTTTTTTTAACAAAATAAGACATTTTCAACATTTACTCTATTACAAAGTATCCGGAATAATTTCTACTACGTAAGTTTTATAGTTCTTTTTCATACTGTGGTCATTAGCCCTTATCGCAAGCTAAAACTATCCCGCCCTCATTAAAATAAGCGACTAAGTCAAAAGGCCTGCCTTCAAGCAGATCATTTGGAAAATTGACTTATCATAAAACAATAAAACCCCAGAAGAACAAACGATGACAAGAGTGTATAAGGGATCCTTGCCGCTTAAAAAAATACAACACATTTTTAAAGAAATGTCAAAACTACCAAAATCGAGTGTAAAGGGCCCGCAATTATTAAGAACAAACACTTAAAGAAATTCATCGTTAGCTCAAAAGATACATAAAGCACAGATAAATAACATCATCAATAAATACCCATTAACATGAAACGTATTCAAGTTAAAGTCGCTCTACTTCTTAAAAACGTGATAATCTTCTTCTCTTTTTTATAATTTTAAGATAAATCTATCGCCAAATGTCCGGTTAATTTTAGCCTCGTTCTGAAGTATCTGTATAACATGCACTCTTCTACTATTTGTTTCACTGTGAGGTTTGAATCACAGCTTACACAACCCCAAACAAATTCAAAGTTACAAACTACATTTTGCGGAAAAAATTAATATTATTATTGTTGGTCTATGTTCTCCTGCTAATACGTAAGACAAAGCGAGCGAGTATGACCGATTTGAAGTCTTCTAATGGCAACTTGTTCTCGACTCATCAGAGCACTTCTTGTTTTACTGGAAAATGGGGTACCCTTAATAGTATTAAGTTTCGTTGTAAAAGCGTATCCCCGTTTCTTTAAGCATTCTTTCTTACGACCAGCGTAACATAGTTTTTAAAGTCGTTTAAATTCTCTACTCTTTATTAATATTAATCTTTTTAATATAAAGTAAAATGCAATTAAATAAATATTAAAGCGTATCGTGTAATTTGTACGTATTACGATTCGTTCATCGATTCCTGTTTTAATTAAATTATTGTTTGATTTGAAAGTTTCTAGACCGATCTTGTTCTGTTGATTTTGTCGAGGATATTGTGGAATAACATCCGGTCATGAAGGCAAAGTGATTGATATAGAGCCCTAGTAATGCACTCGTATAAAATACACCGTTAACAAACAAGCTATGAATATTGAATTTGACAATAATTTTTCTCCGACAACAATATAATTAATTTATCTAACACAACGTCATTTTTATAAGATTAATTACAAAAGAGTTTTTTTTTTAATAAAATAATTCAACAAAATCTGTAACTTAAATTTATTTAAAAAAATAAAACTTTCAATTATATTTAATAAAATACTTATTTTTCTTTTTTGCTGTGTTAAGCCATTTAAATTTACGTTTGAGCATGTAAATTTAACACAAACGTGAAAAACATTTTGCAAAAAAATTGAGAAAAATAATACAGGTTAAATTAAAATTATAATATGATTTTAAAATATTTGTCTCGTAAAATTCTATTAAACGGCTTAGAAATAGAAACAAATTTTCCGGTTTAATACGAATGAAAGATAAGTTTAAAAATTAAACTGTATGATACTAAATAACCTTTAAAATTTAAATTCAAAATATTGCAGTTAAATTTACAGTATTTTAATTTATGTTAATAAACAGAAATAAATTAGCTACAGTTTGTTAAGAGTACTACTATTTAAAAAAAAAAGGAAAAGTAATATTAACAATTTTCCTTTTAAGGAATATATATATATATATGTTTTTTTTGTTAAATTTTAATAACAGTTAATAATTTTTTCTTGTAAATGGATAAGTCTCCTTTTCTTTAAAATACAGATATTATAGTATTAAATAAAAAATCTTTACGATTTGGTAATGTGTGAATAACAAAAAAAAAAAAAAAAAAAAAACAGAAGAAAGAAATGAGTGGAATGCACGCTGTTATTAGTATTACATTTATAGGCTAATATTTAATAATAATGGTAATATAATTATAATCTACGAGAATACCTTTATATTGAATGCATATGTCAGGAGTATGGATGGCGTGATACATATTTTCAAGCTTCCTGCTTGACCAGTTTATAACTTTCAAGGTTACGCATTATCTTAACATATGCATCTAACACACACAACACCAGTTTTAAGTTTAAAGTTAAGTAATCTTGACTGATATATCTTACACTCTTTGTATTGATATGTTACGCCAAAGTGAATAGAGCATAAAAACGTGGAAAATGTGTTATATATAATATTATTACTTCCTAACGTAGATAGTAGGCCAATAAATTTAATGAAAAAAATTACCGTATACTGTTGTATAATTGTTTAATAAAATGAAAAGGATCGGTTTCAATAAAATAAATATTTAATTTTCTTATATAATTCAATTTTTTGTTTGAAGGGTGGGTCCTTGAATTTATACCATATTTTTCTGTGTAAGCGAGTGTACATGTAAATTAGTTTTTTATTTTTTAAGTTAATATATATGTTGGTGAAATTTTTGCCGTATATATTCCTTAAGGATATAAATATTATCGAATTTACTATATATATATATATATATATATATTATTTATTTGTATACTCATCAAATTAATTTATTCAGATTTTTAATTTAAAAAAAATTAGATTATAGAGCTTTAATACATTATAATATATGTATAATATTAGTTAATGATATCATTATTAACGTAGAGGGATGAAGTGCTAGTAATATGTTTTTCTTTTTCTTTTTCTTTAATAAGTAAGAAATCTAATATTTTAAACGGTCAATTACTGACAATAGGGAGAGATCTGTTTAATTTTAATTTATTTAATTTTTAAATGAATTGTATTAAAAAAAACGAAATTGTGAGATGGATTATCATGAAGGAATTTTAATTCGATAGTTGCTAGCTAATTTTATGATTAAATTGTTTCTTTTTGTCGATAGTTACAAAAGGATCAATTACGATAACCAATAATCAGAAAAACAAATATTTATCTTAAACGCGATTCTACGAAAGAAATTTAAGAAAAAATGATGGGGGTAATGATATATCGTCTTTTAATTAAATATTGTTTATATAAGTTACAAATTGAGAATTTAATAATAAATTCTCGGTTTAATTTCATTAAAAGAATATTATTTTTATTAAACAAAGAACTTATAAATTTTACCTTATGTAAAACATAAGGTAGATAGAATTAACAAAATAATTATATATGATTATTCAAATCAGTGCTTATTTATATGTTTTCGGAGTTCTATCTATCAGTATCGTTGCGAAAATTTAAAACTTCTATTTCGGTAGACCTTGTTTAATATTATTATTGTTAATAATAATATACTACCCGTCTGAAACAAGTAATATAACGTGCAAGGTTAATGAAATTGTAATTATTAAACTAAATAACCAAAAACTGAATTTAAAAAATATATATATATATATATAAGCACACTAACATTTTGTTCAAGGTTAACTGTAGTATATTTGCCTTAATATATATATATGTGTGTGTGTGTATGTGTGTGTCATAGTTAACGGTAATAACTGATTTTTCCTTAAAATTACGTTAATTGTTTCAAAAAAAAAACTTATTTACTTCCTTTTATTTGTTTACTTTTCTTTTACAAAAAAAAAAAAGATCTCTTTCATTAAAACATTTTAAGTTCGTTTAGCAAAATAAAAACAGGTGTCATATACAGTTTTGATAACAAGATTTTTGTTATTATTCTTACTATTATTGTTTATAATAATATAATAGTAACATTATAAGGTAATAAAGTTTGGTGATATCCATATGACATGTTAATGGATGAATTCCATACAACTAAATTCGTTCTTGTTAGCATATATACTTTCTCTAGTTTTGTTATAGAACTAATAAATAACTTTAGAAAATGCTTCTTCATTGTTATTGTAAATAAATTAAAATCTGAATTAAAATAACAATATATTTTCACAGGTAAATATGCTTTCATCCTATTCAAATATTTTACAATAATTTATCTCGGTTTTACATGTTATTAAAATTACTTCAGAAAAAACATTTCTATTTTTCTATATACCGAGTTTAACTATAATTTTTTTTTTATATCATTTATAATTTTAATTCTTTTCCATCATCTTATTTTGTATCTTTTACCGAACTAAGTAATGATTTTAGCACTATTTCAATCAATTTTTAACTTTTCATGATATGCTAATGTAAAATTAATTATAATTAATTTTATACCGGGAATAATAAAATAGATTTTAATCAATTATTATTTTTTATTTAACTTCGATGTTGATTTTCTTTTAAAGATAAAAATCTTTGTTTGAGAAAATCTTATTATAAGAAAATTATCAACAAAAAAACACTACTGTATTCATTCGATTTATTTAAATTTAAATCTAGTGAACGTTGTAGTTTATTTTAGATAGAAAGTAAATATATAAATAAACTGAATGTATTTAAGTATGATTTAATAATTAATTTTATAATTTATAAATTACTTTTATAATAAAAAATAATAACCTTGTATACAAACAGTAATAATTTCATCATACTCTTTCTCTCCTAGTGTATATATATATATATATATATATATATATATATATATATATATATATATATATAATAATTATTTCCTTTTTTTTTTAATTACAAACAAAAAGTGAAGGGTGGAAAAAATATTATATTAATAAGCTTTAGATACATAAGTACCATACAATTTTATTTTTTACACGAGATAAATTATATAATTAAGCGTTTGTAAGCACGATCAAGCTATTTATTTATTTATTTTAAATCAGATCCATATGATATTATTTACAGGATTTGCTATTTCTATAATTTAAAATTATAATAATAGAATTTATTTAAAAGATTTATCATTAATTCATAGTAAATTATTGATTAATTGCAGCATAATGTATGCACTACTAGCACATACGCATTTAATGTTATTAATATTCTAATCTGTACTACTATATAAAGAGGAGAAGGTTTTTGTTTGTTCGGGATAAATAAAAAACTACCCGAACAATCGCAACCAGATTTTTACCCATGTTTCTTGGCGTAACTGAGAAGGTTTTTTTTTAGATATATTCAATCTCAAAAAAATTCAAAAAATAAATATATGTAGTAGTGGAGAATTTCCCAATTGAACCGCAAACTTTTATGAATTGAATTAATGAATTATGAACAGTGAGTGTCTATTGTACAGTGGTGTGGCTGGGTTTCAACGGAATGATTACGAATATCTGAAATCAAATTTCTAGGTTTTTGAAATACCGAGTTTATAGGGTTAAAATGGAATTTTGATTTTTTTTAAATAAAAAAAAAACAATTAATTTAAAACCTCATTAAATTTTAATTTTTTTATTAAAATCATTTTTTTTTAATTGTTCGGCAACAAATGAAGAAATCAACCTGTTTCTTGGCCGGTGTAATCTTCATGTCAATAAACCGATTTCTAGATTTTTGAAATTCGACCTTGAAAGGTCGAATAAACATATAAAATGTTTAAAAATTTGTCACCGATGTAAAAATTAAAAAAGATATGTGTAAATGATTGAGCGTAGAACAAACTCGGAAAACTGTAGAAAATAATCCTGTAAAGGATATTAAAACTATTTTTTGTTCTGCTTTTTATTTATTTATTTATTTATTTAATACTAAAGTACCTTATCTTTCTGTAAGTCAAACCACAATCCACAAACATTGAAACAAAATGATGTAGAATGATTATCATGTTCGTCTAGGATATTATTCGGTTGGACAATTCGCCCGATGTTCTCTGTTGTGTTTGCTGCACACTCATTTTCTGACTGTATAAAATGTAATTTATAAATTAATACATATTTATATATATATTTATGTAAAACGTATATATTAGATATATATGTGTATAGCCAGCATAGCGAGAACAGCGACAGCAACAGTGACAGAGTAACTATCCCCCATGCGAATCTTGTACCATCAACAACAACGCTCCTATTTTCTATATATGAGAAAAAATTACAATTATGTATTTTTTTTTTACCTATACAATTTTTATTTTTAATATCAGTAAATTTAATTTTAAGATAATACCGTAATTTTGGCTATAACAATAATATTACTTCCTGTAGCCAAACATTTTTAAGAGCTCCTATAGAAATATTATTAAACAATTTTTTTCATGAAATATTGAGAAAAAAGTATAAAAATCACTCCGATGTACGAATATATCTCTTAAAACATACCGAAACCGAAAGTTTTTACTAAACCACAAAATCAAACTTGTTTGGAATATCAAATCAAAAAATCTTGAAAGAAGTATTTATAAAATGCATATTTTATTATTTTCTAAGAAAATTATTTATGCGAAATAAAATTGGAAGTAGTAATAAATTTCTTTTTTAAATTCATACTATTTCAGTAAAGCATTGTTAAGACATAAAAATAACTCGAGGCTTTAACTACTAAGTTTTATCGTGTCCATTATCATCAAGTAATTGATTTACTTAATAATTTTTTGTTAGTTAATAAAGATAAACTTGTTTATAAAATTTCATTTAAATTTTTTACTATTTATAAATTATTTTATAAATTTAATGATTGTAACATTTAAATTTTTGTAGCACAAATTCTTGAAAATACTATTTTGAACTTTATTTTAGTAACGTAAAATGTTTAAACGTTATTTAAAAATATAGGATATTAAAAAATTATTAATTTTTATAAAAATATTTTGAAATTTTATTCAGGTGAAGAGTCCAAATTTCGTAATTAAAAATCTAATAAATTAGATCTATATTTATTTTTAATTTAACTGCAATATCACTGAAGGAGCAAGATTTATCTTGATTTAACCTTTTTAACTCATAATCAAAATCTTTTAATTTTGAGATAATAAGCTGTGTATTTGCTTATGAAACGATGCCATGCCTGACCGGAATTGGAACCTGGGACCTATGTACGAAATGCCGAGACGCTAGTTACTCAGCCATGGAGGTCGGAATTTTATAATTTTAATTTGTGAACAGCCACCAATTAAGAGTAAATATTTCTTTATGTTATAAATTTGATTGCTTATAAGTTATATTATGCATTTATTTATTTTTTATTTAGGTTACAAGTATATCTTCTTAATATTTAACTTGTATTTTTATTTAAATGTGGCGTGTACGTGATCCCAGTCATAACATCATTAAACAAAGTATTTTTCTGATATAACTGGAAAAACAAGTTTTTATATTAAAAAATTTAAATCATCATATGCCCTTCAATGTGATTAAGTATAATGTACTTAGATTATTAAATTGCAAATGTTAAATTTTATCACTATATATTTAGGTTTCATATCCAGCTACAAACAAAAAAAAATTAGCGTGTGAGTGTGTGTATGCGCGCGCGCGCACACACACACACGAGCGGTAGTAAATGTGTATTGATGCTAGTGGATTTAATAATTTCATTATGAATGAGCTAATTACTATTATTATTATTATTAAAATAATATGATTTCTGTTTATTAAACGATTGAAATGAATTATTAATATATCGTTAAAATAATGTAAGACTGTACTTTTAATCCGAACGGCTTATTTTTCTTCTAACATTATTAAACGTTAACATAGAATAAAAGTAGTTTCGTAATCAAGGTAAAATGCTATAAATTAGCTTAACAAACAGGGACAATTAATTTAATATAATTACATTAAAGTATTAATTATAATGTGTTATAACGAAGATAAATTGTACTACATCTACTAAGAAAGCTCAGATATAGTAATAGATCATTCTACACGAATAAAATGCATCGATGCTCTTTTTATTTAATAATTTCAAATACTAGAAAAAATTTATTTAACGAATAAGTAATACTCTGATGAACTTATTATGAACATTATTGAAAAAAAAACTTAATTAAAAACAAAAAAATATTCCCTTTAACAGGAAAG
Source organism: Lycorma delicatula (assembly GCF_047948215.1). Lineage (NCBI taxonomy): Eukaryota > Metazoa > Arthropoda > Insecta > Hemiptera > Fulgoridae > Lycorma > Lycorma delicatula. Next base: position 106,704,196 of record NC_134462.1, read on the forward strand.
GAGCTAAGGATGGATATAAAATTCGTCATAATGTTCGTATTTCTACAGTATATTTTAGGCTTTACATAATAGCTTAAGTAAGTTTAAGCAGGTTTAAACCTATTATCGTGTAGATGAATACATATATATGTACAGCTATTTGACGATTAAAAGTCTTAATGCTGTCACAAAATTACCTTCGCATACATTAATATCAAACTTTAAAAAAAATATTTTTATATACGGTGTGATAAAGGATGGATTATTAGTCAAATAAATGATGGATTTCTATATTATAAAAAAAAGAAAAACGAGAAAATATTTGAGATTTTATCAGTTATTTTAAGATATATATGTTATTTTAAGAAAAATAAATTATTAAAGATAATTATTAAATTAATATTTATTTATTTATTTATTAGATTATTTTTAAGAATATAATTTGATATTGCTAATATAATCATATCCATTATCAAATTTTAATTCTGAGTATAGGTAGATAAAACTGGTGGATAACATTTTGTTAAATAATTAATTAGTGTATTTTTATTTAAATTTTCATTATTAAATAAAAACAGTTATACAACTGTTATACAGTTATATATATATATATAATAAAACATTGCATCGTTTTTAAAATTTTCATGCTAATAATAAAAAAATTATAAAATCGTATAAAAATCTATTGAAAAATACTTGTATATATAAACTCTGTCTGAATATTTTTATATATTTATCTATTAAATTTTAAGTGATTTTCTCGTACTCTGCATAAAAATTAAGAAGAAAAAAGGAATTACATTTTTTAATAATACGTATTTGAATTTTCATTATGAAAACTTGGGAAAAAGTAAAAATAATTAAAAAAATAAAAACTAAATAAAGCGTGATCTATTTAATTATAAAAAGCGTGTGTTTTAAGCACATACAAAGCTTAGATATAGTTGTTTCTTTTTATTATTTTGTTTTGATATTTACAAAAGAATAAACATAAGATTTGTATAATACAATTGTTTTGTGATATTTTACAACTTATAAGTAAAAAATTATAATAACTATATAAGAAACAATCAGACTGTGATAAAACACACATACACACACAAGCTTTAAAAAAGATATAGTGCAATATTTTTGTTTGTTTTACTGTGTTGGTTTGAATTATTTATTTCATTATCCTTAAACAAAAACTTAATTTAACTAAAAATAGTAAATTATTAAGAATTAAATAATTCTTATTTTAAGTTACATTTTTTAACTTTAATATACAGATAAGTAATACACCACAATAATATTGCTAGTATCAAAATGCACTTATGAAATTATTGCTATTTTGTATTAAATTTCACGTGTGTTGTATAATAAACGTTTTGTGTAATGAAATTTATAATAAATGAATTGTGTAACAACCAACACGAAACTATTATCGTTTATACGTATATAGACAGCTATTTTTAATTATAGCTTTTATTTATAATGTTAATTTTACTTTTATTTTATAAATAAAATAACTAAATATGAGTTATATCTAAAAAAAAATAAATAACGTAATTTATAACACTTTATTCATATTTTTCATGGCAAACAAGTTTATTCAATATTAATATAACGGTTATTTTGTGTGTGTGTGTGTGTGTGTGTGTATATATATAACTGGATTGATCGGGCCTTGTGTTTTTTTCTTATCTAACCGGTTATTTTTTATTATCAATTATCACTATTGCAGAGTAACCAATCGATATAATATCGTTCAATACGATAAATCGATTTAACAGCTGAATCGTTAAAATGTATTTGAACTACAATACTACTCTATTACTGAATTTTTAAAATTTAAATAAGTGTTTGTGAATATCCAAAACAACTTAGTAATTTTTAAACATAAAAAAAATCAATATACAATGTATCAATGTAAAATGTTTTAGATATTTAGTTTAGGTCGTAAACACTATCACTTATAAGTACGTATATAAATATTTATTGTTTATTGAAACAAGAACACTTTATTATTGTATTTAGTTTCATTTTATTTCATAATAATATGGGTTTTAGTACTTGCACAAGTTGTCTAGTACTCATGCCAACATAATATTGCCTTCTACACATTATTTTATTTTTAAGTGGGTTATAACTAATTGCTATTCTACTTTGGCATACTGTTATTGTCAGTTATTGATTCTACCTAACGGCAATTAATAATATTTATTGTAAATGAATTTAGTTAAATATTATTAATAATAAATGAAATTGTAGCTTATATTGTCATTAATTTAATATTTATTAGAAAACAATATTAATAAATTTTAATATTTAAATACTTTTACGTTCTATTAAAACGCTTATTTTCTTATCTACTATCGTCGAAAGAAATTATAATTTTAATTTTTAACGGGTTTATTTTTAAAGTAAAAATTATTATTCACTAAATTTCTCTCTAAATCTACTTTTATCAGTTTTATTTATAACTATTTAAATTTTATAATTTGAAATTTCCCATTTTTATTATCATTTTTTTCGTTAATTAATTATTCGTTTTGTAATGTTTATAACTAAATAAATTAAATTATTATTTTCACGTATTATTTTGATACTTAAATTTATTTGCACGATAAGATATTGGAAAAATACATTAAAATAAAACCCAACGTTAATAATAAAGAAAATTAGTTAGATGTTATCAGGAAAAAGCCCGAGTGCATAAATGTTTAAAAGCATACAATTTTAATGTCTTTATTTCCTCATCGATCATAGTTAAAAATAACTTATTTTAGAAGTATATAAAACTTATTCTTTTTATGCAATAATAATAATATTATTATTTTTTACTATTATGCGTGTCGTTAAAAAATATAGTTTTCAATATTTAAATGGTGATTTAACTTTTAAAATTCCAATTTACTTATTAATGAAATTAACAAGAATTAATTATACGGTAATTTTTTTTTTTATGATCATAGAACAACTTTTAATTATAACATTTTATTTAAAAGAGAATCTAAGTTATTATTATAGAAAGTATAAATTGATCTTTGAATTAATACCGGATCTTTTAAGAAAGAAATTTTTCGTTTACTTTATTTATCGTTATTTAGGAGTTAATTTTATGAAAAATATAATTTATTTACCTCAATACTGTATGATTTCTTGATGGCGAACATTTCGCGATTTTTCTGAGCAGCTGCAACGGCCATCATCTTGGCGGCGGATTTTAGGGGTTGAAAACTGGTAGAAGAAGGATTGTAGGCGTGGGAAAGAAGTCCAAACGCTCCGAACTCCAGACTGTTAGTCGTAATACACTCGAGATGAGACTCGTTAAGGTCGCGACGACTTCTTATCGAGTTGTATACTTTGTCTTTTTCAAACTAAGATTTGATAAACGACACACCGACTTTCTGGTGGTAGAACTCTTGAGTCGCTATCTGTTCTGTTTTGAAAAATTACAAAGTTTTATTTTTTACGACCCGACGGTCTGTGATCGGCGTTGACGGTGCGTGATACACGGCTGCTGTGTACCTCAACTCCGGCTGCTTATAAGCACATCCCCTCTCTCCCCCTCGCCTTACTATCAGCCTTGGACACTTTCCGTTACCCCGCTCCACCTTCAGTACAACACTCTTTCATCCCTTCCCACTCTATACGACTACCGACTGACTCACGCCTCCTCTGTCCTCAACCGAATCCTCGTGATCATGTCCCCCCCCCCCCCCATATATCGTTGCTTTGCACTCTTGTGTGATTTACAAATAAAAATCATAATAATGAGAAAAAAAATGATCTATATACGTAGAAATATATTTATCGATAGAATTATGCTTATAGATTCTGTAAGTAACAATTAGGGAAAATTCTACCAAAAAAACCTATTTAGAAGAACTTCAATCATTATTATACTGTGGAATTTTCCTATTAAAACACCGCATTTTAGAATTTTTATTTTTTTTAAATTCTCATATTTCTAATTTTTGTTTAAGTTTTACTAGATTTTATTCTTTATTTTTAAACATTAATAAAATGTTTTTAGATATACAATACGAAGTTATATAAAAATTCATTGAAAATAATACTGGGGATTTAAACTTTTTTTTATTTTTTTATATTTTTATAAATCTATCCGCTTTCCTTTTTTCTTTATTCAAATTTTCTTGATCGATACTGAAATCTAAAACCAAAAATCTTTAAATATGAAATTAATTAAAAAAAATTTTTTTTTCTCAGTATATATGAGAATATCAGTAGATTATTTCAGTGAAATTAGAAAAAGGATATATAAAACATCCTAAAACACAAATTAATATATTCATTACTTCTTAAATAGCAATACCCACAATTTATTCTTTCCGGCCAATACAGAGTGATACTCAATAACATTTATCTTGCTTATTTTTATTTTTATTTGTATTTATTGTTTGATGATAAATGTATTTTAAATATATTGCGATTATATGTTTATATTAATGATAACTTGTTACTAAATTACTATTTAACTGCATTTTTAAATTTAAAAAAAGAATGAAAAAATCAATTAAAATCGCATTTTGCTCTTTTTGATAATTTTGAAAAAATTATTTAGAAAGTTTTATAAATCAATATATATTCTTTATAAAAATTATAATCTCTGAAATTAATAAGTAATTAATTCCATAATTACTTTAACTAGTTTATTTGTTCTGTACTGGTGAATGTACCCGATCAATGACAATTTTGAAATAACAAGATACAAGATAATACAAGATACAAGAAATAACAAGATCAGTTACAATCTCCCGAATAATTTTTTTAGATCCTGAAGGATTTAAATATTACCTTTCAGACAATCCTGAAAGAAAGGTATACGGTAACAGGAACAAGGAATGTAGGTAATCATAAAAATATCTTAACATAATTTCATCACATTAATATACATTTTTATTTGATTATAATATTTTTTTGCAATTCACTTTTGTTCTCCTACAGAGTTCAGATAAAGAATATAAAAAAGTATTTACAGAAAACAATTCATTAATTCACTTGATTATGGCTGTGACCCGTGCAAAATCGGAACTGGTCACATTTGTTTTCTCTGAGAGTACTGAAGTTCACTACTATTCGGGGAATCTGAGAGGTGAACAATGTATCATTTTTTGGGCGAAATATTATTTGTTGTATTTCGGTGGTATCGATAAGTATCAACATTTTCGATAGAAGAAGAAGACGAAAAACTGCTTAAAGCTTCGTTTTCCTTAGTTAACCTGGCTCGAAATACTAATTTTTTTTTTTGAAAATGGCTATTTCGTTTTCAGAAATGATTTCTAATTCATATAAAGTCGCGTAATTTATATAATTAGGGTTTTAGTACGTACTCTACAAAGAATGTTTATTTAATAGTTTTACACGGATTTCTTAGTACACAAAGAATTTAATTTGTATTAATAAATTAAAAAAATTGTATATATATATATATTTTGTAAAAATTTATATTAATTAGCTTAGCAATAAAAAACAAAGTTTATAGAAATAAATAAATCAGTTGAACATTATATGAATATAATTCTAACTTCAGAATAAACATCGAAAAAATGTAAAAATCCAGTCGAAGATAAAACATAATATTTTTTTGTAGAACCAAAACAACCGTGATAAAATCTTGCTTAAAACAACTTTTAAAAAGAAAAGGGGAAAATAATTTAAAAACCTGACAATTAAGCTACAGTGAAACCTAACAAACTTAAACCTAATAATTAAAATAAAAGTAAGGGAATGAAATTTTTTTAAAGATTTTGTAATTTCATTGATTTTTTTTTTAGAAAATTTCATTTTAAAAATGTAAGAACAAAGTCCAAATGTAATAAATTTTGTTTATAGTAATGAAAAAATATATTCAAAAGATAATGAATCATTCAGCATTGAAGGCATATAGAACTGGGAATTTCATACTTTGAAACGTTATTTACATTGCGCTTTTCCTTCTCCAAACATTACGTACATTTTTTATTGTAATTCTCTTCTCAGAAATCGATAGAAAATAATTTTAACGTAAACAAACAGTTTAAAATATATTTAATAAAATTAAAAAGGTTAATTTATAAACTTTATATATATCTGAAAGAAATTCTATATCATAAATTATCTGAATATTTTGTTATTTGGACAAAATTAACTATCCACAATTTTTTCCTTCGGCACGATGAATAGATGTGTTGAATGTCTATAACTTACTTCAAGAAGAGGAAAACCAACAATAATTAACTTCTAAATATTCAGTTTTTTTATTCTGATTGACATCCTGTAACAGCTGCAGGTTGATGAAAATGATAAATTAACTTTTTTTTAGTGTGTGAAAAAATTTCCGCGCCTGGCCAGAACTCTAATCCAGAACTTCTGAATAAAAAGACATAGACGCTACCTACCAATTTACGTCGAACATCGGTAAATAATACTGTTGTAAATTATTTTCCTAGTTTTATTTTTCACCCTTTAATTATTTATATATAACTAAACGTATTAAATAAATTAAACGAATATTTATTTGATCGATGCATTACGCGTAAGATATTTCTACAGAACGTTTTGACCTTAAAAACTCAACCGCTAAATAGCATACAAAGCCTAAATCGCACTGTAGGAAGGTGAACTCGGTTAAGAGAATTACGTGTAATTATGAATAGTTTTTTCGGCTACTTGGAAGTAAAATTTAAAAAGCGGTGATCTGTGTATTAATCAAATAAAGATTTAAATTTATCATTTATATAACAATAGATCAAAAGATCTATTGTTATATACTAGTCGATCATATTAAAGGCAATCCAAATTGAAATCCCATAAAATTATTCGGTAATAACATGTTCAAAGATAACTCTGTCAAATATTAAAATAAAAATTATAAAACAGATTGACCAAAAAAAGAACGAATTGATATTAATTAATTTCGATATTAATATTTATGTACTATCGTTATATTTTTACTATTATATATTTATTTGTGAATGATTTACATTTCCTCTAAAGAGTATTAGTAATCTGAACTTTCGAGAAAGTTAAGTTTCGAATTTCATATTGTCAGTTAAAAATTATAACAATTTTATACATTCCAATTCTTAATTGCATAAATACTGCGATTAAGTATCAAAACCTCATTGAATTGTGTACATGTAATTACAAAAAATATAAACAAATTATAACAGATATTAAATGCAAATAATCTGCTTGTCGAGGTAACACTTTATTTCGTTTTTACATTTTCTTAGTTCTAACTGTGACATACTCTTATAGAATAAGAAAAAAATACAATATGTATTATGGTTATTTCATGACGTAGCATGTTTTTATAATTTAATTTTAATGTTGTGACTTATTACAAAAAGTTTTAAGTTAATATTAGCACTATACAGATATAATACAAAGGTAATTTTTAAAACTGTTCTGTTTCTGTAGAGTAATATTTGCTAACATTTCTTGGCTGTTTTTGTTCACTGAATATGGTAATGGGTTCACTGTATGGATGTTCATAAAGGTAAACCATTAAAATTATAATTTTTTTAATATTTGAGTAGTAAATTTGTTTTTATTTGTATAATTTAACAAATTAATGTATATGTAATTCCATTTAAAAGTATTTTTGGCAATTAAATATTTTAGATATTCTTTCAACGTAATTTAAGAAAAATACAATAGTTATGTGGGTGTGTGTTTAATTTTTTTCCTAACGTGTACGCTGCAATCTGTTCAACTAAAGAACAATAAACAACCCTTCCTAACGGGCCATTGAGATTAGGAAGTTCTGAAAGTTATGTGTATTCTTTTACAGACTAAGGCTAACCATTTCTGAAATGTATGGTTAATTGGACCCCAACCACCAAAGTAAACCCACCGGGTTGGTCTAGTGATGAACTCGTCATTGTAAATCAGTTGATTTGGAAGTCGAGAGTTCTAAGGTTCAAATCCTAGTAAAGGCAGTTACTTTTATACATATATGAATACTAAATCGTGGATATCGGTGTTCTTTGGTGGTTGGGATTAAATTAACCAAACATCTCAGGAATAGTCGACCTGAGACTGTACAAGATTACACTTCATTTATATCATACATATCATCCTCATTCATCCTCTGAAGTAATACTGTACGGTGGTTCCGGAGGCTAAACAGAAAAAGAAATGAAAAAACCACCAAAGTACACCGGTATTCATTGAATAGTATTTAAATCCGTATAAAAGCAACCAACTTTTACTAGAATTTGAACCTCAGAATCTTCGATTACAAAAATCAGTTGTTAAACAACTGATTTGTGACGAGGGTGAATTAATCACTAACTATATCAGCCCGGAAGTATATTTATATATATAGTTAATCAATCAGCTGAGTGGTTTGATGTTATTTTCCATTTCCTTCTCTTCTTAGTTAATCTTTTAAACCCATTATATTTACTACCACCTATATCCTTAATTTTCATCTGTTTCATATATTCCAATTTCTAGCTTCGTCTACAGTTCTCACATTTACATGTCCTCCATCAAATTAATTAAACCTGGCTGTCTTAAGTGAATATCCTACCATACCGATCAGTTGTTTCTACTTGATTTTACCACAGACTTTTCTACTCTTCTATTTCCTTCTAAACGTCTTCAATCCTCGTTATTCTAAATTTTATCTACCTAAATAATTTTCAACATCCTCCGGCAACACTACATTTTAAAGGCTTTTATTATTCTCTCTTCTGGTTTTCCTATTTTCCAATATTTACTTACTATAAACATTTTTTTTCCTGAACTTATTCTGTTTTTATAGCATATTCTAAAGAAAACAGAATGTGGTCCAAAATTAGGTGTAGGATGACTAAAAAATACGTTATATTATTTTGCCCAAGAACCTTCTTTTTCAGTTACATTCATTTGATTTATATAAACAAAACCTTTCATATCGTAAAGTAAAGAAAAAAATAAAAATTTTATCGTTTTTCATGATTTTACAGAGATATTTCAATAATAATCATTAAAACTTAACAATTTTTCTCAACAGAAAGGAAAAATGGCGAATAATTTATTTAATTTTTTTTTAGAAATCAAATTAGGCGCATAAAATAAAAATTATTTTAATAATTAATTCTGAAAAATCGTAGTCATTTTAAACGTATTTGAGATTAATCTTAAATTTATGTTATGAATTTCAATTAAAAATCATCTTTAAAAAAATAATTTCCTGTATTTTCCCTGACCTCAATTAAGAAGTAACATTTTTAGGTGGATTAGGAAACGTTTATTTACCTTTCCAACCGTGTAGAAATACCGTATGTATTATATGCTTAATGTTAACCAGCTCCTTTCCCATCAATAAAAATAAATAAGATAACAAAAATTAAATAAAAAAAACAAGACAAAATAATCACGTGGTTATACATTTTTAACAGATTAAAAATCGGTTTAAAATTCGACATATTTCTTTAGATGAAAAACTCTATTAAAGTTATTTTGATCTAATTTAAAAATAAAACCGATTAAGATATTTTCAATTAAAAAAAAGAAAGGAAAATCTTGAGAAAAATCCAAAGACCCGAAGTGGAACTGAAAACAAATTCAGAAGTAATAAAGATAAAACCAAAACTATAAAACCGAGAAAATGTCAGATTCCATTCAAGGGAAAGAGTCAAATTCTTCGGGTACCTTATGAGAATGTTTAGAAAATAAATATTCAACCATATTTACAATAAAAAAATTTTCAACCGCATTTACATTAGACCTAAAGAAATGAAAATCCTTGAAGAAATTGTACAAGATAGTACAACCAACATTCAGAAAATCGGAACAAGAATTCAACATTTATAATGAGAAGGAGAAAAAACAACTAAAAACGTCTGGTCAGAAAAGAGAAGATTAAAACAAAGCGAAAGAATGAACTACTGGAAGACCAGTAAAGAAAATGTCCAGAAGAAATAAAAATTGATGCAAAATACTGCTGCTTCACCTCGTTCTCAGTCGATCAAATTTTGGGGAAAGTAATATTTACGATAACAATAAGTTACAGTTTTTTTTTATCGCATTATAAAATCTACTTATGTGAAAGACATCTTTTTTTATCCCTTGTCCAATACTCAAACGAAAATATATTTTCAGGTGTTTTTAAATGTTAAAACTACAAATTTATATATTTATTAATTAAATCTTATTTAAATTTAGATGTTAGTAATAATATAACCGATATTCTTAATTCAAACGAGGAGGCATTTCATTTTTTTAACCGTTAAAAATCTTTTTTGTAAAACGATGGGAAGAAATATTTAGGAATTCATAAAAACATATTTTATAATATGAAATATGTACATGTAAATACAAATGAAATACATATAAATTCATTCACTTGTAACAATTTTATTCCGTATCGTTTTGTAGGGAGGAAATCTGAAATCAGAGTAGCGGTCTATGAACCGCTAAAAAGTGTTTGAAAAGCAGATATCTTGTAAGTACTTTATGGATTCTACATATCAAAAATAAAAAGATGTAAGGTGGGTAAATACAGAATCGATAGCTATTATAAAAAGAGATATAAATGGGTATCCTAACCGTATGTAATGTATAGAGCAGTTAAATATGAATTCCTTAGACTCATTTTAGAAAAAAAGTAAACTGGTTACAAGAAAATGACGGTTATAAACATGAGCGACCGAACAAATACGAAGGTATTCCCCAGAGCGGTTTAACGTAGGTAGCGGTTACTTTCCTTATACTTTATTTCTTTCTTTTCCTTATTTCTCTTCTTTTTGTATAAAGACAGAGAAAGAATAGAAGACAAGAGAGCAACAGGGAAAATAAAGCCTTTATAAAACCATATATCGTAATTAAGGAAATCGTTTCACAATTTTAATTCAACTTAAATTTGCACGAAGTCCATGCAACAGGTTTCCGGTTACCGTTAACTTGATCTTTTATACTTTCTGACAAATCATTTTCTTTAAAAAATTATTTTCATTTACTGTATCTATTTAAAAATGAAATATATTAGTATCAACAATTATAAAAAGCATTGTATATCGATGAGGTGTATTAAAACAAAAGAAGTGGTAATGCCTGTTAAATGCTATAACCAAAACGATCAGATATGAGCCGGTTTCCTCGACCCTTAAAATAATATAAGTATTCTCAAGAATAATAAGAATCCTATGTTGATCATAAGAAAAAAAGTAAGAAGTAAAACGGTTACCCGTAAACTTCTTCACTTACCCGATAAAATGTTGTAAATTAGTATTCATAACCTATTCAATTCAGGTGAAATTCATTATTAATATTGGCACTTTCACTGTGCTCAACAATGAGAACGGCTAAATTATAAGCAACACTACTTTCATAGAAAACAAAATATTAGTATTTCACAAGATAAGTATTTCCCTGTTAATTAGAAACGATATATTACAATAACATAGTTCGTTGTGTATAAAAAAATAACTAATATTTTGTGAAACAAAATATCGTGCGCTTGATTCTTTCACTACGGTAAATAAATCATTTTTTGTCTTCTTTAACCTCCGGGACCACCGTTAGGTATTGCTGCAGAGGATGAGATGAACCATTGATTTGTAGCGTGTGAAAATGCCATGCCTGACCGGGATTCGAACCGGGGACCTCCACATGAAAGGCCGAAACGCTACTACTCGCGCCACAGAGGCCGGCACGGTATATAAACCTAAAAATATCTAATCGAATATCCAGCTAATAGTATGATATCAAAGACTAGAACATAGAATATACTTTTTAATTCGATACAGGGTAGAGAGATTATGTAATTCTATTCGAGGAATCATGGCCGATGCAAAAAAGTGTAAATAAAATATTTTTTGTAACTGAAAAAAGCAAGCACAAAGATAACAAGTCGCTTCTCAAATCCGAAAGACCTCTTAAAAAAATGCTTTTTAACTGTACTCTGATAATAGCTAACATTTTAGTAATATCAAAATAACTTGATAGATTGTGGTCTGAGATATAATTCTCTTTCTTTTTTTCTGTTTAGCCTCCGGGAATTACCGTTCAGGTATTACTTCAGAGGATGAATTAGGATGATATGTATGAGTGTAAATGAAGTGTAATCTTGTACACTCTCAGTTCCACCATTCTTGAGGCGTGAGGTTAATTGAAACCCAACCACCATAGAACACCGGTATCCACGATCTAGTATCAAATCCGTATAAAAGTAACTGCCTTTACTAGGACTTGAACGCTGGAACTCTCGATTTCCAAATCAGCTGATTGGGAAGACCCGGGTTCTGAGATACACTTAAAAAATGTTAACGAATTTAATCATTTAAATTTCCTGAAGCTCAAAATGTACAAACAAATCTGAAAAGACAGGTCACTTTGTATTATAAATAATATTTTTTAATGGTTTTTTATTGAGAAAGACAAGTGAAAATTGATACCTAATATCCTATTTTTTTTTTTTTAATACAAAAACGAGCCATCAGGCGACCATAAATATGAATTGTGTAGCCCGATATTTATAATATAAATACGTTCTACTTATTCTTGTGTTTATATTTATGAATGTATAATCTTTGGTAAAAAGAATATGGTTATACATTCTCTTAAAAGAAAAAGCCAATACTTACCTTTACAAAACCAGTAAACAGAAAAGTTATCACAGGTTATAACTCAATACAATATTTCAGGTAACAAAAAGGGCTTTATTATGCTTCTGTTTGCCTTTTTTAATTAATTGCTGAAAAATTTGAAAAATCTTCCCATCAATTTATTTTAAATACAATTAAAAAATTTCTTTTATGAAAATTATATTACTCTGTTGATATTTTAACTATACTAATATTAGAAGAAAAAATTCTGTATTCCGTTTAATTTGTACAAAAATTATGACCTCAAAATAATTTTCAATAGCAGCTTCAGAATTGTGAATTATTTTGTAATAATTTGTTAAATTTAATATATTTATTTTAACATAATTTCATGTATTTATTTAAATAATTAAAATGAACTTTAAACACATATATATTTACCTATTAATTTTTTAAAAAAATTATTATTTATTTTCTATTAATGTGATCTATATAACGTACTTTTATGTTCCGATCAGAATAAAGATTTATTTATTTTATGAAAGGCCAACATTTTATAAGAAAGACCATAAAAAAATGTATTTTTTTTAATAAAACTGTTTGTATTATATTAATATTCATAAAATAAGTACGATCGATTAAAATTTTACAAAATAAAATTTAGTTAGGTTTTGCTGAAATTTTTAGTTAAATTTTGTTAAATTATCCAACTTAGATTAGTTTTCTATTCGTTAATAATATCATTAATTACGATAAAAGTTCAATCGGTATCGGTTAGTTGTATTAGAAATTAATAATTACGGGGTAAGATAATTTATCCATCGTTCAGAAACTAACCGATGAATAATAAGGAAAAAATATGTACAGCAAAAAATTCCTTCGATGTGCAATATTTAATTATTATTAATAACCTGACGGTAACTAGTTAGGTAATTATTAGAAAACCGTATTAAAGGAAAATGAGACTTGCTTTTCTTACTTTGTATTTTTTCGGAGAAAAGATAATAATAACAAAAATTTCCTCTAGTATTTATTATTATTACAAACTGTGACGTAAAACGTAACATATGAAATAACTATCGGATCGGATTACGGTATTTTCCTTGCAAACGCCCGTTTAATATTCACAACGGTACAGAAAAAGAGGTACACATATTTCTCAATTGATAAAAAATAAACTGTTCGTGCGTCATAATAAAAACATAGCTTTACTTTTTCTTTCGGAATGAAACTAATTTTAAATAATTTGTATATAAATATTTATGCTAGAAAGTTGAATGGAGTCATTAAGGTGGTTTACTATACATATATATGTACAGTATATATATATATATATATATATATATATATATATATATATATATACAATGTACGAACTGGGTCATTAAGATACGATCTGACACTATGTATTGTATATATGACGTAGTAATCGTTAAAGCGTATTGAAAGAACAAATTCTGCTGAATTCTCCGACGGTTCTCGGCCAGTAGTGTCAAGGACCCCGTCTGCATCTGACGTCATTGTATTTTGTTGACGTCACGCGATCAGCTGGTCGTTTGTTGAAGGGAATCCCCTTCACTTCGCTTCATTCGTACTGTAGAAGGAGTGCTCGCGCCTTCAAAGCGGTCGACTTGTGCGACCGGTTAGGTTCGACACTCGATGACTACTGCAAAACATGCAGTTGACGACCGGTACATGATCGTTGACGTTCGAGCATTCGATAAAGAACGAGTAATTTTCTATTTCTTAGAAAAAAGGGTAACGTTTGAAATTTTATCGTACACACCTGATCGTAATAATAATAATGATATAGAATAATCTTCAATGTTTCCTGCATTTTTCCTATAACCGTTCGAGATCGTTGAACGGGGAAACACCGCAGTATATTTCCGTGATCGGTACCATTAACGTGTTATTAACTGGTTTCTGTAAATCGAAGAATAGATTAAAAAATAAAACTCATCATTTACTACATAATTTTACGTCAAATTATTTGAACTAATTAGTTTCAAAACAATGCATAAATTGAACGGAGAATTTCTGTTAAATAAACTGCGTTCTTACATTTCCTCTTATAATATGATAAACACATTATAAAATTACCAATTTATTACGTTGAACTAGATGAAACATTTATTAATATATTAATTTTAAAATTTACATAATTTATATCATAAAGAAATCCATTTATCGAATCGGAGAATAGAACCGTTTTCGGATAATGCAATTCATCTGCTTACTACCAAATCCTTTATAACGCCATACCATTTTTTTTATTAATTACATTACAAACTTATTGAATATAACTTATTATAAAGAATCTTTTTATACAACTAAATATCTTCAATCTATTCCTTCGAATCAATGAATTTTTATTATTAAAACTGACGAAAGAGAGAAAGCCCAACGGCAATTAACTTCTCTATATTCCGTTTATTCTGAACGGTACGCTGTAACAACTACCGATAAATGATAACGATAAATTACTTGCGTGTGAAGAAACGTCCTGGTAAGCGGGACTCAAACCCAGAACTTCTGGATGTAAGGCAGTGAAGCTACCACTGCGGAGTGGTAGCGCATTATAAATTAAATTAAAAAATGTTCTTTTACAAAACCAACTTTAATACATCGCATCTCGTTGTATGTTATATTACACTGTATTTTTCTGTATTTTGTAAAGATACTACAGCCAAAGGTTTCTTATAATTTCCTATAGATCCGTCTTGCAAGATTTGAAAATATAATATACTAAGTGATTTATATGATACTCCAAGATTTTTCAGGATTTTTTTTAACTGATGAATTAATTCACCACAGAAGCTTGCAAAAGAAGCTTGGACGTGAGAATGTGAAAAATGAAAACTTGTAACGTATGAAAAATGCCCTACCTGATCGGAATTCAAACCCGGGATCTCCAGATGAAATGCCGAGACGCTATAACTCCGCTACGGAGTGATATCATTTGTTAATCATAGCTATCATTTGTTAATACTTGGGAAAACATATTTTCTAAAACCCTTTTCAAAACAAGGTTAATGTATAAATTTTAACTTTAAGTGAATAAAAATAAAAAAGGGTTGACATATATATATATATATATATATATATACTCCGCGACGGAGTTCCTAGTACATATATATATATATATGTACTAGGAACTCCGTCGCGGCTTCGCTCGCAGTATATGGTTACTTGTGTTTCCAGTCGCGACCAGGAGATATTTAAAAAGTCATTTTTTCGTCTACCCTCTCGTCACCCGCTGTGTTCTTAAATTCATGCTAGTGAGAATAATAATCGATAAATAACAGTTAAAGCACCTTCAATTTATAAAAAAAATATCAGGGTATTGTAATTTCTTCAGAGCAATAGTTTAGGTAAAACAGGACAAGAAATTTTAAGCGGACCAGAATGCGAGTTTTAAAATAGTCAGCCTACATTTTAAAAATAATAATTATTATAGCTATGTGTAATAATAATTATACCCGTCCTTCGTACGGGTAAAAATGTATAATTATGTAAAATTGTATTTACATAACCAGGTAAAAATGTATTTGCCTGGTTCTTAGCGATACCCGACAACTACCAGTAGGAAGTGAGCGTAATTCGTTTCTCTTCTTTTTTTAAATTTTTATTTCATGTTATTGTCAAGTAACTGGAGGGAGCAAGTCGCGCCGTACACACAATAACAGTGACAACCACATGTGACCAAAAAACTGACAGTGGTTGAATTCGTTGAGCTGCCACGCCGTACACTGTCGCATCCTTAAAAAAAAATCGATATTCAGAAAATCCAAAAATGGTTATTAGATATCTATTTGAAGAGTATTTGCAAGCCCAAATCTAGTGAATACCTGTTTTAGTAAATTTGGAAACGGGGAAAATTTGCAAACATTCTTCAGATTTTTTTAATCTTTTTTCACATCTTTCAAGGGGAAATTGGTATTTAGATATTCACACGAAGATTACACACACCAAAAATCAAGTTCATATCTTCATTTGTTACTGATAAACGTTTCAAAAAAATTCAAAAATCCATTCTAACCCTTTAAACTTAGAATTAAAAAAAATCTAGATATTGCTTTTAGTTATTCACATGTAGATTACACACAACAAATATCAAGTTGATGTTTTCATTTGTTACCGAGAAATTAAGAAAATAATAAATTTCATTGTTACTCCATTTTAACCCTTCGAACTCGGGATTTCAAAAACTCTTTTCTTAAATGTGCACTTATGCCATAAGAAGAATGTGTATACAAATTTTCACTAATCAATCTTCAGTAGTTTTGCTTGGGCGTTGATTATGAATCACTGACGTCATATTGTTTTATATTTATAATTAATAAATTTTTTATATATTTAAATAAATAAATAAATATTTGTATATATATATATATATATATATATATATATATATATATATATATATATATGAATGAAATTCCTTAACGTAAAAAAAAATTAAAAAGTACTTTTATGGATATATACACGTCCGAGTATGTTCCTTTCACAATCATAAAAAGCTGTTAGGTGACCTAACATGTGTTACAAGTTATTCCTTAAAAGAACGTAGACATTTTTAAGACTAAAAAAAACATTTTATTGCCTTCTCTGTTGTGTCAAAGTAACAATGACATATAGGAATGCCAAGCTTACGAAATGCAGGTTATATCCGATTTTACTACCTTTATTCTGTTCACCATATATAACCACCTATAATGAACATCAGTACTTTCAGAGAAAGCGAAATATGATAAATTCCTCTTAAAGATCATCTACTTTACATGTACCGCAGACATAAGAAAGACTGGGGCAAGCAGTTTAAAGCAACAAATTAATTTTTGTAGTGAACCGTCCGTTTTATACACTGCTTCAACTGAGCAGTGGCGCGTATAATGAAGTTAATTGTTCTTCCTCTACATTCCCCTGTGTCGTCGAAGTAAACATATTTTTATTTTTGTATTGTTTTTTCTTTTTATAAAAATACATTATAAATAACTTTGACTTCAAAATCACGTAATTAACAGGAAAATCACGTAACAATAAAATGACGTGTTAGCAGTAATTAACACAGCACCTCCCGGGACTGTGTTATACTTAATTGGGGGTCCAGTCCCGGGAGAGTAATTGGCGAGATAGGAGGTTTAGTTGGTAGGGCGCAGGCACACACACCGCACTTTTAATAACATCTTTCGGAACCTGTTAGCGAGTCCGACACTTCGCTCATAAATGGGACTCCTCCGACTCACCAAAAACAAAAAAAAACAAAAAATAAATAAATAAAATACAATAATCTGGGGAATTTTATTTGTTCTTTTTTTTATGCAATTATACTCCATGTTAGAAAATTCATTTTATTTTATTATTTGACCTTAAACTACATCTTAATTACCCTTTTCTGATTACTTGATAATGTCGATTTCAAATTAATTTTCTAGTAGGATATAATTTAATTATATATTTAAAATAAATGTGAAATTTTATTAATTAAAAATAAAACTATTATTTTTGACTCGCTGAATAAAAATAATTGGTATGAATGTAAAAGTAATAATAAACCATTATAAATTGTAATAATATAATATAATATAATATTATAATGTAAATAAACCGGCGGTATTATTATATTCTTTATATAATGCATATGATAAAGGATTCTTTAATTATTTTTGTCCTTTCTTAGTCCCTGTATGAAGATCGGAAGGCCGTACATTAACTAATATAATGAAAACAAAATTGTTAACTATTATCCCGCCGCATACAATTTAATCGTTCTACATTATACATATATATATATATATATATATATATATATATATATATATACTACAGTATTATTATTATTAGCAGTTAATAATATTAAAAAAAGATTGTAATTGACTTTGACTATGATTCCTGTTACTTGAAACACACTGATGCAATTCTCTATTATATTACTTCATTTTGCACTCCGATTAGCTCATTCACTAAAGTATGAATAAAAAGTATGGTAAAATATAATTAATATATATATATATATATATATATATACATTGATAAGACAACCCTTTTATTTTTTAAAAGGGCAATTAATCTCTCGGTTTTAAGTCCATTTAAACGTTCCTTTAAAAATAGACAGGAACTATCCACTCTATTAGATATATTTTATTGTTACCGTTACCTCAATGAAAAATTCATCTATTAATTTATATTTTAAATAATGCGTATTCAGTAGATAATAGTATACGAGTCAATCGGATATATACTATGGTACCGGAAAAAGTTTCTTCGAATTCTCCCGGTAGATGGCTTTACGATCGTATAACTCTAGTAATATTAACCAATTCTATCCACACGTGTTTGCTTCTGAATGGATACACATCGCAGAGTATCTCTGTAAGATTATGGTTATAATTAGTTTATTTATCAGAAAGTTGTTTCGTATTGAAAATAAAGAAAATATTCGGTACATTTTGAAAATTTATTATAAAATATCTGATATAGACACCACGTGACTTCCGTGTACGCCAGTTAAATTGTACACATTTTTTTTTTTTTTTTTAACTGAAAAGTACATAAAACTTTATTTCATTAATAACTTCTGATATTGTTTCATTTTTTTTTTTAATCTTATTATTGAATTATTATTTATCGTAAAACCTTTTTACAATCAGAGGTTAATAATTATTAATAAATCAATATATTTAAATTTAAAAAAAAATTAAAACAAAAAAGGAGATGAAGTCGGATTCGAACCGATGTGCCTTCCCCTTGTAAGAACCAAATATTTCATTAATTAAAATCTTATTTGCTATAATTCTGGAACCAATAAAAATAAGCAACTCATGATATATAGTTGAAAACCTCTCAATCAGAGCTTATTACTGCAGTTAAGAAGTCCAAAATCCAATTTTTTTTGGATTTGGTACGTTTTTGGACACTTTTAGTCCAGTCGATTGGAATCAAAAGGGGAGGTGCACAACTAGATGTTACAACCATCCTAAATCAAAAATTTCAACATTCTACGGCTAATCGTTTTTGAGTTATGCGAGATACATACGTACGTACAGACATCACGCCGAAACTAGTTAAAATGGATTCAGAGATGATCAAAATGGATATTTCCGTTGAAATCTGAAAACCGAAATTTTTCGCGATCACAACTCTTCCTTCACTTCGTACGTGCAGTGCCGGATTTACCTTGGACCAGGCCCCAAGCAAATCGATATTTTTGAGGCCCCCCTCCCCCCTATGAGGCCTCCCCCGGAAGTTCCAATTGCCTATTATCCTACAAAATTTCATTTGATTAGCATATAGGTTATGATAACAGAAATAATCAGACACAACCTGATACATTTTTTAATGAATTTTATTGACCTTAATTTTTCGTTTGAATTTTTAAGTAGTATGATTCGAATACATACCTTGTATCTTTGACTCAAGCAATGAAACAAGATGCTTCAAGAATCTCTGCCGGTTTAGATAAAGACGAACAAAATGTTTGACCAAGGCGCCATCTTTTTGTTACGCGCGGGAAAAAATGGTTTGCATGACAAACCAATTTAAAAATATACTGTCATTATAATCTATGCTATAAATATAAATGAAGCTTTTACATAATTGAAGATAGCAATTACAATTATACATAAGTTATAAAAGTAATACATATAGTATTATAAATATATTCTTTATTTTTTGTTAACTTTACTTTTATTTTAAAAAATTTTTTACTTCGAGGCCCCTGTCAAAGTGAGGCCTCAAGCAGCTGCTTGTTTTGCTTTATGGTAAATCCGTCATTGCGTACATGGAAGTAAAAAAGGAAAGAATGAAACTCAGGCTGCTAAAAAAACAAATTGTGATGTTTACGAACATTTAATTTACATCTGTTTTTATTTTTGTTTGGGTAAATATAAAACTACTTTAGGATTAATCTTGATTAATACAGTATTAAAAATAATTACTTTCCACTTCCACCAGGTATCGTTAAACAATTTTTGCAAACAAATATGCATTTAATGATTAATATTGTTTAATTATTAAAAATCGAAGCAAATATTATGGGAAGTAAAAGCCAATTTGCTTCTTCAGCATGCAGATTTTATTCTGTACCGCTTCGTAACAAGCGGGAAATTTTCGTTTAGTAATCGATAATAATCGGTAGTTATAATTATTATTCAAATGTTTTCATTAGAATTTTTATCTGTACTTTGAATAATAGAGTTTAAGAACAAAACATAAGAAAAAAAATTGAAAATATTGGAATCGTAGAGGATGCTACTCATCCAGGTAGGTAGGTCTAAAAGCAATCTCACTCGAAAACAAGGTAAAATATTAATAGCGAACTAAAGTCTCGGCAAATTATCCTTTGGATAATAGAACTATTATGTTATGGTAGCTACTATAACATAATTCCAAGTCTATAATTTTATAATCGGTTCAAGTTGGATTAGTTAAATCGGTACCGGGAAATAGATAGCTTGGGTCACGGTTCAAAGGGTCGCTGACCTAGAGTTGTACTCTTATAATTCTACAGTAAGGCCTTTCTATAAAGGGAGAGAGGGAGAAAGGAGTAAAAATGTAAGCAAATTAAATTTTCAATGTTAATGTAGAACTTTAATTTGTAATCTGAAGTAAATTTCAAGTTTAACTCTTTTTTTTTAAGGCTAATTGAATTTTATTTCCTTATTGTTTATTTTTTCAAAACAAATTTAACAATTTATAATATTTGTAAAAGTAATAATCGATTAACTATTAAATTTGTTTTTATTATTAATAAATTTATTATTAAAGTATACATTTTATTATTTAATTAATGATAATAATTAATTCTTTGTATTTATCGTTATTTGTTTATTTTTAGTTGATAAAATTACTCAGAATCTTTGAAGTTTGTACTTGGTATATGGGATTGGATTTTGTAGCGCGTAAAAACGTTTTTGCCCTAAAATTTATTCTGAAAAACATACTGGCCGGCCGTCGGTGATACCGATTGAAAATTTTGACAAAAAAAAAAACTGGTGCTTCGCCAAATCACAATTGTCTGATATTTCCTGATCTTTGATTTACCTTAGTCAAAGGTAGAAATTTATCAAATCAAAGGTACAGCGGGTACTAAGCTAAACGTATTAAACCAGCAGACCCTATCTTGGTTTCAACTTCGTATTACTATTTCACAATGATAATTATTACAGATAATGAAGGGATGTAGATCTATCGATTTACTAATGAATTTCAGATAATTTGAGCTGAAATGTAAGTTTTGTGTTTTAATAGTCATTTTTTCTTATAAATAAGAGGGTGGCTGATGTGTAATCAACAGTCGCTCATAACTCGTAAATAAAAATAAAAAATAGTCAAATGAAACAAATATGACATTTGCTACAAAAACTTACATTTATTTTTACATGTAGTATCATTTACAGCTACTCACTTCTCCCAAAGGTGAACCATTTTCTCACTCTGTTAATGAATGCTGGTGGTCTTTCCTATCGTCGATCTCACTGCCTTCTTCAGCTCATTAACCGAGTGAAATGAATAATATTAATATCCCTCTTTAATTGCGGAAAGAAGTGAAACTCGCAGGGCGACAAATCTAGTGAGTACGGTAAGGTTCAAATTTCAACTTCACAAGAGACTCGGCGATTACAAGCGACGTGTGTGGCCGGGCATTATCGTTTTGGAGAATTATCGGCTCCGCGGTTTGTTCAACACGACACACACGTCTCCTGAGGTGTTTTTATCATATCTATCTATCTATGAATCGGATAAGATTTACAGTCGATTCGACAATCAGGTAGTCGATCAAGTACATGTATTTGCAGAACACCATCAAGAGAATATTTTTTTTTACGGATTGTGTTTTAAATTTTTTTTTGTTTTGGCAAACCATACAGCCAGTATTTCATGCTCTGTCGTTTCTCTTCTGGGTCGTATTGATGCACCGAGTTCCGTCACGATGCGTTTCAGAAGCTGTTCACAATATCTCTTTTCATTATTATTTGTTCATTTCCGTAAGTTTGCAAGTCGCCTGTCGCGAACAAATTTTACGATAATCCAGTCATGCAATAATATGACCTACTCGTTCTTCGATACGACTATTCGGAAGGCGGTGGGTTATGTGATGTGACGGGTCATTTTTAATCGATTCATCCACCTTCTTTTAGTGCATTTAATCGATCACAGAAACGGTTTATCGTCGCAAAGTTCTTCTTCAATGTTCGTTTTACCAGCTACTGATGAACATAATTTTATTACCCACCTACTCACTGTAGGTCGTTCTACAGTTGCATCCCCGTAAACTGCTATTAGACAACGATGGATATCACTAGCGTTTAGTTTTCCACAGTTTAAGATTCAATTGCTCCACGTTGTTTTAGACTCGTTGACAAAGCAGGCGCATTCGACAACATAACAATGGCGGCTTTCAAAAAATGAGAGGACACGGCTCAAAGAGTTATGGAATGTTAGCATGGAATGAAACTGTAAGACAGCAGCGCTTGTCACTTTGTGTGATTTTTCTCCGGTTCTTTCCAGTGTGCATTACATTTCAACCGCCCCGCTTTCATTTACGTGATGATTTATATTTAACTAAATTTTACAGTTTACCATAAACTACCGACATTTTGCTTCCACAAACCAAGAGTCAACTTGCCAAGAGTCTTTCATAAATCAAACTCAATATTTTACAAAATAATAATTTTATACTAACGATTTTTTGTCAAATTTTAGCTCGTACAAAAAAAAACTTAATTTATGCAGCTCTTAAACGATACGAACTACAATTTATTAATTATGAATTGGGAAATCCGCTAAAGCAGATCCATTTAAAGTCCTTGAAATATTTCTAAGACTATTTACAACAGTAAAACAAAGCCGTAAAAATTTGCAGTTCTAGATAATCATAAATATAACTTATAAAAGACATTTGAATGTCACAGATTGTTAACAGTACAACATACACCGCAATCCTACTTCTAAGAAACACGGTCTTCATAATAATTTATGAAAAACATTCGTGAATAACTTAACAATAATATATTTCTGAAAAAAAATTTAATTACTGCGGTACGCTTTTCTAATGATTAGTAGGCGTTGCCTTCTCTTATCGTTCTCCCGTCACCACTGGGAGTTCGGCATACTGGAATTTCCATAGCTCACTCAAAGTAACGAATGACTCATGTGATTTGTATACATTAGGCATTCTTACATTTTTTTTATAAAACTAATATTTTGTTAACATTACATAAGCATTAAATTAAATTAAATCCATCGATCATCCTGGCATAATGGTAACGTTTGAATTATATATCTTGAAAATCCCGGGTTCAAATCGCCATCAGGTTTGGCAATTTTGTAAATTCTAAAAAATGTTTACCTCATATTACAACAATCACATAAAATATATATATATATATATATATATATTGTAAAAAATCGTTGGTATTCCTAGAGGAAACGTTTGTTTGTATGTTAATAAAAATCTAAAGAACCGCTGAACTAATCGTTACCAAATTGTAACCGTAGCTTCATTATGCGATCCGGAGTGTCATAGGCTATATTAAGATTAGAAATTATTTATTAAATCGAGTAAATAATAAATAATCCGTTACAGTTATGTACTTCTCGTTTCGAGCCACCTAGAGGTGGCAAGCCTATAAATTCTTATGATCCTTTCTTATGACGAGCCGCTCCTAAGATAACTGTCAAAAGAGATAGAGCAGTAATAGAAATATAGAGACATATTACTTTCAAATTTGCAGGATACGTTGTTATCCCAGGGAAGGTTTTAAGCCATAGATCGAGGCCCTGGCTACCTTGAAGGTTAAGATTTTAAAAACATTCATTCTTTCTTCACCCCCCCACACCTGAGGAGAATGAAGTTGTGAATTAAAGATATTTATTAAGAAAAAAAAGATTAATCCAATTACTTCATTATTATTGTTATTATATTTCTGCCACCATGGCAACCGAAATAAGTTATGAATTTTTCGTCGTCAAAGGTATGTACTTTAGTTTCCATAGCTACTATTATTCTATCTTTTATAATTTAGCCTCGTTTTCAGGTTTCTAAAAACCCTGAATGCTATAATTGTTATTTAACAGTATTATTCTCGTAACCACAAAGATAAAGAACATTGCAAAGGTCTAGGTGGCGGAACCCTTAGGGTGGACGGGAATGGTGATCGAAGCGAGCTCTGAGGGTGTCCAGGACACCGGTCTCCCTGGAAAATTATAAATGGCGAGCAAAGCGTGCTCTGCGGCCGTGGGTTAGGCCCCGAGAAGCCTCTGAATTGGCTCCGGGGTTTGCTTGGACCGATTTGGGGTCCAGGTTCTGGCTAGAATAACCGGGTAGTCATATTATAATAGACAAAATATATAAAAGATTTTTATGCGAACGTGGTTTTTTCTAGAGTTGTTCTAGACCGATTGTAATGATTTTTGTAGGATATATTTAGATGAGTAAATTTTCAAGAGCCGTTTTTGTTGGAAAAACAGTAATATCTACATAACTTATTAACTTTTAATGACGTCATATTGGCATATTTTTAATCGATTCCTTTATCAAGAAAATAAAATCCTTAAAATAAGTTTTAAAAGGTCTTCATTTGGTTCATACTCATTTTGTTAAAAAGTAAAATAATAAACGTTTTTGCAGATTTAAAAATTTTCCTAGTTATAAAATTAAATATTCATAGACTTTATGCATCTATTCCTTCCCAAATCAATTAAGTAATTATACCCGACGTCCATTCCAGTCAAACCGCGTGCTAATTTCGGAAGTCAAAATTATTTACTTGCGGTACAAAAATATTTTGATTTTTTACAAAAACTATTTTACGGAAAGAGATTTTTCAAAGATTATGACTGATTTATAAATAACTATATAATATAAATAAAATAATAAAAACCAATGATGTATTTTTTTAAATCCACAACAAAGAACTAAAAACATTAAAAATCTCAAAAAATTAAACTGCAAAAATGAAGTAAAAACATATGAAAGGTATCGGTATTTATGTCCTTCTCCTTAGAAGTATTATCAACATAAAAACAAGGACTATTTTCAAAACGCTTCCGTTTTTCGAATTTTGATTAGGAAAATGCCACAAAAAGGTTTTAGACCAGTTGTGACTTTATTGCTAACACACGCACACACCCACACCCACACCCTCACCCATTCCATTCCCTTCTCCCATTCCATTCTTTCTTTTCCGTTTTCCCCTTTTCCCCCGTGCGTAAATCGGTCCAGTAGTTTTTAGTCTATAGCGGACAAACATACGAATATTGCTTTATATATATATATATATATATATATATATAAGAAGAAAGTCTGTGTGCATATTTGTTTCGTAAATATCTCGACATCGGCGCCACGTAGCGGGTATTATTTTTGCTAAAATCTTTCTTTTCGTGTAACTAATATATATTCTGAATACGAACCAAATCGGTCCATAAATACAATTTCTCTAAATATCTCAGCGCCACCTAGTGGGTTCGTTTTTCGCAAAAATATTTTTTTTTCTCCTAACTAATATACGAGTATATTCTGAATATGAACCAAATCGGATCATAAATACAATTTTTCAAATATTTCAACGCCAGCACCACATAGCGGGTCCAACCTAATTCAAAAACCTTCGCGGATGTGCGCACAACTCCTCACCAAAGTTCCATCGCAATCGGATGAATGGTACAGGAACGTATACGGGATAAACACACAAACATTCATTTTTATATATATATTTTTATGCAATTTTAGTTTGATTGTGGTAACCCGATGTTTTTTATGTTAAAACTTTTGTTTTGTAATAACCTTTAAAATGATGTATCCCTATCCTTACCCTTTCTATTTAAAATGTTTAAGTTGGCCTCCGTGGGGTTCCTCTGGATGCAGTTTCTCTGGTGTGATGGTTTTTTTCCGAAAAAATATTTTTTTTCGAGATAAGAGCATATGTAAAAATTCCATTTTTTATAACGAATAGTTGAAAAAATTATTTAAGAGTTCCCGTATTTTATTAACACTTTGGAAAATGTATTTTATTATTACATTTAATCGTGTGCGTATAAAATTAAAATGTAAAATATATAAAAAAGTCACTATACTACAACTTCTGCCCGATTTATAAATTTAAACATTATAAAAGATATTAACGTTAACAGAATGTACCGTAATAACACAACATAAATTCTGTATTAACAGGTTCCAGAATATTAAAAAGGAAATAAAACGCCTTCAATTGAGAATAATTAAATCTAATTCTGAATTAATGGAATAGTACGGTAAATAATTTGGTTTAATTGATGCGGCACTTAATTGCAACTAAGCTGACAATAACTCTTAATTGTATTTTAGGCAACAAGACTTAATTGATATTGCTTAGCGTATTGCATTCACATTTTTATTCTACGTTTACAGGATATGTAAAACAACTGTAGGAAACAAACATAAGTATATATTCTACATAGGCCTAATCTTTTGTTAAGGTAAACGTATACGTTATAGTAAAATGAAGGTTACATTTAACGAGTCGGGTAATTATTATCTATTTTGTTTTTGTAAAGTAATACGACACGACTTTTAAGTTTGAATAAAAGTAATAAGTTTTATTTAAACTAATTGCAAATAATCTTTCTGTTTAAAACTCTAAATAATCTTCACGTATTTTCCAAAATACATAAAACTATACTGAAAACCCCTCTTGAGAGACATCAGAATATATTAAAGTTATTAAATGTTGAATTATTATAATAAATACAATTTTTTTTTTACGAATAAAACTGTTTTATGGAGATTTTTGTATGAAGAGAGCCGATACGTAACGTTATCTTTACTACCCTAATAATTCAACAAAAAAAATAATTTGGGACAACTCGCACACAAAAAATGTGATGTGGACACCACATACATGACTTCCTTGAACGTCTATTAAATTACATATCCACATTTTTCCTGCACTTCATTTAAACTTATTTCATTTGAAAATGAGGTACGATCCTCCAATTCTTTAATAAAAGTGGACAGTTACACGATTGCTAAAATATTAGTTTCTATTAGCATCAAATATTTATACGATTATTAATTCAACAATCTTACCTGAAATATTAGCTTAGAGTAAAAGTGCCTTGATTACTCTTTAAATAAATTGTTTACCAAATAATCCAATAACAAAAACTGATTATTCTACACTGTAAGGCCAAAATTAATATTTGTAACCGGTGTACAGGAGTTCACTAAAAGGAATACCTTAATTATTATTAGCTTTTATTTATGCGACACACCAGAAATCTGAAATACAGCAGAAATCTTGTGCATATTAGGCACGTGAAAAAAAAACAATCACTTTAAATTGAATACAATTCAAAAATTTATTTTATTGTTCTTTAAAATAATTAAATAAAATGATTTAAAAAAAAATAAATATACAATTTTTTAAGAATTTGCTAAGAAAATCCAAAAATAATAAGATTCTAAATTATAATTTTCAATTAATATTAAATAATTAAATGTTTCATCAACTCTATTATATATACACATATGTAATAATGCCTATTTAATTACATACACAATCTTTGAAAGTACAAAAAACTTTATTTCACTAATAACTTTTTTTCCAATTTTTTTTTATTCTTATTATTGAATAATTATTTATTGTAAAAGTTTTCTTACAATCATGGGTTAATAATTATTAATAAACCAATATATTTAATTAAAAAAAAAAAATATTAAAAAATAAATTAAAAAAAAAGTAAAAAAAGTAAAAAAAAAAGGAGATGAAGCCTAATTCGAACCGATATGCCTTCTTCCCCTTGTAAGATCTAAATATTTTATTAATTAAAATTTCATTTGGCTATAACTCAGTAACCAATGATAAATAAGTTTCACTTACGATATATCGTTGAAAAGCTTTCAATGAGAGCTTATTAATGCAGTTAAGAAAAAGTCGAAAATCCAAATTTGTTTGGATTTTGGGCTTTTTTGGACACTTGGTTCAATCGATTGCAATCAAATGGGGTAGTGAACAATTAGATGTTACAACAGTCCTAAATTCAAAATTCCAACATCCTACAGCTAATCGTTTTTGAGTTATGCGAGATACGTACGTACAGACGTCATGCCGAAACTAGTTAAAATGGGTATTTCCGTTGAGATCTGAAAACAAAATTTTTCGCGATCACAATACTTCCTTTACTTCGTTAAAGGAGCAATAAAAAAACCCTAAAAAAACAAAAACATTATTTATTATTTTTGTGAATTTACATAATTACGGTAATTTCCTCTACTTCTAAAAATAACATTGCATCTCGGTTCAACATTAAAATTTCAGTGTTTTCCTTAACATTATAGTACTTTACATACACGTGATCAGTTACGTTTTTTCATTCATGAATTATTGTTAAGAAGCAGTAATCCATTTTTTGCAGTGTTTTCCTCGTTATAGTTTGCAATAGGAAATTACAACGTGAAATGTCATACGGTTACGAAATTTGAATGTAGTTTTTTAATTCACCTGCATTTAATTGATTTGCTGCTATCCTCCATTATTTTCTGACCTGTGCTAATATTTTAGAGCATAATTACACCTCTGTTATTTGTTTTATAAATTCCATCCTTACTCTTTCTCTATATTTCTTTCCTTATACAAATCTCTTTCTAACTAAATTAAACACATCTGGTTCTATAAATCTATTAAATAATCATACAAATATTAGCTAAAAATTAATCTCTTCGCACAACACACTAGTAAAGGCTATTATATATGGTCAAATTACTTTTTACTTTAATATATTCAAAGTAGAAATGATCTAAGATGTATCCCAGTTTTATAAATTAATTATAAACGTATAAATATTTTTAAAAATTAAGCTTGATTTAATTTCATCGTAGTTTTATTATGCATTTGTAATCGTCACTATATGAAAATAAATTAATAAGATGAAAAATGGTATAATTTTGATATAAATATGGTATAAATTAATGATATAATTTTTTTAATGAAAGTAATAAAAATAATAATTAAAAAGATTATGATTATTATTGTATTAATTTTTAATTGAAGAAAAAAACGCTGAAACGTGATTATATCCTAAGTTTCAAATTTTTATGATAACATTTTTATGTACATACATTTCTATTTTTTTCTTCCGGGACCACCATTAGTCAACCGAAAAATGAGATTAAATGACAATTTTGCAGCGTGTGAAAATATGATATGCCTGACCCAGGATTTCAACCCGGGACCTCCGGATGAAAGGCCGAGACGCTACCTCTCGTGCCACAGAGGCCGACGAAATACAATATTACTGGTTTGTCATTTTGATAAGCTGTGCATCCGGAAAACCACAATACTTACTTGACAACTTTAGGTGCCGATGTGGTATTAGTTGAGTAAAGTTAGCGTAAAATAATGATGTAACAAGGAGCTAATGGACGCAACGAAAGTTTACGAAAAAAATTGTTTTGGAGTATAATTTAAGAAACTAAAATGTCGCAAATTCCGGATACGGGTGCCTTTTTTTAATTAAGCGTTGAAAGATCAAAAATACCTAAAATGTTTAGGTTTCCGTAAATAATTCAAAACCTATAAATTTTAGGTAATCCAGTTTGTCTCTGTAAATTAGATCAAGTGTACGAACAAAACCCTTTTTAAACAGTGAATTTATGAGATCAAAAGAGACCAAATTAAAACCCTTCGAAGTATTACCGGTTTTATAACTTTATCAATGTTCAATTTTGCTTTCCTTTTCTAAAATTAACTTTTTAATAGTCTTAGATCAGAAAATTTTCGTACAAAAGTTGTTCAGCTTTTGAAAAATTTTGACAATTTTCTTTTTTTCCACTCTCTAAAATTAATAATCGACCGAGAAATAAAGGAAATACGAAAAATATCCAAATCCCATTTAAATTACTGTTAACTTTCAAACTACCATAACTCAATCGACGTTATTTAATCAGACTGGAACAAGAAAAAAAATTGTTAAGAATTAAAAGCTCTACAAGTTTTATTTGAAATATTTTTTGATCGCATGCTTTTAAAGATTACCTGAGAAAATTAAATGCGAAATGTGACATTTTAAAAGGTTTATGAAGCGGTTACTTCCAAGGGTTATAACTCGGTCGATTTTGGTCGAACATAGTCTTTCAAATGCTTTTTTTTATAGACTTTAACTAGTTTCAGAAACATATTTGCTGAAATATGAATATGTAGTTTTTAAGTTATTTTTTGATCTTTCAACCGTAATTTAAAAAGATTTATTCCTGCCTGGAACTCGGGACATTTCAATTAGATAAATTACTTGTCAAATCAAAGTTTTCTCAAATATTAATCATACTCATAATTACTTTCCCTTTAAAAGTCTGTTTTTACTGTATTACATTGACGTGAAAGAATTCTGATGGGCTAATTTTTTTTTCTATCGTGTGTCCTAGAAAATTACCGTGTTTGTGCAAATAAAATCGTTTAGCAAACTATTATTACTAGTTTACACTAATACGTTATAATTATCATCGGTATGTGTAGATAACTATTTCTTTATTTAATTCG
The DNA here is from genome assembly GCF_047948215.1 of Lycorma delicatula. NCBI lineage: Eukaryota > Metazoa > Arthropoda > Insecta > Hemiptera > Fulgoridae > Lycorma > Lycorma delicatula. The sequence continues at coordinate 106,735,220 of NC_134462.1, forward strand.
TTCTTTTACTATTCCCGGAAGTGTTAAAAACAGTCGTTTCTTTCGGTCGGGTTATACGAACGTTCAATATTCAATGCCCAAGGACTGACCGCCGTTGTTCTATGAATCAGTTTTGAACCGATGGCCACTGTATTAATCACCACTTCAAGGGCGTCTTTTTACGATTATTTTTATTTTTTATTAATATTAAGCTAGTATTACGAGTTTTTTTTTTAATTAAAAAAAACTAGTAAAAAATCTATTCATTATCTAAAGCATTCGTTTAATATTAAAAGGTGTTATAAAATGAGTTTAATGACTAATATACATTTTTACACTTTTATTAAAAAATTTAACGAATAAATAAATGCACACAAATAAAAAATGTGGGTGTAAAAACTAGTATATTCTTTTTCATTCGTTTTCTTTTTTTCAAGGTATACAGCCCGTACCGATATCAAAAACAGGTACGTTTATTAAAAAAAGTCAAGTATGTATTCCAAGCTTAACAATGTATTTTTATAATATATCTCTTTTCATTCGGGTTTAATAACTCAACCTCCAAGCGATAACCATCTTTGTTAAACAATACTCTCTCTGTTTACTCATATAATTCATTCCTTCATCGAACATATATTATTAGTATTTTTAAGCACGCATTACGAGGGGTGGCAGAAATGTAATGCAGACTGGAACGTAACTGGAGAACAAAATATCGCACAAAGCGATAGGTTCTGCCACCTTGTAGTTTCATTCCTCCGTACTAACATTCTAAAACTCTTTGACCCAACCGCTCCTATTTTCTATCAGCGGCTATTTTTATGTAGTCGAGTACGCCTGCTTCGTCAACGCGTTCTAAAACCACGTGAAGCGAATGAATTTTTAAAAACCGGCAAAGCGGACGCTAGCGACATTCATCGACGTCTATAGCGATGAGACTGTTGAACGAAGTACTGTGAATAGGTGGACGATAAAATTTTGTGCATCAGAAGAAGGTAAAGCGAATATTGAGGATGAACCTTGCAATGATCGACCGGATTTTGTGACTGACGAGAAGCACTAAGAGGAGGTAGATAAATCGATTTAAAATTACCGTCGTGTCTTATAGAAGTGCTTCGCTACCTAATCACACCGAAGGCACGAGTAGGACACATTACTGCAAAACTAGACTTTACGTAAAATCTGTTCGTGGAGGGTATCATACAAATTCATAGAAAAACAATGAAACAAGAAAGGAATATGCGTACAGTTTCTGAAATGCAATGAAAGAAGTCATCTCACTTCTTTTTCAGTATTGTGACGGGGAATTAAACTTGGGTGCAACACTACGACCCAGCAAAAAACGGCGGGCATGAAATACCGGCAGCGTGGTTCGAAGAAATTTAAAACGTAACTCTCTGCAAACAAATTCTCTTGACAGTGTTCTGAGATTTCCAACACGCGTAGAATTTAACAAGCAATCTCTTACGAAGTTGTTTTATTTACCTATTTTTTGTTTTTATTTTGTACGATAATTTAGATTATTCGTAAACATATTTTGTAATGTCTTTTAGTTTTAGAACATTAATTGTTTTTTTTCTCTACGTCGAAGTCGGTTAGGGTGAACATTCTATGCGATATATAGAGCTGTTAAATCATCTTAGGAAGCGTGTGTGTGTGTTGTGTTCGCAATCCACGGAGCCGATAATTCTCCAATCGATCGGGCACACACATAGTTTGCAAGTTGAAATTTGAACCTGTTTCACACGTTCCATAATTACCAGATTTGGCGCCACGCTATTTTCGCTTCTTTCTGGAATTAAAGAAAGATATTACGGGTATTCGCTTCACGATGAATGATGAACTAAATGACGCAATGACGTCGTGGATCAAGGAAGGATTGCCAGCATTCTTCATCGACGGAATGACAAAAATTGGTTCACCGTTGGAAGAAGTGTGTAACTGTAAATGGTACTACGTGGAAAAATAAATGAGCAAATTTTCGTTGCAAATAAAATGTACTTTTGTGCCATATTTGTTTCATTTGACTATCTTTTTTCATTTACAAGTTTTGAGCGACTGTTCATTACATTTCAACCACCTCTCGTAGATTATTGAACTTTTGAGCCTTCTTTAATAATCTTGTCTTTTTGATTCTAATTTTTTTTCTGAGTCTATGAGTACATAGTTCATTACCATTACGTTTTTAAATATTACCTCGGTATCTACACGAACCTTTAATTCTCATTATTTTTAGAAAATTTTCATAAACGCTTTAAATAATATTAATATTTTTATTCTATACTATTTAAACCTATTAAAAGTATGCGACTACAAAAATATTTAACCCTTACGGAAACAAATAAATTTAATAAAAAAACGTTTTAGCATACAAGTTATTTTTTCAAGAATTCCACTACTTTACATCTGGACTGCACTCTATAAATTGTTAGGAGTTTCTGTAAATACGAAAATATTTAAGTATTACTTTGATAACTATTCGAATTTAAAAATCTGAAATGTTTATTGGATTGATATTATTTAATTTCATATTACAGAAAGAGAAATGTTGAAGGGATGTGGGATATATTGAAAGGATTCATAGTTGTCGAATTTCATTACGGTTGTGTATTTCTTTTTTAGTAAAAATGTAATCGTAAAAGTTGAATTTTAAAAACCTTCTTTTCTTGTAGAAATAGACAATCTTGAATTTCATTTGAGTTAAGTCAATACGATATGGTAGTAATAGTGAAGAATCTACGTAGTAGTTACCTCTTGATTACAGAACGAATTATCATGTGCGATGATTGGATAATATTTCACTCCGAGGAGTGGTGTTGGTGATGATGGCTACTATAGCTACGACAAATAGCAATAGAGCGACTGACGTAAGTTTGAGAACCAACTCACAAAAAAAAATTAAGAATTCAATAGACAGTTAGGAGAGAATATTAATTACTCCGGGACACATTAAACCTTCCCTTTTTGTAACCTATACGGTTTAACATTTCAGATAGACATGACTGTCCCGTATCGTATATTCTCGTATAGTAAATTCTCGTATATTCACGTAATCTATTTTTTTACCTTATAATTTATTATATACATATAATGTATTATTATGTATTTATCAGGAAAAAAGATTTATTTATATATTTTAAGTATTCTAAAATGTATTAAGTTGTATTCGGTATTAATATAATTACTTTTTTACTGTGCGTTCCTTTTCGTAGTTTTAATTAGACACAGGTTCTTCTTTACCTTTATCGTCTCTTGCAACGACTTTTTCCATACGAGTAGCGTGTTTTAGATTTATCCATATTTAAATGTTTTAAAATTTAAGCAATTTTAAATAAAATAATTTTTTTTTCGAAACGTAAAAGGTAATTATGAAAAACTTCCTCAATTTTTAAAAATAAATTTTAACGTTTAGAAAAAGGAGGCAAATTAAGTTATATTTATTTTTGATGTTGACTTAAATACATAAAAAAACGAATTAGAAATTTCATTTTAATTATCTCTACTCTTTTGTAAGCAGTTTAATCTTTTTAGAAGTTTATTTAAGAAAACAACAAATCTATTTTTATTTTCTCTTTTAAATGTGCATAAAATTAATTACATATATTAATTACATTTTTTTCTCCTTCTCCTTACTGACTATGAAGGGTCGAAGGTGGATCATAGATCACCGTCTTGTTATCGCTCTCCACCATCATTCTATATATACTGAGTGTCAACAAAATATGGCAATCATTATTTAATCGCTCAACAGTAAAAAACACAAGAAAATCAGATTTCGTTAATGCTCTTATCTCAAAACGATCTATTTTTTCTTATGAAACCATTACCTGGATTGCATTGTAAGCCAATTTTGAAATTAGCTGTAAAAATATATTAAATGGCCGTTATTTTGATATGGATTGTCGTAGCCCGAAGTTTTGTTTTACATCAAAATGTTTATTTTCCAATGGAATCTAAAATTATGTTGCCATAAACCTTCCATTTAAGATGTTTGAGTTGTCTACCTCGGTTCGTGGAGTAGGAAGTGGTCTCCTACCAAAAATAGATGGTTTCGAGGAAGGAGAATTTGCTAAATTTCATTTTTTATATTAACTGTTGTGAAGTTATTTAAGGGTTGTCGTACTTTGTATGACCATTTATTTTATATATATATATATGTGTACATTTGTCTTTAGAGAAAAGTTTTCAGAAAACCTCTTTCGAGAGGCGATTTCTGGATATAGAATAAAAAAAAATATCCGTACTCAATAAAGAATGTAAAATTGTCTTAGTGTTAAAATATAAGTATAGGAATAACAAGTTAGTAAGAAATTACAGAGATTTGTACATATTCTTGTACAAACAAGAGGGGAAAAAGAGATACGGGATGCCCATCGCAAAGGCCGAGGTTAATAAATGTGTACATTCAAGACATGAAGAATAATTTTTAAAAAAAGGGAAAAGATTGATATTGATATTTCTCAAAATTTTATTTTACCTAGCCTGTGTGAACCGAACTCTCTCTCTCTCTTTTTCTGTTTAGCCTCCGGAACCACCCCGAGATATTACTTCAGAGGATGATATGTATGAGTGTAAATGAAGTACAATTTCAGTCGACCGTTCCTCAGATTTTCCTCGACCGCAAAGAACAGCGGTTTCCACGATCTAATATTCAAATCCGTATAAAAGTAATTGCCTTCACTAGGACTGGAAACTTACAACACTGATTAAAAAAAAAAAAATTAAACTATTACATTTTAAATCCTTACTTATATAAGAGGTTATACAAGTATACATTTTTACTTAAATAATTATAAAAAATGATCGGTCACTTAAGTAATGAATAATTGTAGTAAACATTTTCATTTACGTAAAAACAACAAACGTAGAATATTTTCCTTCTTAATTAATAATTATTTATAATTAAATTACTGCGTAAAGTTGTTTTAAATTATATATATAATTGTAAATAGTAGTTATATGTGCTGATAATTCCGTTTAAAGAACAAAAACATTAACTTTTTCCTTCATTTTTATAACTATATTTTATGACGTTTGCGACGTAATTGTAACATTTATATATTGAATCAATTCTTGTTTTTAATTTACTGGTATTCATTGAATTAATAGATGTCCTCAATGTTTTATGTAAATATAAACTGCAAATAAATTAGTTTTAAGTGAAAATATTGAATTTATATCAGAATATTATGAATACTAAAAAGAAAAGATAAGATTGTAAATCATAAGATGAAAATTTGTAGTATAATTGCTAAAAATAATAATAATAAAAAAATACAAATTTTTATTAAAGAAAATTTGAATCATTTGAACCCCTTGCTCGTTAGTTACGTCATAAAACATTTTTAATAACAGCTAGTACTAAGTAAACAGATAAAATAATAAAAATTGTTTAAATTTTAAAATTGTACCGCTTTAAAAAAATTTCCCATGTTTTCTAAATTAATACCAGATATTAATTGGATTTTCAATATTTAAAGCGTTTAAAAAAATTATTTTCTTACTACAGGTCCAATTATTTCAATGATTTTTGGGGCTTAAAAACTTATTTTTATTGGGGAAGTTGTTTACTGTAATAAAGGCCCAATTTTGTGCGAAAACAAGGATAAAAAAATTGTAACTTACGCACTCGAGAACATTCAACAAGAAATTGACGACGTTTTCGATAAGTTTTGTGTCAGATGTTTTTTAATATAATCATTCGAACACAAAAGTGCATCGCTGCGTAGGGCGTTAACTTTAAACAACTTTTTATAATTACGGTAAATATGTAAACCTTTGATTTTGTAAATTCAAATTTCAATTAGTTTACTTTTTAATATTTTCATTTCATTCATAAAATATTAGATGTCGCAACTGTATTTAGTCTGTAGCAGTTCAATTTTAAACCCCTCTCCCGGTAGAAATTAATTATTAAAAATATTAATAAGGAATGTGTCGCTTTATAGCTACGAAACATGAAATGTTGCATTTTAAGAACATTTTTAATATTAAGAACGGTGATGGAATAAGAATCAAAAGGGATTAAGACCAACGGTTTAGGAATAAAAGGCCCGATTAACTGCGATTATTCGGAAGAAAAACATACAATCAACAGCGAGTACTATTGTGAAATGCTTGAAAATAAACTGAACCCCGCAGTAAGGAGGAAACGTCCTGGTTCACTCTCAAACAGTGTAATTCTTCTGCACGATAACACCCGCCACCACACCGCTCAAAAGACACGAACAGATATTCAAAAGTTGGGTCGAGAGGTATATCGAATTAAAGTCCCGATCTCGTCCCGTCAGATATATTTTTTATTTGGTCCTCGCAAAGAGGTTTCATGTGACACCGAATTCGGCAACAGTGAGCGGTTAATAGTAAACAATGAACAGTTATTTACTACTGAAATAAAAAAGATTCACAAAAGATGCGACAAGTCCTTAAGTGCAGCTTAAATTTACACTTTTTAAAGTACATTTTATCCTTTTCCTTAATGTTTATTATTCTTTATGAATAAAAGGAAAAAATAAAATGTACTTCCTAGAAAAAAGTGAATGATTCATAGCTAACAAAGATCATCCTTTGCATTAAAAATTCTTCGGTTGAAAAAGTAAATAAAAGATTAGAAATACATGACGAAATATTATGATATATTACTACTGATTCTCAATAAAATACAAGCAGTCTATCCATAAAACAAATTTAATTTTCTACTCCATGAATAAAAGAAAGAATAAATAAATAGATTAAGGTTATGTAAATAAATTATCGTATGTTGTTTTTAACGAAACTAAATAATTAATTAACATGACAGTCAACCGAAGATCTACGCGACTTTAATCTTCCTTCTATTATACTCTTAATATTCAACTTTAATAACAAACAAGGTTTATTAAAAATAAAACTAAACGAATAAATTATCTTAATAATCGTTACAATAGTATTTTTCTTGTAATTTTTTTTTATTAATAAAATCAACTTCTAAGTGCAAAATTTTTCAATACTGTATGATTTTAGATGTTTTCCGCGATACTTTTTTCATTGCGGAAGATTACGATAAAAGAAACGAATACGTTTTCGAACTAAATGAAAATATTATTGACAAGCCAGGCCGTCTAGTCAGACCTGGATCCCCGGAGCTCAGGTCAGCCAAGGCGAATCCCGGAGCCAATGAGGGGCTCCTCGGATCCCGAGATCAAGAGGCCTACCCCATGGCCGCAGAGCTCGCTTCGCTCGCCATTCCTAATTTGCCTGGCGGACCGGTACCTCGACACCTGCAGAGGCTTGCTTCGGTCGCCATTCCCATCTACCCAGAAGGCTCCACCACCTGGATCCCAGCACTGTACGTATTCTTCATGATTGTGAGAATAATACCGATAAATAATAATTGTAGTATTCAGGAAACTAAATTAAAAAAGATGGAATAGTAATAACTATGATAACTAAAGTACACACATCGTTGTCGACCAAAAATTCGTAACTTATTTCTTTACTGTGGTGGCAGAAATATAATAATGATGTAAAAAGATTAATCTATTTTTTCCTTAATCAATATCTTTGAAGAAATAATGAATATTTTTAATATCTTAACCATCAAGAAGCTAGGGCCTCGGTTGATGGCTTAAACCCTTCCCTGCAATAACACGAATATATTCTGCAAATTTGAAAGTAATCGGTCGGTTGGTTCTCGCGTGATGCGATAACAAACAAACAGACAGACTTTATATATATATATATATATACATTTCCGAATAACCGTGATCTCTTATATCGAGAGTTACCCGATGCTTACAAAAGTTAGCCTTCAAACTATTAACAAATACTCAGTTTGAATTTTGAAAATCGGACGATTGTTTGCAGATATGTAAAGTACCCTATTGTACCTCCCAAAACACAGCCGCAGGGGCACCTCGTTTGTTGACAGTTGATGGTGATGATTAATCTAGCTTCCTACGAGGTGATCGCATCATCGAACCATTGTAAATCTCACACGAGTCTCCATGGGAAGCCCGTTATTGTTAAACAGAAATTTTTTTTAAATTTATTAAATATTAGTATTTTATTTAACGTAAATTTAATTCTATTATTTTTGTAATATTATTCATTCGAATCATTCAGTTCAAACTCAGCTCACACAGTGATAGAGGCTCACAGTTAACAGTTCAATAATTCAATTCATTAAACTTTGCTAGATTTGAGTATATATATATATATATATATAAAGATTAAGTGAACAAAAGTTGAAAGTTTGATAAAACATCAACAAAATGAACATTACGGAACTTCACAAAATTTAACCTTTCCTTTTCCCCTTTCCCCATTTTCATTTTTTATATTTTCTTTCCATTTATCACATTTTTCCCTTACCATTTCCCACATTTCCTATCTTTCCTCTTCCCTTTCTCTTTCCTTCCCCCATCAATTACTTCCATTTTCCCCTTCATCTTTCCCTACTAGGGATAAAGATTAAATTTTTTTATCGTTTCCCTTTCCATTCCCTTTTACCGTTTTTTCTTTTCCCCGTTTTATCCTTTTTTATTTTTTCCATTTTCCACTTTCCTTTTACCTTTTTTGATTTTTCCCTTTTTCCCTTTTCTCCGCGCGTAAATCGGTCCAGTAGTTTTTTAGTCTTTAGCGGACATACATATCGGAAGGACTGAAATGGAATCGTAAAATATTTGTTTAGTATAGCGTGTGTTGCTTTTAATTCTAACAGATAGGACTGGTTTTAAAAAAAAACATGTTTTTACCTGTCACAGGTGTGACATCTAAGGTATATATTTATATATAGTAGGCTAGTAGATATACAAAAACACGCGCATATTCGAATGCAACGTTGTCAAAATTTCAAAGCCATCGGTGAGGAATTTTCGGAGATTTAATATTTTGAAAAAACGAACAATTACATTTATATTTAAATAAATATATCCTTTTTTGGAGATTTTTTGAGATGAAATATATCTAAAAACCTTCTCAGTTATGCCAAGAAACAAGGGTAAAAATTTGGTTGCGATTTATGGAGTAGTTTGTTGTTTATACCGAATAAACAAAAACCCTCTTCTTCATTATATAGTCGTATAGATTACACGTAAAATATTAATTAAACAAGTCGAACATTTAAATAAAAAAATTTTTTTAAGCCAATTAAAAAGCTACAACTAGTGTAGGACAGAGGCAAGATGTCTGTTTCGAAAAAAATGTAATAACTAAATTTTTATAAAACTTTATTCGTTCAATTTTAGTATAAATTTTAAGGATTGTTTTTTCACAATATTAAACTTTTGAAACTAAAGGTAATTCTTAAAAAATGACTAAAAGAAAAAACAATACCTTTTTCGTAATAAAATAATATAAAAACATTTAAAAAATTAAAATTAATAAAAGTAAAAAACTGTTACGTGACTTTTCTATCACGGGATCTTACAAAAAATATACCTGAATTATACGTTGACATCTTTCTCTTTTTCTTAATGTTCTAGATCTTGTAATCAGTTGATGACAACAGACCAGTTGATCTTATAACCAAACAAAATCTTAGGACCAGTTGATGGTAACAAGAGGTTATCAGCGGTGCACAGGCGTTCCTGCCTCAGATTTTGTTCCGCTTACAGGACAGTATGCAAGGATTCGGCTGAACTTGGCATCAGATGCCAATCGTCTTGCTTGTTGATGTGAGGAAAAGATCCTGGGAAATAGGCGGGTCACCCAAAGACCGTGGCCATGAAGCTTCGCGGGTCAGCGCAGCACACACTGAAGTACGGCAGAGACGCTGGAATAACGAGCGGGTAAAGGACTGGACTCACCGACTAATTAGCGATATTGCCAAATGGACATCTAGGAGGCATGGCGATATGAACTACCCCCTGAGCCACTTTTTATCAGGGCATGAAGGGTTCAAGGGTTACTTGTTCAGATTTGGATTAGATCATTCACATCTTTGCCCCGGTCGCGTGAGCATCGAGGAAACAGCGTACCATGTGCTTTTCGAATGCCCGAGATTCATCTCGGAGAGGGACACATTGGTGTCCAAACTGAAGATAGATAGATTGTTCCCGCTTGATGATCTCGAAGAGATAACGGTCACTTCGGTCGAAGAGTTGACAAGCAGTGTCGGACTGGGCATGTGCTGTAATGTCGAAAGCCCGAGAAGACGCTAGGAAAGGAAGAGCGACGGTGATGCCTTAGCGCTAAGGTCTGGGGACAGGCTGCTTGCAGAGATCCTGGAGAGTCCCGGGCCACTGGAATCGTCCCGGAATTATGAAGTAGATAGCACTCCCAGTGATGGCAGCCGTAGGTAGTCACACCTCACGATGAGAAAGCCACTCCTCTCCCTCTTAAAGCAAGTAATGCCTTGCGGCGGTTCCGGGAAGGATGATGGTAGGGTGATGGTTTAGTCGGTATGCACTGGCATACACACGCACTAAGTACCATCAAAAGGGGAACCTCTTGTGAGTTCGACGCGTTCTACCGTTGAGTCCGTAATAGGATTCCCGACCAGTTGCAGGTGTAACGGTATTTTCTTTTTCTTATTTTAGTGAAATGCAAATTTAGGATCATCAGGAAAATTCTCGGCTTGACAAAAAAACACATTTTTCAGAATTTGTTTGTGATTTTTTTATTTATTGCGAGGTAGCTTTAAACCTTAGCCTTAACCTTGCAATTTGATACATTTAGACCAACGACTTTACAACTTTTTAATATCGTCAGTAATATTTGATTTTTCCAACTGAAAAATAAGCAATTTTCTCAACTTTGATGTTAACATTTAAAATCAATCTTCGTCCAGCGAGCCATTTCTTCAAGTTTAGGAAGAGAAAGTAATCGCTTGGGGCCAAATACGGCGCATGTGGAAGTGGATGTGGAAGCGTAGATCATGAAGTTTTTCGGCAACCTGATAAGTGTGTGCGGGTACACTATCGTGGTGAAAGAGCACATTCTGTTTCGGACAAACGTGGAAGTTTAACCTGAATTCTATCGGTCCAGTAGTGAAAGATAATACTCCCCAGTGATGGTCTTGCCTTTTTCTAGGTATAATAAATATCTCTTATTAAACAAAAAAGGGATTTATTTGAATCTAATGGAATTAATTTTTAACATGAAATAAGTATTACTGATAGGACCGTAATCGGAAAAATTTCCTAAACTTGATGTGTACTTGTTTCTTACCAATGAAAACTCATATGCCCAAAAACACCTCAAATGAATCATATAAAATTTTATTAACGGTTCAATGGTTCTACAGTTCTGCGTAGATTTTTTATATTATTTGCCAATTTAAAAAAAAAAAACGAGATAATCAGTTTGTATGTAGCCTACAATTTTTTTTTAATTAAAAAAAAATTTGTCACACTAAAACCTAAAAAGATCTATTGAAAAAGAAAATATAAAAAACTTACTTAAAATGAAATCCGTTCTAAAAAATAAGACGCATACATTTTTATTTTATTACATGTTATCTTTTTGAAGTGGCAGATAAAATACAGCAACGAGTTTAAAGTCGTTAGCATATTGTTCAAATTTGTTTTTATTTGACAATGACTCCAAGCGAAGTTAAAAGAATTGAAACGATACTAATTTTATATCTTAGGATTTAATTTGTAAAAAATGATATTGCTATTTAAAATTCTTTTTTTTTTAAATAAATAAATAACATGGCAAAACACTTTTTAGAATTGAATCTGAAATGAATTGACTGTAATGCAATTTGGATTCAAACACATTTGGATACAATCACGGTAAGTATATGTTACTAAATGATGTTATTGGCGCGGTTATATATGTCGTAGACGAATTGAAAAATCAGGCTTACTGTAAAGAGCACCGCCGACGTTTTGAAATGCGCCCGGCAAATTGGAAAATTATTTAGCAATTTCTAATCAGCCTAATATTTTTCATGCTTATTGTAATGAGTCCATACAATTTTAGGCTAATTAGAAAATGTGCAATCGTTTGCTCATTAAAGAGAAATATACGTAAATATAGATCCAATATAAGCATTACTGCTTATCATTATAATCTAGCGAGCGTAGATTATGTTTAGTTAGATTATATTTATAATTTATCGGCAAATACCTCCAAATACCGACTGATTTGGAAGAAAAAGCGGTCAAAAAAGTGCATATTTTCTAATTAGCCTAAAGTTGTATGGCTCATTACAATAAGGCTGAAAAATATCAGGCTGAATAAAAATTGCTAGATAATTTTCCAATTTGCTGGGCGCATTGCAAAACGTTGTAGGCTCATTACAATAAGCCTGATTTTTCAATTCGCTTACGACATATATCTACAAACTCATACAATGTTTACAAATTCATTAAAGAAAAAACCCACCAAAATAGAATTGCTTTTCACATTATATATATGTACACAGGACTACATAAAGTTTGACAATTCTTAAATAACTTTTCAATATAGAAGAATTAAATTTAAGAAATTATTTTTCGGTATGTCACGGTAGGAGAGCATTTCAAAAAATGGAAATTAAACGACAAGGGTAGAATTATGATAAATCATTTTAAAGTGCATTGAAAAATGAAAATTATGGCATAAAAAACTTTGTTCTACGACAACCTTAACCAAAATGGCGGCTATTTAATATTTTTCTCAGCGAATTTCAAAGGTGGCTAACAATACAACCCAAGTCACGGTCTCATATCTAAAAATAGATTATTTTTAGGTAGGAAACCTTTGTAAATTGTATTTGGTATTTCATTATTAAGCTCTTATTTAAGGGTTTTCATGCTTCGTTACACCGTGTATGTATGTATGTATATATATATATATATATATATATATATATACATAAAAATGTATATATATATACATAAAAGCAATTGCATACCATAAGTAGAAGCAAAAAAGTGACAAGTCATTGTTTATTTATTTTTCATAAAAATCGTTAGCAAAAAAAGAATATTCATCACGTTTTATAAAGAAAAAAAAAAATATATTGATTTATAAAAAAAAAAAGAAGTTTAATACATATCTACAAGATACTCATTGTAAATAAAGTATTATTAATTTTTGTAGCTGCAAGAATTAATAATAATAATAATAAATATTGCAAAAGTGAGGAGATGGTTCCCGAATAGACAACTATTTATATTCCAAGCCGCACTGTTATGTCACCATAACTAATGAGAAAAATAATCGATTCAATTTTCAAGGTCATAACCGGATGATTCTCCTTTGAAATCGGTTTACAGAAAAAAAATAATAACCACGATTATATTAAGAACAATAATAAAAAAATTATAATAAACTAGTAAATCTCTTCCGTCTTTTTACAATCGTTTGTACGGTATAATTTTTGTAAATACATTTTTATATCGATATAACTTAAGAAAAAAATTTTCTGGTCATTAATACTAAATAACATTCTTTAAATGTTTTAGCGATACCTTTTTAATGAACATTTGTATGCTTATTTTTTTATGATTATTAGTTGTTTATTTATTTTATAATACAAGGTAAATTATACAGATTGCATTACAGATAATGAAGTAAATTCGATTACTCATTCTAATCCGATTAACGATAAAACCGCACGCAGTTAAATTTTTAAATTTACTTCGGTACTTAACTTTTAATGTTTGAAATGATTTATAGTTTTCTTCCTGTTAAATATATAATGCAACATAAATTGTGACCGCAAAATATTGAATTAAATTCTTGATAATCTTTAGGGAAATAATTATAAATATTGAATACTACGTTTTCTATTTAAGAATTTATAATTTCTTAAAAATATTTGTGTAAAGTGTATCGCGCCTTATCCAGTAGAATATAAATGAAAGTATGAAAAAAAATGAAACAAATGAAATATGCTAACGATAATAATCGGGTCAGTAGTTTGAAATGAGCAGATAATGAGAGAAGTTTTCAAGGGAATCGTTCCTAGATATATATATATATATATATATATATATATATAGATATATATTTTTTTTTTACTTTTTGTGGCGATAAATGAAATCGCCACAAAAGTTTGAAGCTTTTGCATAGGATATAGAAATTGAATTTTGTAGCGTATGAAATTTTTTTTGTCATGCCTAACCGGGATTCGAACCCGGAACCTCTGGGTTCAAATAAATAAATTAACTCTCGGGTTTAATCTAATAAATTAATTACTGAGAAGGTGCGATGTAAAAGATAAAAATTTCTACACAATAGACACGCATGAAGAAATGAATTAAACAAGCTAAGAAATAAAAAACCGTAAGTATTTCTGGATAAAAAATTTTTAGGCAGCACAAAAAATATCCAAATAATATTAAAAAAGAATTTCTGAAAACTGGAATCTACATCTAGAAAGAAACGTGTTAAATAAATGAAAATAGCTAACTTACATTAACATAACTTGACGCGCTGGAGTGCGACCCGTTCGAGGAACGTGATTTAATTTGTCTGAAATCCTACAAGTTAGATCCAAATTTTTGATCGCATCAGACATTATTTTTCAATAGGATCTCATTAACCGTAACGATCCACAATTCCACAGTTTGCAAGATGCGATAGGTAATCAATTTTTTTACCGTGCAGATTGAAATGGAATGGAATTAATGCATAAACGAGAGGGGATATGGCGGAAGAGTATTACTTGACTAAAACTGAACAACGAATTCTTTTATTGAATCACTCAGTCTCCGACCAAATTTGGAAAAAAGAAGAAATTCAACTACAAAAATCATGTAAACCGTCTTTTCGGACCAGAGATGCATTTTTTAATTTATTATCTGCCTCGAAGAAGAAACATTAACGCAAAGAGATAATGATAAACCTTAAAAAATACGCGTTTAATTAGGAAACGTCTTCTCCACCGCAACAAGCTTTCTCACGCTGTACAAACGAAAGCAAAATTTTCGATGTGAAATATTGGATCATCCTACGTACAGTTCGGATAACTCTAATTTTTTCTTGAAATTAAAGAAATCTTTAATCTAACAAATAATAAATTCAACAATTTGTCGCCGACTGAATCAAGTAACAGGGCCACAGTTCTCCGACAAAGAGATCGTCAAACTCGTCATCCGATCTCAAAAATGCTTGAGTGTCAATTATAACAAAATTATGTTGAAAAATAGTTAAAAAATTTTATTTTTCATTGTAAAAACAAAGTTAAAAAAATATTACCATCAGTTCATCAAAAAACGATTCTTTTTAAAAAAAGTGATTCTCGTATAACATACCTGAGATGGTTATTATTAAAACTGAGATGGTTAAACTATTATTAATCGGTAATAATTATTTCACTTTGTATGTTAGTATTAATATCGCAATATTGATACAGGTGATCTGATACAAAAGTCACACCTGAAAATCGCGTAGACGTATTCATAGACAACATCCTATTTTAGACATGCTCGGAAGTCTGAAGAGGAATTTTTTTAATCTGCCATTTTCTTTAAGCTGAATATATTGGGTATTTCCTAGCTGACTGAAAACAAAATGTATATTGATTGTTTCACGACAGAAAGAAATGCATTTAAATAAATATTGTAAAGCGATAAATCAAGCCTTCGTTATGAATTTTGTCGGACTGAATATCACCTGAATTTCGATGGACTTGGCATGACGTATGCAATATTAAATTCGGTTCAATGAAAAAGGATATGAGAAATCACTTCTCTCTTCACTTTTGGTATTATTAACAGGATATACCTAATTTCAATCAACAAAATTTGGAATCAGATCCATCTCATTACTAATGGATATAAATAAAGCTTCTATAATCGGTGAATAGAGATTACTACCGATTAATTTTTATCCTAGTTAGATTTACTGCCTTTAAGATAGCACTGTTAACCCACCGGGTTGGTCTAGTGGTGAACGCGTCTTCCTAAATCAGCTGATTTGGAAGCCGAGAGTTCCAGCGTTCAAGTCCAGTAAAGCCAGTTATTTTTACACGGATTTGAATACTAGATCGTGGATACCGGTGTTCTTTGGTGGTTGGGTTTCAATTAACCACACATTTCAGGAACGGTCGAACTGAGAATGTACAAGACTACACTTCATTTACACTCATACATATCATCCTCATTCACCCTCTGAAGAATTATCTAAACGGTAGTTACCGGAGGCTAACAGGAAAAATAAAAAAGAAAGATAGCACTGTTATTTATATAAATAATATTAATTTCCCGTATAATAAGTTTGGTGTCATATTAACTGGTTTTTTTTTTTTTTTTAAATTGCATAGTTTCTTACATAAACTATATTATAAAATCGCGTGCCTTGAATTAGTTAGCATATTTTACAGACGATATATTATTCATAGCTATAACATAACTAATAAGATGTTACAATGTTACAAATATTGACTTCACCTTATAGTACAAACAGTGACCTCGTACTGATTGTCCAAGAACTAACTTGTTTACACAATTTTTTTTTAGTCAAGACCAACAAAGAAAATATCTAACAACTTTCATATATAAATCCTTAAAAATTTGAGGTTATACCCCGCATTCAACTATGAAGTTGTTACTAGTATTTTAAAATAAATGGGAATTCCTATACTGGATAATTATTAAAAAAAAAAACGTACAAACAAATAAAATGTAAAAGGAAGGAAAGCAACTTATTAAAAAATAGAACCCGAAGACCTTCGACGTAATATATGTGTCCGGAAGATGGTAAAATAATTATAATTTTAGAATGTAATCGATAGTTTTACATCGTTAAATTATCTTATTCTATATATAGCGATAAAAGTTCTACAGCAGTTTAATATACTAATAAGAATTTGTAATAATTAAAAAAAAAAAAATGTTGTGAAAACAGTAATGCATGTGAAAACCAGTAAAATCACTTCATGTGTAAAAATAAAACTTAATACTCGACTTGAGATAATACAAATATAAACCGAGAATAGCAAAATAACCGCATTTTAAACATTTGAAAATGAATTTCTTGAGAAACGATCAAAGGTAAACAAAAGATTGTATAATTCCAGGCTAAGCCGGGAAGGAAAAAATGAAAAAATAATTCTATGAGTAAATTTTTACGGGGTCTATGACGATTGTACTCTCTAGTTTGACCAGTTGTAATCAAAATTAAATGATGTCATTAACTTATATTCAGACATTATCGTGGAAAATTTCATAAAAATCGAATAATCCGATCTGAAAATATCAAGCAAAATGATAAATTTAAAAGAAGGCTTATTATCTCCCATTTCTGATTGAAATGACCCAAATACATGACCAAAATGATATTAATATATTAGAATCATCTAATTAGTACAAAAATTGTCACTTAATTATGAAATAAAAAAAAATTTTTTGCTACCATTCATTTAAGGGGGTTTGAAAAAGACAAAACGTAAAAGAAAGTATCTTAACTATCTCTCTCTTTTTTCTGTTTAGCCTCTGGAACTACCGTAAGGTGTTACTTCCGAGGATGAATGAGGATGATATGTATGAATGTATCTTGTACAGTCTCTGGCCAACCATTCCTGAGATGTGTGGTCAATTGAAACCCGGCCACCAAATAAAACCGGTATCCATGACCTAGTATTCAAATCCGTATGCCTTTACTAGGATTTGAACATTAGAACTCTCGACTTCGAAATCGGGTGATTTGCGATGATGAGTTCACTACTAGACTAACCCGGTGAGTTATATATCTTTACCTAACAAAATTAAATTAACACGTGGCAAATTAAAGTAATACATGATCCTATTTTAATTACACTGTTTTAAGTTGAAAGAGGATAGGCCCCAGATATTCTCAAGTAAATTTCATCAGGATTTAATCACGGAATCTGAATCTAGACAACGGAACTCATCAAAGATTAAAAGTAGAAGCATAATAACTGAATTGGACATAATTATGTCGTCTGCAGGTTTGTTACTTTTTAATCTGGATCTAACTAATATATTATTTTTTTTTTTTATTAAAGCTCATGAATAGTCTCTTTTCAGGTCATATTATACTTCAGATCTGATGATGAAGTCCGAAGTCGAGTAATAGAACTTAAGTAAACATTTTTCGTAGTGCGATAGATTAAGTTACTAAGGTCCATAAACGTTGAAATTAATTAGGACGTTCGATGGTTTTGTTCTAATTTTGTAACCTAATCGACTTTTCTTTTCTGAATATTTCAGTTGAAATATTGTAGAAAAAAGTCATTCTTTTCAGCTTAGGGTACACAACAATTTAGACTGCCAATTTATATAAACAATTTCCGGAGGGATTTCATAGAAAATTCAATGCCGAATTATCACTACAATGATCCGTTAAAAAAATAATAAAAATAAGTATTTAGTCATTCACTGGACTCGTTTTCCGAAAATACTATCGGAGCAAGTTTTTCCCGGAAAAGGGGAAGTTGATTAGATTGAATGTATAGGTACGTTTCTACACGGGGTTGGATAAAGGCTGGATAGAGGTTGACGATTTATAATACCCTAAACTGAACTACAGAGAGGAGAAACTCTACAGTTCACAACCGTAGTTTTAGCAGCGGAAAAACTCTTCTCTCCCCAAAAATGATTTCAAGCAACAAACAGGCAAGATGGGAAAGATATTACTCCTAGTGGCAATCGGAAACGAGAATCCAACGTGGCAACAAACCGTGCATTTTGATAATCGAATTCTGGAGAGTGCAAATCGACATGGAAAAAGGAATCGGAAAAGGAATTGTGAGTTTTCCTGAAAACTCACCGTTAAAATTAATACCAAAATTCAAATATCTTTATTTCGAGCATTAAACACTAACTCCCAGCTAAAAATCGAAAAATTTAAAGAACTAATCAAAACTTTACACGACAAAAAGTCGTAATATTGGTAAGAAACAGCATTCACAGACGAAAAGACAGAAAATTATAGAATTTTCAAAGGGAAAAGAGAAAATAATGAAAAATATGACAACTTTTGGAAAAAAACTTTATAATCAACAAAACGATTTTAAATTCTGTCAAAAATGTCTATTTACCATTTAAACATTAGCCCTTCTAACAAAAAATGTGAAAATAAATCAATGACATTAATCAATGTCCACGCACTAGTTAATGAAGGTAATGAAAGAAATCTAAACAAAGTAGAAACGTTTTGGGAACTCTTAGAAGAAATCATAAATTACCAAAAGACTACATCAAAATTCTACAGGGAGATTTTAACGCACAAATTGGGAAAGAAAAATTACTCCAAAAGAACCGTAGGAAACTTTCCATCCCATAAAAGAACAAACTTAAACGTGTTAAGAGTAATCGAATTATGTAAACCATTCAACATGGAATTAATATTCACGGTGATCTCACAACTCGGATTTAGAAGAATTCCAAATCTACTATGTTGCCATTTCCTTTAAAAATAAGAAAGAAATCCAAAATGTCAAGGTCAAAATGGCGCAAATATCAAAAATGATCACTGCTACAGCAATGTAGTACTACTAATCTCACAAAACAAAGTTAACAAAAGGCCAACTAAAAGAATCAGATTTGAAATTGAAAATTTAAGAGATAACCCAGAAACTAATTCCAATTCCAGAGAAACACTAACAAACAAGAAAGCCAAGATTTTAGAAAAACTGAAAGTAAAGTTAATAAAAAGAGCCAAAGATATATGTCCTCTAACAAGAAACAGAAAACACAGATAGTGGAATGACACGTGTGAAGAAGCTATAAATGAAGAATTAGAAGTTGTAGAAAATGGTAATCCTCAAAGACAAACGAAAACTATCTAATATTTAGTTCAGTCCGCAAACAAATCTAAATTACAAGAACTAAAAACAAATAAGTACAAAATCAATTTGATAAATTCGAAGAGGACTTATGAAAAAGAACACGAGAAATTATTACAAAGCATTACGATATCAACTTACCAAATACCTACCGCCAAGTCTTTGCTTCAAAAATAAACATTGAAAATTAAGTCTTAACAACATAAAAATTGCAAAATTTTAACTTCGAAAATTTATTAAATTTACAAAGAATACGAAGATTTCAATTTCAAAATCCAACATCACGAACCGAAGATTCTCAACCGCATAATGATATAGAAATAAATGATGAAATCATCCAGAAATTAAAGAACACCAAGGCAGAAGGTGACGACTTGATCGTAGGTATGAAAGTCCATAATAATTAATTAAATACAGATAATTAACTAAAAAAATAAATCATAATTCAGAAGGCAATATTAAATTTATTTAAAGCACATATTTCTTTAGATGTTGAACAGAGTGCAGAAAATTTAGGATTTAAAAAAAGAATTAATTAGTATTATTTCAAAAATCATTTCAGTAATTTATTGAAAGTTGCGGCAGAAGCGTAATTTATCATCGGCCAAAGTAAGAGTATTTTTCAAAATTTACGAAAAGATTCTGTTGTCTGGTTTGATGCGGTGAATATTGTTATTTCTCAATATTTAGTTTTAATTTAATATTTTTACAGATTTAGTCACTTCTCTGTTCTTTCTTTTCCTATTTTTATCAGTAGTAAGATTTTCCACTTTACCTTAGTTGCACACGGCTTGTTTTTATACGGACAATTTACAAAAAACATGTCTATATTTCACCAATAAAATTAAAATACGAGTATATGAAATGAAGTAACGCTAAAAAAAAACTAAACATTTAAAAAAAATAGCTTTTTAGAATTCTTGTTTAGATTTCGACATTTTAAAATCGCGTAAAAAGTAAGGTTTAGTAAGTTTTGCACACGTTTATTTTAAAATTGGGTGCTGATTTTAAAAATCAATTTTTAAAAGCTGGAAACAGCTGTTAAATAAAACTTTTATTTTGGTGGAGTTTTACTTTAAGCCTGCTTTTATTATTACTATTTTTTTTTTATTTTAATTTAAAAAGTTTATTTTATCATTTTTCAATAATTAATTAAACATCAAGATTTTAAAAGTAAAACGAAATCCAAACTGCAATTTAAAACAAAAATTAATAAATAAACATTTATACGTAAATATACTTTCTGGAAGGACTTTTAGAATGAGAACTGTATCACGGTTTGAATATTAATACGTTGTAGTAGGATGGAAAATAATTTTCACTCAATTGTTACATGTTTTTATTGTAAATGGATCCGTTTTTATCGATGTTGTGGAATTTTATCAGAATCCGTGCATACACACGCAAACAAAATTTTACACATACAAATTTTCCGCCGACTACCTAACAAAAATACCAAACAATTATTATTTTGAAATTACACTTTTGACAATCTCTGTGAAAATATTAAATGGCCGTCCGTTTTGGTTAGGGTTGTCTTAGCCCGATGTTTTGTTATGTCAAAGTGTTTTTTTCTCAACGGTCTTTAAAATGATGTACCCAACGTTTACCGTTTCATTTAAAATTTATGAGAATTTTTTTTCCTGTCAGCGGCTAAAGCCGCGTTCCGGTAAAGTCCTACAACTGTGGGTTGTTTCTGAAGCACGGCTTACACACACAACTTAATTTAAAATATTTATAATTTTATATAAATATAATATTTTTTCGTTTATTTAATTCAATGTTCTAACTAAAGCGCGCGCGCACATCGTATTTAATTCGCGCGGGTGTGGCGGTACTAGCGGTGACGGTCGGCACTAACTAAACTACTGTAATTTCACAGTTTACATAGAACAAATTTCGGTTTTACGTCGGCAGACCGGTGTACCCTTAGGCTTAATGCACCAGGTACCTAGTTAACCAGGCGATCGACTCCGAGACCAGACCGAGTTACTTTTTTATTCTTTATATATAATTAATTTTTTTAATTCCATCAATCATTTGTGACGTCACAACATAGCAGACGACTGCAAAAGAATTTTTGGGGGTGGTAATGCGATTTAAAAAAAATATTTTTTTTGCAAATTGTTATATTTTAATTATTAACAAATGCGCTTAAGAAAAATAAGACCTTAATTAGACCTTTTAACTTGGAAATTTAATGGCATCAATGCTCCATATATAGAACTAATCTGACCAAGTTTTGTCAAAATCGGTCAATAGTTCAGGTGATGTAAGGTTATTAAGAGACCAACAGCGAACACACACACGTACATACGAACATTGACATCCGGAAAATTTCCATCCGGTCTTTTGGGTTTCTAAGGTGTTAAAACGTAAAGATCCGGTGAAAACTGCACATCCCCAAATTGGACTGATCACAATATTTTCCCTTTCTAGAGCTATAGCGCTATGTAGACGGGAAAGTTATAGATTGTTTTGAAGTAGGAATATTTACATCATATATTTTACAACTGGAAACATGTTAACAATTATAATTATATTTTATTATTAATTTTTAATTTTTAATAATTTGTAAGTTTCAATTCAGAGAGAAGTTAACATTTTTAACATCAGAAACCTATATTCATTTATAAAATAAATGTACAATTTTAAATATGTAAGAAAAGATTCAATTATTAGGAATTATCATAAGAATCTCTTTTTACTTCCTTGCACGAAGTAAAGGAAGATTGCGTGAAGTAAAGGAAGATCGTGATTGCGAAAAATGTCGGTTTTCAGATTTCAACAGAAATAACCATTTTGATTATCCCTGAATCCATATTGACTAGTTTCGGCGTGACGTCTGTCCGTATGTATGTTTGATTGTATCTCGCATAACTCAAAAAAGATTAGCATAGGATGTTAAAATTTTATATTTAGATCTGTTGTAACATCTAGTTGTGCATCTCCCCTTTTGATTGCAATCGAGTGGACCAAAAGTATTCAAAAAAGCTCAAAATTCAAAAACTTTGGATTTAAAATAAAATTTTAATTAATGAAATATTTGGATCTTACAACGGGAAGGCAAATCGTTTCAAAACTGACTTCATCTCTTTTTTTAATTTAAATATATTGATTTATTAATAGATATTAACTTCCGATTGTAAAAAACAATTTACAATAAATAATATTCAATAATAACAATAAAAAAAAATATGGAAAAATATGAGAAGTTATTAATGAAATAAAATGTTATTTACTTTTCATTTAAAAAAAAATGTGTATATGTAATTTAACAGGCGTACAAGGAAGTCATGTGGTGTCAAAGTCAGATTTTTTTATTAATAATACCACCAACCGTGTTTTCTTTTTGAGTTTTCTTTTGAAGCATTTTTAAAAATGATAGTCTTCATAATACTCAAGAAAATTTAAAATTAACGGCGTTGTTTTTAAAATCAGTTCGGTCACTCGTGCATGATATGCAAAAAAATATAGCGGAAACAAAACGAATTAATAATCCAATATTATTTAAATCATTGTAAAGATTACACAATTTTTATTTAAATAAATAAAAATTTCCTGATAAAATGAGGATAATTAACTAAACGATTACATAAATCGGTTGACCGATTTTCTTACACTTGCCATAATACTGCTAATAAATTACCTTATCGAATTCGACTTCCGGAAAATATAATTCATATTTTTAATTGACAACATCCTCCAAAATATATTGGTTTCTTTATATATATATATAAAGAAATCAATTTATAAGTATCGTCAAGGCCATAAAAAAAATATACGGAAGTAAAAATTATTTTTATAAATTTTTTAGAACCCTTCACTATTTTAAAAAAATAGTGACCACTATTAATATTATTATTTTAATCTGGTATAATATCAATTATTGGATCATTACACTTAATAATTACTTTAATTAAATCTTATCAAAATGTATTATATATATACACACACACGAGTAAATGAATAAAATTTAAAATTCAAACAACTTTTTCTTTTTTATAAAATAAAAATACCCATTTTATAACAATATAACAAATATTTTATAAAATTTAATTCGTGTCATTAATTTTTTTTTTAGTAATAAAAAAAAACAATTTAATGTAGAAAATAAAAATAAACGTTTGGGCCTCAATAGTTCTTTATTATAGTTAGATTCTGTCAATCACATTTCGCTAATGTCATGGTCGTACATTTTTTAGTTGCATTATTGCTCTATTCGATAGACTAGACTGTACAAAATAGATTAATTAACAAATAATAATAATAATAATATTAATAGCAAAAATAATAATGTTCGCTTTTAGATTTATAATAGCATTCCTTGTATTCACTATTTATAACATACAAAAACGAAATAAAAAAAAAAACAACAATAAAGTTACACTTCTGTAATAACATTAGTAACTGTTCTATATTTATGAAGTAAAAGTAATTTTATAGTTTATTTATTACTTATATGAATTTAATAATAATTAACAGGTTAAAAATAATTTTTCCGTAATTTATTTTTAACGCACTATATATAAAGCTATTATTACGTAATGTTATCTATATAATTAATCGTATGCGTTTATTAATGTTGAGAATAATTTCCATCAAAGTGGCCTGTTAAAAATAAAAATTTACAATATTAATTTTGGCTAGACATAGGATATATTTATGGTATTTTTTTAAATGTTAAACATATTATAAATAAATGGCTTGTTATAAATCTCATGTAAAGCTATAACAGAATTAAAACTTGATTACAAATAACATTTGGGTTTTTTTACTACTAAAAATTACTCATTTAACTATCATAATTTTAACAAAACGTATTTTTTTTACAATATGAGGTAGGAAAGAGGTTTTTATTTGCGTTTACAACCACTTAACCTAAGAATAGTTCATTTTGGTCTTCAGGTACGTGAAATTTTAAATGCATTTTTTTCTGGAAGATGGATTGGTCGAAGGAATCAAATAGAATGGCCAGCGAGATCACCCGACTTGTCACCATTGTTTACTTTCTAAGGGGTTTACTTTCTTATTTTTTCCTAATAAGTTCCAAGATATTAATTTACAAAATAGAATTCAAGAATCAGCACAAAATATATATCACTAGGGGAATCATTGAATAATGCACTATTATCCTTTTACAGCCGACAAACAAGAGGAGGACATCTCGAACATTTATTAAAATGAAATGTAAATTAATAAGCAAATAATATGCTTAATAAATATTTTGTTTTTGAATAAATTTATTCGATAATATACATTTAATCAAATCTTTATAAATTTATTTATTTGTGATAACGATTCCTTAAATTATCAATCGATTTTTTCAAAATTCAAATTTTATTCCGCTGCCATTTTGGGTACAGACATCATACCAAATTTTTATTTATACCATTTTTCTTGTTTTAAAGGGACTTTTAAAATGATGATTACACAAAGAGTGTTACCGGTTAAAATATTTCAGTTATAACCCCAAGGCCACCTTCCAAGAAGGGGTTGAAATTCTATTTCTCATCAAAAGGTAAAGTAGTTGGCCGATATCTTAACCTGAAAGTTACAGTATTCTATCTGGAACGATTTTAAAGTTGTCGATGGGTTTCAGTACTTTCAATTTGCTCAGTATAGGTATCTATCTGGATTTTAGATAGAGATTTTTACTTTTCCGGCTATAGCAATATATGTTGTTGCTATTATAGAAACTACAGATAAAACGGGAAAGTATTATAAATAGTAAAAAAAAAATATGTATATATAAAAAAACCAGATCTTTTTTCTACTTTTGTGCCTTAAGGAGATATTTAAAAAAAAATTAAATAAAAATCTGCGAAAAAAATGTATATTCCAATGCTCCCGTGTCCAAAATATCTACATTGTATTTTCGTCAGACGGACGATTGTGCGTGTGTACGTATGTATGTATTTGGTCTTATAACTCTGGACCCTTTTGACCGATTTTCTTTAAATTAGTAGACAGGTACTACCATCAAAGCGAAAGAATTTATTAAATTTTTGCAAAAGTTTGAAAAACGGGTGGGGTGTTTTGGCCGAAATAAAATTTCAAATTTTCATGGGGCAGTAAAGGAAAAACTTTCGTTATAAACGTTGAAGCCTTTTTATCAATATCACAAATTAATTTTTTTTTTATTTCGTATTCACCCCTTCTCCAAAAAAACCACTTTTTTAGCTACATCTTGCTTCAGCAAAAGAAGTTATGTGAGGTTTTTGCATCCATATTTTCAACATAAATAGGCCTTTAAACCGCTATACATTTTTTTTGTCCATCACACTTCAATGTTCTGTGGTAGCAAAACACAGTTTTTTAATTTAAAATATTTATTTTAAATTTATATCCATCTCGCAAGTTACTCATTTCATTTAAGATGTAAAAAACTTAATTTTTTCATAGCGCTTACTCTTTAGTATTTCATGAAAAAAAAGTAAAAAATTTTCACCCGCTTGCTAGAAAATTGCAACTTTGTTTATTCAGAGTTAACGGCTGTTTATTTAGAATTCAACATTAAAATTAACTTTGTTTATTTAGAGTTAATGGCTGGCTATATTTTTGTATTTTTTAAACAATTAAAATTTAAAAAAAAATTAATTATTACTACTTAGGGATTATTTTCTTAAAACTTAATTTTACCCGATTCTTCCTCTTGAGTATGGGAGCTTCCAAATGAAAAAAAAATTCAAATTTCTAATGCTGAAAACGTATTTTGAAAAATGAATTTCATTTTGAAAAATGCAATTCATTGCCGGCTTTTTTATCAATAAATGTACATGAGCATAAGAGGTACGTTATATGTTGTACGAGCTCGTATAAAACATGATTTTCAATTAGCAGAGCACATACGATAAGATAAGTCGTCCAAATTGGTAAAATTATCGCTCACTTCCAAAAATCGTTTAATAACGTTTACATAGTAACCGTTTAATTCCAGTGCACAGAAACTTTTCGAACTTTTTGTATTCAATAGTTTTTCCGCTGTTGCCATTGAATTATCGAACGACCTGGTATTATTTTCGAGCGTTTCAGTTATTTTTTTATTACTTCGGTATGTAGTGAATAAATGGTTAATGAAAAATGAATATTAAAAATGAAGCTTTACGACATTTTTTTAACGCATCGTATACGTCACACCAGATTAACAGATTATATTCAGTTACCGTTTAGTTTTTTATTCTAAATTTGTTTGTCTATAAATTCACAGTCAACTATCGCTGTTACGTCAATCACATTACTCATATTTGATGATTTCTTAAATTAATTGTCTAAATTTTAATTTTCCTTGTTTAAAATAAGCAATATTTTGAAAATATTTATAGTTACATGAGCTCATGAATAAGAGGTCAAGAGGATCTATTGTTTTTGTTAATCCAGGTAGCATGAAGTTAATAAACAACAGGCTACAACTTCTGTTATACGAAGAGAAATATATATATTCTGTAAAAATTTTAATTTAAATTCCATGAAAAAATGCAATTTTAGTTTTAACAAAAAATTTAAAAGAAACCAATAATTTTTATTTAGTCTAGAATTTTAAATATTTTCCCAATAAATGTTTGTTTTCTCTGGAAAGAGAGTTTTAATTACGAAATATTATTTGTTATCATGAATAGTGGACAGAGATTAAAATATTAATTCTGTAATTCTATAAAATTAAAAATGGTAATATTATATATCAAATATATTTTGGATAAACTCAGTTAATGCAATATTCATATAATTATCTGGAGAAAAGTACTAAACACTCGTCTTCAGAATTATTTTTTATTCATAACATATGTTTGAAACTGCTGTTAGTAAACCCAACCCATTTTTTTCTGAAACTTCTAATGTGCTATCTATAAAACATATTTACATAAAAAGCTTAATAAAAACAGTTTAAAAATCAACTATGTATTACACAATCAAGATACGACTTTGTCATTTAGGTATTACGTAGTAACATATTTTAAAAATTAATCTGAGGGATTCAAGAAAACAGCTACGCGTGTTCGAATTTGTTCCTTATTGCACCTTCCAGAATTCGTAGCATATGCCGCTGGTTTAATAATATTTTCAATAAATACCTTGTGACTGCGTTAAAATATTTTTATTACGTATAATTTATAATAGATTTAGATACATTTTATTTTATAGAATTAGTAACTTTTTCAAATTATTTAGGTTAATTATTATTATGCACATAGTGTTACACAGTTTTAAGTTACATTTTATAACAGAATTGAAATCACTTTAAATACTTTTATTTTTACATTTACATTATTTTTTTTAGAACTGATTTGTTTTACATCTTTAAACACAAAATGTAGTACTTAACAATAGTATTTATAAAAAAATATACATATTATAACAGTTGTTGAACTCAACTTAGATTAACATACTTGTATGGCTTACATAAATAAGAAGGAAGAGTTACATAGCTTGTTTATCATAAATGAGGACATGAGACTGAACAACGCGTATTATATTCGATTAGTTAATTAATAAATGTTTTCCATCTAAAATATTAGAATTCCTTTTAAAAGAATTTAATATTCGGACAAAGGATAACTTTTTCAGTTTGAACTATCTTAGTTGAATAATTTTTCTTATCCTATATTTTATTTCTAATATTTCATTATTGATGTATTCCTATTCAACCTGTACTTCAAAACTTTTGATAACTTCTCTTTTGATTTAATTGATAGGAAATTCTTTTAAATGCACCATATGTATTTCATTGATTAATACCGCCAAGGGACAAGTTTTCCTTATGCTTGTGATTCTCTCCCACAAAATATACTTTTATATTTTAATTATATTAATATATATATATATATATATATATATATATATATATATATATATATATATATACATATTGTATACTTTTTAGAAATATAATTTTTTATTTTGTGCAGTTAAAAAGTTTTACCCTGAAATAGCCGGGGAAGGTAAATAAATCATTCTTAAGGTATTAATTTTGTTTTAAAAACATGAAAAGCAAATAGAAAAACAAAGCATCTATAAACAAATTTAAGAATTTTTCTATTTTAATACGGTGAAGTAATGACATTTACTTATTTTATGAATATAAACTATAAATATTATTATTGTGTCCTGACCTAAAACGTAGAATCTGGTTATATATATATATACATGTCGGAGAATAAAGTCCAGTGGAGTATCTTCCGACAAAACGATGAGAATATTCTTTAGAATATCGGTATTTTTAGTAGTTTTAAGAAATGTACTATTACTTGTAATATTTTGTAAAATAAGGTTTAAATTGTTTTATTGCGGTAGGCTTAGGCCTAGGTAGGCACATGGTTGTCAACGTAGTCGGGATCCCAGGACGATAGGGGTATCATAAAATTAATAAGGAAAAGGAAATATGCAGTAGGTATATTATTTGAGAATATGGTGAAAGGGTAGTCTTGCTTTGGAACCCAGACCGAACAGACGTCCTGGTGATCGCGAATTCGTTATTTCCCTGAGCCTCGGTCTATCGCAAGTTGTTTTAATATTATTTGAATTCTAAATCAAATTAATCTTATATTATAATTCGTGTACTACTGAGTTATTGATGAGTGATGGTTATCATTTGTAATTGTTTCATTGTGCGAGTTGTCTGCTCATTTTTATTAATTGAACTTTATTATAATCTTATATATTCTCCACTTGTAATAGTAAAGATGAGTGAAGCACAAAACGTTGAATCCCTGACAAATCTCCTCGCCTCTCCGACATCAGAAGTGGGATCGTCTCCATCTGGTCCATCACCTGATCAGTGGAATACATTGTTTGAGTTTATGAAGTGTTGTATGCAAAAGCCATTATCGACAAAGAAAAGTGTTGCGTTACCACGATTTAATCCAGAGAGTGCGGGATCGGATTCTGTTGCTTGGTGCTCTGCAGCAGAACTGTGTCTATTAGAAAATCCTCTTCATCGCGCAATGTGACGTGTTTCAAATGTGGGGTAGCTGGTCATATTGCGCCAAACTGTACGGCTCCAGGTAGCAGCCGTAGCGGTCCAGGGAACAACAAGGAGAATGGTAGCGTCGAACGCCGTGTGAATCTTTGCACAGTTGCAGCTCCTACTGGTATTCTAAACCATCTTGGTGAGTCGTTTCCATATTGTTTTGATTCAGGAGCGGAATGCTCATTAATAAAGGAATCGATAGCGATTAAGTTTTCTGGACGTAGAATTAATGAATTAATAATTTTGAAAGGCATCGGAAATGTTGTAGTAAATTGTAGCATGCAAATTTTATCTATTGTAATTATGGATTTGTTTACATTAGAGATTCTTTTTCACGTTGTCCCAGATGAATATTTGAGTTATAATATTTTAATTGGTCGAGAAATTTTGAGCTTGGGTTTTGAAGTATATATTTCTCAAAATAATTTTAAAATTTGTAAATCTTTAAATATTAATCTACATTTAATAGCTACAGGTACTAGTAGGGCAAATGGTCAAGTAGAGCGTGTAATGAGTACGTTAAAAAATATGTTCACTGCTGTTGAGTCTAATAATCGTCCATGGCAAGACGCCATTGGTGAAGTTCAGCTAGCTTTAAACTCAACCGCGAATCGTATAACCAAATCTAGTGCGTTAGAATTATTAATTGGTAAGAAGGCAAGACCTTACGGGTTGTTAGTTGATGACAACGAAAATGAAATTGATATCTCTAATGTAAGACAACGAGCGATTGAAAGTATAGAGGAAAATGCTAATTATGAGAAGATTAGATTTGATAAAAATAAAGCGAAGGTTAATAAGTTTAAAATAGGAGATCACGTTTTGATTAAGAACGAAGAACGTAATCAAACGAAACTCGATAGGAAATTTAGAGGTCCATTCGTAGTAACAGAATTACTTGATAACGACAGGTACACACTAAAATCTTTAAGTAGTAGTAGAAGTTATAAGTATAGTCATGATAAGTTGAGAGAAATGCCTGAGAATTATATTCCTAATGAGTTGGACAATGAAAGTTGTGCCGAGGAGACTGTTGATGTTGGTCCTGAAACAGGGACTATGGTTTAAAAAGAGACCACCAATGACGCAATGCACTAATGGCTGGCAGCAGGTCGTGGACCTGGCATTTTTGTTTTTCGCACATGCATCAGTGTGTAGTCGTAACTGCAAACTAAATTAGTGGCTAATGTTAGTTTGATCAGGGCGCGATGGGCACCTGATGATGTGTCGGGCAGGTAGTTGTGGCAACTACAGATATGTATGATACTGTATGTGGCATACAGGGTAGCCTAGAGATAGTGCAGAGGTCTATTGGTGGAGGAAATAAAATCTTATTTGACAGTTAACTGATAAGGAATAATGATTGATGGCTTTTCGATCTCTTGAGTACTGTACGATGACTATTTAGGATAATGAATAATTAATGGATTTCTGTTACTCGAGAGGACTTCTGAATCTATCTTTTGTACTTTAACTATTGTAAAATGCTTTATAATGACCGAGGTCAGTTGAAAACAAAAATTAAAATACCACTGTAACTCAATGTTTTAGATACACCCGAGGGCGTGTGATTGTCAGAATGGCCGTGTCGGAGAATAAAGTACAGTGGAGTATCTTCCGACAAAACGATGAGAATATTCTTTAGAATATCGGTATTTTTAGTAGTTTTAAGAAATGTACTATTACTTGTAATATTTTGTAAAATAAGGTTTAAATTGTTTTATTGCGGTAGGCTTAGGCCTAGGTAGGCACATGGTTGTCAACGTAGTCGGGATCCCAGGACGATAGGGGTATCATAAAATTAATAAGGAAAAGGAAATATGCAGTAGGTATATTATTTGAGAATATGGAGAAAGGGTAGTCTTGCTTTGGAACCCAGACCGAACAGACGTCCTGGTGATCGCGAATTCGTTATTTCCCTGAGCCTCGGTCTATCGCATGTTTTAATATTATTTGAATTCTAAATCAAATTAATCTTATATTATAATTCGTGTACTACTGAGTTATTGATGAGTGTTGGTTATCATTTGTAATTGTTTCATTGTGCGAGTTGTCTGCTCATTTTTATTAATTGAACTTTATTATAATCTTATATATTCTCCACTTGTAATAGTAAAGATGAGTGAAGCACAAAACGTTGAATCCCTGACAAATCTCCTCGCCTCTCCGACATACATATTGTATACTTTTTAGAAATATAATTTTTTATTTTGTGCAGTTAAAAAGTTTTACCCTGAAATAGCCTGGGAAGGTAAATAAATCATTCTTAAGGTATTAATTTTGTTTTAAAAACATGAAAAGCAAATAGAAAAACAAAGCATCTATAAACAAATTTAAGAATTTTTCTATTTTAATACGGTGAAGTAATGACATTTACTTATTTTATGAATATAAACTATAAATATTATTATTGTGTCCTGACCTAAAACGTAGAATCCGGTTATATATATATATATATATAAGGACAATATTTATACATTAAACGAAAATTAAAAAAAAAATGGTAATAATTTTAAACGTTAAATATTTAGATGTACAATTTAAAAAAAAAAATCCTTGACCCAGTGTCGATATGGAATATTGGTAGACCACTGGTCCAACGGTCAATATCCGGGTCCAGATCATGAAGGTTTTGCGTGGTTTCCTAAGCGATATACTATAGCCGGTCGGTTATAACAACGTTTACGCTCGCTACCGATATCGTTATACATTACCTAACTCGAAACACAGCTGCGTTACTTCAAATGCAACAATAGTACTAACAGGTGCCAAGTTGAAGGTTATGTTGTTCTTATTTAACTTTCTCTCACCCACATATTAAACGAGTTACTGTAATCCAATAAGGTGTCGCATAACAATATAATAAGATTTGTGCATTTAAAACAATAACGATCTTTTATGCGAAACCAGAAGTAGCGATTAGCGAACAATGTAAATCCATTGTTTATTATTGTTATTATTATTTAAGTTATAATTTATTCATTATATTCAACATTCATTTGATTTTATCCATTACGTTAATGTAAATAACTCGCTAGCTTTCCTTAGAAAAAAATAATCGTAAACTAACCGATTGCCGGGTTATTATTAATAGTAAAGTTTGAACATGATAATTATCAGAGTACTTAGGCGGCGGTCAATTAAATATCGCTTCGTGTTGGTGTTTTTACAGAGAGAAAAAATTGAAATATATTAATTTAGTTTTATTAAAATAAAAGTTAGAACCTCTATTTTACGATAAATCAAGCTAAAATATATATTTATAGAAATACAAGCTAGATTAGAAAAATACTAAAATAAAGTACACAAGGAAATAGTAATAAAATTAAATAAATAAATCAGTATATTATATTTATATATTATAAATCAGTAAATTTGAAATCAGTGATTCCAAATTTCACAGAAATTTCTCGGGAGATGATTCTATAAACGAAAATAAGAAAAAAATTTCATATAAATATAACTCGGAAAACGCTTTGTTAGCGAGTTTTGGGTCGAGAAACACTTAGCCCTGTTTTCTGCTCCCGCTATAAAATCAGATCGTAATAAAATTCTTGGGGAACAAATCGAGAGGTAAATTTGGTGATTTATTATGAGTTATATCTAAGAAATTGAATAAAAGTAGTCCCAGATCTCTATCTCAGTTAGGTTTAAAAAAACGTGGTAAAACACGAAAACGTTTTATTGGAAAATACACTTTTATATTTGGAATAAAATAACTTTGTGAATTTACCGATAAACAAATAAAGATCTGTAATTAACTTAGTAGATAAATTAATTCTGAAAAAAACTGACGTAAATAACGCCCATTACAATTAAACAAAGATCTAAGATGTTCAACTTCAATAAAACACAAAACACAAAACACAAAACACAAACTGAATCGGAAAAGCGAACAATTTTTTTCATCAATCTTGGAACAACATAAACTAATTGCAAAGAAATAGCAAACTTATCAATAATAGAAAAAATGAATAAAAAATAAAAATCACATACTTTTTTGTTTTTTTCTAAAAATCATTAAATATCAAAATTGTTACTTGATAAGGCTGCAAACATTTCTTCAAAGCGGTTGCTCAATGTGGCCGTCATTTTGTTCAGTGCGTAGTTCGCTCGGCGAATCCATGCTAGCCGGGCACATCTAATAGAATCATTATTATTCCTAATAGTAGCTCCAGTTTCTATGATAGTATGTCTCAATTCTTCTTGTGTGACAATTCGACCGGAATAAACTAACGACTTCGTCCATCTCAAAAGGAAAACGTCCGCTGGTGTCAAATCGAGATGGCCATTTTACTGGTCCGTTTCGACCAATCACTTGCTTATTAAATCTATCATTTAAATAATTCATCATATCACGTACTGATCAGGTGCGCCATCAATTTTTTCCCCTACATCCCCGGGTCGGACATCCAATTAAGTATACTCGACTCGGGGACGTGTCCTTTCCGGATCTTTTAATTGCCTGCCTCTAATCTCCAACGTAAGAACCAGGCCCGGCTATGCCGTTCCCAGCCCCCCCGCCGGAGACCGGGTCTCGGTTTTTCCTTTTGCCAGCCTCAAGCCGACGGGCGCAGGAGCCGAAGCCGCCAAAGCGTATTCGGGAACCCATCTCGGTCTTTTCATTCATTCGCACCTAACGGATCGCAGGAGTCCCCGCTCCATCACGGGAACCCACACACCAGGGCATGTGAGCCCTCAGGAACGGGGCTGTTCGCCCAGCCCTACTATAAACTACACTCCTCAGTATCCCAGTCGTCTTGCCTCATCTTTTTTTATTCTAATAACTGTTCTTGCAAATATTGCAAAATTATTCCAGTTTCCGGACATAGCCAACTGCCACTCCGAGAGCTGGTCCGGTCGGGTATGCATCAGTCCTGCATTTATACGTTGTTCCTCCCATCGTCTGCACTCAAAAATAGTGTGTTCGGCATCGTCAACCGCATCGCAGTAACAACAGATTGGTGACTCTCTCCTGCCAAACCTATGCAGGTATTGTTCAAACGCACCATGTCCCGACATGCCTTAGAAATGAACGGCATCAGTCTCATGGGAATACTCTTCTGCCCAAGCGTGAGTGTTTCTCATAATTTACAATGCCATTTCTTGTAAAACAGGATTCATCAGTAATTAGAATATTACTTAGTAAATCGGGATGATGTCCACATTTTCTAATTAACCACCGACAGAATTTCATTCGTTTACCAAACTTCCGGTAGTAATAACTTTTATACACGGTGTACTGAATGGGTATAATTGTTACTCCTATAATGTTCACCAAACATTTGATTGCGAAACCTGAAAGCGATGTGACAGCCTTTTGATGCCTCAGGTGTGAGATAATCGTTCCGCATTCAAAATTGCTTCTTCAGCGTTGGCGTTTTTTACAAAACGTTCACGACGAGCATCAAATCGTTGCGGTTTAAGAATACTTCTTTCTCGATCTCATCTCTCAAAAAAGCCTCAAATGTTTTACGATCCGGTACTTTTCGATCTGGAAATTTTTCCGATATTCACACAGAACAGCCAATCCATTTTTATTTAAGTTACAATCAATTAACACGTCCGCCAACTCTCTAAATGAAATCAAATTTGTGGTGTCACCCAATGTGAATGACTGAAC
Organism: Lycorma delicatula; assembly: GCF_047948215.1. NCBI lineage: Eukaryota > Metazoa > Arthropoda > Insecta > Hemiptera > Fulgoridae > Lycorma > Lycorma delicatula. Next base: position 106,770,458 of record NC_134462.1, read on the forward strand.
GAACAATAACAGCATAAATACCGCTCCAATGAATATTCAAATGCTAGACACTAAAGTTAATTGTTGATCAGCTGTTATTGCCAACTTATGAAAAAATAAACATTTTTAATATATTTTAAAAGGATGTGTTTCAAATTTATTTTTTATAATTTTTAGTATTTGCATGTATTTATTTTGTGTATTTTGCGTTTTATTAATGTTGAACTTCTCAAGTTTGTGTTTAATTTAATAGACGTTATTTACATCAATTTTCTCAGAATTAAATTCTGTGCGAAGTTAAATGTTTATTTGTTTTTCTGTAAATTAACAAAGTTATTTTATCCGAAACCTAAAAAAAGTGTTTTTTTTTCGACAAAACGTTTTCGTGTTTTACCTCTCTATTTTTACCCCAAGAATTTTAGTACTGTTTAATTTAACAGAGGGATCAGAAAACATGGCTAACTGTTTCTCGAGCCGAAACTCGCTGACAAGCCGTTTTCTACCAATATTTTTAAGAACCTTTTTTCTTTTTTCGGTTATAGAATCATCTCCCGAGAGATTGTGAGTAAAATGGAGTCACTTGTATATAGATAAAAAAATATATCAAACCATTACGAGAAAAAATGGCCTACCAACCTACAAAAAATATTGATTGATGTCAATATTTTTGGTCAAAATTGGTCAAAATGTTGTCCTCCTAGCCAGCGTTTCATGTGAGCAAAGAGGTGAAAATCGGATGGAGCAAAGCCCGGGCTGTATGGTTGGTGATCAAACACTTCCCAACGAAAACGCATCTGGAGCTTCTTTGTTACAGTTCAGTGTGCGGCCGAGCATTGTCATGGAGAAAGACAATGTCTGACGAAAAACATTCCTCTCCGCTTATTCTTATTCACCCACCCTATGTAATTACGTAAGTACTTGTCACAAATAAACAACTTTTTATTTTCACTGTGGTTTTAATTTCGTGACCGATCGGAACTTGAAAAAAATAACCCTCGTGATACTTATCACTATCGGGCACAAAATTCCGCCCAATCGTATTCTTTGTTTTTTAACCAATCATAAGGTGGAGTAATTCTTATCAATATGGGGCACAAAATTTCAACCAATGGTATTCTTTGTTTTTTAAACAATCATAAGGTGGAGTAATTCTTATCATTATCGGGCACAAAATTCCAACCAATGGTATTCTTTGTTTTTTAACCAATCATAAGGTGGAGTAATTCTTATCATTATCGGGCACAAAATTCCAACCAATGGTATTCTTTGTTTTTTAACCAATCATAAGGTGGAGTAATTGTTATCATTATCGGGCACAAAATTCCAACCAATGGTATTCATTGTTTTTTAACCAATCATAAGGTGGAGTAATTCTTATCATTATCGGGCACAAAATTCAAACCAATGGTATTCTTTGTTTTTTAACCACTCATAAGGTGGAGTAATTCTTATCATTATCGGGCACAAAATTCCAACCAATGGTATTCTTTGTTTTTTAACCAATCATAAGATGAGAGTAATTCTTATCATTATCGGGCACAAAATTCCATCCAATCGTATTCGTTGTTTTTTAACCAATTATATGATAAGAGTACGAGGGTTTTTTTTCAAGATCCGATCGGTCACGAAATTAAAACCACAGTGAAAATAAAAAAAAAATTATTTGTAACAAGTACTTACATAGTTACGGTATTTCTCTACATAGTCGCCCCTTCAATTTAGACATTTGTCGTAGCGCGGTACAAAATTTCCATTACCCTCGTCATAGAACGGAGGATATGAAAAATTTTCATATCTGATGCTTGAACAGGATTCGAACCCGGGATATTCCGCCACGGAGATCGGCAAATAAGAGTAATAAATAAAATTTATAAATAAATTATTAAACAAAATGTTTAAAATAATATTACGAATGAAATTTATGTAGTTAAATTTTCCATTCTACTTTTAGTACGTTTTTATTTTTATTTCACGGAGTCGTTTTATTTTGTGTAATATTAATAACATTATTATTACAGAATAAAAAATTCTATACTTTAAACTTGATCTTACTCTATTATTTTATTTTTTTTCTAATACAACAGAATTTCCGTAAATAATCAAGCTCATTAAAAGAAGTAAACGGAGAATATAATGTCCTCCGATTTATTTTTTAATTACGTTAGCGAAGGTCTGCAGAGTTCCTCTTCCTACGTCTGGCTATGCAGTCATTAAAAAAATCTTGAATTAAATTTTACAAACTGAATAATTCGGTCTAGTTTTTAAAATTATATATATATATATATATATATATATATATGAAACATATTTTATCAAAATTATATATTACAAAAAAATAATAAATCTGTCAGAATGAGTGTTTTTGAATAAAAATATAAAACATTTATTATTTTTAGAACTTGCTACTACCTAAATACGATATATTTGTCGGAATGAGACACTTCAAAATCTCATAATATGGTTGTTGGGGGGGGGGGGGGTAATTAATTTTTTTCGATTGAAAGTGTAGGACTGTGGCATATCATTTTAAAGAAAAAACAATAATTTTGATGTAAAAAACATCGGGCTACAGCAATCCTAATCAAAATGATAACTATTTAATATTTTTTACAACTAGTTTCAAAAGCGGACTACAGTATTATCCTAAATATTAATCATCGTAAATAGTGATCAACGAGGTCGCTCTTTTAAGAACTGTGTACCCGTTTACGGCGAGATATATATTTTTGGCGAGAAAGGAATTTTTGGAGCGGCATGTCCCTTTCCTTAACCACAGATGTCTTATTTCCTGTTATTGAATTCGGTTTGGTGTAACAGAGGCTACATAATAGAATGAAAATTTTGTACGTCTGACCTCCTAAAATATGGAGTTAAATTACTGAGTATTCGGAGTTTTTGAACTCGTGATCTTGAAATCCCACAAGCTGCAGCGGTTCTTTCTTTCATTTTTTAATTCGTAATAAATGTGTAGTTATTTTCATAACTTTTTCTTCATAAAATCGGATACATTATTAACTATTTCACGAGCTTGACTACCGAGCTTTTTATTCTTAACTATGGATTTAAATTCTGCCGTTGCAAGAAAATAAATGACTAACAAAAACATAAAAAACATACGAATTTATTAATTATACATACAAAGCAATTATTAACACGCCACACATTACAGAAGGGAATTACTATACCATTCGTACCGTGACACGCCTGTCAAATAATTTGCCGCCTTTTTTAAAACCTCGGTTGGGTTTAAGTTACTCTAAATATTTGTTGAGCGTTGGTTCATACAAATATATAAAAGTCTTAACTTCGTTTATAATATAAATTGTTTTTATTATAATCTTGAACTTGTAAATTATATATTTAACATTGTATTAATTACTTGTGCATTCATAAACACAAGTTGAGTCTCTGAATGAAGGAACTAGACTCCCATATTCTAGTGCGGAGCGAGATTTTATAGCGTGGATGGAGCCGAGTGAGCCGCCAGGAGTTGTGTGAGTCGTACGGAGCCGAGTTCAGCTGACCGAACGACTTTTAAAAATTAAAAGGCCTTCTTTAAATAAAATTTAAAAAAGTTCCTTTAAATAAAAGTTCCTAATTTCATAATAGTAACAAAAAAGTGAAAATTTAGCAGGGATGCCAACCTTTATTTAAAAATTAAATAACCGTGCATCTTAAAAAAGCCAAGAATTGAACTAAATCAGTTTATTGAAAATGAAAAGAGTAAACATTAGTATTCAATATTTGGCAACAATGTGAAAAAAATTACTTAGCCATTTTATGAATACGTGTAAAGTGTTAAAGCTATTAATAAATTATTATAATTTGTAGGGTATAGGCCTATATTATGTAATAATAATGTTTATTGCTATAAACATCATCAACAATACCCATTACAACAAGTTCATATAGATATCTGAACTCAAATGAAATATTCTGATATTCGTATAAAGTGGTCATTCATTTTATGACTCGATTGATCAAGGAGGGAGTGTAATAATAATCTACTAATACAAGTATAAACTATTCGTTTTTGCGTTAAATAGATTAAGAAATATTTATAAGTACGTTAAATATTTTTAAAATTACTGTCTGAAATTAAAGAAAATGATAAATTTTAATTGCGGGAAGAATTTTTGTTACTTATGAAAATAGTTAAACTCACTGTATTGCATACTTCGATTTCTGAAAGCGCCTAATGTTACGAGAAAAAAGTAATTCTATAATTTCCTTTACAGCGAACGTCTACCTTGTGAGCAGGCTTTTACTTTCATCGTACGCACTATATGTATCTTGTAAGAAAGTATATATGTACGTTGGCCTGTTTTTCGGTTGATATCTCCAGACTGGATGGACCGATTTTGAAAAAAAATTGGCACGATGATTTCCGTATACAGGTCACAATTGGTCAAACTCAAAATTTTACTGAAAGGATAGATAAATGTTTTCACATATTTTAAGACCGGTTAGTTATCTTAGATATCTAACTTTCGATGGCGTCTGGTCTTATTTAAACCTCCATAAAGAGATGGGGGCAAAAAATCCTTTTTATTTATTTTTTTATCCTTTCTAGATTTAACGTTATAATTCTTGTACAAATTAAATTATTCCATTACATCAGTATATCGCTTTTGTTGTGGATTTAGGTAATTTCATTCAGAAGGTAAAATAATGATTCTAAATTCTTTACTGTTTTCTTCAGTTATTTTATTTTTTGTGAGATGACGGTCATCGATTGCTTTGGTCATTCTGCTCACTCAGAATGAAAAATTGTAGCGCACGAAAAGTTCCATGCCTGACCGGGATTCGAACCCAGGATCTCAGAATGAAAGGCTGAGACGCTACCGCTCCGCGCCACGGAGTGGTAAAAACCGGATTTAATGGTTTTTATCAACTCTGCAATTTTTATCAATTCCGACTGCTGGGAAGTATCATTAATGCTAATTAATTTTAATTATAATTGGTCAAGGGGATCGGCTGATATTTTGAAAACTTTGGAACGAGGCGTGTTTCAAAATTTTACTTAAGGAGTAAAATAAAGGTTTTTTGTACATAATTCAATATCTCTTAGAAAGCTTATACATTTTTAATTTGCATACTTTCGGTCAGATCTGGTCGTAAATTCGTCGTTGCAAAATTTTTCAACAGCTGATTTTCGAAGTCGAAGGTTCTGACGTTCAAATCCTAGTAAAAATTGGTCGCTTTTATATACGGATTTGCATACAGAGAGTGGTTATCGGTGTACTTTAGCGGTTAGAGTTCAGTTAACCATCTTAGGAATGGTCGACCTGAGTCTATAACACTGCACCTAATTTAATGTCATAGATATCATCCTCATCTCATCGGTCCGTGGGAGGGGGGTTACTCACTACTATTCACTAGTTAAATAGATTTCAACGTACAGATTAGAAATAATAATAATAATAATAAGTATTTTTATTTCGTGTGCTTAAATGGAGCCACTTACACCGATTATCATACCTTGTAATAAAACAGCAAACTCAAAAAGAATACTGTAAGTAAGAATTCATAATAAAATTAATCGAAAATACGTCGAGGAAAATCCAGTAAGTTATTAAAGCTGAAGGTTTTTTAAAATAAATTCCCTCCTAAGTAGTAGTCGAGAGCTTTGCCCTCGATAGCCAGAGTTACATAATTTTCTCGGCTTGCTTTGCAACTCATTGTTGGTCTTTTTATTTCTACATCATCTGGTTTTTGTGTTTTAAACAAATCATTATTATTAACCGACTAAGTACCATTATAATAACCAGGGTACATCACCGAAGCCTCTTTTCATTATAAGATAATTGTTGTCCAGGATTACTTTATCTAAACCTGTTCGACCATGTTATACTAGAAGATACAAGAAAATAAAGAGGTGAAGGTCAAAACCATATTAAACAAAAGAACAAGAGAAATAATTATCTAATTTTATAAACTTAATCTACTAGTAAATATAATAGTTTGCAAACGAAATAGCTTTATTTAAAAAAAAATGGTTTAGGAAAGAAAAAAATTATTACCTGAAAATCACAAAAAAAGACTGAAAAAATTAAAAATCTCCATTCTAGTTTGATGATGATTGTATTTAAAAAATAAATAACCGGCTTTAATTCGTATAAGAACTATTCACTTCGTTGGAAAATAACGAATGATAAAAATATTTCTTATTTTCCAGATACGTATTTTTCATTTATGAATTGTATTTTCTGTATAAAATTTATTATTAGAATGTTCTAGAACATTCTACGTAACCTTTTCATCTAAATTACTGTATAATTTAAAGTCGATCTCCAAATTGCAATATCAATCAAACAGGTTTCAATTTATTTTTATTTCCATAAAAAAGTGAAAATAAATATCATACTAGAGGAAATTATAATAATACACGATAACCTTTTTTTTTTTACACATACCATTTCTTAGTAGTTCTTTACCTCGCAGAAGAATGTATTACAAAGAAGTTAATTTTTATCGCCAGAAAAGTGTAATCGACCAGTCATCTAAATTACCTTCTTTCGATGGACTTTATAATAATAACTTAAATTAACATTATTAATGACGGTATCTTACCGTCTTATTCGTACTTAATTTGATTCTGAATTGTACTAATTTTATTTAATTATAAAACAAATCCGATCGACAAATAAACTCAACAAAGGAAGAAAACTAGCGTACAAATAATGTGTTTTATTTCCAAACAACGAATAAAATTAATTAAATCTACTGGATATTTAACTCAATAATTTTATACAACGAAGAAAGAAATAATTTATTGCTGGATGAACCGTTTATAGAATGAATCTTGCAAGCCACTCGATTCCAAAGGTGAAAAGGGCATTCGTTATAACAGAAATCGTGAGAGATTTAAGGTTTTTGCAGGAAAACAATTTTTAGAAATATATAATTATAACCCCCAAAAAATTACAATGAAATTGTAAACCGTACGGTAAGAGTGTCGCAGATGTTATTTCTGCGACACTCTTTCTGCAATGTTCTTTCTGCCATGCAAGAATCCCGGTCAGGCATGGCATTTTTCACACACGCTACAAATCATTCATCTCATCCTCTGTACAGTGATGCTTAACTGCGGCCCCGGAGGTTAAACAGAAAAAAAAGATGTTATTTTTTCCGCTCAAAAAAGAAAAATTTCTATAATATAGATAAAACCGTTTTTAACAAAACGATACTGATATCAAGAAAGCTATTACATTTCTATTATCAAAATCTGTTATTAATAGAAAAACTGTTTTAAAAAAATACATGTTAAGTATATGTAATACACAATAGATATATAGTAATAGATAATAAACAATATTTAAGCGTTCCACACAATAAGCAAAATATAGAAAAAAAATTGTTACAAAACTCTTACGGCCCGATTTCATTTCTTAAACAACGAATAATCATAAGAATCGTATTATTTCTGTAAACGTAATATGTATTACTTATAAATGAAATCGGCCATATTTATTATATTTATATATTCTTCATTGATTTGGAACATTTCGTTTTTTAAATTACAGGTATTTTAAATAGTTAATTATTTTCTACATTTTCATAATTTTTTTTGTAATTTTATAAGATTTTTCGTTTGATTAAAAGTTGTAAACTTTTTCAATAATTTTTTGTTTGTATTATTTTAGATAAAAGCCGGATTTCTTGCTCCTTAATTTTTCAATTCCAATCGAATTCAATTAAATTAATCTTCTTAGTCGTTTAATATTTTTAATTTCCCTAAAATTTTTTTATCGGTAATTAAAATAAGTAAAACACAATTTTATTTATAAGAATTAATAGAGATATAGTTCTAAGATCCGTTTCTCATTTTTTGTGGTACGAGAAATGAAACGATCACCATTTTCTTCACTTTCCTCAAGAATTTTAATATAGCCCTAATTATACCAATAGTTTTCTTGATTTTCACTGATAGAATGTATCCTGAAATTATTTACATTTCTTAAAATCTTGATAGAACCGTAGACAATCTAGTGTTTGGGACGACCTTAGAAACGAATCGTTAAGTAACTATTTAATGGAAAACAATGTAGATGTTCTCAAGTTACTAGACCGCTAAATACCACCCGTACATTACTCACCGGATGTATTCAGGGCTAAACAAAAATAAACATGTACCTTATTTATTTAAACAAGAGTTGTAAACATATTTTTTTAGATGTGTCAGTTTATTAATAAAAAATATATATGTATTATTTTTAATCTTATAGATTTCTATTTATTTATAAATTAATTTAAATTTATTTTTTTTTCAAATGGACAACCGGTTCTTTTGGGAAGTGAAAGTTGAGTTTGAAATTACGTACGACACTGTTGAGAGTGTTAAGGACATTTACTGTCGGTATGAACATTGACACGTAGAATCGGTACGTTAATCTAAGTAGTAGGTATTGTAGGTATAAACATCGATTTCCATGACGTGTAATATTGAGGAAGTATTTTATTAACAATTAAAATAAAAAAGAACAGTAAATTATTTTGGTATTTTTTGCTAGGAGAACTAATCATATCCTTTCTTTATCTGTTTAGTTCTACAGTGTATAAAAAAAAATATCGGGGTTTTAAACTACTCAATATTTCTTAAATTTAACTTACATTAATGAATAACAAATAAAGTTAAAGGAACTCACAATTTTCCCTACAAGTGTTCAATGTGAGCATGTTTCGTTACGCGGCAGACATCCAACCGATAGAAGATTTTGTCCCGTAAGTCCAGCAGTTTGGAATAATGAAAGCGACAGCTGCTTCAATCCTGTGCCTCAAAACGGATAGATCAATAGATAGGAAAGCGCATACGCAAAATCGTATACAAAATCCCAAAGGAAAAAATCACATGGAGTCAAATCGAATGTGCTCGGAGGTCACCGCAGATAAGCTGTGTCATCGGGTCCATGCCACCATTTTGATACTGTTTATATCTATAAAGTTCGAGGGATATAAAATATTTAATTATTTCCTAACTTTTTTAGCTTTACTTTTAAACTCTTTACGTACATAATATTCATATTTTTTAAGATTAAATTAAATTATATTCGCTATTGTATTTAATTGTCTATTTATCTACAATTAAAATTTAAAAAAAAAAAAAAAAAACAAAAAGTATATGGTTGATGAGTTGTAGTAATAGTTAACGATTCAGAATATGAAAAAATCAAAGTGGAAAAATAAAAATATAAGAAACTATCAAAAAAAATTTCTCAAAAAAAAAAACGATCCATAAAAGAAAGGAAAAAATGGAAAATGTGTTCACAATAACAAAAGAAATTTAACACGAAAAGCCTTTAGGCATAGGAATATTTCAACCTAAACAGTAAAGTAGAAATAGAAAAATTAGAGAAAAAAAAAACAAAAAAAAATTCCAAAAATATATTTGATTATATATAAAAAATAATTTAAAAAAAAACTTTTATTTAACTAATATTAATATTAACATTAATAAAAAAGGGGATCAAATTAGAAAAAAACCTCTAAAAAGTAAAAAATAAGATTAAATCAAATTGAGAATTTTAAACAAAAAAATATAATATATTACCAGATATAAAAATCCACTGAAAAGTAAAAATTAAATTATATAAATATCTAATAAAAAACCAAAAATAAAAAAAAAATAAATAAATGTAATAATTATTACATTTTAAAATTAAAGGTAATGAAAATATTTAGTTAAATAAAAGCTTCGCGCAATTTTTATAACAATGTCCATGGCGAACGAATTATAATTGCATCATTAGAATCTTGAGCTGTTTTCAAAGTTTTTCAGATACGATGAATAATACTAATAACGCACAAATTAAAATTAAATATTTGCATCGATAAACAAGTTACTTAGTAATTTTAAGTATTGTGTAATTAAATATAACAATGCAATCGTCAATAATATAGGCCTATTTAGTGTAACAGTGGGGCATCAATTAAACGGTGAGGTTAATGAGTGAATCCAGGTGGTCTTGTGCAATAAAACGATGCAGTAATTTATCAAGGTCAAGTCAGTATTATAATAATGTTTACGAAATACATTTAACCTTTGTATTGTTTAATAAATATGTTTGGAGTTTTATTATATATGCGCTTTATTAGTGTATTGCGGGTCAGTAAAACTTTTAACGGGGTTATTTCATATTTAAACACGACTACTGTGAGTTTTTGTTTTAGTTCAGATCACATGTCGGGGTAAACTGACAGCTTTATTTACAGTTTCAGAAAAATGTTCCGCTACGTTTTGAATTTCCAAACATATTTTCTCGGTTTTTATACTCATGAATTCGAAAAAGAAATTAATTTGGTATATTTTTTAACCGTCTAAACCGTTTTCACAAAACCATCAGTTTTTGCAAATCTCTACATGCCTGCGAAAACATAATTTTGCATATACATACTATTCATAAGATTTTCATAAAATTTCTTTATATTTATTGTTACGAGGTATATTTTTACGCAAATCTTTAGCGTGTAAGTCGATATTTTCATAAAATAATATTTTTTTTTATTTTTAATTTGTATCTTTCAGCTTAGGCCTACCATTTTACAAATACTGCTTACTTAATAATCATACTATGAAATATTTTTATTACAATCATCTGATCCAAAAATAGATACATGACAGTAATCATATACCTACTTAGTCCACTGTTATTGTTACTTTTATTTCTTTTTCGCGTTTGCAATTTTCTGTTAATAATACTTACGTATTATATAACTTATTTTCCTTCTTTATATCCTGATCACTTCAGTGGAAGGAACGCTTTCGACGAGTTATATATTTTCATAAAAAAGGTCTTCTAGAAAATTTAAACGTTGTTTTTGGGGTTAAATCTACAAAATTTTAAAACTAAATTTCATAAAAAAAGTTCTTTTTAGAAACTGTTAAAACATTTTAAAGGATTATTTATTTTTGCTTAAATTTTTCAATGTATAACAAATTATAAATAATTAAAAAATACTAATTATTTCTTTATATTAAGAAATTGTTAAAGCCAGCAAAGGGTAACATAAACTTCGGGCTTATTTGCCTTTGATAAGTTTTAATTTCAAATAATTATATAATATTTACAGCACGACTGAGAAAAACATGAAAACATTTGAGTCCGATTTAACCCATTGATCCAATGACGTTTTTACCTTAAAAATTACGCAGTGTTGATCGTAAAATGGAGAAAAAAAATTTTTAGTAACGCCTACGGTAAATGACGTTTTATTATCAAAACTACCAGATCCAGGAATGCTTCGCTATTGCTATATTTGAGTATACAAATAGATTAAATGAATTCAATTGAAAGTTTGATAAAACATTAACAAAATGAACATTACGGAACTTCACAAAATTTAACCTTTCCCTTTTACCCTATCCCTTTCCGCCTTTATTTTATTCCATTTTGCTTTTCCCCCTTTTCCTCATTTGCATTTCCATTTTAATTTATCACATTCATTATTCCCCATTTTCTTTTCCGATTTCCCCCATTTCCTCTCTTTCCTTTTCCTTTCCCAATTTTCCTTTCCCTGATTTCCCTCTCCCCCTCCTCTAACCCCTTTCTCTTTTTCTCCTTTCCCCTTTCCATTTACTTTTCCCGTTTTACCTTTTCCCAGTTTTCCCCTTTTTTATTTTTCCATTTTCCCCTTCTTACCTTTTACCTTTTTCGATTTCTGCCTATTTCCCTTTTCCGATTTTCCCTCACGCATAAATCGGTCCAGTAGTTTTTTAGTCTGTAGCGGAGACACATATCGGAAACACTGAAATGGAATCGTAGAATATTTAGAATAGCGTGTGTGGCTTTTACGTCCAACAGATAGCGCTGTTTTTCAAAAAAGCATGTTTTTACCCTGTCACAGGTGTGACATCTTAGATATATAGTCAGTAGGTATATAAAAACACGAGCATGTTCGAATGCAATATTGTGTTTAAATTTCAAAGCAATCGGTGAGGAACTTTCGGAAATTTAACGAACATTTACATTTTCATTTATGTAGATTATACTGTACTTAAAGTATTACTACTAAACAAGAAATCACAGCAAGAATAAAGAACATGCTTACATGATCGAACATACTGACCGTCAAAAAAAAAAATCATATGATTTTTTTTAATGTTTATAAACAACAATGATAATAATTATAAAATAAACTAATAAATTTTACTACTGCAATTCATTCATTCAATATCGTATCAGGTCTTAAAACAACTATTATCGATACAAATAAATAGATACTGAAAATACCATCGATTATCGATTAAGAATCGTATACATGATTTTTCTGCGCCCTTTTAGTTAAAATTAAACATAAATGTACGAGTATACATATTTATACAGCCTATGACACTCACCGTAATGTAAGGATTCCAACGCAGCGACATACATATAAATTGATTCGGCCGTTGAACTGCTACGGTGGAGCAAACATACACACACCCTAAAAAGATTAAACTTCTTTTTTGGCAGTCGTGTAAAACAAAATTCAAACACTGTACTAAGAAAATTTGGATTACATTTAATCCTGTTACTGGACAGCAATATAATAACATTTTTTATTAACGACCACTTCTTAAAAAACAGTTTTCAAACGATTTCCCGTTTGTTTTCAAAAGTCCACATCAATTGTCGTTTACATTAAAAACGTAAAAATAAATTAATGAAATTTATATTTTTAATTCCGTGCCATTCAGCTCCCTTACTTTTGGGGAGTTAAAGTTTATTAAGTGAAATAATTATTTATTTCAATGAGTCGACCCAGCGCAATGTTAATTATTACCAATAAGTTTTTTTAAAAAATCACTATTTTCTCATTAAAAATACATGGGTTCCGTTCCTGAGACGTGTGGTTAATTGAAAAACCCAAATTACCACCAAAGAACACCGATATCCACGATCTAGTATTCAAATCCGTGTAAAATAATAGACTTAAGTAGGACTTGAACGCTGAAACTCTCGACTTCTAAATCAGCTGATTTTTGGAAGACGCGTTCACCACTAGACCAACCCGGTGGGTTATGTCGAGCCGATCCGGAGATATTAAACAAAATATCTACGTACATCTTCCAGAAATTTCCATATTTTCGACTAAGATGATCTTTAAATGTCATTTGTAAAACCCACCGTAACCAAAATTTAGGCTGATCGCTATACTTTTCTTTATAGTTAAGCTGTTGCCGCAGCAATCGAGTTATAGCTGGGAAATTAAATATTCAATCTCTTATCTACGGCGTGTAAGATTTTATTAAAACTTTAGTACGATTATTCTAATGTGTAATATTCTACACATCATTTTCAATACTAGAAGGTAACTTTCTAAAATTTAATTTCAGGTTAAACGGTTCATATTATCTTCGGCATTAATCTAAAAACTGATCGGTCCATCTTCATAATGATGAAATGTTGTTTTAAAAATAATTATTCATTTAAAACAAAAATAAGGAAAAATATTTTTATTGACGTAGAAATAACGCGACCAGTAGAAACATTGTAATTTTTGAACAAACACTTTTGTTTAATATGTGTCAACATACTATTATTATATTTAATACCAACAAATAAATATTTTTTTATTTTATTTATTTATTTCTCTTTTATTTTTATTATTTTTTTTTTTTTTTTTTTTTTAGCATTAAATTATTTCAATCTCTCTTTCTACTTTACTATCTGATATAAACCTACTAATTAACCTTGACCAATTTTTTCCCTTTTACTTCTCCATTTATAAATTTATTTATTCATTATTATTATTACCATATTTTATTCAAATTTATAACTTTTATCTACTACACGGATTTATTATTGAGATAGTAACGTTCTTTGACCGACCTAAAAATCGTTGTCCATATAATTTCAAGATTTTTTTCAAAAGAAAGCCTTTTATTTAAATCACATACAACATAATTTTGCCTCCATTTAAGTATTTTCTTTTTATATTGGAATAACGACAATTCCAAAATAAAGCGATCGATTTAATTTAGAGTGTAGTTTAAAAAGGTTTTAATCTCAACTTTAAATTATATCTTTGTCATTTTTTAATTTACTCAAAGACTCAACACTTGTCAAAAATCTGGATAATGATTTCTTTTGCAGGTAATTTTTTAGAGGTCTCTGATCGGGAGAGGTTAAACCGTTTCATTCCATCGCCTTTCCACGACATGCGTGAATGATTTGATATGGATTTATACCTTGTCTTCAAATATTCGTAAGTATAGGTTAACGTTAACGATTTGGTATTTCTATTAAGACCGGGTAAGGAGTTAACGTCTTCAATTATTATAAGCCTTTTATGTATCACTATTTGTATGAATACGGAAGGACAAACTGAAGGAGAAAAACATTTTTTCGATTCGTATAGTTTCAAAGGTGTATAAAAATACATTTGATGTTTATCAAATCTGTTTTATTGATACTACGGTATATACTATACTATTCATATAGTACAGTCGTATTTCTTAGATTTACATCCTCCCAGAAGGAGGATATAAAGTTAAAAGATTTGCAGTTTTCGATTCACTTTTCATCCCTGTATGAGGGAAGGCCACTTTTAGGAGGCCATCAGAATGAGAGCCCCTAAAAGTCAGAATAATATTCTGGCAGGTCTTTATTATTTATTAGTAGTAAAAGTGGAAAAAAAATTAATTTTCAATTTAAATTATATTTATCTATCTATTATCAAAACACACACACACAAATTCATATTCATTTTCAAATATTTAATTTTGGAGGAATAAAACGGGTAGAAAACTTCTTTTTATGAAAACTTAATATCTCAAGAATTGAAAGAGTTACAATATTGAAAATTAATGACATTTGATTCACAATATTTAAAAATTTCCAATTTGAAGGATGGGAAATGGGCTAAAATTTTTCACGAAAATTCTATACGGTCGTGAAAATTGTATTTAAACACTCCTTTCAAAATAAAATTATAAATATTTCACCATTTTAAAAATATCAATTTAGGGGTTATAAAAGTGAGGCAAAGTCTTTCATGAAATACGAAGCCGAAGGTGTTAAGATTGTGAAAATTGTTATTGAGACTTTTCTTTGAAAACAAAAAAGCACATATTTAACCGTTTTTCGAAAGTCCAATCCACCAAAACTCTACAATAGCACCAGATTGCTAGTGGTAAAACCCCTCTACAGAAATGTGATCCAGGCCATAATTTTAACCGTTAAGGCCAAGGAGACTCGGAGTTAATTTTGTGAATACCTATTATATCATCAGAATATTCTTTTGAATTAAAAAAGCTTAAGTTTCCCCTAAAGTTGTGTTTTACCATGACTACAAAGAAGTCCCAGGTGCAGGCTCTGAACACGGTAGTAATGATCTACTGGAAAATTGCTTCCTGTCCAAGAGTGAGTTCTCCGATCTCAATTTTTGTCCATTCTCGCTCCTGATGGGGAGACCTCTTATACAGTTTATTAAGAAATGCTCGAGCAGATATTTTGTAGTGTTTTCTACTCCCCTAAAAGTACACATCGTCCGCGAACGCTAAAAAATACTGGACGATAAAGTCTGTCGTGACGAACATTCCCAGGATAAACTCAACTACTAGAAATAATTTAAAAATGAAAAAACTCCCCAAAGTAAATAAACCAATTTGCCAATATTCTCACTAAAACACCAACCTTTAAATTATGATAAAACTTTAATAGAAATCTAAGATTTCTTACGAAAATTTATTGTAGGTAGAAATCTATGCGAGCTTGGCGCTTTCGATTCTTTCTAAAACTACTTAAGCAAAGTATCATGTAACTTTTACACGAATTACGTTTTTGAGGAATAATTTTTTACATCGTTTATTATCATTTTCTTCTTTCAAGATAAACTATTTTTTTTAAAACTCTGCAGTTATTTAGAGTGAATTTTAAAACAATTTGCGGAGTGAGCCTCAAACTCTGTGACAGTACTACGGTAATTTCACGCCAACTAAACCTGATACAAACTCGTGCTATAGTTTTAATTTCTTATTTCACGTTTGGTACGCTTATTTCTAATTAGTAACCTTTCTATTCATATTTTAAACTCTTTATAATAATTGATGTAATGCATTTATATTTTGATTTGTTATTAATATCGAAATCTATTTCATAAGAAAATACAAGGTCGATTTTGTTGATGGTAAAGCGGTCGGCTATATAGGTTGCTGTCGATATAGTTCTACGATTTAAATAAAATCTTATATTATTTTATATGAAATGAAATACTTAATAGAATAGTTCAAGGATATTAAAATTGCTTGAAGAATTTTATGATAATAATGGATCGTAAGAAGAGGTCGATAACACTGATGGTGAAAATATTACAAAGCTATAAAACTAAATGAATGGAAGTTGTTTTTTAAAAATATATAATTTTTTTTTAATGTAGATAAGGGTTTTAATATTATGTATTTAAGTATTAAGTATTTAATAGTAAAAAACGTAAGCTTTAAAACCGAGTTTTTTATTTTTTATTACAATCAATCCTTTTTTTCTACAACTTTTCAAACATCGCTCCAATAAACCTGAATAATCAAATATCAATGAATAATGCAGAACTAGATTTCTTAAGCCGCTTAGTACATGCTATTAGCCTTGAATCTGTTAAATGTGCTTGCATTTCGTTACTCAGGAAAATTTTATACTCGCTAATCTTGTTCAGATTCTCTTACATTCCATTCGAAAATGTTCTATGTTAAAAACATTTTAACGCGACTCTATAGCTGAACACCTTTTAATTTTTACGATTTCCTTTACATTTTTTTTTTTTAAGATATTATTTACTTTTTTTAATTTATTTTTTTTTTTAATTCCGGAGATGTTAAGCTACCTCTTTTCATCGACCTCACTGACACTGATGAACGGTTTGATACGAATATATGGTAGCTTTGAAAGTGTTAAATATTCCTTCCGGATGCGATCTACGTTTTGTTTTTCATTAAGAAAATTTTATTCAGATTCTCCTTTACGTAAAAAAATAACGTTCCGTGAAATCTGGAACAGCTGTTGCTTTAACCAAGCGACAAAAATTTGTTAAAAATATATATATTGTTAAAAACACCGTGGAACAGAAAACCGATTGGGAGAAACGTCTGATAAGTGGGCCCAATTATAAGAGAGATTCTCCGACAATAAGTTTAACAACCTAAACGTCGGTCAACTTGTTAACATAATTTTAGGGCGGTTCGAAGAACTCTAAAGTCAGATAGGATAGCGTTAGCTTAACTGTTATGATACTTAACGTATTTGTTCGTATGTGTTTTATCTATCTAATACGAGGCGTAATCGTAACGTGTTGTAAAAGACCGTTTCACCAGTGACAATAAAATAAAAAACGTTGAATAAAATGCAACATAAATGATTCGATATAGACCTACAGGCTCTTCATTATTTGCTTATAGAAAGGTGAAAATATAATTTACATAAAGCCGATATTAAGGTTGTAAACAATAAATAATATCTTTTAGTTTGTACAACAAAGTGAATGGTGTACGTGTTGCAGTACACGTATTATATAATTAATAGCGTTAATATGAGAGTCGTATATATTAGGCCAATTTGTAACACTTTATACTCCGAACTATAACTTTTATTAGCATGTTATAGGAACAGTTAATTAATTGTTAATGTTCTTAAGCCGTAATTTTTTTTGTTTAATACTGATTTTCTCGAATAAAAACCTCATTATGTCCCATCTTCTCCGGTAACGAATGGAATTCCTAAGATATATCAGATTAACTTCATGAAAAACAGTAAGAAAGATTCTTTTGACGTTCTCCAACGAATCGATATTTTATTCTACTTTCATTCAGAAATACATAAATTTAAAATAAAAAGTAATTCCCCAAATCAAATCATTTGTTTTTAGAATAGAGTAGAAATACACATCTTATTGCTAATATCTTTTATTACACAACGAGCTTATCCGGTACAACGATTTATAATCAGAAAAGAGACTTGCGGTAAAGAATTACCGAAAAAGTTTCATATTTTTACGGTCGAATTAGATTATTTCACGCGATTCGCTCTTAGTTTAGTCCCCAGTTTTAATTTTCCTAGTTAAGGGAGGAATGAAACGGTTTTCCTGGATTATTTCCTGGATTCCCTTCACCGGTTGTTTGATTCATCGTCATAAAGACAGTATCAGTAATAATTAATAGCTTTCCTGATTTCGCCGAGAAAATTACGCAAATAACTACCAAATGCTTCGCCCGACTACTATTAAGGAGGAGGAGGAGATATGACAATCATGATAATCATATCACCGCACCTCCTTAATCAATTGTAACCAAAAATAAATGATATAAGTGATCCATATGTAGAGGTTATCCCACAAGATTTCATAAAAATCGGTTAATTCCGTCTGAAGATACCAAGAAAAATAATAACTAATAAAAATAGGCAAAAAGAATTAAGGTTTATTATTTTCATTACAGAAGAAATCGCCCAAATATAACAACAAAGTAACATACTAATGTAATGGAATCATCTGGTTAGCAATTTAAGTCAAGAAATCACAAAAGAGAAAAGAGTTTTTTGTTCCTATCCTTTAACGGGAGGAATATTTCAATAAGACCAAACATCAACAGAATGTAACGGCTGCCAGAGGTACCGTATTTCCCAGTCTTTTTGATCCATTAAGACCAAAATTAAATGACATCAATATCCTAAAAATTTTTCACCGATGGAGTGGTAGTGTCTCGGCCTTTCATCCTGAGGTACCGGGTTCAAATCTCGTTCAAGCATGGTATTTTTCATACGCTACAAATTTCTATTTTCATATCCCACGCGCAAACTTCAAGTCAACGGAGCGATATCATCAAGCAAAAACAATACACAAATTAACAATATTTTATTTAATAATTGATTTCTAAATGATATAACAGACTTGTGAAAAAATGTCGATGACAAATATCGTAGGCATTGGGTATATAAATTTTGTCAAAACTACCGGGAATTTGTGTTTTAAAAGGGCCGCTATAATGAATTAAAAGTTTTTTTTTCCTTTGATGATAGCACTGTAATTACTATGCCCAAAACGAACACGAACTGTCTACCAGTTTGTTTACAACAGCTGGTTGAATCAGTCCACTAGAGTAGTGAGTGCATCACGATTTTTACAATGAAAAAAAACAATTTAAAAAAAAGGTTGCCTTAAATTTTGTGTTTTGAACTTTATTTCGTGTACCAATTCGCGACAAGTGTTAGAAAAGGTTTACAATGAATTAGTTTTATCAAAAACACGTGCTTACGAATGTTTCAAAGCGTTCAAGGAAGGCTTTCGTCGAAGATATGCCTCGTTCTGGATGACCTTCGATCTCTTCAACCGATGAAAAGATCGAAAAAGTGAAGGAAATTGTGCTTGATAACGCCATTCCAAATTAAAAGAGAGGTAGCTCGTGACCGTAACATCTCTCACGAGTTTGTTCGTTCGATTTTGGTGGATATTTTTGGTTGGTATGAGACGTATCGCCGCCCGGCTTGTTCCGAAAAAGCTCAATTTTCTTCAAAAACTGTACCATGAGCAGGTCTTTTTAGACATTCTGGATCGCGACAATTTTGATCCCACATTCATGGAACGCATCATAACTGGTTATGAGGCATGGATCTACGAGTTTAATATGGAAAAAAGTCAACAGTCATCAGAGTGGAGGTCAAAAGACGAGCCGAAACCGAAAAAACCACGTCAAAGTCGCTCAAAAGTCAAGATGGTGTTCATTGTTTTCTTCGATATTCGTGGTTTGGTACATCAAGCATTCATTTGAGGGACAGACGATCACTAAAGAACACTATCTGGCGTATTAAAGCGTTTGCGTGAGAAACAACCAGATTAGTGGAATAAAATTTCGTGGATTTTACACGACAATAATGGGCCATCGCCTACAACGACAATTTGGATCGATTTTTAGGCAAAAAACGCGATAAATGCCATCCATCAACCTTATCGATCACCTTATTCAACGGAAGTAGCCCCGTGTGACTTCTGCCTGTTTTCGAGGCTAAATTGCCGCTCCGGGGTAGCGTTTTGTTTCGACTGAAGCCATATAGAAATATTCGAATATTCGTGGAAGAAGCTGAAGGCCATAAAAAGTGTTCCGAACACTGGAAAAAAAAACGCTGGCATATATGTGTTGCATCAAACGGGGCCTACTTTGAAGGCGACAAAATAAATATTGACGAATAAATAAAAATTGTGCATTTTATTTAACAATTCCCGGTACTTTTTTGACAGTTTAGTATATAGTTTCAGAAAAATAGGTAGGCTGACCGACAAAAAATGAAATATAACAGTTTACATTAAGGAGTCATAATGCTACGTATTAGTCACGAATTGTTCTATTAGCTGTTTTTCCGTGTTCTAATTAGCAAAGAATTTTCAAAATAAATAATGAAAAAAAATTGTTATATCTCGGTTAAATATGAAACAGAATCAGATTTTGTAATATTACATCGCAATTCCATATTTGTATATTATTTTAAAGATGATGTATTTGTTAAAGGTTTAACCTTAAAACAAAATGAAGATATCCATGATCGTAATCAAAGGATAATAAAATACAAACAGTATTCACATCGAATGAGATGATTTAAGATTATCTCAAAATACCTATCATATTTTAGGATCGCAGTAAATGAAACAAGTTTTACATAAATTCAGGATCGATCGTTAAACATATATTTAATAGCTAATGAATATTAAAATTGATGAATTATTCATAAATTTATTTATACATTTTATAAATTTATTATTATTTAAGTTTTCCTAAAAAAAAATTAGGTTGTTGTTTATTTTGCATTTGCTGATGATGATGCTAATAATAATATAACCTTCAAATATAAATCTTTCAAATATAAATCATAATGTTCAATGTAAGTCTGTTTCTACCGAAGTTTGTTTAAAGTAAAAGAATCGCTTGGCCGAAACTTAATTTTTCTAATATTAAAATTTTAAGACCGATTTATGTTTTTTTAAGAGGTATTTTTTAAGAACTATAAGATTCAAATGAAATTTTGAAAAAACTGAAAATTTAGGTTTTTTCTTCGGCTTGATGATATCGCCATATAAGCTTGAAGCTTGTGCTGGGAAACGGAGATGGAATCTTTTAGCATATGAAAACTGCCATGCCTGAACGGTATTCGAACCCGGGACCGCAGGATTAAAATGCGAGACGCTAATACTTCGTCGCGGAGATCGACGAATGTAATTCATAAAAGTCGAGAAAACTGTTAACAAGATATCAAGGATTCAATAAAAAATGCTATGGATCACAATTTCTAAGCGAGTGACATAATTGGTACTTCAACCGATTGCCAAGATGCGTTTTTGTTTCGTTACAGGAACAAATTTTTTTTAATTTCTTAGCTTTTGATATTTCAATTTATCGATTTTTACCCGGTTTATTGTGAATAAGAGATTGCGCATGAACGACGAAACTTATTAAAAAGTTGAATAATGTATCTATTTCAACGTTAAATAATAATTTAATAGAATAAAAATTATATAAAATATATACAATTTAATTTTATATTATATAAAATTTGTAATTATTTTTTATTCTACTAAAAAAATTATCAGCGGAAGCCGTGTTTAAGAAATTTAAATAATAATTTATTCGACTGAAATCGTAGCAATTTATACGAGTGGCGGCTGAAATCTAATGCACACTGGAACGTAACGGGAGAACAAAATGTCAAACAAAACGACAGGAAGCTACCTTCCAGTAAACTACCTTGTAGTCTCATTCTTCTCCTGCTAA
Source organism: Lycorma delicatula (assembly GCF_047948215.1). Lineage (NCBI taxonomy): Eukaryota > Metazoa > Arthropoda > Insecta > Hemiptera > Fulgoridae > Lycorma > Lycorma delicatula. The sequence goes on from NC_134462.1 coordinate 106,792,164, forward strand.
CATTCTAAAACTCGTTGATCAACACCCTCATTTTTTGTCAGCCGCTATTTTTATGGAGTCAAGTACGGCGGCTGTGATAACGAGTAAAAAAACATGCAGTGATTACATTTCTAACAACGGAAAAAGTGAACGTTACTGATATTCATCGTCGTCTAAAAGCCGTTTATGGTGACGAAGCAGTCGATCTAAGTATTGTGAGAAGGCGGACGATAAACTTTGTTGCATGAAAATCTGATGAGACTGATATTCAGGATGTACTTCACTGCGGTCGATCGATTTCTCTAAGTGATGGGAAGCACTAAAAGGAGGTGCATAATCGATTCAAAATGACCATCGCAAAACACAATAACGCATCACCGCTCAGATAAGCATAACGTAAGAAAAAGTAGGATACACTATAGCGTGACTAGACTACCGTAAAATTTGTTCTCGTTGATTGCCACGCAAACACATAGAAAAGAGCAAACAACGAAAGAAATATTTTGAACAGCTTGTGAAACGTTGTCGTAATGAGGAAGATAACTTCCTTTTCAGTATTTGACAGAAGATGAAACTCGGATGCATCATTACGATCCAGAAAAAAAAACGGATGGAATACCGAAACTACGGTTTAAAACGATCAAAAATTTCAAAATTACTTTTTACAAAAATATATTCTCCTGACTGTATTCTGGGATTTCAAACACATGTACGTCATTGACTACCGGAAGCCGAGTCAGTTATAAATTTCGTGCGATACATGTATAGACTGAAATATTTTTGGAGATGTGTGTGTTGTGTTCGAAAATCCACGATGCCGATGATTCTGCCACGCAAATAATGTTTGGATACACACATCCCGAGTATTCACACAACCCCCGCACCACACCTCCCCATATTCACCAGATTTGACACCCTACAATTTCCACTTCTTTCCGGAATGAAAGGCGGATATTAACCATGTAAATTTCACTATGCATGATGGACTGAAGGACGCAGTGAGGTTGTGGATTAAGGAAAAATTACTAGCATTCTTCATTGAAAAAAAAAAAAATGGACCAACGTCGGGTAAAATATGTAGCTATAAATAATTACTACACGAAAAAATAAATGTAGATTTTTGTAGCAAATACAATTTACGCCATATTTGTTTCATTTGATTATATCAATTCATTTGTAAGTTATGAGCGATTGTGCTTTACGCTTCAGTCACCTCTCGTACAACTGCTTTACACAAAATATTTACCGATGGGCCGACCACTCTTGAAGAAAATTAACTTTGTGGGATTTATTCGCTCACGGTTTAAAATAATTTACAAGCTCAGAGTGTATTTTAGTGAAAAAGTTCAAGTTGTAAAAATGAATTCAAATAAAATTTTACGCAACGTTCCCAAAAATCTCTTCAAAGCTGTGAGAAGGAACTTGAAAGTTCTATCTTCCAGCTTTGAGGATTTATTTGTTAATTTTTCATAATTTACATGTTTTGGCCGAATCTTTAGTAACGATTTAAAAGGGATAAGTAAATAAAATTTTCAAATGATCGTTGAAGAAAGTATTTTTCGATTGAAAAATATATTCCGGGAATTCAAAAAGTATAATTAGAATTATCTACCGGGACAATACCTGATAGTTTAGCTTGCGATAATATAATTCTGTAAAATGCATGTTACTTTTAACTTGTGTTTTTTACAGCTATTTTTCTTTAAAAACCTTCTATGTAGTGAAAAATAAAGTTAAAATAAAATAAATAGCGCCGATGTAGTGCATCGATATTAATATAGAAGTTTAACTGTGTTTTTGTATTCCAAACAACACAATTAAAAACCAGAAATCTTAGTGTTAATCATCAAATATCTATTGAATCTAGCGTAAATTGTCAGACATCATAAAGAGGGAAGAAGCGTCAACTTTCGACCGCCTGATAATCGAAAAAGACCGATCCTAAGGACTTCCGGAATATTATAAGAATAAATTAAAGGGTAGGAAAAAAGTCACGCGGTTCTCTCATAATTACACACGCGTCGTTCACGGTTTACCGATTTCTTACCATAATGTGGAGGTGTGGTGATCTATAAATAATTGTTATATATAAAGATTTATTTCAATATCAATTACTATGAGCGCAATGGTACATAATGCGTAATTTAATTACAATAAAACGTTCATATATTAATTTATTAACATAACAGATGGTCATTTAAATACATTTATCAACCGGTCACTAAAGTATTATGATAATCTTTATGATTAAAAGAAAAAAATAATTAAACAAAGGTGTATAAATACGCGATATTGTTCTTTTTATTATGACTTTTTTCCATAACATTGATATTTTATTATAATTATCAGAAATATCTAATGCGGTTGGCGGAAATTATTTATTTCTTCTAATTAATTTAAGATAATCGTGGAGACAATTTTATATAAAACCAAGAAAATCGTTTTGCAATTTTTTGCATATCTGTATTATATTATACATGTGCAATATCTTTTTTTTATCCGTTTCTTATATTAATATTCATAATATAGATTAAATATAAAAATATTTTTTTATATCGGTTATCGGTAATACGTAATAATAAACTGGCCTTAGGAAGGATAACCGGCCGTATAAATGTCAACAAGTCTCTTCCTCAGTTAAAAATTTGTGACAAAAAATTTAAAATTATTTATTACTTAACAAGTACGATTATTATAATACTCAACAGTAAATTAAAAAAAACTGTCAACAAAGTTACTTCTCTGGCATCGGTTATTTATTCTTGTATATAGTGGAAAAATAACGATTAATGAAAAAGGTTGAAAGAATTTTAAATAATCGATATTTTTTACTTTTTTCTGCTCCCCACCTTTAAAATCATCTCCCAAGAAAATGTTCTGATTTGTCAACGTTTATTTTGGTAAATGGAAGAAATTAAAAAAAAAAAATCCACTGAAAAATGTTACCTATAAAATAAAAGTACCTATAATAAAAAGTTACCTAAGATTCCTATTTTTGGGTGTGCGGGTGAATTATGATTTATTGTAATATTATTATTAAAAGTTTAAATAAACCAAAAAGACATTTTTTAAATTTGAAAAATTGACATTTTATAAATTTGATCGGCTCTCTTAACCCAAGTATTCCCCAAAAAGTGTTTTTTCTGTGGTTTTCACTACTACTATGCATAAGAAGGCATAAAATATATGCAATAAATAAAAAGATGGCTTCTTACACAGCAGCACAAAGAGGAGGATATAAATGTGTGTGTGTGTGGGGGGGGGGGGGGTAATATTCTTATGTACGTGGTTGGCGTGTTTGAAACTTAACTTTTGACTGGATAACCGATTTTGATGAAATTTGGCGTAGAGATTCGTATATATCGGAGAAATTTTTGGTAAAAGTTTGGATTCAATATCTCTAATGGTAGATAATTTTTCTTTGGGGTTCAATTTTCTCAAAAGTTTACCAAACATAAATCCACCTTATATTAAGCTCAGTACATAATATTATTTTTTTTTTAAATTGCTCTTCAAATACTTTCCTTCCCTCAAAATCAAAACAAGAAAAAAATATTAATATTACAAAAACACGACTGCCTAAAAAACATTGCTCTTTTTATTCTTGTTTGGTTCCATCGTGATTTTGTATTATACTAGCGTCTGAATTTTAAAAATTGGAAAATTGATTGCGAAGATATAACAAAATTTCCAAACAATCGTGATTTTTTTTCGAGACTGTACCTGATGCGTACAAAGTTAGCCTTCAACCTACTAACAAAACCGCGTTTGAATTTTAAAAATCGGACAATTGTTTGCAGAGATATAAGATCACCCCATTGTACTTTCCAAAACAGCACTTCAGGAGCACTCTGTTTGTTACCAGTTGATGACAATGATTGGTCTAGCCTTGCACGAAGTGCTTGCATCACCTCACCACTCTAGCCTCACACGTAGTCCCCACGGGAAGCCCATTATTATTAAACAGAAATTTATTTCGTATTATTTTATTTAACGTACACTTAAATCTGTTACTTTTTTAATATCATTCGTTCGATTGATTCGAATCATTCGGTTCAAACATAGCACACACAATGATAGAGGTTCACAGTTCATTAATTCAGTTGATTAAAGTTTGTGCTTCAAGTGGCATATCTCCACTAATATATAAATAAATAATTAAATATATATACGAGGTGCGACAATAAAGTAATGAGACAGATGTGAAAAAAAATGTTGCTTACCGTTTTAGTCATGTTTAGTGTTGTCTCCTTCAAAGTAGTGCCCCTCTGATTGCACGCACTTATTCCAGCGCTTCTGCCACTGATGGTAACATTTCTGGAACTCATCTTCTGTAATATCCTCCAAGACCCTCGTCACAGCTTTTTGGACATCTTGTGTTGTTTGAAAATGGTGTCCCTTGACTGCCATTTTGACTCTTGGAAATAGAAAAAAGTCGCACGGAGCGATATATGGTGAATAAGGTGGCTGTGGTAGTACTGAAATTTGTTTTGAGGTTAAAAATTGCTGTACTGACAGAGCAGTATGGGATGGCGCATTATCGTGATGCAGAATCCAATTATCAACAATGTTGGCACGGACACAAAGAACTCGTTTACGAAGTCTTTCTAAAATTTTTTTGTAGAAATATCGGTTAACTGTTTGTCCAGGAGGCACCCACTCTTTATGAACAATTCCCTTGGGATCTAAGAAGCACGCAAGCATGCATTTCACTTTTGACTTTGACATGCGAGTTTTTTTTGGGTCTGAGTGATCCCTTTGAGCACCATTGCGAACTTTTGCGTTTTATCTCTGGATCGTATTGAAAAAACCAACCTTCATCATCGGTGATAACACGGCTCAACAAATCTGGATTGATTTCCGTTTGCTCTAACAGATCAGCTGCCACAGTTTTTCATGTTTCTCGCTGTTGTGTGAGATTTTTGGGGATCATTCTTGCACAAATCTTTCTTGTACCAAGATCTTCAGTTGATATTAGACGAACCGTTTCTCGATTGATGTTGAGTTCTTCTGTAACCATTATCACGGATAAGCTTCGATCAGATCGTGCGATTTCACGCACCCTGGTAAAGTTGACATCTGTCCGTGCGGTTGATGGTCCTCCACTGCGGTCTTCATCTTCAACATTCGTTCTGCCTTCACTAAAAATTTTATGCCACCGAAAAACTTGAGCTCTTGACATAACCTCCTCTCCAAAAGCCCTCTGAAGCTTACCCCAAGTTGTCGCGTTTTCACCCGATTTAACGCAAAAAGAAATGGCACACCGTTGCGCAATATTTTGCGGTTTCATTTCTGTGACGAGAGCCACAAACACGTGTTCACTTATTACAGCACAACTCACGACTGAGCAGTTGCAACAATGTGCCGCTTGGACTAGAAGTAGCTTATTAACCAAGGTCAAGGATGGTGTGCCTACACAAGCTGCACGGTTGCCACATCTTGCAAAGAAAAATAAGTCTCATTACTTTATTGTCGCACCTCGTACACACACACACACACACACACACACACACACACACACACACCACACACCACACACACCACACACACCACACACACCCCACACACACACACACACACACACACACACACACACACACACACACACACACACAAACACACACACACACACACACACACACATTTATATCCTCCTCTTTGTGCTGCTGTGTAAGAAGCAATCTTTTTATTTATTGCATATATTTTATGCCTTCTTATGCATAGTAGTAGTGAAAACCACAGAAAAAAAACTTTTTGGGGAATACTTGGGTTAAGGGAGCCGATCAAATTTATAAAATGTCAATTTTTCAAATTTAAAAAATGCCTTTTTGGTTTATTTAAACTTTTAATAATAATATTACAATAAATCATAATTCACCCGCACACCCAAAAATAGGAATCTTAGGTAACTTTTTATTATAGGTACTTTTATTTTATAGGTAACATTTTTCAGTGGATTTTTTTTTTTAATTTCTTCCATTTACCAAAATAAACGTTGACAAATCAGAACATTTTCTTGGGAGATGATTTTAAAGGTGGGGAGCAGAAAAAAGTAAAAAATATCGATTATTTAAAATTCTTTCAACCTTTTTCATTAATCGTTATTTTTCCACTATATACAAGAATAAATAACCGATGCCAGAGAAGTAACTTTGTTGACAGTTTTTTTTAATTTACTGTTGAGTATTATAATAATCGTACTTGTTAAGTAATAAATAATTTTAAATTTTTTGTCACAAATTTTTAATTTGGGTGTGTGTGTGTGTGTGTGTGTGGTGTGTGGTGTGCGTGAGTGCGTGCGCGTGTGCGTGCGCGCGTGTGAGTGCGTGCGCGTGCGTGCGTGCGTGCGTATATGTGTGTGGTGTGTGTGGTGTGTGGTGTGTGTGGTGTGTGGTGTGTGCGTGTGTGTGTGTGTGTGCGTGCAATCAGAGGGGCACTACTTTGAAGGAGACAACACTAAACATGACTAAAACGGTAAGCAACATTTTTTTTCACATCTGTCTCATTACTTTATTGTCGCACATCGTATATATATTTAATTATTTATTTATATATTAGTGGAGATATGCCACTTGAAGCACAAACTTTAATCAACTGAATTAATGAACTGTGAACCTCTATCATTGTGTGTGCTATGTTTGAACCGAATGATTCGAATCAATCGAACGAATGATATTAAAAAAGTAACAGATTTAAGTGTACGTTAAATAAAATAATACGAAATAAATTTCTGTTTAATAATAATGGGCTTCCCGTGGGGACTACGTGTGAAGCTAGAGTGGTGAGGTGATGCAAGCACTTCGTGCAAGGCTAGACCAATCATTGTCATCAACTGGTAACAAACAGAGTGCTCCTGAAGTGCTGTTTTGGAAAGTACAATGGGGTGATCTTATATCTCTGCAAACAATTGTCCGATTTTTAAAATTCAAACGCGGTTTTGTTAGTAGGTTGAAGGCTAACTTTGTACGCATCAGGTACAGTCTCGAAAAAAAATCACGATTGTTTGGAAATTTTGTTATATCTTCGCAATCAATTTTCCAATTTTTAAAATTCAGACGCTAGTATAATACAAAATCACGATGGAACCAAACAAGAATAAAAAGAGCAATGTTTTTTCGGCAGTCGTGTTTTTGTAATATTAATATTTTTTTCTTGTTTTGATTTTGAGGGAAGGAAAGTATTTGAAGAGCAATTTAAAAAAAAAATGGTAAGATAACCATGCAATTATGTACTGAGCTTAATATAAGGTGGATTTATGTTTGGTAAACTTTTGAGAAAATTGAACCCCAAAGAAAAATTATCTACCATTAGAGATATTGAACCCAAACTTTTACCAAAAATTTCTCCGATATATACGAATCTCTACGCCAAATTTCATCAAAATCGGTTATCCAGTCAAAAGTTAAGTTTCAAACACGCCAACCACGTACATAAGAATATTACCCACCCCCCACTTTTGTTTTGCTTTTTGGGGTTCCTTGGTGATGAAACGTCGAGAAATGTAAAAAAACCCATTCCCCATTTTTTGAGTGGTTACAATAATTTCCTTCTTGCAGCATAGCTCTAGAACTATGATGCAAAGAAAGTAAAAATTAAAATTATTAATTTGAAAGTTGGAATCAGGGCTAATTTCTTCTTTAAAGCTCGGTGAACGATTGTAATATCTCTTTTGAGCCATTAGTTATTTTAATTTTATCGGGCTAATATTAAATTTTGATATTTTTTTACATGTAAATTTTTATCTTTATCTCTAAACTCTATGTAATTCTTTTTTAAGACCGTTTTATGTTTAATAATTATAATTTACTTTCAGTTTTTATTTAAGTTTATGAGTTCTAAAAAATTAGAACTGAAAAATGTTTTCCCATTATTTGCGGTTATTCATCAAGTTCAAGTAATGCTTTTTTGGAATTCAGTTTATTAATTTTTTGTTGGGAGAAAATTTGTGAATTTTTTTCTTAGTTCTAAATAAATTTGGTTACAAGCCAGAATTAGGTACCATGTTATTTTATAATTATATATTTTGCTAAGGTAGTAGTAGATCAGATTAATTGAAAATTAATAGATCTGGCCATTAAGTATTTTTAAAGAAACCTGTGTTTTAAATGATAGTCCAAGACATTTTATACCTTTAATATCTTGTATGCTATATCGCTGCTGAATGTAATAAAAATTAATTGTATTTTTTTGTGAAATATTTTAGGATCAGATGTAGTTATTTAACTGTTATTATTATGAAACAATAATAATTGTTTGTGGACAGTTTATTTTGAATTTCTATTTAATAGTATTTTTATTTTTTTTTTAATTTAACTCTAAATTATGTAAGTATCGCCGGTCACTTTCATAAATTGAGATAAGTCGTAACAAAGTTCACGAAAGTGTATCTAGAAATAGATTTCTAATCTATGGATTTCTAATATAACAAAATTTAAATAATTTGAAAACAGTATTATTTAAAAGCATTTATAAAAAGAAACAAAAAAATAATAATTTTTTGAGAGGTTTCAATCATCCGAATATTAAAAAACGATATTACAAATTATAAAGAAAAAGTTACCTCATAAAGGTTTTTCTTTTTGTTAAAAAAATATTTAATTAATCACATCTCAAAGTTTTCGTAACAAAACGGTAGCGTCGTCTCTGCCTTTCATTTGTAAAGTTGTTAGGATCGAATCCCGGTCAGACTTGGGAATCTTTCCTACACAAAAAAAAAATTCATCTAATTACTAGAAATTGTAAATGGAGAGGCCAATCTGTTGTTTCTAAAGTAAATAAATAAATGAATTTTTTAATAAATAATTTTTTTTATTTTTTAATTCCTTAATTTATTCGCAAAAAAGCACTACATCAAAAATAATTCGTGATTTAAAAAAAAAAGAAAAAAAAAGCAGACCAGTGGTTTTTAAAACTGAATATAAGCATTAACCCTCCAAGTTTCATGTAACGTACTATGAAAAAATGATATCACGTTTACTGTAAGGAGAAAATGTCTATAATTTGAAGATCTGACGTAATTTTAGTGAGAAAAATTTTTCATTACGGATTCTGTACAAGGAAGAGGCAAAGAAGTAGGCGTCAAAATTTCACAACCAACAGTAAAGATAAGAATGATACGGCACTCACCCAGTTCATTATTAATTTCTGCTAGAGAAAATCAGTATCGTAATCATTCATTATAATTGCAAAATAATATCATTCTCAAAACACGTTAAGTATTTTTTTTTTTTAGATAATTTTATCTATCCACCCTATATAAGAGTCGTGGAAGGCAAACTGAATTTTAGATTTATATGATTTAGATGTATTTTAATGTAAAGTAATGTAGACTGGAATAAAATGTTAAGCATATTAAAAAAAATTAGAGTTCAAGTATAGAGATAGAAGAATAATTGCTAAGACTTACAGGAACCAAACTACAATAATTATAATTGAAGAGCGTAAGAAAGAAGCCGTAACAAAAATGGAGTCCGACAAGGATATTCCCTTATCCCCGTTACTTTTTAATCATTACGTAGAATTAGCCGTTAATAATGTTAAAGAACAATTTAGATCCGGAGTAACAGTACAAGGTGAAAAGATAAAGATCCTACGATTTGCTGATGATATAGTAATTCTAGACGAACTAAAAAGATTTACAAGAAACAATGAACGGCATGGCTGAAGTCCTACGAAAAAACTACCGCATGAAAATAAACAAGAACAAAACGAAAGTTATGAAATGTAGTAGAAATAATGAAGATGGACCGCTGAATACAAAAATAGGAAGAGAAAAGATTACGGAGGTAGAAGAATTTTGTTATTTGGGAAGTAGAATAACTAAAGATGAACGAAGAAGCGATATAAAATGCCGAATAGCACAGGCGAAACGAGCCTTCAGTCAGAAATATAATTTGTTTACATCAAAAATTAATTTAAATGTCAGGAAAACATTTCTGAAAGTATATGTTTGGAGCGTAGCTTTATATGGAAGTGAAACTTCAACGATCGGAGTACCTGAGAAGAAAAGATTAGAAGATTTTGAAATGCGATGTTACAAGAGAATGTTAAAAATCAGATGGCTGGGTAAAATGACAAATGAAAAGGTGTTGCGTCAAATTGATGAAGAAAGAAGCAGTTGGAAAAATATAGTTAAAAGAAGAGACAGACGACGACTTATAGGACACCTATTAAAGCATCCTGGAATAGTCGCTTTAATATTGGAAGGACAGGTAGAAGGGAAAAATTGTGTAGGCAGGCCACGTTTGGAGTATGTAAGACAAATTTTTAGGGATGTAGGATATAGGGGTTATACCGACATGAAACCACTGGCACTAGATAGAGAATATTGGAAACCCACCGAGTTGGTCTAGTGGTGAACGCGTCTTTACAAATCAGCTGATTTTGAAGAGTTATAACGTTCAAATCCTAGTAAAGACAGTTACTTTTATACGGATTTAAATACTAGATCGCGGATACCGGTGTTCTTTGATGGTTGGGTTTCAATTAACCACACTTATCAGAAATGGTCGACTTGAGACTGTACAAAACTACACTTCATTTACACTCATACATATCATCCTCTGAAATAATACCTGACTGTGATTCCCGGAGGCTAAACAGGAAAAAAGGGAATCTTGGAGAGCTGCATCAAACCAGCCAAACGTCTGTGAAGACAGAAAAAAACGCTTTCTATTTTTATTAGTTTTTCGAATTTTTTTTACTTTTATTCTAACATCATTTGTAAAAAAGTTCTCATTTAGTAATGTTTCGTGAGTATTTTGTATTTTTCAATTATTTTTTTTTATTCTCAAACACATTTTTTTATTTATTGTTTTTTCCGCAGTGTCTAATAATGATGATTTTTTTAACAAACCAATTATTTTAATTAAAAAATAAAGTTTTTTATTATTTTAATTTAAAAACTAAGTTTTAATTTAAATAATTGGTTTTTGAAGGGTAACATTGTTTCCTAGTTTACTTCAATAGCTATTTATTACAGCTCTTTATTTACATATCATGTACTATCAGAACCTATTTTGAAATTTATTTATTTAACTTTGATACCTTGTTTCTCCATAATTGTAATAGTTCAATTTAATGGATAAATTTAACTTATCGTTAAACTAATAATTAAAAAACAAAACTTCAGACTAAATGTTGAAATGAAGAGAGACAAAGGATGATTGTTAGAGAAGAATAGTTTTACATTCAATTTTCAAAAATGTACCATCACCAAAAAAAATTATTTTTTAAACATGAACATTTTATCTACAGGATAGGATGCTGCAAGTTTAACAGTGACTCGTAGGAAACAATTTGTTTAAACATGTTTTTTCCTTTAAATCTTTGCAAGGCGGTTTCCTTATGCATTTCATCGATTCCTTTTTTCTGGGTGTGATTACAAGAAAGTTTTGTTTACCGATATTTACTGTATGTTCCTCCATCCTATGAATTCGGCTCAATAATATATTTATTTGTAGTTGTCAGCCGGAATATGAGTAAATAACTATTTAATAAGTAAATATATAAAATTAGATGTATTCTTCTAGCGGGGATCAGCCGAAAGGTTTATTGCCTCTTGGATAGTCGGATATAAAAAATCAAAAACCGTATCAAAATTCCAAGTACGGGGAAACTGGTTGTTTTAGAATCCCTATTATTGAATCGGTATTTAATTTCTGAAAAAGAAAAATACAAAATTCCTGATCAATAGTGAGTCGCTTCCGTCTAGATAAAACTTTTTCTGCCTCACGTTGGACTATAAGCGAGATACGTCCGCTGTCCTGAATACGGTTTTATATTTTCTCCGGATGGGATAATTTATCTCTTATTGTGGTTTCTCAGAGATCGAGCTAGTTCTTTTTTTAATATTTATTTCTGTTCCTCTTACCTTATCCTTGATCCTTTCTTCCCCACCTTCGGTTCTATTTTACTGTTAAAGCCGTTGAGAATGTCAGGCCTTATACAGCCAAAACATCCTTCGTGTAATCCGATGAAGGGATTAATTATACCGTAGACCTACTGGATGACATTGTTTCTTATCCGATGTTTCCAAAAAAAGGTCTTTCGAGTAAAATCAGGCCTTGCCTAATCCTTCTGTAATTAGAAAATATAAAATAGATGATTTCTCATCCATTTTAAAGTTTCGACTTTACTTAAGATGAATACTTTGATTAAGCGAGATAAAAATACTAATCTGAGTTACCATAAAAATATAACCTCGTAAATTTTATCGAGATTTAAGATCGGTTTAGTTATTATGTCTTTATTTGTTCACCCCCTCCCTGAAAATCAAATCCAGATTTTTTTAAGCACATTCTATTTAATTACATTTTTTTTCATATTGAACTACTTTATTAAAATAACATAGTTACCATTTTTACCTTATTAGTTATAATGAACAATCACTATTCTTATCATCTAGATCGTACATGAAGAAATATTAAGATTGTTGCTTACATTGAAATTTCCTTTTTTAATTGTACTCCTTTTGATATAGTTCTATTTATTGTTCAATTTCTAAAGATTAAAGTAAAATGATAGCCGTTATTAGCAAATATCGATTGTTAGATAAATTACATTTGTTATTAGCTAGCGTTTGTTCGTAACATGGTAATTTTAAGAACAGGTTAATTATTTTTTTAAAACACATTCGTATATCTAAAGTAAAATTAATATTACCTAAATAAATGTTAAAACATATGAATGAACATTACGGTAGGTAAGAACTCAATCGACCGATCAGTGTTATAATAATAAATGAATTCGACTTATAAAACCGTTGTACGAGATAATTATTCAAAATTAAAACTTATCACGTTTAATATTATTAACATCAAAACGCGTATTACAGCAAGGGATGGGGGGTCACTTAAAAACGGGAAGAGCGAAACTGGAAATACAAAACTTTTGAGCGTACAAAAAATTTTGATCGATTAACTTTTCTTGAAAATTTGTTTCAATATACAGTCGTACACGATAAGAATAACACTTCTGTTATTTTTTTTTAATAATAAAAATTGATTTTTTTTTTAACTTTATCGCATCAAAATTTTCAAAATAAAATTCTATACAAATTTTGATAATAAAACTTTCGCAGTTACTAGTCATTTGACAGAGTTATTATACTTCAAACCTAAAAAAAGTGTTTTTCGTCACAGAATGTTTCATTTTTACGTTGGTATCATGAAAACTACGGTAAATAGAGTTCTTGGACCTGTTTTATTAGTTTTTTCAAGTCAAAACACTAAATAAACCATCATTACGTTTACCTCTTATATAACGTCTTAAAAATTTTATTTAGTATGACATATTTCATCGGGGGAACTGAAATCTGGACGAAAATGTTCGCTAGCCGTAACTCAATAACAAAGCGTTTTCGAACATATATTTGTATAACGTTTTTCCTTATTTCAAGCTCCAGAATCAATTTCCAAATTATTTTCCTTTCTTCCTGAATCAGTCTCTATATATTTATATATTCAATCTGTGAATCATTATGTGCATTTTCATAATCCATATTAAACACATCGAGCTTAAATTTTGAAAAGGTTTTTATTCAGCGAGCAATTTTCTTACATAATTTTCAACAGCTGATTCATCTGAAGTAGATACAACATACTACAACAATGTGAGAAAATATATTAGATGAAAGTGAGATCTAAGAGTTTTTTCTTTTCTTCAATCTTCAAAAAATAATTATTTTCCTACTGCCTTATTCTCAATTTACTCTAGTGACAGAAAAAAAATCACATTTTTTCTGTATTACATTGAAATACCTTAAAAAAATTTACGTTTTTAAACACACACACACGCGCGCGCGCGCGCGCGCGCACATATCATAAAGTCCTTGAACACTGCCACTTAAACATAGTTGCGAATAACATAAAATTACAGTTATATATTTTGAGAAAAAATACTTTCATAATAGCTCTTCTCTGAAGACTTTACATTCTCGTTCAATTCTTAGAAGGCACTTGTATAAATTAGATATCGCAACAGAATTTAAAACCACGGGAAAAAACGGAATTTTACACGCAAACGCAAAGAACATATGCTAATTTTATTCTTCATGTATAGTTAGCGGGTAGCAAACAGAGTTTGCTGCTTTGATGTAATTGAAAAGATGAAGTATGCAAATGGTAAAATAAAAAACAGAGAGCTCCACTTTTAATTTATATTAAGCAGGCCGCGAGGTCTTATTGAAAATAACAGTGGGCTGTAGTTCGCTCACCTCTGGGTTATCATACGTACTGATTGTTAAAAAGATACGAAAACAATCAAATAACTTTGCAACAGTTAAAAAAAGAAAAGTAAATTTAGCAAATGCCCCTTCTTGAAACGATTTATTTTATCTGTAAGTATACATCACAAGCATCCTGGGCCCCAACATGGTGGAAAATTCAAAAATTCTAAATAGAAAAGATAGGGTTGTAATAAATAATTTTAAAGGCCCTGAAAAACAAAAGTTTTGAGATAAAAACTTAGGACTAGTATAAGTCTGACCAAAACGACTGCCATTTAGATATTTTTTTTACGACTAGTTTCAAAAATGGTCCGCAGTACTTATTAAATAATTTCTCAAAAGTAAACCGTTAAAAAAATAAAATTTATCGAATGTTCCTACCAAAAATCAATCTTTTTCCGGTATGAGAACGCTATTTGGGATGTACTGAAGATTATTTTGAAACTATTCGTGAAAAATAAACTTAAATTACCGTCATTTTGATTAGGATATTTGTAGCTCAAAGACCTTTACGTCAAAATTGTTACTTTTCATTGTCGTTTAAAATGATGGGCTATCATAATCCTAGCATTTTTATCTTAAAATCTTTTATATACCCGCTTCCGTTGGCGGCTTGGAGGTGTGATGGTCTCACACCGAAAAGTAGATAGTTCTGATATAGAAGCATCTATTAAATTTTATTATTTTTTTTTTTAGTGTTTCACTATTGAACAGTTAATAAAGAGGCGCATTTTTAATTCTCTTAACTCAGATTTAGCGTTTTTAGATAAACGATTTCCTAGTTATTGTCAGTTTTTTCACATAATTTCGATTTCGTAAAAATGATTATAAGAAAGAATTATAATAATTAAGCCGAATGAGAAATTGTGTACAGTAATTAAAGGTAGTCGTTATTACAAGGACAATGTGTATTTGAGATTAAAATTCATTAAAAAAATTTTTTAATCTTTCCAAGCGATAACCGATACAATTAACATTAGTAGCAGCTGCCGCTAAACTGCTGGGTACGATTAGAATGGATTATTCTAAACATTTTTATAATCCATTGTAATTCCTAATTTACCGCTAAATTTCTTCGTCCAGTATTATTTCATCTGTTTAATGACGTAGCCTCCTTGTTCTTCTGTCTTTGTACACAATTTTAACGTTTCAGATAGAGTCATAAAAAGTATAGTTATTGGTGGTTTCGAAGTCGATAGAGAAATAGACGAATTTAAAACTTATATATAATTAAATGAAAATTTTCTCATTCCAAAAATATAAAGTTCAGTAATATAGAAATCTATTTTAAAATTGTAAGCGGAAAGTAAGCATTTTATGCCGGTCACTCCAAGTAAAAAGTAAAAATATTACATTCAAAACATGAATATAGGGGCAAAATTTTCCTATCGATCAGATAAGGTAGCAAAGGTTCCTAAGCAAGCCACAATTAACATACTTTCTTTGTTTTTCCTGTTTAGTCGCCGGTAATTACCGTTCAAATAATATTTCAGAGGATGATATATATGAGTGTAGTAGTCTTGTACAGACTCAGTACGACCATTCCTGAGAAGTGTGGTGAATTGAAAACCAACACCAAAGAACACCGGTATGCACGATCTAGTATTCAAATCCGTGTAAAAATAACTGACTTTACTAGGACTTGAACGCTGGAACTCTTGACTTCCAAATCAGCTGATTTGGGAAGACGCGTTCACCACTATACGAACCCGGTGGGTTCATTAACATATTAGAAGTCGAGAGCCTCACTACCAAATACATTTTGAGATATCCGGGTGGATATAGTAAAATGGCCCACTCTATATCCGTGTAAACGAGTTGTAGTCCCGTTTCTCGGTTGTTACAATTTAAATAATGATTTTATCGAAAACTGTTACAAATAAAAGGTGTAGAACGAAAAATTTTACACAAAAAACTTCTAGTAACATTTTCATAAGATCATCAGTAAATGTGAGAATGATGTGTTATATCAAAACAAACAAATCTGATGTGAACACCACATGACTTCCTTGTACGCCTATTAAATTAAATATACGCATTTTTACTTCCTTTTACGAAGTAAAGAAAGTATTGTGAACGCGAAAAATTTATTTTTTCAGGTTTCAACGTAAGTATACATTTTGACCATCCCTGAATCTATTTTGACTAGTTTGGGCATGACGTCTGAACGTACGTACTATCTCGCACAACTCAAAAACGATTAACAGTAGGATGTTGAAATTTTGGATTTAGGACTGTTGTAACATCTAGTTATGCACCTCCCCTTTTTATTGCAATCGACTGGACCAAAAGTGTCCAAAAAACGCCAAAATTAAAAAAATTGGATATATCATAAGTGGTACTTATTTTCATTGGTTTCAGATTTATAACCAAATAAAATTTTAATTAATGCAATATTTGGATATTACAAGAGGAAGGGACGTCGGTTCAAATCCGACTTCATCTCATTTTTTTAAAATTTAAATTTATGGATTTATTAAAAATTATCAACCTTTGATCGCTATGTTTTACAATAAATAATATTCAATAATAACAATAAAAAAAAGAATAAATATCAGAAGTTATTAACGAAATAAAATTTCATATACTTTTCATTTAAAAAAAAATGTGTATATGCAATTTAATAGGCATAGAAGGAAGTCATGTGGCGTCTTCATAGATTTTTTTTTTTTAAATGAAAAGTATTTAAAAGTTTATTTCATCAATAATTTCTGATATTTTTTATACATTTTTTTATTTTTATTATTGAATTATTATTTATCGTAATTTTTTTTTTTACAATCGGAGGTAATAATTATTAATAAATCAATATATTTAAATTAAAAAAAAGGAGATGAAGTCTCATTCGAACCGATGTGCCTTCCCCTTGTAAGATCCAAATATTTTATTAATTAAAATTTTATTTGGCTATAACTCTGGAACCGATGAAAATAAGTATCCGTAATGATATATCGTTGAAAAGCTCTCAGTGAGAACTTATTATTGCAATTAAGAAAAAGTCCAAAATCAATTTTTTTTTGATTTTGGGTTTTCTTGGATACTTTTGGTCCAGTTGATTGTAATAAAAAGAGAAGGTGCACAACTAGATGTTACAACAGTCCTAAATCCAAAACTTCAAGCTAATCGTTTTTGAGTTATGCGAGATACATACAGCACGTACATACGTTCAGACAACACGCCGAATCTAGTCAAGATGGATTCTGGGGTGGGAAAATTGGATATTTCCTTTAAAATTTGAAAACCGAAACTTTTCGTGATCAAAATACTTCCATTACTTCGTACAAGGAATTAAAAAAACTCGTTTTTTATGTTAATTAATTTTTTTTTAAATAATGAAATCGAAGGTTAAAACTCAATAAAGAACATATTTCTGGATAAATTTACAAAGTTTAACATAAAAATCTGTTTTTTAACATTTTTACGAACATTTATTTATATGGCTATTTTCGCTGTTTGGTACTCACTGATGCATTTTATAAACACAAGACACACAAAACTGTCAAAAAGTAAAATTTACATAAAAATGATATTACCATCTAAAAAAAAATTCTCTCTATTGCTATTATTTAATATTTAATTTCGTTAAATTTTAGTAAGTTTTGATCGGTTTTTGAACTTAAAGACCCAAAATAGATTTTTAAAAATATAATGATTTTAAAATTACTAATAATAAAAAAAGACAATATATTTTTGCTACGAAATTTAACACATTCGTAAATAATCACCTTAATGCGAATATATTGGCGTAGTTATTTTTCAATTTTTTGAATTTGATTTTTATTCCCTTTTGAGGCCTTTTTTTAGGCCTTTGATAAACAAATTTGAAAATATCTGACAATATTACGCTATAATTTGTTATTCCTAAAAGTAACAAATTCTTTTAAATTTACCAAAAGTTATTCCATTAGTATCATTTATCGATCGCATTTTGATTTTTTCATTATCTGTCGTAGATAAAAAATTATAGGTATTTGTTTATCGCGCGCGTGTGTTGTAAGGTGCCGCCGGCTATGTATTTATTCTCATAGGCAGTACATAGAGCGCTACTGTTTATAGCGCTAGCTCATTTATTTATAATCCGATCGGAATGCGTCTATAGCCTTTTTTGTGTACAATTTTCCCGATTACAATTTTGACAAAAGTGATTTTTTCTGCAATATCAATATTTAACGACCTACAGCCAAAATCGTGAAAAATACGGTTCTTAAATTGTATTTTGTTTATGAACAAATGTCGAAATTGTAGTGAGACTGTTAACTGAGGGGTACTTAGGGACCTTTTCCACAGAGTCTGATCGACAGAAAGATTTTGCCCTTATGTTTTGAATCTAATACTCAGAACATCAGAATTATTACTCGCATCTGAGATACGGCAATGAAAGGGTTATAACGGCTACTACATTTATTGCTTCGAGAGTTTTCGACCAAAAATAAAATCTTATATTATGTATATATAATGTATAGACTTCATACCGCTGAAGGAGTATATACAAAAGTCACTATATAAATTACCGTAGTACTTATTTTAACTGTTTGATTGCCATACCTGAAATGGGGGTTTACAGTGCCGATCTATCGGGTGGAAGTTACATCGGATCTAAAATGCTTTCTTTACTCTTACAATTTTAAATTAAATTTCTATATTAATGAACTTAGTAACTTTTAAATCGGCAAATTCCATTTAATATTACATAGTATATATTTTGTTTTTCAAATTAAAATCATACAAAAAATCGGTTTAAAAAGAAACTTAGGTAATGCTCCTCCTACCTCAAAAAGATCTATTTTTTCGGCGAGACCCCCAAGGCCCTCCACGGGGATAATTCAAACAATTTAAATGACAACTTAATCATTTAAAATGATCTGCGTCACAACTTTTCAATTTAAAATGTTTGGTTGTCCAGCTATGTTGGCTTAAGAGTATAGTAGGCTAATACGGAAAGTAGATCGTAAAAATAAAATGTCGATCGGTCACGCGTTATTTTATTTAATTAAATACTGCATAACGGTGATTAGTTCTTTATTTCCATACCTTGTCGATCGGCATCGATTTTATAAAAATTAAACAGCAGTAAAAATAATGAAACTACAGTACCGGGAGAATATGCAATAAATTTAAATAGATGCGTTATTCAAGGATAAATCATTTTCATACGTCAGTAAAAATATCGTCGAGACAAAATCGAGAATAATAATAACAATAGAATGAGTTTTAAAGAACAACATTTTCTGCGATAGATCGGGCTAAGATATTTAAAAGTATTTTTGCTGATGAGAAACAATAATTATTTTTTTTACGTGCTGTAAGTCTCCTCGAGTATGCGGTACAATAAAATTTAAATTTACCTTAAAAGTACTTCATTGATCAAATTAAAATTTTCATCGGTTATGCACAACCGAATTCACGGTAACTATAATACGTTATAACATATGTAATCAATAGGTTATAATTATTTTAAATGATTTGTAATAAAACAAAATTATAATAATTTTAATCATAAATATTATTAATTATAATTTACTGAAGGTGTACGATAGAAATAGATTACATAACGATTAATCATATATAAATAAAATACAAAAAACAAAATTACTTTAGTAATAACGACAATTATTTTCTTGTAATATATACCATAATTTTATTACTTTTTATTTTGACATAAGAATATTAATTTATTGTTATTACTATACGCTGAATAATATTAAAATACCTGATTTTATTCTAAAAGTACATTATTAGCTATTAAATTAATTGATATTATCTAAAAAAAAAAAAAAAAATTAATCATGCCAGGTGGCTAAACTATGCTGTATTCTTTTTGTTTTAATTTAAAAAGAATTCTAGTATTGGTAAAAAAAATTATAATAAAACAAAGAAAAAAAAGAAAATGAATTATATTAATACGATTAGCATTTTTATAATAATTTTAAGTTACGGCTGCGAGTAATTATTTTTATTGTAATGTTATAGATTTAACTCGCGTACTTTTATTAGTTTATAACTACAGGCGATATCCTTTCACTCGACTGGGGAAGGACGTTGAGACCGGTCTTGTACACCCTCGCGTTACAACCTTGGCCTTCATAGACAGCTGTTCGTACGGCGGTCCATTATATATTATTATTATTATTAAAATTATTTGAAACAAATACAAGTCATAGCCGTGACATAATAATTATTTTCTATCTCTTTCTTTTTTCTTCATCATTATTTAACCGAAATTATCACACACACATGCGCGCGCGCGTGCACATACACACACAATTATTAAAATACTCGTGTAATATACTTTTCATTGATTCTTTATCGTGCTACTATCATTATTTGTAACAGATAAAGCACAACGATTTAATGAATAGAATAATATCTGTATTAGCATCATATCTTTCGGAATAAAAAAATTGGCAACGATTTTGCTGAACTTTAACTGAACTTCAGCTTAAAACTGAAGAACCGTATTAAAAATGAAAACCGTGTTCGGATAAAATTTCCTCTTAGCGATATATTTTTAAAATCTATTCTTATTTTAATAATACATTATATAATTAAAAAAACATGCTAAATTAATTGTTTTGAATGCTGAATATTAAATATCTCTCATCCCATCTTGAATGGAAAAAACGCGTTCATATTTATACCCTTTTCCCCTTTCCTCAGTTTCCTTTTTCCCATTTTCATTTTTACAAAATTCCCTTTCCCCGTTTTCCCTTTTCTCAATTTCCCCTCCAAATTTATCTTTCCCTTATTTCCGTTTATCTCAATCCCCTTTTCCTTTTTTCATTTTTCCCCTCTCCATTTCCTTTTCCCCGTTTCCCCATTTTTTATTGTTACTATTTTTCCCTTCTTCCCTTTTACCATTTTCGATTTTTCCCGTTTTCCCTGCGCGTAAATCGGTCCAGTACTTTTTAAGTTTATAGCGGACACACATATCGGAAATATTGAAACGGAATCGTAAAATATATAGTATAGCTTGTGTTGCTTTTATGTCCAACAGATAGCAATGTTTTTTAAAAAAAAACGTGCTTTTTCCTGTCACAGGTGTGACATCTTAGGTATATAAATAGTAGGTAAATAAAAACATGCGCGTATTTGAATGCAACGTTGTGTAGAAATTTCAAAGCGATTGGTGAAGAACTTTAGGAGATTTTGAACAAACGAATATTTACATTTTTATTCATATAGATATTCTGGTTGTGTTGCTTGTAAAGAATCGGCAATAGTTATACCCGCTTTCCTTGACAGTAATGATGTTTTTATAAAAATAGAATGAAGGCGTAACACGTAAAAAAAATCTATTAACTGCATTTTATTAGGGTCGGTTTGCTGATATATCAATAAATTTGGTTAAGTGAAGGAAACGGAAAACCACTTCCCTTTTCAATTTCGCTGGTAAGTCTAAGAGGGGTGTACCAGTTTTGGGGAATGAACCTTTCAACAGGATCGATCAATGTATCATTTCAGATAGTTTGATAAACTGTCGTATATAATACACACCCCCTTACTTTTACTACAAGGGATGAAAACTATTTCCACTCTGACGGCGATTTAGTTTAGAGAAAATCATAAAAATTAGTTAAAAGTTCAGAAACTAAAATAATAAAATAGAAAATACTAATTACTGAACCGAGTACTTAAGCTTTCATTTTGGATCTTGCACAATTTTTTGACCACGTGACTATTTATCTTGAGGAACTCAGAGGCTGTTCGGGAAGAGCGTGCCTCTTTAGTATTTTGAGGAAAAATAATATTTTGTAGGATAATCTGAATAAATCGACGCGAAATCGTTTATCGGGCGATCCGGAATGCTGGTCGCTATCATCTGAGGAATGTTAGGGCGGGGGAACCTTGAAGTATTGTTTTTATTGACTCGGTCGACATATCTATCCGGGTAACTCCATCTTTACATCTAGTAGTTACACGAAAAACCGACCTGAATATAAACACCCCAAAAAGCAAAAGCACCACTAAATAAAACATCCCCTATATCAATATATCCTTATCCTATTCTGATTTTTCAAAAAATAAAATAATCTATGTCCATCACTAAACGTCAGGCGACAGTTGAGGTTGTATCTTAATCGTACTACACCTGCTGGGTACAATTGTAACCGATTTTCTCCAGGGACCATGGTTCTCATTACGTTGTCGATCGTTACATATAGATCCCCCTCTCCTCATAACTAGATACACCCTTGAAATTCATTGCTATATGTCATGAAAAGTATGAATAAACCTAGTTAGGGCGTCAACGGGATTTCCAATCGGTAAGAAATGAATACCTTGTTTACCTATGATTCCAATGTCAAATAGTGCGTTAAACTGTTTGTACAACAGGATAAACAGTAAAGTAAACTTAAACACATGTGCACAAAACAAAGGCAAATACCAAAAATTACATAAAAAGACAAAATAAAAATCGTAATTTTAGATTTTTGGATCTAGGAACTTAATAGCATTAAAACCTGAAGAAACTCAAGTCGATTGTATTAATTAACAGCCAACAAAATAGCCGGTAAAATAAAGAATTAAATGTATAACAGAGAATAACATCAGTAAAAAATAATAGGGTAAATTTTAGGTTGTAGTTTTATTTAGCTGTATTCTCCCTTAGTAGCAATTTTTGTTCCGTCAAAGCTTGAGAAAACATTTTTTTCATAGGTCAATATTATAAAAATAAATTAATTTTAAATATTTCTTACAATAATATATTACCGTACTAAAATAAAAAGACAAGCAACATTTAGAATAAAACGTATCACAAACAAATGAATTTAATTTCCAGTCGTATGCTTCAGAGAATTTCTGAACAAAGGTAGCATGGTTTGCAGAAAAACAGACCACTCATCTGGTATTTGGTTTGTGTTCCGGCTTGTACTTAATATTTATTAAATAATAATAATTCATATCATTACATCACAAATAAAATTTTAACGTTTCTTTTGAGACCCCAGCGTCTCCTTCTGTTGGCTGTTGTCAGCGGTTACAGGACTGTGTCGCGGGAGGCAGTTTGTGTTATTGCTGGCATTAAGCCGATAGATATTCTTGCCGTAGAACGTAAGGAACGTTATATTTCCAAACAGGGTCGTCTTCTTACTTTGGAACGTATCCCGAGTGGCTAGGGTTTCGGCCGAGACATTTGATTGGCCGAGATTAGGCGTTTTGACAATGAGCCTCAGTTAATTCAAAAGCAGTTGATTGTTGAAGTCGGGTGGTGGAGCCTCTGTCGTTGGAGAGAGGGGTAACTGCGCTACCGAGGGCATGGTAGTCTATGGAGCTGTGAGCTGTGGCACAGTTTTCCGAGGGTGGTCTTCAGGTATGATGTTTATAGTGGGTGATGGGATGTAGGTCTGAATTTCGTTGTTATGTATGACGCATTTTGAACGGTATGCGTTTAGCATTGTATTATTGACTCGTTACTTAGTCGATGGTTGAGGCATTTACAGTCATAAGCGTCGGTGTTAAAATTGGACTAGACGCGGGGTTCGCGCTTTTGCGGACTCAGTTAGCTAGTTCAGAGGGTAACATTGTAGGAAAAGAAGATAGAAGATGTGCGAAAGAAGCCTAAAGTGAAGGCGTTGGCCGAGATAATAATTTTTTCTGATGTAAAAATACCTGCCGAGACATTTGCATCGGTGGCATCCTGACTGAGGCCTGCCTAATGACTGTGAGATGTAATCAGCTAAAGGATCTAAAGACGACCTCCGGTAAAGTCCCTCAGAGCTCGGAACGGAGAGGGTGGTGTGGGGACCGGTAACGTCACAAGGTGAGTGTCTTCCCCTTCGGGGTTGGGATGTTTCTTAAAATCTTATTTTGTTATCCTTACACAAATTATTCTTGCAAAAAAATACAAAAACAATTTTTTAACAAAACAGGATTAGCACAATGGGATTTCATAAAGTTTCTAAATGAAAAGCCACTTCATTATAATAAACCCGGTAAGAGTTGCAGAACTTCCTGGCCAGTTGGGACTATTTCTGACAAGGAAAATTAAATTCGAGGTTAAATTTTGTACAATAATGCAAGCAAATAAATACGTAAAAATAAATATTTTTTCTCTTTAAGACATATATTTTCAGATATAGGATCAACGATGACATGAGAAAAAATCATGTCTAATTTCATCCGGATCGATTTACCCAGTTCTGGGGATATCATATGTAAAGCAGACAACACACATATGTATGTAGTTCCATCCTCCAGAGATTTTTTAACGCTAAAATTTTTATTTTTTCAGAAGGGGTCATGAAACATCACGATATACAAAAATCTCGAGATGGAAAATTTGATCCGATTAGCATACTTTCTCGGTTACATACGTAGTACACAGAATAACTATGACGGGAAAATAAAAAATTATTATGATCTTTAATTGTTAATAAAATTTTAAGATGCTGCACGAGTAATGAAATAAATTTAAAAAATTGTTTATTTGAATAGCATACAAAATTACACAAAAACATTTATAGGATAATGTTTCAGTTTTAATGAATTTAAATCTACCGGTTTCATTTTTCTTATTATTTCTTTCTTTTTTCAATTTTTACTTCCTTGTAAGAAGTAAAGGAAGTATTATGATCGCGAAAAATTTCGGTTTGCAGATTTCAACGGAAATATCCATTTTGATCATCCATTTTAACTAGTTTCGGTGTGACATCTGACGTACGTATGTATCTCGTATAACGATTAGCCGTAATATGTTGAAATTCTGGATTTAGGAATGTTGTAACATATAGTTATTGCACCTCCCCTTTTGATTGCAATCGACAACCAAAAGTAATCAAAAAAGCCCAAAAGCCAAAAAAAATTTGTTTTTCGACTTTTTTCTTAAATACTGTAATAAGCCCTCATTGAGAGCTTTTCAACCATAAATCATAAGTGGTACTTTTTTCATTAGTTCCAGAGTTATAACCAAATAAAAGTTTAATTAATGAAATATTTGGATCTTACAAGCGAAGGTACACCGGTTCGAATCAGACTTCATATCCTTTTTTTTAACATTTTCTTTAATTTAAATATATTGATTGATTGATTAATAATTAATTATTTATGTTTGCTACCTCCGGCTTCATCTGGTCGAACGGATACCTGACATTATGTTAAAACAAATCGTACCGATTTATAAAAATTTTTTTTTTTTGATTTAGCAATCTTTGTTCGTAAAATCATGCAAAAAAAAAACAAATCGACCCAAGCGATCCAGTTAAAATTTTTCAATACGGTGAAAAATTCTCCATATTAGCCTAAGTCTGATTTTTTGCCTATCTCCGTGACGGAGTAGCAACGTATCAACTTATTAACCTGAGGTTCTCGGTTAGAATCTCAGTGAGACGTGGCAACTTTTCAGACACTTAAAAAAAATTATTATTATTATTATTATTATTATTCTCGGTATGATGATTGACCGGAAACTCAGCTTTGCTGAGCAGCTTCGTACAGCCGCCGACAAAGCTGCGAGAGCCGTAACTGCTCTCAGCCGGCTTATGGCGAATGTCGGCGGACCGAAGACCAGCAGACGGCGATTGCTGATGTCCACGGTACATTCCATCCTGCTATACGGGTCGGAAGTGTGGGCCCAGGCATTAAGAGTTGCGAGAAACCGGAAGCGGCTCGCGCAGGTGCAACGCACCGCAGCCTTGCGAGTCGCTTCCGCGTATCGGACGGTCTCCGAGCCTGCAGTACTTGTGGTCGCCGGCGTCATACCCATTGCTACTTTAGCAAGGGAGCGCCAGGCGATCTACGGGAGGCGGCGGGCAGGCGGAGACCGGGTGACCATTGCCAACGAGGAACGCACTCGCACATTCCTCGCATGGCAAGAGACCTGGGACCCACGAGACCAGAGGACGATGGACCGCAAGGCTTATTCCTCTGGTCAGACCGTGGACGGAGCGACGGCATGGAGAAGTGGAGTACTACATGACCCAATTTTTAACGGGTCACGGGTACTTCCGCGCTTACCTCCATGTCATAGGGAAAGCGCCGTCCCCCGACTGCCTGTATTGTCCCGGTGTACGGGACGACGCTGAGCACAACTTTTTCAAATGTGCTCGGTGGGCGGCAGATCGAGGGACATTAGAGGCGGATCACGGAGCACTGAGTCCCCACAACGTGGTTGCGATGATGCTCCGTGACCTGGGCAGCTGGGAAAGCGTAGCCCGATTCGTCGGCAACATACTCAGGGCCAAAAAGGTTGACCTGGACAGTCCTGAAAATTAGGTAGCACCTAACAGGCTAGTATAGGAGGACTCGACCGGAAGTAATGTGTTAAACGGTTCCGGGTCGAGCCCTGGTAGAAAGGGGGGTGGTTTTAGTCGGTAGTCCGCTGATGGTGATTGGATAATACCATCAGCGGGAGCCCGACACTCCGTGCGTAAATGCATTTCCACCTCCGTCCTCAAAAAAAAAAAAAAAAAAAAAAAAAATTATTATTATTAGTATTATTATTATTATTATCCATCGGCAATCGCTAGAGAGTGTCAGCTAAAATAAAAGGTAATATAGAGAAATTAATTGCCGTTGAGTTTTCTCTCCGAGTCACTTATAAAAATTCATTGTTTCAAGGGAACAGATTGTAGATTACTTCATTGTGTCAACAAAAAAAAATTCTGATTTAATAGCTCGTTTTACAAAAGATGCTAGAAATTTAAGATTTCACTTCAAAATTTTCGTTTCAAAAATATGAACTGGTTACCTGCTGGCAAATCTACAAAATTTTATTCGATTATTGAAAAGAAAATGGAGCAGGGATTTTATATATTATTAATTTAATAAATTCATGTATCATCAAAAGTTTTAATTTTACTGTTCTTTTCCGTCTATTTCTTTTATAAATGACACACAAAAATATTATTAAATTCTGTTTTATTTTCATATCACTTGTTTATCACATGTTTACATTAGCACTAAATAAAAAAAAAAGTTAAAAAAGAATTACGATAATAAATTCTAATTCCTATGTAAAGAATAAAAAAAAAGTGCATAATACATGATGACCTCATTCATCGCTCTCCGTTGAAACAGTTTTATCCTTGTTTATTTATTATTTTATTCTTCAAATCGTGTTGAAATTTAAAATGAAATTAATAACATAATTGTATTGTATTTTTTTTAAAAACCTAAGAAAACAGATTCTTCCTCGTATTTAATTAATTAATTAATTATATTTTACTCGTTACTGGTTGAGGAAATTTTTTATTTTTCATACGCTAATACGTCAAGATAAAAAAAGATGTCTGATAACGAAGTATTACAATGAGAATAATACATACTACTATTTATTACTATTATTACTAGCCGGACCGTCTAGCCAGGGGGTTCTGCCCCTGGACCCTTGACGGGTTCGTATCCTCATGTCTGTGACAAAGTATTTTATAGAAATACTTTAATAAAAGAAATATTAGTGTGTAGAGAATATCTTTGTGAATCAAAATCGGTTTACTAATGTCGGAGATATTGCGTAACATCTATTAAAAAATCTGTGTTTTTGGTATTTTTCCTAATATTACGATCGGATTTGGTTAAAATTTATATGAGACCACCGTGAAAGTATACTCTTTCGATTAAAAAAGAAAATATAAAAATCGGTTTACAAACGTCGGAGATATTGTGTAACATACATTAAGAATAAATTGTCTGACTGATAACTGTCTCTTTTTTTGAAGTCGATTAAAAAACTGGAAAATTTTCCGAATTGATGCGAAAAAAAATAATTTACCGACATTCTTTAAGAACGAGCAAAAATAAATTAAATATATGAATTCTTAAAAGGTAGAAAACCTGAATTCATCTTAGTTTTCAGAAGTCAGTAAAAACTCGAAAGAAAAACAACAGATTTTTGAAGAGGAAATCCAGTATAAGAAAATTTCTACGAAAAATTTGCGAAATTTCTGAGTCAAAATCAATAAACCACAATTGGCGATAAATTATTGCGGTCTTATAAAATAGAATAGTGGTTCTCAAACTTACAAAATGGAATAAAAAATAACAATGATTTTTGGACATCGATGGTAACTATTTTTAAACTTTAGTCAAAATTTTCATACCTTTAATTTAGTAAATTCCACATTCCAGTCTCTACCGTCTGATAGTTCTATCAAAGGTTCTGTTTCGTTGTTAGCTAGGGTTTCAGTATAAAAGGGGTTCTGGAATTCAGAATAGTCTTCTTTAAAATATTCTTCAAAAGTTTCAGCGAGCATTAGCCAATGGTATTTTATATTATCGATTCGCACATGTGCGATGCGGTAAGTGCACGGGATAGAAAGTCGCTACGTGCTCATTGTGGCATCTAAAAACCCCTCGGCGTTGTGTGTTCGTTCTTGATAACCGAATATCTGATATTCCTATTATTACTATAAACACAAAGAATTTCCTCAGATTAAAGGAAAAGGAAATGAGTGATTAAATACTTTTGTATTACATCAAAAAAAATTTAGAATCGCTGATCTACTGTATTAATAATAAATTGATACTGATAATAAATATGTGTACTATTAATTTTGTATTATAATACAACATTTTTATATTTTTTTACTATACTTTTATTTAATCATTTTTTTTTTGTATTGTTGGGTCTATTTGTGAATTATCTCGAGAAGCTCTGCATACCACTAGTGACACGTATACCAGAGTTTAAGAACCGCTTCAATAAAATACAATTGAAAGTTTTAAATGATTTTAGCTTCATTACCAAATAAATCATGGTATATCATATATAATTATGTATGTTTTTATGAGAATAATTTTAACATATTAACCAAGATTATAAATCGTTTATAATTTACGCCATTTGTATTATTTTTACATATCGGTCAGATAAAATTATATTTTTAAATATTGTCAAGTTTTAATCGAATACACAATATTACTGAAATTTAAGACAGTTTTAATAACGCTTCAAGGGTTTTAAATTTATATTTGAAACTTGCAGATATATAGTGATGATCAGTTGCAGCTCTTTTTTCAACATTTTTCCATTATTGAGGAAAATACGTTGACGGTATTACCTGAAAAATGATTTATTCGTTTGTAAGAAAACAAAAAAAAAACTTTTACAGGACCAAAAAAAGAAAGACATCCGAAAATTGATGTCGTTTTAATTTACCTTAAAATACTTAAGACAAAAAGGATTACCGATGACAAGTTTACGTTTAATGACTAGGTTTATGTTAATGACAAGGGAAATCGCAAGGAATAGAAATATTTTATTCAAGGACGAATATGGATGGTGCGATAAATTTACGAAAACGTGAATGCCTGCCATTACGCGGTAGAATAACAATATATTAAAAATTACTTTCCGATTACGAAGATAAATTAGTTCCGTATCAATGTTACGTAAGTAATCTACGCCGACAGAAGAGGTTCTGTCTCAATTGAAACAGCAATACCGATGTGGTCGCTGTTTATTTTAACGTCCTTCGCAATTAAACGAGAATTATGAAGATTGATAAACAAATTTCAAATACAAAAAAACTATTATAAAAAAATAAGAACTGCTAATGCTAAGTGTATCTGGCCGGTATTAATAAAATTACTCCTTTTTGTTTATCGTACTAGGTAGAAAGTTCCAAAAAAAGATTTCTGTGAACGCATAATTGCCAGATTGAAAAATAAAATACACGGATGATAGCAGAATTGGTGAGAGAAGAGACGAAAACCCGATGGAATTCGTTAAAGAAACAATGCGCTAATGATGGACGCTTTCGTTAATATCAATGTCAAGCCGAGGCAGGAATAAAAAAATTATTACTAGGTCGTAATTCTTAAAAACATGACTCAACGATTTCTCGGCATCTAGATATTGAAGTTAATAAAATAGTTTAAAGATCGGACAGGAGCATAATATTTTTAATGACCGTGTAATAACCGTGAAGTGCTTACACCTAGCGGCAAAATACAAGAGGATAAACAAATAAATTTTTATGAACATGCAGAGAGTTCCAAAAACTCTCTCAAAAATTTTTTGGAGACCTCCAAAAATTATTAAATCAAAAAACAATAATCTAACATTTTATTTTTCTAATATGGAAAGGTTCTAATATTTTGGCATCCTTTGGAATGAGAGATACAAACCAAGCCGAATCGACATATAACTCCAGTAACGATTCTGAAAATATTTCTTGTTGAATCAAACTGTAAAAATTTAACTGTTTAAATCTCCAATTAAATTTAATAACTAACTTTTTCGAAGTCAAATATTTTGAGGTTTAAATCATATAAGTTACTTTTATACGGATTTGAATACTAAACAGCGGATACTCTTGTACTTTGGTGGTCGGGGTTCAATTAACAACACATCGGAAATGATCGTTTAAGTCTGTGCAAGACTGTACTTCATTTACATCTACCTGGCTCATGGAGTCGCTTATTGTTCACAATTTAAACAGATTGAAATGTATACGTTAAAAATAAATAAATAAAAATATTATTAAAATTAACTTAATTGATTTCGATATATTTACTGTATTTTCAGTTTATAACATTTTTTTTATAATATACAATTTTAATCTTTCATTTGGGTGAAAAATTTTTCCCTCAAAAAAAGTTTTATAATTCAAAGACTTTTTATATTCTATAAAATACAGTACCTATAAAAAGACAACATCCATGCATCTAACTGCTTTTAAGCCTTCTAAAACCGTCAAATTATTCATTAGTTTCAAACAATTATGGAACTTTTTTTTAAAGGAGAAGTTAATAATTCCTCTGTGGAACGATACCAAGGTTCAAATAGTTATACAACTAAACGATCTTCCCGAGAAATTATATCGTATTGCAAAATACGACTAGACTGAACCGTATGTAACCTTCGTTTCGTTTTCCGAGAATATATCGACAGACATGAAAACATTTTCTGAGATTTTTTTAATTTTTTAGTAATAAGCAAATTATTATATTACATATCGCATGTTTCAACTTAATTTTTGTTATAACTGTTTTATTTGATATGTATGAAGGTATTATAATTCAGGTTTTCCCCATATTATTTTAAATAAAAATTATTAAAATAACGCATCGCTTCCGATGATATCAGAGAGACGCAGAAATTTTCCATAGGTAATCAGGTGGATGAGTTCGAGACGATTAATTTTAACGACATAAAACGAGTTTTTACTTTTAAAACAGTACATTTTAGATACCGAATTTGTTTTATATATTTGTTAAGCTTTTTATATTCAAAACACAATATCCTGGTGTCCTGACCGTAATAAAATTCTTGTATTTTACTCGAAGAGTCGTTACATTCCCTTTTCTTCGGGCTTCTTCAAATAAAACGAACACTTACCCTAAATTTTTGTTTTATCCTCTATTTTAAACCTTAGAGAATTCCTTTATTTTTAGATTATTTAAAAATGTAAAATGCAGTAAAGAGATGAAATAATCTTAAAATACATATGTATATTATCGGTGTAGTGGTTTTATACTACGCTGGATTTTAGATCGGTTGAACTCGGGTTCGATTACGTGAAAGAATAATTCTTCCCTCCGACGCATGATCCATTTAGTTTATTTTCCTATTAAAATACTTGTTCTGACATTTAAATAATGAAACAAATAGACGCTAGTTTTCCGTCTCGTCTCGATTATACCAGTCTTCATTTGAAAAGAAATATTCCGACGGTTTATGTTTAGATCGTGGATTATACCTTTAATAAGGAATAAAAAAATATTTTAAGTTACGCAATTTGATTTAATAACTTTAAAAAAAACTGCTTCCTTCTAAAATCTGAAACAAAATTAAATAAATGATGAGAATAGTAAAGCATAATCGTTTCAATGGCGCAAATACCCTACAACAGGAAAACAGATAAGAATAAGTATATAAAAAAATTTGATTACTGAAAAAAAAAAAAATTAAAAAAAATTCGTATTAAAATTATTACAGAAACTAAGGAATGGAAAAACGCTAAACAACATGAAAAAATACGACAGTTCTTTTTATAATCAACAAATTAAACTAATAATAAAAAAAAGAAGAACATATTAACATGACAAAAGAAAAAAAATTTGATAATTCACATAATTATATTTAATCTACTTAACTTAGTATTTTATTTTACAATTAAAAAAAATCAGTAATAGAAGGAAACATAGCTGGAAAAATAAGTATTTTCTGTCCTTTGGAAATAAAATACGTTTCGATAGGATTAAGCTAAGCCTCTTAGTCCCTTCTAAGAGATAAATAAAAATAATCGGTAATATCTATTTTTAATAACTGCTAATAAAACGTCAGACTAAACGATTATAAAGATAAATTAGAAAACGTTCAAAAACCGTTTACAAAAGTTTTTCTTAAAATTTAAAACTTTATTTTTAGTATAAATTTTATAAATTAATAGTTTTTCAACTTTTTTTTTTATTATTTCAAAGCTTATTTACAATCGGTTACATTTACATAAAATGGATCGCATCCCAAATCACATGATAAGGAGTCCTCGGCGAAAACTCCTCAAATATTACACAGAAGTATAATAAAATCTTTTAAGCCAAGCACATACATATATTTATCAATTATAAGTGATAATTAGCGCCACTAGAACCGCAGAAATCAAAGTTGGATATAATATGTAGAAATAAAAAAAAAAATTACGCAAAGGCAAAAAAAAGAAAATTATATGTAACAATTTTACATCAAAAGAGAAATAGATAATGTATAATACTCACATCGGAGTTAACTATAGACATATTAAGATACGATAGGGACACTTAGATCCAAAACGTGCAATCGGTTCAACCTTCTAATGTCATCTCAATTGTCTAGTAGATTTACTGCCGAGTGATTAGTGTGATAATTAAGCCCTTGTTCGTACTTTGAACTGAAACGTTGTCTCCCCACGCACTGAACGTAATCCTAAATAATAATCATGAATCTCATCGTTCCTTGTAAACCAAGAGGCCTCTGTTATACACCTCGCTACCTTATTCTGAAACCGCTGTGAGATGTCGACATTGCATCTGCTCGCGGTGACCCGTAATTCGATCCCATAGGTCCCGTAGATAGGATCGTTGAGTATACCAGCAGCTTATTAGACGAGTAAAACGAGAACGTCTGCCCAACAATCAGAACATATCCTTGAGCTTTATCTCGAGTTGTCTTCTCTTCTCTCTTGTATAAACTTTTCAGGTCGGTCGACCGGTCGAGATGTAAACCTAGGTGCCTCACACTATCTGATCGTTTGCGGAATTACAACGCCATCAAGGTGGATCCGTGGGCAGTCACCTCTCCTCATCGTGAATGTCAATTTTTCTTGGTTAACGCATATTCTCCGTGAATTCAACCGTCTGTTGATTAAATCCGACTCAAATTGTAGGCTATTCGACACTGTATTTAGTCTGGCATCGACAGTGAGTACTGCAAATTTGTGTCATCCGCAAAGGAAGCGACAGTAACCTCCGTTGCCGAACAGTATTTTAGACGCTGCCGAACAAGAAAATAAATAAATGGAAAATAAAAGCCGCTTTTGAAACGTACTAAAACGAGTATTGTTAATAGCTTTAAAATAAAGAGTAAAAACTACAGAAAACTAGTACGGTTTTATATAACATCAAACGAAAACGTAAATTTAATTTATTAACAAGAACATTAGTAGGTTTTAGCAGTTCAGATTCTATTAAGATAAATTTATTATTACTTCATTCTATTACTTATTTTATTTATCCCACAATACATTACTAGTGTAAAGACACAGAATCAAAATTTTATAGCCGTAAATCGGAATCTGTTAACATTAACAACTCTAATATTCTATACCCACATTTAAAAAAAGATCTTAATACACTTTAACAGTTTGATATACAAAAATGATATCAGATACAATTAAAAATTCAAAGCGATATTTTATTACGAGTATGTTCTAAATCTGTGTTCAGCTAATTACAAATAAATAAAAATCACCGGCAAAAATATCGGCTAACGTAAGTACCAATCTGTGAAAACCGAAACAAACATTATTTAAAATATTTTGAAGTTAATAAAAACTTTAATTATAAAATTTGGTTCGATTTATTGTCGTAAATGTTTAAACCGGTATCATTGATATCATTGTAGAGGGATATGTTGTACAAAAAAAAGAACAAGACGTCCGTTTCGGGTCACACAAGACATGTACAGTAGTTTACAAGTACAATTACTAAGAAATATTTTGGAGGTTGACCTGGCCAGAATTCAACATCGCTCCTAATTTAATATTTACATGATTGATCTTTTTAGGTATCGGATAAATAATAATATTCTAAATTATACGTAAGACCTTCGATTAAAAAATTACATTTTCAACATTAGATATCTTACAAATAATTCGGGTTCTACTCGAATAGTGTTTAATATTCTTAAGAAATATTGAAGAAATCAGCAAAACAACTTGGTCTCAAACCTATAGATCTGTACGTAGAAGGACGATGTGGCCACTGATAACTCGATGGCCTTACAATTAGTGAAGATAAACTGCAATTATTATTGATTTGTTAAGTAAATTAAAAAAATTATTACTGCCCTAAGCTAAATTCGAATCTGCAAACTTTTTATTATAAAAAAGTTGTTCAACAATTAAGTATTCTTATCCTTTTATATACATATTTTACAATTATTAGCCTTCTGCTTCCTTTATTTTTTCTTAGTTTGACCTTTATTTTACTAACGCTTTTTAATATTCCAAAAAATATTTTGTTTACAGGATAGAATTTTTTTCAAAATATTTCCTTATCCATTCTTTTTACACGGTCATCTCGTTTTTCTATATTATTTTCTTAAAGTTAACTCGTTAATAACATTTTCTTTTATTTCCTCATTTCTAAACTTATCCTTTCAAGAAACACCTACCTATCACTGACCTTAAAAATGCATAAAACTTATATGTATTCTATTACAATTTCGTGATTTTAAAATACACGCTTAAAATGCAAGTTTTGCAAATAGTACCGCAGCCGCTTACAACTTAATACTAGTGTAACCTCTTGATCTTATTTTAACGATAGCTAATGTGTATAAAAGCTAGTAACAGAAACGTAGCGCAATATAATCCATTATTTTCCACAGCAAGTGTAGAAATTAAATATTTGTTGCTTTAAACTATCTATTGCAGACATTCATTCTCATGACTGTAATGCGATTCAAACATTTTAAATGCGATTAAAACCGGTCAAAGTTTTATTCTGAACGTAATGATGTTCACTGTATTTCGGGAGCGAGTAAACACCTTTACTCACTTCTTGCGAGTAAAGGTTACTGTTTCGGTGAGCTCGGCAAGCTGACGCAACGGTGTAAAACGCGACGAACTTCTTCATTCTCTAAAGTCTAAAGTAAACCTGGCCCGTTATGCTATCCCATTTTTAAGAGCGATTTTGTCTTGTGTCAGGCTACCTACAGTCAAATATATAAACGAGTGTTACTAACAACCGGAACGATTACGGTTTATACTTTCTCGGCTATAACTAACCTAGCGTTGGAATAGTAATAAAAGGAAACTATAGCGGTCGGCCAAAATTTTGGGTATTAGGATTTTTGCAATTCTTGGCGTTTTAAGGTATTTTAGTCCAAAAACCACAAAAAAGTTATATAAATTTCAGATATATTTGTCAGGCGAACGCCTGAATTTTGATTGATATCTCTGGACGGCTTATTAAAAATATTTCGATAATAGCTCAAAATTTTTCTATACATGGAGCATTAATAATATTCGATTTTAGAAAAACATTAAAAAAGGGGAGGTGTACAATTTTTCGTTAATTTTATTTTATTTTTTCTATAGCGGTTAAAAAAATTGAGCTATATAATAAGATGAAAGTACTTTAAAATACGTTAAAAACGTATATTTTACGTTATTTAAAATTCCAAGATTTAAAGTAGATCAGATTAAGGAGTAGGGGAAATTCAACATTATTTTTAAATAGTTTTTGTTTCATACCACGAAAATCAGTTAATCAAAACAGTTTAATTTGATAAAAAAATATTTTTTTAACCCTGCCTCCCGGAACCGCACCCCCAATTAAATATGAACACGGTCCGGAAGGTGCCTTTGCCTCTAGTCGCCGGATGAGAAAACGCCAGGTCCGGCAATGCCGTTCCCGGTCAACATCATCCAGCAACCGGGATTCGGTTGCTATCCCCGCCGGAACTCAGTAGTTTAGTTCAGGACCTTGAGAGTCCTCGCACTTCATCACCACCACCCAGCCGTGCAAGCACGGGCGAACGGCAGCTCCGTACGGAGCTGTCTCACCCCCTCGCTACTGATACAAATATTTGGCGATATATTTTCTAAATTTGGCCTCATTTTTTAACTCCATCGGAAAAGGGGGCGTCACGGTTTTTTTTTTTTAGTAAATATTTTTTTTAGTTGAATAACATTGCATCAAATCGGTTCAATTTATCGAAGTAAATAATTATTCCAATAAATTAAACTTTTAACTACCAAAAAGTAAGGGTTACGAGATTTGCACTTAAAATGCAAATTTTTCGAAACTAATTTTTAAGGCGAACAAATCCAACAGTATCTGTTATTCATTAATAACAGATACTGTTGGATTTGTTAGATGACATGGATATTTTTAAAAAAAAAAAGAGATCCTACGGGACTCGACTTAAAAATTTAATAGTTTGTTTAATTTTTTGTAAATTTTAATAAGTGACCTGTTTTTCAAGATGTGCTGTGATTAATAATGATATATGAGAAGATAGTTGTGTAGCAAGGAGATCAAATGAAACCCAAATATTTTTTTTTAAAAAAGATTTTAATTTTTCTTTTGTTTGGCAATTAAACTATACGGTTTAATTTGATAAAAAAAATCGTAATTTGTTCAAATCGGACCCAAATCTTTCCTCCATTCCTGATGCCACATCCCATTTCCTGTTTGTATCACAACGGTTACGCGTAAGAGTTCAATCTTTTACGTTGTACTCATTAAACTTAACGTTTGTTCTGAGACTATTACGCCGCTACTTGATAGCATTATGAATTGTTTTATAATTTTATCAGAACACGGTTAAATACTTAATTTTACGTTTATTTTTTTGATTTCGAACTTATTATTTGTCGTTTTTCCCTCGGGTTTCGTTTTATAATAAAATTTGGTTTGTTTCATCTCGAAAAAATTCTGTATTTTTAATTACAAATTATCAATTAGCTACGAGTAAAGTCGGAGAAAAACAACCCGCATAAAATTCTCCTATATTTTTTTAAGATACAATTTTATAACTACAAAATTTTGGACGAGGAGATTTCTTTAAGACATAGCGGAGTTAGTGTAGATATTTATCTACTATGGAGCGAAAGTAACCTTTCCTTACGTTAAAATATTTCCTTATAAAAATATCGTGGTACGTTTAAAGATATCACAGGGTATTTTTATAAGGAAACTTTTGGGTCTGTCAGTTCCCTTTATCTTTATTTTGTGTTTTTATCTTTTGTATTTTTATCTTTATTTTGTGTTTGTATAATGTTATTAGTGTTTGCTTCTAGTATTTATATAAGTATTTAAATATTTATATGTGTTATTAAACTGAAAGCTGCAACCGGTTATAATAGAAAAGTTTCCGCTCTTCATTCTAGATCCAAGAATCGAAGAAAGGAGTAATGTACGTTCAACATAATATTAAAAACGTAATCCGTACTGTAAAAAAAGGAAAGGTAAAAATTAATAAACTTTAAACTTTCGAATCTGAAAGTAAGCAGAATACGCAGAGTTCAAATAACCTGAATTAAAACTAAAAAGAGCTCTTTAAAATACGACCAAAATAATTAATTAATAATCACGATTCCTTAAAACAGTTCATCGTATGCAAGCCGATAAATATCGTAAATTACAAGTTCTTTCATCTTGTTATAATAATTTAACGTACGATAAACGTACTTTTGATCCTAGAATACGAGGGTTAGGAAGTTATAGCTATATATTTCCAATTATTCTCAAATAGTATTTTTTTTAAGTCAAGTTCAATAAAGTCAAGGCTGTTAAATCGCATTAGTTTGGAATAAAGCCAAGTAGAAAATTCTTCAGGCGATTTCCTTTCATTTCAAAATTAACCGTTACTATATATAGGCTACACAAACCGATTAATAAAATACAACCACACCTACTTTTAAGCTCATGCATCGGCATCGTGCACCACAAACTTTTACATTAACGCCGAGCCGTATGGAAAGGTCCGAATGTACACGAGCATAAGAAACGAACGGCGGTGTACTGAAGTCAAGGATACGCATTTATATAAGTTTACAGACTAAAGAGTGAAATTCTCAGCGCATCGGCACGATTAGCATTAATTTTTCATAAAGAAGAGTTACTTTTGTACGGTCTTTCGTCGCTTTAAAACGTAATAAGAACGAACGTAAGCGACAAATATTACAGGAACGGAGCGAATGAAAGTTACCGGCTGGGTTTTCCAGTTAAAACTACAACAGTAAACCGTATGGCCTTTACTGTCAAACACCGATCATTTTAATAAGGTAAATCACACGCAAAAAAAAAACTCAAATTAAATCTAAAAATAAAACACTGATTCAGCAAAAAAAAAACCCGAAGATAAATGTTTTGAAATATTTTTATCGCTTTAAATTGCTTTTTTTATAATTATAAATAATAACAGATAACAAAGATAGATTTATTTTATAAAAAAAAAAAATACTTTTAATTTTTATATACGCATATCGATAATCCACGACGAGTAGGAGTGACTATATTTATAAGGAAGGTTCCGGTTTCGACTCCCTATCAGGTTTGGAATTTTATACGCACTATAAAATTCATCTCTCATCGTTACCTACTTATTGTAGGTAATCACCCTTTAAGTAGGTAATCAGCCTTTTGTTAATGAAAAAGATTGAATGAATGAATAAATAAATTACGTAATAAAATACCTCAATCTTGAAATTGGTAAACGTAAATAAAAAATTTACATATATTTCTTTTAATAAAATAAATAAATACATTTAACACATATTACATAATATTAATCTTTAAGAAAAAACCTATTATGTAACGGTTTTTATTATTAATATACTATCCTAAAAAGAAGTTCCGATTAAATGATTTAAAATTAAATTTAAATATTTCCTTTTAAAGAAACGAAATTACTTTGTCGATAAGATTTAAATAATAGCTATCGATCGCGTAAACTTGAATTTTTCAAATATTTCGTTTTACATTTAGCTAAATTCCGATTCAAATATTTAGCAGTTACCGGTTGGTTATATAATTATTGTTTTAACAGTTAGTTTTATATATACATGTGTAAAACCTTCTCATAGTTCAATCAGTATTTTCTAATCACATAATTATTTTTACGTATTAATTCTGATATTAACATCTATAATTTTCATTTATAATCTTTTTTTTAACCCTGAAATACTACTTTGAAGGTTGCTCTTGGATCCTTCAAAACAAATGTTACTGGAGTATTTCTCTTTTTTTTGCCCATAGGCTAATTCATCTATCCGAAATCGATCTTTTTATGTGTAACATATATTATTATGAATTAAGTATTTATATATTTTAATTTTATTTATTTTTATACATTCTGAGTTTTCCTATAGGCGGAAATCTTTTTTTATAAATATAAATATATTTCTTTACATAAATTAAAAAAAAAAAAATATATATATATATATATATATATATATATATCTATCTTAAGTTACAAGTCCTCTTCTGCTACGAGGAATACTTAAAATAAAAAGGATAAAAATACAAAAAAATACAAACAGGGATACGAAAAGTAGAAATAATAAAAAATATATATCTACGCGAACTTATATAGAAAAATGTATTTAAATATCAACAATACAAGATAGAATCTCAAAAATATAAAAAGCTTACGGAATCGAGAAGCGTCGCTAAATTGTGTTTTTTAATCCTGAATGAAAATGTAATCTAATGCGCAAAACAGTTTTTCGTTTAGCTTTCTTGTTTTCTTTATTGCAGCGCTTTAAAGTCCCTCAGTAACTATTCTAAAAATACGACTTGTATGCAGACTTCAGAAGTGGTCCTCTCTTTTTTTCTGTTTAGCCTTCGGAGCCACCGTAAGATATTACTTCAGAGGGTGAATGAGGATATGATATGTATGAATGTAAATGAAGTGTAAGTTTGTACGGTCTCAGGTTGACCGTTCCTGAGATGTAGGATTAATTGAAACCCAACCACCAAAGAACACAGTTATCCACGATCTAGTATTCAAATCCGAATAAAAGTAATTGCCTGCTAACCTTAGAACTCTCGACTTCGAATGATTTCTGATTTGCAATGACGAGTTCACCAGTAGATCAACCCGGTGGGTTTCAGAAGGGGTACGACTGAGATCAGCTGATACTGACCGGTCAAGAACGATTCAGGAACGACTCCAAGTTTTTACATAAAGTTTTCGTATCTAAATTTCGATGAAACTGATGTAGTAGTTTGGAGATTTTTGAACCTCAAAATTTTATACATAGGCATATACATATATATATAAAACACATCCGGTCAGTATTTTTTCATGATTTATTTAATATTTATATTGATCGCTGTTCACGCATACAACGCATTTTCAAAACAGAAATTAATCCCCGAATTTCGGCGGACCGGTCAAGTATGGTCAAAGTCCCGTGCATTTTCGATTGAAAATAAATCGAGTAACGATTACTTGACAGATTCCATTTTTTTGTAGGGGCCCCATTTTAATACGAGACTTGTTTTTATTCTACAACGAATTCTACAGGATGAATTCAGTAAGATACGAAACACTATTAAGAATACTATCTAACAATAAGTTGTGATACATTTTGTTTATCGCATCTCTTTCGTTGAGATCTATTACATAATGGCTTGCAAAAGACATTAGTTCAACATAAATATTTTAAGGCGTACAGTTGTATGTAGAAAAAATATATTGTATTGATATAAAGAAACTTCGCATAGTAGGAAATTGATCGAATGAAAGTTTAACTTTGACAGAATGTGTTTTGATTTGGAAGTCGAGAGTTCCTGCGTTCAAATCCTAGTAAAGTCAGTTATTTTTACACGGATTTGAATACTAGATCGTGGATACCGGTGTTCTTTGGTGTTTGGGTTTCAATTAACCACACATCTCCGGAATGGTCGAACTGAGACTGTACAAGACTGCACTTCATTTACACTCAAACATATTATCCTCATTCATCCTCTGAAGTATTATCTGAACGGTAATTACCGGAGACTAAACAAGAAAAAAAAGAAGGTACAACATTCTAGAATCCTATAAATATTTGAGTATGTTTAATGTTATGCCTTTAAAAATAATTCAACGAAATTATCTTTAAAGGTATTCAGTCGTTCTAACTGAATACAGAACAACGATTGATGTAAAACGGGATAAAGGGTGATATATAAAATGTATTACGATTTGTGATTATCCAAAATGTAGGCCATTATTTTTTTTCTTTCTACTTTTTTTGAACGAATTATCACAAGCGTTACATTATCCAAAAATATTACGATACTTTGTTTTGCCTCAATTAAAACGAAGAAAGATAACGGGGATTCATTTTTCAATACAATAGAGTTCTATGAAACTGGAGATCAAATAGCCGAGCGTAATTTGATATAACTTTTCCAGGACGTCCATTCGGATACGGTAGTCCCAAAAACCATGACCGCCAAGTTCAACTGACGAGACTACATAACAGTTCCTCTTATAAATAATAGGATAATAACAAATATTAATACACAAAATACCAAGATTTATTGTTGATATTTCGATCATCTTATTGATATTTCAATCAGAAATGTTAATTTACAAACGGGAAGAAATGAAATATCATTTAAAAGTTGACCGAGACATAACAGAATCGATATTGAGTAAAAACTTCGAAAGTCTAGCGGCAAAACAATGTAACTTGTTTCTTTCTACACATAGTATAATCTTTATTACAACTCTGTTTAATCAACGATGTAATGATTATTTAATCAGAATTGTTTCTATACGTAATTATTAAGCTTTAGTAAAAAGATAATTTTTTACATGTAAAACAATAATAAATCCAATTTGTTCCGCTACAAGCAATAGTTAAAATAACTACAATATGAAAAGGTTAAAAACACACAAAAAATACAAACAAGAATAGAAAAAGCAGAAATAGTAAAAGAATTAATAATAGATGAACTTATTAGCGGAAAACCTATCTTTTATTATAGCATTTTAATGGAAAAATCCAAATTATAAATTACGTTATTTACTTGTATTTTTAACAAATATTAATATTTAATTTAGGAAGTTAAATGATGGTATTTCCCAGTTGTACATACATGATGCAACCCTGGAATTTATATTACTGTATTTTCCTGGGTCCTCCTGAATCATGAAAGACCGAAAGAAATTGATCGTCTAACAATACTTTTACAATTCATCTAAACCCGCTGAAAAAAAAATTAAACTAATAAAAAAACAATAAAAATGAAAAACTGTATTCTAGGCGGACTACATCACTCGACCAACATTAGTGATGATGCGATAATTTTTTTAATATAAATTAAAGTAGCGAACAACATACACACTGACCAGGAAAACATTTTCCTGCACGCTGTGGATTACAAAACTTACTTTTCTACGAAGTTGATTTAGTGTTTTTCTGTTTCATTCAGAAAAGGAATACATCCAACTATCTCCCCAGTCTTTCTTATAGCTGTGACACATGTAAAGCACTTGTCAGATTTGCTTTTTTGATAATAATGATGTCTATTATACCGCCAATTTCTGCGATAAACAGAATGCAGGTAGAACTGAATATTAGCTGCATTTCAGCAATAAATGGACTCTAAATGCAGATATACTGCTGCTATTCAATCTTATTCCTAGCTCGGTGAAGAAATCAACGGGAAAACACTCCACTCCTCACTTTCGCTAATAAGTCTAGCATGGGATGTTTGTTACTCATAGATATTTGCCATCTTTGGGATGGATTTATAACACACGTCGTGTACAATTGTTATGGTCGGTTGTGGCTTTTAATATGATTTATTTTTCGTCCTATTAAAAGAATAATATACTATCCCAAAGGAAATATATTTAAAGATAATTCGGCTCGTTTGTTATCATATTCTGCAATTTATTTAAGTCGATTTCGGAATCACGTTTAACAGAAAAATCGCTCCTAATATCCCTTCCTGATGTTGATCCTACGAATTTAAAATTTAAAAAACTACTTTTAACACTGACAATGACAAAAAAATGGTACGTTGAAGCATATATTAGTTAATATTTCTCGGTAATATCTCTTTTTTAATGTTTAAAGTAGTATATTATTAATTAATTCTCTGAATGAAGAATAGAATCTTGTTTTAATTCGACTTTTTGTACCGTGTCTGTTTTTCTGTGTTTTTGGAATACAGCTACGGCTAAACATATTTTTCAATTTCTTTAATGTAGCATTAAAGTTCTTTATTATTTATAATAATGGTTGCTATAATTTTTAAATCACGGCAGGGCAGTATAGTGGCCGGGAAATTTCCATCGCCAAGCAACCGCTGTAATATCATCTCTCTCCTACTGACGCGACAAATCTCTGACATCACACGATATTTCTTTTAGCGAATACACCTTAGATAGTTTTTTTGTTTTGTTGTTTTATTCTATTCCTAAGTATAAATTTTGTCTCTACGAACTTTCTCTTCCTAATAATTTTTATTATCGTGCCTTCTAAGAAAAATGTTAACCCTTTATATATATTTGTTTTCGATAAACCTAC
This sequence comes from Lycorma delicatula, assembly GCF_047948215.1. Classification (NCBI taxonomy): domain Eukaryota; kingdom Metazoa; phylum Arthropoda; class Insecta; order Hemiptera; family Fulgoridae; genus Lycorma; species Lycorma delicatula. The sequence continues at coordinate 106,836,057 of NC_134462.1, forward strand.
TTTTTAGGTTTTCCCTAGGACGGCATACTTCCAAACTTTTGAAACGTTAAAAATTGTACGATTAGAAATCTTTTTTAAACCTAGATACAGTGAAAGTACCTCGTTGTCATCGATCCATGATGTTCGGTAACCTCGGAAACAGGGTTTGCAATTTTGCTAGTAGATTATTTATTGTCCTTGCTGAACTTTTTATGATCAATTACTGTTCTAATAAAATTACTGTTCTCAACTCTATTTTAATAATCACTTAATTCGATTTCTATGCCGAGTTAAATTTAGCACTAAGTTAAATTCTACCGTTCACAAAAATAATGGTAGCGAATGGACTAACACTAACCGGAAAAATTCTTAGGATAAAAATTTGCTCTTCATATCTAAAAGGATAATTCATTTTCAGAAAATTAAAATGGCATATTATTTTGTTTTTATTATACTATTTTATGTATTATGTTGGATTTTGAATAGTAAAATTTAAATGAATTTTTTTTTAAATTACTTCAACATAACAGAAATATGTAAAGCAAAAAACCTAATAATGAGAATTTCCCTCTTTAATATAATGTATATTAAAGAATATTGATTATTCATTTATTCATTATTAAATTTTATTTTTATAATGAATATTTCCCTCTTTATTATTTCAAAATTTAAATATTAATACATGGATATCCAGCGTGTACCACGAAGAGGTGTACCCTTTTGATTTAGTATAACTCGTCCATTCGCCCACCCACCATATATATATATATATAAAATTATATATATATATATATAGTGCCGTACAGAGTAGTCTGAGCAGTGATTTTCTTGGGATCATTGGATTAATCGTGTTTACACATGTTTTAATTAACACTTGCATAAATATCAATACCATTTTGATAAAATCACTTTTAGTTGGTTATTTAAAAAGGCATAGTCTAAATTAACAAATAAAGTTACGCATAAAGACAAGATCAAAATATGAATGATAGTAGAACAGTGAAATGCTGAAATGACATCGGATTGAGAATGAAATCGAAATGAGAATCGGCAAGATTGCTATTAAAACTTTGGTGCTACTGAATGTGTTTTATGAGGTAGATCTGAACTCAGAAGTCTTTTAATGTCATAAATGATTTAAATATGAGCGAGGAACTCAGAAGTAAATACCTAAAAACAAAAATTACGGAAGTATGAACAAAATGCGATATTTTATATGGTTTAGCAAATGATTAATAAAAAATTAGGTGTTTAAAAAGAATTACGAGATTCTGTAAAAAGAAAAGAGACATGAATTGAAGAAAGACAATTTGATCATCCGTCAAGACAATATCCCATTTTTGGGTGACATAACAGTTTCTAGCCAAAAATTAGATTACAGAATTAGGTTGGTTACGTTGCTTATTCGGTCCAATTACCCACTATGATTTCTGAGCTTTCCAAAATTAAAAACTATCATAAAAGAACTTAGATTTCTGCATTACTGATGAAAAATAGTTCGAGGTTCATTTAAAAAAAAAAAAAGTTTAATTCAGATTAATGAATCATAAAGAAGTAATTCTAAGGCGAAAAAAGCCACTGATGCACAATTCTGAACATATATTCTTCACAGGTGCATTCCAGTATTTATATTTTCATCCAATATGTTTATTATACATTATACGAGATTCGGAAGCGTTAAATAAACGAACTAAAGAAAAAAAAAATACACCAAAAAAATTGGCCAGGATATAATGCATGAAGTATAATAAAAAAGCAAACAAAGGCGTATGCTTGTTGTCGGACAACGACGTATCGTGAAGGGTGTATGACTCAAGGTCTGTAGTGCATTTCAGACCGGACACAGTCCGTATGTTTGCATATACGTAGCCGCTAATACGCAAACTAATCACACTTATAGTAATTTTAGTGTCCGGTATTTAACACGTGGGGAATGCCATTACAAAAATAATGTGTCGACCTTTCTTCCTTCTTGAAATCAAAACACAATAACTGTTTTTATTTCTTACAAATGTTTCGTTTCGAGCATATTGTATGTTATTTTAAATAGACATGTAGTTACTAAAATTTATTACAGAAGTATTCGTGTAGAAAGCATGCACACAAAATACATAATAAACACACAAACACACAAAATATAATGTTCTAATTTAGGTGTGGGCCTAATTGGGTAGTGCTGCTTTTTTAACGGAAAAGGATAATAAGCCCTTAGTATAAGTATGCCTTTTTTTCATGTTGTATATACTAGCTATATTTCAAATTACTTATATTTAAAATAACCCAAATTACCATAAACGCTAGATAACGCGTACAGCCTTAAAATTAATACTATACTATAACGGCAAGAAATAATCTATCTTCTCGTTGATACAAGATACTTCCGATTATGATAATATAGTTAAATTTTATTTTCTATTAGACCCTTTTTATTGTTAATAAAGAAAAGAAGCATCTAAACGAAAAAAAAAATAGATAGGATATCATATATTTTTAAATATTATATTCCAGTTGTTATGTCAATTGTTCTACCAAATAATATCCTTTTCAAGGTTCCATGTACAATTCGGTAAAGATTTTTTTTTAATTCGTCAAATTATTTTCATCGGTCACTAATAAAGATGAAATGCTACAATTCGCATAGAATTGTATAGAACCTGGTAGACATGATCGAAATTTTCTCACTTTTCCAATATATTTCGGATAATATATTAGTTTTGTTTTTAATTATTTATTTTTTTTATACCCGATCAGGGCTCGCTTCGCTTCCCCTTCCAGTCGACTCAGATGGAGCTCCATGTGTTCGTTATCCTCATGGCTGGGAGAATAATACTGATGAATGAGCCTGAAAAGCTCTCTATCCCCCAACATTTCCCTCTATTTCGACGTAGAAGCTCCGATATGCTCTTGCTGTAGACGAAGCTACAGCTCCAGTCTGGGCGTAGCGCTATCGGTCAGTAGCTAACCGAGAATTATGCACTTCAGCTGTTTCAGAGGACTATGATACTCTCATTCTTTTAGCAAATTTTGAATAATAAGAAAAGTTACGTCTCTTTCTTGAAAGGGTATTTTTTTTAACTTTTCACAATCCAATATCGACAGCAAAAATAAACAATCAAAACCCATAAAAATTCGCTAAATGTACTAATTTAAGTTAACTGATATAATAAACTAACAGAATATTAAAATATTAAACATTTTACATTCATTAAAGAAAAAAATAATCAAAAAAGGATTAATATTTTTTCCATTAGTAAATATCTTTAATATCTGAACCTCGACTGGGAATATTGTGATAATTCTAATTGGAATAATAACCAAGCAGGTAAAAATCTGCGTAATTTTTTTTTAATTTTCCCAGTAGGTTTTGCATGATGCGGGAACAGGGACGACCCCAGTTATCGTTTTATTATATGCGTCGATTTACCCGTACGCGAAAATTTAAATGAGAAATTTGGATGCACTTTTCTTCTAAGAAGAAATACATTTTTAAAATATATTTTATACTTTTTTTCCTTATAATGTCCCTCTTATAATGATCTATAGTCAGTCTTTAAAACTTATCAATAAATTTATATTTATCAAATCTTAAATTACCCGTGATTACCAACTATAAACAAAATCCAATATCTATAATTTTCAGTTTATTTTGCACCGATATTATTATTTTAATAATGAAGAAAATATTACCCACGATCGGACAACGTTTGAAAGAAGCCCTACAAGCCTCTCCGTTAGGCATCCTCAGAAAATGGGGTAATACGCTATACCAGTCGCACCGTTTTAAATAAAGATTTTAATTTCCATCCCTGGTAGTCTCATTATGTACAGCAACCTTTTCCTAAGGACTGCGACCGTGGAATTTTCACGTTAGGTCGGAAGGAAAATAATTATAATCTGTTTGATATCATTCTATGGACCGATTAAAAGTAGATTTTCACTAATAAAGCACAATTAATTTAAAATAGAAATAATCACAACAATAAAAACTTAAGCAAGGTTATGATTTCCTACAATGAAACTCAACAGCCGACAAAGTAAATCTAGTTAAACATTTTAAGAATCATTAAAAATTATAACATCAACATACCATATGTTACATAAATGTGACCTCTTCAAGAAAGGAGAATATTTTTTTTTATATTCTTATTTACAATTGGTCTGCCTTATAGAAACCATAAGTAAATCCTACGTCAAACATTACGTGAAAGAGGAACATCCAGTGATACTTCCCAGAAACAAATCGAGTAAACAATAGATAAATAACGCTAATAATTTGATTTGAAAAAGAAAATAATTGTAAGGTAAACAGAATAATTGTAAAGTCCAGAAGTAACCGATACAAAATCGGAATAATTAAATAAAATCCTGACCCGTTAGGGGAAGACACCCACCTTGTGACGATCCCGGTCGCCACACCACCCACTCCATTCATAGTCCTGACGGGCTTTATAGGAGGTCATCTTATACCTTCTTAACTCATAATACATCGCAGCTATCAGTTAGACTTCTTTCAGAATGCTAGCGATGGAAACGCCTCGGCAGACATTTTCATCAGTGTTTTTACACAACTTCGTAAGTTTCCTCTCCCAACCATCAAATTAACCGATTCGCGGAAGCGCGATCCCCGCGCCTTCTTCTAACATCGATGGTTTTCCATAAACCTCTTCCCACATGTAACTTTAAGTAGACGCTTCACTCAGATCATTACTTGATTGAGTCTTTTAAACGCCGACAATAATATTCTTACACCAAAAAAACAAGTGTTGATCGCATCGACGGCAATTTTATCCCACAATTCAATTTACTCTTTTTATTTACTGAAAAATCAAGAAACAGATTCACAAATTTAATAAGATTCAAATGAAAACATACCTTTATCTGTGTCTGCTCTGCTTTCTCTCTCTCTGCTCCGGAGGGAAGTCAATATCCACCACACACTCCCACACCGCAGTTCTCATCCATTCTCATCCTATGAGCGAATAATCTCAGCTAAGCTGGACTCGATGCTAAAACACCTAAGTAAGCACTCAGGCGGGCTACTAGCCACCCGGGTTGCTCTTCTATCTATATTTCTATAACATCACAGATCCCCCCTAGTCATCCTCTACAGTGCTAAAAATCTCAAGAATCCAGCAACTATGTTCCATTTCCTTTCGGTTTTCCGATTAACCTGCAGATCTAAACCAGAAAACAATCAAAATAACAATCGGAACAATATTCAACATATAAATAAATGTAGAGTCCAGAAAGAAAACAACATACAATCAGAATAGTAATTAGCCGCAAATATATTAACATCAAAATTAGCCTAGTATAACCCGTTCGGGAAAGACACCATCCTCCTGAATTGTCCCGTAATCTCTCATCCGTTGAACTTACGAGGCTTTTCTACTGGAAGAGTGGACGATATATCGAAACCTCGGAGAGATTCGTTTCAAGAAACAATACACATATTGTTATTGATTTAGAAAATGGCGAAGAAGAAAAATAGTTGCTTTGCTAAAAACCAGCGGATTACTAACCCGTTTTTAGTAAGCCTTCGATGAGAGTCAATATGTGCTATGTTTAACTGAAAATCCCCGACGAGAAGGTCTTTAGATCTCAACACAGAGGTCTCAAGATTGCATGATATTGTCAAGACACTTTTGTGTATTTTCTTTTAATGTGTATTTAACGTTTAAGTTTTAACTTTTTCGTTTTATATAAATGTCAGGACTGTTTACAGTCTGTACGTGATGTACGTATGTTTTATTTAATGTTTCATGTTTGCATTTTATTAAAAATGAAGGGTCCCTGTAGGCCCTTACATCTGACGATCCTACTTGTGATTTTATTCTTTTTTTTTTAAATAATGTGACGAGGGCTAATGGACGTCGATGCCCATAAAACTCAATTAAAACAAAATAAATTAGTAGTAATATTTTTTTTAATTATTATTAGAAGTACTTTAGATTATCAGTCTGAGTTTTTAGAATGTAAATTATATCAGTAAAATGTGAAACATATTATTTCATAGAATAACGGAAAACTCCGATAAGTTATTATTAACTCACAACTATTTAAACATAGGGATTCCCAACCGGACTCGTTAGAAAATTAAAGGAGGGCACTAAACGAAATTCTGTAAATGATGGAGGTTTTATAAAGAACAGTCATTTTTTATTTAATAAATAATTAAAAAGTAGACCGGCAAATAACTTTCGTTTCATGACCCGTTCCTTTCAAAAAAGCATAATTATAACATTGAAGAATTTCGAAATGTACGTAGGTCAATTTTTTGATCGATAACTCCATACTTTATGTATCAGTTCGGTTGAAATTTAACACGACAGTTTCTGTAAATGAGGCACTGATGATATTTTATTTTGATTTAATCGATCAAGGGGCAGGAAGATGTCCTGTATCTCAAATTTTTACTCAAAGGGTAGGTAAAGTTTATCACATAACTGTATGCCGCTTAGGTAGCTAAAACACTTTTTCATTCTGAATTTATTCAAACAACCATAAAGGTATTGGTGAAAAAACCCTTTTACTTTCTTTAGCTTCTGTACTAAACGTTACATTTTTTGTACAAATTATATGATTTAATTACATTAGTACGTCAGTTTTGTTATTTAATCGATCAGTTTTATTTAATTGTGGCGGATAATTTATTTGTAAATCTACGGTCGGTATAATTTTAGAAATAAATTAATAGAATTAAAAATAAATAAATAAAAATAATATGCGAATATGAATACTACATTCATATTCATATAAAGTTAAATGATTCCAAGTTATTTCATGAAGTAAAATAAAAGGACGATACAAAAAGGACTTCACAACTTTAGAAATATATAAAAATCGATTAAGATAACTACAGATTCGATTGAGGTTTCATTTCATAGCAAAATACATCAAGTTTGTCATCCAACATTCACTTTCGTTCGATATGGCTTCCATTTGTAATGCGACATACATCTCACTTGAAGTCGATTTCATTCCAGGCTGTAGTCAGAAGTCGGTCGTTACCTCTGTAGCTGTGTTGTTATTGTTCCGTGTAATATTTTTATGTTTGTTTCAAGTTGTGTGTTGAACTCACTTTTACCTTCTACGGTTAGGTAGTTAGCTCCTTTGTTTAGTTAAGTTCTTTCAGTCTTACTTAAGACTTAGTAAGATGTGCTTTGTTTTGAGTTCATTAGTAGTACACCGATGGGAATGTCACTCGTGGCATGCTGGAATATGTCAAAAGTAGAGGTTTCGAAGATGATATCCGGCAAAGCCCATAAGGACTAGGAACGGAGGAATGGCGGAGGGTGTCTTCCCCTGCGAGGGTCAGGATGCGGCGTTAATTCGATGTCTTAGTTCAACAGAATCAGGTAAAGATTGTACGTAAATCCGATCTTTAATGAAACCTCACAAGAAACTTCTATCGGGGTCAAATCTGGAGAGCAGCTGGCTATGCAATTGGACCTTCACGTCAATTCACCGACCTGGGTATTGAGTATCAAGAAAATCACGAACTTCTAGGCGGTAGTGAGTCTTGTAGATAGTAACGTCATCCATCTTGATCGTCGTCGTCTAACTGAGGAATTAGAAACTTTTGAAGCGTGTCCAGATAAACGATACCATTTACGTTTGCCTCCCAGATGAAGAACCGACCGTACAATCAATGTTTGCTTAGGGCGCCAAAAAAAAATTGACTTTAGAGCTATCACGAATGTGCTGCAAAGTTTCATCAGGGTTTTCGCTACTTCATATTCGGCAGTTATAGGTGTTCAGCTTTCCACCGATGTGAAACGTTGACTCATCATTAAAAATTACTTATCTAAAAATATATCGTTGTCTAGAATTCTATTCATCATTTTCACACAAAACTGGAGCCTAGCGACTTCGTCATCTGTAATGTGTGGCAACACACATTACAGATGAAGACCAGCCTGGCGTCGAGCTAAGGAGTCGATCCAATCCAAACGCCAACTAGGGATTATATAATAATAAAAAATGTGTTGAACCGTGGTTAGTTTTTACGGCTTCAAGTGTAATCGTTTACATAATACGCGTCAAACAGTCGTTTGTGGAATGTCAGTCTCACGTGACGCACGTCGAGTTGATTTCTTCGGATTACGTGTAAAGCTTTCTCCGAGTTGTTCCAAAGCAGTTTCAGGGATGTGTGAGCATCCTGGTTATTTTGTATGATTAACAGAATAACCAGCCTAGAATAGATTATACGCCTGCTAGGAGGCTCCTTACCGTACTCTCTACAAAAATTACGTTGAACTGCAGCTGCTGAATGCATGTTCTGCAACAGTTAATGCATCCATTTTTGACAACACTGATGACTGCCCTGGTGGCCGGTTTAATGAACTGTGTGAGTCAAAACTTGATGGGTTTTGCGATTAAATGAAACCTCAACTGAATCTGCAAGTTATCTAAATATATTTTTACATGCTTTTAAATTTTTTAGTCCTTTTTGAATTACTCTTATCATGCACTTTTCATAATACAAACATTTTACCAGTCTTTGATGACTATTTCGTTTCATTTAGAAACATACTAAATTCAGAATCAAAGATTCAAAATTATTACTTTTATTGTTAAAATGTAACTTGATGTACGCATTACATTTAATATTTAATTATAATTTAGATTTTACCATCACACACACACATATATATATATATATATATATATATATATATATATATATATATATATACACACAGCAGAAATGAATTTATTACTAAGAGATTACGTGCTATTAAACATGTTTGAGAAAATTATAGTAAACGTTTTCCTTAAAAGAATATAAACAGTTATAATAAAAATCACCTTTCAGTAATATTGTATGTTGTGATCTAAAATTTAAAACAAATATGTTCTTTTCCTATTCAATACTTTTAATGAATTAAGGGAAAAAATTTTATTTAGGCTAATTCATAAAAATGAAGGAAAAAATTAAATTTCTAAGAATATAATAAAGAAGAACGATTAGCTATTCCCATTATTCTTTATTGTAGTCAGTAATTCTGCAACTTTTACATGAATTTGTCTGCTTCTAACACTACTCGTATTTCATAATCAATAAATTTATATTACGACATAACAGGTATGTAACTCGCTTTTTCTACGTAGATGCTAACAAATATTTAATAACTTTTATTGGAAAAAATGACGTAAAAGAAAATTATGTAATACAATTCCTCAAATAAGCAGGTCAAATCCAACAAAAATAGTATGAATAATCGTACAAATAAATGAAAATTTATTTATCTAAAAGAATCCTTTTCCTTTAAAATATTTACATAAGAAAACTGAGGAGTCCCTCACAAGCAATTAAAAATTTTTTTAGTAATTCTAGTTAATGAACTAAATGAATCTATGAAAATATCTCGTAATATTAGTACCATTTTAATTATAACCTCCATGAAAGAACAGTATAATTAAAATAGTAGAATTAATAAAATTAATTTTTCAGAAATAAAAAAAAGAAATACATTTTCAATGCAATCATTTTACGCTGTATTTGTAGCTTTATGATGGACGAAGCAGGAGCGATATAAAATGCCGAATAGCGCAAGCGAAACGAGCCTTCAGTAAGAAATATAATTTGTTTACATCAAAAATTAATTTAAATGTCAGGAAAAGATTTTTGAAAGTATATGTTTGGAGTGTCGCTATATATGGAAGTAATCGGAGTATCTGAGAATAAAAGATTAGAAGCTTTTGAAATGCGGTGCTATAGGAGAATGTTAAAAATTATATGGGTGGATAAAGTGACAAATGAAGAGGTATTGCGGCAAATAGATGAAGAAAGAAGCATTTGGAAAAATATAGTTAAAAGAAGAGACAGACTTATAGGCCACATACTAAGGCATCCTGGAATAGTCGCTTTAATATTGGAATGACAGGTAGAAGGGAAAAATTGTGTAGGCAGGCCACGTTTGGAATATGTAAAACAAATTGTTAGGGATGTAGGATGTAGAGGGTATACTGAAATGAAACGACTAGCACTAGATAGGGAATCTTGGAGAGCTGCATCAAACCAGTCAAATGACTGAAGACAAAAAAAAAATTGTATCTTTATAATAAAATTCCTTTTTTTATTGGAAAAATAAGCAAAAATGTTCAACTAGCCATCTTCACTTATTTTTTTATCGACCTATTAAAAATTAAATTATGTATCGTATTAAATTTAATGTTATCGATTTAAAAAAAAAAATTAAATATAGAATAATTTAATTATATTTAAATCTTTTAATTTTAATCTTTAAAGCCAAGATTTTCAACGAAATAAAGCAATAACCAAAATTTTTAATTATATGTTACTTTACTATATTTATATACTATTTTTTTATTACTATTATTATATATTAGAAAATATTTTTAGTAAATAGAAATAATGGGAACAAACTAGTATAGAATAAATTATTATTATTTTTATAAATATAATAATAGTATAAGGATTTAAAATTAAAAAAGTCGGGATAGTTGTGCAATTCTTGCGACTACTTATGAGGAAAGTAAAACGGAAGAATAACGGAAGTGTTCAAGATAAAATGAATGTAAAACAATTATTCTGCCGATCGTGTAAAAATGTGGGATTCGGAACACATAGCGATAGTGTTTTCCCACCCTCTGACCAATTATAACCCGAGTTAAGTGACATCAATGACCTGTTACTCACAAGTCATCGTAAAAAATCTCATAAACATTTGTTAATCCAGTCTGAACATAATAAGCAAACAAATAACCGGCGTAAACAAGGAAAAAAGATTACATGGATTTATCCTGATAAATATTCCGATAAAAATAATCCGAAAAGAAATTAAATTTGCAATAATATCACACAAATAATTAAAGAAAAAGATGAACAGTTAAAAGTAAGCCATTTTTTCTTCTTTGATAACTCCAGAACTTTTAATCGAGTGTTTTTTATATAACTGTTGAAAAGGATAGAAATCAATTCACTTTTTCTTTTTTTTAGCTAAGTTTTATCGCTATATTAATTAATCAGTATGTTATTTTCTAAGAATCTTAAGTGTGTTTTTTCAAAAGTTCAAAACCCTTATAACATGAACTAGGCCAAGAATCATAAACAAGTATTCAATCGCTTTAAAGCGTACGAGTATAGAACGTAAAATCCATAATGGAAGACAAAAGTACACTAAGTGAGAACGCAAGATGTAACAAGAATTTTGAGATTAAATATTAATTAGCGCAGCATAGAAAAGAATACCATCAAAGTTATCAAATTACTCACGGCGATCTTTCATCATTGGTGACATCAGTTTAATTTTTAAAATACCGTACATCACAACACAGATTCTCTAGAATTTTATTTACTCTCTCACACTCTTTCTCTTTCACCCCCTCTCTATCTCACACACACGCGCGCGCGCATATATATATATATATATATATATGTGTGTGTGTGTGTGTGTGTGTGTGTGTGTTCAACAAAAAAGTGCACATCCGAAAAGAAATTTAAAGCATTAAAATATATATAATATCCCTGTGTGTATATATATATATATATATATATATATATATATATATATATATATATGTGTGTGTGTGTGTGTGTGTGTGTGTGTGTGTGTGTTCAACAAAAAAGTGCAAAACATCCGAAAAGAAATTTAAAGCATTAAAATATATATAATATCCCTGTGTGTATGTATATATATATATATATATATATATATATATATATATAAAGGGATATTATATGCCTAAAACACTCACTCTAAAAAAAAAATATTTATATATATAGGACTTCCGAAAATTTTTGTTTTATGTCTATTTGCCTTTTTTTGGAGCAGAAATAATCCCTTAAGAGCGGATTGAAATATTATATTAAAATATTGCGTACATGTTTTTAGAAAAAAAAAAGAATTAATAAATTTCATGTTTTATGTTAACAAAATTTTAAAACGGTGGCACTTTCATTTTTTCGAAAATATTATCTGTGTAACTGTTCAGTCTAGTTAGATTATGCTATTATTAAGTGAATTTTGAAACAAAATTAACGATTCATTAGTAATTTAAATAAAATTTTAAATTGCTGATTACAGCGCAAATCGTTATAGCGTGTTGGGGGTTCTATTACAAAAAAGGAATTAAGTCAGACTGAGTTTTGAGTCACATTTCGCTTCTACTATAATGAAAAAGAAAATTTATTTTTTTAATAAATAGATTATAAACAATTTTATCAGTAATAAAAAATAATAATCTATTTATTTAGTTTTTTGCTTTTTTGCTGTTTTTTGCTGTATAAGAATACAGGATTGTAAGAGTAATAGGAAAGTTGTACCCTTAACTAGTGCGAAAAGTAACATAAAAAAGCGATTTTATATTGAGGAATTGTAATCTGTGCGCTGCGATTAGTATTTTCTACAAAGGATAGAAATCCTGCGTTATGTACAATTTTCTTCCCTTCCACGAGCCAGTCGGCTAGTGACCTTGAAACAAGAAGATGTGTCTTTCTTTTTCTGTTTAGCCTCCGGGAGTTATTGTTCAGGTATTACTTCAAAGGATGAATGAGAATGATAGTGTAAGCGTAAATGAAGTGTAGTCTTGAACAGTCTCAGTTCGACCGTTCCTGAGATGTGTGGTTAATTGAAACCCAACCACCGAAGAACACCGGTATCTACATTCAAGAAGATCTGTCTAGTTCGTCAGCTCTGAACGTTCGAGATGGTGCCTTTCCTTGTGCGCTCAGAATGGTGTTAATATAAGGTAAGTGAATATTTCTGTTTCAGCACGTCTTCCGTGAGCATCATGAATAAACGTACACAGTGAAAGACCGATTTTCTGTTAGATTTCCTGGTAAACCGGTTCCTAATCGATATAATATTAAAGCGCTAATGAAGAAATCTAGGGAAACGGGATCGATAAAGAACTACTAGCGAAGCGGTAGCTTGGTAATACCCGCTGAAGAAAAACTACAAAACATATCGGCTTGTACACAACGTAGACCCGACAAATCTGTGCAAAATTTAATAGAAAAAAATCGGTGTTGCAACAACACACTAAGTAGTTGGTTCGTAAAAAGCTCAGTCTCAATCCATAAAAAGAGAAAAACCAGTTCAAAAGTTATCGGTCACAGACTGTGAAAAACGAATTCAATTATACGTAATGTTTCAACAGTTTTTAATGAATAATTCTGACGATATTTTGGACTAAGATTTCTATACAGATGAGTCAAAGTTCCATTTATCAGGATATGTGCACAAACAGAACACAAGTTTATGTCATATAACATATATAAAATTCCTCTACATGACCAGAATATTGGGTGTGGATTGCAATAAATAGAAGAATAATTTATAAATAATAATTATAATAAGAAGAAGAATAATAATGCGGAATAAATTTTCTGCGTTACCCAATGGTGTGTTGTCAATATTGCATTTAAACTCTCTGATTAAATTCTTTTGTTCCAGCAAAACTTGTTGGGAGTAATGTTATTAGTTCTTTCTTCAAGTTTGGAACAATATTAGTACGAAGAGAAGTTTGATCTGCATCAGAAAGGAAGTAGATATGTAAAAATTGGTGATCGACACTACGTGCTGGCAATAAACTTCCTATGCGATGATAAACTTGACATTGAATTTTAAACGTAGGCATAAAATTCCCTTCTACAATTTGTTTAGCGCCGAAAGAACTCATCCGAATTAAAGTGTTGTATTTTCCAACACTATAGAGAAAATGTCTTGACATAGAATGAAATTTTAAAACTAAACTGTTGATTGGTTCTGGTAGCTCATTAAGTGTAGGAAGTGAAACTTTCCCACCAGAAAACACACGTCAGGTTCTTCATCTTTCCATTTTATTTTTATTTTTTCAAAACAATGATTGCATATTTTAATCATTACACCAATTAATGAAGCTTTACTATTAAAATAATCCAAATGAGGATCATATGCAAAAACATATGCGAACTTCAAAGTGGCTTCCCTATACCATATAGCATTGTATAATAAACCTCATGCTCTTCCATAGTATCATGTAAACGCGATATAGACATTCGCCTCGCATCTGTAGATTTTCTACCACCGCCACAACAATTTTACAATCTGTTCAGTAAGATAATTGAACAATAAGTAAATAAGATCTACTTGAAGCAATATTACGTAGCCACAGACCTAGTAGTTTGTGTCTTAATAATAATAATAACGAAACAAAAGATCAAAATCTAGTTTCTCATCAGACAACCCGCTAGCATTCCAGATTGCTAGTCTCAAAGTTGTTCATTTTTTTTTGTGATGACTCAGGAAAAGTCCGAACATCCTGTCCATCATAATTCCCATCATTCGCTCAAATCTTTGAAACATATGATCTACGATATGGATAACCCCATGAAAATTCTGGTTATCAATAGTTTGCTGACCGTAGAAACCACCCATCTTAACTCGCTCAGCGTAGGTAGGACCGGAAGTATTGAGTCTATTTTTATAAGCCTTATCATTGTTATCAGAGGATCCACAAATTGTAACTTTCTCAGCGTAGGTTGGACCACAAATATCCAGCCTATTAACAAATTCAGTATTATTGTTGTCATTAATATTATTACTATTACAGATATGAGTTATCACTCGAGCCAGTTACCCTCACATATCCTCCTTTGGTACGCGGAGTGTTGTTATTGACAGTAACATTAGTATTATTGCCATTAGAATTGCTGGTAGTTGTAACTCTGGAAGAAAGGGCGGGTTTGGATGGATAGACCTTAGTCTTGTATTGTTGATAAAATTTACGCCTTTTGTAACTTGCTGGATGTTGGTCGCCGCAGTTAACGCAGGAAGCAGGGACCTGTGGCGCCTTAGAACAGTTTATAGTCGCATGATCTATAGTCGCATTGCGTTTTGGTATGTCGAAAGCGTTGGCGACTTTTGCAGTGCATCACTTCCCTTTTGACATACAGAATGTCAAAGCGTAGAATTGTATCATTCAGAGATTTCACGATAAAAATTTCGTTATTGTTAGACTTCGGCTCTAAATCTACGAAATAAAGTGGCAACGGTTCCTACTTTTGACAATGGAGAACGTCAGTAACATTTCTAACCTCGTGGCCTAATTTAGTCGATT
Organism: Lycorma delicatula; assembly: GCF_047948215.1. Taxonomy (NCBI): domain Eukaryota; kingdom Metazoa; phylum Arthropoda; class Insecta; order Hemiptera; family Fulgoridae; genus Lycorma; species Lycorma delicatula. Next base: position 106,851,105 of record NC_134462.1, read on the forward strand.
AATGATTACTGTTTTTTCTTCCGAGTGATACATGCTTCGCATGACCACTCTGTGTGCCCTTTCGTGTTTGAGCTTGTATGTATAATGAGTGACATAGTCCTTAAGTATTTTTGACCTGATGATTTTACATGTTTCAATGTCCAGCGGTAGAACTTTTAGCGTGTGGCCCGATCTCATTGTCGTCAAAGTGTATTTCGTAACATTATTATTAGGAAGTAAGCGTGCTAAGAAGCTCATCAATTCATTTATGGAGTTAGTGCCTGTCACGAAATAGGATCTGGCTTCGATGTTGTCGCCTGAAAACCTTCATTTCCTATAATGTTTTCAAGAAGTTTAAAGTTGTTAGATGTAGGAACTGTAAAAATAGATTGACCGGCTGATTGAACGCGAATAGTAGGTTCTGTGTAATGTATTCGTTGGCGTTTTTTCGCAACCGGAATTTCATCGGTCTGCCGACTGACCATTTCGGTTTGCATGCGAGGTACTGCATGGCAGGAAGGGTTTGCCTTACTAAAGTACGTAATGTCACCTTCACTTTCTGTTCCTGATACGTCACTCATGTTGTCGACAATGACATCTCTAATCAAGTTACGCCGGGTCGGTTTTCTACGGTCCCTGACCGAATATTTGAGTCCGCGAAATTCCGTTGCTTGACAGGGTAGGGTACACATGAGGTAATATGTTGTCTACATTCGATGATTCGCCGTTGGTATCTGTAACAGCTGATCCATAGCAACGCGCTATTGAAATAAATAAAATTATTCTAAATAAAATACTAAATAAACTAAAAGAGAACACGAAACAAAACACGAACAAGAACACGAAAACTAAAACACATAAAAAACGAAAAGTTATCAAGAGCCAGAAGAAAAACATATCTGCATTATTACACATCAGCTGGTATTACTAGAAGTTTTTCATGTTATAAACTTTTATGTAGTTTTCATTTTAAAAAAATGTGTAAATGTAATTTAATATGCGTAAAGGAAGTCATGTGTTATCCACATCAGATTTAAAAAAAAATTGAATTAGACTTTTTTTTTGCGGTTTTTCATGCCATATAATACGTAAATACCTTGTATTTTACGTACTCTAAATTAATCATAACATTTTAAAAGATTTTCCTTAATAAAGTTAGATAGAAATTGTAATTTTGTAAAAGCTTCAGTAATTTACTCGGAAATTGTTTATTTATAAAAATAAATTCACTGTTTATTACGACAATATTCTAACAAGTTTTTTAATAAGGAATTGTTGGCAGATTAAAGTTTTAAGAAAATTGTTTTAATATAAATTAAAGAAAAAAAAATACAGGCCTTCAAACTAAACTACCTGATGCTCCTACGAGAATTAAATCATATTAAGGAATACGCAGAAGGTAAACAACAATAAAAATGCAGTAAATATTTAATTTTTTTTTTGTTTATTTTTATTTTACTTGCCTAATTTTTTAATTATTCAAATCATTTACGAAATTCATAATACACAAATTTATCGCAAGTAAATCACAAAATATTTTTCGATACAATGTGTGGGAAGAAACAAACGAAATCCCGTTTTGAAATCTCAAAAACTTAATTTTATTAAGTTGTCATCGTTCGAAATTTTTAACTAAAATTTATTCTCAGCTAAATCGTAGGAAAAAAATTATCCCGATACAAGGATGGAAGAACGGCATAAATAAATATTTTATTCAGAACGGTACATAATAATAATTTTAAGATCGCGTAGAATGCTATTCCACGGATAAAAAAAGGAACTACCCCAACATCTGACTGGCTGGATCAAGGGAAACCTTGATCAGAACAGAGTAACAAAATACACAATCAATTACTAAATAAAAAATAGATGCGATTAAATTTTATATTTCGGTACTAATAAACATATTTAATGAAGCAAATGAAAATTATTTGAGCACATATTTTATCGGAATATAGAAAATTCAGGGATTCTTTTAAATTTGTTATTTAGTATTAATAAAATATTCATCGACAAAGTAGCATTGTTTACAAAAAAGAAATTTTTCAGTTTTATTCTACAACAGCTACTTAAAATTTAATTTTAAATAAATTAGCGAAAAAACTTTTTAAACGGTTAGGTAATTTATTAATAATGATTGTACATTCATAAATATAAGTAGAAGGATAAGTTGACATTTTTAATTTTCTAAATATCGGTCTACATACTTACGGGTTTTACGGGTATTTATGGGTTTTTTCTGATGTCGGTCATACTTATGGGTGCCAAACAATGATCTGATAGCCCATTTTTGCAACGAAGGTTGTGTGTCTAATACATAGGTTACAAACACATACACACACAACTTAATGCAAAATATTTACTACTTTATTTAAATATAATTTTTTTTTTCGTTTATTTAATTCAATGATTCTAACTAAAGCGCACGCGCATACCTTATTTTATTCGCATGGGTGTGGCGGTACTAACTAAACTAATGTAATTTTACAACTTTTAGAGAGAACAAATTTCGCTTGTACGGTCGGAAAACTGGTGTAGCCGCGAGAATTAACGCATCAGGTACCGAGTCGACCGGACGATCGAGTCGAAACCCAACTAGACCGCGTGTTACTTTTTTACACTTTAAATATTATTCATTATTTAGTTCTACCGCTCACCTGTGACGTCAAACATAGTAGACGATTACAACAGCATTATTTTGGGGTGGATTTTTCAAATATTGTTATTTTTTAATTGTTAAAAAATAAGTTAACAAGAAAAATATAACCTTAATTAGACGAAATCTCGAGATACTGAGGATGAACTTGCTTTACAGTCTCACCCCCTTCACCTTTTAAGTTGAAAATTTAATGTCATCAATGCCCCATATATAGAAGTAATCCGAATTTGACCAAACACGGTCAAAATCGGTTCAGTAATTCTGGAGATATAAGGTGATTGAGACCAACACCGAACACACGCACGTACATACGAACATTACCATCCGGAAAATTTCCATCCGGTTTTTTGGGTTCCTTAGTTGTTAAAACGTCAAGATCCGGTGAAAACCGCATATGCCCAAATTGGACCGATTACAATACTTTTCCTTCCAGAGCTACAGTTCTGCTACAGCGCTATCTAGACGGGAAATTAAAAAAACTTTCTAGAAGTATATTTTCAAATTTTATTTTCATCCGTTAATATGTTATAAAAGTGTTCACAAATCATGTAAAAAAAAGAGTAAACATGAAATTAAAATAAAAAATATTTATTAAAATATAAAAAAATAATATTATATATATATATATATAATAAATAATATTATTTATATATTTATTTTATTATATATATATTATATTAATATAATATATTATAATATTATATATTTTTAATATTTATTAAAATTTGTAACCATTTATTTTTTCTTTTCATATTTTTCTGAAGTATTATAAGCGGTGAGTAAATGCAAAAAAAAATTGTTGGCAAACATTGTTTGTCGAGAGGACACGATCCATCGGTAATTATTCCACGAGAAGATATAGCAAACATGAATAAGATTTCAATCGTGTGAATAACTAAATGTAGTTAATAAAATTATGCTGAATTTTCAGTTTTTATAAAAAAACTCATATAAGAAAAGATCGTGTTATTCACGTATAATCCCGTATAAATAGAAAGAACATCAGACGCAAACCGAAATATGAGATAAAAACTGGACATTGAAAAAGAATTTTGCTTCAAATTTGTTTGAAATTCAAAGGTTTTTCTTTGGGCACAATTAAATATCAACAATCTATTCCTTAAGGTCAAACAATAGAGAAGTTAAATTTCTATTATTGACTAGTGGAAGAGAAAGGTCAACTTCAATTAACTCCTTTATATTCTGTTTTACTCTGGCGGAACCCTGTAACAGCTTCCGTTGGATGATAAGTTTTTTATTTATGTTCTATTCCTAATGTGTACATTACAATCTATTCGACTTATGAACTACATAACAATAAGATTGTACATACAACAATCAATTAGATTGTTCATATAACAATATACAATAAGAAACTTCATGACCCAAAGAAATGATACGTGACATGTAAAATAGGTATGGTTTTGTATTGACTCAGGCCGACCATTCCTAAGATGTATGATTAATTGAACCCGAACCATCAAAAGTACACATTATCCATTGTCCAGTATTAAAATCCTTATAAAGTAACTTACTTTTGCTAGAATTTCTACGTCAGAACCATCGACTTCGAAAATCACCCGTTAAACAGATGATTTTTCACACGACGATTTTATCCCACTAGTGGGATGAAAATGATATGAATATTTTCTATAGTATGAAAAAGTACCGTGCCTAACCCGGACTCGAAACCAGAACCTCCGAATAAAAAGCAAGAAAAACAGAAACTCTACCGCTCCGCCGTGTCACAAATATTTACAGTAATTTTAATAAATATATAAATAGGACATAAATAGCGATCGCTGGAGAAAAAAAATAAGTATATCATCTACCGACGAAAATCATAGTAATTCCTAATCAGATAATCGAGAATAATTTATTTTTATAAATATTAAATATCGAAATAAAGTTCAATAAATTTTATGAAATTCTGCTGCAGGTGACTTACAGAACGGGTTACAACTAAAAATATATTTACAAAAAAAAATTGACGCTGTAAAATACGACATATTTTCTGTTAAACTATTATCCTTCATCCAAAAAGGTGTTAATTAGATAAAATTTAGACCGGTCATATGGTAAAAGATTCATGCAGATCGACTCAACGTTTCGAATGTATTATCGAACTGTACAACACTTAAGCATCGTAAAAAATTAATTAGAAATCTACGATGCTTTACAGCGGATTGAATAATAATAGAATACAAGACGAGTTCAATTCAGTAAACAATAACTTATTAATATTCATGAGAGGATTTTCTACAACCAAATAAAAAAAAATTAGTTATAGCGTACATATAACAAAATGTAGAAAATGTAAAATCGATTGAAAATAGTAAATTAAAAAAAATATCATCGGACATTTTATAGCCTGATGTCTCACACTAACACGTAATAAATAATTACGTATATTTTACTGACAAATTAGAAAATACTCTGAAAGTATTACTAATTTATAACGTTTAATTTAATTATATGACTGAAGAAAAAATTAAAATTTGTGGCCATTCAACTTTCCCTGTTCTACAAAAAAAAAAAAAAATTCCAAAGAATGCACATGAAGAAAAAATTAAAATAACGGACATATTTCTAACGAGGAAAGATACCAAACAATCATTTGCGGTCGGGATTTTCTCGTTAATTCTCAGAAGTAAAAAAAGATAAAGATATTTTTTCTTAGAATCGAAGTCAGCCGCTTTATATATATATGCAGTTATTACTATTACAATGCAATTAAAACTCGTATATTATTAACCTGGATGTTATTCACTCTTAATGTAGCATACAGTCGGGGATTCCCCGGCCTTAAACTTGACAGATAAGAGTACTCTCCTGTTACTTAATATGAATTAACTGAAAATAAAAAAATGCGTCTGGTATCATCATGAACAATGAATTATGGTTGATGAAATTATTAACTTTTCTGTCTGCATAGGTAGAATTTTATTCATTTTTAATAAATGTAAAATCACATAACATTATTATTTTTTTTTTTTAATAATAAATATAAAAAGTATTTTGCATAATTTAATAAAAAATTAAACCAAGTGGAAAAAGAAAGATATTTATAGCAATGAACATTATAAAATAATTTTATCCTTTTCAGTGTAATATACAGAGTGATTCCAAATTGCCGTGCAAATCTCTCGGGAAATTATTCTATAGGTAAAAATAAAAAAAAGGCTCACATAAACATAGGTCAGAAAACTGTTCGTTAACTAGTTTCGGCTTGCGAAACATTTAGATATGTTTTCTACGCCCTCTGTTAAATTAAACCGTACTAAAATTCTTGGGGTACAGATCAAGGAGTAAATGTGGTGCCTCCTTATGGTTTTTGATCTAAGAAATTCAATAAGAGTGGTCCCAGACCTCTATCTCACTGATGTGTTAAGAAAAACTGAGATCATTTTCATGATTTTAATGATATTTTATTTTATTGCGATATTTTCAGTATTATTAAATTATTATAATTTATTTTACGATAATATTAATAAAATTATTCCAGATGAAATTCTGTCGAGTTATTTAATTTTAATCGGGAGGAGACGAAAACAGGCTTTTTAATCTAGTGACTTACTTAAAAACTGTTTACCGTAAATTTGTAATTTATGAACGGATATTAGTAAATAAGGTGTTATTCTCTTTGTCAAAAAACGTTTACATTCTTTTGTAATAACATCACATTTAAATAAACCAGTTGTTACAAAAATATTAATTAACATTTAAAATGTTTACGTGGGCGTCATTTTGAAATAGATTGAGAAATCAGGTTCATTATTCTTAGACAAGTAAATTTCTAGGTACTCTAGCAATATACGAAATTTCAGCTCAATAAGATTACCGTTCCAAAAAAATAAATTTTTATATTGAAAATACAAAGTGGGCATAGCAGGTAAACTAAGCGTTTTCGGATTCATAAACACTTCGGTATTTATAAATACTCTGTGTGTGTGTGTGTGTGTGTGTGTGTGTGTGTGTGTGTGTGTGTGTGTGTGTGTGTGTGTGTGTGTTTGTGTATATATATATATATATATAATTGTTAAGTTCGTTTGTATACGCTTCAAAAACTCAAAATGTTCTGCACCGATTGAGCTCAAATTTTAGCACGATATATAACACGCATTAAAGATTGTTTTCATCTATTTTTAATAAATCTATCTATCTATTTTTAATTTGTACATATTTAATTTGGAAATGTAAACAAAGGAAAACAAATCAGAACAATGCAAGATGGCCGCTGTCAAACACAAAGAGCCCGTACGGCCGTTGTCAATGTAAACAAAATCACAACTGATTAAGTAACAAATTTCTTTGAATTATATTTAACAGTTAAAACATCTGTATTTTATTAAAAAAAAAACACCAAAACAAAAAGAAAAACCACCAAGAAGTTTGACTTACAGTAAATAAATTAAAACCCAACTTTCTTATAGCCCAGATAGACTTAAGATTATGCCAACAAAAAAATCGAAATAACCAAATACACAGAAAATAATATCCCTACATAATGACCAAAAAATCCTTTGTTAGGTTAAATATTCACTTTTGTCTGAATTTACAGAAGGCATTTACAACGAAGCATTGATAAATATTGAAGACAAGTGCTTAGCTAATGCAAATAAAGTTCTTAGTCAATTGGGAATGCCAGCACCCACCCGAGCTGCGATTGCTTCATTTGATGTGGATTTACGCCGTGAACAGAGTTACAACATTGGTGATCTTCAGTCATATGTCCGATCAAACATTCCCAAATTAACGCGTGAACAGAAAGGCATTTATGATCGCATAATGCAAATGATAAATGACGGAGTTGGGGGACCTTCTTCTTGGATGCGCCAGGAGGAACTGGGAAAACATTCCTCATTAGATTGATTCTAGCAACGGTTCGATCAAAAAATGACATAGCCTTAGCTCTTGCTTCGTCTGGAATAGCTGCGACATTGTTACCAGGTGGAAGGACTGCGCATTCAGCTCTGAAGTTGTCATTAAAAATGCAAATCATCGAGACTCCCACGTGCAATATTTCCAAAGCATCCTGTATGGGAAAAGTATTACAAAAATGTAAACTCATTGTTTGGGATGAATGCACGATGGCAAATAAAAAATCGCTTAAAGCTCTTGATCGATCGTTACGAGATTTGCGTGGAAACGTTCAACCATTCGGGAATGCTTTGATATTGCTCGCAGGAGATTTTAGGCAAACATTGCCTGTAATTTCTCGATCGACACCAGCAACGAAATAAATGCTTGCCTGAAATATTCAACACTGTGGCGACACGTACGTACATTGCAGTTGACTACGAATATGCGTGTCCAGTTGCAGAATGATCCATCAGCTGAGGTATTCTCACGACAGTTACTGGACATCGGAAACGGACAGCTGCCAGTCGATGAGACGTCTAGACGAATATCATTTCCTGATAATTTTTGTAATTTAGTAACATCGAAAGAAGAACTGATCGAAAAAGTATTTCCTGATATTCAAATTAATCATAGGAATCACGATCGGCTCAGTGAACGAGCTATCCTTGCCGCAAAGAATAAAGGTGTCTATCGACTTAATAATGTTATTCAATCCAGCATTCAAAGTGAGGAAATTACATATAAGTCGATAGACACCTTTGTGGAAGCAGATGAAGTAGTTAATTATCCAACGGAATTTTTAAACTCACTTAATCTGCCAGGGATGCCACCACACATATTAAAATTGAAAATAGGTGTGCCAATTATCCTGTTGCGGAATATTAATCAGCCAAAACTCTGCAACGGCACGCGTCTTGCAGTTATGAAATTGATGAATAACGTAGTAGAAGCAACGATTTTAACGGGACCTTTCAAAGGTGAAGATGTCCTCATTCCTCGAATACCCATGATCCCGACCGATACACCATTTCAATTTAAAAGATTGCAATTCCCAATTCGATTGGCATTTGCAATCACAATCGATAAAGCTCAAGGTAAATCTTTAGAATTGTGTGGTTTAGATTTAGATGCGGATTGCTTCTCACATGGACAACTGTATGTTGCGTGTTCCCGAGTCGGCAAACCAGATAGCCTTTATATCTACGCAGACAGTGGAAAAACAAAAAAATATTGTATATCCACAAGTATTGCAAAATGAAACTTCTATGAAACGTATGCTTTGTTTTGTTTCTCATTTCTCATCCATGCAACCACAATGTGCCACAGCGAAGCGTGGCGGGTACAGCTAGTGTATATATATATATATATATACACACACACATTTTGATATGTATAAACAAAAATCTGGTTTATCATCAAGTCTTTTTAATTGTATTCTGGAGAAAGTACTAAGAGTGGAGAAAAAATGAAAGAAGTTGAAACAAAGCACCAAAAAAAAACTGGATAAGAAATCGAAAGGAATTGGAATTAACTACCTAGCGTTTGGTAACGACATTGTAATTTTCTCGAAAAACGAGAACCACTAACTGTAATCGCAGAGAAAGTAGGGCTAAAAACTTCCTTTAAAAAGACGAACGCATAACTAACATCAAAGTCTGTCAAGTCCCTAAATACGAAATATTGAAAACTCTATAAAGTCAATAACTTTAAATATGTGGGAAAAATAATATACTCGAATGATTTGGAAAAAGAAGCCTGTTCGAATCAGTAACCGCCTTGGTTTTATACCTCGGTTAGGTGTACTAATTCTATATCTTAATTTCGCTGGTTCATAATTCAAATAAATAATAGTCATTGTATAGCTATGATAAATATCATTTTTAAATTTTACACCATATAATATTACATTGTTGAATACGCTACGAGTCGATAAGTATATACATGATTATAATATGAAATGTAAATGAAGACTGAACAGTACAATAAATTAGATGCATTGTTAATATAAAATATCAGCAGGTAACAGAGCTGAATATAAACAAATTTACTCTTACAAATGAATAAGAAGAAAAAGAGACAGAAATGAAAATATTTGAAGAATAGTACAACGTAGAACAAAGTTCAGAAAATTGAAATAAGAATTAAGGATTTCCAAGAGAAGAAAATAAAAAGAAACCAATAACGTCTGGTCAGAGGAAAGAATGAAAATCAAATCGAAAGAAAACGCACAGAAGAAAGATGGATTTTTTTTTAACTTTCGAGACCACCGTTAGGTAATGCTTCAGAGGATGAGATGAACGATTTTTAGCGTGTGAAAATGCCATGCCTGATCGGTATTCGAACCGGGACCCCCGGAGGAAAGGCTAAACGCTACCATTTGCGCTACGGAGACCGGCAAAGAAAGTTAGATTAATGCGATTATATATCACGTGATCCTCAATCAGAAAAACAAAAACTAAGATTGATAAAATACAATATTGTATTGAAATATAAACAAAATATAGTTTTCTTTAAAATCAAATTTACGACCGGTTTTAAATTATTAAATTTTGAACCTAAATTTTTGAACCTAGCGGTATTTTATTTCTTACTTACAGATAATCAATCAAATTTGGAAAAATTATTAAAATATGGAATATAAGGGAATTTAAAAAAAAATAGAATTTGTTAAAGAGGAAATTATACCGTGATTAAAACGGTTCGTGTTTCAAAAGTTTTTATAATTAAGAATCAAATCCTAAAGTTTTTTGAAAACAAAACATGCAAAAATTGGAGATATTTTTTAATATCAAGGTTCAACTTTTTCAAAAGGTAATCGATTCTTTTTACACGACTGCTCAGAAAAGGGTGTAATGTATTTACGGTGTATGTATGTATGTTCCACCATAGCAGCTCAATGGCTGAACCGATTTAGATGTATGGCCCCTGTTGGAATCCTTCCTTTACCGGGAGTGTCTTAGGCTCTATATATATATATATATATATATATATATATATATATGTTTAAATAAATTCAAAAAAATTGAAAACAAAATTGTACTACATACAAAATTTTCACCCGCACGTTCTTTAATTTATACTACTATATAAAGAGGAAGGGGGTTTTTGTTTGTTCGGGATAAACAAAAAAACGAGATAGTAAACGAGATATTCAGTAGTTTGTGCTTGCAAATACTCTTTAGACAAATATTTAAAAACCATTTTCGTTTTTTTTTATACTTGCAGAAATAAAATATATTTTCGATTTTTTCGGTGCGAAGGTATACGGCGTTCTGGCTCAACCGATACAGCCACTGCCACCGTTACTGTATGTGTGACTGGGTGCATCTGCTTCTGGTTACTTGACTAAAAAACATAAAATAAAAAATTTGACCGATACGGGAAACGCAAGTAACCATATAGGGCAGGCAAAGCTGAGACGGGGAGTTAGTCATCTTATATTAATAATTATTCTATATTAAAGAGCAATATTTGTCAGCAATATTTTTTTTTTTTTTTTTTGGTAGTTGTGCTTTTTAATTTTAATATTTGTCTTTTGTTTAATGATGAAAATGGATTTCATCCTTATAATTTTAAAAATATTATTTTTTTCTCTTTTAACTCTATTTTTCTAAAAAACATGAAAATCGTTCAGATTAGTTTTTTAAAATTAATATAATAAAATTAAACATAAAGAAAAAATCGGAAATTTTAAAAACACAATTCTTCGTTTGATATTTTTAATTTCAGTTATAAATAGAATAGAACAGGATGTAATACTATTTATATTTTAAAAAAACCTACACAGTTTATTTATTATAGTGTAAAAAAAAAATTTTTTTATTTTTTTTATTGTTATTAATATATACGGCATCTAAACATTAAATTATGTTACACACCGGTTAGATAGATTATAATCAAGGTATTACTTTACCAATTTATTTATTTCATGGATTATAAAATCGAATTATATTACTTTGTAATAATTTATCATAAGATAATGTAAAACTATATTTTGCGCGCAAATTCCATCGTTTTATCTGGGTTATTACATTTAATTTATGTTTTATTTATATTAAATTGAGTTATTTATAGATAAATAATAAAATATATTATATATACATATATATAGCATTAATAGCGAACTATTTTTGCATCCACGCGGGGTAAGTCAAACAAGAAAGGTGCACCTGGTGGATGATATATGAACTACAAATTATTTATATTAGGATATTTCCCACTTCAATATATCTTTATTATATCGTGTTAATTTTTTTCTTCTTTACTTATATTTATTATAATGCCCCTAATGCAATAATTTTATATTTTTTTCTCTTTTTATTTTATTAAAGTATTTTTTAGTAAATTGCGCAATACACCTTTTTTTAGATTTATTATAACTGAGATCACATTATTAAAATTAGAATGGCTCTTAAGTCAGATATATTAATATTATCATTATTATAACTGATGGGCCATATTCTTACTTATTATAACAATGCATTTTCATTTCAAGGTCAATCTTTTAATTATGTAGACTACGAGATGCACAACAAATATTATCCTTTTTTTTTATTACTTTTAATATTACGTAAGTTACTATCCCTTTATCTTGGGAAATAATATTACGACAAAAAGGTTTTATTTACATTTTTTATAGACCATAAAAAATTAAAAATAAAAAAAAAATCCTGCCTCACCACAATATCAATAAAAGGAGCTATTATTGTTTATTTTTTATCTGTAGAGTAAATTTCATAATTTTTTCATTAAAAAATATAGATTTAATAACGGTGTAAGTCTAATTACCCGATATTGGCTGCAAAAGAGCAAAGGGTGTGAGAGTAATAATAAGTCATTTTAAAAATTGTTTTAAGTTTTTTCTTCATTTTAACAATATAAACAAAAGAATATGAAGCGTGAACGGTCGACTTCTCTTTTTAGTTTACAATTTACCGTAAGTAAAAAAAAAAGTTCCTTCATCCAAAAAATAATTCTGGAACCGCGCTTGCACAAAAAAGTTTTTTCGAGTAGTAATAAAACTATTTTCTCCTCTTTAAATTTAATTTGCATCATTCTTTCTAACTATACAAGATTTTTTTAATTACATTTAAGATTAATATTACAAGATCTTAATTTACAAGACTATCCTGCGCCCAATCTGGACGTACGGTGTAGAATTGTGGCGAACGGCTAGTACTAGTAATGTGTAAATTATACAACGATTTCAGAACAAAGTAGCGAGGGTAATTGCCGAAGCTCCGTGGTTCACGCGGAATGATGAGATTCCCGATTATCTGGAGTTCCTATCAGTTCGTGAGATTGCACGACAGCGCAATGTCAAATACCTGCAAAGGTTTGAGAATCATGCAAACCGCTTTGCAATTAATCTACTCGATAACAGCAGAGACGTCCGACGGTTGAAACGAACCCGTGTACTCGACTTAGGGTCTGCGTAACGGTTTGGAATCTAACACCGTCAAGTCTAGTGGTGTCGTATCTAATTTCTTGTTACTTCTCTTTCTTTTTCTTTTTTATTTGTTATGTGGACTATATGGTGTTGAAACTATTGGTTTGTGATTTATAACTGAGCTTGAAATTTCACAATTGACTTTAAGTTTGCTTACAACTGTTTATTGTGTATTATTTATTTTGGGGGTTCCTTAAGGACCTTCTTATCATGTGCTTTTGTCAGGAAACTTACTTATGGCTACGCAGGAGAGCCGATTATAATTATAATTGTTATTGAACAAAAAAAAAAAATTACATTTAACTCAGGACTCAAAAAATAAAAATCATTTTTAAATAACTATTGTACAACCGATTTATTGTTAAATTGCGTCATTTTCTAAATTTTGTACACACGATAATTACATAATTAAACCTAGAATTTTTCAACCTACAAAAGTCAGCCAGCAAGGAGGTGTATAAATTTTACGTGTTTATTTGTTACAAATATTGAAAGTTAGTACGTACGGACATTTTACTCTGCTGATAAAACAATGTAAGCCTCCTAAGAGATTTAAATTACGTAAAAGACTATTCTACTCTTTGAGTAAAATTTTGAGTTATGAAGCTCATAAGGTCTGTATTTTTCCTTAGCCCGCTGAACAATTATAACCAAAATTAAACCATATCTATCGTATTCAGAAGTCATAGCTCAAACTTTCATAAAATAATCAGTTAAATCATTCTGAAGCAATCAAATAAAATCGTAACTGACGAAATAATTTGGCTTATTTTCTCTAAACCTGAATTAAATCTGCTAAATGCATAATTAAAGTGAGATACTAATGAAGTGGAATATAATAAGTAAAAGTACGTGACTGTCAGTCCAGAAATGACAAAAAAGAAAAACGCTTAGTTTTCCCCTACCGCAATATAATGGCTTGAATAACAGTAAATTCTACCAGAAAGTATCTTAGATACCTAAGGAGTATTAAATTATATGAAAAAATGTAAAAAACGCCCCTATTCTTTTAGTAAAATTTTGAGATACGAACCTCTCTATAAGGTAGCCCCATTACCTCCCTGCTACTATACAATATGGTATACATAATGACACTAAATGCCCCAAACGTAGAAATGATTTTGCGATGCAAAAATATACATAAAAATCGGTTAATCTAGTCTAATGATATCAAGCAAAACGATAACTGATGAAAAAAAAATTAAACTTTTCATCCCCCATCCCTGAATTGTATTGTCGAAATATGTACAGATATACTAATGTAACGAAATCATCTTCTTTAATGGAACTGACAGATAACAAGAAACAGCATTCACATGTCGCTCTGTTCTGAGCTTTTTCTTTTATATTACAATATCTTTGTCTCTTTTTCAAATCACCCAACATTCCTATACTCCTTCTTTTTCCTCTCACACCTGCAATCTTTCCTTTAACTGTGCTTTTTGAATATTTATATCTTAGGATGTAGCCTACCCAATTAGATTTTCTTTTTGTTTGTGTTTGATCATCTAGTAGTACAAAAATGTACTCTGATTCCAGAAAAAATAAGAAAAACGTCAATTTTTTCCCCCACATTTTACAGGAATTTGAATAAGAGCAAACACTATCAGAAAGTATATTAGCTCTCTGACAGGCATAAAATTATATGAAAAAATTTACCTTCCGTTTGAGAAAATCTTGAGTTATGGGAACCATAAGGTCCGCGATTCCCTCCCAATTGTGAGCAAAATTAAATGGAACCAATGCCCCATGTCACTTGGCAAAATTTCATCCGAATGTTCCATCCGATGTGGAGATACCAAGCAAAAAATAAGTTACACAGACAAACGTATCAATTTTAAAATTGTATTTTTTTTTTTATGAGAGGGTACTATGAGATGTCAAGATTTGTAAAAATTCCCCAACATGCAAATTTTGGCCCGATGAACATACTTTCCCTTATCCGGTATACCGTACATTTTTACAATATAAGTATGTAGCCGGAAAAGTAAAAATTATTGGTTTAAAGGTCTTAAATATTCGCTTTCATTATTTTTATTACGATCGTAATAATAAAATGATCGTAAGAAGAAATAAAAATAAAATAGATAGGCTTGAAAGACTTAGCGAAAAAAATTGGGCAGCTACCAAAATAGGCGATGAAATTGTAAACGGAATAAAGCCGACAGATTTCTTTTAAAACGATTCTGAATTTTTTAGTAACCAAATTAGGATTTGACACATCAGGCTTAAAACCTCCAACATAGAAAATTTGACCCGAATAGCATACTTTCTATTAAATAGTAAATCTATATGAGTATAATTTTATACTCGAGAAAGTAAAAGGAATACTGTACCAACATTTACTATGACAACGTGTTTTTCATTGCCTTTTTTTTTTAAATATCTCATACACTTGATGACGGCTTAAAGTAAACCTACGAGAAGTTTTTTCATAATACTTTATAATAAGATATGGTTATTTATTATTAATTGTTTTATTTTATTTATACTAACTATGATTATGTTTTACAAAATATTCTAAAAATTAATATTTTTTTCAAACAACCTGAAATGTACGGGACACATCTAAAATGAACTTTACCTTAAAACATTTTAAGTTCTGAGGTCTATTCTGAAGGTAAAAATTACGAAATTAACGATTTTTTACATTTTTCATCATTAAATGTAACATAGATATAGGAATTTCGGTGACTTCGAAACAAATCTTTTTCTCAGAGTTTTTCAATGTTTCGTATGTAGATCGCATTTTAAATAACTACAAAGAAAAAATCGCTCGCTGCAAGAACCGGCAATCTTGCGTGCCGAGTAATATCGTTTTGTCTGAGGAAATCGTGGTCTTAATATAATCGTTTAAATACTTTGATCGATTTTTCATTACTGTTCCTTAACTTTGATTACTTCATGGATTCGCTACGACATACATTCGATTAATTTTATGGATATCCATCGCACGCTGATTTTCTAACGAACAATTTTAATCGATATTGGTGGTTTCACATAAGCAGAGGGGCCACAAATTTTCTATAAGATTCAGATCTTTGTGGTTAGTAATCTAAAATATTCAATTCCTGTTCGCTGAATAATTTCATTATTGATCTCTTCGTCCGCTTTGGATGTCAATTCTGTTCAAAAATGATGTCGGTTTCGCTTCAAAGGCATATTATTAACTGTATATATTACTTTCGATTTTAAAATACCTAAATTTACATCTTGATTCATAATTTATCAAAACACTTCATAAGGCTAAACACTTCATCGATTAAGCATCTAGGCGTATTCTTACAATCTATTCTCAGATTGCTTCTTCAATTTTGTTTATTAAGTTTTACCCGTTTCCGTAGTCGATGACACATGCAAGTTTAAGACTGCATTCGTGACGATACAATTTAAGATTCTACACATAGCTTATTTATTTTATTAAAATTTCATGACTTTTCTGAAAAGGGAGAGTAGTAGTTTATTCACTACCTAAAATGATTTTTAAAGGTACTTCTAAATTTAGCAAAAAGGGACTATTCTATTAAAACTTCTAATAACTAAAAACGACAAATTTCAGGTATCAAATGATATAAAAAGGAGGTCGAAAAGAGTCGAAATAAATTAATTAAAAAATAAACATAATTTTTAACGACAGCAATCAGTAATTTAACAACGATAATGTTATTTTTAAATTACTTTTATTTGAATTCGATAGGAGTCGATAGGAGTGCATCTTTTAGAGTTTGTTCCGAACAAAAAAATTACAGACGTTCAATCTAACAATTAAAACGTAAAGAAAAGATCTTCAAGACACACCTTAGAAGAATACCGTAAAAGGTTTGAAGTGTAAAAAAGTAGAATCCATAAAAGGAATTAAAAGGTAATTTTTTTTCTTGAATAAAGTCAAAAAGGAAAAAATTAATTATAAAAATATCAAGAAGGATCTAAAACAAAAATATCGGTAAAGCTTTACAGCGGTAGAACCATGACATTTTGGGGGGTCGACGACCCGCATTCCAAAAATGATTCTCTTAATTCGGATGTCCATTTTTTTTAAATCTACTACTTACTACTGTAAAAAGCAAATGAGATTGAATATATCTTTTAAATTGATCGTAAAACAATTTGTACTAAAAATAATTACCAATTGTTTTCTTAATAAAATGTGAAAAATATCATCGTCTATTCTATTTATGACATAAATAATAAAACTGTTTATAAAATAATTTATACTATAATTATACAAACCTTAAAAAATAAAATGCATCAGTGAATAGGGACAATTTAAACACATAATAGTTGAAGGTCATCTTCAACCATTAGAGTTATTGCATAACGGGAAAGCAATAAAAACGTTTGTGCAAAATGACATTAAAATTTATGTTCTGTTTTTAAAGAAAAACCTCAAAGTAGTCATTCATATAGGTACTACAAATTTTAAGATCAGAAGAGAGGAACTTTTAACGAATCTTACTTCATAATTTTCCACGAAAATAAAATCATAAATAATAGATTACTTTGTTGAAAAAAATCGTAAAGTTTTTAAATAAATAAATTTCTTTTCATACATCAGACCGATAAAAGTTTTTAATAATGGTAAATAATGTTCAAGGATTTTAATAATTTTGTATTTAGACTCTTTTCAGTTAAAATATAAGGGAAGTAAGATATTCAATTACAGTATAAAATTTGGCTGTATAAGAAACACTTTTTTTATTTTCTGAAACTGTCATAATGTACATTACAGGATTTTTTTAATATAAACTGGATTTATATGAACTCGTAAATTTTTTAATTAAATTTTAGAATAAATTGAAAATAAGTGAAACGAAAAGTGAAAATGTTTTTTAAAAGAGAATTTCCTAATAATTACAAATTTCATTCTAGAAGATTAGAAGCTACTATGCATAAATTTAATACACAATATTAATACATATATATATATATATATATATATATATATATATATATATATAAACACCGAACACCGATCTGCAAACGTTTTTGTTTTCCAGTTACGGCTACCGAAAGATTTCGCCAGGATTTCAGCTCTTCTAATAAAAAGAAGCCCTACTATAATTTTTCAGACCCAAATTAAGGGGTAATATTGGTGGTTTCTTATGTTATTTGATCTGGAAAATAGGATAAAACAGATCCAAGAATTGTAACTCCAGTAATTTTTAAGATATTCGACGTAAACACAAAGTTCGGTGTCGGAAAACAAGTTTTTTTTTAGGTTTGTAATACAATAGCTTTGATAAATAATTAATAAATATGGAAGATTTAGTAATAAAACTTGTAGAGAATTTAATTCTGAGAAAATCAATATAAATATAACCTATAAAAATGAAATAAAAAGTTTTTAAAATCGGTTTTTTATTAAAGCAAAATAGATTGAAAAATCATATTATTCTTTCTGTACCTAATAAACATTAGTTTTAATATAACATAACAAAACAAAAAAATACAATACATGAAATGATAAATTGTAACAGAATAACAACAAATCACAGTTACAGTAATTATTGCAAATACCCCTTTTCACAATGTACACAGCACACTGTCCGATATAAAATATTTTCGTGTCATCTCAGGATAGTTTCGTACAAATTCAACAGCATTTCGTATTTTAATAAGTAATTCTTCTTTAATAGTAACGTTTTGTAGGTGTACTATCGTTTTCATATGGCTCCACATGAAGTAATCTACAGGCGTTAATTCAGATGATCGTGGTGGCCAATCGATCGGTCCACCGTGTTCAACCAGTTTAAGAAATAACCATTCAAGTGACATACAGCTACTAAAGAAAAATGTGGCGTTGCACCATCGTGCCGGAAAATTACTTTCAATCTAATTTGTAAAGGTACATCCTCCAAAAGAACAGGAAAATTATTTTTCAAGAAACGAACGTATGCATTTCCCGTAAGGTTTTCATTGAAAACAAATAGTCCCAAAATTTTGTCATAAATATGTCAAACCAAACATTAATGTGAAATCTAAGTTGGAAACTAGTTTCCTCGGTGCCATGTGAATTGTCTTTGCTCCATAAATGACTATTTTTAGAACTGAAGACTCAGTTTCTCATAAAAATGGGAATTCTTCATCAATAAATAAGATCGAATTTACCTTATCGGTATTGTCTAGAAGCCAATAATAGAAGTTTCGCCGCTGCAGTTGCTACACCTTTATCCCCAGCGCGCTGGTGGTAACCTGTTGACTAAAAAATTTGAACCATCTGCAGGCGGAAAGGATTTTCTTTCCGAAGGATGCGCGACAATTTGTTTTTAGAAAAGCCGGTACGAAATGAAATTCTCCTTGTACTAGTGAATCCTTGGGCTACGCTGAATATCTTGAATAACACGATGAATTACAGTAGGGTTTATTCTTATTAGATGAAATGAAATTCGAGCGAAATCTTTTGCTACACGTAGCTCGAAAACAAAGAGTTTCCAGACCTATGTTTATATAACCGTTTTTCATTATTTTCAGCCGTAGAACATATCCTGAAAGTTTATCCGTTTCTTCGTGGGGCACTTTGTATGTATATATATATATATATATATATATATATATATATATATATATATATATTAATTACCTTACTGGCTATTATAAAATACAATAGAGGTTAAGTATTACTATTCTCTACATAATTATATTCTGACTCAGAGAACGTCGAGATCCGGCAAAAAGCCATTAAAAAATGTGTGTGTATGTGAGCGCGTGTGTAAATTGAAATGTTACACTTATTAGAATAACTCTTGTTACTAAACTGCCTTTGTTAGTACATCCGATTTTGTAAATATATGCTCATATTTTTACGTTACAAACTTCGTTTCAGATTTTGAAAATATTTTTCATTTTAATTTTTTTAAATATATTCGTATCTAAAAATTTAAAAAAGGGAGCGAATTTCGTATTCTAGCTACCAAAACCGGGCTAAACGCAGTATTTTGTGTAATTTTTTAATATACGTATTTTTTTATATATGTAATTTTACCTGAAGGTACAATTACATCTAAGCATACGTTCTTGATTTTAGACCGCACAGGTAGCGTGCGCGGGACAATGTGTGGTAATAAGGAAGTCACTCGTTAACCAAGCAGCAGAGAGAACATAGATTTGTTTAACACATTTCGTAATTCAAGTGCGTTTGAACTTCTAATGGACTTCTAATGGTACGCGTACGCTCGGTAAATGCGCCGCAAAAACTAATCTGTGAAAATGAAGACCGTCACTTACTAACCGGTCAACAAAGTGGGAATTAAGTTTTTGAATTGTTTTCAGTAGGCTAATAACAAGATAAATATTTTCAAGCGTTCATTTGGTAGTAAGCCTATTTCCGTTCGAGATTCTAACTGCCACAGCACTAGTGAATCGCTTGAAGTAAAATGATGTATTTGCATTTTACCCGCTTTTTGGAAAAACAGGAAGGGCTGAATAACATTTCATTATATAGTTGTACAAACACAATACTAACGGATGTCATCTAGCTAAATTCATTATTATTCCCATGTGAAAATATTTTCAAATAGTGTAAAAATAAATATTTTATGGACTTCCAGTATTTATATGTTCTAATGAAAATTCATAATTTGTTTTCGACTAAGGACTATAAAAATAAAAATAAACTTACAAAAAAAACGAAATAAATTTAAACAATAAAAAATTATAAAAAATGAATAAATGAATTTTGTTCATAGTGCATTGTTTTAACAGAAAAACATAAATTTAATGCTTTACAGCTGTATGTCTAAGTCAGTCTTGCGTCAGTGACATTTGAAAAGCACGTGTTACTGTTTAAAATTCCTTTCTCTGATAATATGCTAATAAAATAGCCTCAAATGGTGCACAGCAGAATTAAGATGTTACAGAAATGATTGACACCTAAATTTTATTTAGGTTAGGATGCTGATGTGCAAGTACATCCGTTCCTTGAATAAGTCATCGGTAACCGCTTCACTTTATACTTTCTGTAGTAAGCGTACCATGGAATGCAAGTCTTTTCTAAAAGTGTCTTGTAGGTGAGACTTGCTTCTAATGTCGAGGTCACCTACAACCGTAAGGTTATGACAAACTATGCACATTGAAAAGAATAAAGAATATATATATATATATATGTATATATAAGGAAAAAATTAGAGAATATTAAGAAGCTTTTTTGCAATATTTATAGGTATTTAAATATAAACATTTCCATTTTCCTCTTCAGCATTACCGTTTTCGATCGATTAAATAAAAATTCTATTATAACAAATGATTTGATATAGAGCCATAGGTAAGAATGTCAGGGTAGAATGAAATTTTTATTTTTTCACAACTATCTTTTTTGCAGGATAAGTCGTACAGTTCGTCTCTTTCGTATAAAGGATTATTGTTGGTTGCCTAATCGTAAAATAACTTTCTACCAATCGTTTATAAATTCGCTTAGAAAACAGATTCATAGATTTTTATGATAATATGAAGATACTTATTACAACAAAAATAACTTCCATTGATCGCATAGCTTCAAGGATTTTTCTATGGAAACATGAGACTTTGTGGAAAATCGAAGCAAAGACATTTGAAAAGTGTATATTAACGCGATATACATTAGCTAACAAGAAATGAATTTTTATTTACAAAATTTTAATAAATTTTAACCTTCATGAGTTTTCTGTCTCCTTTGTGGTAACATGTTGGTGATATAGGTTTACTGATGATAACCCACCGGGTTTGTCTAGTGGTTAACGCGTCTTCCCAAATCAGCTGATTTGGAAGTCGAGAGTTACAGCGTTCAAGTCCTAGTAAAGCCAGATATTTTTACATGGATTTGAATACTAGATTGTGGATACCGGTGTTCTTTGGTGGTTGGGTTTCAATTAACCACACATCTCAGGTACGGTCGAACTGAGAATGTACAAGACTACACTTCATTTACACTCATACATATCATCCTCATTCATCCTCTGAAGAATTATCTAAACGGTAGTTACCGGAGGCTAAACAGGAAAAAGAAAGAATCAAAGGTTTACTGATGATTAATTTTTTATGATGGTAAATACGCGCTTCAGATTGTTAATAATCAAGAGGAAGAACTGAAAAAGTACGGAATGAAGATAAATATAGAAAAACTAAAGTAATGGAACTAAACAACAAAGAGGATTTAATGGTAAGAACATGTGAAAGAAGAATAGAAAGAGTAAAACATTACAGATATTTGGGGTCTTTGGTAACAGAGGACTGAAAGAGCGCATTGGAAATAAAAGGAAGGATAGCGATGGCAAAGAAAGCCTTTGCCTTCAGATAAAAAGAAGAAATTACTATGTAGTAAAAGTCTGGACTTAGAATTAGCCAGCGGAACTCAAATGCTATGTATCGGGTGTCTTGTTATACGGGAGTGGACGATGATGAGTAGGAAGAGAGACTGAAGTTTTTGAGATGCGGATGTGAATGTGGGAAGGAAAAAGTAAGATAGATGAATAAAGTGAGGAATGAGGAAGTGATGAACAGGATAAAAGAAGAAAGAGGACTTAAGTACGTAAAAGAAAAGAAAACCGGTTAAGAATTTTAAGTGGTTTGAGGAAATGGAATCTTGACAACCGCGTTGAAAGGATCAATAGATGGAAAAGGAAGCGAGCAAGATGAAGAATAAGGTTAATAAATGAGGTGAAGCTTGGAAACTACAAGGGCACAAAGGAGAAGTCCTAAGACAAAATTGGATAAAGACAGAAGTTGCCGCCATCCAAATATAATTTCACCCCCAGGACACATAGGTAATGAATTGGTGACAGTTTTCTTCTTCTTCTTTCGAATAGCCCATTTAGAGGGCACGCTTAATCAACTTTTTAGCCCATGCTTCTTTCATTTTTCTAGAGAGGTGTTCTTTGTCTACTTGAGTCTATTTTCTCCTTCTTCTATAAGTGAGTTTTTCCTCTCCTGAAACTCTAATTCCTGTATTGTTTTTCTGAATGTTGCTCTGTCTTTTAAATTATCTGAGTCTATTGAATCGTTTATTAGGTCATTGTCTATTTCTTTAATCCAGGTTATCTTGTTCTTGTGAGCGTTTAGTAGGATGAAGATCTGTTTTGTTAGTCTGGTGTTCTCCATTCTGTATATGTGTCCGTAGAATTGCAGTCTTCTTTTTCTGATTACATCTGTTATTTTTTCTATTTTGGAATATAGCTCTTGGTTTGATCTTTGTTTTTAATCTAGTCCTGTGTTGTTTTTTGGGCCTAATATTTTCCGTAAGATTCTTCTCTCTACTTTCTCGATTCTCTCTACGTCCTGTACTTTATGTAGTTTCAGCTTTTCTGACGCATATAGTACTTCTGGTCTAACTACCGGTTGGTTGTGACTTAGTTTGGTGTTCCAGGAAAGGGATTTCTTGTTGTAGATACTCTTCGTGATATTGTATGCTTTTTCTATTTTGAGTATTTCTATTGAGTTTTCTAGAGCTATTTTTTTAATTTTTGACAGTTTTAATTTTTTTTTAAATACGAGATAAATGAAACCAAACAAGTTTTCACGTCATAATTTGTTTATCCTCGAATTCTAGTCGCAAGGTAATTCATCCCGGGTTAATGGCACCAATTTAAAAATCAATATACCAATTAATTTTCAAGGTTCGTGCATTGAAAAAGAATGAAATTTAGCGTTTATGTTGAAAAAAACGCATAAATTAAATACTAATTTATGTTCCCGCATTCTAAACAGAAAAAATGGAGATAATGGCCATAAAAAGAAAATCTTTCTTCCTTGTTCAACAAGTGAATCATGAAAAGAAACAAACCACTGAAACATTAAGACTACCGATTAACTTCTTACTTGTAACTTAAAAACAAAGTATTAAATATGTACTGTTACTTGCTTTAATGATTTAAATTAATAACTTATTAAATTTGTAAAGGATTTTGCAATATTGAATTAAAAGTCGTGTTAAAAGTTTGATGGCGTTATTTATCTTAATCGGAACCTTACCTATTTGGTAACATCATGATTTTATCGCATTTTGACTGGTCAAAGTTTGCTGATATCTGAATGGCTCTACATATACAAATAGCTTACGACTGATAAAAAAATTATCTTTTGACTGTTTAAATATGATGTTAACAACGCCCAGGAACACGATTGGTTGAAGATTTACGTAATGTAATTCGTACAAATATTAGAATTTCAATTACTCAGATTAATTCATATATATCGTTAGCCAAATACTGTACACCGATTGATTGGATAACAATTAATTTTAAATACAGGGTTATCATAAAAGAATGGTGCGGTTTCAGTAATTCATAGGAAGATTGTAGGGAAATTTCTAGATGTTATATTGGTATCCCTGAAAGCCTCCAACCCAAAAGTTTGTTTATCAGCAGTTGTAACCACAACGTCAGTTCTTGTATTGTTGTTGCGGTGAGTTTAGCGAGTTACTATGTTCTCGGATAAAGACAAAGCAAAGTGTTTTTTATTGATGGCCGAATTAAAATTCGTAATTTTAGTTCAACGTGCGTTTCGACGTGAATTCGGAAGAGATCCACCACAAAAAAATAACATAACACGTTGGTTCAAACGATTCGAAGAAACCGGATCGGTTAAGAAACAGAAATCAACCGGCAAACCAAGTGTACCAGACGAAACGGTTGAACTAATTAGACGATCGGCAATTAGAAGTCCTGGGAAGTCCATCCCCCGTCGAATTAGGTATTCCAAAATCAACAGTTCACAAAGTTTTAGATAAAAAACTGAAATTACACGCTTATAAAATCCAGATACCGCAGGAATTGAAACCCGATGATGGTGTAAAACCTTACAATTTCGATGTTGAAATGTCGGACAGAATAAGTGAAAACGAGTCATTTTTACACGATATAATTTTTACAGACGAAGCTACATTCCACGTGAATGGATGCGTTAACAGACACAATTCACGAATATGGGGCTCTGAAAACCCACACGCAATTATTGAGAAACAACGCGATTCGCCTAAAGTTAATGTATGGTGTGCTGTGATGAAAAATCGTGTAATAGGGCCTTTCTTCTTTGCTGAACAAAACAATTAATGGAGTCGTGTATCTTGACATGTTAACCGATTATTGCTTTCCTCAGCCGACAAGTTTCCAACAAGTTGGTGCTCCCCCGCACATCAATGCGTTGGTCACGGACGCTTTGAACGAACAATTTGGAGATCGATGGATAACCATTAACTAAGAAATGTTAACTAATGTTTGGAGAGAAGTTGAGTATCGTTTGGACATTTTTCGAGCGACTAAGGGCGCACATATTGAAATTTATTAATTACGTAAAAAATGTTTCAGACGACAAATTTGAAAAATAAAAAATATAATAATTCTGTTTTAATTTAAATAATGTTCAAAACCGCACCATTCTTTTATGATAACACTGTATTATGAACAATATTGGATTCTTCAGATGAATTCCGTGTTGGGACCGGGAATCGTTGATACGTTATGAGGAATGGGAGTTGTGATCGGTTAATAAATATGAGGTACTGGTTGTGACAATTAGAATCATCATTTTGATCGGGTTACAATCATGAAACAATAAATAATAACGTAATTTAATGTTTCTTAATAAACATTCTTTGTGATAGCCAATCTATTATTTCAAAAATTGACATGTGTTAATTTAAAAAAAAAAAAACAATAATGTTCATCCGTATTAATATATAATTTAATTAAAATCTGAATATCGTATTTGCTTAGAAAGTATAATTAAAATCTGAATATCGTATTTGTTTAGAAAGTATGTATGAAACGAAAATTACAAACAATTTTCCAAACATTATTCAGCAATATTGTAAGGAAAAAGATTAAATTATAATACACGAAATAATTAACTGATAAGACTGTAGTATATATTAGTCCTTTCATTACCGGGTGAAACGTGTACCGAGACTGAAACTCAGTCGGGTTCTGTTTGCACGAATGCAATTTTTACAAATTCTTATTCCTACATCTCTTAGTACAAAGAAAAAAGAACCGAAAGACACTAATAGAAAAATACTTAAGCTATAATAAGAAATGACATAACAGTGTGAAATAATATACGTGCAATGAACATTAAGCTGAATTGAAGATTATTAAAATTAGACATGGAACATTATATTTCCGTGTAAAATATAAATCACGTGCAAAACTACTTAATAATTAAGTTCATTATAAAGCTCACAAGTTTTGCCACTGGTTTTTCCTTTGAAGGTTTATATCTAGAGATATAACAATAAAATTTCAGAAAACTTTCTAAAATAAAACTACAGATTATAAGGTTTTCGCGATGTGTGTGTGTGTGTGTGTGTGTGTGTGTGTGTGTGTGTGTGTGTGTGTCTGTATCATGACCTCTACTTAATATATTAGAAACTGTGTTGAAGTAAGGAAATAAGGTTTGGTATGATGACAACCATGATGGGATATTGATTTTACTAATTCTTTTTTTTTTAATTTGATAAGAGGTGGAGATTTAGTAGTAATCTTTAGTTGGTTGGGGAGTGGGTCATCTCGATTAAAAACTAATTTTTTCTTACTTATTTTTTGATTTTTCGGACTAATTATTAAATTTTAAAGAATTTGTTTTAAGAAATCTTTCCTCTCGAAAGAATTTCAAATACACAAATTTCAGTATACATTCAATGGTAATTTAATAGTCAGTAATGAAAAATACATTTTCAACATGCTAAGTCATATTTTAATAAATATTTTTAAAAACAGTAAGGAAATAATTGTATTTCAGTTATTGAAAAACCTGCCAACAATTACATCTGATCAGTTAGCGCATCTAATACCTATGTCTTCAATTTAATTTGTGACTTCAACCCGTGTTAAATCCTCATATTCATGTTACTTTTTGATTTGACGAAAACATTGATTTGAATAATTTAAGCTCACCAAATTATAAAAACTGAATTTTTCTCAAATGTCACTGGATTTCATCAAACTATTTCAGCGAGTAATTTAATCGGGACTTCTGTATCTTAGAAATCTATAATTTCTAAAGATTAATAATGCGGAATAAACGTTTCAGAATCATAATAGATCCTTATCCTAAGATGAATATTCCGTATACATTAAAGTTTCGCATAGATTATTCGCTGACGATCAAGATATACCAAGAAAGTAATCTTTCTTTCTAAAAATTGTCGCTGTAGCTCTACGATTGCGGTTCTACGCATGCGTACTGAAACAACTGATATATATTTGGGGATGACCCCAATGTAAATTTAATTATCTATTGTCTAAGCTTCTTAGCGTGAGATTTTAATGATTAAGAAAGTCGAGATCTCCACCATGCGTGAAATTCGATCTGTCATCTGTTTCTTGAAATCAAAAAGCATTAAACCGGTTTAAGTTTACCATCAGATTTGCGACATTTATGGAGAAGATGCAGTAAGTAATTCCATGATACGGCGATTGTTTAATTAAGCACCGATAAGGTGCACGATGATGAACAGAGCAGGAGACCGGCTTTAATTAAAAACGATTTGGTGCGTGCATCTGATGTCAAGATTAAAGGGAATAGACGATTCATCATGATGTATCTCTTTCCGTACAGTCTCCAGAAATTTCGCCGTCGTTTCTAAACGAAATTGTGTCTCAGAAATGGAATTATCGGAAATGGTCTGGATGCCTAAATGTTTAAAATCATAAAGTGAAACGGTTGGGAACGTGTTGGAATTTTAGATTCGATCAAAGAACAAAGCGGCGACTTTTTGTCATACAGTTTCTGGGAACGAGACGTGGGTGTCGCACTTAACACCTGAAACAAAACAACCAAAAATGAAATAGCGAAACGCACTTCGTCGCCTAGAAAGACAAAATGCAAGCCGATTTTTTCTTCTAGGAAGATTATATGCTCATTGATTTGGGACAAAAAAAATGGCTTTTAATCATCCTTTGATGAAATATTATTCTGATGTCCCTCATAAAGATGCTGACTGTTAATATTTACTTAAAGTAAATTTTCGATTTTACCACAAATAAATAGATAAATGTTAATATTTACTCAGAGCAAAGTTAATTTCCGATTTCATCACAAATAAGTAGGTGAATATCTATTCTGATCCGATACATGTTACGTAGTCAGGAACGGTTAGGTATTAGAGCGGTTACTATTCGAATACTTATGTTATTCGAACCGATAAACTAAAACAATGTCCCAGTATCTGGCTGGATGGATCAAGGGAAACTGATTAGAACAGCGTCACGAAATAAAAAATTAATTAATAAAATAAAAGATACAATTTATATAGACATAAGTCAAATAATATTGAATTAAATAAGTTGCCGACTAATGTGGCCGAGTAGATTGCGTCTCGGAATTTCATACGGAGGTCTCGGGTTCGAATCCCGGTCAGGCACGGCATCTTTTCATACTCTACCGATTTCTACCGGGCTAATGACCATAGCTGTTGATGTCCGCTCTATCGTAAAAAGAAAAAAATTAAGACGATAAATATATAAAATAATTACGGTATTTTGTACTTTTACTATGCCGACTCCGATTTTAATGAAATTTAAAATTAATATTCCTTAAACTATTACACGGTATTTGAACGTGAAATTATGGATTGCAAAGGACAATTTAATTAATTTCACAGAGTAGGAAGTTGTCCGGAATGAGATGAGAAATTCGGATAAGAATTGCAGCCGATAACTTAAATAAATGGATGAACGATCACCTTAATTACGAGGAGTGCCGCAAACGTAAGATATTAAAATAACCGAAAACACGAGTACACTATAAAGACCAGTGTTAAGTGTCACAATTCCGTTTGACGATGTAAAAAGCCGATTTAAGCATCGTATTTTTCGAAACTCTCTATATGCGCATTTATAACTTTTGAAAGTCCATTATATGCAGATTTAGAAACTTTCTTATAAAATCAAATAAACCTACTGCGGCACGATTTATTTTTCCAAATTACAAATTTCACTCAACAGTGTCGTCGATCGAAACAGTTACTTACTACCTCGAATTTATTTACTAGCTCTCAAAATACGCAGTCGTTCGTGGGTAGTGGTACCGTTAATGAAATATACGAGGTTATTTTGAATGCTGAAATATAAAGAGGAAGAGTAACTGAACATAATTAGGTTTTCCTGGATTCGATCGCAAAAGCAAACGTTTCATTGTTCCTGTATCGTTTAGAGGACTAGAAACTAATTTTTTTTATTTTTAAAAAATACCTGCTTCCCGTTACGATATGTGATGTTGGAGCGTATATGATCGTCTTTAAACCGAAAGATAAATAAATAAATCGATCGCACCGTTTCATTAATCCGGACATCACGGCGTATAGAGAGATGTGAATGGAAACATTCTACGATACGTCAATAGAAAACATAATTTAATCGGCCATCTAGAGACTTTAATTTATAAAACCGGAATTAATTTAAGTTTTAGAGACAGCATGTTCGTTATCAGTAATGCGTTACTATATATTCACGGCAATTGTTTTTTAGAAGGTATACAACGACAAAAACACTGGGGAACAGGCAAACGTAACTTCAACTTTGACTTTGAGAACAGCTATTACTCTCACTATATTATCATCATCATTTAATAAGCACTACAATGTTATTTGCGTTATATATTCGTTCATTGATTGTGTTCTGCCAATGGAGCCTCTCCATGGCTGCTCTCCACTTGTTAACACACAATAGAGATCCCTTCCTTCTACCCGCTCATCCACCCTCATCCGAGGCTGTTGGCACTTGGCAGAAGCAGGGTCATTTATATCGATGGCCATTCGGTCGCCAGAACCACGTCTGTGAAAACAGGATGC
This sequence comes from Lycorma delicatula, assembly GCF_047948215.1. Classification (NCBI taxonomy): domain Eukaryota; kingdom Metazoa; phylum Arthropoda; class Insecta; order Hemiptera; family Fulgoridae; genus Lycorma; species Lycorma delicatula. The sequence goes on from NC_134462.1 coordinate 106,880,814, forward strand.
ACCATGTAGCAATCCATAGCTACACTTCGTGAAGGTGTGGTTGACATTTACATGGAGAAGCTTTTTGAGATGCATCCCATATCTTACATCCCTGCGATATATGTTTTAATTTAAATAGCCTCTAAAAATTTTAAAAACGTCAATTTTAAATACAACTAAAATTGAATTTTATCAAATAAAAGTGCAGAATCGCTATAATTACAAGATAAATTACGATTCCAAGGCGTTAATGAAAATTATTTGAGCACATATTTATATAATCGTTGAACGGGATGCAGAAAATTCAGTTTTTTTTTTAAATATTTAAAAATTCATTGACAGATTAATATTGTTTCTATAAAAGAAAATCTTTTAATTCCATTTTACATAAATTTATGTGTAAATCTTTTATTTGGTATGGTAATTTATTAAAAATCATAATAAGGCACTTCCTCGTAAGTCAAAATAATGTGATGATTTACACGAAAATATTTTTATTGTCTGGTTAGGTATCGGTGGATTATAATTTTTGTTTTTAAAGCGACCGACTAAGTCATACAATCTTGCAATCTTACAATCTAAGTTCTAAAAAAAATGTAAACATAAGGATGTTAATATTTTTAATTTGTTAAATATAGATCTACACGATTTATACTTATAGGAGCCTGAAAATGATCTGACAGCCAATTTTTGTAGCTCTAAAACGGTCTCAGTTTTTGAGGGAGCCTCAAGAGATGACATTATACTTTATTCGAGAATACATACAGGCGTAGTAAATATTTCATAACGATTGCAAACTTAGGGTTTTGTTAAGGTGCTTCTCAGAGTAAAACAGTACAGTGTAAGAGCTTTGTATCAAAACACATTCTGTATTCGACAAGACATATCGATCGGAGATGTAAGGTGAATTTCGGTTCGGTAAACAGAATCCGAGTTAAACTGCAAAATGGAACCGGTTCGGTATTATTTAAACGTAAAGGAACTAGTGAAAGGATAAGGGCTACAGCTTCACGAGATGATGCATCACTTTTTAACTTTCTATACATATATTTGACAAATTTTAATAACGCTATTTTTGTTTAAACAATCAGAATTTAATACAGTTTTGCCCCTGTTTCTCTTTTATCGCAAAGACTTTTAAAATAAGATATGACATGACCATATGTGTTTTTTTAATTTTTGAGCTACGCCTGCCCCCGTCGCCCTAAAGCCGAATACTCTAAAATTGATGCTTACTAAGTTAGCCTCTCTTATCAAAGAAGATTTCCAAAGAGAGAATCGTGATACCTCAAATAACAAAAAAGGTAAGGGAAAAAGTTAAAAAACCTTAATTCTAACTATCTGAAACGAACACGTTGTTGGCCGCCATTTCGGATTGGGCGATCAGAATTTGTATTTAATTACATCATTTTTCTCGTATCATTAAGCTCTTTAAAATGATATATCAAATAATCAACGGTCTTAATTAAAATTTTTGAGTAGCCCCGTATTAATGGTGGCAAACAACAGCCAGACAGCTCATTTTTGTGTACAATAATAACTCTTCCTGACGTTTTAAGGAAGGAAAAAGAGATGATAAATTATATTTCAGACAAGAATATAAATAGGGATAATAAATATTTAATAATCATGATAAGCTTAACGCTTTTTGAAAAGTTGAAAAGAGAGGAACTAATGAAAATGTGTTAAAAATTGAAATATCAAAAACAGTAAGTTACGGTTTTTATTCAGCATTTAATAAATTTTATGGATGGCTGGTTCATTAGAATAGTTTATGAAACCGTTATATGTCCTTATCATATCGAAGATTCACAGGAATATTCCATTTAGATGCTTAGCTACCGTGAAAAAAAAATTGAATAACTTTTTTTCTTTTTTTTATAAAATGTCAGACATTTCATCGAATCCAGAACAATGATTATCCTGCAATCGCAAAAAAAAAAAGTTAAACTATTATTTAACTTATATGAAGTTTCTGGAATCTTGGGAATAATTTTTTTTTAGATATAAATTTATTATATTCTAAAAATCAATCGTAGCGACGCACGGTATACTTTTAAATTCTAGTAATAATATTTAGAACTTCATTTTAAGGTTTCGGTCATGGAAATGGATTCAGAGGGAGAGTAGTACAGAAAAAGGTGGGAACGAGTAAGAGTTATAATAGTAGTGAATGAATGGTGTGCTCAAAAAAAGCTTTTACTAGCATTACAGTCGAGTTGTTCCATTTCAACGTATCAGCGTAGGAGGAATAACTTTGACAGCCCTTTATGTAATGAAATAATCAATCAAAATTCTAAATTAGAACATTGTTTTTGTTTTTTTTTTTAAAAAGAAAGAAATTATATATATTATTACATATTATTTAAAATATAATTTTTATAAATAATTTTATCAAAAATAATAGGTGATAAAAAAATACAAAAATGTTCATAAATTAAATAAAAATCTGATTTGGACATCACATGACTTCCTTGTACGCCTATAAATTACAATATACATATTTTGCTGCATTTCATTTAAACTTGTTTCATTTGAAAGCGAGAACGATTCTCCAATTCGTTAATAAAGTGGACAGTTACACAAATGCATTGTGGTGGACATCATATTGCATCACATTTTTTTGTGGTGTCCGTATCAGCATTTTATATTAGTTTACATATTTATTTTGTTACACGGCGCTCAAGTAGTTATGTGGTGTAAGTGAGAACGTGTCGGATCTTTAACCATGGACATATCGGTTCGAATCCGACTTCATATATACTTTTTTTACTTTTCTTTATTTAATTTAAATATATTGATATATTAATAATTATTAAATTTTGTAAAAATGTATGAATTAAAATGAAAAGTACATAACATTTTATTTCACTAATAAATTCCGATTGTTTTCATTTATTTTTTTTTTACTGTTATTATTGAAAGGTTTTTTTTTAATCAGAGGTTAATAATTATTAATAAACCAATAAATTTAAATTTAAAAAAAAGTTTTAAAAAAATATGTGTATGAAGTCAGATCCGAACCGGTGTGCATTCCCCTCGTAAGATCTAAATACTTCATTAATTAAAATTTCATTTGGCTATAACTCTGGAACCAATGGAAATAAGTACCACTTATGTATATTATTGAAAAGTTCTAAATGAGGGCTTATTACTGTAGTTAAGAAAAAGTCCAAAATCCAATTTTTTTGGATTTTGTGCTTTTTTGGACACGTTTAGTCCAGTCGATTGCAGTCAAAAGGGTAGGTACACTACTAGCTGTTACAACAGTCCTAAATTCCAAAATTTCAACATTCTACGGCTAATCGTTTTTATGCGAGATAGTTACGTACGTATAGACGTCACGTCGAAACTAGTCAAAATGGATTCAGGGTTGGTCAAAATGGATATGTCCGTTGAAATGTGAAAATCGTAATTTTTCGCGATCACAACTCTTCCTTTACTTCGTACAAGGAAGTAAAAAGACTGAAAAAAAAACAAATAAAAATATGTAAGCAAAATAGTTATTGAAATATGTTGAAAAAGATGGAAAAGCTCAAAAAGATTTTAAAAAAATTAGAAAATAAAAAAATTAAATTATAAAACGATACAGGATCGTTTAATAATTAAATAGACGTTTAAATAATTAAGTGAAAAAAAAAAAATTTATTCAATGACAATTTGATTGTCATTGAATAAGTCGGTACTATTCAACATAATCCCCAGGTGCATTTAGGCACTTGTCCAATCTTTCCGTGAGCTTTTATATTCCAGCTGAAAAAACTGTTCACCTCGGTGTTAGAACCACTCTTGAACCGCATTATAAACCCAGCTTTTGAATAGCTTTCCGTATATTGTGACCGGTATGGGTGGGGCGTTATCACGCAGAAGCCTTTTGAAGAGAATAAGGAAGTTTGCTCCTTACTGCGTTACACAATAATAATTGCTGTTAATTTACGTTGTTCGTTCAAATAATCGCAGTAAACTGGACTTTATAATCCCAAACCACCGTTACTACCAATTTACCTGCTGATGCGTAGATTTAGAATTTTTTACTGCCGAAAGATCTCAGATGATCCAATTCCTTACTTCGACATTTAGATTCCGGTTCAAAATAATAAATGCAGGCTTTGTCACCAAATATTATGCGATCTAATAGCATTATTTTCTGCTAAACTTTGCGTAAAAATGTGTATTGGCTGTCTTTGTGATTCTGAGTTGCCGTCTCGGAACTCACTTCAAATACATTTTGCGGTAATTCAGCTAATCATGGATAATGGAATGAATAGTGCCAATACTCGCGCTATAAATTTCAGCGATTTTCCAAATTTTTATTCGTCACTTCTTGCGAATAAGATCATTAATGCGGTTTTGCAAAGCTTTATTTTCTACCAATCTTCGGATATGATATAAATGACGCTTGTTCTGCCGATTTAAATCGTTCAGTCCACTTACAATAATTTGCACGGTAAATACATTTTTTACCGTACTGCTTCCGTGAATGAATTTAGACCGATTTTACAGTTTTAGAAAATAAAAACTTTTATAAAAACACTCTATTCTCTCACAACACACGTTTCAATCGGGTGGCACATTTGTTATAAGCAAAGTATGGAAATTCTTTTCGAACACCTGATATTTTCTACGACAGGAGTCTCAACTTGAAAGTCACCGTTTATTGTACTAAATAGTTTTTTTCGCAATTACCATTTGTTGTTTAATTCTTGAACGACTCTCGTAAAAAAATCGGGTGGGGCTGTGTCAGGGCGCACGGCCGTTGGTTTAACGTGAAACGTTACAGACCTTGGATGAAGTTCCTCCGAGCTACCAAGAGTTAAATGGAAGAGCCACCATCGTATTTTTTTTAAACAAAACTGAAAACATCCGATTGAAAATTTTAGTTCCTTCATTCGGCCAACTCTACACATTAATTGGTCGATATGTGAGTCAGCGAGTCACTTTTAGTCTATTTCGACTAATATTCGACAGCAATTTTGTTCAAAATCGGTCTGTGATATGAGACGTAAGAGACAATACATAATAAGCAGCGGTATTGGTGCTCGCGTGGTCGGCTTCGTTCACTGAGCGCGCCCTGTCAGATTTGCGACGCTTCCGAAACAGTCTCGCACGCTCGGCACCGGACATTGGGGTATCTGGGCGTGGCACATAACCTCCCCTTTCCAACGATATGCGTAATTTATATTTTAGGCTGACATATTGAATTTTTATACTCTTTTACATGTTTAATTTAATTTTTTACATGTAAATATTATCCAAAATACATTATTATTACTTATATCGATTTATCTCAACAAAATCTAAACGCAAGTACACGAATCACCGCGCTATCACTAAGTGGTGGGCTACCTGAATGGAAATGAGCGAGAGCGCCAGTTTTGGCCGATCTGCAAAGTACCCCCTCCCCTCCAACTCGCTTACCAGTGACGCAAACTCAAAGTCGTATCGGTGAGCTGACCATGTAAGTTATAAAATGACACTACATTTACGTTTCTGAGACTAATAGTTAGGAAGTTAAGCAGGACGATGTAGACCTTTTCGTTACGCTACAAATTTCTGTTCTGGTACTCCTATGTTTCGGTGTGATTTTAAAGACATTTCATGTCAAAATAATCTATATTTATAGAAAACCGTACATATATTGATAGATATATCATCAACGACTCTTTTCTTTCTACGAAACATAAAACGGTAGCTTTAAGTGTGATGCTTTACAGTAAACTGGTGCAACTCAACTCTTTAAGCTTATAGCAGAAAAATAAATTTTATTATTGATACAGCTAAACTTAATGGTTTTAATTCGATATCCATTGACAAGATGCATAAATAACCGGCAAAAAAAATGTATTAATACAGCAAAATAACCGGCAAAAAAAATGTATAAATACAGCAAAACAACCTTATTTCACAATGATAAAGAAGCAGGATTGTAAAAGCATAACAAAAATTGCAAATTTTCCTCCGTACACCAACAAGGTAAAAACTATTTTTTAAACCATAATTCACGTTTTTTTTTTCTAAAACGTGCTTTATATAATACTAATCCCTTTAAAAGGGCAGGAATTTATAAAAACAAAATTGAAATTTAGGATATGTAAGGTAAACTAAAAGAAATAAAATATTGAAACTACGGAATTAAATAACGAAAAAAAATGTTGATATTTCTTTAACAATTAATTACACTCAAAATACAATAAAACTTTAATGATAAAAACGTAATTTTATGAAGAGTCAAATCGGAGCCAAATTTTTTTTATTAATAATTTGATATTTTTCAAAATATATTTTAATACTGCATAATTAAGTCATTAATAATTAAAAAAAACAAAAAAAACAACTGGCGTATTTCAATATCAAAATCCATCAAGAGCAAAGCCAAGAAAATTATGCATCCCTCTGGCAGGTTTTTATCTTTTCTTCCTAAAATATACATATATATATTTTTGGCTAATAGTAATTCACCACATAAACTCGAAGCTTGTGCGTAGGAATATGAAATTGAAATTTCTAGCGTGTGAAAATCCCGTACCGAAATTCGAACTCGAGACCATCTGATGAAAAATCGAAACGTTTCCGCTAAAGGTAGACGTGTTATATGTTATATGTTTCCTATTTAATATAAGGCTTATCCAAACCATTATCAGTGATCTGAGTTGGGAAGTTTCCGCAGTCTGGATGTTTTTAATCTTAATCTTTACGATTTTGACTGGAATTTCCCACAATAACAGCAGCTATTTGAAAATAGTTACTATTATTTTAGCAAATATTTGTTTTTTAGAGTTTCGAGGGTATTGTTTATCTGTCAATTATTCAGTTATTTCTTCGGTGAATTTTCATTTATTAATTTTTTTTTTTTTAATATATATAAAAAATCTCATGAGTGATTCATAATCAACGTCCAGCAAAACCTATTGAAAATAAGTTGATGAAAATTTGTATACGCTCATATTACGGAGTAAGAACATACTAAGAAAGGATATTTTGAAATTCTGAGTTTAAAGGGTTAAAATGAAATAAAAATGAAATTAACACTTTTTGTTCATTAGTCGGTAAAAAATAAAGATAACTTGATTTTCGGCATCAGTAATCTTCATGCGAATATCTATCTACAAACAAATTTCTAGATTTTTTGGAATTCGATGTTGAAAGGGGTGAAGGTAAAAAATTTTCAAAAATGATTGCAAATTTCCTCCATTTCCGGCTATACTAAACGAGATTTTAAGTAGATTTGGACTAGAAATACTCTTTAAATAAATATCTAAAAATCATTTTGGGTATTTTTAAAATTTCAATTTTTTAACGAGCGCGACGGTGCGCCGGCTCAACCAATACATTCACTGTCACTGTTACTGTATACGCAACCCGATTGATTGCAACTGCCTCGGGTACCTGACAAAAAACATAAAATAAAATAAAAAAAATTGACCGTGACGGGAAACGCATGTAACCACACAGCGCGGGCGAAGCCGCGACGAGGATGCTAGTTTATTATACATATATATATATATATATATATATATATATATGATTACATTAATCCCACAGTACCTAGTGATGATCGTTTAACAACAGAAATTGCTTTTAATTAAAGATTTTGTAAAAATGTTTTCGAACTTTTTTGTTTTCTAGTATCGAAGAAAAGTTCTATTTTTTATTTAACCTTTAATAAAATGATTTAATATTTAATATAACTACTTGAAGGGGATTTTAATCATATATCAATTTTTTACATCTCTGTTGCTCTGAAAATAAAAAGTAATGAACCTAAATAATGTAAAAATACAATATTTTGAGAACATAGAGAAGTATTCTTTCAGTCAGGATGCACTTTAATAAAAAATTTACAAACGCAAATTTAAAAAAAGCAAAGAAAAATTAATGTTACAAGAATTCAAAACTACAACCTTCAAATAGACTAGTTAACCCGCTATATCGTTGATTTACTCCCATTCCTTTTTATTACTATTCAACTTATTTGTAATTTTATAATTATATATCATTAGTTAAAGTAAAAAAAAATAATAATAATTTAAAGGATAAACTACAAAGGCCATCTGGTTATCTCAGTTAGTAACCTGACTGACTGATCGATTGACTAGTTTTACAAGAAAATTAAAGGAGGTTTGTTGAACTGATAATATCGATAGTTTCATCGGTTCGGTTTTCGAACGTTTATGTTTTTAATTTTAATTTAAAAAATTAAAATTGTTGGATCCGACTTAAGAATTATAAAAATTTTTGAATTTTGTTTTTATAATTTCTGATATGTTATCTGTATTTTAAGTTGTAGCTGTGATTAAAAATATTTTTTTATGTAGCTGCCGAAAAAGTCAACCTTTCTCTACAGCTACCAATTTTCATCCTTTTCACTAATGAAAACGTTTTTCATATTTATCGCAATTGTATTCTAAATATTGTACAATTAAGTTATTAATCTTTTAAAACCGTATGGTGCACTTGAAATAAAAATCTGTCAAGGTCAAAACCGGTAAAGTTATGCGACCCTTTGCCGGATTTTTTACTATAATTTAATAAGTATTCCGTACCGAATAGAGGCAGTGTTTAAAATTATTCGTTTTCCAATAAAAGGAACATATTATTTTTATTTTATACTATTTTTATTATGAAAATGATGCATATAAAACATTGTCTGAGATACAAACCGGACATTTTTCTGCCAGAGTTATGATACAACATACGAGTACAAACATTCCTGTTATTAACTCGCCTATAATTCAGCGATAATTTTGCAACAGTAAAATTTGTTTCTGTTTCTGTTTATTAAGCAACTGGAAATCGCGTCATTCCCTACTCAAAGTAAGCCTTGAAGTATGCTCGTTAATCTCAGGAACGGTCAAACCAATTTTTTATTAGATCGTCTACAATCTGTTTAGTTATGGCGTCTAAAATACAATAACATTTTAATTAACTAAACAATGTTGATATCATCCTCTACCGATGAAGAAACCAACGGGAAACTACAACATTATTAATTACCGAGTAAAAGCTACGGATGACGATAATAAATTAATTTGTTTTGAAAGTGGTATTCTGTGTAACGGAAATGTACTCGTATACTATTTAAAAAAAGATGATTTATGAATTTAGATATAAGGATGAAAATAAGAATAAACCGGATTAAATGAAAAGATAATTTGAAAAAAGAGGGTAAGTTTTTTTAGAAAATAGGAAAATACTAATACAAAGAGGAATCGGTAGAGATATAGCCCAAAAGGAAACGTTTGACTGGCGTAGATATTAAACAGATTGATAGAAGGCGGGTGAAAATGAGAAAGGAAAAACTTAAATTTAAATTTAAATTTTAAAAGATGTATAAATGATAAAAACGTAGACCGCAGAAAATTCTAGTAGTCCGAAAGGCATTATGGAGAGTGAGCGTTACTGAAATCTTTAATGGTAGAACAATGAAATCAATAATGGCTTATCAACATACTACAAATTGGTAGGAAACTAAACATTAAAAAACATAAATATGCAAGTAAAGGATTACGTAAAAAAAATTCTGAGATACAAGACCCATGCGACTGAATTTCCCCAACTTCTTGACAAATCGTAACCTAAATTAAACGCGTAAATGATTCAAATCAGAAGTCGTCGTATAAAATTTTATAAAAATCTGTTAATTCAGAGTGAATATATCAACCAACAGTATAACCGAGGGAAAAAATAAATAGGTTATTTCCCCCGCTCATGATTGAAGCCTTCCGAATAGTCAATTAAAGCGACATACTAATATAATAGAGTCATCTAATTAATACAAGTGCGTGACTCTGAACCCAGAAACCACAAAAAAAATGTGTTTTTTGTTCGCACCTCTTTATGGGGGTTTGAATAACACTAAATATTATCAGAATTTACCATAGTTTTGTAAGAAATACAGTGAATTTCGGTTAATAGAATTACCGATTATTCGGGACAGTCGTTTAATCGGGGCAGTTTTGTGAAAACAGAAACATTTTGATATAATTCATGTAAGATTACGCCGGTTAACGGCCAAAAATGTCGTTCATAAGGCTCACTAGTTTTCAATTTCTTTATGTTACTCGTAAAATAACACAATTAGTGATATAAGTCGTTTAATTGTTGTTTGATGTACGTCGTTTAAACCCTTCAGGAATGGAGAAAAAATTACTAAAAAATCGGATGAAGTTGAAGGTGATGAATACGAACTCAAAGTGAAACGTGTATCTACGCAACATTGAAAAACTTCATCGATGGATTTCAGCGGTATTTTACGCAAGAAAGTAGTGAAAGAAGCCTCGCTAGCAGAACAGTGCCAAATTTAAAGAACTCTACGTTACGAAAGGGAAAAAACAAAGTAAAGATAAAATTTTTTCAACAATTTTAATCGTGTAAAAGATATTAAAATAGATATTTTTATATTTTACTGATCGTAAAAGGCACTTATTATTTTGACTTGTACCTCTATTTTGTTTATCAAGATTTGTTTTTTATTAATAATGTAATACTACAATAACAATTTACTAATTTATTTATACTATGTAACATTAATAATGTATTAGAAATAAAATTCGAATAAGATGTTAAACCGTGTTTAATAATTAGTTGTACTGTATTTGTGTATATCTCTACGGTGAAATAAGTTTTCGTTAATATCGCCCAATATGGCAAGCCGTTTAATAAAGCCACGGTCACGGTCCCGAAATTGTCCGATTATCCGGAATCCGCTGTAATTAAATTATGTGAGAAAATGTCCTAGCCTTCGAGTAAAATTTCGAATTACGAGACTGGAAAATATAAATATTTTGATATACAAAGTTTTACGGGGAACCCATAAAGGTTATATATCCACAAAGATTACCTACTCTTGACCAAATATAGCAAACGTTAAACGGCACAAACGTCCCATATACAAAAATTACAGTACCATTTTTAAACAGTGAAACTTGGTACGTACATCCTTCCGGAAATTTTCAATGCTAAAGTTATTTATTGTTTATTAGAGGAGGTCATCAAACATCAAGATCTTTTAAAACCGCGACATTTAAAATCTGATCCGATTTACATATTTTCCCTTATATAGTATTTAATTTAGCCTAAACCGATTAACTATTTACTCGCATTTGAGAAAGTAAAAAGTCATATGCAAAATTAATAATAATGATAATAAATTTAAATAAAAAGTTGCTTATTGCGTATCACATTAAATAAATATACCGGCGCATAGTTGGTTACCTTAAAATAACTGAATGTATTCATATGTTCATTAATAATAACATTAAATTGAGATCAAATCCAAGTTAACTTTGTTATTTTTTTTTCTTTGAATTATTAATAAACAATGACCTTGTTCCTTAAAACTGTATTCTTTAATTATGTACTAATTATTATTTTAATTAAAACAATCTTTTTGACAGACACGAACAAAAATTCCCATATTCAGAGGCCAAACATTAACTAAACAGTAAATTTAGTTATAAATAAAAAAAAAACAACGAAGATTTTAAGGTCTTCAATCGTTCACTTAATTAATATCTAAATTATTTCTTTTTTTAAAATAATCCATAGCAATTAACAATTAATTACTATTCATAACAAAAAACAAATAAATGAAAAAAAAAACACCTTTCACAAAAAATATTTCAATTTCCGTTTATAGAATATCGAGTTTAATTTAAATGATTAAAATCAATATTTATTAAAATTTAAGAGAAAGATTATTTATTAACCTATTTAAGGGTTATTTAATAATAATTGTTTATTTATTCATTAGCTTCAGGCAATAGTCCGAACGAACCGTTTTAATGAATTACGTAAAAATGTAGGATTACTAAAGAAGGTTGATCGGTACGAGTCCGAGCAACCTTTAACGTTAAAGGCAACTTAACGTTAAAGGTTAACTTTAAAGGCAATGAGCCTTTAAAGGCTCATTGTGATGTCATACAATTTTCTATACGGCATAATCTAACTAACACTTAAAACGAGTTTAAAAATTAACAAAATTCTTACGAAAAAAACCTTCACAAACAGCCTAAATATTTCGATGGTACTACGTAACAAAATATGTAAGCTGACGATACAAATTGAAATATACCATGGATAGATTTGATAACAGGTATTTTACTTATCGAACGATTTCGTTGAAATTTATTATGAACATTAAAATAAGTAACACAATAATATCTTTTATATATATATATATATATATATAAATGAACATTTGTTTGTCCCGTATGCGTTCCTAACCATTATTCGATTGCGATGAAACTTTGGTGAAATGTTGTGCGCACGCCCGCAAAGGTTTCTGAATTAGTTTGGACCCGCTACGTGGTGCTGGGGTCGAGATATTTCGAAAAATTGTATTTATGTCCGATTTGGCTCATATTTAGAACATGTGTTACTTACATGCAAAGAAATATCTCTACGTAAAATTAACCCGCTACGTGGCGCTGAGGTTGAGATTTTCGAAAAATTGTTTGGACCCGCTACGTGGTGCTGGGGTCGAGATATTTCGAAAAATTGTATTTATGTCCGATTTGGCTCATATTTAGAACATGTGTTACTTACATGCAAAGAAATATCTCTACGTAAAATTAACCCGCTACGTGGCGCTGAGGTTGAGATTTTCGAAAAATTGTATTTATGGACCATAAATTCGGCTCATATTCAGAATACACATTAATTACGAGAAAAGAAAAATTTTTTGTAAAAACTATACCCGCTAGGTGGCGCCGGTGTCGATATATTTACGAATCAAACAAACAGATATACAAATAGACTTTCTTCTTCTATATATATGTATATAGAAGACAATGTTCGTATGTGAGTCCGCTATAGACTAAAAAACTACTGGACCGATTTTCGGGCGGAGAAAAGTGGAAAAGGGAAAAATGAAAACAAGGAAAAAGGGGAGTATAGAAAAGGGGAAATAGGTGAAAAGGGATAATGTGAAAGGTTAAATCTTGTGAAGTTCTGTAATGTTCATCTTTTTAATGTTTTATCAAACTTTCAATTGTGTTCATTTAATCTATATATATATATATATATATACTCAAATCTAGCAATAGCGAAGCATTGCCGGGTCTACTAGTATACAATAAATATCACTCTTAAAATGTCAACTCTTGAAAATAACGCTCAGTTTCAATTTTTTAAAGTAGAAACTTTTTTTCAAATCATGAAGGTACTTGTAGGGCTACGTAGAAGATATAACTTCTGGCTAGTTTTTAGCTCTCCAATACTCCTTCATTCTTTCACTGTGCCGCTTTCTTCTTTCTTCCGACCAGTTTTAGTTAGCACATTCCTTCTTCTACTTCTGGATCCTTTTGAATTCTTTTCTAAGCACTCTTCTATCTTTTAAATCCGTCACCTTTATTTGCTATCATTTATGCGATCGCTTGAACCATTTAACGTTCGTCTTGTAACCATTACACTTATCAAAAATTCTCTTCGTAGAAAATTTATTTTAAAGCGAAATAATAATGGTAATATACTGAAAATAAAATATTTTTAATAAAATATTCCAATAAATAACAAAACAAAAATATCTGGCAACGCGGTTACGAAATTTTCCCGGTTGTAATTAATGTAATTCCTCGGCTAACGTTATCAAAATTATAATAATGTCTAAACAGTAATGAAAGTAATTCTTTTCAGAAAACGAAAACAAGTTAAATATTACTGTAGATGTTAATAGAGAAATAAAATTTAACAGCTGCCTCAACCAAACTCAAAATACGGGAAATGTAAAACAAATTCTAAATGCCGAAAGTGTAGGTTTAATTTCTACTTCCTTGTACGAAGTAAACGAAGTATTGTGATCGCAAAACATTTCGGTTTTCTGATTTCGACGAAATACCTATTTTGACCATATCTGAATCCATTTTGACTAGTTTCGGCGTGACGTCTGTACGTACGTAGTATGTATCTCGCATTATTCAAAAACGATTAGCTATATAATGCTGAGATTTTGGATTTAGGACTGTTATAACATCTAGTTATGCACCTCCTCTTTTGATTGCAATCGACTGAACCAAAAGTGCCCAAAAAAACCCAAAATCCAAACAAATTTGGATTTTGGACTTTTTCTTAACTGCAATAATAAACTTTTCAACGATTATCATAAGTGGTACTTATTTTCATTGGTTCCAGAGTTATGGCCAAATAGAATTTTAATAATGAAATATTTGGATCTTACAAGAAGGCATCGGTTCGAATTAGACGTCATCTTTTTTTTTCTTTTTTTTTTTTTTTATTTAAATATATTGATTTATTAACATTTATTAACCTCTCATTGTAAAAATAATTTTACGATAAATAATAAATCAATAATAACAATAAAAAAAAATATGAAAAAATATCAGAAGTTATTAATGAAATAAAATTTTCTGTACATTTAAAAACGTGTATATGTAATTTAATAGGCGTAAAAGTAAGTCATGTGGTGTCCACATCAGTTTGTTTTATTTTAAAATAGGTGGAAATTTTCCAGTATAATTTTAATTATAAAAGGATATTATATTAGTTTTGTGTTAAAAGGTGAACTACTCTGTTGTCCTATTTTCATAAAACATAAAAACTCTAACGTCCAATGTATTGGAATTACTACATTTTTCATAAATTTTTTACCTAAAATAGACTATTCATATACACAAACATGCATATATAATACACATATAATTGCGTCCTAGTTTTTTTTTTTTATTCTAGAGATCTGAAAAGAAAAAAAATGTATAAACAAGGTATTTAAAATGTTGACACGTTACAACACTTCTAACTTCCTTATACAAAGAAACAGAAAAATACGAGTTAACATTGACTATTTTTTCGACTGAAGTTGTCCATTATCATCACTTTTTTTTATTCTCTCTTCGGTAAGAGCGACTTACGCTTAATTACTATTACTCTATTCCTTTTTTTTGCGGATGATAAAATATTAATTTTGTAGCTTGTATAAAAATACCAAACCTTATCGGGAATCGAACCAAGAATCTTCCTGATGAACATCACCGTCGTTACAACTCTTTCACTGAAGTCGACAGATTATTAATAACTATAATAACAAGTATGAATATACCTTCAACTCAACTTACTTTTAGATCAGTTCTCCCCTTTAGATCTTTCCCACTTAAATTTGCAATTTTTATGCTGCTTTTTCTTAGAAACGGTTGAACTTAGTGAACTTTTTATATTTTCTATATCTACTGACATTTTTTCAAGTTGTTATATTCAACTTAGTAAACTTTTACTAAATAAAAGTAAACTTTTTAAAGTTCTAGCCGATCGGCCAAATTTTGGATATTGGGTTTTTGCAACTTCCTTTTTCCTGTTTAGCTTCAGGGAACTACCGTTCACGTATTACTTCAGAGGATGAATGAGGATGATATGTATGAGTGTAAGTGAAGTGTAGTCTTGTACAGTTTTAGTTCGACCATTCCTGAGATGTGTGGATTGAAACCCAACCACCAAACCGGCATCACACCGGCACACCGGCACCACCACACCGGCATCCACGATCTAGTATTCAAGTCCGTATAAAAGTAACTGCCTTTACTTTACTTGAACGCTGGAACTCTCGACTTCCAAATCTGCTCTGATCTGGGAAGACAAGACGCGTTCACCACTAGACCAACCCAGTGGGTTTGAGGGAATATTCAATATTATTTCTAAACAGCTTTTTTCTGATATCTCGAAAATTAGTTGAACAAAAAAGTTGTAATTTCCAACAAATATTTGGCTACATATTTGACAACTAATTTGATCTACCACGTCGGATAAGGGAATATTACGGTATTTATATTTTTATAATGTAATATTTGTTAGGCTTATTGAGTAACAATCCACCTACCAACCGATTGAAGTAAATAACTATACAATAAATAGTTTCTTTATTAGAATTAAGTTCAATAAATAAACCTGTACATCCAAAAGACAAGAGCTAGATGGGATCCGTACTTAAAATATGAATTTTTTTAAACTTTGATTTTCAAGATTGAAAATTCAACTGTCTCGTATTAACTTAATGACAAGAGAACATTTTTCTTTTGTTTTAAAAAAAAACATGGGCCCAATGGGACCCGATTAAGAATTTTAAAAACCTTTGAATTTTTAAAAAGTTTTTGATATTTTATTTCTTTTTCAAGTCACGGTTGATATCAAAATGTTAATATTTATTTTCTCTCAATTATACTTTTAATATTTAAGGTAAAATTACTGCATAATTCACTTGTTCATTTGATCAAAGAAGTTATCGGATCAAAATTTTGTAACAAAATTTTGATCCGAGGTTCAAAATTTCGTTCAAATGGTTCCGAGGTTCAAATGGGGAAATATTTGCCATTCGTTGCCGACTTTATTTTATGATCTATAAGAGAGTTCTTTCCAACTTTCCTGATGAATTTTTATTTTCTATACTTCTTAAGAGGTCATAAAAATGTTAGTACAAGCAAATACATGACATAATACTTTTTAAAAGTTTTAGTTATTATTAGGTGCCAAAACTAAATTTTTTTTTCTTATTGATGAAAATTGATCAAGGGAAAGTGAAAAACGGGTTCGAAAGAGTTACTGACTCAAAAGTAACTAATTTTTGAGTTAACCGAAAAAGTTACTAACTAAAATGTTACTACGAGAGCTGGAAGCTTAAATATATATTAAATGAATTAATTTATTATTTATGTATTACATTCAATTTACGAAACAAATTATCGTAATAAGAAACTAACCTTTCCGACAAAATATCAATGGATTCTAAATGGATAATCGATAATATTTTCAATATCGATATATTTTTATCGAAAATAATTGTGTTTTAAGATCTGATACGATATTGAATGAATGAATTACGATAGTAAAATTTATTAATTTATTTTGTTATTATTATTACTGTTATTTATTGTTTATAAGATTTAATAAAAAAATCTTATGATTTTTTGACGGACAGTATGTTCGATCATGTTAAGCATGTTCTCAGCTAAGAGGGACGCACACACATACAAATGACCTTAAGTAGGGTAGGATTTGTTGATAAAAAAAAATTATAAAAAATACATTTATTGTACACGGGAAAAAAGTTTATTTTTAGTTTAACACATTCCGGAAAGTACCTACTGGATTATTACGATCCATTTCATCTTCGTTACTTTTCTTTCTAATTGATCTTCCTGGATTGTTTTTTTATAAAAAATTTCTAATTGGTTTTTATTTTTTTTAATCTATCTACCTGGTGGCATCCAAATACGGTAGTTTCGCCTATATCCAAGAAAAAAAAAATTTTAATCGTGAAACTTTTTTGTCAACATTAAATTTTACCAAAGTCATATACTCCAAACGACAATTTTTCTATGCGAATAGAAACATTTTTATTTTAGTGCATATGATGTTATCAAAGGATTCATTAAGATATTGTATACATCCGTGCAATCACTTCTATTAATGAGCCAGGTTTTAAAAAAGATCGAAAAAAAAAGTTTTATAATTTCGGCAGAAAGTAAGAGGTACAGGATTTTTGTAAGAATATTCAATCACCTTTTGATTTTCATTTATTAAATTTAGATCATGTATTTTAATTCCCAAGGCAAAGTCGAAATGTCGGTTTGAGATCCGTCGATAAATAAATGAAAGCAGACGGCTCATACTGTACGTTTCATTTCTACTACGCTTTATATCATTTCCGATCCAAAGTAATTTCAAAAATGTTTTATTTATTTATCTGTTAATTTCTTCTTTTCAGAAATGTTTTCCATCAGACTTAAATTTTTCATTTGATTCCCCCATTAAGCTTCTGGATATACCCAATACATTCGTGTTTTTCAACACTATTAAACTCGAAGGAATAAAACGTTAGAAAATCGGCTGAGAAATTGAGAGTATAAGTAGTGTGCAGATGTTTGTAAAACTGAATTTCTCTTTATAAGTAAAGATTGCCAAACAGTTACTGGAAATTCAACTTCATAAGAAACGAAAATTTGATCAAGAAAGAAGTTCCAGAAAAATAGGTTTCTCAAACTAAAAAACATTCTAGCAGATTTTATTTATATATTGTGCAAATATTTTTAGTTTAAAGTGTTAAATTATAAAAAATTTCACCGAAACCATCCTACAGTTAATTATTTAGCATAAATTTCGTACGAATGGAATGCATTCATAAATTTCTGTATTTTTTAAAAATAATAGTTATTTAACGTATTCATTTAGTTTGCTCGTTAAGATTCTTTTTACCGATATAAGTTTATAATAATAATAAATAATTAAGTAAACTGATAATCGGTGAATAACACTCATTCATTATCTGTTGTTATCCAATTAATTACTTGTTCGCAGAAATTAAACGTATCAAGTCGATTTTCCTGTTTGGTTGGGAGAGGAAGGGGGTACATGACGTGTATTTCATTCACGCTCCAAGTAATTCGGCGACCTCAGTTATGGCATAATATATGCACTACAGGTTATTAGAAGGGAAACCCTGGCCCAATTGTCCACCGACAACGAATGTTATCTTGTAATGACATCATATAAACGTCATAATTCGTCACAATTTGGTTATTATAAAAACGTATCGTTGGATTATCGTTTCAATTTTTTCTTTAGTAATGAATTAATGTCGTTCAAAAAGATAAAATACTTGTTTTAATCGTCTTACTAATGCGTAATTTTTTTTAATAATATCCACATAAAATTGAACATTCACTAAATAATGAGCGCTTAAGGTGGACTATTTTATGGAAAATTTAGGGTAATAAAAAAACTGTCTCGTCATCTATCGTAATGAATAATTTTTTTTCTAATTTTAATACCACCATTATAAAGAGCAGAAAATACAAATACAATTATTGTTATTATTATTATTATTATAATATCTCCCGACCTCCGTGGTAACATCGTTACCTTTCATCGTTAAGGTCGCGAATTCGAATCCCGGTCAGTCTAGATAATTTCATACGCTACAAACTCTCTATAATATTCCAAAACTGTTTGAATTTATGTAGTGAATAATCATTACAAAAAAACATTCTGCAATACCATTATATATTAATAAAAATAGTGACTTGTGTATATAAATACCTATTTTCACTTTAACAGAAAACCTGTTTAAAAATTTGACAAAGTTTTACAGTTTAAGTCGATTGTTAAAACAAATAATTTCCTGTTATGGAAATTTCTAAGTTAAAATTATAATCACTAATGTATAAGATTATGATAAAGAGATCGTTTTTTTACCCACGACGGAATGGTATAAGCGTTTGGGGTAAAAGGTTGTGTTTGTATGTCTTGTTACCATTTTTCTCAAAAACTACTGGACCGATTTGGATGCGGTTTTTTTCATTACATAGATATAATTTCAGGACAGGTTCTTAGATAATTTTTACGGTTATAGGCCACTAGGGGACGCTGCAGTATACATGTTTCTTCAAAACGACTTTGTGGATTTAAAAAAAATTTAATTTTATCACTTGTTTAAATACGTGATAGGTTTAATATTTAAAATTACACAGCAATGATTTTCTAAGAAAACGTAAAAAATAATCTCTTAGTTTTTGTTATTAATTAAAAAAAGCAATAATAGTACAAAAAATAAAATTAAATAAGTTTAAATATATATAATTTTGTAAGGTATTATTTTAAGGCGTTTCAATTTTATTAGGTATGCATTAAAAAAACATAAATAGTTTTAAAAATTGTATATCGGTTGAAATAAATTAATGATTTACTATTCTTCATAACTAATAACAAATTAAAAACTATCAAAAGATTTTTTTTTTAATTACAGTTCAAAATCAAATTTTTTTAATTATAATATTCGTTAGTAATTTATAAGAAAGACTCAATTTTTAAAAAATGTTCAAGAACTGTGCCCTTTTAGATTTCTTTTTTTATTTAGTATTTAAAAATTCATCAACAAAGTAATATTGTTTTGTTAAAAATAATTGGTGAAAAGATTTCTCAAACGGTTGAATGCTTTATTAAAAACGGCAAACGGAAGCATAATAGCCCCCGTCTCGTAAGCCGAAGTACTATCTTGAGTTATATGTAAAATGTTTCGTTGTCTAGTTCGGTACAGGAAGACATTGTTAATTTTTTAAGAATATTTTTCCGTTTTTTTTCGCAAAGGTTCCACATTCATAAATATAAACGCATGGATAATTAAAAATGTTTAATTTTCTAAATATACATCTACAAGATTCATACGAGATGGGCACCAGATAACGATCTGACAGCCCATTTTTGTATTTAAAAAAACTCGTTCAGAGTTTTTGAGGGTCCTCTGATAAACGACATTATACCAGAATATATAGAGGCATAACAAAACTTTCAATAATGAAGACAATATTAGCACTTATGAACTTATTTATTAAGGCGCTTCACAGTAAAACAGTACGAATTGATTTTGTTACAAACAAAATCAAATTCATCATCCTAAGAAAACTTGTCATCTAATGTAAAACCCAGAAATTTTGCATTATGGACAACAGAAATACTATCGATATTGTTAATAGAAATTCCATTCACGCGATCAGCAATTTTACGTCTACTTGAAATACACTATGAAGTAGATAAATATAAAAATTTCTAATTATATCTACTCTTATAATTCATCGTAATGTCTTTTTAAGGCTTAGCTTTTTTTATACTTATATATATCTTGTTATTTAAATATTTCTATCGCTATTAATATATATATATATATATATATATATATATATATATATATATATATATATATATATAGTAATTTATTTATTTCTAGTAATACATTTTAAATAAAAAATACATTTGTATTATTCGTAATAATTTTAAGTTTTGTCTAACAATAATTTTTATATTATCTATATAATGGATTATTGCTAAAAATGAGAATAAATTATGTATTTACTTTCCAACTATTCTGTCTTAATTATTACACATTTCCGATAAACTACCGTTCAAAACCTTCTATCATTGTCCTTTACGTCATTCCTAATATCCGGGTTTCATTTCATTAACATTAAAACATAAGAATATTTTTATTTCCTGAATCTATATTAAATACAATTTGAATTCTTTTGCAAATAAAAAAATCTCTTGTTGGTCAATAATTAAAAAAATCTAATATGGACACCCTCATCACTTCCTTTTACGCCTATTAAATTACACACACATTTTTTTTTTTTTAATGAAAAGTACATTTCATTAATAACTTCTGATATTTTTTCATAGTTTTTTTTTTATTGTTATTATTGAATAATTATTTATTGTAATTTTTTTTTACAGTCAGAGGTTAAGAATTATTAATAAATCAATATATCTAATTAAAAAAAAAATTTAAAAAAGGAGATGAAATCTGATTCAAACCGATGTGCCTCCCTTGTAAGATCCAGATATTTCAATTACAATTTTATTTGGCTATAACTCTGGAACCAATAAAAATAAGTACCAGTTATGATATACTGTTAGAAAGCTCTCTGTTGTTATTAATGTAGTTAAGAAAAAGTCCAAAATCCAGTTTTTTTTTTTATTTTGAGTTTTTTGGACACTTTTGGTCGAGTCGATTGCAATAAAAAGGGGAGGTGCACTACTAGCTGTTACAAATGTTCTAAATCCAAATTTCAACATCCTGCGGCTAATCGTTTTTGAATTATGCGAGATACATACATACATGCGTACGTACAAACGTCACACCGAAATTAATCAAAGTGGATTCAGTAGAGTCATTTTTTAGTGAAAATGGATATTTCCGTTGAAATCCGAAAACCGAAATTTTTCGCGTTCACAGTACTTCCTTTACTTCGTTCAAGAAAGTAAAAAAATCTCGTTATAAAAATTGTAAACGAACACATCACCCGAATACCTTTTTATCCATTCAATAATCATATATATCATATGCTTATAAGCTAAATAAACATCAATAGGAAAAATAAATTTTTATATTTAAAAACGAATTAACGATTACACCTCGCAATCGACGTTCGGATTGCAGATCAGTACGGTTAATGAAATGAAACAACAAAATATTTGATGGATTCAATAGTTTGGAGCTAACTTACAGCGGTTACATAAAGGTTAAGATACGTTCCCGATCCGCCTGCATTCAAAATCTTCAAGTTATTTTCTTAATATATGCAAACGATTTTTATTTTAAAAATGAGCTTCGCAAATTGACTTAGATAAAAAAAATATTTAACCAAGAAAATCGATGAAATTGAACTTGTTTGAAAGAAAACCCATTTTAACACTTTTACATCACTTAAAATTTGTCACCGACCCGAATGATAAAGTTGAAAATTGTGTTTGTCCTTACGGACTTATATTATCTTATTTATTTATTCTTTCTTTTCAATTTTGGCCACGTTCCAGCTTCATTTACTTCTTTCTTCGTTGTTGTTTTCTATCTTCCCAGTATTTCTTCTTTTTTTTGCTCTTTGCGTTCTTCCGATCATTTCATTTTCGGATTTTCTTTGCCGGTCTTTTACTCTTGGAAACCGTCTAATTTTGGTTTTAAAGCATCTCTATTTTTAATATCTATTTCTGTTATATTTTTCAATGTTTATTTTTTTTTAACTTTCTTTTAGTTCAGTTTTCCTATTGTAGAAAAAATTAAAAAAATGTATAGTTTTTTATATTTCAAAAAAGTGACACGGTACAGAATGATTAACTAAACTCACTTAAATTTGACCCTATATTAAGATACTATAAAATTTACTCATAACCCTTCACATGACGATATTTTGGGCTATTTTGATAAATTACCAACAACAGTAAAAGTTGATAACTGTTCTGTCTCTGATAAATCATTATTTGGAGAAAAAATATATTCATATTTTTTAAGTACGGTCAGTACAGTAAAATTTATAAAAAATTAAGAATCAAATTTGTAAACATGGAGCTAGTTTTTTCCATTTAAAAAGATTATCTTCGGTATAATTATTTATGAAGTATTACTTTTAGTTGTTACGTCGTCTCTGCCACTCATTTGTAAGATTCTTGATTCGAATCTCTGTCAGCATTGGTATTTATCAATAAAAAAACCTTATTATTAATTAAAAAATAAAACTAAGTTTTATATATGATTCAAATTCTATTTTTTTAGAGTCTGAATATTCATAAGATCAGTATCATTGATGTCCAATTGTTTTAATAGTAATTGATGGTTTAATTACTTCTTCTATTAGGTATAAGGTTTTAATTGATGGAATAGCAATAAAAATTAAAATAATTGCTGGTATTGTTGTTCAGATTGTTTCTATTATTTGATTTTCTGTTAATATATTATTTGATAATTTATTTTTTGTTATTGTTGCTATTATAATTGTTACTGTTAATGTAATAGATAATAGAATTATTATAGTGTGATCATGGAAATTTAATAGTTGTTCTATAATTGGTCTGGCTCTATTTATTATGTTAAATTTTATTCATGATGATATTTCTAAGGAAATTTTTTTAATTTATTAATGAATTTTAAGTTCATGGCAATTTTCTGCCACTCTTAGAATGGCTTAGATACTAGTGGTAGTTCATTAAAAGAGTGTTCAGGGGGTGGTTAGTTTTAGTTTTATTAATTAATTAATAAAATTAAAAATAAAACTAACTCTAAGGTAAAGTAATTAAACGAAATAAATTTTTAATAGCTTAAAAAATAAACGAGAAAATTTTTGTAAAATCTAATTCCTTTCGAAATAGAAAAAATAATGCGTTTCGATACATTCTCAACCCTTCATCCGATTTGAAAAAACTTAATAATCATTAATTAGTTGAATTATTGTTTAATTTTAAAAGCAATCTGAAATATAAAAAATATAGTTTAGGCGCAATTACTGTACATATACATCCATCCAAACTTATAAAAGTTTTTCGATTATTTTTATGTTTTTGAGTGAGGATCCACAAAAGTTAAAAACTAAAAAACATTTTGTACGGTTTTACGATCTATATAAAAAATTCCTTCTATTTTATACTAAAAGAGGCGCAAAGTAAAAAACTAGATAATTATTAAAATAAAC
This sequence comes from Lycorma delicatula, assembly GCF_047948215.1. NCBI lineage: Eukaryota > Metazoa > Arthropoda > Insecta > Hemiptera > Fulgoridae > Lycorma > Lycorma delicatula. The sequence continues at coordinate 106,904,750 of NC_134462.1, forward strand.
TTAAAATAGTAACACCTTTTTTAATTTTAACATTAACAAAACTATTATAACAGAATTTAATTGCGTTAAACAATGATTTCCATGATATTATTAGACTTCTAACATCTTCATTATCTTTTCGCTGAATTACGATCTCGCACTCGCATTCAAATGAAATCTTAGAAAACAATAAATTTTTATAATTATAAACAATATGTTCAAAGGTTTAAAACGATTGTTTTTATAGAATAAGGTGGGGGAGAGTAATATTATAGTATTATATTATATAGAAAGCCCCTGACGCGCAGGATGTGTTAAACGTGTCAAGAACACAACTGCAAAGCGCTCTAACTTTTCTATTCTGTGTTTGAGGCGTTTCCTTTGAAAAAGGAGTTCATTACTGATAAAACTGCTAGATTCATTTTAAAAGAATTAAAGAAAGATAGAAAGGTCGTGTTGTAAAACACGATACTTATAATTTAATAAACAGGACACTGGTTTATTAAAGAGATTTATTACAGCGTGATCTACGCTATAAAAAGTCGCCATTATTAAGATGTGATTTAGCACGTATAAATAATATTTTGATGCTGCCACCGTACGATTTATTTATTCTCTTTAAAGTCAGTTTAAATTTTCTTTAAAGTTTAAAGCCGGTTTAATGAGGTATTATAAATGTATATAAAAGGGGGATTCCGTGTAATATTTTCCTCTTATTTTTCCCGCTATATATACTTTTTCCGATTTTAAAAAAATCCGGTATATTTTGTAATATCATATTTTCCAGTTAATTTCATTTTAATTATCCGGCCTTGGAATATGAAATACGCTTCAAGATAGTCTAGATATAATAATTTAATCGTTGTTTTACTACGATAATCATTTTTACTTGCTTTTCTTTGCCTCACTATGTTTTTTTTTATGTTTGTCCTCAGATCTTGCATTCTTAATTTAACATACTTCCTGACACTGCCGATTGATGAAATTTTGCACAGTTACTAAGGTCGGGTTACAATACAATATTACACCATTAAATTTGCAAACATACCTCCGTACGGGGGTACATTAAGGGTGCGGGTGTAAAAAATTGAAAAATCTGCAAAACGGTTACGCGGGGTTTTGGGGTCGCAGATGACAAATCCGGTAACCGTTTCACATGAAAAATGACAAAAATTTGGTACGGGAGTTTTTGTGCTTCGAATTTACCGCGCTATAAAGCTTCACAATTTCGTTACTTTGTACAGTAAATGTTTGGTTGAAAATTTGTTTAATATTTTATAAATATATCAGAAATTTCATAATGTGATGTTATCTTTTTAAATAGCCTACTAATTAAACTCATGTAATGTATGATAATAATTTGATTAAAGTACGACTAAAAAGTAGAAAACAAGTTTTTAAACATTTTGAAAATTTTTTTTAATATTATTCATTATATTTTGCATATATATTAACATAACTTCACACTTTGGAATGCAGCCCGGTCGGCAACTCTATATTAATTTATTTATAACGCTATCAGTTAGCATCAAACATTCAAATAAATGTTATTTTTCAGCAGCATTTCATTAATAGTTATCGACATTAATCCCACCTACGCGATCAATTTTTGGGTTTTTAAGGATTAAAAACGTGAAGAACAAGTTAAATGTGAGAAAATACTATCGGTTATTCGATGAAGGGAAAACAAACATATATGTTGATGTATCATCAGGTTACCGCCGATAAATCTTTAGATCGGAAAGGCATTCTTCCGATCGATTATCTGAAAGTAGAAATCTCAAATGAAGAAAGGTAGAGTTAAAATTAAAAGATTTACGAAGTACTACAGGAACCATCCATAGTCCTGCTTTTTGAGAGGATTTATAATTTCCACGATAACAAGCGTCCTCACGTTACTCAAACAACGGCAAAACTGTTGAAAAATTTCTATTGGGAATCATCCTTTGTACAGTTCGGATCCCGCGCCAACTGATTTCATTTTTTCTTGGCTTAAAGGAATATTTGAAAAAAAATACAGGCACAGCGAGGAAGACTAAAATGTTATCTACCGGTTCAAGGAACAGATGATAAAGTTCTTCTACAAGAGGATAATCAAGCACATCTTTCAATCTAAAAAATATTTCACCCTCAACGGGAATAAATATTGAAAGACTATTTAAAAGGTACTTTCATTGTAAAAACATTGATTTTGAGTTTAAACAAATTGTTATTAGTTTATGACAAAATAATTATTACAGAAAAATAGTAAGTTCAATATTTTTTAAGTTAAAATACACCATTTTTGTAATATTTATATTAATCTTATTTTTTGCTCTATCTTTCCACACGGTTCGATGATTAACCAACATAGTTTTCCTTCTACTGGAACGTGGTAGCTAAAATTAACGTGGAACTATCTCACGATACTATGGCTTCCCACTTGAACTTGAAATTAATGCAAATTTTTTTCTCAGTTTTTTACCAACAGAAAATAATCTCAAGAACTCTACTAAAATATCATTCATTACTTAAAAAAGTTTAAATAAAGAAAGGTTTTTTAAAATAAATAAAAATTATACGGTTAAATTAAAAGACACTGCTAATTTAGACAGTTACTAAAATAAAAATAACTAAAATTAAACGCCATAGTTATAAAAAAAAATTGAAATACATTACTAGATGCATAACTCTTAAAAAATCATGATCAATACATAAAAATATTTAAAAATAAATACATAATCAGGAGTAAAACATAAAAAAATTATAATAAATAAGAATTCTCGGCCCGAAATTCCAAAACGATGAAACAAATCTGATATCAAAGGACTGAACAAGAAAATCGAAAAACTCTCCAACACAATAAGGGAAAGAAAAATCATCTTCTGTTGCCACATCAAAAGAATGAACCAAAATAGGCTGACTTAATGGATTTTAGACTTCTTTATAGACAGAAACAACTGTTTCAAACGCACTCAAAAAGGCATGAAAGAACTAAAGATCCACGAAAATAACATCACCGATAAAGAAAAGATGAGAACGTCATTGAAAAACAAAACTCTAAATTTTCAAGGAAACGTCTCGGCCAAAAGGAGATCAAGCATGTCGTAAGAAAGAAGGAAAGTCACCTGAGAAAGAAACGAGAGAATATTAGAAGAGAAAAAATAACACACAGAAGTTATTTGATCTAATGTAGATCTAGGCGGGTGAACAAAATAAAAATAAATAAATATTCAAAATATAAATTTACTTTTACCTAACTTCTGTTCAACTTATACGCCTCCAATTAGTATAAGTTGGATAATAAAAATATTTTTACGGTGTTTTTTATATTTTATAAATACGACTGAAATACTTATAATCCAAAAACATTTTTCCTAATATTTTTTTATAATCGAATTGTTTTACCTTCCCGGATTTATTGTTACTCTGCATGCAGTATTAAATAAGTAAAAGTATCCTAATCGTAAAAAATTTTTCACGTCCGAATTTTTGCAGATCTTGATGTTTCATAATCCCCTTCTAATAAAAAAACACAATTTTTCGGCATTACAACACCGATCAGCCTTGAAAGTCTTTGCGCAGTTGACCGTCTGCCTTTGAATAAGACAGATGGACTGGAAGAAATGGAAAAAAGCTGACAACCCTGACAAAGTTGTAGGACTTTCCCATCACACGCGCGCACGCATAACCGTATTTAATTCGCGCGGGTGTGGCGGTACTAGCGGCGACGGTCGGTACTAACTAATCTAATGCAATTTCACAACTTATATAGAACAAATTTCGCTTGCACGCTCGGCAAACTGTAGTCGCGAGGCTTAAAGCACCAGGAGGCGAGTCAATCAGGCGAAGAAGTTCGAGGCCCAGCCAGACCGAGTTACTTTAAAAATTATTCATTTATTTACTTGTACCGTCGTTATATTTTGTGTATCAATTTGACAGTGATTGGCGGAAAATTAAGTCAGTTATCGTGTTCACAAGAAAGTGAAATATATATATATATGTATATATAAACTGGCGGTGGTTTTGGGGTCTGGGGGACCCCAAGATATGACTAAATTTTCCGGAAGTCAAATCATAGAACCCGTTACAATAGGTAACTTTTTTATGAAATCTACCTAAAAAAGGAAGAAGTTTGAGAAATTCGAAGAGAAATCCCAAAAGAAATCAAGATCCACCTGGACAGAAGAAAGAATAAAGAAAGAGTGAGATAACGATTGAATTCTGGGAAAGATAAACAAAATGAAATTATTGTCGCGATCCACGGCTGGAAAATTCGAAAAAAATGAATATAAAATGAACGTAATCGAATCGTAAGTATTAAATTAACTGACTATATAAAAAAATACGTATACCAAATTGTGTTGTGTTAACGAGACCAAGGCCCGTACACTTTGTTAACTGTGTTACTGAATTGTGCGTTAATCTATTTTATATAAACTCGTATACTTTACGATATATAAAATATAAAGAACAGATTGTTACGTTAAATTCTGCCATAATTTTCCTAATGACCTATAATATAACTCGCTTGTCGAAGCGAGTATTAAAAGGCGTGCACACCGTGAACGACTCGAAATGTGATGTATGTATTAAACACACCACTATAAAGTTTTCACCTTGAGACTTTTAACTACATATTCACGTCTTTCTCACGTCGCTTGATTTTATATATAACTACCACGGTGCTGTTTTGTTCCCTTCACTAATAAGAGTATTAAATATCCACCGAAATACGAGTATATACACGCCATGCATAATATACACTATTAAAACTGGTCGGATTACAGTTGAAAAGCTAAATCTTAGATTTTATTGTGTCAAATTTCAGTTTTTAATCGAAACATACAACTAGATTTCAGTACCATTATCTTTCTCTTTAATGCGCTTTCATTATTTTACATTAAAACAGATATTTTAAAACATAAATTATTACAGTTTTTTGACAACTAATTATTGAAAAATTGGCCGCATAATTACTAATTTTTATTGTAATCGCGAAAAATTTCGGTTTTCAGATTTCAACGGATATATTCATTTTAATCATCTCTGATTCCATTTTGACTAGTTTCGGAGTGACGTCTGTACGTAAGTATGTAGCTCGCATAACTAAAAAACGATTTTCCGTAGGATTTTGAAATTTTGGATTTAGGACTGTTGTAACATCTAGTTGCGCACCTTCGCTTTTGATTGCAATCCACCGGACAAAAATATCCAAAAAAGCCAAAAATCCAAAAAAGTTGGATCTGGAACTTTTTCTTAACTGCAGTAATAAGCCCTCATTGAGAGCTCTTCAACGATGTATCATAAGTGGTAATTATTTCCATTGGTTCCAGAGTTATAGCCAAATAAAATGTTAATTAATGAAATATTTGAATCTTACAAGGGGAAGGCACATCGGTTCAAATCCGACTTCATCTCCTTTTTTTTTAATTTAAATATATTGGTTTATTAATAATTATTAACCTCCGATTGTAAAAAAAAATTAACAGTAAATAATAATAACAATAAAAAAAATATGAAAAAATATCGCAAGTTATTAATGAAATAGAATTTTATGTACTTTTCATTTAAAAAAAATTTGTATATGTAATTTAATAGACGTACAAGGAAATCATGTGGTGTCTACATCAGATTTTTTTTCTAGAAGGCGGTTTTATTCATTAATCCTTGGTTACATATCTCATATCGGTTTTGATCAGTAAAGAAGAATATCAGGCAACATTCTACTCTTACTTCTAACTTCTTGTTAAAAATAATAAATAAAAAAAATGAATTTAAATGTCATCATATTTTACATTTCAAACCCAAATGTAGCCAATTTCCTGTAAATAATTCACTAATAAGTACTTTAATTATAATTTTCCTCGATCAAACTCAATCGTGTGGGTGTATGTTTATAAAAGATGTAATTTAGTACACAGTCTTAATGATTTTTAAAGAAAAAGAAAAGTAGAATGGAAATACAGAAAGTTAATTAAAGAAATATATATGAGACAGACAGCACCAATGAAAGTAAGTAAAAATGTAACCGACTGGATTGGGTGAGTATAAACTGATGTATTTGGTAAAGATGCTGCTTCCCACAGACACTGTTCAACATTTACATTGAAGATATAATACGGAATATATTAAAAGAAACAGAAGATGGAATAAGTATAGAAGCACGAAAAATAAGACGCTTATGATTTTCTGATGATATTGTAATTCTAGCTGATGGTACGCACGCTCTTCAAAAATTGATAATAGCCGTGGAGGAAGAAATGAAAATAAATAAAGGAGAAATGAATTAATGGAAGTTAACAAAAAAAGAGGATTTAGAGGTAAGAACAGGCGAAGAAAAAATAGAAAAAGTAAAATTTACAAATATTTGTCGGATTATGGTGACGGAGAACTGGAAGAGCGAAATGGAATTAAAGGAAAGAATAACGATGATGAAGGAAGTCTTCAGTAATTAGAGAGAATTACTGTATTTTAAAGTTTGGATTTACAGTTAAGAAAGAAATAAGAAATAGGTTAGGTGTTTAAGAAAGAGGTCAGCCAAACGCTATGTAAGGCATGTCTTCTTATAGACGGATGGACGGATAAAGTGAGGACCGAGGAAGTGATGAACAGGATTAAAAAAAAATCCCACATATGAGGGAAGTACACAAAAGAAAAGGAAACCGGTTAGGATATATGGTTAAAGGGAATTTTGAAAATTGAATCGGAAGGGTTAGTTAAAAGAGAAAGGAAGGAAGAAGAAAAATTAAGTTAATAGCTGACGTGAAGATCGGATACCACAATGGGTCGAAGGAGAAACGGGTGGAAGCTTGGGACAGGGAAGATGCTCACAGCAGAAGCGAAAGAGACCTGACGCTAGGCAGAACACTAAACGATGATACAGGCGTGGTGGTGTTGTGGTCTCAAATCGAAAAATAATAAAAAATAATCGGAACATTTCCTAAATATAATTTTTCTACATTTAATAGTTATTTAAAGGTGAATTTTTTTTGAAGTGGTTTCCATTTCTAGGAAACAAATTTTTTTCCTAGTTTTTCTAGGTGTTTTTCTAGGATCGAAATATAATATTGCTGAAGTCTATTGAAATGTAGTTGACATTCAACTTCCTTACAAATAACAGTTTCACCAAAGGGATTCATTGTTCCATTATCATCATAATTTCAGAGAAGGTAACTCTTACTGAAGCCTCCTCAATGTGAAGCCTCAATGTGTGTGTGTGTACGAGTGAGTGAGTGAGTGAGTGAGTGAGTGAGTGAGTGAGTGAGTGAGTGAGTGAGTGAGTGGGTGAGTGGGTGAGTGGGTGAGTGGGTGAGTGGGTGAGTGGGTGAGTGGGTGAGTGGGTGAGTGGGTGAGTGGGTGAGTGGGTGAGTGGGTGAGTGGGTGAGTGGGTGAGTGGGTGAGTGGGTGAGTGGGTGAGTGGGTGAGTGGGTGAGTGGGTGAGTGGGTGAGTGGGTGAGTGGGTGAGTGGGTGAGTGGGTGAGTGGGTGAGTGGGTGAGTGGGTGAGTGGGTGAGTGGGTGAGTGGGTGAGTGGGTGAGTGGGTGAGTGGGTGAGTGGGTGAGTGGGTGAGTGGGTGAGTGGGTGAGTGGGTGAGTGGGTGAGTGGGTGAGTGGGTGAGTGGGTGAGTGGGTGAGTGGGTGAGTGGGTGAGTGGGTGAGTGGGTGAGTGGGTGAGTGGGTGAGTGGGTGAGTGGGTGAGTGGGTGAGTGGGTGAGTGGGTGAGTGGGTGAGTGGGTGAGTGGGTGAGTGGGTGAGTGGGTGAGTGGGTGAGTGGGTGAGTGGGTGAGTGGGTGAGTGGGTGAGTGGGTGAGTGGGTGAGTGGGTGAGTGGGTGAGTGGGTGAGTGGGTGAGTGGGTGAGTGGGTGAGTGGGTGAGTGGGTGAGTGGGTGAGTGGGTGAGTGGGTGAGTGAGTGAGTGAGTGAGTGAGTGAGTGAGTGAGTGAGTGAGTGAGTGAGTGAGTGAGTGAGTGAGTGAGTGAGTGAGTGAGTGAGTGAGTGAGTGAGTGAGTGAGTGAGTGAGTGAGTGAGTGAGTGAGTGAGTGAGTGAGTGAGTGAGTGAGTGAGTGAGTGAGTGAGTGAGTGAGTGAGTGAGTGAGTGAGTGAGTGAGTGAGTGAGTGAGTGAGTGAGTGAGTGAGTGAGTGAGTGAGTGAGTGTGTGTGTGTGTGTGTGTGTGTGTGTGTGTGTGTGTGTGTGTGTGTGCGTGTGTGTGTGTATTTTACTTTCTCGCCAAATATAGGTAGAATAGTTAATTTAAAGGGGAAAGTACACTATATGATCATGTCAAAAATGGAGTATCTGGTTTTTTGAACATTTTTACGTTTTACGGTTTACGTTTTAGGGTCCAACTAATTCATTTAGACCAAAAAAACATTTTTGTGTACGTGTTATGTATGCACATATGTGCCACACTACTTTTGGCCTTATATATCAGGATTGACCGAGCTGGTCAAATATTTCTATAAATGGGACATTAATCATATTAATTCTTTTTCAAAATTCGTTAAGTTGGTAGGGGATATCACAAAAAAATCAATTTCGATCTTCTTCAGGGTCATTTTAGAGAAAACTATATTAAAGCAAAATTTTACCTACAATGCACAATGCAGATAATCCTATAAAGTTTTGTTAGAAAATCAACCCCCGACTCTAAAGATTTAAATACATATTTTTTGTTCTTTTGTTATATCTCCTTTCAGTTTAAATATTTATCAAAACTTTTTTTTTAATTTTATACCTCTTATATAGAACAATCAAGAATTATCAACTACTTTTTTTAAATTATAGACCCCGGACCTAAACTACAAAAACGTTTGTTCTTATTTTAGCCTTTATTGACGGGAGTGCTAAATTTATAGAATAATTTATTACGCAAATTTGTTAATAATAAGCTATATATGAATATTTTTTTAAATTTTCTTTTTTTTTTTTTGTCTGTCTTTTAATTTGTATTGTAAAGTCATGAAATACTTTGCCAGCTTTTATATATATGAAAAAATATAGGTTTTCAGGTTGAAAGGTGATCGCAGTTTTTCCAGTTTTCCAAATATCCTAACATAACTGGGTTAAATTGTAAGATTTTTTAGAAGCCAGTTTTTTTTCTAATAGAAACAGTTCATTATTTTTTTTTTATCCTTATTATTAAATATATATATTTTTTTAAATAAAATATTCTTTTACACGCATATTTTTTGTAATTTTTCTATATAAATTTAATGTATTTATCAATCGAATACCTTCCTGATGAAACCGTCTTTAAAAACAATTTTGCTCGTAGAAGGGTAGAATCTACGTTTGTAATCTTCTTTTTATTCTTCAGGAATATTTATTTTTTTAATTAATATTTTATTCACATTTTTTAATAGAATTTGTTTACAAAGATGTATCCTTATATGTACATAGTAGCGTAAAAAAAAACCCCGATAAATATGTTTTCCTAAAATAAATAACGGACATATAAGTAATATACATATCGATAGGTTAACCGCTTAATAACGTCATCGAATACATAACAATATTATTAATTAATTCTCTTCTAATTCATTTAACGAAATAAAACGGAAAGAAAACCCCCACTCTTAGCAAGATGCATTTGAATTAGTTATAATAAGCCGGTGACCTCCGATATTACCATAATACTCCTATCCTATCTACAGTAGAAAACAAACAGATAAAAATATTACGTATAAATTAACTAATGATAGTAAACTTAAATCGTTTGTTAACATAAAATACACGTTTCCCTTGTACCATTATTTCCTTGTTAAATCGGTGCACAGAAAAAGTATAAAATTATTCTGAAATAGAGAACGTAAAATAATAAACCATTCGGCTACAATTTTATGCGAATTAATAATTCGGTAATAGAAAAGGAAGATTACAATTAAAATCAATTAACCGACTCGATACGTAGTTATTTAAATTTTAATGAGTTATGTATGTAATATAAAAGATATACATCAGTTCTAACCAGGAAAGATTAGGGTTTCGTTATATCCCGAGTTCTGAGATATTTATACACGTTTATAAAAAATCTACCTGCCTTTATTGATTCGAAAAATTACTGTATTTTTCTAAATTTATCATTTTCCTGATATGTTATTTATATCTGGTAAAAAGGATATAGTTTCAAAAATATAAACAACAAAGAAAGAGCCGGTATACATGGAACGCTGCATTAAAACAAACACCGTTCAATTATCATAAGGTAAAATTAAACACCGTTTATACATAAAAATATTTTACTTCTTATTTTCCGATTTCAGTAGATAGAATTTAAACAATTTATGTTAAGTCGTCAGCCGGAACAAAATGAAAAATACAAAAACATTTTTAATATTCCAAAGCGCGTTTCGAAACTCTGCTCCATCTTCAGAAAATCACCGACTAGTTTTTTTTATTCGTTCCGAAACGCGTTAAAAGTATATAGACAACATAGAGAGAAATCACATAAACGGAAATAATTTATTAAATTAATTATCAATTGTGACCTAGATAAAATAAGATGAACCCAAAACAAATTTTAATTTAAGAAATTAAAAATTTCTTTTGCCGCGCAAAAAAGACAATGAAGAACACTTTAGAAGGAATTATTAACTCTTAAAAATGTTACAATATTGATTACTTATAAAAGTAATATATAGCATTATTTACAACGCAATACCGTAAAAAAAAAGAAAAGTGTTTTTTATGGTTAATTATTTGTATTTAATATAAGGCACACATTTTTCTTATATACACTCAATTAAATTATAATTATCAACTCCGCATGATAATTCTTAAACGTTATTAAACCACAAATTTTTATTACACGACTGCCCAAAAAGGAGTGTAATGTATTTAGGGTGTATGTATGTTTGTTCCACCGTAGCAGCTCAACGACTGGACCAATTTAGATATGTGAACTCGCGTTGGAATACTATGTTACCGTGAGAGTCATAGGCTGTGTATATATATATATATATATATATACAGCCAATAAATAATATATGTTTAAATAAATTTAAAAGATTTGAAAACAAAATTATACTATATTCAAACACTACATACAAAATTGTCAACCGCACGCACGTTAATTATCCTATTTTAAAGAGCAATGTTTTGATTAGCCGTCATGTTTTCGTGTTTTTTAATTTTTTATATTTATCTCGTTATTTTTTCATCTATATAGTTACACCGTATAGCTAAATATGTATATATATAAAATCTACTATACAAAGAAAGTAAAAAAGTGTACAAATCGAATAAACTTTCCCATAACAGGTTTTTTGCAGGGCTCTAAACGTTTTTGTCGTTGACTGTCCCATTTGTCGTTCATGTCCCTTTTTGTCCTTGACCCTCTTCTTTTTTATCGTTTTTGGACTAAAACTCACGTATTTTTACTAATATTACAATAGTACCACGTAGTATTTTGTACTAATTATATGACTCAATTACATTAATATTTCGTCACTTTAATTGAATATTTGAACGACTTCATTCACGAGTGTAGGATAATAAGCGTATTTATTTTTTCCTCAGTTATCATTTTACTTGATATCATCAGACTAGATGAACTGATTTTTATGAATTTTTTTACAATGACTTCTGAGATACGGATAATTGTTATTTAATTACGGTTATAATTCATCAACGTGATCAGGAGATGCGAAAAAATTGGTCCCCTATCTCAAAATTTAAGTAGAATAATTTTTTTACGGAATTCATTATTTACGTATTTCAATGTTCAACTTAAATTTCCTCTTAAAAAGTAGCCTATCAAGGACGAGGCCTTCGGTTGACAGCGTTACTGGCTTTGTCATATAACATTAGGCTTACATTTAAATGAATTTACATAAATGATATATATATATATATGTAATTACATATATATATATATATATGTAATTTTAATTTCTTATAATTCGGATTAAAAATTATGAATCATACTCATGAATCGTATTTGTTTATCCGTAACGAACTATAGTAATTTATGAGAACAACGGAAGTAGACGCTTACCTTGTAAACACTTAATTAAATTTCTAATAACTTAATTACACATGCTATAATACCGTTCTCCTACACATTCCAGCTTGTCGTTACCGTTTATGAAGTCTCTAAAAAAGGGAGCCAGCCGTCTGAGCCCGGCCATCCTTCTGCTGTTCGTTATTATACAAGAAGCACTTCAGACATAATTGCCGATCTCCATAGTGGAGCGGTAACGTCTTGACCTTTCATCCGCGAGCCCCGGGTTCGAATCCCGGTCAGACGTGGCATTTTTCATACGATCGAAATTCCATTTCCATATCATATCCCACGCAAAATCTTCAAGCTTACGTGCCGATATCACCAAGCAAAAAAAAATTTATGTAGAGAAAAAATTGACCGAATGCAATATACTAATGTATGAAAGAGACAAGATAAATCGATAAATTCGATTGAAAACATAATACATTTTCTTAAACTTATCAAAAATGCGTTTCTTCATAACGAAAAAAAACAATTTGAATAACAATTTCAGCTGCGACTAGAACGAAAAATAATTATCGGTAACGACTTGTCACATTTAGTCCAAAAGATAATAATATAAAAATTCAATTATATTACTCAGTTCGGTTTATATTTCGTCTAGTACGTTTTATACTAAATATCTAAAATAAAAATTTCCATCGACGAATACGGTACGTAGCAACAAATATAAATCGAGATAATAAATTATTGTAATAAGCTCATTCACAAATATGCGATTTATTTTACCCAATAAATATGACAATTTTTACGATACAGGAAAAAGTGAAAAATGTTTTTTGCCTCTACCCGTTTAATGTAGGGTTCGATGCTACACACCGGATGAGAAAAATGTACATCCCTAAATAAAAATACTGAACTATATCAGATATTATTATTCTACTCTGAGTAAAATCTTGAGATACAGGAGTAATGAGGACACGCACGTATTCACTTCATATCACCACCTCCTTGACCGACTGTAACGAAAATTAAGCGACATCATTGACCGTATTCTTAAGTCATCCAACAAAATTTTCATATAAAATATTACCTCGATCTTAAACATCAAGCAAAAAAATAAAAAAGAGAAAAAAAATTACGCTTACTTTCACCCATCTCTGCACAAAATAAGAAAATACGTAACTAACGTGATATTATAATGCAATGGAATTATTTATGTAATACAAAGGGTGTAACTTGTCAAAAAAATACAAAAAATAAAAAAAAAGGTTTTTTCGGGCAACCTCTTTATAGGGGTCAGGAGAAACCCCTAAGGATCTTAGGGGTATTAAGTTACCTAAAAATAAATACTTGTCTTTTAAGTAAAATTAAAAGCCTGCTTCTTCACCAATCTTGATCACATTAATTTGCATGAATGACATATACACATAAATAATAATCGTGCCAGATTTTATCCGAACAGGTTCATCCAATCTAGAGATATCACTAAATAAAACAAGCTTACCTGAATACACACACACATATATATATATTTTTTTTTTTCAATGCTGAAATTGTGTTTTTTTAATTACAGGGATCACAAGATGAAAAGATTTTATACATTATAACTATATATGCGAAAAAGTAAAAGTATTAATTTTATATATTAATAAAAATTATTATCTATAAAACGAAGATAATAAAAAACGAGTCAAAACAGTATCTATAACGCATTATTTCAAACAGAAGTACATTAATTTGTTATTTTACAATATCTGGCCCTATCTATCTTGTTTGTGACTCATGTAAAATACTTTTAATAAAAGAGGTATTAATCACGCATGCTTTCTCTGACAGTACTCAATTTCAATATACTTTGGTCAATAGAGTAAGGTACTACTTCACTTGTAGGAAGCCGAATGTAGTCTACATACCGATGAGCTAAGCGTACTGATTTTTAATATTAAATACGGCTCAGCGAAGAAGACGATGAGAAACCACAACAAATATATATATATATATATATATGTGTGTGTGTGTGTGTGTGTGTGTGTGTGTGTGTGTGTGTATACATACACGCGCGCGCACATCGCATACATGCTCATAATTTTATGTAAATTGAAAATTAATAATAATATAAAATTATTCAGAAATAGTATTATCCTAATCTCGATGATGGAATAGTAACATCTCTGCCTTCATTCAAGAGGTTCCAGGATCGATTCCCGATGAGGTTTGGGATATTCCACATATATTACAAAAATTCATTCTCGCAATTAGTAACTAAGGTTAAGTACATTAAAATTTGTCTTCTTCTTCTTTTTAATAATTTTTTACTTTAGACACAGTGGCTTTATAATTTGTTCATAGAACAATAAGTAAATAAGATGTATTTGAATCAATGCCGAGTTGCCACAGACCCAGCGGCTTGTGACTTAATAATGGAATAGAAGAGCACTCCGTACGGCCAGACCAAAAAGTCAGCTAATTGGAACGATAAGGCAAACCAAGAACATTGTTCCTCAGCTACCTTGAAAAATCACTGATCGTGTTATTCAATAAAGTGACCGCCAAATAATTCGGGCGGCCAAACGATTTTGATACCGTAGGCTGATCAGAGAGATTTCCTACCGAACGGTTTGCAATTTAAGGTCATTATATATAAGCCTATTACTTACGTATCAAGGTATGTTGAGCATTTTCCGCATTGTTTTTGTTTGGAACCGTTTAAGTAAGTCAATACTGAAGTTGCACGCTGTACCCCACAATTCAAATCCGTACGTCCAAACAGGCTTCAAAACGGATCTGTAAATCAATAATTTACTTTCTGCTGAAAGCCGAGATCTACCAGCCAATAAATGCGTTTAAAGTAGAGATCCAACCGTTTCCGCTTAGAAGTGATATGTTTCGCCCAAGTAACTCGTCGATCAAGATGAAAACCCAAATATTTACAGTCTTGAGATCTCGGGATCGGAACATTGAAGATAGACGCGATAGTGTTCCTTACGAAGGATGAACGTGACGTGCTTTGATTTTTTTCGTTTATTTTTGTTTTCCAACATGTAAGCCACGATTCGAAGAGAGTGACATAATCTTAAATGAAACGAGACGCAGTAGTCGGATATTCGAGGACAACAAGAATTGCAAACATTGCAACTGTGTTATCTCTCAAAAAAAAAATAATAATAAAGAAATATAATAATAAAAATAATAAAGAATTACTCTTATCTAATGTTAAGCTTAGTAAATTATTTTAAATAACAAGCAGAGCTTGTAACGGACAATTTTTTGTTTCATCACCAAAATAATTATTTATTATCGAGGTATAAATAATAAATCCATATAGTACAGATTTATTTATTTGGCTTTCAGATTCATTAATTCAATTACAAATTTTACAAAAAATTTTTTTTTTTTTTAATTTTATTTTATCTTCGTCATACTTAGAGATGAAAATTTAATTTTTTAACCTTCAAATTACAAAGTATTTTACTCTGAGTCGTATTAGGTCTATTATTATCCTGCCCTTAGGTATCATTAATAGAAAATAAATTTATCTTTTAAACGTCAATACACTATGATGTCTGAAAATCATTACTTTGAAGTAGTAACCTATATAAACATTTACTCTTTTTCTGTAAACGAAGAATTTATAAACGTTAACCCGTTTACACGATTAGGAGAAGTCGATACATAGAAACGGTAAAAGTACTGACTACTAATCAAATATATCGATTCTAATTTATCGATAATAATTCTAATTTAATCGATTTATCGATTCTAATTAAAAAAACAAAGTGTTTTTAGATTAAAAAATATGTGTGAAAGGCGGTTCAGATCGATTTAAAAATTATGAACGGCCAAAGTTTTAGAATAAATATTTCAAATACGTAAAAGTATTAAAAATTCTTTTTTTTTAATAAATAGGATTTTTAAATATTCCAAAATTTTTCATAAAGTATCAAATTTGGGCTCCCAGTTTAACATTTTTTATTTACCCAAAAAAAATTTGTCGGATACTTTATTTGAGATGATACTTGAAAAAAGCTTTTTAAAATTCTGAAATAGTATAAATTGCCTTATCTGATAAAATTTATAATTAGATCTTTCAAATTTATAATTATTCTTCATAAGAATTTAAATAGATTTCAAATTACTAAGAATTATAATTAATTTTTCAATTTTTAATGGGTATTTAAATGTAGATTCTAATGTATTAAATTTTATACGTAATAATGTTATCACAATAAAGTATCCTTAAATTCTATTTCCCAGTTAAAGACAGTATTATGTTAGTGTATTAAAATTTATGTTTCAGGTAATGCGGTACCATGTGTGTTATAATTATATGAACAGTCTTACCCAGGACCGTTATTCACAGTAATGTTATTTTAATAAATTACACACAAAGATATAGAATACAATTTTCCTGATCCGTTACCAAATCCAGTTCAATAAATCATAATGACTGAATTTTTATTGTAATTTTTTTTTTTTTTAATTTATTATTTCACGAAGATAAATTATGTGGATAAAAAAAATATGTAAGAATATCAGTGTAGTAAGGATTACAACACTGGATCATACATATAAATCGGTTCAGCCGTTAAGCTGCAACGGTGGAATAAACACTAAATACATTACACTCCTTTTGGGCTATGGGATACGAGGTTTCCAAATCGTTCAGAATGAAGCGTTGAGATGCAAGTTATTCAAAAATGACCGATTCATCTAATAATTTTTTTCAAATTTTTTTATATTTATATAAATATATATACGAGTAAATATATATATACATATTTATATAGCCTATGACAAAATATTCTTTTCTTTCGGTTAAGCCATTGAGCTGCTATACTGGAACAAACATACATACATACAAATATATACTCTGAACACATTCCACTCCTTTTTGGACAGTCGTGTAAAAACACTAATTCAATTTGAGGGTACAACTGCTCTTACTCCTAAAAAAAAAGTAGCTTGTTCCTAATGAACAATTTTTTTTTAACCAAAAAAACTTATATGAGTACAATTTGCATTAATTACAACCCCCCCCCCTCGAGGTACAGCAGCCCCAAAACATCTACTTCCCCCATTAAAAATAAGATTTTTAGAATTTATCTCTAAGAGAAAAACCGTCAAAATAAATTTTATAATTTTAAAAATGTTCTTTACATTTTAGCTATACCGTTAGTAAATAAAATAAACATAATTTTCAATGTAGATTTTTATTATATTTTTAGATTCTATATTTTAAAAACAAAGGGTAATAAATTTTTTTTTAATTTAATTTATTTTTTTAATAATAATACATCTGGAACATTCATTTTAGTTCAAAGGATACTTGATGTTAGGGATGAAAGGACTGCCCCGTACGGTATAAAAATAAATAAAGAATACAAGAAAAATCAGGGAAGAAAGATACCAAAGATGAAACTACAAAATAAAATTCTTGAAGTAGAAAAAAATATTAAATTATTGGACAGTAAACTGCGAGAGGATGGGAAGATCGGTGGAGAAACAGGAAGAAGAATATAAATTTTCATAAAGAAAATCTTTAAAAAGTAAAAGAGGACTAATGTAAAGTAGAGAAATGCTAGGAGAAAGAAAAGTAGTGTTATAGCGGACGGCGTATACCTGTGCACATTGCGTGTGAGAGAGGTAGAACAGGTGAACAATTAGATAGTCGTCCTTTACGAAAACATCTCGTATATCTCCGTATACTTACAATTAAATTTTCAGGATAGTTAGTTATATTTTCAGGATAGTTAATAGCGTGGTAAGCCAGCCGTCAGCCTATGTACACAGCAATACGCCGCCCGCTAACCACGAGTGCTTTACGCCACTTCTGATCAACGGTAGAGAAACCTGGGTTATAAGATAGAAAAAAGTTAATTATAAGCTATGAGAATTAAATATCTTAGAAAGGAATCGCAATAAGGAATCGTATGAGAAATCTAACTCGTCAAATTATTTTTCTATTTTCTTATTTCTAGAAATAAGAGAATGCAGATAACGTATCAGGGAGTGCAAGACTAATATGATACGGGCACGTTAAGAGAATGAAGGAATAAAAGTATACCAAGAATTAGGAGATAAATGAGAAGGAACCAAAAGAGACATAAAGAAAAGGCGGCGATATAAGTTAGGAAATATATTACTGGTAGTTTTACGATCGGTACAACCGGCTCATTTCGTGCTGAATTTAAACGAATCGACAATTACAGCAAAAATGAGTTAATGAACTGAAAATTATAACAGAGTACGTGAGTTGAAAGATTGCCCCTCGCCGATCGTGTCATTTATTAGAAATCGACTGATCTTATATGGTTAGACAGTACAACAAACCTCACTCGTACCGTCCCGCCTAAGCCAGCCGACAGTTCGGTTGACAAGACAGGAGCAAACCTTTACCTCAGTGTACGCACGGAAAGCACTAGTTGGGTTGGTAGGGAGCCCACCGAACTGGTCAAGCGGTTAACTTAGCCAAAAATAAAAAAAAAAAATTATTTTGAACTTTTTCTTAACTGTAGTTAGTAAGTCCTCATTGAGAGCTTTTCAACCGTATCATAAGTGGTACTATCTTCTTCGGTTCCAGAGTTATAGAAAATTAAGTTTTAATTAATGAAATATTTGGATCTTACAAGACAAATCGGTTTGAATCAGACTTCATCTCCTTTTTTTTAACTTTTTTTTTATTTAAATATATTGTTTCATTAATAATATTAACCTCTGATTGTAAAAGAATTTTTATGATAAATAATATTTCAATAATAACAATAAAAAGAAATATGAAAAAAAGTTATTAATGAAACAAAATTTTATCTACTTTTCATTTTTTTAAATGTGTATATATATATATATATATATATATATATATATATATATATATATATAATTTAACAGGCGTACAAGGAAGTCATATGTGGTGTCCAAATCTGATTTTTTATATTTTGCAGAATGAATGACATAATCTGTTAAAATGTAGTTTTATGAACGAATTTATATTTATTGAACAGTCATTTACTTGCTATTTCCTCACTTAAAATATTTATCGGCGAACCACACCCTCTTAACGAAAATAATAAGTAAATGAGAAGGCAAATATAATTAATCCGATTCGCTTTTCATGAAACGTTTTTTTTTTTTTATTTACAGATCGGGTACAATTTAACAATAAAATATAAAGCGATGAAAATTTTACCAAATACAGAATTGCATGCAAATTTCTCAGAATTTTTTTTTTTTAATTTCAATCTGAGAGGTTCCTTTCCCCTTCATTTATGAACTGTAATATATTCTGAATTATATGCTACGGATGAATTTCAGTAAAAAAAAATATAGAAAAAAATAATCTCAAACGTTTCGTATAAAATAATTGTTATTTTTTCCACATTTTAACTGAGGATTCCATTCGGTATAGTAAATAATCCTCTAACACCCGTAGAAACACCGGATAATTCAGATACTAGTTAAACAAAAACGAATGTCTAATAGAAAAAAAATGAATAAACTTAAAACATGGGTCGCTTGTTTTAATAATTTATGGAAAAAAAAACGAACGGATTTACACCGTATAAGTAGGTTATACAGCAAATATGACATTGATATTCGTCCGTAATATGTTACTAAATAATATTGAAAAAGTAATAATATTATCGCTTCTAAGAATAATATTCAACACCTAAATCTACAAAAAAAGCCCTTGATTTTATAACGGCGTTATTTATCACGACTATTATAATACCAAACAGAAAAACGATTTGTCCACCGTGTTAAAAGATATTGTAACTAATCAAACCACTAATTCTAGTAAAACAGTAAATAAATTAAAAGTACTTTACTAGTCAGGTCTAGGTCGTGCAGAAAACAAGCGCGGTGCGGTTTTAACACGAGTAGTTTGCTTTGTCGGACGGTATAGGTGATAGGCCGACTCATAACACATCGTAACGGCTGCAACGGCGGCCGAACTCGAGGACATTGATCCAAAACAAATGACCTGAATCGGATTATGAGGGACACCCGTAAACACGCTGCTCACCTTTACTGATATCGATGACGTCAGTTATATCGCTGAATAATAATTATAACGCCTTTTTTTCTTTAATTTTCAATTAAAATAAATAATATTTTTTCAACCGTGTAAATCTGAGTTATTTATAAAATATTTCAATTTATAATCGTGAATCATATTATAAATGAAAATATTATAGAGCTTTGGTATGATTGTTTCTTTTATATATATACATATATATAATTTGTGGGTACTGAAATTTAGATGATTATTAATTTGTTTAATGAGGCCTAGCGGTCAGAAGATGGAAAGGTAAGGAACAAAAGCTTTAAAAATATTCAGTAATAAAAAAATGTGAAAAGTTAGAATTTTTGAAAAGTTAAACGATCAAGAAATTACATATCCCAGTAATTCACATTATGAATGATAATTCAAATCTCAGTTGAATTTAGAAAGTACTTTTTTAATAACTAAAATCAAAGAAAAGCCAATTATATTTCTTCTAATTAATTGATTTATTAAAAGTGTATTTTTTGTATAAATGATTTTCAAAAAATGTTTAAGGAATTTAAATAATTCACCAATTAAAAAAAAAAATAATCGATATTAAAATGTTTTTATTGTACTATGTACCGGGTGTTAACAAAGTATAGCAATCTTAAATAAAGTTTTAATAATTAAAAAAAATGAAATTAAGCAAATGTTCTTACCTCAAACCGATCTACTTTTCTATATAAGACTACCATACCTCAAGCACCCGGGGGAAAACTCAAAAATGTTTAATATAAAAAATAATATTGTGACACACAATTTCCAAGGGCGTTGTAGAAAGAAAATACAATCCTAACCGAAATTGAGGTCATTTAATGTTTCACTCAGCTTGTTTCAAAAGCGGTTTATATTAACTCTTTAATCGTTAAACATACAAAATAAAATTTTGCAAATCCTATCTCGAAACGATCTATTGTTTGATACCGTGTACTGTAAGCCACGTTTGAAAGTAGCTGTGAAAAATATCAATGGCCGCCATTTTGGTTAAAATTGTTGCAGCCCGAAGGTTTTTTTAGGTCAAAATGTTTATTTTTCAATATCCTTTAAAAATCATGTTGCTCATCTCTACCTTTCCGTTTTAAAATTTTTGAGTCGTACTCCCACGGGTGTAGTGATCTCATACCAAAAGCAAATAGTTTCGAGAAAGAATCGATCGATAAATTTTATTTTTCATTTGGAAATATCTGCCGAGGCGTTTGCATCGGTGGCATCTTGACAAAGGCCAAACTGATGACTGTGTTGACTTATCAAGTTTAGAGGGTCTAAAAGACGATCTCCGGTAAAGCCCATCAGGCTAGGAACCGAGGGTTTGGCGACCGGGATCGTCACAAGCCGGGTTGTCTTTCCCTACGGAGGTCAGGATGTCAGGATATCCTACTTTTCTTTCCATTTTACAGTTTTTGAGTTGTTATCCCACGGGTGTAGTGATCTCACATCAAAAAACAAGATCGCTTCGAGGAATAAGCACGTGCTAAATTTCATTTTTTTTAAATGTTATTTAAGGGTTGCAGTATTTTGTTAACACTCAGTATATATTTTACATTGCTTAATCAGAACATTACTTTTTTTTCAACATCTTATTGAAGTTATTAAAATATTAGCGGATTTTTCCAAACCGATATTAACGAAGTTTTATAAGGGGTGACCATAACTGTGTACCTCTTTCCCTGCTCCCAAAATTAATACGAACATTAACCTTTTTGCTTTCGAATTAACTATCTGTCAGGGTAGAGATATCATTAAACGCTCGACTTTCATTATCTATAACGCTGTATCTAATAGTCTTAGGGGGAGGGGTGATGTTAGGGAGTGGGGAAAACAGCCGTGGTTTGATATTCAAATATAAAAACGAAACGTTAAGTTTTTAATCCGCTTAATATTTTTCAAGAGCAATTCTGATAGAAAAGAATCTACACTAATAAATCTTACAGTCAATTATCTTAAGTTAAATAAAAAGAAAATAATATTTTCGCTTTAAAGATGGATTTATTAACGTGAAAGATAATAAATCATTTTAGCTATCGATATAAAATTTTTGTTTTAAACCGTCCAAAATCGCAACTCGCATGAATGGTGGACACTTGCCGTAATCATTTAATTCACCTGCTTAACAAAAATCTATTCTGTATGCTGTTTCATTGATATTTTAATGACAATTTAGTGTATAAGAGAAGAAACAGTAGCTAAAGAAAATAATAAAAACAGTACATTAAGCAACGAGCTTGTAATGATAGCCATTAATGCACGAGTGCGAAGTAAGTTACGACACGAGCCTTGGCGAGTGTCGTAAACTTTGCAAGAGTTCATTAATGGTCATTATAGAGAGTTGCATGCCGTATTTTTTCTACGGCTGAGAAAATATTGAAATTATTGATTTAAATCGATGATTATGATTAAAATTAATGACTGCTTTAAATCAATAATCTTTACGGAATTTTGTTTTTTTTTTTTAATTTCTTTTAAATACTTAAACAATACATGTTTCTGGCGATAGGTTATTAGTCGTAAGTTCTACATTTTCTTTAATATCCATCAGTATTAAAGATATTTCTCCCTCAGACTCCGACATAATTAACAAAAGGATAAACAGTGTAATATAAAAATTTAGTTTCCTATTGGTATACTTTCAAATTAACCTCTCCTTGCAAAATACTAAATCGGATTAAAAACTAAGTAAAAGAACAACTGATCGGTCAATGGTTGAAAAGAGTAGATTTTTGATTAGTCGAACACTTGTATCATAATTAAAGTCTGTTTCACAATGACCGTAATTATGATACAGGTATCAGCCGCGTAATTGAAAGTTATAATACAGAAAAAATAATTAAAACACCATCGTTTTTCTTAATTTATCAATTCTAAGTTATTAAAAATAAACAATAACTTTCCGGTTAATATTATTTAACAATAATTCTACTTTTCCATTTCTATGCGCCAAATTACAATATGTTAGTAACTACTTATTACGTTCTCCGACCGTCATAAACCACAAAAAAAGGATAGAAATTAGATCCTGTAAATATAGCTCGCGTTGTACCCTTTATTTAATACAATTTCACAACTGATCCTCTCAGCTCAACCTATAAAGGTCCGGTTTACACGATTTCAATCATTCCGTACGATTTATTCTAGCAGTCGCTCCCATTAACCGAAAGGTTGCATTGCAGTCGGCAAATAATTTCACTTATTCATAAAAAAGAGGACACAATTACTAAAATAATAAATAAATGAACAACAGATAAAAGCAATTATTAACAGAATCGGTGCTAAAAAAAAAAATGCAGATGCTCGTAGTTTTATACTCCTTAAAATTTCTAGAATTTCATTGCGCTCCTCAGTAAATGAGCTATAATAAATAATTTTAAAACTCTTGCTGAAATATACCGAGTAATATTTTACCTGTATAAACAACTGTACTATTATCTTTAACCGATTATAAAAATGTCTTAATTCTTTGCTCGGTATAAATTTTATTCTTTGTTATACTTATACAATGAAACTAAATAAAGTATAAATACAAATGCAACGCAAGTATTGTTGCCCGAGGGTTATTGCATGGCATCCGTAGTGGTGTGATTTAATTTAATTACTATGTCTTTTTTTTCCTTTTTTTGTGGTTCGGTTGGAGCTGAATGCTAGAGCAAGGTCGGCCGCACCACGCCTGATCCGCTTTGGGCGGGAATCTCTGCGCTCTAACCTCCAAGGTCCTCATACTCTTAGGGTATAACATCGTACGCGTACATTCACTGAAATAAATGTCAACATTCCTTGTCGCGGTGTTTACATTTTTATTTACCTATTTAATTTTATTTATATATCGTATATCAACCACCCGCACATAAACCCTGTTGTAATGGCAATGGCAAGATACTGGAATTTTTTATTTATTATTAACTCATATATAATTTTAATTATCATCTTATCGTACACTTGTCCTAAGAATTTTGAACATGTTTCGCCGCATCAACGTATCAGCATCATCAGGGAGTGAAAATATCCACAGCTATGTTTCGTCACTGTTACAAACAAAAAATACATAACATCACAATATTACATATTAAAGTATATATTTACAAGAAGCAAGCAAGCAAATTGCCGATACACCGATGCAGCGACATATGTAGGAAATTCCTACGGCAAATGTATGGTAAGACGATAATAAAAATTATATATGTGTTTTTAAAAAATATATATATACCCTATACGATAAAATAAAAGATGCTGATCAAAAAGTTCATATTGGAAATGTAAGTAATAATCTACGCCAGAAAAAAAAAACAATTAATTACGGAAATAATGAAGATATATTAACGCAATTCGAATGAAAAAGAATAACTTTACTTAAATAAATGTTAGATAGATAGATAAAAGCACACATTCGAACTCCACAATAAAAAAATATTTTCCAAAGCCAAAGAAATTATTTTAGATTTCAATTATATTTTTCATTCGAACAAAAATTTGTTTAAAAATTTATATTTTGTAAATAAATAATAATACAATGTACAGATGTTGTTAGAAATGGGTAAAAGTGTTTACCCATTTGTTTATCCATGGATGCATAAAGTATGCATCCATGGATAAACAAAGAAGACGTCCCAGTTTCCTGGAAAGCTCAAAGAAAACTATGGTAAAAATTGACTAGTATAGTATATCGCAAAGTTCACAGTTAACAATAAAATTTAAAAAAACGCTGACAACACAGTTGTAGGACTTCCCGTCACGCGGCTTACACATGCTTACGTACACAACCTAATTTAGCACATTAGTGTACACTAACGTTCCCTGGTGATAGGGGGTACTAATGACGCAGTATGCCAACTTAACCACTAGTTTAGAAAATTTTTTGGAGTATGGGTGCGATTTTTCAAATTTTTTTTTCCCAAATAATGTTATGTTCTATTATAATAATTTATAGTAGATTATAATAATTAATAGTAGAAGGAAGATTAAAGAAAAACAAATCAACATACTTGGCGTTTATAGACCTAGAAAAGGCATTCGAAAATGTAGACTGGAATAAAATGGTCAGCATTTTAGAAAAATTAGGGTTCAAATACAGAGTTAGAAGAACAATTGCTAACATGTATAGGAACTAAACAGCAACAGTAATAATTGAAGAACATAAGAAATAAACGGTAATAAGAAAGGGAGTCCGACAAGGATGTTCCCGATCTCCGTTACTTTTTAATCTTTACATGGAACTAGCAGTTAATGATGTTAAAGAACAATTTAGATTCGGAGTAACAGTACAAGATGAAAAGATAAAGATGCTACGATTTGCTGATGATATAGTAATTCTAGCCGAGAGAAAAAAGGATTTAGAAGAAACAATGAACGGCATAAATGAAGTCCTACGCAAGAACTATCGCATGAAAATAAAATGAACAAAACAAAAGTAATGAAATGTTGTAGAAATAACAAAGATGGACCACTGAATGTGAAAATAGGAGGAGAAAAGATTATGGAGGTAGAAGAATTTTGTTATTTGGGAAGTAGAATTACTAAAGATGGACGAAGCAGGAGCGATATAAAATGCCGAATAGCACAAGCTAAACGAGCCTTCAGTAAGAAATATAATTTGTTTACATCAAAAATTAATTTAAATGTCAGGAAAAGATTTTTGAAAGTGTATGTTTGGAGTGTCGCTTTATATGGGAGTGAAGGGTGGACGATCGGAGTATCTGAGAAGAAAAGATTAGAAGCTTTTGAAATGCGGTGCTATAGGAGAATGTTAAAATCAGATGGGTGGATAAAGTGACAAATGAAGAGGTATTGCCGCAAATAGATGAAGAAAGAAGCATTTGGAAAAATATAGTTAAAAAAAGAGACAGACTTATTGGCCACATACTAAGGCATCCTGGAATAGACGCTTTAATATTGGAAGGACAGGTAGAAGGAAAAAATTGTATAGGCAGTCCACGTTTGGAATATGTAAAACAAGTTGTTAGGGATGTAGGATGTAGAGGGTATACTGAAATGAAACGACTAGTACTAGATAGGGAATCTTGGAGAGCTGCATCAAACCAGTCAAATGACTGAAGACAAAAAAAGACAAAAAAATATTTATAATAATTGTTAACAAATGTGCCTAAGAAAAATAATACCGTAATTAGACGAAATGTCGAGATACTAAGGATGACCTTGCTCTATAGCATCACCCTATTCACCTTTTAAGTTGAAAATTTAACGGAATCAATATTCCATATATAGAAGTAATCTGACCAAGTTTGGACAAAATCAGTCAAGTAGTTCTGGAGGTATAAAGCGATTTAGAATGCTACACTGAGCACACACACACGTACATACGAACATCCGGATAATTTTCATCCGGTTTTTGGGATTCATTCCATGTGAAAACGTCAAGATCCGATGAAAATCACATATGCCCAAACTGGTCCGATTACAATACTTTCCTTCTACGACTATAAATCTGCTATAGTGCTAGACGGTAAAATAAAAATAGATGTGATTAACGGTTATAAACCAAAGTATTGTTTTCGAGTTATACGAAATCAGTTCGGTTGTCAATTTTGACAGATAGATGCTGTTCTAGGCTACACAACTGTACCCTATGCTACAAAAGAAAAGGTATACTGACCGAGTAAAATCTTGGATGTCAGAATTTTTGCAAATTTTGACTTTTTGACTCTCTCTAACCAACAGAAAAAACATAATTTTAGAGTTGAAAGATTTCAGAAGGTTTATGTATGTTGAACTTTTTTATTTTTCTTGATACTTCCAGACGGGATAAACCGATTTGAATGGAACTTAGCGAGATGATTTCTGTGTATGGAGCACTGATGTCATTTAATTTTTGTCACAATCAGAGAAGAAGATTCTTATGGACGTAACTCACAACCTATCTCAAATGGAAACTTTTCTCCGTAATTTAGTTTCTCTTAATTTGTAAAAATGATTTCTGATAGTATTACAACAAAAAAAAAACCATAAAGGGGTAAAAAAAACTCCTTTTTTTCTTTTTTTCCAATAGAGAACTCAAAATTATATGCTTTTACTATTTAAATAATTCCATTACATTAGTACGTCACTTAGGTTACGCATTTTATGTATTTGTATGTCTCAAAATTTTACCTTAAGAGTAGAATTATTTTTTTATGTACTGTGTATTATCTATCGTAGATGGATATAGCTACGTTATACTATACGTGGATGCTGCTACGTTAGCTACGTGGTTGATGTATTGTGTATATCATCCACGTAACCCTAAAAATTTATACGTTCATCTCTCAAGAATACATGTATAACCCGGAAAAGGGAAACGTAACGAATAGGGAATAACTTCAGTCGTACCCCAATCATCATTACTGTCTGTGGCCTTCTGGTTACTATAGAATGTTTTTCCGGGAGCACCTCTTTTCATTGTAATAAAAAGCCTCTTAAGCCATACATAAATACACACCTGTAATTCAGTGTGCACAAAGAAGAAGTACACTTTCGTTGAAGAAACGTTAACGAGATTTCTAGTTGATACACGCAACAATAGAATAAAAAAACAAACCACTACTTCCTGACAATCATAATCCCGTTCAACGTTTCCAATTTATCAATAAAAATCAATTTTAATCGTGTAAATACGATTAATAGATAAACTTATTTACGAATTCACGCCAAAATATGAATATTCCTTACACTTAAACTTTATAATTGTGATTTTGGCTAGTCTTTTAACACAGATAATTTTGAACCTCTCGGAATCAACAAACCTGAGTTTTCAACGATAATTTCAGCAACAGCAGTAATCTTTCCAGCTGACTTGTCACTATGACAACAGACTTATATCTCTACATCTGTATCTCCACCAGTTACCTCAAATTTGGAAATCGGTTTTTATAATTGCTGTACCAAACATGTGCTTCATTACGAACGGTAACACCTAGAACATTACGAATTGTCTCGCGAAATATTTATCATATTTCCAATGAATTTTCTTTTACAGTATCTTTGATTCGTTAAAGAGTTTAATTTCTACTTCGCGTTGTTTTTAAATTAAATTATATTACTTTTATTTAACAGTTGTTAATAAATAAGTTCTATGTGGGTGATTGTTGAAAAATACTGTGGAATTCAAAATTTTACCTCTTAATGGATAACCCTTATACGTAGTTCTTAGAAGATTGTCTACAGGTTCAACGTTTTTAGGTAACTTAGCTGATATAAAATTGAAAATAATTTTATAAAATCTATTATAAATATACAAATGGAATTAATTTATGTCGATAATATATCGGTAATGTTCCATGAAAATATTAAATATAAAAGTCAAATAATGTTAAGTAATTTAAAAATATAATTCAAACTTTAATTACAGGCCAATAATGTTCTTAATTTTTTTTTTAAATTTTAGTTTAATATTAATTGAAAATAACAAAAGAGCTGACAACACAATTGTAGGACTTTTGCGTCACGCGGCTTTTTTCTGATGCACGGCTAACACACCTGCGCGCGCGCGCGCACACACACACACACACACACACACACACACACACACATATAATTAAAAAAAATTATAATTTTATTTAAACATAATATTTTTTTTCGTTTATTTAATTCAATGATTATAACTAAAGCGCGCGAGCATACAGTATTTAATTCGCGTGGGTGTGGCGGTACTAGCGGCCACTTCAAATACTTTTTTACGCTTTAAATATTATTCATTTATTTAATTCTTCCCGGTCACCTTATTTAATTCTACGTCGCAACATAGCAGACGACTACAGCAGCTGCACTAGCGCACACTAGCTGCTCAGTGCTACACAAGCGCTGGGACTCCTTGCGATGAGAGGAGGTACTAATGACGTAGTATATCCACTTAACCGCTAGTTTATTTAGAGCATTTTTTGGAGTGGGGGTGCGATTTTGCAAAGTTTTTTTGCAACTATTATTATTTTTTAATTGTTAATAAATGCGCATAAGAAAAATAAAATCTTAATTAGGCAAAATCTCGAGATACTGAGCTTGCTCTACAGCTTCAACCCTTCACCTTTTTAGTTAAAAATTTAACGGCATCGATTCCCCATATACAGAAGTAATCTGACCAAGTTTGGTCAAAATCAGCCAAGTAGTTCTGAAGATATAAATTGATTTAGAGTGCGACACCGAACACACACATGTACATACGAATATCCGGGAAATTTTCATCCGGTTTTTTGGTTACCTTAGGTGTCAAAACGTAAAGATCCGGTTAAAACCGCATATGCCTAAATTGGACCGATTACAATTCTTTCCCTTCTACAACTATAGGTGTGCTACAGCGCTAGAGGGGAAATTAAGATTAGTAATGGATTCTTTTAGAAAACCTACACTATACAGCACGGTTATAAACAAAAATTCTACATATCCACGGCCACAAAAAGTAGCAGCAATTAAAAGTACGATATTTAGAGCGTTCGAGTTATAGAAAAAATAATAATTAAAAATTTATATGACAAAAAAATGAACAAAAAATATACCTTTAGAAAAGTATTATAATTGGTTTTATACGGATAAAATTATTATATATACAGGTGTGAAATCAATAAAAGTCGTAAATAATACTTTAAATAATACAAAAGATTCAAATTTATTATGTTACAAAGAAAAATGAATTTAATCGTAATACAGCAATAACATTAATAGGATTTGCAATGGGTTATCGTAAAAAAAACGTTATACGACAGAAAATAAGATTTATAAATCGTAATAACATATTTAAAAGCAATAATAATATTAATAAAAAGTAGACTAAAAATTTTAATAAATTTTACGTAGGAATGACTGATCAATCGTTTATTATTAGCTTCTCTAAATATTAAAGGGCGCATAAATACTATTAATAAAGATAACACTAACAAATATAATTTTGCCAAACATAAATCTGCAATTAGTGGACGTAAATTTAAAGCAAATAATTTTTTTTTTTAATTCTAGATTTTTCTACTTAAACAATAAAAAATGCGATTACGGGAAAAACATCATATTAATTTTAAAATTAATAAATTAATTAATGAGCTACTATTTATTGAAAATAACTTTTTATATAGGCAACTATTAAATCATAATTACATCAATGAAGTAATCAATTTAAAATATAACCTACATAAATTTTTTGTTACATATTGGCCAATAGAGAATTTTTATTTGAATATTTAATTATTCTATTTAGATTGTAACATTGCTTACTTAATCTAAAACTTACTTAATCATTTATTTTAAATATTATTATAAAAGCAGGCAAAGAGTAGTCGAATGCAAATCTGGCTATTGAAAGCTTCGTCCTTGACAGACTAATACTTATAAGGGAAATTAATTAAAACATTAAGTACGTAAGTATGCGAGTACATAGTTGTGTAAAACAAATTAGTCTACTCTTAAAATTAAAATTAAAATTTTATAAAATTTTTATATAAGGAATACCACGGTGATCATATCTTCTCTAACAACCCCCCCCCCCCACCCTACAACCGATCATAAATTAAATGGCATCAATGACCCATATTCAGAAGTCACCTTATAAAATTTCATAAAAATCGTTTCATTCAAATGAAGGATATTAAGTAAAACGACAGCAACCGACGAAAAATAGCAAAAAAAAAAAATTAGTCATATCTCTCACCCGTGAATGAAATCCTCCGAATACATAACCAAAGCGTCATAATAGTTTAATGAATTCATCAGAATAGTGCAGGAATGTGATTTTGAGTTGAAAAATTACAAAAAAGAAAAAATTGGTGGTCTCCCACATATCCTTTTATGGAAGTTTAAGACCAAAAAACATAAAAAAAGTTTCTTAGTTATCTAATGGGTATTAAATACGTCAAAAGCCTTCAAAAAAAAATTGAGATACGGTACTCATAAAGTTTACATACATCCCTGCCCAGTTTCCCGATCGCGATCGAAATTTAAAAAACTGATATGGACACCATATGACTTCCTTGTAGGCCTATCAAACTACATGTATTTTTTGGTGCACTTTATTTAAACTTATTTCATTTGAAAGTGAGGTACTATACTCTTAATTCTTTAATAAAGTGAACAGTTACTCAGAAAAGTGGCCCTAAAAATTTCCATAGCATTTTATATTAATTTATATAAAAATGTTGTTTCACGCTGCTTAAGTAGATATGTAGTGTAAGTGTGAGCGCGTCGGACCCATCCATAACCATGCACACATCGGTTCGAATCCGACTTCAAATCCACATATTTTTTTTTTAAATTTAAATATACTGATTTATTAATTAACCTCTAATTGTAAAAAATTGCGTTTTAAAATGAAAAGTACATAAAATTTTATTTCACTAATAACTTGTGATTTTTTTCATATTTTATTTTTATTTTTTGTATTATTATTGAATTATTGTTAAACATTTGTTACATCACAGGTTAATGATTATTGATAAATCAATATATTTAAATTAAAAAAAAGAGATGAAATCTGATTCGAACCGATGTGCGTTCCCCTGGTAATAACCAAAAATTTCATTAATTAAAATGTTATTTGGCTATAACTCTGGAACCAATGAAAATAATTGATTGAAGTGGTAATAAATACCACTTATGACATATCGTTGAAAAGCACTCGACCAGGATTTATTATTGCAGTTAAGAAAAATGCCAAAATCCATTTTTTTGTTTTTTGATTTTGGACTTTTTTGGACACTTATGATCCAGTTGATTGCAATCAAAACGGGAGGTGCACAACTAGATGTTACAACAGTCCTAAATCCAAGATTTCAACATTCAGCTAATCGTTTTTGTTATGCGAGATACATACGTACATACAGACGTCTCGCCGAAACTAGTCAAAATGGTTTCAGGGATTGTGAAAATGGATATTTCCGTTAAAATTTGATAACCGAAATTTTTCGCGATTACAATATTTCCTTGTATTTCGTATAAGGAAATAAAAATTTACGTAAGTAAATATATTCTTCCCGAATTTTTCAATGTTAAAATTTCCTTGATGTTATATGGTCATAAAGTATTATGAAACATCATTCAATTAATGTATTTCCCTTATATAGAAATAAAAAGAAAAATTATACCTATATATATATATACAAAGAGTGATTCCAAATTTCACGGTAATTTTTCGGGAGATGAATCTATAGCCAAAATTAAGAAAAATGTTCATATAAACATAGGTCAGAAAACGGTTCGTTAGCGAGTTTCGATTCGCAAAACATTTAGCTTTGCTTTCTGCTCCATCTGTGAAATTAAACCGTACTAAAGTTTTTGAGGTTCAAATCGAGGAGTAAATTTGGAGCTTACTTATTGTTTTTTAACGTAAGAAGTTGAATAAAGGGATCCTATAACTCTATCGCCTTTAGATTTAAAAAAAAAAAAAACGGGGTAAAACACGAAAATTGCAATTAAGTATAACACAGCCCAGAGAAGTATCCATATACTCAAACAGGCTTCCCTGCCTACCGGCTATGACAGGTCGGCCCGCCGGTTGGATCTTTCCTCCGTGGCTGCCTTAACTCCCAGAGTAAAGTAACCAGACCCGACCGACTACGTCGTTCCTGGGCCCCACCCCAGAAGCCGGGACTCGGTCTTTCTCAGCGCGAGGTGCTGGAGTCCAAAAACAAAATAAATGTAGGCGTTAAAAAAGTAAAACCCACGAAATAAACCGTAACGCAATTTGTTCAAATTTTACCATAAAAACAGCAAGAAGAAACTAAAAGAAAAATAAGAAGTAAAACTAAATATAACATAGAAAACAACTGACAGAGATATAATACAAAGAGGTGTTAATAAATAAACAAGTTAAACTAAAGTAAATTATAATAAAAACAGAAATGATAGAACCATAAAATTACGGGTGGGTGTGATAAACGGAGTAGGGTGGAGACTCCCCTTCACAAAAATCACGTTCTTATTATCGGGTCTTATTTAATCTATTATATAATTTTCCTTCTATTTTCTTAATTTATTATTAAAATTTTTCATTATTTAAAAACAAAAAATTTATATAAAAAGTAAAATATTGAATACATATTATTAGTAGTTATGCAAAACGGGTTGTACTAAAACAAAAATCATCAGTTTTTTGATAATATTTTTAAAAAATCGTTGCCTATTTAATTTATATTATAAATAATAAACCTGTTTACATTTTAATTTATTCTGTATAAACCTGAAAAAAAAATTAAATGCATCAGCGAGTTGAACCAATTTAAATATATAATGGGAGAATTTAAATACATAATTGCTGTACATGACCTACAACCATTATAATTGACGCCTAACACACACAATAAACAGTAAATACTTTTATTTAATTTCTTAACATATGAGAAAATTTTAGAAGTACAATAAATAAATTACATCGCCAACACCCTATTTCTTAGGATTAAAATGATTCAGTTGACCACTTCTTTGCTTATTTTAATTCTTTGTAGGAAAGTTTGCTATGCGGCTCATTTTTTACTCTTTGGTACATTTCCATAGAACTTAACTTCTAACGCGATTCAATGAAGTAATATCTGAATCGTGCGGAACGGTAGTACATTTAATACTCGACTTTTGAAAGAAGAAGAAAATGCAGCCTAAAAGATCAGCTGACCCAGGTAGCCACAAAATGTTTTTATTATCAGGAATAAAATTAACGAGCAGAAATTCTGCAAACCTATATTAAAATTTGTGTAATACGGCTTGTAATTTTATCTAGTTGAAAAAAATCTGATGTGGGCACTACATGACTTCCTGTCCGCCTATTAAATTACATACACACATTTTTTTTTAAAATGGAAAGTACATAAAATTGTATTTCATTAATAACTTCTGATACTTTTTTATAATTCTTTTTTTATTGTTATTATTGAATTATTATTTATCGTAAAGATTTTTTACATCGGAGGTTAATAATTATTAATAAATCAATATATTTAAATTTAAAAAAAATTATAAAAAAGGAGATGAAGTCTCATTCGAACCGATGTGCCTTCCCCTTGTAGGATCCAAATATTTCATTAATTAAAATTTTATTTTGTTATAACTCTGGAAACGATGAAAAATAAGTACTTCTTATGATATATCGTTGAAAAGCTCTCAATGAGGACTTATTAATGCAGTTAAGAAAAAGTTCCAAATCCAAATTTGTTTATACTTTCTTTACTTCGTCTAAGGAAGTAAAAAGAATTCTTCATTTATTGGATGACAAGTTCAGGAATTAAAAAGGACATCTAACATGAGAAATTAACACACTTTAATGACCTTTTGTTTCGTATAAGCTCACTAATAGCTAAGAAAGAGATTGTGCACCACACGATTCAGAACTTTGATAAAGCGAAATAAACTTCCTCATGAACCGAGTTTGTTTACAAATTCTTAATTCTCATTCATTAATCGATTAAAAAATAATTCGGTAAAAATTTGCAAAATTTTGTTTTTGTTTTGTTCACTAATGCCTTGAATTTTATGAGGATGAAAGTAGTGCAGATCGTTATGTGAAATCTGACAGCCCGAGTGATGGTTTGGTGTGTACTCAGTTCGGTAGCCTACGTACTGTATACATTACTTTCTTTTTTATTGCACAACCAGTAACATCAACATTTTAAACCGAAATCTTAACAGGAAGGGCTGATTTAGGTGCGATTAGAGATGGGTTTCTCACGATCGGTATACCACACAGTTTCTCTCCGGGCATGGTGCCTTTCGGACGAGTTTCGCTAGGTGGATTCGAGTCAATGCTCAAGTTGTTGGATTGATGATATAGTGGACCACGTCCTCCAAGCTTGTTCCCGTTATGAGGTCGAACATTCTCGAGCCGTTAGGAAACTTGAGAAAATACATTCCTTTCTGGATCTCCGTATTAATTGGATGATCCGCGAGGAGTGGTCTACAGTGGCCGGTTTCCTTCGCGCCCTTGCGGTGTGTAGGGAGTTTAATCGAGGTATTTGATCATGGTAGGATCCCGGGCAGCTAGGGTTCCGGCCTAGGCATTGGATTAGTTAGAGGAAGGCGCATCGGCATCGTGCCACGGTTATATTGGTATCTGCGATTCGATTTGGGGCTCCCGCTGGCGGGGATGGCCGTGCTGCCGGAGTATGATAGTACATGCGACCTGGACGTGGCTTCGCCCCGCCGGAGGCGGTCCCTGATTGTGACTTGGTAATGCCGCACGAGATTCCATGATGGGACCGGGTGGGAGTGCGCGGTTTGTCCCCGGCTCCTGCGCGAACCGGAATGAGGTTACGGTCCCCGTGTTAGGTGACGTAATTTGGTCGACCGATCGGGTGTAGTTCTGAATTTGTGTGTTGCGTAAAAAATAATTTTGATTAGTATGAGTGTAGCACTGATTTTACTAACAACTCGTTCGTTTTCTGAGGCATTCGCAGTCACGAACGGTGTTGTTAAATTTAGACTAGGGCCGGGGTCCACGGTTCCGCTGTCTCGGTTAGTTAGTTTTAGGGAATCATGTTAGGTTGGATGTGAAGATGTCCGTTTGACGCCTACGTGAAGGCAAAATTTGATTTGTATTTTACCGATGCAAATGTCTGCCGAGGCATTTATATCGGTAGCATTCCGACCGAGGCCTGGCTGACAGTGAAATGTATCAGTTACAGGGTCTCTGACGACCTCCGGTAAAGCCCCTCAGGGCTCGGGACGGAGGGGCAGGTGTGGCGACTGGTAACGTCACAATGTTGGTGTCTTCCCCTACCTGGTTGGGATGGTGAAGAGGACAATTACGATGACCAAACTATTAGACCAGACTTAACTTCAAAATTCACGCTGTACGTTCACAAATCTGTCACCAATTTTGTAAAAGGATTTTCCAACAAAAGCACATAAAACT
Organism: Lycorma delicatula; assembly: GCF_047948215.1. NCBI lineage: Eukaryota > Metazoa > Arthropoda > Insecta > Hemiptera > Fulgoridae > Lycorma > Lycorma delicatula. The sequence continues at coordinate 106,940,502 of NC_134462.1, forward strand.
GCAATTCATGATTTCACTGTGATTTAAAATAACACAATAGTACTGTTAAAGAATGTTAAATACACCGTACACTACCTGATTAAATGCTTAGAAAGATTCCATCTTTCTAAGCATTTAAAGACCAAAAATTTAAAACGTGTATGAAAAACTGTTATCAGGATACAATTAGTTCCTCTACATAAATTACCCCTCCTCTTTCCTTGTTTGACTCAAAAACTTCACAGAGGTTATATTTTTACACGACCGTCCAAAAAGGAGTGTAATGTATTTAGAGTGAATGTTTGTAGGTATGTATTGTATGTTTGTTCTACCTTAGCAGCTCAACGGCTGAACCGATTTAGATGTATGACCTCGCGTTGAATCCTTACGTTACTAGAATTCACAGACTATATAAATATATATGTAGTAGAGATTTGCCGGTTGAATGAATTGAATTGCTGAACTGTGAGCCTCTATCACTGTATGAGTTGGGTTTGAACTGAATGATTCGAATTAATCGAACGAATAGTATTACAAAAATAATACAATTAAATTTAAGTTAAATAAAATAAAATAATATTAAATAAATTTCTGTTTAATAAAGATTTATGTTTAATGGGCTACCCGAAAATAATTTGGCATTCCACTTATGTTGATTTTAAGAAAACTCTGGTGTAAAAACATAAATCAATATTATCTCCGTTTATTTGAAGTACACTTACAGAAAATTTTTATTTTGTATTTTAACAGATACGGACGTATTTCACGGTTATGCTAATAACTTCAATTTTTTATTATATTTGGACTGTTAGTTTATATCTGTATTGATTTGAATAATATAATATGTTTACCCGGAACTTCCATTTTTTCCATCAGCCGGCTACCGTTGATTAATAAAGTATATTTTTGGCAAATAATAAAGAACATAATTTCTTGCTTAGGCATTAATGTATTTTCTTGGGAGAAGAAATAGATAAATCAAATAAAATACAGCGTATTTTCAAATAACGGAGGCAAACAGTTACTAAATTTGTTTTATTAATTTTCAAAGTTTATGTAATATTTTATGAAGCGAGCATTTAGTAAATACAATAATATAATAATAACAATACATATGCGCGCGCGCACACACACACACCAAAAAATATACACATGCGCCTACAGATCTTAAAATAAAATTAAAAAAATTATTATTATATATTTGGAAAGGAATGTTTTTAATTATTTTGTCGCACGCAAGTCACGTAAATTTACAAACATATTTATAACGTCTCAATATTTTTTCTCAAATAATGTGTCGAAGTATTTTACGTAGTAGAAAGGTAAACTTCAAGAATCTGATAATGGATAACCTAATAAGTTCCCACTTTATTATATCTATTATTGTTTGAACATTTAGTACGTTTAGCTTCATTATTTTATTTCTCGTTAACTATTATTATTTAATCGTTACTTTCAGTCGAATCAGACTAAGAGAAAGAAAAATAAAGGGATATTTTATTTAGATTAAGGTAAAATTATTAAGGTAAAATTACTGAAATGAGCAATTTATGTGTAATATCTTATAGTGTAATATCATTTCATAAAATTACATTTTGTTTGTTAATTTTATTAAATTTATAATCAACGGTCGAATAATATATATATATATATTCCATTATAAATGTATTAATATCTAATGTTTGAATGGTTTTATTCTATTTACCATTCTTCTCTTGCGTATTAAACTTTAATTTCAAATGCATTACAGATGACCTACATCTTCACATATTTTATAATTAATTTTTAGCTTTTCAATGTCTTTCCTTACCCTACCATAAAAATCACATTAAACAAGTACGGTTACTTTTAAAATATCTGCACAAAAATTTACAATTTGTAAGATTTCTTTTTTTTTTTAGTAAATATTTTTACTGAAGTATTTCAATATTCAATAATTTCTTGTAATTTTAATACACCCCCATTCCCATTAGTAATTATCAACAATTTCATTAAAATAGGTAAGCCATTAAAACTGACGTAAACATAAACATCGTTCTTTTCGTTAACGTTTGGGTGTGTTCGGTAAAAATAGATTTTATCTTTCTATAGCGTTTACGAAAAAAAAGAAAATTATAAGTGTATAACAACGCTGTTCTTATACGGTGCTTTAATCGCAAGCGAATGCTGTTCATCCGTCTAACTCTCCATCAATAAAATAAAAAAGAGGGTGTTGTTAGAGGATTTTTTGTTCACAAAGGATGTTCTAATATTCCAATCCTTTTCAAGGTATTCTTACTTTTTGTATTAAAGGAACAGTGAGATGAGATGTAAGTATACGGATGTATATGTCGAGGAATATACTGTGTATACGTTTTTATTTATCGATGATCAGATGATAACTCAAGAGGATCGTTACTTACGTGATAAACCGCTTAATTAGAGAGTATAAGAAATGAAAGTAAATCCCAGTGTCTGGTGAAAGTAACAAATCTACTGACGACTGCTGGGAAGATTCGTACTGTAAATGAGTATTAATATTTAGAAGTTAATACGATTTCAGGCGGTTATGACGAGTCCAGCGATAAGTAGAAAACTTTGCAATATTTTTTGGGATGGTAAAACCACAAAGAGAACTTAAACATTTAATTTTTACATCCGTTATAGACACCTGTGTTCTTCGTGGAACGGAAATTTGGATCGGAAAAATAATCACGCGATTATTACAAATGGAGGTAAAGAGTAAATCGATTGAAGGCAGGCGACTTGCACGTTATGGACAAAAGACATCTCAAAGGGATTGCGGAAAATAGAATTCAAAAAAAGAATTTTGAGTGGGTCCCTTACGAAAACAAAGAGGGAACAGCCTAGTACTCGATGGATACAAGGTATCATTACTGCTATAGAGAGAAGACAGATTGACCTTGAGAGTCGGAATAACAGAGTTAAATGGAACGCTGTCTGCAGGAAATGACCGTTGTTTTTTAGGTTGCAGGATCTCGTTTATATGCGGTAAGTCTTTTCCACGTATAAATTTTAAAATCTATCAATGTCTTTTTTTTTTTTTCACCTACTATTTTTAAAGGTAATATTTTTTTATTCTTCTGTTTTCCCCCCGTTGGTATAATTTTTCACCACATTTCTTGTGGTGGTAAATGCCACTTACCACCACAAGAAATGTATACAATTAAAAGGATATGGTAGCGGTATTTTCAAGGATTTTTTTCTGTCCCCTTAACGCTTATTCAGGAATAATTTCTCTTCTTTTTTTGTAACCGACGATTTTTGTAACCGTATGTCCTTTAAAGGTACTAATAAAAGAATCTTTATGCTAGACCAAAATAAATAAATCTTTTATTCTTGCAGATACATAATGATTAATACATTATATAGATCACGTATTTATAATATAAATTTAAATTGTAAGTTACTTTGTAATATGTTTTTTATGTTTAATGTATACTTCCAAAGGCTCTATCGAAAATTAATTTGAGCACATATTTGTGTACACGTTGAACGGGGTACAAAAAAGCAGTTTTTATTATTATAATTTTTTTTTTAGTAAATATTTATCGACTTAGTAATATCATCTCTGTAAAAGAAAACATTTTAATTAGTTATCGAGAAGATTTTTTTTTATTTAATAAAAACGGCAACGGAAGCATAAATAAGGTTCTCTCTCGTAAGCCGAAATATTGCGCTGAATTACTAGACTGTCTACCAGTTTATTCATTAATAAACGATACTTTTATATATTTTGATTAAACTTATTAAAATCAATACTAACTGATATCAGTTAGTAGTTATCTGTTTCGTTAAGATAATAGAGCCGGACTTCTAGTTAGATTAAGGTTAAGGTTAGGTTAAGATTCCTAGGATATATTAAATTAGAATACGATAGGTTTATTTTTTCAAGAAATGAGGGCGTCTACTGCAGAAGATCCAAATTTGGTATACGGTTTTACTACTAATACTAATATTTGTATCTTTTTGAAAATTATTAGTTTAAACATAAAATATAACTTGATAAGAAAGTTTTACTTCTAAAAAGAAAGTACCATTTTGTAAAATAAATTATAGAAACGAGCAGTATTTGTAAAAATTATGAGTGCATTATTTCCTTAGAATTTGTAAAAAGGAAATTTTTAAAAAATCTCCATTGAACCACACCACCCATTCACCAATACTTATAAGCAACTACTGGATATTCAAATTAAAAAAGGCCCCAATACTCAGTAGTTTATACTAAATGCATATTTGTTAAAATATTTATATTGGTGTGAGATGGGTAAAATTATGTGGAAGCTGTAGGTACGACTGGAGTTGGAATGGGAAAGACGTTTATCGCCTGCAAAGTAGAGTATTGCCAGTCTGTGCCGAGCATTGGTCTTCGAACAAGGTTACGTAATCGTTTGCCGTTTTTTTAAAATTTGTTAACTGTTGAAAAACGTGTACGATGATAAAAGCTTATTTCCAGACGAAATCTCATGTTGTGTGTCGGCAAAAGTTCAGAGAGAAATTTGAATAGGAAGCACCAGTAAAAAGTGTTATTCAGAAGTCGGTTAAAAAATTTGTTGAAACAAAAATTTAGATCAGAAACGTGTTCGACACAGGTCAGTTTTTACGACGCAAGTCGGACAAAAAATTAAAGCGGCAGTATCAAAATCTCCTCGTAAATATTTGCTGAGACTAGGCCGGGAAAAAACATTTTACAAGGTTCAGCCCAAATTGAAGCGAAGAGAATGCTGAAATGTTATCTGTATCGAATGCGGGTTTTCTACGAGCTAACTAACGACGATTATGCTAACAGGGTTCACTGGTATTATGTCAATAGTTCTCTTGAAGAATGGTTTCACCTTGGCGAATTTGTTAATAGTACCGGACAAGGGGTACTGAAACCCCGTACTTTTTCTTTGAATCTCCCCTCCAATAGTAGGCGTACAGTGAGCGGTTTCAAGACGACGAATAATACGACCTTTGTTTTTTTAAAAACTTTGGATGCTGCCGTCTACCAAGAAATTATCCAACAGTTTATATAGCCTTACTGCAAGAGGACGAGCGTGATTGCCGGTTGCTACAGGGCAGCGCCACTTGCTATACAGGTCGCTACTATGGAGATGCTACAGTATTTTTTCGGTGGAAGAAACATTTCTAAGGGAGTGTGACCATCGTGATTCCTGATCTGACCGGTTCAGATTTCTTTCTGCTGGGTTACATAAAAGAAACTGTTTATAGAAGCAATCCATATACTGTACAGGAATTGAAGAAAACATTACCTACCGATGCCATCCAGGATATACACAGATAGCAGCAAATAATAGTAGCCAGGAACATGGTCAAACGTGTTGACAAGTGCACAGAAGTGAAAAGACAACATTTTCAACAGTAAATTCTTATGTTTGTGTTTTACAATAAACTATTATTTATAAACTAAATAAAGTGCTGGTGCCTATTTAATTTGAACATTCCGTATTTGTTTTCGTGGATTGTTCTAAAAACTCATCGTCACTTCACAAGAAGTAGTAAGTTCATCTAAATATTTTTACTAAAATAGTTTGCAGATGCTAAAAATATATGAAGGAAATATGAGTTATTTCTAGTAACTTATATATATATATATATATATATATATATATATATATATATATATATATATACACACAAGTTACTAGAAATTTTATGTACAATGTATTGAAAATATAATGGTTGTATATACTGTATAATATACCATTAATATACTTAGAAAGAACAAAGGTTATCGGCTGAATGACTGGGATTTGTTGATACAATAGATAAAACAGGATACTGTATTATGACTCATACTAATACAGTTTATCTGCTGCAGACTAAAAAGAATTTATCGCAATGCAGCAAGTGAATCGGAATTAATGTTCCTCCACTTCAAAGTACAGGCATTCATTTTATTCGAAGGTTATAAGATAGATTTTTTTACCTTACATACTTTACCTATGAATCCGTACAGGTCTATTAATCTAAAAATATAAATACATATTTTTTAAACGTTATCGTAAAAAATAAAAAATCTATTTTATTCCAGTCTTCAAAAAAATAAAAGAGTTCTTCGTACACAAAGGATGCGACCTTTCTTTATGGTACTAGGCTATTAATTTATATCCCACTTTACACTTTGTATAAGGTTGTACAGATTAGTAATTAAATAATAATATAAATGTAATAAATAACGCTATTTTGTTAAATAGTATAATATTAATGCTGGACCACTTATGTTTCTCGCACATATAAAAGTAATCGTGAAAATAAAAAATTACTAGCCGGTCAGGGGCTCTGCCCCCTGGACGTGTTCGTATCCTCATGTTTGTGAGAATAAGTATTTTACGGAAATATTTTAATAAAAGAAATATTAGTGCGTAGAGAATATTTTTCTGAACATTTTATGTTCTTATATTTAAAATAAGGTTAAGGAGTGAGTAGATAAAAAATTTAATAGATTATATTTAGAGTGATATATTATATTTAGATTATATATTTAGTGATTAGATTTAGAATTTAAAGAGGGAGTTGGCTTCGTTTAGTATTGTGTGTGTGTGTGTGTGTGTGTGTGCGCGTGTGTGTGTGCGCGTGTGTGTGTTCGTGTGAGATTTCGTTAGTTCCGGTCCAGCTGCTGCTCTTGACGCAGAGTGGACCATGTGTTATGCGCCGGCCGGATGCGCGGTAACGACTGTCTCCCGCTAAATAAAGAATCCTTTATTTTACTGCTAAATAATATCTTTCTTGTATTAATAAAATTAATAAATAAAAATACAAATATAAATATAAATAATTTACGCTTAGAAATTAAATTAAATAATCTGTAAATTAATCGACAACGAATTGCTTCTAGCGGCAGGAGTCGGCTGAGAGAGAGAGAGTCGTCGTGCGCAGCCGCCCGGTACCCACTATTGGCCCGCTCAGCGCCAGTAGCAGCTAACATAAAATTGTGAGCACATACGACAAACAAACAAACCCACGCACCATCCTTTTTATACAATAAAGACAAAGAGTTCAAAATCATATTTCTAAATAACTACAACTAAATAGTTATAGGCAACCTAATATAAAACAGCATAGCACGAATAAGAATAACAGTCATCCAAAAAAAACATTACTAAATGTTTTATTAAACGAAAAATTCTTTTGAAATGGTCAAATTGATTTCGTTTGTCACAAAATCAATCAATATAGATTTGCTTTGAATTGTCTTAATATAACGTCAAGTTTGTCGGCATTATTACATTTATTATGCTTAATAAATAGGTATATCTAATACACGTATACGTGTATCTAATAAATATATGTTACACATCTTTATTTATTACACGAGAATATATTACACTAGTATATTTTTATGCAAAGTATATCATCTCTTGCAAATCCTTCAAAAAATTAAAACGGGTTTTGAAGTTAAAAAATCCCTTTCGGTACGCAGGAAGGCGGAATTAGATTTCACCGGTGCTAAATAGGGGATAAAAAAGATTTCCACCGTAAAATTAAAAAAAACTTCAATTTCCTCAATACGACCATGGTTACATGTGAAAAAAATTCACATGTTTAGCATAACAAGCTCCATCTTCTTAAACAAATTCGTTAATTTACTTAATAAGCCCCCCCCCCCCTATTTCCACCTCAATGGTCCGATTTTGCCCATTAATGAAGTCGACCGAGATTTTGGGTCGTTATATTTTATGTATCAATTTAAAAAAGAGATTGGCCCAAAATTACGGCAATTAACGAGTCCACAAGAAAGTGAAATATATATATATATAAATGTATATATAAACTTTAGAACTGACGGTGGTTTTAGGGTCTGGGGGATGTGAATCATGAAGACATGTCGAAATTTTCCGGAAGTCGAATCATGGTACTCATTACAATAGGTTGATTTCTTATGAAATTTACCTAAAACATTAGATTGTCCAAAAATATGATGAAACAAACTATTTTGTAATTTGCAACCCCTCATTTTACTCATTTGCAACCCCTTAAAATTTTATAATTCATTCAGTCTGCAAAATAGACATTTTGCATAAAAAACAAACATAATAATTTATTTGTATTTATTAAAGATATTTTACTGATCTTGAATAAAAGTTCATTTAAAACGATGACCTCATTTATATTAAACATAGGACCTTTAATAATTATTAAATATCGCGTCATTATTTTCAAGTCATTTAAATATAAATTGATGCGTTGATATTAAAATATAAGTTGGCCTATCCTATTCGTATTGTATTGTAATATAATATAAAATTTAAACTTGATTTTCATATTATAATTTATTATAACCGTGTCATTACACGTGTATTATTCGTATTTTTTTATAAAATTTGTTTTTATGAGATAAGCATTTTTAATATTATTACGTTCTATTAAATGAAATGTTTTATCTCTTTAATTTTTAAATAGGAAATGTAATAAAATTTTTTATTACTTTGAACCAGAACACTCGTTTATAATTCTATTTTGTAATTGTAATTTGTCGACATTAGAATAAAAACAACAACAAATATATATATATAACCTTTTCCTTTAGGGTTATTATTTTTTTTATTATATGTTAGCCTCCGGAACTACCGTAAGGTATTACTTCAGAGGATGATATACGAGGTGCGACAATAAAGTAATGAGACTGATTTTTCTCATTACTTTTTTCTCATTTACATTTTTTTCATTTACTTTTTTCTCATTTACATTTTTCTCATCATTGACCTTGGTCTATAAGCTACTTCTAGCCCAAGCGGCACATTGATGTAACTGCTCAGTCGTGAGTTGTGCTGTAATAAGTGAACACGTGTTCGTGTCTCTCGTCCCAGAAATGAAACCGCAAAATATTGCGCAACGGTATGCCATTTCTATTTGCGTTAAATCGGGTGAAAACGCGACGACAACTTACGATAAGCTTCAGAAGGCTTTTGGAGAGGAGGTTATGTCAAGAGCTCAAGTTTTTCGGTGGCATAAAATTTTTAGTGAAGGCAGAATGAATGTTGAAGATGAAGACCGCAGTGGACGACCATCAACCTCACGGATAGATGTCAACTTGACCAGGGTGCGTGAAATCGTACGATCTGATCGAAGATTATCCGCGAAAATGATTGCAGAAGCACTCAACATCGATCGAGAAACGGTTCGTCTAATATTAACTGAAGATCTTGGTACGAGAAAGATTTGTGCAAAAATGGTCCCCAAAAATCTCACACAACAGCGAGAAACACGGAAAAATGTGGCAGCCGATCTGTTAGAGCAAACGGAAATCGATCCAGATTTGTCGAGCCGTGATATCACTGGTGATGAAGGTTGGTTTTTTCAATACGATCCAGAGACAAAACGCCAAAGTTCGCAACGGTGCTCAAAGGGATCACCCAGACAAAAAAAGCTCGCATGTCAAAGTCAAAAGTGAAGTGCATGCTTGTGTGCTTCTTCGATTCCAAGGGAATTATTCATAAAGAGTGGGTGCCTCCTGGACAAACAGTTAACCGTTATTTCTACAAAGAAATTTTAGAAAGACTTCGTAAACGAGTTCTTCGTGTCCGTGCCAACGTTGCTGATAATTGGATTCTGCATGACGATAATGTGCTATCCCATACTGCTCTGTCAGTACAGCAATTTTTAACCTCAAAACAAATTTCAGTACTACCACAACCACCTTATTCACCAGATATCGCTCCGTGCGACTTTTTTCTATTTCCAAGAGTCAAAATGGCGGTCAAGGGATACCATTTTTAAACAACAGAAGATGTCCAAAAAGCTGTGACGAAGGTCTTGGAGGATATTACAGAAGATGAGTTTAGAAATGTTACCATCAATGGCAGAAGCGCTGGGATAAGTGTATGCAATCAGAGGGGAAATACTTTGAAGGAGACAACACTAAACATGACTAAAACGGTAAGCAACATTTTTTTTTTACATTAGTCTCATTACTTTATTGTCGCACCTCGTATATGAATGTAAATGAAGTGTAGTCTTGTACAGTCTCAGGTCAACTATTCCTGAGATGTGTGGTTAATTGAATCCCAACCACCAAAGAACGCTGGTATCCACTATCTAGTATTCAAATCCGTAAAAAAAGGTTATTCCTGCCTTTGATAGGATTTGAACCTTAGAACTCTCGACTTCGAAATCAGCTGCTTTGCGATGACGAATTAACCTCTAAACCAACCCGGTGGGTTTACCAATTAAGCCTGCTAATCTTCAAGATCTGCGAAATCGAATTGTTACACCAGTGAATTCAATAACCAGGGACCAGTTACCAATAAAGATAATTTGGGACCAATTAAAATAATTAACCGTTATTTATAATTCTCAATTTTTACATTCTTGTACGACGTAAAGGAAGTATTGTGATCGCGAAAAATGTCGGTTTTCAGATTTCAACGGAAATTTCTATTTGACCATCCCTGAATCTATTTTGACTATTTTCGGCGTAATGTCTGTACGTACGTATGTGCGTATGTATCTCAATGTAATAAGCTGTCATTGAAAGCTTTTCAATGATGCATCAGAAGTAGTATTTATTTTCAATGCTTCCAGAGTTATAGCCGAATAAAATTTTAATTAATGAAATATTTTGCTTTTACAAGGCGAAGGTATATCGGTTCGAATCCGACCTTCCTTTTTTCTTTAAAAATGAAAAGTACATAAAATTTTATTTCATTAATCACTTCCGATTTTTTAAATATTTTATTTTTATTGTCATTATTGAATTATTATTTATTGTTTTTTTTTTTTTTTACAATCGGGAGTTAATGATTATTAATAAATCAATATAATTAAATTAAAAAAAAAAGTTAAGTTGAAAAAAGATTTCACCGGAGCTTAGAAGGGGCAAAAAAAATTTCCACCTTCAAGTTAAGAAATACTTTAAATTTACTAAATACGACAATGGTTGCATGTGAAAAAAAGTTTCACATGTTTAGCATACGACAAGGCCAATCTTCTTACAATTCCAGCAACATTTTGATCATCCCTTGCCGTAAGGGTTGGTCATATCAAAAAATTTCTTCAGACAAAAGTTTTAGGTAATGTTTAGAGGACTAATAACCACTTTAAACCGATGCAATACTGTGCCTATTAAGGGAGATATAATTTTTTTGTTTTCAAAACCACTCCCTGAGCCAATGGTTGGTGATACCAAAAAAATTTTCTTGCATAAGTTTTAGGCCCTTATCCAAAGAACCGTGGAAATTTAAACGAATTCGACATTTTACTTAATAAAACAGTTATAGCCATATTTTGTTTTTAAAAAAAACATTTCTACTCTCATGATCCGATTTTGGCTAACGAACTCGACTGAGATTTTGAGTCGAGTGTTTTTTTAGGAAACAATTTCAAAGTGACTGGCTCAAGATTACGGCAGTTATCGTGTCCACAAGTGAAATATGTATATATATATATATATATATATATATATATATACATATTAGTATATGTATATATATATATATTAGTACGTATAGACTATACGTAAAGACTTTTGAGCTGACGGTGTTTTTGGGGTCTGGGGGATGTGAAACACAAAAATATGTCGAAATTTTCCGGAAGTCGAATCATGGTACCTGTTACAATAGCTACAAGCTTACAGACAAGATTTCGGGTTAAGGTGGATTTCCCCGGAAGAAACAGTTCCATACAAGATGAAAGGAAGAACGGAATGTGACAAGGTAGTACACCGAACAACAAGTAACCTGATTATTAAAGCGAAAGAAGCTGGAGAACGAGATAGAGCCTGATTTAGGACCCAGATCAGTAAGAGGACTGAAAATCACCAAGCAAGGAATCCGTCTGCACTTGTGCGGATGGGCGACGGTGATGAAGCACGGGGACGCTGGACCTCTGGACCCTGAAGACACCTCTTGGATCTGCGCAAAGCTTAAATGTAGTACTGGCCACCGTGAGGGAGAAACGCTGAGATAGGAATTTTATTCGATAGGGTGCGGATACACATAGGCTCTTAATAATATCTAGCCGAACCCGTGCGAGTCCGGCACTCCCCCGTTTATGGGGGGTGCGTAAATGTCATTTCTCAGACTCATCTATATCAAAAAATAATAATAATAATAATGAAACCGTAATAAAATGATGTTTTGAAAATAATAAATGAAAATTACGTCATAATTTTCGTATTTACTTACTTTTCCATGAGCTTCCAAAAATGTATTCCGATATTTGTCATATTGTTGCAATCAGTGTCCTGAATTGTTTTGTTTCGGTTAGCCTTTCTTTTGATGTTGTCACCTGAAAAAATCATTCCGTTAAAATAAATTATGTAAAAAACATAATGAAACCGTAATAAAATCATATTTGCAAAATAATAAATGAAAATTACTTCATAATAAACGTATTTACTTATTTTTCCCATGAGCTTCAAAAAACAGGTTGTTTCTATCATATTGTTTCAGTTAGTGTTTGGAATTTTCGATTTTTCAATAAAATATTTCAGCTTTGCTTTTCTCAAATATTTCATGAACTCGGCCGAAATAATTCAATAATTTAAAAAAAATCAAGATAAAAACGTATTCTATAATCGAACCGTAATGAAATTGTATTTTAAATAAAAAAATTAGTATTACTTTATATACAACGTACTTATTTACTTTATCATGCGCTTAAAAACAAAAACAGGATGTTTGGACATCTATCATATTGTTGCAATCAGTATCTTGAATTTACAATTATTCAATAAAAATTTTCATGACCGATATTCTGATATCTTTCATGTTATCCGCTAAACAAAATTTAAGTTAAATTAAGTCTTTATAAAAATAAAAATTAATTTTATAATAAAACTGTATTAAAATTATATTTTATATATATAATAAATGAAAACTGCCTAACAATCAACGTATACTTCCAAAAACTTGCATTGTGCAATCAATAATTGAATTTTCGATTTTTCAATAAAAAATTTTAGGTTTAGTTTTTATTATATCTTTCTTATTTTCAGCTGAAAAAATCATTAAGTTAAAATAAATTATTATAAAACAAAAAATAATAAAAATTAATATTATAAGGAAACCGTAACGAAATTATATTTTAAATAAAATAAATGAAAATTACCTTATAATCAATTTATTTCCTTACGCAGCTACTTTCTGGACATGTCCAGTTTGAAACCTACGTGCACCGATTTGGCAGGATAACTTCTCCTCTATTCAGGTACGGCGATCTTTAAGATACCGTGAGCACACCATCTACCAATGCCGGCGATGGGTTACGGTCAGAGGAGATGTGTGGTTAAGCCGGCTTTCACCGGAAAAATACATTTCCATACATTATATAAAGAAGAGCAAAATGGGACAAGGTAGTCCCACCTAGCAACCAGTATCCTGAGATGCTAGAGAATTGGATAGAGCCTGATTTAGGACCCGCATCAGTAACAGGACTGAAGATCACCCGGCAAGGAATTCGTCTGCATTTGAGCGGATGGGAGACGGAGATGAAGCACGGGAAATCTTGACCCCTGGAACCTGAAGATACGTCTTGCATCCGCGCAATCTTAACTGCAGGACCGGCTCCGGTGTAGGAGAAACGGTGAGATAGGTATTTTAGTCGGCAGGGTGCGGGTACACATAGGCTCTTAATAACATCTAGCCGAACTCCTGCGAGTCCGACACTCCCCCGTTTAGGGGGGGGGGGGTTGCGTAAATTGCATTACTCATAGTCATCTATAGCAAGAAAAAAAAATTATAAAGAAACCGAATTAAAATATTACTTTCAATATAAGAAATGAAAATTACCTCGTAAACAACGTGTTTTCTTATTTTTTCATCATCTTCCAAAAAAGGTTATTCGATATCTATCATATTGTTTCATTCAGTATCTTGAATTTTCTTTACTTCAATGTAATTTTATATAAGTTTTTTTTGAAATCATTCATGTTGTCTGCTGAAAAAAATCGTTAAAATAAACTAAATTATTACTAAAAAACTAATAAAAATAATATTATAATGAAACCGTAATAATTTAGTATTTCAATTAATAAAATTAAAATTACTTAAATCACCTTATTTACACAATTTTTCATGAGCTTCCAAAAACAGGTTTTTCCACATCTATCAAAGTGTAGGTGTCATATTGTAAGTTATCTGCTGAAAAATATTCCTTAAGTTAAAATTAATCATTATAAAATTAATAAATAAAACTAATAAAATATTTAAACGTAATAAATTTTTTTTAAATATATTAATTCTAAATGGAATTATAATCTCCGTACTTACTTACTTTTTTAATCGGCTTCCAAAACCAGTTTATTTCCATATCTATCAAAATTCTGAAGTCAGTGACTTGAATTTTTTTATTTTTCCACGTATAATTTTAAATTAGCTTTTCTCTAATGTTTCTTGTTGTAGGTGAACAAAATTAATTAGGTTACAATAAATCATAATAAAAAAAAATAATAAAAATGTTTATTATAATGAAACCGTAATAAAATTTTATTTTAATTATAATAAACGATAATTACCTTATAAACAACATATACACTTACTTTTTCATGAGCTTCCAAAAAGTTATTTCGATATCTGTCAAATTGTTGCAGTCTTAAATTTTCAATAAATCTTTTAGGGTAGCTTTTCTCAAATCATTCATGTTGTCAGCTGAAATAATATTCATTAAGTTAATACAAATTTGTAAAAAAAAAAAAATAAATAAAAATTAATATAATAATTGCACCGTAACAAAATTATACTTTAGATATAATAAATGAAAATTACTTAATAATCGACGTATTTACTTACCTTTTCATGAACTTCGTAGAAGAGGTATTTTTGATGTCAATCATCATGTTGCAGTCAGCGTCTTGAATTTTCATTATTTCAATAAAAAATTTTAGGTAAGGTTTTCTCAAATCGTTCCTGTTTTCAGATGAAAGAATTCATTAATTTAAAATAAATCATAATAAAAATTCATTTAGTAATGAAACCAGAATAAATGATATTTTAAATATAATAAATGAAAACTGCTGTATACCTAACGTATTTTACTTACTTCATCATGAGCTTCCAAAAACAGTATTTTTGTTATGTATAATACGTGTTGAGATCAGTGTCTTGAATTTTCAAATTATCAATAAAATATTTTAGGTTGGCTTTTCTCAATTATTTGATATCGTTAGCTGAAAAAAATGATAAAATTCAATAATTAAAAAAAATTATCATAAAAATAATAATAAAAATTAACATTAAAATTGATCCCTGATAAAATTACTAAGTATAATAAGTGAAAATTACCTTCTAATCAAAGTGTTTACTTAAATCTTCATGAGCTTCTATAAACAGATAATTTTGATATCAATAATAATGTTTCATTCAGTTTCCTGAATTTTAAATTTTTCCTTAAATAATATATTTTAGTTTATAGACAATAATAATCGTTTAATTTAGTTTTCGTTTAATTTAGTAATTGCCAACACCCAATTTAAAAATCATAATAGAAGAATATACACTTGGAAAAAGCCAGGCGATACTGCAAGGTATCAGATAGATTATATCATGGTTAAGCAAAGATTTAGAAATCAACTAGTGGACTGCAAAACTTACCCTGGAGCAGACATTGATAGCGACCATAATTTGGTGATAATGAAATGTAGATTGGGGTTTAAAAACCTGAAGAAAAGGTGTCAGATGAATCGGTGGAATTTAGAGAAGCTTGAGGAAGAGGAGGTAAAGAAGATTTTTGAGGAGGACATCGCTAGAGGTCTGAGTAAAAAAGATAAGATAGAAAATGTAGAAGAAGAATGGGAGAATGTTAAAAAGGAAATTCTTAAATCAGCAGAAGCGAACTTAGGCGGAATAAAGAGAACTGGTAGAAAACCTTGGGTTTCAGACGATATATTGCAGCTGATGGATGAACGTAGAAAATATAAGAATGCTAGTGATGAAGAAAGTAAAAGGAACTATCGGCAATTAAGAAATGCTATAAACAGGAAGTGCAAACTGGCGAAAGAAGAGTGGATTAAAGAAAAGTGTTCAGAAGTGGAAAGAGAAATGAACATTGGTAAAATAGACGGAGCATACAGGAAAGTTAAGGAAAATTTTGGGGTACATAAATTAAAATCTAATAATGTGTTAAACAAAGATGGTACACCTATATATAATACGAAAGGTAAAGTCGATAGATGGGTGGAATATATTGAAGAGTTATACGGAGGAAATGAATTAGAAAATGGTTTTATAGAGGAAGAAGAGGAAGTTGAGGAGGATGAAATGGGAGAAACAATACTGAGATCTGAATTTAAGAGAACATTAAAAGATTTAAATGGCAGAAAGGCTCCTGGAATAGACGGAATACCTGTAGTATTACTGCGCAGTGCAGGGGAGGAGGCGATTGATAGATTATACAAACTGGTGTGTAATATTTATGAAAAAGGGGAATTTCCATCAGACTTCAAAAAAAGTGTTATAGTAATGATACCAAAGAAATCAGGGGCAGATAAATGTGAAGAATACAGAACAATTAGTTTAACTAGTCATGCATCAAAAATCTTAACTAGAATTCTATACAGAAGAATTGAGAGGAGAGTGGAGGAAGTGTTAGGAGAAGACCAATTTGGTTTCAGGAAAAGTATAGGGACAAGGGAAGCAATTTTAGGCCTCAGATTAATAGTAGAAGGAAGATTAAAGAAAAACAAACCAACATACTTGGCGTTTATAGACCTAGAAAAGGCATTCGATAACGTAGACTGGAATAAAATGTTCAGCATTTTAAAAAAATTAGGGTTCAAATACAGAGATAGAAGAACAATTGCTAACATGTACAGGAACCAAACAGCAACAGTAGCAATTGAAGAACATAAGAAAGAAGCCATAATAAGAAAGGGAGTCCGACAAGGATGTTCCCTATCTCCGTTACTTTTTAATCTTTACATGGAACTAGCAGTTAATGATGTTAAAGAACAATTTAGATTCGGAGTAACAGTACAAGGTGAAAAGATAAAGATGCTACGATTTGCTGATGATATAGTAATTCTAGCCGAGAATAAAAAGGATTTAGAAGAAATAATGAACGGCATAGATGAAGTCCTACGCAAGAACTATCGCATGAAAATAAACAAGAACAAAACAAAAGTAATGAAATGTAGTAGAAATAACAAAGATGGACCACTGAATGTGAAAATAGTAGGAGAAAAGATTATGGAGGTAGAAGAATTTTGTTATTTGGGAAGTAGAATTACTAAAGATGGACGAAGCAGGAGCGATATAAAATGCCGAATAGCACAAGCTAAACGAGCCTTCAGTAAGAAATATAAGTTGTTTACATCAAAAATTAATTTAAATGTCAGGAAAAGATTTTTGAAAGTGTATGTTTGGAGTGTCGCTTTATATGGAAGTGAAACTTGGACGATCGGAGTATCTGAGAAGAAAAGGTTAGAAGCTTTTGAAATGCGGTGCTATAGGAGAATGTTAAAAATCAGATGGGTGGATAAAGTGACAAATGAGGAGGTATTGCGGCAAATAGATGAAGAAAGAAGCATTTGGAAAAATATAGTTAAAAGAAGAGACAGACTTATAGGCCACATACTAAGGCATCCTGGAATAGTCGCTTTAATTTTGGAAGGACAGGTAGAAGGGAAAAATTGTGTAGGCAGGCCACGTTTGGAATATGTAAAACAAATTGTTAGGGATGTAGGATGTAGAGGGTATACTGAAATGAAACGACTAGCACTAGATAGGGAATCTTGGAGAGCTGCATCAAACCAGTCAAATGACTGAAGACAAAAAAAAAAAAAAAAATAATCGTTTTTTATTTATGCGAGATGCACACGTGCGTACAGACGTCATGCCGAAACTAGTCAAAATAGATTCAGGGATGGTCAAAATGAATATTTCCGTTGAAATCTGGAAACCGAAATTTTTCGCGATCACAATACTTCCTTTACTTCGTACAAGGAAATAAAAATCGGTTGTTTGACGCTCATAAATAATTACTGTATAGAGCGATTTTCAAAAAATAAAAAGTTAACACCTTGTGTTTATACTTACGAAGGTGCGGTTGTTGTTGAAAAGAATGGTTGCTTATTTTTAAAAAGTAACAATCAATCTCTACAAAACCGGATAACACAACTATTTTTGTGTAAGTGTACATCAACAAAATACTTCGACTTACCAGAAAGGGCTTATTATGTTTCTGTTTAGCCAATCTTTTAAAATATTCAAACTGATTAATTTATTTAAAATATAATTAAAATATTTTCTTTTATAAAAACAATATTTCTTTGTCGATTAATTTTTAAATAATTAAAATAAAGAAATCCTAATTCTCTGCATCATGCACGTAAATGTGTACTCGTATAATTTTCATTAACATCTGAACTTGAATTATTTTTTTATTTTGTATTTTGTTTTTTTGTTTACATTTACAATCGCGATATATTCTACTTAACATTATTTCAATAGTTTGTATTTTAATTAGTTAATATAAACTTTAATTACATTTATCTTTTATTTTATAGTCGATTGTGTATTTTGTGATTCTGCTCTGATCGGTTTTACTTCGGTTTCCCTTGATCGATCAAGGCAAAGGTCGGGGCAGTTTCTTTTTACATCCGTGGAGCAAAAAATTTACCCGTTCCTGACCTAACCTATATAATGTATTATATTATTTAGCGATCAGAATAAAAGATTTATCTATTTACAAAAAAAGTCACCCGTGAAACGATGTACGATCGTCTTGTTTACTTAACTGAATGTACTGTTCCACTGATCATGCCCCGTGTTCAGCAAAATGCTGATGGTAAAATTCACTTCTTTATATTATACCTTCATTTTATAATCAAAATGGTTAGATTTATTGCGGATATCAATACTCTACAAGAGGGTAATTCTAATTGGTAATCCGGATACTTTGAATGCGTCAAATCGTTAGAAAGAGTAGATGATATAGGTTGAATTACAATTAAAAGATAAATAATATATCGTTTTCTAATAAAAGACAATGCTATCTTTTTTCTTTTAATTAAGAAAGAAAACTTTTATTAATATGTACTTCCGTAGAGGAATAAATTAAGAGATATTCTATTATTTTACTTTATCTGAGTTTTCAAAAATAATTTTACAATTAAACGAACTTATTTGATGGGTTTTTTTGTTTGTTTTTTTTTTATTAAAGATTACCATAAAAATTTGCTTTAAAGAATACTTTTTTGTCCAAAAAAAGCGTTAAAATAATTTCAACTTTTAGAATGCTTATGTAAGTTTTTATTACTTACCGTGACCAAACACATTTTGCATGCACGATTTAGTAACCTAACTTAACTAATAGTTTGATTGTTGTGATTATTTTATAAACGATAATAAAATTATAAAAAGAAAAGAATAATAAATTTATAGAGCATTAGACGACCCTAAATTAAACTTTATTGCGTGTCAACAATTTTTTATTTTTTTGTAAATAACTAAAGACATACAAACAATAAATAAAAAAATAAATAAAAAATTAATAAAACTTAACTTTATTAATATATTAATTTAACGTTGAATCCAGATGAAATTTGGAAAAATTTATAATAAATTAAAAGAAATTGTGTATCGTATGAATTTATTGCTACACGACATTCGGATTGAAAATAAATAAAACAAAAAAGCAAGGTTAATGAAATGCGACAGAAAAAAAGAATAATGAAAAACTAAATCTTTAAACAGGTAATGTTCTAGAAGAGATAGAATTTTGTTCATTACGTAATAAAATTACAAAGCACGGACGAAAAAATAAGGAGAGCTCTCTCGTAAAAAAATAAGTTTGCTAGCGTCAGTATATAATCTTGTAGAAATTAATTGAAACGAGTAAAATAATTTTGTATTACGTGGTTGGCCAATCTGTTTTAAATTGTTTTTTGCCAAATATCAGCCGACTAATGTTTTCATAGACTTCAGAGGTTAGTTTTAGTTCAGTAATGCTAAATTCATTTTTTTCGAGTCGCTTTATCATAAAGTTAATAATTTCTGAATTTTTGTATATCTGTAGTGAGAATAGAGAATTTTTAATAATGGATACAACAAGAGGAAGACTGCCGTAAATAAATTAACAGATAAATATTTATTCTGATCCGAACATTATAATGAGTTATGTAGATCACGACTTTATAAATATATTATAAATGTAAAAACAGATTATAAATGTCTACTTTAATACATCCCTTTAAAATGCTGTCTCACATTCCTATCATTTCGATTATTTTATTTATTTACCCTCCTTCATGGAGGGAGATTCCCTGTACGCTTATCAAAGTTTGGTCTAGTACCGAGAAAATAGGTCGTTTCAAATTATAAGTACTTACTAAATTGAATTTTTTTAGGTTTAACTGTTAGGAAGTTATTTTAAAGATCGCCATACTTTATGAACACTATATGCAAAATGTCCTTCGAAGTGTTGGCCAAATTTAAGGGGTTCGTTTGATCATAAAAATAAAGAAAAAAATATCCTATTTCTCTTCAGTGTTTCTCAGTCTGTCATTTTGTGGTTTTTTTTTTAATAAAAATGTACATTTAAAAACGGATTAAGATATTTTAATGAAATTTGGTATTCATGTACCCGAGAACACCTCCTATCAAAATGAATATGTTTGAAAATTTCAAAATAAGGGCCATTAATTTATTTTAATCACTAATATATCCGTAAATATTAATTTGAAGAAGTAGGTTATGTTAGATAAAAAGTTAATCCTTATAGTATGAACAAAATGATACCGTATTTGTTTAAATCGGTTGATAAACAGCTGGAATACTGTTCAAGCGGATTGAAAAAATTATGCAGACTGACAATTTTATGCCTGTTTTCACTTACTAATAATAAAGATTATTAT
Source organism: Lycorma delicatula (assembly GCF_047948215.1). NCBI lineage: Eukaryota > Metazoa > Arthropoda > Insecta > Hemiptera > Fulgoridae > Lycorma > Lycorma delicatula. The sequence goes on from NC_134462.1 coordinate 106,961,275, forward strand.
TAATTCAATTAGTGAAGGAAATGAAAACAAGCATAAAATTGTCAGATGTATAATTTCTTAAATTACTTTAAGAAATTATACATCAACAATTTCAGCCATATGTCATCTATTTATCAACCGACTTGAACAAATGAGGAGTCATTTTGTTCACAATGAAAGGCTAAACATTTTATCTAATAAAATATAATCCGATAAAACTCGATTAAAAAAATTATATGACTGCCATTTTGAAATTTTCAAACTTATATATTTTGTAGAACTTGAGTATTTGTTGGACAATTTTCATTAAAATATCTTAACCCGTTCTTAAAATATACATTTTTATTGGAAAAGTACAAACGGAGGGCACAGGAAGAATGTAGTGGAATAGGAAATTTATTCACACGAGTTTTTTTGTTTAGTTTGATGTCCTGAATTAGTCCCTTAAATTTGGCCAATACCTCCCCAGGACACTCTGTATATACGTAAAAATATTATCCACATCTATCAGACGATTTTTTTTAGGTTATAAGATAATATTTTTCATTCTTTCAAGAATAGAATGTCGTCTGTAACGAGAAGTAATAGATTCACGCAGGACAGTCGATAGAAATACTGTCTGTTATACATATATATCAAGTTCCATACTTATTTAAGGCTTGGAATTTTTTTTATATGTCCCTACCGTAAATTTTAATCTTTAGATACACTATTCAAAGCTTTTATGATATCATTTCTCATGCGAAATTTGTACCCATGTTCGATTCAAAATAAAAGCAAACGTCCTTGATCAGTCGCAGATCGTTAGTGAAAAGTTTACCCCTTTTTTATGAAACCTACAGGTTAGGTTCGGTCTTAGCCCTGATACAAATTTAAGCAACAAAGTATTTTAAAACTACGATCAAAGGTATTGTTCTGCTTTTGGTTTTGGTCTATTTTTCGATATTTTAATAAAAGATAAACAGAATGTTATCTCCCTATAAGATAAAGAGTGCATCTATGAACTATTGCTGTTATTTTTAATTTATGAAAGAAAATCTGGCAATTCGTATGATTTGTTTCTTAATTCGATCTGTAACAATTTCCAACAGATTTTTTTTTTTTTTTTTATATTACAACAAGCTAATCAATAAATCTTTAACAATATTCGTTTATACAGCTGGATCTTGAATTTATGTAACATGAAACTTGCTGAAGGAGATTACAAAATCTTGGTAAAATTTTTTTCTCAGTTCCTTATAAAAAGTAGATAAAATTTTCGGGAAATAAGACGGGACCCGGGTAAAACCCCCATAAACTAAGTTTCCGTAAGTTTTTTTTTATTTTTAATTATACTTTATCGTAAAAGTGTGTAAGCATAATTAGAGTTTGGCGGCTGATTTTTCAACAAATTAGGCCAACCGTTTACTTGATATTGCCGTTAAGTGAACCTCAGATCTTCAAATATTTTTGTCGTTCCGTTAAAAATAAAGTATAATTAAATTTTGTATAACTGAATTATACAAAAAAATCTATAATAATAACAGTAATTTATAAAATTAAAAGTAATTCTTTTTTTGAACGTATCATTAATTATTAACCGTCTACGAAAGTCATCTTTAACTGGAAAACACTGATTATATGTACACAAAATCTGATCTGGACACCACATGACTTCTTTTTTTTCTTCTTTTTTTTTAACCTCTGGGACCACCAATAGATATTACTTCAGAGGATGGGGTGAATCACAATTTTTGTAGAGTGTGAAAATGCCATGCCTGACCGGAATTCGAACCCGGGACCTCCGGATGAAAGGCCGAGGTGCTACCACTTGCGCCACGGAAGTCGGCACATGACTTCCTTGTACGCCTATTAAATTACATATACACATTTTTTTTTTTTTTTTTTTTTTTTTTTTTTTAATGAAAAGTACATAAAATTTTATTTCATTAATAACTTCTGATATTTTTTCATAATTTTTTTTTATTGAATTATTATTTATCGCAAAAAAATTTTTACAATCAGACGTTAATAATTATTAATAAATCAATATATATATAAATAAAAAAAGGAGCTGAAGCCTGATTCTTCGAACCGATGAGCCTTCCCCTTAAAAGATCCAAATATTTCATTAATTAAATTTCATTTGACTATAGCTCTGGAGCCAATGAAAATAAATACCACTTACATCGTTGAAAAGCTGTCAATGAGGGCTTATTACAGCAGCTAAGAAAAAGTCCAAAATCCAAATTTTAGGATTTTTGGCTTTTTTGGATACTTTTGGTTCAGTCGATTTCAATGAAAAGGGAAGGTGCACAACTAGATGTTATAACAGCCCTAATCAAAAATTTCAACATCCTACGGCTAATCGTTCTTGAGTTATGCGAGATACATACGTACGTACAGACGTTACGCCGAAAATAGTAAAAATGGATAGTTCCGTTGAAATCTGAAAACCGAAATTTTTCGCGATCACAATACTTCCTTTACTTCGTACAAGGAAGTAAAAATCTAACAAAATCTTCGATATGATATAAGAATCCACTGCCAAAACGATGAATGTCAGAAAAATATAATTTTACAAAATTATTTTAAAATTGCATAACTAATGTATATATTAAAATAAATTGGTAAAAAAAAAAAAAATAGTTTCTCTGCAATTTCTCCTAATTAATTTAGTTACAGATTTCGTTGGGGTCCTTAAACACGCCACACACACACAGCATGCACCTAATACGCTCACTCAATTATTAGAGGAGTTATAAGGGAACATAGCTTTTTGCCTATTCAAAGCCTTACCTCAACGGCATTCAAATCGAGACGGGTACATCAGCAAATAATTATAATAAGATAGGGAATTCCTTTGGGTCTTATAACACGTCAAGCCCCATTAATTGAACTCACGCCGACTTAGAACACTTAATTCCTAAAAACGTTTTTAGGGAACAGATTTCCTCACAATTAAAATACACTCAAATCACTCTACCTTAGCGATTAATTAATATACAGAATTCGTTTAGGTCTTAAAACAATCATCACGTCGTAACATCAAATGAGCCCGGAACAATCAAACAGGCAGAGGAATCTCAATTTTCGAACTTTTTATTAAAATTTGCGAACGATGAAGACCTGATTGAACTGCCTAACTCCATTATTTCAAACACGGATATTGTTACTGAAATACATGACAAAATACTAACTCCTTTCTAGACGATTCAAATCTTCCGAATATGCAATTCTAGCACCAAAAACATCAATATTAAGACGAAATTAGCCTTATGCCGAACATTTAGACGAAATTGGAGAATCGAGAACTTGAAGAGAGTCGAGGGTAAAAACATCGATAACATAGGATGTGAACTTTGCAGTTTCCTACCGAATTTTTAAATACTCTCGAAATGAGGTTTTCCGCCGCACATGTAGGCATTAAAAGAATGTAACATTATAATTTTGCTACTAAATTTAAATTCAACGAAGGGATTGTTAAACGGAAGGAGACATAATAGAAATATGTATGAAAACAGTTTGTACGTGGAAATTGTAGCAGGTAGTAGTGCCTCAAATTTGACGTCTGATAATACTATCGCCCTTTTTTTTAAACGAAGACAATTTCCTATACGGTTAGAATTTTTCAAGACGATCAAAAAGCCGCAAGGATAAATTCTGGACCAGAAATTAATCCAGAATTCTGGATAATCTTCTTACCTGAACCAGTTTTTAGCCGTTGACAATTATACTTTGCCCAATCATACGCAAAATCCTTTAACGATGTGAAAATGGAGATTAAACCAAAGGGTCGAAGCACAGCTAATATTGTCTGGAAGGATGTCTTATGAACCACACAGTAAGTTAATTATCTATTATATATTTAAAATATAAGTTAGGTTACTGATGCTGCGAAGCAGCACGGGTCGTCTAGTTTTTAATTTTAAAAAAATAAATGTTATTTTTGAAGAGTTTTACTTAGTTAATTATTTAATGAATAAATTAGATGAAAATTATTTAAATATATCATGAATAAAAACTATTAAAAATTTTTTTTTTCCCTACTAACTATATTTTTACCTAAAAGGAGGAATATCTCGTGTATTGCCATACTAAGAACATAACTGAAGTAAATTTCAAAACATTTTGTCAAATAGTTTCACAGGCGTTTGCGAGCAAAGTTTTTCACAAAGCTGGACCAAGAAGGTAACGCCTGATTTCACCAGGTTCCGCCCAGAAATGATTTACTGATACCTGCAGTATAATGGAAAAAACAATGAAACTTTAAAAATCAATTATTAAAGCTTGGATTTCCGTAAGTTGTAAATTTTATTTTATTGTAAAAAAAAGAAATGTATAAAAGAAAAATAGATAAAGGTAGACCTATTAATTTTCTTTTCATGTATTAAAAAAAAATTGATAACTGTATATAATTTTATTTTACAACGCTTTAGCGAAAAGAAGTAACGGCGTCCGTTAATGAAAAACTGAGAATTATGTAAGATAAACGAGTACTATCATCGTATTTGTTTTTTCGAGAGTGACATCTATCTGTCGATACAGTGATTCTTATTTTATTTATTTCTTAATGACTATCAATGTTGTTTCAGTTTTCTACTCGTTTTGAAATAAGTAATGTCAATATATACTTATTTCTCTAAAAAATTAAACTTTGAAAAAAAAGTCTAAAAAATCGGTCGGTCTCAATATACGAACAAAAATATTTAATACGTAGGCAAACCAAAATAATTGACTTTGACAAAATTCAAACGAGCTTAGGACGGTAATTCCTTAAAAAATTAACATCAAATATTTTCATAAGTACCTCTTCGTACATCCAGTTTACCTGTTATTAACAAAGAAAGCTTTGACAGAATTTTTACGACCGGATATCCTTCCTAACGTCGACCTATAAAACGGAAGGTATAGAAATTTGCGAGCGTGCGGAATTCTACATATTACCGGAATTCAAACGAAGAATGAAAGACGCAGAAGTTACTACTCAGGCGCGGTTGTCGGTGTACATGTTATCTGTTACATGTTTAAATTTATTTATCAGAAAACCAGGTTTAAAAGCGAAAGTACTTCGTAATACGTTTAATAATATTAAACAAAGCATTACGTCAGTATATTGTACAAAAATAATCGGATAAAATGCCGTCTGCTTTCTTTCTTAAAAGAATTATATATCGCCGATATAAATATAATTATAAGTCGAAAGCCCGGTTAGGTCTGAATCGTTTGATCGACTTTTATTCCAATATAGTATAAACTGCCGAGTTGAAATGTATAGAACAGGTGTGGCCGAGCCTTTTTCATCCGACAACGTACTACAATGTACCAAATACTGATCTAATGCTCTAGTAAAATCTGCATTACAAATGTCCTGCAGCGGTATGCGATCGAGTTAATCAGGCTACATCGAACTAACCAACCGATTATTAAACTAATATGACCATGACAACAGGTAAATATGCGAACACAGTGAAATTAATATCCACCTCTAATAAATACTTAGCGAACAATTATAAATCAGCCAAGATTATGGCAAAAGTTAAATACGGTATATAAGTTATAGAGCGATTTTTATCTCTTTCTCTCTTTTTTTATTATCTTAAAATCATCTCAAACACGTCTGTTCGCTGACCAGGGTCATTCATTGCTCCCGTCTGACCGACCTCGTAAATCATATCTCTGTACCATAACCACCTTGATAGCAGTGCAAGTAATGATCGTATCAATAAGATATAGTTTTTTTTAATCTCAAATCTAACCGCTTGTTGTCCCATTTATCTATTATTTTTAATAAAAAGACCGATTGTAAATTAAGCATTTATAAGAATTACAGACAGACAGATAAAAACGTAGCCACACCTTCCTTTACTAAAAAACTTTTTTTTAATTTATAGGTTATAAATTTAGAACTGGGTTAATTGACCGTAAAACACATCAAGGTTTTGTGACAATTCCACGATCTTGGCAGTACGTATCTGTATCTGATAAAACTTTTTAAAACTTACCTCTATAAACCTGAATTATTCTTTGAACTTTAGAAAGAAAGTTTTCAGTTAAAACTTAAAATTTTTATCGATAACTATCGATCAAATACATGTAATGCGTTGACACAAATGAATAGCCCTCATTTTAATCGAGTAGACAATGGTAACAGGATTAATCAGAAAACCAGATTTTAATGACTGTATCATTAAAATTATAACAGCGTTCTGAATCCACTAATAGACACACGATGCTTTCATTTCTAGATAAACGCTACACTGAAAATGTTACAATTATTATTTTAATCGTAACGATTATTCAATGTTACCTTTTTTGAAAAAAATAAAGTAAGAAGTACACAGGAAAACAAAATCCGCAACAGTATTGATAAACCTTTCCGGCTAATGACCCGAGATATGATCCTGAATCCTTCTATCTATATCACCTCTGAAAACCCGATTCGAAACCTTAATACCAACAATTCCCTGTAAAAATAAGATTTTTTATCAAGCCAATTCCGACATATTAATCCAAATGTACTCCACAACACACACACACACACACACACACACACACACACACACACACACACACACACATATATATATATATATATATATATATATATATATGTGCACGCGCGAAAGAATCTACCTCCCCTCGTTCTTAATTTCTCAACGTTTCATGACAACCCTGAATCGAAAAACACCAACAACAAAAAAATGGAAAGACAATAATTATTAGTATGCTAACATATTTCGCCATTACTAAATAAAATATACTTTACTATTACCGCCGAAAAAGCAATATCTATCGCGAAAATTTAATGAAATTTATTTTTCACAGATTCTTTCTGTAAAGAACGTAAATCGTCATCGTTCATAGACTCATTAAGTCTTTTCTGGCATTCGAATTTCTTAAATAAAAATGATACAGGCGACCTAACTTTCTTCTTCTGACAGACCTGTCGTTCCACAGACATAAAATCTTTGTAATTCGTTGCAAATCTCAATTTGTAATTCTTTACGCTTTCATCGAGCAGTGAATGTACTGCGACCATCGCGCACCGGAACGGAACGGAACGCAAGGATGTCGGAGGGTGCAATACCCTCCTACTTCTCGCATTATACGGACTCACGTCCTTTGCTGCTGGGTGATTCTTCTGGACTGGCGGGTTATTAATAGTAGCCGACGTTGATTCGTTTTGTGAAGTTTGGATTGCGTTCCGATCCAATGGAGGGTTTGTCGGTAGGGGCCCGACGGAACGATGTGCTAATAAGCTTATCTTCCGTGACGCGCTCCATTTCAGCCTAGAGTGGGCTGAAATCCTTTATTTAAGGGGCCGTCCTCTTTTAAGGAAAGGTCGCCGGAGGCGATTTTGGGTCTACATTTTAACATTTAATTTAATTCAAGTTGTTTAGAATTAAAGGAAATGAGTTTGGATGGATTGTTCTGAGACGTTGCGCCCCAGAGCTATCTCGGTCGGTTGGAGAGTGGATTCGGGATGGTTGTGATGGGTATTTGTTGTCGTGTCTGTCTCTCAGATCTTCATCTTAACCTTGTTAATATCCAGTATGTTTCGGAGAGAACTAGACTGGCGACTGACAGACTGTTGTCTTCTGTTCTTCTTTCTTCTGACTCTTCTTCTTCTTTTCTTCTTTATTCGCTTCGTTCTTCAGAGGATGGATGGGAAGCGAGAAGGTTATATGGGATTGTGGTACCAGCGGTTTTGGCGCGGGTGTTAATACTATTCGGTTTGACTAATCTAAGCGCGATACATTTCTATTAAGGATTAAATGTCTGCCCACCATAAAGGCTGGCAGGAGAGATGTATATAACGCAGGTTGTTTTCGAGCGCCCGTGCGCCGGGGTGGTGACAATTTTGAATAAGACGCCCCCCTATTATATGTAAAATTTGATTTTTGCGGATGTTGGTCTAGCCTTACGAAATATAATGGCCGCGGTGGGTTTGGAAGGTCTGGTGGTCGTGCACCGATCTAATATCTTCATATTATATACCTGCTTGCTTATCTCTTCACTGACCGTAATTGAAAATGAGATTTCAAAACTTCTATGCGTGATATGATCAACCCTCACTAAATATATAAAAATTAAACCGTAATTTTTTTAGAAAATATTTCGTAAAAGGTCATTCTTTACTTTAGTATTAACAGCCCTACATATAGTTCAACAAAGTTTCCTTAATATTTAAGATGTTTTTACTCTCGCGATTTGTTTAAAATATATATCATATCGTGATTAATTAATCCCGTATTATTGTTACAAAATCATGTGTCCTACCTAGTTTAAATTTTAACCTTAACGAATAACAACTTTTAAACATACGCAAAACTACGAAATGAGCTCACTTCATATGACAGAAAAGATATAGAATGAAACCCGCAAATCAACCGGGTTCCACTGTATACAAGCAGTATTCCTTCCACTTGTATTTCTGTGTTGCTTCCACTGTATTCCTCGTTACAAGCTCGCTTGTAACGAGCAAAATTCCGGGATTTGTTTGGTTTTCTATCTCATTAATGATAAATTGACTTTCGTTTAGCGAGGTATCATAATCATAAGCTTGCTTATTACGTGCATTTTCTTTTTTTTAAATACTGTAATTCAAAAAAATTTAAATAACCAAACAATCTCAACGCAAGGTAAATTCCATTTCTTCATTTACGAAATATGCATTTACGATTTATACGAAAAGATTGTGACATTTTATTTTAGGCTTGTTCAGGTCAGGTCTAAAGGGTGAACAAAAGGTTTGTAACAGGACGTTGTATTGTACAAGATCCATTGCGGTATTACAAAGGCTGGTGGTTATTTTAATTACTCGGTTTTTCCTGTTTGCAAAGTTCCAGGAAAGACCGGTGGGAAACAATGATCCATCAAAACCATCCAAACAGGTTCATCGAACTCTGAAGTACATTTTAAACGATTTAAGTGAAAGTCTGAAGAGGGGCGTGGTTAAAGATAAATTTTACCTGTCCTACTCCCACTGGTAAATTCAGTAGTCATAATTTTCAGTTTAAAAATACAGTACTGTACCGTACAATCATTTAAACAAACAGTATTGCGTTAAAGTGATCGATCGGATATCCATCCCAACCCCGTAGGGGAAGACACTCGCCTTGTGACGCTTCCGGTCGTCCCGTTCCTAACCCTGATGCCTCTAACGGGAACAATCGGATACCCGGTAGCCAAATACAATACAGTAATACTGCAGACGCGTCAGCGAATGCGTTTTCATTTTAGTGTTTCTTGATAAAAAATATGGCTCGCCATATTTCGCCGGAAGATTACCACGATGAAGACGATATACCACTCTCGGATTGAATTCAAACTCTTAACCCGGCAAAAGAAATCAGCCTTTCAAGAATACTCAATAGATGACTGCTCAACAGCCGATGATGACGTAATGCTACAGAAATTCCGACTGATGAGGACATTATTACTGAGGTAACTCGTAGTCGTGCAGGCGATAGCAAAGCTGAAACTGAAAACTAAGTCGAATCTACTACTCTCCCAGTTGATGATTTTGGAATCATCAATGATTGACGCCAAAAAATATTTAAAATGATTAACGGAGTTTAGCGAGACTAATTAAGCGATAAATTTGTGTAGTACTTGAATAAACATACAAAACTGTTTTGATGATTACAAGTATAAGATTATTAAATAAACAAAAATAAACGATTATTTTAAGACTAATTAGATTTTATGCGCGATTAAGTTTTGACGAATTCTGTTAGAAAAAATAGATTAGATGAATTTTTAGATTTATTAAATACGGTTTGTACGTGACATAACAATTTTTGTGCGGTCTTCATTTGTTACTTTCCTTGATGATTTTGGTAAGTTTTACTGCACACTTATTACCATTTTTCTTTCTAATTCACTGAACGCTAACAGTTTAGGTCCAAAAATTGTATTACATCTAAATTTTATTTGTTACTCTATAATACAAAACCCATCGATATTTTATTTTAAAACAGCTTCTTCTTAGGTACACAGTATTTCTTTGTATTATAATAGATAATGACGGCGTAAAAATGTACGATTACAAGGTGGCAACTCGGAAGTATCGAGAACTCGGCTGTAACGAGCATATTTGATCGGCCACTTGAATCTCATACCAAGTTTTACCGTATACTGTATTGTATGGAGACTGTATAATCAGCTGTTACATAGATACTACTGCCAATCTCTCCAATCCTATTTCATAGACATAGAAAATTATTTAGTTTAAAAAAAAAGTAAACGAACGAACATGTTTTCTTCTTTTTTTTTTTTTATTTTTAAATAAGAATGTTTATGTGATTGTCTATATTTTTTAACTAGTTGTTTTCTCATCGAATAACATAATTATATTAAAGTCTAACTTCAAATTTTATTCTGTTTAATTCATCGCTGAAAATCCTTCGTGGCTTTCCACAAAGTGCATTCTTTCTAGGCAAGCGGGAAAGATTTTCACTATAGTGTTTGAACGTTTGAACATTTCTAATGGACTTCAACAATTTTTTTCAATTTGCGTGCAGCCCTGCTGAGGGAAGTTTTGCCCTCAGATCTCCTGTGGTATTGTCACTTTCTTCTGAGTCGCCTCAATGTGTTAATTAGATCCATCAGCTTTGTCGGAGAGTTCGTGCCTACTGTTCCCTCGTACTTTTCCTCAGGTGTCGATTGACATGCTCCCTCTTGCAAGGTCGAGATCAAATAGTTCGTTGCATAATCAATGTTGCAATCGCTCCCGTCACTGAAAGTGTCTGATGGGTCGTGGGTCAGCAGCGGTAGGGAAAAAGCCGACCTATTTGCTGCACATCGTAGCAAGACATTCTTTGCAAGATTTGCATCAAGAAAGTTGGACTCCCTTCGTCATATGGAGGGAGACATAAGAAGGGAGTCCTAATGAAAGGGAAATAATTGACTTCTTGGACAGCTTAATGCCTTTAACATTCCTATTAGACGCATTTCAACGAAGGAGGTACTACCGGTAATCAAACAAGGGGAACGGTCAAAGAAAGCTCCAGGTTTTGACTTGGTGATTCATAAAATGGTAGTTATGCTCCCGTTTAAAGTTATCAAGTACATAATACACTTTTCAACGGCATCCCCCCAACGTCGTACTTCCCATCAGTGGTAGTAAACCTGCGCACGATGTGTATTCCTACAAATCAATAAGTCTTTTACCGATTCTATCGAAGATGAGGAAGTTGTTTCTTCAAAGACTGTGGCTGACATTGGAGGGGGTTAAAGTTATTCACCGAACAAAAATTCTACCATTAAACAAACGCTTAGGACTATCAATATCATCACGAAGTGCTTAGAAGAGAAAAGGCTCTGTTCGGCTGGCTTCTCGGATGTTCAAATGGTCTTTAACAAGGTCTGGCTTCTCGGATGTTCAAATGGTCTTTAACAAGGTCTGGCTGCTTCTTCTGCTCCATAAGCTGAATGCAGCCTTCCTCAACCCTTCTACCGGGTTCCCTTCTTCCGGGAAACTACCTCGAAGGGCGTTTTTCCCAGATCAGATGTATCGATGAGTTACCTGAATTCTTTGATATTAGATCAGGGATTTCACAAGGCTCCGTCTTCGGATCAGTCCTTTACTCGATATTCACGGCGGACCTTCCGGCTCCAGACATATCATCGTTGCCTCGTTTGCTGGATACACCAATCCTGGCTGTGATGAAAACCCAGAATTAGCCCCAGAGAAACTCCCTAATCGGTATTAGACTTGACAAGGATACGGTTAAAAAATGGATAATAAAGACGATTCAGAATAAGTCAAGTCGTATCACTTTTGCGATGAAAAGAGGTAGGTGACTGTCCCCGGCTCCACCTAGATGGCAGTTTCATCCCACACTCTGACCATATACGGTACCTTGGGCTCCATCTTGATTGTCGCGTGGATGTACCACGTGTGAGAAAAGAGGAAACAGTTAAGTACAAGACGTTTAATTGGTTAACTGCGCTGAAATTTACACTTTTCGCTGTCCAACAAACGTTGGTATGAGGTGATTCTAAAACCGAATTGTACGTATGGCGTTGAGCTATGGGCTGAGCAAGAGTAAACACTGAGATTACACAACGATTCCAAAATAAGTCGGCGAGATCTGTTGCAGAGATACCGTGATTTGCACGGAATGAAGAAATTCAGTCTACCTAGAATTGCCTTATGTTCGCGAACAGGTCAAACGGTTCGGTTCAATTACAGACAGCGGTTAGATAATCATGTGAACTTTCTATCAGTTAATCTCCTAGACAAGAACGAGATGTTCGGCAGCTGAAACGCCTACATGTGCTGAACTTGGGAGAATCTGAGTGCCTCTTAGGGCGGTTAAATACGTGATGAGCATCTTTCTATGCCTTGATGAGGAGCCTAGCTTCTTTCCATCTATCTCCATGAGCTTGTAATGTTACTACGTGTTTGTCTTTGTCTATTGTTTAACGTGTGTTTTTTTTATTTACTTCTTATTGACGTACACATGTCGCTTGTACCCATGTAGCTTTATTCAGTGCGATTATGTTTATATATATGAACTTTCTGAATGTATGAGTATATATATATATATATATATATAATACACTCGTATATATACTTTATTTATATATATAACTTTGTGTATACGTACGTTTTATTAAAAATGTTCTTTGGAAATCCCTCATCATGTGCTTTTTATAATACGATTTACTTGAGCTCCTCAATCGGAACTAACTGTAAATAAACAAATTGTTAGGTAAAAGAAAATCCATGGTACAAGTTGCGTATATCTTTCTTTAAAAAAAAAAAATGTAATACGTGTAAGATATATATATATATTTGTAAATTAAAAGAATTAATTATAAGATTATTAGACTTTTCAATACATAAAAAAGAAAAGAAATACCTTGCAAAATTCCTTTTAATATTTATATGCAATTTAATTTATTGTAAATAAAACGTCATGTTGCATTGCATCCCGTATGCATTGTTTTAAACGTATTACAACAGTAATTCTAATACGATGTGTGTGTGTGTATGTGTCGGCATACGCAGTGTCCTTGACTCCAATATACAAATATATTCCATTCATAAAAATTAATTTAAATATATATATATATATATATATATATATATATATATATATATTATTATTATTATTATTATATATGTACAATGTATATATTTACAGTCTTATGTAAATATATGTTAATGTGATAATTGACAGGCATATTTTGAAAATGGCCATCGGTGAAAGATTCACCTAAGAATAATTTTGTATGGATAATGTACATCTATACATAAATGTACGAGTACATATATCTACTACTGTATCTATCTACTATATACGAGTATATTATTTACATAACTCGATAAAATTTTATGAATCAATTTTTTTTAAAATCGAGTATCAGCAATCCAGATGCAAACACCGAATTCACCCAAGATGATAATTAAATCTATTTTTTCCAGTACATGAAACCTAACTGGTCGCTTAGAAACCTGTTTAAATATTATTACTTTCCCTTCTAGAGCTATAGCTGTAGAAAGGAAAGTATTGTAATCGGTCCAGTTTGGCATATGCTGTTTCCACCGGATCTTGACGTTTTGACACCTAAGCGTCTCAAAATACGAATGGAAATTTTCCGGATGTTCGTATGCACGTATGTTTTCTCGGTGTCGCACTCTATATATTTTATATCTCCAGAACTATTCGACCGATTCTGACCAAACTTGATCAGAGTACTTCTGTATACGAGGCCTTGATGGCATTAAATTTTCAACTTAAAAGGTCAAGGAGGTGAGACTGTAGAGCAAGGTCGCCCTCAGTATCTCGAAATTTAGCCTATTTTTCTTAGATACATTCGTTAATAATTAAAAAAACTATTTTTTGCAAAATCGCACCTCCACCCGAAAAATGCTCTAATCTAGCGGGTAAGCGGGTATACTGCGTCAATAGTACCCCCTGTCACCAAAGGAGCGCTAGTGTAGCACAGACGTACTTTAAATTAAGTTGTACGTATGTGTGTGTAAACTGTGCATCAGAAAATAGTCGCGTGACGGGAAAGTACTACAACTGTGTTGTCAGCTTTTTTAAACAATTATTATCAGATAACTGTTTAACATTTTTAAACAAAAACTAAAAACCGCCAAGAATTATAATTTTTAAAAAGAAATTTAATTTCGATTACTTATAATTTTCTCTAATGAATTTTAGATATGGAATACCTAACACATAACAAACCGCAACCGTTTTGACTGAAAAGTTTTTTTCTTTAAGAAAAGACAATTTTCATGTTAAAATTTAACTCGGTAAATTTTGCGTGAAGTTTTAAGGGATGGCTTCAGATTTCAAAGCACATTTTGCTACCGGGATCCCCAGAGCTTTCACCTTCAGATTTTTATTTACAGGAAGCAATGAAAGGATCTATTTACCAGAATCTTCATATCCCGAATGAATTAAAAAAATTAACACAACAGAATTTGTAAAGGAAATCAGTTTTGTTCTGTTTTAACGTGAATTTTCAAACATACCTATACGTGTTCATGGGCATGTCTGCAAGGAATTGGTGGTTATATCGAGCATCTTCTGTATATAAAAACTCATTATTTTAAATACTATTTGTTATTTGAACGTTACTACGTTGTACATTTATATTACTTGTTATTTGAACGTAATAAATTAAATATTTGTACTCATCAGTGTACAGTTTGAATTGGGATACCCGATAAATACAGTTCTATGGAAAAAAGTATTATATATATATATATATATATATATATATATATATATATATATATATATATATATATATATCCTATATTTGGTCGGTAAACAAAGAACAGTGGTAATTACTTATAAAGATTAAAATTAATAAAAATAAATTTATTTTAATCCGCCAACTACACAACTAATATCGGATTAAATCTACCTGTCTGCTCCTTTTTCTTTCTTTTTAATGAAAATAAATTAATTTTGTAGCTATAGAAAAATGCCAAGTTTGACTGGGATTCGAACCCAGATCCTTCAAGATGAAAAGCAATGATATTAGAACTGCACCACAGAAATCAGAGTGGCGGAGTTTCTCATCAAAGAATAATGAATATGTTAATGAATACGTTATATTGAACGGGGGATAGTGAAAAATCAGAGCAGTTGAAGTAAAAGCAGCAATAATATATGTGTGTGTGTGTGTGTGTGTGTGTGTGTGTGTGTGTATATATATATAATTTAAGTAACACAATAATAAATTGAAATAATTAATGCACAGTTGAATTTCATAAAATGTTATTAACACGGTTGTTATTACAGGAGTAGGTTATTAGTACTGATAGTAATAATATATGAAGGCAGATAATCACCGCTCCGACTGTGATCCGATTGGAATGAGCCTCAGAGGAAGGTCAGAGAGTGTATGTTTTCTTTATCCACCTGTTAATGGGATTTAATGATAACACTAAAAGATAACAAAACGCACAAGAATATTTGTGTAAAAGCTGTTAACGATCGCATAATAGTGACAATTATAATTATATGATGCAATTATTCGTAATTATGACTCACATTATTATGCAAAACAAATTAAATGTTAAATAAAACAATAACTTATAGAGTTATTGCTGCAATTTTTGTTCTACTGAAGTAATCTTTTGGTAAATAAACTTACATATTAATACAGTATGTTTGGGTGTGTGTGTGTGTGTGTGTGTGTGTGTGTGTGTGCGCGCGCGTGCATACTCACACGTACGATGATCTATACAGGTCTCCAACCAAAAAATAGATCGTTCTGAGGGATAGGAACAAATATTAGATTTTATTTTTTTAGTATTTTTCAGTTTAACAGTTATTTAAAACTACTAAAGACCGTTTTTTAAATTAGCTGGAAAAAATTAAACGGCCACAAGTTTTGCTAGAGCTGTGATATAAATAATTTGAAGTTTTTTATCTTAAAAGTTTTGTTTTCAATACCCTTTAAAATAACGTATCGTAACCCTATTCTTTCAGTTAAAATGTTTTGAGTTACCCTCCTCCTGGGGGCTTGGGTTACAGCCAGCATGGTGCATCATACCGAAAAATATTTTGTTCTGAACTAGGAAAACTGATAAATTTCATTTTTTTATCTTTAACTATTGAAAAGTTATTTAAATTTGCCGTACATTTATCCGGAAGGTATACACAGAAACACACACACATATATACATCATTTTTTTGTATACATATATATATATATATACCAGCTGTTAGGCTGTTGTGGCTTCGCTCGGATGAGCGTAGGATTTATATCATATAATTTTTCAGCAAAAACGATTTTGCAAAATATTTGAATTTTTGAAAAATAGTGAAATACATTCCTTTACTGTTTTCAAAGAAAAGTTTAAAAACCAATTTTTACGACTGTAACACCTTCGGTACCTGTAATTTAGAATTATCATTAAAATTTTGCCCCTTTTTCACCTGAAAAATTTCAAATTTCAGAAAGAGTTTTCCAATATCCTTCCTTAGCGGGTCCCTACATTATAAAAACAATGTACCCTCCAAAATTCATCTGCCTAGATTAAGTGATTTGAGCTGTTGTGCGTAAATGAGTCAAACAGTCAGAGCCCTTTCTTTTATATATATATATATACATAAAATAAAGGGCTATAAAAGAAAGCGCATTTCTTTTATATATATATAAGAAGTACATATGTTATAGGAGTTGTATGTATAACTCCACGAGCACAATTGCAAGATTAGTCTTTTAATGAATCCAAAGCAATACAGTTAAAACAGTTACGATTTCTGCAACACTAAACACAGAATTCTCAATAAGAGAAGGATGTAACCCTTAATTAAAAACTCTAAAAATGTTCCGATAAATCTATTAATGAATTTAAGGTCTTAATTTTTTTCATTAAGTACCTATTTAAATACATTTAAGCTAGAAAATAATTCTTTTACAAATCCTAAACAAAAAGATAGACCTACTGTCGGGAATATAACTAAACGGATATTCGGTTTATAGTTCAGTCGGTTACTTGTACACATAAGTAAAAAGGCAAAGGTTTCTTTTTAGAAGCTTGAAGCTGTTCTGATGTGCCTCACCAACTATCTGAAGGAAAATAAATTTATTGCAGCGCAACAGTATGTATTTCAACCGATCGAGACAAAATCCGTTGTTCAGGGAAAGTTTTATCCTATTCGGTACTCTTGATTATGAGGCGATGGATCTAATCTACTAAAAGGAAGAAGCCTTAAAGCATTTCGGATATTCGTCTGTCTATAAAAAAATAAATATATAATTTATTTTTTACTTTTCATTGCATTTTTATATTTGTTAATATATTATATTTTTTTGTTTAAAATTCTCAATTTGATTTAATTCTTATTTTTTACTTTTTAGAGGGTTTTTCTAATTTGTTTCCTTTTTTTATTAATGTTAATATTAATATTAGTTAAATAAAAGCTTTTTTAAAAAATAATTTTTTATATGCAATCCAATACATTTATGTAATTTTTTTTGTATTTTTTTTAAGACTAAAAAAAAAAGTAAAAATATTTATTTTTACACATCGAAGTTACATACGTGTACCAAATTTCATTGATTTTCATACGATAGATCAAAAGATATAGCAGTTGCAAGCGAGTTAAATAGAAGCTTTTAAAAAATAAATTTTTTTAAATATGCATTCAAAGAAATCTAAAAAAAAATTGATTACCAAGTAAACAAAAACAGAAGATAATTTTGTTTTCAACAAAGTAATATGTATAAAGTATAATACACTTGCAAAAATAGACAATGATGCAAAAAAAAAACACTTGGTTTTTTTTTATTTTATACATTTGTATGATGTTAAAATATTTGCGGGAGTACATAATACGGGAGTTTTCAATATCTCGTACAAGGGTGTCCAATGCGTTACGTTGGTTAATCGACTACATCGATGTTCATAAAAAAAAACCTTCTGCGCACGTGTACTACTCCTCTCCACCTTCTGCGCATGTCCTTTCTTTTTCTGTTTAGCTTGCGGAACCACCGTAAGGTATTACTTCAGAGAATGAATGAGGATGATATGTATGAACGTAAATGAAGTATAGTCTTGTACACTCTCAGGTCGACCATTCCTGAGATGTGTGGTTAATTGAAACCCAACCACCAAAGAACACCGGTATCCACGATCTAATATTTAAATCCGTATAAAAGTAACTTCCTTTACTAAGATTTGAACTATAGAACTCTCGACTTCGAGATCAGCTTATTTGCGATAACGAGTTCACCACTAGGCTAACCCGGTGGGTTACATGTGTACTGTCCGTTAACCGCTAATCGTAGAACGAAAGTGAGCAAAAGAAAAGTACGTAAAAAAAAACACGTTCGTAAGTGAAAGCTTCTTCAAAATTTGAAAATCTTCTTTTTTAAGTATATTAAAAAAATTTGAAAATATATAAAAATTATACAAAAAAATTAGTTTTTTGTTTGTAAAATACATTAATTCAATATGTAATAAATATAATACCTTAAAAAAGTAAGAGAAATTTTTTTTTGATTTGACATTATTTTGCCTTATTCTATTATATTTTTATTTTTTCAATTTCCCCTTCATCAATTAACTTTGCCGTTTTTTTTTTCTTTCGATCAATAGACCTTAAATTCGTGGTTTTATACTTTGGCTTGGAGACCTTCCAATTTTGTAATTTTTTCTCTTAAATTTCCTTCTCAGGGGGTCTTTCTCTAAACGTTTTTCTGCCTTCAAAGAACCAAATCGATTGAGCTTTTCTATTTTTAAGGAACTGGCTTATTTTTATAGTTAATCTATTTTGTCCTCTCTTGAAAGTGGTTAAAAAAATTGATTTTCCTTTCCATCTTATAAATCAAAAAGTTTTTTTTTTACATTTCGTAATTATTTTTTATTGCTTAATTATTGTTATTTTACGGCTTCTAAGATTTTTCTGAAAATTTTTATATCACTTTTTTTCTAATTTTTATATTTCTCCTTTATTGTTTAGGTCTAAATAGCCCGCCCGTAAAGCTTTTATATTTAATTATTGCGTTATAATATTTTATCTTTTGCGTTTATAAATAGATACATGCTTTTCTTTAATTTATAATGGTTTAACCGTGTGTTCAACAAATCTTGCAACCTTAAATTCATTTCCCGATTTCATTCGATGTTGAAATTTTACACAGCGACGTGAGTCGGGTTACAATACAATATTTCATCGTTAATCTCACGTATTTCTATATTTTATATATAGAACATTTACATATACGCTGTCAAAGATATAAAGGGAACATCTTGAGGAAGGAAGCTGAATCGTTAAGATGTAACTACCGATTCGATTGATTTTGACTGCCGATTCAGTATGAAGTGGTATCAGGTGGCTGTTAAGCTGATTTTAATATAACTTGTGTAAATTTACCTTTTAAAATTTATGTATGCCAATCATCTGATTTATTTATAAAACTGGTATCACTTGTAATAATGGAAACTAATTATCCTGGTTGTAATATAAAATAAAACAAAAAATATTTATATTTAGTTTGTTAAAGAATTAAAACGACTAAAAGAAAAAACTTACTTCTCAGTTTAAATACTTATACAATCAAAAAAAGATTAAAAAAGGATTTTTAAAACGCGTTTTGAAGATAAATAAATAAGAGAAAAAAAAAATTCATATTATAAAGTAAAAATAATTTTGTTTTCAAGAAAATTACTTTTAAAAAAATCTTCTGTTTATCCATGACTAAAGCGTGGGGCGCGCTCCGCTCTCATGTACAACGAATTTATAATTACAGCGCGCCTCACGCTTTTCTTTTTAGCCATTCATAAATAGAAAATTTTTTTCAAACTAATTTTCTTGAAAATAAAATTATTTTTACTTTTTAGTAAAATTGTTTTTTTTTTTTTTTAATTAATTTATTTTTTTTAAGAAAAGCATGTTTTTAATTTTTTTTTTTTATTTTTAGTTACAGATCCCCTCAGTTATTCCGCATACCTTCTCCATTTTCCCGAACCTTTCACGAATCCTAATTTTTTTCTAAGCCAAAAGTAACAATTAATAATTTTAATATTAATAAATATTTAACAAAATACCAGTATTATTAAATTAATGAAAACAAAAATAAACTTAAAAAACCATTATTTAAAAAAATTAATTGAAATAAAAAGATTTTTTGAATAAGAGCATTTTGAATCATATTTTTACTATAAAGTAATTCTAGAAAGAGAAGTATGTTTGTATTGTAATAAAGACAATAAAAAGATGTACGTAAATCTCCATACCCCAACACATACACATACATACACACACACACACACACACACACATATATATATATATATTTATACTGGTACGGATGCTCAGAAATTATGCAGTAATTGGCATTACATTATTTATTAATTTTATATATAAACTGAATTACAGGTGTTCATTGAATTACTGACATAAAGTTTTAAAGATTACAACACTGATATTTTTCCAAGGTTAGAAGACCTTGGAATTACTCTGTGTAGAGAAATAACGCAAACGAACTGATAGTAAATACACTAAAGATGCCCTTGACGTAGATTTATTTACCCACCGCTACAATATAAATCCTCAATAACTATTAGGATATTTATTTCTAATAAAGATATAATAATAACGATAATAATAATGATAATGAAGGAAATAAAGCAATAAATACGTTGTAATGGTAGCGTTAACAATTGTATTAAAAATAATTTAACTAACGGCACGATCTTCCAAGCGTAAAAATTTAATAATAAAAGTAATAATAAATCAAAAGGTAATTATTTCACAGTTTTTCTCTTAATTAGATAACCGGTAGCGTATCATATATGATTGTTTATATTACATATATTTATAGATTACGTTGCGGTGGCGTGTATTTATGTATTTATTAATTTGAAGGTTGTCTTACCCTCAGTAATTCTACTATCAAACTTAACGCTCGGATAACTTTAAGGAGATATTCAAGGTCGATAAACAAGAGGTAGTAACCGGTTCCTTTCCTTTTAGTTTTTAAAGATACCGGTATCCTGGTATTACATTTGACTAGTAATGAAAACATTATCGGGCGTTAAAAAGCTCTAAAAGGTCATTAATCTTTTTAAACCGAACTACAATAAAAGGATTTACGGACGACATATCTCAGTCGATGAACTGTTTTAATCGTTCGTTTCAAATCTATCTAAATAAATATGTTAGAGCAGCTTTACTTTTTTCACTCTAAATACATTAATAAATAATTATTATTCTTATTTTTGTTATAGCGTGTTAGTTCACTACATCAAATAATAGATTTTCGTATACTATAACTACAGATCAGGTTTTCATAAAGTATGGAAATCTTTAAATAACTTTTCAATAATTAAATGAAGAAAAGTGAAATTTAACAAACGTACAAACTCGAAACGATCTATCTTTTGGTATGACAGTATGATGGCACCACACAATGGTGGCACCACAATAGGAGGCCCATATGAGAAACGACTAAAAATATTTTAAATAGAAAGTGTACGGTTATAATAAATCATTTAAAAGGCCCTGAAAAATAAAGAAATCTTAGGACTACTTCAACCCTAATCGAAATCCGAGCCGTTGAATATTTTTCACTGTTAGTTTCAAAAACGGTTTATAGTATGTTTTAAATAATCGTTAAATAATAAAGAAATAGAAAAATTTGATTTAACAAAATACTGCTGCCCCACCTGGCCCCGTAGAGGAAAACACCTGCCCTATGACGACCCCGGTCTCCCTTCCACCCACCACCATTAATAGCCCTGTTGGGCTTTACCGAAAGTCGTCTTTAGACCCTTGTAAACTTGAGAACACAACACAGTTATTAGTTCGGAGGCCTTTATCAGAATGCCGTCTATGCAAATGCCTCGGCAAACATTTCCATCAGCGCATTTAAATAACCTTATTATCGTTTTCGTACGACCTCTTTCAACCACGACCACCTACCGTAACTTACGACCCTCAATTATCAAATTAACTGATTCCCGGAAGCGCGACCCCCGTGCCCTCCTCTAACACCGAAGGTTTCACGCAAACATTCTTCCTATATCTAACTTCCATTAGACTATGCGCTCGTTTCGTTACTGTATAGTCTTAAAACACCAAAATACTATCCTCATACCGTCAAAACAAGTGTTGATCGTATCGACGACAATTTTGTATACGATTCAATTTACTCAAAGCCCTCTTAATCTACTTAAAATTCAAGAAACAGATTCAGAAATTTAATAAGCCTCTAATGAAAACATACGCTACCTCTCTCTGCTCTGATTCGCTTTCGGGAGCGAGGTCGATGCCTACACCCTCCCGCACCGCAGCTCCATCATAGAGTTCTCCACACATCCATCTCATCCTAACAGCGAATATCTAAGTTAACCGGGGCTCGATACCAAAGCACCTAACTTGGCGAAGTAAGTGCCCTAGCCACCGGGTTGCATTCTATCGCATCTATAACAGCATCCGCCCCCTCAGCCGTCCTCGGCAGGGTTAAGAATCTAAGGAAGCCGGCAACTATATTCCGTCCCCTTTTGGATTTCCGATTAACTTGCAGATCAAAACCGCAATTGATCCTCGCAAGCTTTCTGATAGAGACCAAAGGCTACTTTGGTATGTTCAATTTCGTACATGGAGTAGACATATAAGATATGGCGGCTCTAGACTAAGAACACAAGCCTGAATTAATCAAACCAGACCTGACCGACCTATCTCGAAAAGCACCGGGTCCAGAAAGAGACTGTGTAATATGGCGATTGCAGGAAACTCACCTAACTACATGCATACTTCTCACATCAGGGAAAATTCCATGCGTGTTACGGCCATGGGGCGATTCGGTCCACCTGATTTGTCATAAATGAAAACCCTGGTCGTCTATACTTTATTATGCGCCCAGAGGTAAGTTGGCCTACCTTAATATCACAACGTAATTGGCGCTCAGTCGCAAGGGTATCAATACTCCTCCCCCATTTTGAGGGAAAAACACCTACCATGTGACGAGTCCGACCGTCACGCCACCCCTCCGTATCTAGCCCTTAGTGGCTTTAATGGAGGTCAACTTCAAAGGCCTCAAGACATCTCCCAGTCTGGCAGCTGTCAAGATGCCACCGATCCAATGTCACAAGCGACATTCACATCGGTGTAAAACGAAATCCCAACTACGCCCCAAACGAGCAAGTGAGCCCAGCACTTATGTTTTTTTATGAGAACGCTAAAGCTAGCTGTGAAAAACAAGTGGTCACCGTTTTGGTTAAAGTTCTCGTAGCTTATACGTTTCACATCAATTTTTTTGTTTTTTAATGACCTTTAAATTGCTATTTAGCATTCCTACCGTTTTCATGAGAGGTCCCCTTTATACTTGGGGAAGTTTGATCTCAAATCGAGAAAACAGATCGTATTTGTCCTTTCTGTTTAAAAATTTTGAGTTGGCCCCGATGGGGGCCCATGGGTAATTGGGACGTGGTGGTCTCATACTGAAAAAATAGAATGAGGTATTATCATGCTTTCTGAATATCTCTTTATATACAGTAATGCTTAAAGTTCAATGTACTTTAAGGCATGGACTTTCGTGGTCTTCTACCGAGTTGAAAAAATTTTTAAATAAATTATAATATTAGATATACAGATTATTTGAACGCATTATAATAACAATACCTGTTAACTATACTTACTAATAAATTGATATTAATACTTGAAAATTTATTAACTGGTAATATTTTTTTTAGTATATATATATTAGAATCCTCATCGCGGCTTCGCACGGCCTATATGGTTACTTGCTGTATAGCCATTCCAGCCGCGATGTAATACGTTGGTTGTGGTAATAGCATACACTAAGTAATTGCCGGATAAATAAACTATGGATAATTTACACTCCCTTTATTTACTTTTAAATTTGCATTTAATTAATTAATAATTACATTAAACCACAATAGTTTCATACTTAAGTTAAGTACACATTTTTAAATATATGTTACACATACTGTTTAGCTGGAACAGATTTAAAATTAATAGATTAGTTGACATTTTAAAGGAAAGCGAAGTCGTAAATTATTAATCGCTTAATAATACTTAAGCTCACAGCTGGTCCATTATTAAAAAATAAGAAATACGAAAATGACAGGATATGTTTACATTTATCAAGAGTATGAAGAAAACATGAATCTGAACGCTTGCATTTCCCATCGCGATCAGGGGATGTTTAGCCATGATTGGCTCGCTTCCTCGCCCTTCCCGTCTAGGCAGGAGGCTCTGCTCCCTGGACCAGTTAATGAATACAGTGAGTATTCATTAAAGTCACGCTTGAGAAATTATAAAAAATACCAGTGTATTGTAATTTCCTCAGAGCAGCAGTACAGGACCCGAAACTTTGAGTGATCTAAGATGTGTGCATTAAAACACACATATTAAAAATATTAGTTTAACTGGTTACACGAACTTTGGAGAATAAAAATATTTTTTTCCCGGTTCTTAACGTTACTAAGAGGTGACCGTACTTCGTTTTTGTCTTTTTTTATTTTTTTAATTACTTTTATAATATGTTTTTTTAGTAGAATAACCGGAGGCAGGTAAAGCCAGTCGCGTCGCACATACAGTAATAGTGGCTCTATTGGTTGAGCCGCAGTGCTCAACCAATCATCCGTCTCATCCGCTAAAAAATCGAAAATTGTTTTTAAATATTTATCTGAAGAGTATTTACTAGCACAATCCAGCGAATATTTCGTTTGGTATAGTCGAAAATGGGGAAATTTTCAATCATTTTTCAATTTTTTTTTACATTCTCCACCACTTTTAAAGTCAATTTTCGAAAAATCTTGAAATTGGTTTTTATAGATTCACATGAAAATTACACTCGCCAAAAATTAAGTTGATATCTGCTTTTATTACCGAGAAATTCAAATAAATAGCCGGGTTTCAAACAAAATTCAAAATCCATTTTGACCCTTTAAACTCGGAATTTCAGAACATCTTGAAATTTTTTAGATATTCACATGAAGATTACACACACCAAAAATCAAATTGATAACTTCATTTGTTACCGATAAATTAAAGTAATAATAAATTTTATTGTTACTCCATTTAAACCTTTAAACTCGAATTTCAAAAAATCCTTTCTTAGTGTGCGCTTAAACCGTTAGAAGAACTTGTATACAAATTTTAATCCGTTTATCTTCAGTAGTTTTTGCTGAGCATTGATGAATCAGTCAATCAGGACACGTTCTTATATATATATATTAGTTGATGTACCCGATCTTCAGAAGGATAAGCATTGGATTTTTAAGCTTAGTATTAACTAATTTAAGCTTATAGAACCTAAATAATAACCCTCAGAAACAATTATGAAATTTTCAATTTTCTAACTATTTTAGAAACACGGGCGCTAATAAGGAATCACAGCGGGCGCTGTGATCCTCTGCTGAATGTGATTATTGCGGTGAGGAGGATGCCGTAGACCGCAACGTGTTTATGTGTTCCTGCAACATAGGGAAGTATGCCGGAGAAAACTCGGCGTGCTTACCCCAGGGAATATCACCGAGATTGTGCCGCATACCGAGCGATCGTGGCACGCGGCGTCCACGATGTTGATTAAGTTATCATGACAAAGATGGCGGAAGAATTGCAGAAGTGACGAATTCCTCCTGAATCTCACTTGGCACTGCCTTAATATGAAAGTAGTAGGTACACTCCACATAAATGTTCTGAAAGACATTTTTCTACTCTGCTTGCCTCTGCTTGCTTCTATAAAAAAAACAGTCTGTTTTTTTATACCTGTTTTTTTATATATTCTTATTTTTTTATATCTGTTATTTTCATCCTTTTGCCATTAGTTCTAAATTTCCACCCGTTTTATTCTATTCTTTTTACTACATTAATAATAAAAATTTACCCATTTCTGGTAATTTAATTTCCCTATTTTAATCAATAAATTCCTTATTATTCTGCATCGTGTCACATCTTACCTTTGTCTTATATTTTTTACTTTCACTATCTTCCAAATTAATTAATTTGTCTTTCAAATTATTTAAAAATATATCCACAGGAATATATAAAATATAAAACATAAAAAATATAAAATTTATACCTATAATATACTCGAAATTATATTAGAAACAATTTAAGTTATTCATAAAGAAAATAATAATACTTTTTTCAAAATAATAAAACCGACTGCAGATACGAAGAAAAAAGAAAAGCATAATAATTCTCAACCCGTTAAAACGCTAACGATTTTAAGTATACACTAAAATAAAAACAAACAACTTATTAACCCTTAATTTGATATTAACTTTCAAAAAAGTCGAAGTTCAAATTTACTAATTTTTATGTGTTTTGTAAGTCTCTTTTACTTTAAAAATTTTTAGTTAAATTTTTATTTAACATATCGATAGGTTAACGACAAAACGCCACTTGTGTAAAGGAAAAAAGTCGTTCCTAAGAAGCTGTATTGTGATTCTCAGGTAGACGTAAGATCTGGTGGATAGAATTTCCATTAATGGAAACGATAGCATTTCAGCTACCTACAAGTACAAACAGAAATTTCAAGGTGTTTTATTAGGTGACAAATTCTCTTGGAATGATAAAATTGATTTCTTTTGTAATAAAATCAAGCCGTACTGTTTTATTTTGAAACGCTTTTAAAAACGTTTAGCTCGTCAATCTTATTAAATATTTATTATATTACGTATATTCCCCTCTAAAGTAAAACGTTATCTCTTAGCGGTCCTTATAAAAGTCAAAATGAGTTTTATAAATGGGTTGTCTGGCTTCCACGCGTCCCAAACAAAAAGAAAAACACATCCACAAGCCAGTGACGTTTGGATTTTTTGGGTCTGGGTTCTATATATAATGTGAATCGACAATTAGAAAAAAATTAACATGTTCTACCTTTCTTGTACTTATATTTATGAACGCTTTTATTATTACGGTTTTTAAAATAAAATAGGCGCTTATTCTTAAAAAAATAACAATATCTACCTTTATCAGATCGGATAACGGGACTCTTTTCGTATAATTCGACACAAAACTTAAGCTTACGAGAAAGACCCTCATTATGAAACCGTTTTCATTATTTAATAAATTTCCAAATCGTTTAAAAACTTTTCCCACCGATTTATTTTAAATACAATAAAAAAATTTTTTAACAGAAACCGTATTACAGTAACGTATGGAAAACTCTTTCCCATAAAAAAGGATGGTGCGTGGATTTGCTTGTTGTGTGTATTCACATTTTAATTTCAGCTACTACTGGCGCAGAGCGGACCAACGGTAATGCGCCGGGCGACTGTACGCAGCGCACAAACGATTCATTCGTTCGAACGATTTACACTTTTCCAACGATTCATTCGTTCGTAAGAATTATACTTCTTCATACGAACGATTTATTTAAAATTATATTTGTGTTTTGGGGATAAAAAAAGAAAATATTGGGGTTGGTTAGAGCTGTATTAAAAAATCACAACTGAAGAAACACATAAAAATGTTCAGGATTTTGAAGCTTTTCGTTGTAAAAGTTTTTTGTTCTTTAGTACGCTAAATTCACGAACATTATTTATTTACAATTGGCAAAAACATTTAAAAAAATCATACGTAATGAAACATAAACCGTGTAACATTTTAAAACTGGTTTTTAAATAATATTATTTTAAAATCTTTTAAAAACTGTGAACTTTCTGCATCCCAGTCAACCTCTAAAATAATATTATTTCATGTGTTTGTATTTAAATATAATTAATATGAATTTTAGTCAAATCTATTTTTTTACCTTAAAATTTACGTTTGTATATCTGTAATTTATCTTATGATGACGTGATGTATGTGATTAATTATTATGTACTAATAAGAATAAATGATTTAATTACTTATTTACCCACTTCTTTACTAATAACGCGACCGCTAGTTAAGACAGCTTAGGATGCAATAATAATATGTTTTTTTTTATTTTACCTTAGACTTTTCAGTAGTCTGCTTAAATTTCGTGAAAAATCCTATGAATTTTCAAGCTATCTGTTTCGATACGTTAAGATAAATAGGAAAAATAACGACAAACGAATCGAAAATTATTTTCAATTCGTACATACGGTCATATTTCGTTTAAAAATTAAACAGCTAACGTTGTTTGGAAAAAAATTACAAAAAATTACTACTGGACAACGCGAAAAACTTCCTGTATAAAGAAGAAAATCATCGAAATCGGTGCATTGAGTATAAGAAAAAGATATACTAATCGAATGAAACCGCTTTATTGTTCTGAAGTCGAATAAAATTTTATCCTCCATAGATATTAAAAAATCACAAATTACTAGTAATTAAGTTTAATAATATTTTTTTTAAAAAACAACAAAAAACGAATAATTACGTTACAATAAAATAATTATAAAGAAGCGTAATCGAAATAATATTACGTGTAAATAATCTAAAAGAAGGTCAATGTCGTACGGTAATTGCAAACAAACAGAGCATCCAAGGAAAATGTTTATTTCAGAACTTGGCCGCTGTCATTATTAAACTGGTATCGACAAAGGTTGAAACGATTAATCCAGAACAGTAAAGATGAGCAAGTTTACGTTAATGATAACAACTAAATTACGTTTACCTATATTTAGCCTCTATATGTACTCAGGTTATTCAACGAGGTTGAGGACGCGATCGTACTATTCGAGCTTTAAAGACTTGCTCTGCCGCTCAACCGTGAGTTCCGTCAACAAATTTGAAGAGCACGCGGCACGTGCTAAACTTATTTTTCAACCTTTATAATTAATTATAATAGTACAAGTTTATCGGAACGTTTTTTTTTTAAATTTTAGAATTCTTTTCGGTTTAATTATTCCCGCTAAAAAACTACTTTTCTTCAAATAAAATCAGAAGACAATACATTTCTTTTTAAATCAAAGACAAAAACCGATTTCTCCAAATTTTATCCAAACAAATATTTATAACTTTATTCTTCGATTTAAAAAATTTCACCGATATAATAATACCAAAAATATCTTTACTGTACAGACGTTACAAAAAATATAACTATTTATTCATTTTCAAATTCTACGTATAAAAAATTGGCAGTATTGCCATTGTTTTACTTTGCCGGCTATGTAATGCTATACTGTATATAGTTTTTGAAAGTAATTGATTGAATATGATTGAAAGTAACCGGAACGTAGCGCAGTTTTCTAACGACCTCAATGATATCTTGAAAATTTATTTTCAAGATTTTGGAAATAAATAAACTTACCTCCTCTCGATTCCAAAATTGCGAGGAACAGAAGATAGGCCATTTCAAAATTTTATTCAACGAGTCGAATACGTTTTTTACATAATTGTTTTCTAGCACAACTTTAATGATGCACTTAATTTTCCTCCTAAGAACTGGCCTGTCTAGAGTGTAGCCCTCGGTAGCAAGAGTATAACTTTCCCAGTTCCCGGCAAAGCTCGGAATTTTTTTTTTTAAATAAAGAAGTATTTATTTATTTTTTTTAAATTGATGCCTCAAGATGAGATTGAAGAATCATTACAATATTTGGTACGTGTAACCGACTTTTTCTGTTAAATAGAAAACTACGACGTAGACCTTTTTACAAATTTCAAAACAGCGGCTCCGTCAAATTTCTAATCTTTTATATCTTGGTAATTTTTAGTTCTATCAAAATTTATTTTATTAAATAAAATGTTAAGCCTTTCATTGTAACGGGGTTGTTTTTTCACTTTTTGGAAAATCGAAAAAAACAAAATCGAGATATTACAGAAAATTAATAATATTTTCAACCAAATTTCATCTTAACTAACTTTACCGTATGTTAAAATTACAAAATATTTTATCAGATTTTCCTTCATTGTTTAATAATATCAGTTTTTTTATATCTTAACGGTAACTTTGAACATATATATATATATATATATATATATATATATATATATATATATATATATATGTTCATCAAAGCCCTTCATCCTTAAAACTGGAACCCTCTGCTTTTCACTCAGTGACATGTTGATAGTAATGTTAGCACAGAAAAGACTAATTCAGTAAAGAATAATTACGTAAAAGGTAAAGAATATGTAAATAACAAAAGTAGCTTATAAATCTAAAGTAAAGTAGACAAATCAATTAGCCAACTGATCACAGTAAATTCTCATAAGAATCTAATAATTAGTAATGAAACACTCTAAACAAATATTTTACAACAATGAAGTAATAAACTTTATTTTTACAATAATGGTAAGCGAAGATCAATGAGCAGCCGATCAGCATGACAATATTTCGCAGCTGATTAGGTTACAACAATATTTTTATTTATTTACTCGTTAAATTAGAACAAAAAACTTTTTTGCGTAAAAAAATAAAAAATTTTAAAATTTAAATTTAAAGTAAATTTTAATTAAATTCAGTTTAATTTCTTTTTATTTAACTTTATTATTTGAACTGATTAAATTTAGTAATTTCCAATCTCCAAACTTTATCCCGTGAGTTATAATTATATCAATAATTCACCAATCACAGGAAAAAAAATTTCAATAAAAAAGATTATAGCATACTCATCAAATTAAAATACATCCATTATAATTATATCATTATCAATATCAAATCAACAACTTACTCTATTCTTCTAAATACAGTCTTTATATTTATACCATTTTTCTTGTCTTAAAAAAATTTTTATTTAAAATATTTGAGTTACAACGTTGGGCTACCTCTCAAGAAGGGATTGAAATTCTATTTCTCGTCAAAAGGTAAATAGTTGAATTCTGAATGTCACAGTATTATACCTGGAACGGTTTTAAAGTTGTTGAGGACTTTCCATACTCACTGTATATATATATATACATAAAATATAATGTGTAGTCTTTTCGTGATGCAGTCTGGCAATTAAAGCTAAATATTTATTATATAGGAATATCCTATATAATATATGGCTGATTGATTTTGTCTACTTTACCAAATTTGCAAGCCACTTTTGTTATTTACATCTTTTTTACCTTTTATGTAATTGTTTTTTACCGAATTAATCTTTTCTATGCAACCTGCTAACATCGCTATCAACATGTCGCGTAGTGAACAGGAGAGGATTTCACTTTTAATGACGAAGGGCTTTGTTGAGTTAGGTTGCACAATGAAGTTTGTGAATCGTACATTTCGACATTTAACAATCGTAGCCCTGGTACGATGTCAAAAATCATCAAACGAATAAATAGGGAGCATCATTAATAGAGGGAAAGCAAGGAGGCCTAAATCTGCAACAAATAATAAAAAATCGTTAGAGATTATGCAAGAATTTATTAAAAATCCTCATTCCTCGACTCGAACAGCAGATCGAGAACATAACATTAGGCAAATTTCAGCGATTCGAATATTAGGAAGAGAAAATTTTAAACTCTTCAAAATTCGTCCGGTGCAAGAACTTAATTAAGGTAACTATTATCGAAGACCTGACTTCTGCGAAATACAATATTTGTGCAGATTCTAATTTATTAAACGACATAGTTTTTAGTGATAAGGCCACATTTTTTTAAATGGAAATGTAAATCGCCATTATTGTCGACACTGGACTGATATTGATTCACACTAGTATCCTGAGGGACAAACACGGTATCCAGTCGATGAAAATATACGGGCATGTATTGTCTAGTGGACGATTGACAGGGCCTACATTTATTTATGGAAATTAAAATTCGATCAAATAGGATGCTTTGTTTCTCGACCGTATCGTTCCAAACGTTGTTGGCCCTACTTCCAAAACATTTAGTTTCTTCAAGACGGTGCCCTGCCCCTCATTTCGGTCTTCAGATACGTAAAAATTTTAAATGTATTTTTTCTGGAAGATGGATTGGTCGAAGGGGTGAAACAGAATGACCAGCGAGATCGGCCGACTTGAATCACCATTGGATTACTGTGGGGCCACTTAAAAGATATTGTTTATCGTAATAAATCCTAGGATATCGATGATTAATTACAAAATAGAATTCGAGAATCGGCAGAAAATATCACTAGGAATTATTGAATAATGCAACAGTATCATCCTATTACAACCAACTGGCACATTGTCAAACAACAGAAGGAGGACATTTCAAACATTTATCAAAATAAAATGTAAGCAATAAGCAAACGCTGTGCTTAATGAATAACCTGTTGTTTTTTTTTTAAATAAATTTATTCGATGACATCGGTTAATCAAATTTTTATAATTTTGTTTATTTACGACAATAGTTCCTTAGATTATCAATATAATTTTTTTTCAAAATCCAAATTTAACTCGCCAGAATTTTGGATACAGACATCGTACCGACTTTTTATAAATTAATAGTTAATTTTAAAATAAATAGTTTTTAATTTTATAAGTTGAAAATGACAATGCGAAGATATCGTAATGCAGTCTGGCAATTAAAACTAAATACTTATTACATAAGAATACACTAACCTTTATTTTACTTAAAATTATAAAAAATTATTTTTGTAAATGGGATATTTGTCATTATAGAAACTTACCACACTATAGCGATTGATGAACAGCGCTGGACGTTCCTTAACAAAACCTTTTCGTCTTTCCGTAAACCAATCTCGTTTCAAATTACGAACACTCAAAATACTTTATATAGTAAATTTAAATCCGGTTAATGCATCAATCCGGTCAGTTAAATAACCACAAGTCATGGTGTAGTTTTCGATGTTTGAAATTTCACTTAACAAAAAAAGAAAAAAAAATTTTCATTATTTAATGTTGAAGTATAAATACTTCAACATTACATAAATACTACAACATTATACTATACTAAGTATAAATACTTACCATCTCTATGTATCAATATTTATTGATTTACACAGTAGATTACTATTTACATAAAATCCTATGAAACACAAACACCTGATGAAATTTGATAAAATTTAAAAACAAAATAAGCATTTGCTTTAACATTATTATTAAAGTAGAATCAGTCAGATTAACATATGTATTTCCACTAAAATATAAAATCTATCGATACGAAGAAATGAGAAATTATTATTTTAAATATTAAAATAACACTATAATCGATAAATCTGTAAAATATTATTACAAATAAACAAAAATAAAAATAATAATAATAAATAAATAAATAATATCATTCTAAATGCAAATCTGACTGAATCCGCTAAAAACATTTTTCTACTTTTTATTCCTTGTAAACAAATTATTAACCTAGAATTTATTTAACGACATTTTATGGAATATTTTTGGCTTCATAATAGAAAAATAATGATGGCTTACATAATCAAAAATCGGCTATACGAATGATCAAAATACTGTTAAATATATATTTGTGTATCTGAATACCGTAGCGGCAGAATAAATTCCTCAGGTTAATTCAAATTAAAACTTTTTTTTTTGTCTTCAGTCATTTGACTCGTTTGATGCAGCTCTCCAAGATTCCCTATCTAGTGCTAGTCGTTTAATTAAATTAAAACTAAATAATTCATAAGTAATCTGCCAAATATTAAATAAATAAAAAGTATAACTTTGGATCAGAAATAGAAATCATAAGTCAAATCCGTTTATTAATAAATATTTAAATAATGGTTTAAATTTTATATCGTCTCATAATAATCGGATACTAAAAATAAATTAGTGACGTTATGTTGATTAAAACTTAGTTAAAATGGCAAAAAATATCATATCATCCGAAATCAAACTAGGTTTAAATGAATTAGAATCAATCGCAACTATCACATCAGCAATACTGAGTTGCAGAGTAGTCATACAAAGCAAAAGAAATCGGCAAAATCGGCACAAAAACTACGACAAAGTTTAAACATTTTTCCTTATCATCCCGTTTCTTCCTTCCCTGCCGGTATCTTAAGTCTCTCATTACGTTTTTCCTGGATTCTTCTATTATTACTTTTTTTTTTTGGTTTCAAGTTCCTTTGTAGATAATCATCTATAAATGTTTCTAATTAAAAAAAAAATTTGAATTTTTTTTTTAATTTGTCTTAATTCCCGACGTTGCAACTCAAAAATTTTTATTCCTGCTTTGTTCAAATCTTTTTTAACTGAATCACAATATACGCTTTTATTTTTTCCTTCTAGATAAAAGAGAAGGACTTTCTTGGGAATTCTATTATCGCACATCCTTAAAATATGATCTATAAAAGCCGATCTCCTCTCATGCCTTATTTCTGATAAAGTATTTTGCGGGGGAAAATTTATAAATATACAAGCTGCAGAGGCGTGCCGTATGCACGCCCTGCGCAGCTAGGCCCTCCGGGTTGGTTGCCCAGGTGGGCGGAGTCTCGGGATGGGATTATCAGGTGTTCAAAACTGATTACCTCTTGTGTAAAAATATTTTTTTTTTTTTTTTTTTTTTTTTTTTTTTTTATAAAGAATTGATATAACCAAAGGTAAATTAGAAATTTAACCTTAGAAATTGATACTAAAGAATCGGGATTTTCCGCTAGTGAACGAAACATTTCGCTGCCTACTTTTTGGTACTTATTACTTCGTTTGTTTTTTTTGTTCACCTTCATTTACCCCGCCCTCCGGAGCCGGAACAGCATCTAAGCATCCTTCGCCTCAAACTACCTTAGCAGAACACATCCCTGCTACTTCTACAAAATGAAAAAAATATTTAAACAAATTAAAACTATCTGAAAGCTAATTGATCACCCTTTATTTTATTTAATTAAATACTGCACAACGATGTTTAGTCCTTATTTTCATACCTTGTTTTCTTCTTTTTTTAGTTCGATTTATTATCGTTTTTGTAATTCAATTTATTTATTTTTTTATTTTTTGTAAGTCGTGTTTTTTAATTTTAATGTTTTTATTATGTAATATCTTTTAGTGACCGTCGAGAAAAGTTCACGATTCAAAATGTTATGGATGTATCGTATTTAAAGTACTGACCAAATGAGAAAATTAACATTTCAATTTATTTATTTAACCGGCATATATTCCGATCTAAACTTACAGGTTTCTCAAGCGGTTGAGTTGCTGGAGAGACTTTATGGTGCGGATCATACAGCAAATGGAAAAAATACAATCGGTTAGTTTTTTGTACGAGAAAATTTAATTTAAATTATATTTTCAATTTAAATTAAACTCTTGAATTCATGAAAAAAATACTGAACTTCATTCTGCATTTTGAAGACAAATCCTTCTCGGCTAAGGTAAACAAAAAAATAATAATAATAATAAATTTATGTTTCAAATGAACGTAAAAGTGCTCGCTCATGATACGTCAGGAAGAAGGGAATTTTTCCACCGGAGTAAAAATAAAAGTGCGGATTTTTAACAGGAATCCGCATTACAGTGACATACTGAAAAAGTCAAGTACGAGAGAAATTTGTGAAACAGATCGCCCTTGTAAATGTTGCATCAATAAATATAGAATAGGAGAGGCAAACGGTCAAAATATTACATTTTTTAACCTCCAGGACCATCTCAGAGATATTGCCTCAGAGGATGAGATGAATAATAATTTTTGTGAGTGTGAAAGTGCCATGGCTGACCAAGATTAGAATCCGGAACCTCCGGATGAAAGGCCGAAACGCTATCACTCGCACGAAGGAGGCCGGCGTAAAGAATAAAAATTACTAAAATATAATAATAAATAATATTATTATTATATTTATTATTATTATTATTATTATATCACAAAATATTACATTACTTCAGATAATCGAAGATATTCGCCTACGAGCTTCCTCCACATATTTACAATTACATGTGCGCACAACGTGCAGAAGAAGGACTGCTACCGTTCTTGCTACTCTTCAGTAGGCGGACATAACTGAGGCAAAGTATATCAACATTACCAATTCTGTATTCTTCCCTCAATTCATATCGGGCGAGAACGTACTCACCATCATTAAATCCTGTCGTTACAAAGATGTCTGTCTAGATTGATAGTAACAAATGGAAAATATAAAAACCCAAAGCTATGGCATAATTATACAGATTTTAATTTAATTATTAACAAGAGATAAATATTAAAAATTAAAAAACACGACTGCCAAAACGTTGCTTAAAAACATTGTTCTTTATATAGAATAACTAAAGAACGTGCGGGTGACAGTTTTGTATATAGTATAATTTTTTTTTAAATTTATTTAAACGTATGTGCATATATAAATAAATATATGTGTACGTGTGTGTATATATATATATATATATATATATATATATATATATATATATATACACACACACACATTATATTTATATACATAAACAAACAGTACCTACAAAACACTATAAAACAAATATTTTTAATCGGGATTTAAGAATGAAATAAAAAATAACTATTCGAGCTAACTTCAACAGAAAGGGTAAATTTAATTTAAAAATCCTAAAACATAAAATCTTAATTTCAGATTGCCCACTATGACTTAGAATGCATCATATTTATAGATCGGATAGATATGTCGGACATATATCATGAAAGAAAAAGACAGCATGAACCTAAGCCGGTAAAAGGAATACCCCCGCTCAAAAATGAAATATTATAGGTGGGGATAAAACTTTAATGTTTTTACGATTGAAAACTTTCACTAAAGGATTTTTAGCAAATAAAAAATTCAAATTGCTGTATTCTGGTCCTCTAACGTTGCTCACCGATGAAGTTTATCCTTCCTATTAATAAAATAAGTTTTCCACCGACCTAATCCCTGATTATTAGGTACATCTTTACTTTCACGGCTGTTTAATTAGATTATTTAGCTATACATTATATTAATAAGATAAAATATATTAGTCGAACCAAAATTTTATGTCGGGGTTTTTGCAATTTTCATTTCACGACCCCCTCAAACAAAAAAATATAATTTTCGCATTGAAAAAATGCATTTTGCATTGAAGGATGTATGCACGTACGATTGTATGTAAATTGGCCAGATTTTTACTTTGATATCTCCAGACAGGATGACCAATTAGGGAAAAAATGTATCACGATGATTTCTATACGTAGAGACATGACAAATTTTTTGTCGTTTCTGGACTCGATGTCACACTGTTGTACAGATAACTCTTGACTCCGAATTCTACGCAACCTATCAGTTCTTTAAGTCGTACTGAACGAGCCTATTTTTTTTTTTTAACGGAAAAGTCTTTTTAACAGTCTTTTTTGTATTCTTTCCCGCATTTCCTTTTAAAAAAAGTTACGAAACTAAAAATAATAATTTGGCGCCAACTTCAAAAATCAGTTTCAAAGATTGTATTGAAAGGGCAGTGTAAAAGAATTTTTTTTCCTTTATTTATTATCATTATCATAAAAAAAAGTAAGTATTCTTTCTTCCGCCAGTTATTTTCTACTGTACAAAACGAAAAAGTTTTTTCAATCTGTTAAAAATTAATCTGTTTTGTTGTTAATAAAAGTCGACGTGTTTAAAATTTTATATGTTTTCTGTTGAGATTATTTACATCAATCTTCTTATAATTAAATTCTCTACAATTTACGTTTAAAAAATGTATGATTTATTGCCGATTTAACAACGTTATTGTACGTCAAATGTAAAAAATAGTGTTTTTGACGTTTTACATTGGATATCTTAAGAAAGTAATAGAGATACAGTTCTGGGACCTATTATTTTCGATTTCCCAGCTCAAAAAGCATAAGAAACAATTGAATTTACACCTTAATTGACCTTGCCAGAATTTCAGAAAGCCTTAATTTACCCGGAGGAATTGAAACTCGGGCGAAAGTTTTCACTCTCTATAACTCCCTAACGAAGCGTTTTCGGACCTATATTTATATGAACTTTTTTCTTATTTTTAGTCTCTAGAATGAGTTGTCAAAGTATTGCCCTATCCTCCTGAATCACTCTTTATATATATATATATATATATATATATATATATATATATATACATATTTCACTTCCTTGTGGACAGTTAACTTCTGAAACAAGTGTTGATACGACCAACCCTTACGGCAAGGGATGACCAAACTCTTGCCGGAATTGTAAGAAGATGGAGCTGTCATATGATAAACATGTGAAACTTTTTTTCACATACAACCGTTGTCGTACTGAGTAAATTTGACGTTTTTCTTAACTTTAAGATGGAAATCTTTTTTATTCCCTACTTAGCACCGGTGAGATCTACCTCCGACTTCCGACGTGCGAAAAGAATTTTTCTTTTTTAAATCGATCAAATAATTAATATTATTGAACGATTTCAAAGAAAGTTAACAATTCTGTACAAGACAAAATCTGATGTGGACACCACATGAGTTCGTTGAACGCCTATTAAATTACATGTACACATTTTTAAAATGAAAAGAACATAAAATTTTATTTCATTAATAACTTTTGACATTTTTGCATATTTTCTTTTATTTTTATAATTGAATTATTATTTATTGTAAAAGTTTTTTTTTTACAATCAGAGGTTAATAATAAAACGATGAAGAAGGTATTAATAAAAATACTAAATATAATTAGGAAGTATTAATACATCAATATATTTAAAACAAAAAAAAAAGTTAAAAAAAAGAGATGAAGTCTGATTAGAACCGATGTGCCTTCCCCTAAAATCCAAACATTTCATTAATTAAACTTTTATTTGGCTATAACCCT
Source organism: Lycorma delicatula (assembly GCF_047948215.1). Taxonomy (NCBI): domain Eukaryota; kingdom Metazoa; phylum Arthropoda; class Insecta; order Hemiptera; family Fulgoridae; genus Lycorma; species Lycorma delicatula. The sequence continues at coordinate 106,999,738 of NC_134462.1, forward strand.
GGAACAAACAAAAATAAGTACCACTTATCATATATCGTTGAAAAGCTTTCAATGAGGGCTTATTACTGCGGTTAAGAAAAAGTCCTAATACAAATTCTTAGGATTTTGGGGGTTTTGGATACTTTTGGTTTAGTCGATTGCAATCAAAAGAGGAGGTGCACAGCTAGATGTTACAACAGTCCAAAATCCAAGATTTCAACATCCTACGGCTAATTGTTTTTTATTTATGCTAAATAAGTACGTACAGACATCACGATGAATCTAATCAAAATGGATTCAGGGATGGTCAAAATAGATATTTCCGTTGAAATCTGAAAACCGAAATCTTTGCGATCATAATAAAAATATGATAAAAATCTATCCCTTGAATTTTTAAGTGTTTTGAATAAGCCTATTTTGTTTAAGAAAACAAAATCCTAATAATAAAAAATACAAAAAAAAAACAAAAAAAAATACAAAAATATATTTGATACATATAAAAAATTATGTTTTAAAAAAGCTTTTATTTAACTAACATTAATATTAACATTAATAAAAGAATGGAAACAAATTAGAAAAACTCTCTAAAAAGTAAAAAATAAGAATTAAATCAAATTGAGAATTTTAAACACAAAAATATAATATATTAACAAATATAAAAATGCACTGAAAAGTAAAAAATAAATTATATAAATATCTAATAAATAACCAATAATGAAAATAACCATTAAAGTAATGAAAATATTTAGTTAAATAAAAGCGTGGCGCAGTTTTTATAATTTATTTAAAACACAACATTTATTTTTACAACAATTAATTTTCATTTTCATTTTCAATAACAACGCGAGGAGGCGGAACCTCTCCAGTTGACACTGACTAGTAACAATCTGCGAAAATGAACCGACTCTCTTTCTTTGTACGTGTTCTCACATAGTTGTAGTTCATCTTCGAATTCTGCTTGTAATCTAAGCCAAATTGAACGCACTCTTTCCGCTACAAGTTTCATTTTAATTAATTATGAATTTTTAATTATGAATTCATAATTACGATTATAATTATAATAATTAATAATTTTTCAGATTACCATCATAATGTAATAACTTTGTGCAAGATTTCTAAATTTAATTTTTATTTTTAATCTTATTAACCCTTAAAGGTCATCTCGGTACAAATTTGAACCATCGAAGAATTAAAACTTGAGTTATTTTATTACAGATAAATAAAGTATATACATATACTAAACAACCTCATTAAACAAAAAATATATTTTAAAATACAGCAAATGTCTATAAATACTTATTCGAAAAGATTGTTATAAAAACTGCACCACGCTTTTATTTAACTAAATATTTTCATTACTTTTAATTTTAAAATTTAATAATTATTACATTTATTTATTGGTTGTTTATTAGATATTTATATAATTTATTTTTTACTTTTCAGTGCATTTTTATATTTATTAATATATTATATTTGTTAAAATATTATATTTTTTGTTTAAAATTCTCAAATTGATTTAATTCTTATTTTTTACTTTTTAGCGGGTTTTTCTAATTTGTTTCCTTTTTTTATTAATGTTAATATTAATATTAGTTAAATAAAAACTTTTTAAAAAATATTTTTTATATGTAATCAAAGACATTTTTGTAATATTTTTTTTTTGTATTTTTTTTAAGACTTAACTAAAAATATTTATTTTTACACATCGAAGTTACATACTTGTACCAAATTTCAATCATTTTCATACGATAGTTCAAATGAAAATTTTCAACTAAATGCATGAATTTAGTGTAGGGGTAGCGCGTGGGGGTGGGTCATATCAAATTCCGACACCGTAGTGCTGTATTGTTATCGAAGTTACATACGTGTACCAAATTTCATTGATTTTCATACGATAGATCAAAAGATATAGCAGTTGCAAGATTTGATTATTCCTAAAGCGAGTTAAATAAAAGCTATTAATTAATTTAAATCCATTTCTCACGATAGATACTCAAAACGTTACACGTGCAAATCCAATAAGAACAGTCCCCCACATATATAACCAGCATTTTTTTGTATTTTTAGTTTTATAAATACTTATGATGTTTATTTATATTTTTTATTATTTTTTTTTTTTTTAGGTTAATTATATTTTTGTTTATTCGTAAGCATTTTTGTTACATCTTTTCGTTTTGACATTTTTTTCCATTATTGTTTTTGTGGGTTTTTTATGATTATTTTTTTAAATTATTTTCTGTTATTGTTTTTCACCATATATAATTTTTTTTCTGTCGGCATTTGTTATAAGTAAATTCGAAGCTGTGATTGTTGTCTATTATTATTTAAGATTATCAATAAAATAAAAAGCTGTCGTAGAACACATTTGCCTAGCATTATATCACGAAAAAAAATATTGGTTCTATTTTCCTTGAGAAAAAATTAATCAAAAAAATATTAAAATATTTAATTGCAATACATTACATTCTTGGAAAAATAAGATCGATCAAGATGATTAAAAATGACGGCAAACTAGTGGACCCGGAAATGTTTCGCTATTGCTAAATTTGAGTGTATGAATTAAATAAATCTTGTATAATATTTGACTATTTTGTTGTGCTATTTATTCCTCTGTTTCACTTCTTCTATAATCTCTTATTCTCTTGGCTCGAATCGTGTGTCGACCAATAATTTTCTCGTTTTGGACGCATTGTTATTTTTAAATTATAAAAGTTCTATCTTCTATACAAATATTAATATTATTATTTATATTTTTTACATTTTTGTAAGTTAGGAAACAATGAAACAGACAATATTACGAAAACCATAAATTGTACAATAGTAATTCAATATTAATTTCCTTTCTTTCTTCTGATGACCTCTGGAATGCTTACCACAGTTCAAACCTCTCCGATCTCGCTACTTTATAAATCACAAAAAAAAAGTTTAAATAAATAACCTAAAACTTCTTTTACTAAATTTATTGTCGTTGTATAAGTCGAAAAATGTCGTCTGTATCGTTTGATGTCTATGTCGATATCGACTTCCTCAGAAAGTTACTATGTCAGACCAATATTTTGTCGTTTTGGATATTTAAAATACGTAAACTAATAACATGTAACACTACCGGAACAAATAATAATAAATTGGGAAATTTTCAGCAAAATCGTTTAAGTAGTTATTGAGTTATTAGGGCACACACAGAACGAAGGTAGTCTTTTATTTACATACCTTCTTTGGTGATGTCAACATCGATTTTGGCTAATGGATACCGAAATTTCCAGATTTTACATCGAAAATGTTTTTTGTGATTACCCCGAAGAAAAACCCAACAGTAAGAATTTACGAATAGAACAACTGATGGTAGATTCGAAGAAGCTGTATTAAATAACCGGTTACAAATTTGAAAACAGTTGCAAGAAACACTGAGAAAAGGATGGAAATGAATAGCAGGAAGATGACGCTTAATCTAGAATGTAAGGTGTTCAAAATTACATAAAATATGTAAAACTTACTGATGACGTTTTCATTTTAAGAATAGTTATTGATGTAAACCTATGATAATGAGCTACATTTAATATGGAACATTCTGTGTGATTTAAAACGATTTCTACTTTTTTTTTTTTAAATAAAAAATAAATAGTTAAAGTAGAAAATTGTAGTTACAATTATTACTCCTTGTACGAAGTAAAGAACGTATTGTAATCGCGAAATATTTCGGTTTTCATATTTCAACGGAAATATCTATTTTGAACATCCCTGAATTCATTTTGACTAGTTTCGACGTGACGGCTGTACGTACCACGTATGTACGTATGTATTTAGCATAGCTAAAAAACGATAAGGCGTAGGATGTTGAAATTTTGGATTTAGAAATGTTGTAACATCTAGTTGTGCACCTCCCATTTTGACTGTGATCAACTGGACCAAAAGTGTTCAAAAAGGCCCAAAATACAAAAAAAAATTTTATCATACATGGCACTTATTTTCATCTGTTCCTGAGTTACAGCCAAATAAAATTTTAATTAATGAAATATTTGGATCTTACAAGGGAAAGACACATCGGTTCAAATCCGATTTCATTTCCTTCTTTTTTTTAATTTAAATATATAGATTTATTAATCTCTGATTGAACAAAAATTTTGGCAATAAATAATAATAATATATATATATGAAAAAATATCAGAAGTTATTAATGAAATAAAATCTTATGTACTTTTCATTTAAAAAAATGTGTACATGTAATTTAATAGGCGTACAAGCAAGTCATATGGTGTTCACATCAGATTTTTTATAAATAAACTCTTATTAATTACGTAAATTCAAATAATTTGAATTTTTTTATTCAGTCAAATGCTCGAGCAGTTGCTTTTTTGGAATGGAGTAGCATACCTACCCGTTCCTAACGAGATCTATACAATGAATCTTTATGCACCGATAAAAAAAAAATTTATTTACAAACCGAAGGAATAATAAAATACTTTGTCAAATATAAGGGTAGTAAACTTAACTTCATATACTTTTGTTTGTTCTGTACATTTTTAATCGCCTTTTTATTATAGAAATAACATAGACTAAATTTAATATCAATTTAGAAACGAGCATTAATCCCCTGATTTACTTTTCTTTCATAAAAAATATATTTTTTAGAAGATATTTTAAGTATTTGATATCTCTGACATAACAAATGGAATATATTATCTAAACGAGGATACGTTAAAAATAGATAAATAAAAAAAAAAAAAACATTTCTTATTATACATAAGAAAAATTATAGAGGCTTAAAAAATTTATCTTTCGATGAAAATACTTTTGCCAAGTTGTAAGACTTATGAAAAATCATCTTTGAACGTCTATTACGATTCAAAAGTTATGGGTTTTTTTATTAAGTAAAAAAATAAATATAACGCTAAGTCTTAAGACAACCGTATCGCCCGAAGAAGTTTGAAGTAGATAGTAAAAAGAAGTAAATCAGACTACGCAGACATATTTATCTATATAAGAGATTTAAATAATCAGCGTTGTCCTTGAAGATTGAATAACATTTTTCCGATATAATTATACGTTATTTATTAATTATTTTAATTTTTGTAATAAAAATCTTGTAATAACAGACTAAGACTGTACATAGCGAATTAATTAATTGTTAATTAACAAGAGGCCGTCGCGGTCGATCGCCGTTTTATCCTTCGTCTGCTAACATGTACATACATTATAGCGCTCTGAACGATGCGATTGCAACATTATTAATTTTCATCCCATTCTAATTAATTTTCGTTTTTCTTTCTTTCTTTGTTTTATTCGATTCTCTTTTCATGAATCTTCTAATTCATGTATATAAATAGTAGTATTCTTTCACCTTATCATTATATTTTATAAAATTATTTACAATTTATCTTTATATCTGGTTTTATTTCCCGCCGGATATTGTAGTAAATAAAAAGGACGCGACCATGGATTGTTATTTATGTTGTGTAAATTACGTAGCGTTGCCGTTTCAACACGCTAAAGTGCATCTGCTAATTTTTTTTTTTTTTTTTATATATATGCATTCCAAGAAGTTTACAACTTTAATCGGCTATAAACTTTTACTTTTCCGTCTGTATTTCTATTTCTGATGAAGCAGCACAACTATAAAAGAATAGGGATCAACCAAAATTTTACGTATCGGAGTTTTTGCACATCGACTTTTCAAGAACCCTGTTTTTTACAACGTTATAGAAATTTCCTGAAGATGGACATACGAATGTATGTTGGCCTGCATTTTGATTAACATCTCCCGCACTCACTCGACATAAATTCTTCCAAAATGGCACAAAAATGTCCATGTGTGAGGCGTTAATGACATTAAATTTTGGACAAATTAAAAAAAGTGGTAGGGGTGATATTCCCTATTTTGAATTTTTAACTATTTATATAGTGGTCGTGGAAAATTGATGATATTTAGTACGATGAAAGTAAGAGCTGTTTAATGCAATAAGTTGTTTAAAATTCTAAACTTTTAAGGCAATCGGATTTAGAGGTAGGGAGATGGATATTCAACAACATTATTTCTAAACAGTTTACGCCTCTCATCTTGAAAACCGAATTTTAAATTTGGCTATGTATGTATATATCCGACCGTTTATCTAGAGAACGGAGCTCCCTGGACTCCCGACCCGTTCTTTATCCTCATGGTTATGAGGATATTTTACAGATATTCATTAAAGAAAAAAATGTTGTCATTTTCCTTCATTATATTTCTGTTTCCATGATGACAGAAATATAATAATGACAGAAAAGGATTAACCTTCTTGTTTCTTTAATTCACAACTCCATCCCCTCGGAGGCTAGGGTCTCGATCTACGGCCTAAAACCTCCCATGAGGTAATACAAATTTATCCTGAAAATTTGAAAGCAATCGGTCGGTTGGTTCTCGCTTGACTGTTGCAAACGGTCAAACAGATTCACAAACTTTCGCAGTTTAAATATCATATATAATAACGGAACGGAACGCAAGAATGGCGGTAGTTTCTATATTTCTCCCTATCGTATGAGTACGAAATCAACATATGTCTGGAAACGCTTAGTTTACCGGCTATCCGCAATTTTAGATTTTTTACATAAAAATCTATTTCTCAGGAACGGTTCATCATATCGAGCTGAAATTTCCTATAATTGTAGAGTTCCTAGAAATTTACTTGTCTAAAAATAATGAACCACATCTCTCAATACGTTTCAAAATGGCGGCCGTGTAAATCTATTAATTGTTAATAAATATCTTTGCAACTATGTTATCATGAAACAAATTATAATAATTTAATAACATTGAAAATATTAGAATAAAATAAAATAAATTGAAATCGAGAAAATATTGCAATAATAAATAATATTAGCACTGAAAATTATTTGCATTATATGTTTTTCGTTTAATTGACACTATTAACTAAACAAACTGTTTTTTTTTTGTTTTTCAATTAAAATCACTTAAAAATAATTAATTATCGTATCACATAATAAAATTTTAATAAAAGAAACTAAAGTAGCTGTTCAGAATGGAGGTCCTAATTCAAAATACATTCTTCCAGTAATTTTTCTGTTGAATGTCAATTCCTTCAAAGATGCCGTATCTAATTTTTTACAATGTCCGATACTCTGTTTTTTCAAGTTTTAGCTGTTTAAAAATATTATGTCGTAGCTGTCCAGCAAGGGAGTTATGGAACGCAATTTTTTTTTAATAAAATGTTAGATTTTTATTCCTTATACAAAGTAAAAGAAGTATTGTGATCGCAAAAAATTTCGGTTTCAGATTTCATCTTCTTTTTTCTCTTTTTCACCTTTTTTTAGTTCCTTGTACAATATAAAGGAAGTATTGTGATCGCGAAACATTTCGGTTTTCACAATTCAACGGAAATATCAATTTTTACCAGCCCTGAATCCATTTTGACTAGTTTCAGCGGGGCGTCTGTACGTACGTATAAATGTGTGTATGTATCTCGCATAACTCTTAAAACGATTAGCCATAGGATGTCGAAATTGTGATTTAGCACTGCTGAACATCTAGTTGTGCACCTCCCTTTTTGATTGTAATCGAAATTAAGATTAAAATTTTAATTTATGAAATATTTGGATCTTGAAGGGAAAGCACATCGGTTCGAATCAGACTTCATCTCCTTTTGGTTTTTTTAACTTTTTTTTATTTCTTTTTTTCAAATTTTCTTTTTTTTAATTTAAATATATTGATTTATTAATAATTATTCACCCGTGATTGTAAAAAAAATTTACAATAAATAATTATTCAATAACAACAAAAAAAAATTGTTAATGTAAAGACATTTAATAGGCATTTTGCATATGTGCATATGTAATAGATTTGGCGAAACGTTGATTATTTAATATTAATTAAAAATTATAATTTTAAATCGTATTATTTTTGGATTTTCTAGTTAAATTTCTGTTTAATTTTATTTACATTAAATTTAACTACAGAGTGACTGAAAAATAGGCTCTTACAAGAACAACATTGTGAGAGCATTTACTCGTATTAAAGGGACTTTAATACGAGTAATAAAGGGACTTTTACTCTATCCTAATATTTCATGTAAGATTGTTGAATTCATAATTGGATAAATATTTTATGTTAATAAAAAGTAATATTACAACAGTTACAAACCGTCCACTTTATTAAATAATTGGAGGATCGTATCTCTCTTTAAAATGAAATAAGTTAAAATAAAGTGCACCAAAGAAAATGTGTAGACTATATGCAATTTAACTGGCGTACAAAAAAGTCATGTGATGTCCACATCAGACTTTTTTTTAGCAATTATATAGAAATACACTATAATTTAGACGATAAAAGCGTTTATTCGGTCAAAGGGGTCGATTGAGAACTAAAGTGTTTACTTATAACTTTGATTGTTTCACAGTCATGCTTTTAATATAGCATTATTTTTAAGGTAAAAACGTCATTTGATCAAGGGGATTAAACTAGGATAAATATTCTTTATCGAACAGTTTGATATTTCCGGTAATTGTACTGTAAATTACTGCATAAATAAGTCCTTTAAATTTCAAAACCCAATGGCGTATTTGAAATAAAATGTATCAAGGACAAAGCCGGGAAAGTTACGCTGTAACTTAAGTTACTGCGTAAAGTTGTTACAGTTAAGGTGAAACTGTTTTTTATGACCGATGAAACTTAAAACTTTGTCTTATATGTGTTTAATTTCACTAAACCTTATACTTTGCATTTATATTATTAACTCGGTATTAAAACTTTTCACATTATAACTTGCTCTAATCGGTAGAAAAAAAAATCAAATAGTGAAACGTGTTTTATTTCGATCGTTAGAGCTTAATTAATAACCTCGATTTCTAAAAATAATTGTTAATCTTATTCAGTTTGCATTTGAACCATGATGCAATACAATACAAACAGACATCAAAACATATCAGAAAAAATATACTAATTGTATCGCGTGAAAAAACCGATGAACTTTTAAAATTAAATTTCAGTTTTTAAATGCAATTTATGTTAACGATATATTGGCATGGTGATTAACAGATATTGATTTAGCGTGTTAAATTATGATTAACACGTGTTACCAGCTTCCGATTAATTACATCTCACAGACTAATTATTCTACAATTTTCGAAATATTATTATGAGACAAGATTATTATATAAAAATAAAACTGAAACTATTTTTAAACTTTAAATCGCCTGATACTTAACTCGCACATAGTGAACTTTAGATCAGTTTTTTCCGTTTACCTGCGGAACCACCGTAAGGTATTACATCAGAGTATGAATGAGGATGATATGTATGAATGTAAATGAAGTGTAGTCTTGTACAGTCTCAGTTCGATCGTTCCTGAGATGTGTGGTTAATTGAAACCCATCCACCAAAGAGGACCGGTATCCACGATCTAGTATTCAAATCCGTATAAAAGTAACTGCCTTAACTACGATTTGAACCTTAGAACTCTCGACTTCCAAATCAGCTGATTTGCGATGACGCGTTTACCACTAGACCAACTCGTGGGTTACTTTATATCGGCTCCTAAGATCACAATATTTAAAATTATCGGTGACTTTCCTTATGAGGGGCTATTTGAAGTAGCACGTACACGTGTAAATACTCCCCACTACCTTTTACGCGGGTTGAACCAAACAACATCAGAAAGTATAAAAACTACTTAAATTATGCGAAAATGTGCCTACTCTTTGAAAAAAATTTGGAGATAAGGGATTCATGATAACGATATCTCCCCTGGCTCAATTAAGTGTAACCAAAATTAGACAGCATCAATGCCCCCATATATAAAAATAATTGTGCTAAATTTCATCCCCCATCCGGTCTGGAGATATCGACAAAAAAACAAAGCCAAAGTTTATATATATTCTTCCGTAATTCTTCAATGGTAAAATTTTCACGTAAAAATAATAAATTCATTTTTATTTAACTAAACAGAAAAATATGGAAACCAGAAACGCAGAACAGCGACTAATATTGCACACTGATTAGTTTAATTACGTAAATCCAGGATTGATACGATTAAACCGACATACAAAACTCCTTACAAGAGGTTGGGCAAACGCAAACTAATGTTTCATATTCTATTAGTTAAAATTAAAATTACTTTAAATTAAACTATCATTATCACACAAATGAAAATTTTCTTATTAAACCCACCTCTAATCGATCAAAAAGAAATCTATTTTATTTCCATTGTTAGAATTAATTAATTATCTGGATCTCTAAAAATAATTTTTAATCTTATTCTGTTTGCATCTGAACTATAATATAATCATATTCGTTGATTTTATTCTTACATTTGTAAATTTTGAAGTATTACTTCCTTGTAAGAAGTAAAGGAAGTATTGTGATTGCGAAAAATTTCGGTTTTCAAATTTCAACGGAAATATCCATTTTGACCATCCCTGAATCCATTTTGACAAGTTTCGGCGTGATGTCTGTACGTACGTAGTATGTATCTCGCATTATTCAAAAACGATTAGCCATAGGATGCTGAAATCTCAGATTTAACACTGTTTTAACGTATAGTTGTGCACCTCCCCTTTTGATTCCAATCGACTGAACCAAAAATCCCAAAATTCAAAAAATTTGGATTTTGGACTTTTTCTTAACTGCAGTAATAAACCCTCATCGGAAGCTTTTTAACGACGTATATGATAAGCGGTACTTATTTTCATCGGTTCCAAAGTTATATCCGAATAAACTTTTAATTAATGAAATATTTGGATCTTACAAGGCACATCGGTTCGAATCAAACTTCATCTGCTTTTTTTTTTAACTTTTTTTTAGTTTAAATATACTGATTTATTAATAATTATTAACCTCTGATTGTAAAAAAAAAAAAATTTACAATAAATAATAATTCAGTAGTAACAATAAAAAAAATATCTTAAGTTATTAATGAAAAAGAATTTTATGTACTTTTCATTTTAAAAAAAATGTGTATATGAAATTTAATAGGCGTACAGGAAGTCATGTGATGTCCACATCAGATCTTTTTTTATTTATTTTACATTCCGTTTTTTTAACAAGATATATCATCAGATATAAATATAAAGACAAAAAACACTATTTGTAGTCGTAACGCGAGATAATTTACAATATTGTTTGTGTTATTCCATCAGTCGATTAATTAATTGATTTCTCAGCAGCAATATATAAGAGTATATAAAATTAGCATACCCGTGAAGTGAATTCGACCTCCCAAAGCCGCCGTTTGTTTAACCTTAAGTTTAACTGATCTTTTTTACTTTTTATTATTCTAAAATTAGAAAAATAATTTTAGGCCGTCTTTCGTTGGAGATAACCTTTGCATAACATCTAATGAATGTGTCAAAACCAGTTCATATCACGTGAGCCGAACGACTCGATGTAAAAAGTTTACTATTATTAAGGTACTAATGACCGGTTTGTTACTATATTAAACACGAGAGACGCGCGTGAAAATATAAACACATACTCGTGCACACCTAATTATATAATTCAAAGCACAATTGTTAAAAAATAAAAATAAAAATTGAATTTTCGACTAAAAATTTATATATATATATAAATATATCCTCTACTAGCTTTGGTAGTTCAGTAATGAGTACACTTCCAGTTTTCCTGAAAAATTATAAATTGTTAAACATTGCAGTTTAACAGATAAGAAAAAATAAATAATTATCCCGATAGGAAACCAAAAACTATATATTAAAAAAATTAAAATAAAGGTATATTTCAAGCTAAAAAGGATTTAAATATTAAACGCTTTAAAATTAAAAGCTTATTTGCTTCTTAACAGTAAAACATTATTGTGTATCAGAAAAACCAGTAGATTAATAATAGATTCTATTTTTTGTAAAATAAACGTATATTTCCGCGATCCAGAACGTTAACAATTATAATTTGTTTTTTTTTGACATCATTATTATTGAAAATAATTAAATGATTTTTTAATAATAATAATAATGTTTAAGAGAAAAAATTACAGTATGATTAGTCTTTCTACCTTTATACCGGTTGGCTACTAATTATAAAAAAACGAAAAGTATTATTATATTACCTACGCCGATCTCCACAGCGAAGTAATAGTGTCTCTGTCATTCATTCATTCGGAGGTTGTACGTCGGAATCCCGGTCAGGCGTGGCATTTTTATAGTTACTTGTCATTCATCTCATCCACTGAAGCAATACCTAACGGTGGTGCCGGAGGTTTAAAAAACCCCACTTAAGTACACCGATATCCACTGTCTAATATTCAGATCCGTATAAAAGCGACCGACTTTTACTATGATTTGAACCTCAGAACTTTCGATAACGAAAATCAGTTGTTCAACAACTGATTTGCGACGACGAGTTAACCAGTACACCAGCCCGATGGGATATTATAGAAAATACATATTTATTATTTTGACGCATTAAATATCTATAATCTGATCCCTCTGATTTGTTGAACATCTGTCACTGACTTGAAGGAGAGAAAACCCAGCAGCAATAACTTTCTCTGTATTCTGATTTTTTCTGTCGATGGATGATAATGAGGTGAATATTTTTTTTTAAGGTGTGAAAAAATGCCACGCCTGACCGGTATTCCGACGTACAACCTCCGAATGAATGAATGACAGAGACACTATTACTTCGTTGTGGAGATCGGCGTAGGTAATATAATAATACTTTTCGTTTTTTTATAATTAGTAGCCAACCGGTATAAAGGTAGAAAGACTAATCATACTGTAATTTTTTCTCTTAAACATTATTATTATTATTAAAAAATCATTTAATTACTTTCAATAATAATGATGTCAAAAAAACAAATTATCCGGGACCTCCGGATAAAAAGCCGACACGCTACCACTCGCGCCACGGAGGCCGGCTTACTTTAGCGGTTGGGGTTCACTCAACCACACGCCTCAAGAACGGTCGGCCTGAGTCTATACAAGACTACACCTCATTTACAAGTCATACATATCCTCATTTAATTGGGCCGTGGGGGAATTTCCTATCGTTAACTAGTTGAACAGATTACAACGTTCATATTAAGAAGAAGAAAATTTTAAAAACGGAATAATTATATTCATCTTTCCAACGTTCTACTGTACGATTAAATGTTAAATGCGGCCGAGTTCAAATTTGAGAGAAAATATTTTGCAGAAATCACCGCCGACATCCACGATGTATCATTCAAATCCGTATAAAAATAACTGCATTTACTAGGATTTGAACCTTAAAACTCTCGATTTCGAAATCAGCCGATTTGCGATGACGAGTTCACCATTACACCGACCCGGTGGGTTCATTGAAGCACCACTAGAACGTCGAAAAAATTTTCTAAATTAATGCACAGTGAAATATTCATATGCAAAAAATTTCTATGTACAAAAAAGTTTAAGTCAAATTCGGTTCAATCGATAAATTGATTAGACAGTGACAATATATTCATGACGTTCGACGAAGCTTTACAAAAAATATCACGTAAACGATTCCATATACAAATTGATTCTACAATGTTTCTTAATATTTTTTTTTTTTTTTAATAAATAACAAAAAAATGACAAAATATTTTTCTGTAGATTTTGGCTACAAATGAGTTACATACAATACTAGCATAAAGTTGTATTACGTGCGCGCGCGCGCGCGTGTGTGTGGTGTGAAGGGATGAATGCACTAAAAAATTATTTTTTTAACCCTATTTTACCTGTAAATTTAAATATTGCCTTTTACAATTTATTTAAAATTTAAATTAGACTTAATAAAGAAATTTCTTATTCTCTAATTAACATAGGGAATTTTGTGCATTGAATGCACTAAAATAAATGCTGCCAATTTCCAGCAAGATTTATTTGCACCAATTTTTCTGTCACAGTAAGCCTACCAAAATAATATTCAACCAGTTGATAAATATTTCCATAAATTTATATATATATATATTGCTTTTTTATAACATTCGAAAACAGGAGTCTCCCGAATTTATTAAAAATCAAAGTTTACGTCTATATGTCTATAATTGTACGTATACTATTAGTAAAATAAATAAAAATGTAAAAATAATAAAGTAGATTTATGAATCTAATGCAGTGTGCATGCATGCATTGTGATTTGTCTGCATGATGAATGACTCTAGCTGAGATCATAACAATGTTTCTCCTTCCACCTCAACCCACAAGCGCGCGCGCGTGTAACACACACATATACGTACACATTCATGTATTTCCTTCCAAACTACATCATAAAAATATCCATCCCTCACCGAAAGCTCGGAACACATTTTACACCCTTCCATATACGGAGGTAGATAATCTTCAGAGCTATTAATTACACTAATATTACATTATGACCCGTAAGAGCTTCGAGTGCTTTACTCTAAAGCTTTGAGTGGATTTAACCCTAACATATATTCGCTATATCTTGTCCCTTAAATTACCGGTAGACCTCGTTATAGATTAGGCAGCTATAAATATTTCATTAAAATTGTAAATAATTTCAAAAATTTATAACAGGAAGTAATCTTAATGACTAAATTTCTTTCTACGAGAAATTAATCGTTTCTTTTACATTTTTATGAATTACATGCTGATCCACCCGGTTTTATTCGAGGAGGAAATTAAAATATTAAATTAAATAATAATAATAATAATATTATTATTATTTTTATTATTATTATATTATTCAAGATATAATGATTAAAACAATTTTTTATTAATATTGTAACAAGACCGGTATAACGGACCTGAGTTACGGATTCCTACTGATTAAGAAGAAAGTAGATAGATAAAAATACAATAATGGAAGGAATCCAGAAAGAGGCTAAAAGAAACCCTTTTATTAAAGGTAACAGGTCCGTTTAACAATCGTGTTTTGTATTATTGCTCACTGTCACACCTAAACAGATGTTCCGTGAGAAGAGTTACCTGACCCAGGTCGGGAATTCATAGGAAACTAAAAGGGCTCGGGCGATCATTCTCACGCTTCGAGTTTGGGTCCGGTCCAGCACGTAAAGAAAATAGAAGTATAAATACTCCGGGAAGACCAGTTGAAGATCAGTCTGAGTGAGACGTTATGTCGTCAATCTGCGAGACGTGAGTCTACGAGGAGAGTTATGCGAGTTTGAAGCGAAAGTATTCCCCAAAGGGGTCAGCGAAGGAGCGAATTTCTAGTGAATTAAATTTAACGCGATTAAGGTGACGTTACAAGTAATTCCAGTACGTGAAAACGAGAAATGGTTCGGTGAGTTACGGTTACACTAGACGTGAGAGATAACGTTCAAAATCTCATTCATAAATTGTTGGGATAGTTTTATTTGTGAACAGCAAAAGTATTTGCAGTAAAAAAACGTTATACCTGTCTTATCTACTTTACTATTCTTGTTAATGCATCCTAGTGGTTAAACGTGTTATGACTAGAAGTCATACTAATGTATTTTATCAATGGGACTGAATTATATTTAATTACCGGTAAATAGATCCTGACGATTACTTTAAATTCTGTCTCGTATGTAAACACTGTCTGTAATTGTTATTATCATTACTGTGGGTTTTTTTAGTCTTTGTTTACCCCGCCCCTCAGCGGACCCGCAATTAAGCGTAACTAAAGCTTCGGGAGGTGCCATTACAACTAGTTCGGCAGAACTCAAGGTCCCACCCAGATAGCTGGGATCCGGTCTTTTGATTATTCGCCAAACCTCAAATGAGGGGACCCCGAAGAGATCCATCCACCGGGACTCCGGTCTTTACGCCTTGCCTATAGTGAGGAATCCCCAGAGGGATCCCCCGGGACTACGGTCTTACATTTCCCCTACTTTGCCTCTAACGGGGAACCTCCGAAGGGATCCCCACCGAGACTACGGTCTGATTTACCCCCCATGGCTCTGCCAGGAGTCCCAGTTCACTCATCGGTGATGAGACGGCGGAGCGTCCCACCCCTCCTGAACGAGGCTCTCTCGCTACGTAATTCTACGTTCCACAGCGAGTACACCTCGCTTCCGGTGTACATTTTTGTAACCTCGGCCCCCCAAAGCGTGGCCAAAGGTTTTGCAAGAAGTGCAGCGGGCTTCCTTCTGCCAATTCATCTTGACACAGCCAACCCCCCGCAGTTAAAACACTGGCCGGTCCTGTCAGGACCGCTACAGAGCTTCGCCCAGTGCTTCGTATCCCAAGAACGGAAGCACCGCTGTTCCAACGACCGTCGCATTACTCTGCAGGCCATCCATTCAATTCTCACCGGCCGTCATGC
Source organism: Lycorma delicatula (assembly GCF_047948215.1). Lineage (NCBI taxonomy): Eukaryota > Metazoa > Arthropoda > Insecta > Hemiptera > Fulgoridae > Lycorma > Lycorma delicatula. Next base: position 107,015,927 of record NC_134462.1, read on the forward strand.
AGCAATCTATCCGCCAGGATGGGTGGCAGAGCAGAGCGTCACTACCTGAGTGACCCCGTAGGCAGGTCTCATTGAAAGCACATCGATCGTAACAAAGTCGCCGGTAACACGACGAAGATCTCTCATGAACTCTTCTTCTGTGGTTTAAGGCATCCACATCCTTAATAGACATGTACCCGCCTACCTCCCCTACCACCAACACCGTCGTAACACCATCCACCTTCTGTGCAATCTCCCCACGGAGCCGCTCAGCATCGTCCCCCTCGGCCCGTACTCGAAGGAGAAGGTCTTCTCCCTGACCCTGACGGGCCATTATTATTATATTTATGATTACTGTGATCGTCATTTGTTTATTACTGAAATTTATTATTATTAGTGTTTGCTATTGTTATTATCCTGATTATTATTGCGAGTTCTTTTTTTTATTTTCGTTTATTATTCTTATTGTCATTGTTATTATTGATGTCTTGTTTTATTTATATTCTTAAACTAATAAACTGTAATTACATAAACAATTTCAATTATCAATCTCTCAATATCCTAATCGAGCAGCGAACACGCGACAATATTTATTTAATTTAATAATGATGAAACAGCAACTTTAAATTGCATAGTCTTTTTTTATTTAATTATTATTATTTTAGATGGACTACCAGATATTAACACGAATTAAAAATCGTAATAATACAAAAAATACCGCTAACGAGCAACTGTTAAATTTTAAAATGACTTATGTATTTATTAATACAACAAATTGCATACCCGATTTAACGTTTTAACCCTAATTCCGCTTTAAAAAAATTAAAAATATAAAAAATTTCAAGATTTCAAAATTAAAATTTATATCGTAACTATGAAGTTAAAAACATTTTAGCTCTAAAGGAACTGGAAATACTTCTTTATTTTCAATACAATATACAGTGTACGGTTTAATTATTTAGGATTGAATGTACATAAAACTAATTATTTATTTCTTATATGTTATTCAAAAGGAAAGAGTTACATTATTTTACAGAACCACCCTCTTGACCGATTGTAATCAGAATTGAATAGCATCACTGGCCGATAATCAGAAGACATCGAACAAAATTCCATAAAAACCCAAACTGAAAATGTCAATAAAACGACTATAGCTGATCTTTTCTTATTTTTAACAAAACAAGTAGAAAAATAATAGAAATATTGCACTTCGTAGGGTTTTAGCTAAGTTCGGTGGCAATCTGTTTTAAGTAATTTCTCTGAATCTTTAGTAGTCTTTTTTTTAGCGTAGAATTATTTGAAACTTGTACGGTACACTTCTTCATTGATAGTCTGGTAAAAAAATATCGGCCCCGTTATACGATTGCCAAAAACAGCAGACCGTACACTGATTTTCTCATCGTGAAATGGCTACTCAAACATCTAGTGAGGATTTTCAGTTTTCCCGATACGTTGTGTTGTGCGACTGACTCAAATAAATTAAACCGTGCTAAGACACTGTTAATTCACTTGTAATACAGCACTAGGCCCGTCATTCTACCGTTAATGTTTTTGAGAGGTCAGTCGCAAAAAATAACGTTTCGTTTTGTGTATTTTCAAGTAGTGAAGAGTCTTACGGCAAGATGTGTATTTACACCACTTTTTTTTTATTACTTACTGATCGATTTTTTGGACCGAACGAAACTCTTCTTTGATTATCGGCGGGGACCTCTGAAGCCCTAACGGAATTTTTGCTATTTCGATTTGGGTTTGAAACCCCGTTGTATACCACTTTTAACCGAATGGTATACACTTATACCATTATTTACGGAATACTGACATTCGGAAATATTTCCGGGATTATTTTACGCGTCTGTTTGAAAAGATTGAGAACGTAGATAATCTTCCACTACAGCAACCGCTATCGAATAAAGCATTTTTAGAAAAACACAACTGCAAAGAACTAAACTGTATTGCACCGAAACATGAACAGTTTACTGACAAAAAACTGACAGCACTGACAAAAAAAGATCAGCGTTATAACATACACGACCAAAAGGGTGCTTGTTGTAGCAGCGATGGTAACAGAGTTAAAAATGACTTCAAATAACTGCAGTACGAGCCGACTCGGTTCGGTTTTAAGACTTGGTTCGGATAATGTCGACTCGGTTCGGCATTTATTATGTATTATCAAATTAATTTCCAATTTTAAAGTAGTCATGCTTTCACCCGTATCTGGTATATATATATATATGTGTGTGTGTGTGTGTGTGTGTGTGTGTGTGTGTGTGTGTGTGTGCGCGCGCGCGCGCGCGCGCGCGAGGGTTGTAATACTGTAAATTTTTATAAAATTCATTCTTCAAAGCTGAATTATTTTCTTAGCGTGATATAAAAAAAAATAAAAAATAAAGCTCCTAAAAATGTTTAATCAATTATCTTCTGAAATATTTATTTTTTTTTTAATATTAATTTACTTCAAAATGTTTTAATTGTTAAAAAAACGTCTACTGAATTTTAATTAAAAAATAAATAAAAAAAACAATTCATAAATTTTATATTGTTAATGAAGTATCTTAGTAACACATATTTTGTTTCAAAATTCAGTCTACGATGGAGCGGGTTTGTGTGAGGTAGGGATGGGGGGAGGGCCCTACCTCAAAAAAATAAAAAATAAATAAAAGAATATTCATAATACAGAATTTTTAAGCTTTATTGAATCTAAATATTAATAAAAACCGAGAGAATTACTTTTTAGACAGTTATGATCTATTTTAGAAATTACTTCTGTTAATTTATTGAGTTTCTTCAGTTATTTACAGTAACATAAATTTCAGCTCCACAAAAAGAAAAACAGATAAGTTTACATCGATTACAATAGTTTAAGCTCTATGTACTTTTTAAAATTAATTATTAAATTAAGTATTTTTACAAATAACTTAATTTTATAATTACTTTTAAATGACGATGTAAGCGTCATCTTTTAAATCATCGTAAATATTGAATTCGTTTCTACGCTTGTAAAGGAGAAAGGAACTGGTCAATTCTCTACACCTCTTGACCGCAGACATTTATTTAATGCTATTTGTTCTTTATATAATAAACGTTCGTAATAAGAGGTACACATAGGAGAATTTATTTAATTTGGACAAAGTATTTATTGAAGATGGCAATTGAAAAAAAAGAAATGCTAAAAAAATTAAGAATTCTAGTTTTTATCAAAATCACAGAAACCTACTACGGGACAAGAAAGGTCAAGCAAAGCACAAATAAGTGTTTTTAATTTGTATAGAAATAACGTATGGAATTTTTTCAAAAGTGGTGTGTTATTCATGTACCACTGTAGAAATTAACACTGAAGATTTGCCGCGTGATTGTTACCATCAAAGCAAATTTGACACAGACAGATAAATTGTATCCTACTATCCGTTTAATTGTTAGCCGATGTAAATGGTCCGTCCATTGTTTATTCATATCAAGTTTCATATCGTAGAAATTTTCATTGACATTAACATTTATTACGGTATCTATATATATAAAAATGAATGTTTGTCTGTATGTCTCTTATGCCTTCCAAAACCGTTCATCCGATTGCGATGAAACTTTAGTGAGTTGTGCGCACGCTCGCGAAGGTTTCTGAATTTGTTTGGACCCGCTAAGTGGCGCTGGCGTCGAGATATTTCGAAAAATTGTATTTATGGTCCGATTTGCCTCATATTCAGAATGCGTATTGCTTACACGGAAAGAATTCTCTGCAAAAAATGGACCCGCTAGATGGCGCTGGGGTTGAGATATTTAGAAAAATTATATTTATGGACCGTTTTGGTTCATATTAAGTATATGAATATTAGTTACGTGAAAAGAAATATTTTTGCAAAAACTATACCCGGTAAGTGGGGCCGGTGTCGAGATATTTACGAAACAAATATACAAAGACTTTTTTATTCTATATATATATATATATATATATAAAAGGCATGTTCGTATATGTGTTCGCAAAAGACCAAAAAACTAATGGACCTATTTACGTGCGGGAAAAAGGGGAAAATGGAAAACGGGGAAAAGGTGGAACGAGAAAAGGGAAAAACGGGAAAGGGTAAAAAGGAAACGGGGAAGGGGGAGGGAGAAGTTGGAAAGGTAAAAGGGGAAGGACAATAAGTGAAGGGTAAAATTTGTGAAGTTCCGTAATGTTCAGTTTTTTAATTTTTTTATCAAATGTTTAATTGTGTTCATTTAAACTCTCTCTCTCTCTCTATATATATATATATATATATATATATATATATATATATATATATACTCAAATCTAGCAATAGCGAAGCATTGCCGGGTCTGCAAGTTATCAATAAAACTGTCTTCATTACTTATCTCTGTTAGTGACAAATATTTTCCCATCATTTTTATTAGTTCACATATTAATCTCGAATTTTAAAGCAGTCATGCTTTCAAACCTCTCACAGAAGTTTTATTTACAGTGTTGTTGTATTGCACTCGAGTATGACATTTCATTAGCGATCAGTTCTTCAGTCAGATTCAGTGCTGGATGTTAGGTGGCAGTCTTACAAGTGAACGACTCTAAAAGGGCATTACACTACGAGCGAAACTTCTTCAAAAATTACCGGCAAAGCTGTAGAAAAAATATTAATTCAGCGACAATGTAATTAACGCTACTTTTCAACATAATCCCAGGCTTCATTTAGGTTTTTGTCCCGTCTTTATACGAGCTTTCTTTTTACAGTAGTAAAGAATTGTTCAGCTGATGTTTGAGTCATCGTTGAGTCGCTCATTGATGTCACGTAAAAACAAAAAAAACAAAATATTATGAGATCGGTGCTCTAAAACGGTTGAGGCAAGACCTCCCGATCAAAATTTAAAATAGCTTCCCTTTTCTTTTGAAAGGAAGTTTTTACGTGGACGGCCGTTATCATACAGAAGAGTTGCCTTTTGAAAGAAAATCAGAACATTTCCGTCTTATTGCAATTTCGATTTATTTCTAGCGAAATTACTCGTCACGATTTTACTCACTGTTGATCGTACGTTGTTCTTCCAAATAATAATGATTGAATTAATAGTAATTAATAATAATAGTATAATAATTTTGAATTTTTTCTTGCGAAAAAACTGAACGTTTCCGTTCTGTATTCTGACGTTTGGATTCCAGCTCAAAATGATTACTCCAAAATTATTATTACCTATGCAAACTAAAAAAGTATTTCTTTCCACTAAATACCGTCATGTTCCATACAAATGTGAATTCGGATGCCTGTGATTTTCATTCGACCGTCTCGGAACCCCCCTTTAACATCATTTGCAATAATTCAGCTTATTATGAATAATTAAACCCTCAGTTCCGATACTCGCGCTACAAATTTCATTATTTTGCAGAACGTTAGTCGAAACTTTCAGTTTTCTTAATACATTTTTACGGTACATAACCTTTTTACCACGCTTTTTACCGTACTATTTTAACGAGTGAATTTTGCCGGTTTTAGAACTTCATAAAGTAGAAATATTATCATACGATGCTGTTCTTCCGCGGTAGATGCCTCAAGCGGAACTGATATTTTCGAATAGGTGAAACTTTCAGACGGTGCCAGCTTAAACATAGGTCAGTACAAATTATTCTACAAAATAGTTTTCTCATTTGCTTCTTTAATTCGTCGCCACCATGCTAAAGTAACGAATGTGAAAATCTCAATTTTTCAGGATAGCTAAACAGCAGTTTCAATGTTAAATTTTAAATAGGAATGCATATTTGTAAAAGTGAAAAGGTTTAAACTAGCCTTTCTGAAAGAGATGTGCATTGGATAATTTACCACAAGTTGCACAGGACACTCAGATTAGTCGTATACTGACAAATCTTCAAAATTGGATTTTTCACATTCGTTACTTTAGCATGGTGGTGACGAATTATAGAACGACCCTTGTAGCGTAATATGTTAAGTGTTATGCTCCGATTCACAGCGCATGCTATAACAACTAATATCAATTCATGTTATAGTATATGTCATTTTACAGCAAAAATCTTGTTAGCCACAAGTTGTCGGTAAAGATCAAAGATGTTACAAACATTTGCTAATAGCAATGTTAGAGGATATCTCAAAGCATTTCTATTAACATTATCATCGCTCGTCGCATTCATTCATCCTCTAGCTACCATTAAATGCCGTCATTTTCGAGAAAAATATTTACCCGTATTGTTTATACAGATACATTTTATAGTTAAATTCCAATGGAATCGGTAAATGTTAAAAGTACTGAATCTAACGAAACGAATAACATATTGAAAAATTAATAGAATTTTTATTAATTAATAGATTAATAGTAGAAGGAAGATTAAAGAAAAACAAACCAACACACTTGGCATTTATAGACCTATAAAAGGCATTCGATAACGTAGACTGGAATAAAATGTTCAGCATTTAAAAAAAAATTAGGGTTCAAATACAGAGATAAAAGAACGATTGCTAACATTTACAAGAACCAAACGGCAACAGTAATAATTGAAGAACATAAGAAAGAAACCGTAATAAGAAAGGGATCCCCGTTACTTTTCAATCTTTACATAAAACTAGCAGTTAAATGATATTAAAGACCAATTTAGATCCGGTGTAACAGTAAAAGATGAAAAGATAAAGATTCTACGATTTGCTGATGATATAGTAATTCTAGCCGAGAGTAAAAAGGGTTTAGAAATAACAATGAATGGCTTGGATGAAGTCCTACGCAAGAACTACCGCGTGAAAATAAACAATAACAAAACGAAAGTAATGAGATGCAGTAGAAATAATGAAGATAGACCAGTGAATGTGAAAATAGAAGAGAAAATATTTTGGAGGTAGAAGAATTTTGTTATTTGGGGAGTAGAATTACTAAAGATGGACGAAGCAGGAGCAATATAAAACGACCAATAGCACAAACGAAACGAGCTTTCAGTAAGAAATACAATTTGTTTACATTAAAAATTAATTTAAACGTCACGAAAAGATTTTTGAAAGTATATGTTTGGAGCGTCGCTTTATATGGAAGTGAAACTTGGACGAGCTTTTGAAATGCGGTGCTACAGGAGAATGTTAAAAATCAGATGGGTGGATAAAGTAAGAAATGAAGAGGTGTTGCGGCAAATCGATGAAGACAGAAGCATTTGGAAAAATATAGTTAAAAGAATAGACAGACTTATAGGCCACATAATAAGGCATCCTGGAATAGTCGCTTTAATATTAGAGGATCAAGAAGAAGGAAAACATTGTGCAGGCAGGCAACGTTTGGAATATGTAAAACAAATTGTTAGGGATGTAGGATGTAGGGGGTATTCCGAAATGAAACGACTAGCACTAGATAAGAAATCTTGAAGAGCTGCATCAAACCAGTCAAATGACTGAAGACAAAAAACAAAATAGAATTGTTTATAGAAAACCTGGATCTGTTCGGAATAACAAATAGGGAATAAAAAACAAAGCGCATGAATGAAATCGGTAGAGAAATGGGAAAAAATAACGCCAAAGTTGAAAAGAAGATGCGATGTCTGATAGGCAAATTTCAAAGATAAGCTAAAAAACTAATGAATAGACCTGGTACAGAAGATTTAAAATAAAAGTATTACGGATATAATACGCTATTATTCATCAAAGATAAAAATACTCAACGCCATTCTCGGTAAATTGGTGTGAACAGATGAAAATTAGCAAAACATTAATCAGATGAGAAATATGAAAATAAATTCTCACTGCATTAATTACTTACTTTATATTACTTTAATTACTTTAATATTATATTTTGTTATTTTCGGTCCAGTTATTTTCATTAACAATTTAAAATCAGAACAAGCGATTCTTAAATTTTTTTAAAACTACAACACAGAGAATTTCCATCGGAGTTAATAACATATTTTTTCAGGTCAACCATCAAATCACGATAACCTTTCCGGTCTTGTAATGAAGGCCGCGTCCAATATCTTCGTTTTCGTCTCCATGTAGCCAAAATGTTAAACTATTACATACACCATGTACATAACAGGTTTTGTAAACCTACCTTAACAAGGAAAAATTTAATTTATTTTACGTCACTCTTTTCAGGTTGTTGGAATTTAGTTATTTCATATGTTATCATCTCAATATGGATTTAATGAATGGTAATTATTGTTTCGATAACTAATTGCGCGTTTAAGCTTCCATTGAACTGGAATTCGAAACTGGAATACGAAACGAATCCTTGTAAACGGAACACCAGTAAAAAAAAATATGGAAATCAGTAATAAAGACACAAACAATATCTTATTTATAATGAAGAAACGAACATAGGAAAACAAGACCTATTTTTAATAACTCGTACAAGGTAATTACAAGAAATACGGTAAATAACAATTCCTGAGAAAGTATATTTATTAAATATTATTGAAATAAAACTCCAGCCAAACAAATTAGCCGAATCAGATCTTTTATATTATGCAAGTTATATGAATTCATAGAATAATATTCTTCATTATAATTATTATAAATACTATAAATAAAACTTAATAAAGCGATATCAAAATAAAAGGAACTGGATTAACCGCAGAACCTAACTTATTGAATACAAATTTTATTATTCTATTTCGTTCTGCCTTTAAAAAAATTGTATACATATAAAAAATTAAAACAATTCTATTGTATATATATATATATATTTTTTTTTAATAAAGTTTTGTTGATTTTTATCAGAATTGAAAATAAGTATAATTATTAAAATTAATAATCCGAAATTATACATAAGCAAGTGAATTAATTATAAACTGACAGCCTACTGGAAATTTTTACTATCATGCTATCTGTGTTTTTCTAACGTATCTGTATTTTTATTTATATTTCAAATTTGATCTGATGATATAACATAGAAAAAAGAATTTAAAAAAAATTAAATGTAAAATATCAGCTGCATAATAAACAACGTACATAAAGAAGATAAATAATAACGTTGTTATTATTCCCAACCTCTGTGGTGGTGTGGTAGTAGCGTCTCTGCCTTTCAGTCGGAAGGTTTTGAGTCGAGCTTTGTATTTTTTACATTCTACAATATTCATCTAACGTAAAGAAACTGTAATTGAGCGCATCAGCCTGTTATTTCAGGAGTAAATAAATGAACGATTAAAACTCCAGTACTACAAGTTGTAAATTAAATAAATGTTTTGTAAATATAATATAAAATTGTAATTTAAAGCGTATTTCATCGAAGATTTTGGTTTGCTTGTTATATTGTCACATAAGCTTGAAGTTTGTTCGTGTGATATAGAAATGGAATTTTGTAACGCGTGAAAATGCCTGACCGGTATTCAATCCTGGGACTTCCGGATGAAAGGCCGAGACCCTACCACTCGCCCGCGAAGGCCGGCCAATCTTTAATTTAGTGCCGATTCCAAAACCCGAAATTTAAAGAAGAAATGAAAAAACATTATATTTAATTATTAGTGAAATTTTTTTAGTTTTTTTTTTTCATCGTGAATAGAATATCAAACTCTTTGTTTATATATAATAGGTATTTACAGTTTAAAAAAATACATATTGAAATTTATGAATTTTTTTATTCTCTTCCACTATAAAAAAAAGTTTTTAATATTTTTATCTAAATACATAGAAATGAATATTAAAAGGTATACGAACGTCAAGAAGCAAGGTTATTTAAATGAGGTTATACGAGTCGTTTAATTTTTAATTGAAGGTTGGCATCCTGCTAAATTCTCACTTTTTTTGTTACTCGTTAGCTCAGGTTGGCATCCCTGCCAAATTTTCACTTTTTTGTGACTCCTTTTTAATGAGGAACTCTAAATTTTATTTGAGGCCTTTTAATTTTAAAAGTCCTTCGGACAGTTGCACCGTTCCGTACGGCTCAAACAGCAGCTCACTCGGCTCCATCCGCGCTATAAAAGCTGGCTCCGCACTAGAATAGTCAGTCTGGTTCCATCATTCAAAACTCAACTTGTGTCGGTTACAAATGTATAATTATAATATGTCACATATATCAAGCGTAAGTTTGAATATTATAAAAACGATTTATATTACAGACGAAGTCAAAACATTATTTGTTTGTATGAACCAGCGAACAACAATATTTAGAATAATTTAAACCCAACCGACGTATTAAACCAAGGCGACAAATTATTCGAAATTTTCGGAAGTAGGGGTATTCCCATTCAAGTCTTTTCTGATAACGGTTCCAACTTCCATTCCGCCAAAAATATACTTTATAAATTGTATCGTTTTTAAATTCAGAAAACTAAAATCAGATATTGAAGCGTTCACAGCTACACAAGTATAACCTGATCATTTAATCCTTCCTCTTCGCCCCATTTTGGTGGTTTATGGGAAAGCGCAATTAAAAGTGTTAAATTTTATATGCGTCGTGTAATTGGACAAACAATCCTTAATTTTGAAGAATTATATACAGTTTTCACACAGATTGAAGCCCGTATCAATTCTCGTCCTATCTTCGCTGTTTCAACAGATCATAGAGACCCAGAACCTCTATCTCCAGGACACTTTCTCATAGGATGTCCACACACCTCTTTGCTTGAACCCGGTTACCAAAAAATTTTAATTAATCGCTTAGGTCGTTGGCAATCGTTCCAAAAATTTATAGAATATATCTGAAGACGATGGTCTAAGGACAATTTACATAAATGGCCTTTTCCATCCCGTAATCTTTGTGTTGGAGATTTAGTATTAGTTACCGACGAAATTTCTTCGCCCATACATTGGAAACAAGGAATTATCACCCAGGTTTAACCGGGTTTTGACAACCTAGTAAGGATTGTTGATTTGCATACAGTTAATTGACCGTTAAGAAGACCTCTACGTAAAAACTTTTCCTATTACCGATCTCAAATGATTGATTTAAATAATATTTTTTTATCGATGTAATTATTTTCGTACTGTATTATTGTAATTTTTATTGATTTATATTCTTAAAATATGGTTGTTAGCAAGCCCGTAAAAATTGTTTTAACATTTATAATCTAATTTACATATTTATATTAATTTATTTTGATTTCACATATATATTATACATTATATGCTTATGCATTGATTTATATATAAAGGTGCAATAAGACACCAGTAATAATTTACTGATTTTTGTAGCTTTGGGACATATGTACCATCCTGACGGATGGCGACTTTTTCAAAGCTTAGTTTTTTGAAAGCTATTCTACTTCACATTGGAAATAAATACCCGTCAATACCATTAGCATACGCTGTTCGCATGAAGGAGTCTTACGAAACTTGTATTGAGCAGGATTCAGTATGAGAAATATTTATGGCATATTTGTAGAGATCTGAAAGTAATAATGCTTTTACTTGGATTGCAACTTGGATACGCTAAGTTCTGTTGCTTTTTGTGCAAGTGGGACAGCAGGGATAGGAAAAACGTTTGCATAAAAGAGCAGCGACCAAAGAAAGAGGTACTAACTATAGGAGAGAAGAATGTTGTCAGTCAGGTATTAATAAAACCAGAAAACGTTTATCCCCCCGCTACACATTAAGCTAGGTTTACTGAAAATTTTGTTAAAGCAACGATGAATCGTAATGGTGCAGGGTTTTAGTTTATAAAAAAAAATTCCCTAATATAAGCGATGGTAAAATAAAAGAAGAAATATTTATTGGACCACGAATAAAAAAATTAATAGTGATCCGGTGTTTGAAGAATGTTTTCATGACTTGAAGGTTTCTGCGTGGAAATCATTTTAAAATGTGGTAAACAACTTCCTTAGAAACCATAGGGCCAGTAACTACAAGTAACTACAAATTTCTTTGTAGTTTTGAAAAAACTACAAAGAACTTGGATGTAACATGTCACTCAAAATCCATTTCTTGCATTCACAATTGAATTTTTCCTAAAAACCTTGACGCTATCAGTGATTAACATGGAGAATGCTTTCACCAGAAGATATCTGTAATAGAAACATGATACCAAGGAAAATGGAACCCAAAAATGTAAGCTGACTACTGTTGGAATCTAACAAGGAATCTATCGGCAGCAGAAAATCTAAAAGAAATAGATTTTAGATGGGTACAAAATGCGTGTAATGTGTTGTCATATGACATTCACCATACATTTTTTGTTTCAAAAGAAATTTCAATTACAAAAACTGAGCTCGAGAGAAAAAATCCATTAATGTATATGAAATCAGCATAAAAAACACAATAAGAAATAGCCATTCACTCTCATTTAACAAACAAATCATTACATTTTTTTAAGAATCATAAACAAAGATCTACTTAGACAAGACCAATGGATGGATCTCATTTTCATTTAGATCATTTTTTGGGAAAAATAAATACAGGAATGCTGTTAAGAAGGCAAATGGACTTCCAGGAGACGACAAAGGAAGTGATCATATTCTGTTAAATGATGGAAATGAAAAAAAGATTAAAAACCATTCGAACTGCAATGAAGATGAAGAAGAAATGGAATACAGAGAAGCTAGAGGCATAGAAGAGTAAAAGTGGGTGAAATTCTGACAAAGGCAATTACTCGATGTAAAAGAGAAAATGAACCAATAGAGGAAATGTGGTCTAGGATAAAATCATCTATAAGAGAAGCTGCAGAAAAAGGAATCGGTTTCTATGAAGGCACCCGAGCAAAAATACCTTGGGTAACACAAGAAATTATACAAAAAATGGAAGAAAGAAAAAGAAATATGAATATTGTATAAGAAGGTAAAAAACACCACAAGGGATAGAAATCCTACTTTTAAAGTGAGAGAGATTAAGAAATACGGTAAAAATGTTTATAAACAAGATGATATAAAGAAGCAACGGGAAGAGTATATAGAGGACCTGTATGTAGAGAGAAGGAAACAGGAAACACAGAAGTTAAGGTGGAACAATTTATGGAAGAGAAGAAAGCCCACCAATATTGAGGTATGAGATTACACAAGCTATTAAAGGCACGAACAGGAAAGCAACAGGAGTTGATAAATTTCCTATAGAACTGTTTAAATGTTTACAAAAATGGAGGAGAATGCTAAGAAAGAACAGTTTGGATTCAAAAAAGGAAAAGAAACAAGAGAAGCTATAGGACTGATAAAAATATTGGAGAAAGATGTTTTGAAAGAGGAAGAGGATTGAGCTTGTGTTTTATAGTTAAGGAAAAGGCACTCGACAGAGTACAGTAGGAAATGTTATCTGAGGTTCTGAAAGAAAATACTGGAAAGATGGGAGACTAATAAAAGAATTGTATATAAAGCAAAATGAAAATCTCAAAACTTGGTTAGAATTAGGCACAGGAGTGAATCAAGGCTGCTGCCAAGGGTGCTAAGGGTGCTTATCACCACCACTTATCACCTTTATGTCAAGGAAGTATTGAAAGAAATATTGAATGACCAAACAGTAGTAGCATACATTGAAGAGATATAAATTGTCAGATTTGCTGATGATCTGCCGATTGTAACTAAATTTACTCATACATTCCAAAGAATGATAAAAGCATTGGAAGTAGGGATGAAGGAATGTAGGATGAAAATAAATGTGAGGAAAACAAAAGTTATGAAGCGAGAGGGAAGATAAGGATGTTGTAACAACAGAAAGAAAAATTGAACAAGTAAAGAGATACAGATATCTCAGGACAGTACTAACTGAAGATCGGAAGAGTAAAGAAGAGATTAAGACGAGAATTTCAACGGGGAAAAACCATGTTTAGAATGAAAACCCTATATTCTGCAGTAATATGGATCTGAACCTGACAGAGAGATTGGTAAAATGCTATATTTGGAGTATTATTTTGTACAGTATGAAATATGGACCCTGGTCAAAAAGGGAAAAGATCAGATCGAAAAAAGTAAAAAGATCGAGTCTGTAGGAGGGTGGAGAAGATAAAAGGGATGGAAAGAGAAGGAGAAAATGAAATGGATCCAGCATATAATTAGAAGGAAATAATAAATATAGTTCTTAAAGGCTCCGTTGAAGCTAAAAAAGGAAGAGGAAGAAAAAAGTTGAAGTTAATAAATGACATACAGGATAGTGAAGGTTATAACGAGACGAAAAGAAAAGCACGGGACAGAAACAGATGGAGACAACAGTGGTGCCAGGAACCTACCAACAGACAGAATACCATGTATTATGATGATGAATTACACGGCAGCTATATTTAAAGTTATACCGTTCTTGACAAAATGTTGATAGTCGATAAAGTATTATAAATACTGCTGAGGATTAACAAATGAGTCACCCGGTAAATTACTGCGCCAACACAATCGCACACGCTGCAGTAAAGTTTCACTCCTATAAACAACAGTTTTTACGTTAAACACAGTATAGAGTAAAATTACAAGCGTAATTTAATCTGTAGGTAGAAAAATATATCCAATTAAAATGAATTAAACTATCGTATACAAACAGAATTATATAAAATGTAAAGGCGCTGCGACATTCTACCGATATATATATATATACACACCGATAATGATTTCAAATGTTACATATTAACGTAAACGGCCTTGATCCGATAAATGTGCACGCGTATGTACCACATTATATATATATAGTTTCTCCACGAGTGTCTATCCCAGTTGGAATTCAGTTCCTGCACCAGTTAATACTATATTAGCTAATACAGGTAATAGACTGCATGGGGACAATGTCAACGTAGCAAAAGTTCTACGTTTCAGTTATAAATTTCTTTCTTTATTAAAGAAAAAGTATTGAAAAACTGAAAAAGACAAAATTTAGTAAGTAAAAATAAGGTTTACGAAATTTACTTTTCACAAATAAATTTTGTAAATAAATTAAACAATAATATATTATTTAAAATTTCAGTATTTTCTACAACACTGTGTTACTAATATACGATTAATTTTATTATTGAAACCCTTACGTTATTATATAATGCGTGCAAGAGAAGAAAGGAAAATCAGAATCATATTTTTCATAAAATTTATACGTTTGTCACACGGTTTTAAATTTAAAAAAATTAAAAGAAAGCAAAATGGGTGTTTTAAAACAATATGATGACACAAAAAGGAACAGTAGGAATCCATATTTTTATGACTAAACGTTTAAATTAAACCTTCACAATATTTTTTTATTTCACTAGGATTATCATAATCGATTTGAGTATTATTTTATGCCTTTACTACCATTGTCACTCTAACATTCGTAGTTGACGCGTTTCGGATAACTTCCATTCTCAAAAAAATTTTAGCGCCGAGTCTTCCTGGGCTGGGATCGGTCAAATAAATAGAGATGTTAAGTTCCTCCCATTTCCCATCAATACTGTCATAGCCGCTTCTGTTTTGTCGTTCCCCCTCTAACGGTTGTATAATTTCTTGAAACTAATCCTTCTAATTCTTTATTTCAACAAATTAAAATTGTTAAACATTACATCGGATCGAGTGTTTATTTGTTCATTAATTATATCATGTCCTTTTAATTTTAGCTTGAATATTTCCTCGTTTTCTAAAATATTTATAAACGTTTCTACTTTCTACATAATTTAATATTTTCATGGATCTTATTTTTTCATTGGGAATATGTCCTTTTTCCATGACATATGTTCATAATTTCAATCATTTTCTCGTATTTATATGACTTTATATGTTAATTAAATCTTGTTATAAATGTTCGACACGTTTGTCCTATATATGTCGCCTACAATCATTTTATTTTATATATTGCATTTTTTATGTGTCTTTTTTTCTATATTGTTTCTAAATTTATTATTCTTGATGGGTATTATTTATTTAAACTGAAATTCATCACGACTCAAAGATGTAATTTATTTAGGTTCTACTATGGAAAAATAAAAAAAAGCTGACAACACAGTTGTAGAACTTTCCAGTCAGGCGACTGAAACCGCGTTTCGGGAAAGTCCTACAACTGTGGATTGTTTCTGATACACGGCTTACACACACAACTTAATTTAAAACATTTATCTTTTTATTAAATATAATATTTTTTCGTTTATTTAATTCAATGATGTTAGACTAAAGCGCACGCGTATACCGTATTTAATTTGTGCGGGTGTGGCAGTATTAGCGGCGATAGTCGGCACTAACTAAACTAATGTAATTTCACAACTTATATAGAACAAATTTCGTTTGTACGGTCGGCAACTGGTGTAGCCGCAAGGCTTAACGCACCAGGTACCTAGTCGACTGGGCGATAGAGTTCGAGATCCAGCCACACCGAATTGCTTTAAATACTATTCATTTAATTCTACCGCTCACCTGTGACGTCACAACATAGCGGTCGACTACGGTTCAGTTTCATACCCTCCTAATTAATGATAAACAAACTACGTAACTCTATTGTTCTTACTTATGTAAGGCATATTTATAATACTATAAGTATACACTATAATACTAGTATTATAATAATATAGGTATATTTATAATACTACTGTTAATTAATTCAATTCAGTTAAGGTTAAATCAGTTGAATAAAAGATGTATTTATAATTAATTCAGTTCTGTTAAAGATGTAACTTAAATGTGAATCTAAATAAAATTCCTTAATATAATACAAATTAAAATATAAATAATGTACATGTACGTCATAATTAATGTCAACAACGTGAAAAAGTTGCTAATAATACAATATTAAAATGTATCTAAATCTGTTATAAATTACATATAATAAAAATATAATTGACAACACAATAAGGTATTTATTGAAAGACATTAATGATCCAGCGGCATAAATTCTGAATACTGGAAGGTGCATTTAGGCAGAGTTATTCGAATTACACCACAATTTTTTGGGGTCGAGATGAAATTCTGCAAAAGTTTTTTGTAAATATTATTTTTTAATCGTTAACAAATGCGCCTAAGAAAAATATGACCTTTATTAGGCCAAATTTCGGGTTACTGAGAGTGACCTTGCTTTACAGCCTCACCCCCTTAACCTTTTTTGTTGAAAATGAAACGGCATCAATGCCTCATATATAGAAGTAATATTACCACCAATTTTGGTCAAAATCTATCGACTATTTTTGGAGATATAAGGTGACTCAGAAACCGAGACCGAATACACAAATCTACATACGAGTATTAACATCCGGAAAATTTCCATCCGGTTTTTTGGTCTTTTGGGTTCCTTAGGTGTCAAAACGTGAAGATACAGTGAAAACCGCATATGCCCAAATTGGACCGATTACAATACTTTCCCTTCTAGCTCTACTATAACGCTATCTAAATGGGAAAGTAAAAAATGTGTTACATAATTTAAAATAATCACAAAGATTCGATAGAAGAGTAAATTAATCTGTACAGCGGTTCAGAAAGAGGTTAATATACGTTGTTCTACAACAAGTCTTAAACATTAATTTTCACCTTCGGGCCAATATTTCTGGCTTGTGCGGGCTCGAAGGCTCCAATCCAAGTACAAATGTTTAATCGTATATACAAATATTTATGTTGCTTTTACCAACTTATACTGCCGTACCAAGCAAAAAGCACGTACCTCAATAAACACTACATTTGAATTATGAAAACTTTTTTATGAATTTATTAATATCTTTTTTTGTAATAATTATCAATTAATAGTTTTATACTATTTACTTAAAACCCCTTATTCGATAAAAAAAAGTGAGAACCGTCCATTCGACTAAGGAAATTTTTAAACTGTTATGTATTCCCTAAATTCAGTTCCGTGGCGTTTACTGTTGTTTCATTTGTTAAAAACTTAAAACAAATAATGAATGAAATTAAATAAGATTGATACCCCCCGATGTTTTATAATTTTATATTTTTGCATTTTATAAATACATATTTAATTTTTTTTATAAGTCCGCGGATCAGAAAATCCTTTTTAGGCAAGCCGCAAGTGTACGTTATAAAACTCCCGGACAATTTAATAGATGAGAAGTATTTTTATAAATGATCAAATTAATTTGAAGGTCAATTAATACATATCGATATATCAAGACTTCTCATAGTAAAAAAAAACACACGAACAAAGAATTTCCAGATATATTCACATACGCATACTTTTTGGACGCATGCACGTGTAGTCCTGTATTTTGATTAATATTGTCGGACTGGCTCGACATAAATTATTCGAAAACTAGCTCTACATCACAGCTTCGGCTACGCTATGTGGTTACTTGCGTTACCCGTAGCGGTCAAACTTTTTATTTTATGTTTTTTAGTCAAGTAACGGAAGCAGCTGCAGCCAGTCACATATACAATAACTGTGCCATTGGCAGTATTGGTTGAACCACAGCGCCGAATACCTTCGCACCCCTTAAAAAAAATCCCGAAAATGGTTTTTAAACATTTATCTGAAGAAATTCTGAAGCAAGTCCAAATCTACTGAATATCTCGTTTAGTACAGTCAGGACTGGGAAAAATTTACAATCATTTTTGAAAGTTTTTTTTATCTTTCTTCAACCACCTTTCAAGGTCGAATTTCAAAAATGTAGAAATTGGTTTATTCACACGAAGATTACACTCATCAAAAAATCAGGTTGGTTTCTTTGTTTGTTACCGAGAAATTAAAAATAAGGGTTTCAAAAAAATTCAAAAATCCATTTTAACCCTTGAATCTCCAAATTTAAAAAAATTAGACATTGGTTTTTAGATATTCACATGAAGATTGCACACATAAAAAAGTCAAGCTGATATCTACATTTGTTATCGAGAAATTAAAAAAATAGTAAATTTTAATCTTAATAGTAAATTTTAATCTTAATATTACCCCTTCAAACTCCGAATTTCAAATCCTTTCTTAGTGTGCAGTTACACTGTAAGAATTGTATGTACACAAATTTTTATCAGTTTATCTTCGGAAGCTTTTGCTCGGCGTCGGTTATGAATCACTCACGGTATGTTTTCTTCAAGACCTCTATTGAAAATATTTCTACTGAAAAATATCTTGGGAGCGGCCCGCTGTTAGAAAGCAGCATGAAAATTTAGCGGCTCACCACCGAGCGGCCCGAATGAGAAGTGCAGCACTGTAAGGATCATTTATTTATTTGCACGTTATAATAAATAATTTTTCATTTGTAGATAAAATTTTCGAATAACCGTGATCTGTTCGATGGAGATTGAAACTGATGCGTGCAAAATTATTAAAAAAATGAAATTAAATTAGTTAGCATCTAACCTACTAATATATACCATATTTTAATTTTGAAAGTAGGACGATTGTTTGCAGAGATGTTAAGAGGACCCCATTGCACCTCCCAAAATGGCACCCCTTTTTTTACCAGTTGATGGTGATGATCGGTCTAGCCTCCCACAATACCTCACCACTGTAGCCTCATACGGATCGCCACGGAAAGCACATTATTAATGAACAGAAATTCTTTAAATTTATTTAATATTATCTTATTTAACGTAAATTTAATTCTGTTTTTTTTTTGTTGTAATACTTCACTCGAATCATTCAGTTCAAACCCAGCTCTTACAGTGATAGACACTCACAGTTCATTAATTCAATTCTCAATTCATTAAAGTTTGTACTTCAACCGGCAAATCTCCACTACTACATTTTTTTTCGAGATAAAAACCTTTTCAGTTGTGCGAAGAAACGCGGGTAAGAATTTGGTTGCCATTGATCCACTAGCTTTTTGTTTATTCCGAACAAACAAAAACCCTCTTCCTCTTTATAAGAGGAAGAATAGATGGCTCGAATAATTTCTGCATTTGGGACATTATAACATTAAATTTAGAACAAAATTAAAAAAAGAAAGAAGTAGTATTTATTATTTTGAATTTTTGTAAAGCGGTCGTAAAAAATTGAGCTTTGTATGATGAAAGTATTTAATAAGTTACTGGAAATTACTAAGTTTCAAATCGATCGGATTTAGAGAGGGGAGATATTCAACATTATTTCTAAACAATTTTTGTCTTATATCTCGAAAACACGTTGACCAAAAAAGTTGAAATTTAATACAATTAAATAAGCAAGCTTAGGCCTGAATTTTCATCCAATCGGATAAGGGAGCATCATGGGTTTTTTTCTGGTTGAACTTCAACTCGACAGTAAATTGGACCGACTTTGTGAAGTAAATAATTACCCAACAAATAACCGAAAAAAAAAACAAGGACTGAATGGGACCCGCGCTAAAATATCAATTTTTTTAAACTTTAATTTTCCAGATTGAAAATCCAACTTTACCTATACTTAAATTTTCGGAAAAAATACGAGACTCTACGTAAGAATACATTTTTTTATACTTTCTGATCCTCTTTTTAGATTATCGCTTTTTATAAAATTCCTGATATGAAGTATTCCAATATGAAGTAACTGTCTAACAAGGGAATAAACTTGAGACCCAAAATTAAACATTTTAATTTTAGCAATTATAATTTAAATATACAATATAATTTTAATGATGAACAAGGGGAAAAAATTAATCAAATTAATCTATTTTTTTTTTTTTTTTTTTTTTAATGAAATTTTTTTTCTTTTCGTAATTTTATCCTAAATATTGAAAAATTAAGTCTCAATATTTATTTAAAAAATGTTAAAAATTAAAATGCTTTTCTTAAAAAAAAAATGTTATGTATACTAAAAAAATAAAAAATAATTTTATTTTTAAGAAAGAACTACTTTCAAGATTACTTTTAAAAATGTTCTCCCATTTTTAAAATGTTACCCGACTTACGTCGCTGTGTAAAATCAGGAAACGGGTTTAATTAAAGTTAATAGATTTGAGGATACGGTTCAACCATTAACGAAAAGCTTGTAATAAAAAGTTTATGGCGTATTTGAAATAAAAATATACCAAGAGTACGCCAAAAAAATAATGCAATTCTCTGCTCAATTTTTTTAACGAGTGCAAATTTTGTATCGCTTCAAACGTTTTTTTTTATTCTAATAAATTAGCGATTCTTTTTGTAAATACCTAAAATAAACATAATTTTTACAAAATATATAGAGTAATTTTTTAATAATTATTTCTTTAAAATTATATAAACTACTTGCCCGAAGCAATACGAACGGGTTACAAAGCAAAAATAAAAATAATAACCGTAATCGATAATCGCATAAAATTATCAAGAGTGTTACACAACAGCATTCATACGTAACCTTGATCTTGATCGCCTTCATGAAACTTGAATCGAAAAAAAAACGTACAACCTAAACCGTTTCTTTCTTCATTTTTTCTTTCGACATGTATTTATAAATAAATACTATTTCCTTTACCAAACACCTCCACTATTATACGATTAAATTACCATTTCCTTTTTCTATTGCAATTTTTCTTTTTTCTTACCTCATTTCATTGGATATTATATATAAATACATAGCACAAGGAGTAGGGATAACATTGTGAAATCATTTGTCTCTTTCAGATCGATC
The DNA here is from genome assembly GCF_047948215.1 of Lycorma delicatula. Classification (NCBI taxonomy): domain Eukaryota; kingdom Metazoa; phylum Arthropoda; class Insecta; order Hemiptera; family Fulgoridae; genus Lycorma; species Lycorma delicatula. Next base: position 107,037,160 of record NC_134462.1, read on the forward strand.
CGAAATGTCAGCGGGGCTGAAAAATGTAGGGTGCGGTACTGGAATATGAGACACCTATATGCAATAGTTGCACTGCTAGTATGTAAATACATAACCTGCCTGTAAAGTGCAGCTGTCGGTTTTAAGCATATTTTTTAATTCGTAGAGTAAAATTTCATTTTCTTTGTGTTCCTCAGAAAACCGATTTTTATCCCGAAGTGAACTCTTCATTAAACGGTATTACGTACAAAAATTACGAAAATTTTGTTTATTTTTTATCCTTAGAAATCTTTTACTTATACTCTTTGAGTAAATCTTTTAAGTCGATCCACGGTAGTTTTTATGAAGAATATGAAAACTCCGTCTCTCGTAAAAGCGGCTTAACAGGTAAATAAAATTCTATTTACCTTATCAGCGTTGTCTAGAAGCCGATGAAAGAGGTTTAACCGCTGGGGGTAATCTGCTGGCCGCAAATTTTGAACCTTCTGCAAGCAGAAAGGATAAAGATTTTCTTTCCGTAAGTTTGTTTTTTGACAAACCAGTACGTGAAATTCGCCTTGTACTAGCGGGTGGGCTACGCTGAATCGCATTAAGTTCACCATTAACATGACGATTTACTTGGCGTTCAACAGAAAACGAACTCGTTGGAAATGACCCTTTAATTCGTAAATGCTGATATACCGAAGAATGCTTAAAAAAATACTTTGAAAAGAATATTAGGTATAGAAAGAACAATACGATTTTCTGTCTGTTTTTTCGTCTGATTGCTTCAATAGAAACCGATGTTGAAAAGTTTTTATTTACTTTTTATCAGCTGTATTTATTTTCTCAGAATTAAATTTTCTACAAGTTTTATTAATAAATCTTCGCATTTATTAGTCCTTTAACTAAGCTATGGTACCCAAAAAAAAACTTGTTTTGCGGCATCGAAGTCTCTGTTTTACATCGTAAATTTTAAAAACTACTGGAGTTACAATTCTGGGACCTGATTTATCATATTTCCCAGCTCAAATTACATCAGAAACCGGCAACTTTACTCCTTAATTTGAGTCCCAAAAATTACAGTAGGGCTTCTTTTTATTAAAAGAGCTGAAATCCGGGCGAAATCTTTCGCTAGCCGTAAATATAAAAAATAAAGCGTTTCCAGACTTATGTTTATATGAACGTTTATAATTATTTTAAACAGTAAAACGTGCCCTGAAAGTTTTTCCCTTTCTTCCTGGGATTTACTTAACGTTATTTCATATGTTTATATTTACATAATTAATATGGACTTAATCATTTCTATTTTTATCTTATAATTTATTCTATTATATTTGTAATTGTTCTTACAATGTCGTGATCTACAAATCTATTATTATGTACCGATCAGAATAAAAGATTTACTCTACTCGTAAGAAAGAGAAACTAACCTCGTTTGAAACTTTAGCATAATCTTACCCTGAGGGTATAGTTTCCAAAAATTAACTTTTCATCAAGAAGGGACAGTCTGCCAGTAAAAACTTAAATATACCCGAAATAACTAAAATTGTAATCTCTGTGCATTACTTCGTCTAATTAAAATAAGTCGATTCTTAAAGTTTAGCTAACCCAAATTTTTTATCGTTTTTACATAACTTCGTACAAATCAAGATAAAGAAAGATCCCAGCTGATAACGGGCATAAATTGAAAAAATTTGCTTTTGTATGGAACGTAGGTAACATATAAATAAAACGCATTCTTAAATTTTACACACAAAACTTTAAAGCGTGTATTTAAATGACAGATTGCGCTCGCTATGAAAAATTGCAATATAACGAAAAATATAACAATATAACTATTATATAAATATCCTATGTTATGTGCTTTTTCTTGTTCTGTTTAGCCTCCGGAAACACCGTAATATATTACTTCAAAAGATGAATGAGGATGATGTGTATGAATGTAAATGAATGTCTTCTACAGTCTCAGGTCGACCACTCCTGATATGTGCGGTTAATTGAAACCCAACCACAAAAGAACATCGGTATCCACGATCTAGTATCCAAATATTATTATATACTATAACAATATAGCATCGGTTTTTATCAAATTTCTGAAATTTACATATCTAGGTTAGCAGTTCAATAAATATTCAGCGGATGTATTGTAACCACTTAACTTTAAAAATGTATAAAACCGTTGTTGCATTGCGCATCTCAGATAAATTTAGCATTGCCGATCGCGTGGTTAGAATTCCCATAAATGATAAAGATAGTATTTCTGTTGCAAAAAAGCGAAATTTCTGGGAGTTTTATCACAAGACAAATTCTCTTAGGATGATAAAATTGATTTTGTTTGAGATATTTTTCTTTGAAACGCCTTTTTAAAACGGTAAACTTGTAATCATTATCAGTTATTCATTAATCTTACGTATATTCTCAGACTAACTTTTTGAAGTTACTTCAGAAAGTCAGAACGCGTTTTCAAAATACAAAAATAGACTGATATCATTGTTTGGCGGCCATAAGTATCAATTATGTACACCGATCAATAGAAAATTACAAATGTTAACTTAAACATGTCTATATTTATTAATAAAAAGAATATTCTTAAAAAAATAACAATATTCCCCCCCTTTACCCGATCAGACAACAGAACTGTTTACGTTTAGTTCAACAAAATACTTTATGCTTCCGCTTCAATTTTAATAAATTATGGAAGTTTTTAATATATCTTCCCACAAATTTATTTATAAATTACACAATTTTCTTTTATAAAACCAATTGTAAATTGACATTTACAATTGTTCTGTCGACCAATTGTAAATAAAAAAAGGGAAAAATTGTTTTCCTTATATTACAAACTAAAATTAAATACCTACGACAATAGTTCAAAAAATTAAAGAAACACCTATATCTTATCTTACAAATATATAAATGAATGTTTATTTGTTTGTCCCGTATGCGTTCCTATTCCATTTATTCGATTGCAATGAAAGTTTGGTGAGTTGTGCGCACGCCCGCGAAAATTTCTGAATTAGTTTGAACCCACTAGGTGCCGCTGGAGTCGAAACATTTCGAAAAATTGTATTTACGGTCCAATTTGGCTCATATTCAGAATACATATTAGTTATGTGAAAAGAAAGATTTTTTTCAAAAAAGACAAAAAGGGAAAGAGGGATAGTGGTGAAGAGGGAAAAAAGGAAAGGTTAAATTTTGTAAAGTTCCATAATGTTCAGTTTTTTAATGTTTTTTCAATCTTTCATTTATGTTCATTTAATCTACGTGCATGTATATATACAGGGTGTCCCATATAAAACGCAACCCAACAATCACTCATCCATGAAATTTCAAACGTCAAGCTTACTCCCCTACTCGTGACAGAAATGGACTCGTCCAACATCTGAACATCGCGGCGACGCAGTAGAACACTGCCGATATTAACAACAATGCAATCATAACGTTCAGTGTATTGCTAGAGACAAGATGGTGTTTTCGCTAGATGAACGTGTTTTCATTGTCGAGTCGTACTTCAGTACGAAATCAGCGGTTGCAGTGCAAGATTTGTTTCGCCATAAGTACCCAGATAAACCGGCTCCTAACAAAACATCACCATTAAGGTCAGTCGCAGAATTTAGAGAGACCGGTTCTGTTAATAACAAGGAACACAAAAGATCTGCGTCAGTGTTGAATACAGATACAGTCACTGAAATCAAATACCGATTACTCGCCTCGCCAAATAAATCGATCACACGTTTGTCTGCTGAAATTAATTTGTCAAAATCGACTGTTCGTCGGGCGACCAAACGATTACAATTACGAACTTATCGCATTCAAACGGTTCATCGACTTCTTGAGCCCGACAAAGAAAAACGGCTACAATATTGTCAACGGTTCCGTCGATTTCTGCGCGAGGGAATAATGTTATGGATTCGTTATTTTTCATAGATGAAGCACGGTTTCATTTGGACGGCTACGTAAACAGCCAAAACAGTAGAATTTGGAGCACTAAAAATCCCCACGTTTATCACGAAAAACAATTACACTCGCAAAAGTCGGGCGTGTGGTGCGCGATATCGCGGAAGAAAATAATCGGTCCTATTTTTTTCGAGTACACCATTAATGCAGAACGATATTTTATTTCAGTTCATCGCACTCTTGGAAGAGGAAGACAGACACTGCCGGCTAAAACATGACGGTGCGACATCGCACTACGCAGGTTCAACTTCTGATTTCGTCAAGGAATTCTTTGGTAATTGTGTTATCGGTCGAGGCTTGTGGCCACCAAGATCTCCAGATTTGATTGCGGCGGATTTTTTTCTACGGGGATACCTTAAACAAAAGGCTTACAGCAACAAACCACGAACACTTGAAAGTCAATATTGAACAAGCTGTATTAAATATCCAGCCACAAACTGAAAAAATTTGCAAGAAACGCTGTAAAAATAATTGAAGCTTGTATTCAAAAAGATGGCGGCCACTTCCTCTAAATGTAAGGTAATGGATGGTAATAATAAAAATTACATTTACATTTACACATGCCTTTTTATTATTTCAATACCTACCAATATAAGGTTGGGTTATACTCAAATCTAGCAATAGAGAAGCATTGCCGGGTTAGCTAGTTTTATAATAAAAAATTATTGTATTCCAATCATTTTAATTTTACAACCAAGGGGCTTATAGAGATGAATAAAAAAATTTTAGGCTTGAATACCTTACTTTTTGGCAATATATACAGATTTCAAAAATTATCAAATTAAAAAATAATCAGTGAGAAGAAAAGCTTTAAAAATCTGAAAGTTTTCTTCGTCTTTGATCGAACCATGGGAGAAACGAAATTTTTCAGTAAACTGCATTAAAATCGTTTAAAAACTTACGACTTTAAATTTCATTTCTTTTTTTATGTCTTTCAATTTAAAGCTTTGTTTTAATTATTGTATTGTTATATTGAATATGCTATCAGTATTGTTGTTATATAACTATATAAATACAATTATAATTTTTTTGAAAGTAATTTTAATAAAAATACTTCCAAATATGATTAAATATGAGTTTTAATTGCTCTCATTTAAATGTAAGTTTCAACTCAGAAATAGGACATGCCACGTTTAAAAAAAATTAATTGTAATCATTAGCGCATATTAAATACTGCAATTGCAATTATTATTTGTAACAGATGATAAGTTTAAAGATTTTGGGGGCGCTAGAAAATTTGTAATTCTCAATGTGGGCGAAGACGAAAAAATTTGAGAATCAACGGTTTAAAGCATACACATCCAGTTAATAAAAAATGGTAAAACGGTGCAATATCCAGGTAAACGTATGCCGAATAAAGTCATTCAATTATCACAGCTACGTAGAACAAAAAATTATTAATCAGCCAGGCTTGAAGGTAAATAGATTCAACGATCACATAAAACCGTAACAGCATACTGTAATTATTTTACAGTTGGCAATAATCACGTAGTAAAAATACACGTAATCAAAGATACAGTCTGTACAATCAAAATAGTTTATATTTAAAAATAAAAATACCGTTAAAATAGTTTTTTTTCATTTTTGATTACCAAACTTTACAAAAGTAAATTTCCATTTTTTTTTGTTTAGCCTCCGGGAATTACCGTTCAGGTATTACTTCATAGGATGATATATAAGAATATAAATGAAATGCAGACTTGTACAGTCTCAGGTCGACCGTTCCCGAGATTTGTGGTTAATTGAAACCTAACCGCCAAAGAATACCGGTATCCACGATCTAGTATTCAAATCCGTACAAAAATAACTGGCTTTACTAGGATTTGAATGTTCGAACTCTCGACTTCCAAATCAGCTGATTTAGGAAGACGCGTTCACCACCACTAGACTAATCCGGTGGGTTACAAAAGTAAATTTGCCAGATGTTTCTGGAGTTCCCGTTTGACATTTAAAAGAACATTTGCAGTAAAATTTATTTCAAAAATCAATCTTTCATTTTTCCTTCATTTTTATTTAAACCTCTCTACAATCAAATACGTTTATCACTATTAGGAGGAAGTCGATGCCACCGTTCAGAATGTTTAAAGAATTCTTAATCGACTCAAATTAATCCTACTCAGAATTTAATTACGTTGTAAAGTTCGACGTTTGTATCTTACTGCTCATCCAAAAATAAGGTGCGTTCTGGATAAATTTATAACAAAAACTTTCTTCAAAGTAAAATAAATACAATAATAAAAGAATCATTCAGATCGCCCAGAAAAAAAGAACTACGTGGATCAAATTTAGAATCCCCTTTCTATATTAAGTAACTTCCGTTTATCTATCCGGCTACAATATATAATTATACTGCATAGCTGTTCAGTACACTATACAAAGGAAAATATGCTACTGGGGTTAAATTTTGAACATCAGATTTCTTTCGTATATTGATGTTTCATGACTCTCTTTAATCAAAAAACAAATTTCACATTTAAAAAATTTCGGAAGAATGTATGTACGGCCTGTTTTTTATGGACACCTACAGAATAAATGAACCGATCTGGATAAAATTTGGTACTATGAATTTCTGATACTGATGCGATTTAATTTTTTTAACTGGAAGATAGGTACGGATCTTACGGAACTCAGAGTAAATTTTTTCAAATAATTTAATGGTCCTTAGGATGTTGAAATGCTTTCTGATGATTTTTGTCTTATCCAAACACCCGCAAAGAGAGTGGGGACAAAAAATATCTTTTTCCTTTTTTTATTATTTCTCAAATTAAGGTCGTATTCTTGGACATATCAGATGATTCCATTAAATTACTCTATAAGTTTGGTTATGTATTTGGGCATTTTCGTTCAGGGATGGAGGACAAGAAGTCTAATTTATTTGCTTTTTTCTTCAGTTATTATTTGCATTGATATCTTCAAACTGTATAAACCGATTTTTATTCAATTTTATACGACGACTTCCGAGTGTAAGTAATTCACGCCACTTAATCTTGATTACAATCGGTCACATGGGTCCCGTATCACAAAATCTTACCGACAATAGAAAAATGTTTTTGACGTAGTTCTTTGTTCAATTTAATTGTCTATAGAGGATATAGCACTCCATAATAAGAACCATGAAACTCTTGGCCGGTTTAAAAAAATCTGGTGTTGACGCCTATTAAATTACAGATACACATTTTTTTAGAAGTACATTAAATTTTATTTCGTTAATAACTTAAGATATTTTTTCATGTTATTTTTTATTGTAATTATTGATTATTTATTATAAAACTTTTTTTTACAATCCGAGGTTAATAATTTTTTTTTGTCGTCAGTCATTTGACTGGTTTGATGCAGCTCTCCAAGATTCCCAATCAAGTGCTAGTCGTTTCATTTCGGTATACCCCCTACATCCTACATTAATAATTATTAATAAATCAATATATTTAAATTTAAAAAAAAAATTGAAAAAAGGAGATAAGTCAGATTCGAACCGATGTCCCTTCCCACCTTGTAAGATCCAAACATTTCATTAATTAAAATTTTATTGGGCAATAACTCTGGAACCAATCAAAATTAAGTGCCACCTGATATATCGTTGAAAAGCTTTCAACGGCCTTATTGCTGCAGTTAAGAGAAAGTCCAAAATCCAAACGTTTTTGATTTTGAGCTTTTTGGTCCAGTCGATTACAATCAAAAGGGGAGGTGCACAACTAGATGCTACAACACTCCTAAATCCAAAATTTCAACATCGGCTAATCGTTTTTGAGTTATGCGAGATACATACAAACGTACTTAGGTACAGGCTTCACGCCGAAACTAGTCAAAATGGATGTTTACGATGAAATCTGAAAACCGAAATTTTTCGCTATCACAATACCTCCTTTATTTCGTACAACGAAGTAAAAATAAGTAATAATAAAAAAACTTATTTATTTTTTTAATATTTCATACGATTTTTTTCTTGTTTAACCTCCGGGACCACTGTTAAGTATCGCTTCGGAGGATGAGATGAACGATTTGTAGCGTGTGTAAAAAATGCCATGCCTGACCGGGATTCGAACTCGGGACCTCCGGATGAAAGGCCAAGACGCTACCAATTGCGCCACGGAGGCGTATGATTTTATTTATATTAAAATACGGTCACTGGTTGAAAATACAAAATTATTAGTTCTGACCAGCGATGTTTACAAAAATTGCGTTTTTAGAATAAAACGCATTTATATTTCGAAGAGACCATCAACAACAAACTTCGTTTAGTTAAGAACACTGTATCACCGTGGAGCTCTTCATGCAGGATTAACCGTCGAAAGGAGTTTATTATTTGAAGTTTCCGAATAGGGCACGGTATACTTGTTCGTGGACACCTCAGGAATCAGACCGATGCACTCTTTGTATTCGTTTTTTCGATTTCCTTGTGGACTGTATCTGTTAAGTGGCATTGCGTAAATTTAAATTAGGGGCTAACATCCCGAAATACTATAGGAAACAATTCGACGATGTTATCGAATGCATTGTTATCTCTTAAGGCCGTGCATCTTTATTCGAATATTTAATACATAATGTAATACGTTTTTTTACTGTATTATAATGTGTTTTAGTTTTTTACTATTTTCCTTCTGTTATTGTGCGTTTTGATTGTTAATTTTATTTTTTGTGTTACTGTTATTCAATTTATATTTCTGTTATACTTAGCGTTGTTGACGTTGAACTATATATCTGTTGTTATATTATCTATTGTTTTATATATATATATATATTTATTTATTAACATTTAAAAATTATCTTTTTGAAAATTTACCGCAATTGTGAAAGAAATCTCTTTTTTGTGAACTTAAATTATAAAGACAAATCATTACAATGTACGTTGAATTATTTAGCCGATAACTACTCACTGTGAAATAATAAATAAGTTGGATGTAAAATTAAAAGGACAAACTTCAAAAAAGTCATATCATTGTAAATTACTACAATAAAAATATATATACCCGATTAAAAAAATTACGATTTTTCAAAACTCTAAAATTAAAAATAACGTTTTTTGGTCGATTTTTAATTTGCATAATACCTAATAAAAATTGCATTTTTGACGCTCATTTCCGTCATTTTGTTTTTTTTTTATAACTATATTCAATAATATTCAGCGAATCAAAACAAATTCTATGAATTTATTTATAAAATTCGATCGCCGGTTCGATTTTTAATTTGTTTTGAATTCAATGTTTACACAAGAGAAACTATTAAAAAACATAACTCCCGAAAAAACATTGCCAACAAATATTACTCTTTTTGTTCCGGTTTGGGTCCATCGTGATTTTGCATCATTGAAAATCGGTTCCGAAGATACAACATTTCCGAATAACCGTGATCTGTTAGATCGAGAGTGTACCTGATGCGTGCAAAATTTAGCCTTCAACCTACTAACAATACCCCGTTTGAATATTGAAAATCGGCCGACTGTTTGCAGAGATATTATAAGAGCACCTACTGTGCCTCCCAAAACAGCGCCACAGGGGCAACACTTTTGTTACCGGTAGATGGTGTCGATTGGTCTAGCTTCGTACGAGGTGCTCGCATCACGTCACCACTCTAGCCTCACACGCAGTCCCAAAGGGAAGCCCGTTATTATTAAACAGAATTTTATTTATTATTTTTTTATGCTATTTAACGTAAATTTAATTCTAAATTATTCATTCGATTTTTATTCGAATCGTTCAGTTCAAACCCAATTGACAGTTCATTAATTCAATTCATTGCAGTTTGTTCTTCAACCAGCAAATCTCCATTATCCACTACTACATCTATATATATATATATATATATATATTATAGCCTATGACACTCCCGGTAACGTAAGGATTCCAACGCGGGCGCATGCATCTAAATCGGTTCAACCGTTGAGCTGCTACGGTGGAACATACATCCTAAATACATTACACTTCTTTTTGGGCAGTCGTGTAAAAATAAAAAGCACAACCCTCCTCGATCGAGATGCAATCGGGTAAAAAAGATTTATCGCAAACGTACGAGTGAAACGCTTAATGAAAAATAATTATAAATACAAAAGAATAAATATCTAACGCAAAAATACAATAAAATAAATTTAATAAATACAATTTTACGAAAAAGAAAAAAAATTACGTTTTTTTTTATTTTTCTCATAACAAATTATAATGTACGAACGGTCAGCTAAAAATACAAGATCGTTAATTAACAGAAATTTATTTAATGTGCCAGCGTAAAAATAAATGTACGTATTATTACACGGCTATCTATTTGTATACAGACATATATATACTGTTATACTATTTTAATGGACATACAATAAATAAACATTTTAAAGCGATAGTAATAACAATGCTACACAAATCTATTATAGGAAGGGAGCGGTGAACACCTTGAGTTTGAATCACGGGATTTCCCTCAGCAGGACGGAACTTGTCACGATGTTGTGACAAACGATTTTAATTCAGATATTATACTATATTTAATTAATCGTTAATAACTTTATAATGGTGTGCGCTTTTAAAACTACATGTTTTCATTTTAATTTAATCACGAACAATCTTACTAAAATTATTACAATTTTACAACTGACCATCTCCTTTTTTTGCCTCGATAATTGCGTTTTATACTTCATCCGACGTAATAATAAGTACAAAATATTTTATTTTGTTTGTAATTATACTACTGGCAGTCGTAAAATGAAATTAACTCAAATAAAATAGGACGATAAAAGAAAATAATAAACGATAAAGAAAAGGTATATACGGGTATGAATAAAACCTTTACGGAAAGGAAACCAATAATTCTTTTTTTTTTCACGCAAATAAAACCTGCTTCTAATCCGGTAATTTCAACCCCTTCTCACCTCCCAAAAAAAAAAACAACTTCTATATTAAAACTAGCCGTGTTGTCTTTGCAGATTGGTTTGAAAATTAATAATACGATTCATAGAAAACGTAAACAAAAAAGACAAACTCTGTAAATTTAAATTCTTTTTGATTTGCTTTAATATCGGTAGCAAGAGTTAGTGCAGATAAAGAAACGTCATCATGAAGAACCACGCTTCTAACTTGTCACGCTCAAATTTTTTAGACTGAACGTAACTGAAGTGAAACTCTACAATCAACCGCGTACAACTTCAGATATCTAACATCACGCACTACAAATTTCAGATTTTCTAGCCACAAAAATTTATTCATACGCCTCTAAATACATAAGGAAACACCAATTTAAGCGAATGATAATTTCGTACTCCTCATACCTCAAAACGTAAAGAAAATTCAATTTTACCACCCCCCCCCCTCACACCATGCGATCGAAAGTAATACCGGAAAAGTCAGTAAGACTTGAGAATGGACTGACCGTATTTTCATCCTTCCTCTTATTAAAATATGCAATTTGTTTCATTTGATTACCAACAATTCTTTTAGAGAAGATAAGACTTTTTAACCTAATTTCACTTTATTACGGTGTGATCTGCGGAAAAAAATTTTGAAAACATATCGTACGTTTAATAACTAATTTTTCCCCGCAGTTCTCGACTAATTTTCCCATTTCAGAACCGATAATTTTTCAGAGGTCAAACTATTTATAAAAAAAAACCCGAGCAAGAAAATTCCAATAATAAAAAAAAGATAAAGAAATATTTCGCGAGAAAAATAAATTACATCGTGTCGCAGATTAAGTGATATTTGTAAATTTAAAAAATGAAATATTCAGCGGCATTTACAACTTTTCTAAAAAAAATGATCAGCCGACTCTCTATCTTACGAGATGCAGTTTACAACTGCAACAGCTATGTAGTCTATTTTATAACGTGGTCGTTACGGTACTATTCTCTCCGGGATAATTGATGTAGCAGTCTCTTCGGATTTAAAAAAAAATTCTAAGTCGATCAACGTGAATGTACAGTCTTTTTAATTAAAAAAAATTAATATTCCCGATTGAAACGACTGATAAACAATAGTAAAGCAAACGAACTCCCAAAACGTACAAAAATTACGTAAAAATAAACAGAAAAGATTAATCGCATATATTTTGAGAATTGTCTTACGCAGATATACATTCGGGTTAAGTTAAAAAGTAATACCGCTTTTGATTTTTTTGTCGTATTACTATTCTGTGAACGGTAAAACTTGTTCATTTTGTACTGAATTTAACAAATTAAATTCTACAAATAAGTATGCTGAATTCATTAATAAAATTAAAACTAGATACTAAACAAAATTGCCGATTTAATTCATGGCAAAGTCAGCTGATTTTCTAAGTTGAGAATTCTAAGGTTCGCGTCAAGGCAGTCAGTTGCTTTTATATGGATTTGAATGCTAGACTCTGGTTAGGTGGTGTTATTTGGTGGTTGTGTTTCAATTAACCACACGTCTCAGGAGTGATCGGCCTGAGTCTGTTCAAGACTACACATTACCGGTACATATACAATTACACGCGACTGCGCACGGATGCCTTGGCATCTTTGCAGATGCCATTGTGCCGTTACTCTGTAATCTGGTATACGTAAATAAATAAACTTAATGTGCAACATTTAGACAGAGCAAAAAATAATCTTAAGTGTATTAGCGATATCATAGGATCTTTTTTTAAGGGTACTTTAAGTAGCTAACTGTCGACTGTTCCGCTGTACTAACTCCATAATCCTTTTTTTAATTTTTGCATTATTGCAATTTTTAAAACCAAAGTACGCGAGAAGCGTACCTCTCCAAGTATGGAGAAGCTATACAATTGTTGAGAACGGTATGGACTTTAGCCTCACTCGACTTTTTGTATTCTTTTTATGCACCATTTCGAATAACAAAATATTTTTTATAGCATCTGATAATAATTTTCAAAATTATTAAAAAAAGGTTGTATTATAAAAGTCAGCTTTGTAAAAAGATTTCGTGAATTTTGATTTGATTTTTATCTATTACCGAATGAAATGCTAAATAAAAATAATAATAATAATAAGAATCCATGCAAATATCAATCCTGTAAGTGTGGACAGATACGATAAAAAATATGAGAATCTCTTAAGTACTAATCGGATTAAGGGAAATTATTTTTAGAATCTCATCAGAATTAATCAATTTTCCCCCCTAAATGTACCATTGTAAGGAAACCCATCTTTTTATAATAAAAAAGTATAAACAGCTGGAAGCGTCTAAAAAAATGACTCGTAACTTCATAATTAATGTATCCGACTGGGAAAACTAAATATTTCTTTTAAAAATCAAGCTTCGTAACTCGCATTAACTATGCAGTCAGAGTAATAATTATATAAGTAGGCCATTCACGTGAGATTAAATAAAATTCATAAAGTGAGGATGAATTGCAAAACACGTTTATAATAAAAAACCATTATAAATTTGTTATAAATTGTCTTTTTAAAAAGAAAAAGTAAGTAATGCTCGTAATAATAATAAAGTTTATTGTTTTGTTAATTTAAAAAGAATTTTATCGTGTCATTACGTGTTTAACCATTTAAACTCATTTGTAGCAAACCCTATATACATAACTTAATTTCCTTTTTTATTAAACACAACATTCATACGCTGAAAATTCCTTACGAACAAGATATCCTTGACAACTAAATCATTCGCTATAAACCTCAGTAAAAATAATAATAATAAAACCAGAGTTATAACAAGCGTTTGTCTTTGTAAGTATATATTAATATTATTATTACTACTTAATAAGTTTTTTCCTTTTTCTTTAATTTTAACGTATAATTATTACCGATTTAACGAACAGTAAAACAATTTTGTTTTACTTTGCACGCCCCTTAGGAATTTTTGTCGAACAAAGGAAAATAAAAAACAGATTACATAAAAAAAATGAATCGGTAATTCTTACATAATTAACCGACTACGTCAATGACCATAATATGTTTTAAAAGTTCATCCAGAAAGCGAGTAAGGCGTGGAATCAATTTATACGGCCGGGAATTTGAATATTTCATAAAATTCTTATCAGAACGTTATGAAAATTTCTCAGCAGTTTTCTACGTACGATAGGCACTACGATCAAAAGGTTTAGTTGTTTTCAAGAATAGCAAGTATAAAATGAAAAGCTTAACTTAGCAAGGAAATTAAGAAAGAAGTGGTTTCCAATTATTTTCTTCCCCGAACCGAATATAATGTTTTTGATTATACGTTTTAAAAATAATTTTTATTACGAATAGGCAGTTTAATAAAATTTAAATGTATCATAAGACAATGTAAATTTGAATGATACATCTTGAAGCCAGCCACCGTTTTGATTCACCCATACTTCAGGTCGGGTCAGATGTTTGAAACCGGATGTCCAAATTCATATAAAATTTCTACGTTATTTGACGTTCTTCATATCGCTGTGACGTCAAAGTAAAAGCGTTTCCATCATTGTCCACAAAGAAAAATAGAACGATTATCCTTGACCGTTATACTGCAACCGTACGATAGATTTATTACTGTACAGAAATTCTTGACGCGTTTCGTTACAATTTTTGTCGCCAGAAGTTTTGTTAATCCAGTTACCCACGTAAACGGAAATAAGATTCACCTTATAAGAATGAATACGTAAATCCTTATGAAAAATTCGTGTTCGACAAACCGAGTAAAACTAAATGACGACGCAAACTGTTTGGGGCTTCAACATTGCAGCTCTTACCAGGAAGGTTCTTATTCGACGCTGAACCGATTTTTTGAAACTCTGTATTCGAACGTTGATAGAACGAGTTATTACCGCATCATTCTGATGGATATCGAAGCAATGTCCTAACAACTGTTGGAGCACCGAAACATAAGGTCACCCGTCCAACGCTCCATCATAACAACCGAATGCTATTAAAAGAATCTAGTTACATAAGGAAAAATGTTGTACAAGTTAGGTTCGTATAAATGGGCCCTTGAGGAATTTTTTTGTAAAAAATCACAAAATGGCGTCCAGAAGGAAAACAAAACAAAATATAACTTATGTCGATATGAGCGTAAAAAATTTGTAAAATTTTTATAATTCAACGGAAATATGTCCTTCGATCATCAAACTTTTCAATTTCTTTACACTTGGACTTATTGATAAACCGTGTGAAATATTCCCCGATTCTCCAAGTTTTCGCCGATTAAAATCCTTTGCGTTTTTCATTATCTCTGTAATTAATTTTTATGTAGGAAGCGTATTGTGTTTTTAGTAAATTTTTGACTGCAATAAATGAGTTTTACTATTACTATTAATATTACCTTAGGATTCAAGGTAACGTATAAACACATTTTTGAAAATAACTTATAGTAATTTTTTTCTAAAATTATAAGACCAACTTACATAATTTAAATTGTGTGGTCGTTCATATTACATACTTAATTAACGTCGATCTATTTTTCTGAGAATCGCTAGACGTATAAAATTAAATTATCATATTAATTAGTCAGATCTGTAATGAAAATCTGAATCGTCTTTCGCAGCCGTTATAATTATAAATTCAATTAAATCAGTTTGACGGTTGTTGTTCTGTCGTCAAAATTTAACGACATACCAAGATACACGTCCTGTTCAAGCTTTTACTAAAAAGCTTGAAATAGCTACAAAGATCATATAAACACGCGATGCCTGAAAAATTCCACATTTACGATTCACATTAAAATTCTCAGTCGCTCATAAAAGTAACGCCTCCCCACAATAGATAGAATCTTTAAGTTTAATACTTGCTCGATGAAGTCATATTAAATATTAAAATAATCGCGTAAGTAAGCAACAAACAGTCAAATTACAGGTTTATTTAAAAATAATAATTACAAAAGAATCGAAAGAAGTAATAAATTTCAACATTATTTTAGTTTTAATAGTAAACATACTATACACCATAAAAAGAACAATAAAGAAAACGGCGGCCGACGGTTAGGAAGCAACAAGTGACGGACAATAGGGGGGATGATTTCGCGTAGGCGTTATAAGTAGGTCAATGTTAAGTTAATTTTCTTGTTTCAACTTGCAAAAGCAACGCACGGCTCGCCTATAATACCCAGTAATAAATCAACTAACTTGCTAGTCGACGAATGCGACTTCTGAAATCGCGTCAAAATACAATTTATAACATTCTATTCATCACGTCAACTAGATTCATATCTAAAACGATAAACGATCTAATAAAAAAAGATGTCACATTTAGAAATGTTTATTTCCGTAATTAGAGAAGCATATTATATACGTACTAATTGGAGAAAAGAACCATCCTTGTATATTGCCAACCCAATACTTTAAGATACGATACCCTTCCCGTCAACCGTATGTCGGTATAAATAGATAACTTCTGATAAATGAATTCTATAAGATAAACTATAAATATATATATACATTTTTTTCTGTAAAATATTTTATTTTTCTTGACCCAAGATTACAAAGTTTATACTTTGTATATGAGTTATCACAAAGTATATGTGTATACTTTGTAGTTTATGAGTTATCTCATAAACTACATTAAATTATTGAGGAGTTATTTTGTATACGTCTGCTGCATTTTTAAGAATTTTCATATTTTAACCAGGTGGTATATCTTAACTTTCAAGCTAGAATCTTTAGAATAAACAACAAAAATAGTATTTCTAAATATTACTGAAACCTAACACTAGATTTAATGCAAAATTATAAATTGAATAACTATTTTACCGAATCAAAATCTTACAAAACTAATAGTGAAATCTAAAAATAAAATCCTTTTTTTTCTAGCGAGGCGATCAATAAGGCTAGACAACAGTCGTAGATCACCCCGAAACTATATTAATAGATAAAACTATAACTCTAAAATATTACATTTATTTAGTGGAAACCCAATTATTTCTTATAATAATGGCTTAAGAATGCAAAGCAAGGGTCGAGTGCGATACGATCTGTCCGCTTCCGGCCTTCACCTAGTTAATCGGCATAACGCGGTATGCCGTAAAAGAGTACGCGATCGATGCATTAATAGAAAAGGCGAACTTCCACAGTCGAACAAAAGAATAATCGGAACAAAATTTTATTTTCCTTTAAAAAAATAATTAAGTAAAAAATACACAACCTCAGATTAACGCATCGGAAATGGAATAAGCAGAACGTTAAACGATAGGCGAATACTTGCTTTTTAGAGATATGATAAAAAAAAAAATTAAAATTTAAAAAACCCCAAAAAACGTGAAATAACTAAATAACTGTATTTTTACCTTATGATCCTCTGACATTGTTCCTAAGACAATAAAATTTAAGATTTTGATTGACCGTCATGCATGACTATGTGAATAACTAAAGCTATTACGCAGTCTACGAGTCACACACAACAGTCAATCAAAGTCTTAAATTTTATTGTTGTAGGTAGGTACAATTAATGGACTTACTTTTATATTTATAATCGTTTAATACTAGGAATTGTATTACAATATCACAATATGAAAGATGATTATAAGGTAAAAATACAGTTACTTAATTATTATTTCAGACTACCACCTTTTTTTTTTTCAACGCGGATTTTTTTTATTACTTAGCAGGTGTGTGACCTACAGTGGACGTTTATAGGCTAATGATGATGAAACTTTACTATACTTGACCGCGTAAATTATTTAATAATCCACACAATAATGTAGCCTTGCTGAAATTAAAAACACTTAGAAACATTCAAAGAAGTTCTGAAGAAATATATCTACTGCAGCTTATAATCGTAAAGCTAATTTAAGAACCTACTCTGATGTGACACCTATGTAATGCAAAAAACATCAAAATCAGCCTAGCCGTTTTAGAGAAACACATCTACTGCAGCGCCCCCTGGTGGCCTATAACCATAAAACATGTCTAAGAACCTGCTCTGAAGTGGTACCTACGTAATGGAAAAAACCACATTGAAATTGGTCCAGTACTGTTTGAGAAAAATGGAAACAGCCGTACACACACAATATCTTATCCCCAAATGCATATACAGTCTTCGTTCCGTTGTGGATAAAGAACAAACTATATTTTTTATATTTAATAAAAATAAGCATCTCGCTTTTGTAATACATAAAAATTGTGCTTCCAGAAGATATTTTAGTACTATTTATGCAGCATGAGTAATTTTAACTTGAAAAATAATTTTTTGCGGCATATATATATAAGCCAATCGATCCAAAGTAACATGTTCCCACCTGAGTAAAATCTGATCTTTCAAGAATGCGAGCTTTTCTTTAGGTAGGTATTTGTCCCATTGATAGTTTGGTGTTATCCATTTAGGATGAGGCCGCACCCCTTTATCTCCTGAATACAAGATTCCTTTTACGGAAGAAACTCATAGTTTACAAAAGGACTTCTAAAAGCACAATTTCCACACGTTGTAAATGAGAATAATTTAAAATTGAATCCCTTTAATTATTGACAAACAAAAATTATTAAGTAAGTAATCCATTTACTTTTTTATTTTAATAGAGACAATCAGATTTTAAAACAAAACTCCTCGAAAAATAAAACTACTCTTCTGGAATACAAAGTATAATCTGTTTTTCCCTTTTGTACATTTGCATCAAAATCAGTTCAGAGTTTACCAATACAGTTCAAGTACCTGAAAGCCTTAATACTAAACCCTTATGCAGTATTTCAATATATGTTAACTGTTGTTAACAGCCCGTCTAGTGTCTTGCTCAATGTTGTTAGTACTTGCACGACCCCATCTTTTTTCTTCCTGTTTAGCCTCTGTTTATCACCGTCGAGATTACTTCAAAGGATGATACGTACGAGTGTAAGTTAAGTGTAATCCTGTAGAGTCACAGGTCGACCATTTCTGAGATGTGCGGTTAATTGAAACCCAACCGCCAACGAACACCGGTATCCACGATCCAGTATTCAAATCCATATAAAAGTAACTGCCTTTACTAGGATTTGAACGTTGGAACTCTTGACTTCAAAATCAGCTGATTTGTGAAGATGTGATCACCACTAGAACAACCCAGTGGGTCGCACAACCCCATCTGAAGTAATTATACTACTGTGCCAACTTATGCAATGTAAAGAGTAGCGTCTGCCTTACATTCAAACCTTCCTTACATTTGACCTTCCAGGTCCAAAACCTGCATAAATATTTCCATAACATTTGTATAAATGTCATCGGAAATGCAATTCGGCTGTAAAAAAATTCTATCACATCCTACCATATTAAGCCCCTCCCCCATAATAAAGCTGTAAAATAAGCTTGAAAGAAAAAAAGTTTTACTTTTACTTTTTGTGAAAACGTTTGTCTTTTTTAGAGCTCAGGGAGTAGCAATCTACAAACAGAAAAAAAATTTATTCAGACCGGTAGACAATAATACATTATATAATTCAAATCAAGAATTTATAGGTATTCTATTCTACATTTAAGAAAGGAACTGCCTTAGCATTTGTCATTAGTGTGTTTATGCGCATTACATTGGTAACAAAAAAAAAAAATATGATGAACTTCACTTAGAAATATCAAAGCTATAATGGTGGATATAATAACTAAAATAAACTGAGATGTTCAACATTTATCTTCAATAGGAGCAAGAAATTTGCATGTTACATAAACTGAATTTGCCAGTCATCATAAAGTACCCTCTTCAGGAAACAGACAAGATTGTTAGAAGCAACACAACTGGTAAAAGGAGGCTGAAAACAAGCCTCTTTTGCCGCACTGCCTCCACGCTCACTGCCTGATATTCCTATGTGGCTGAAGATCCAGCAGAAGCTCACAGTTTTATTACGTCTAGTCATTTGCAAAATAACACGCTGAATCTCACAAAACACGGTGTTTGGAGTATATGTAATTAAACCCACCGGGTTGGTCTAGTGGTGAACACATCTTCCCAAATCAGCTGATTTGGAAGTCAAGAGTTACAGCGTTCAAGTCCAAGTAAAGCCAGTTATTTTTACACGAATTTGAATACTAGATCGTGGATACCAGTGTTCTTTGGTGGTTGGGTTTCAATTAACCACACATCTAGGAGTGGTCGAACTGAGAATGTACAAGACTACATTTCATTTACACTCATACATATCATCCTCATTCATCCTCTGAAGAATTATCTAAACGGTAGTTACCAGAGGCTAAACAGGAAAAAGAAAAAGTATATATTATTAATTGCCTATAAGGCACTTACGGAATCTGAGCAAATAAGAACATGTACAAATTTTGGGTTAACCAAATATAAGACCTTATTAATGGCATACAGTTCTGCAATGAAAATAGGCTGGTGATGCTGGAAAGGCCAAACATGTTTGTTCTGTTGCCAACCACACAACCAACAGAATTAACATTTCTAGAGCCATCTGTATAAACTATAATATCAGGATTCATGCTATTTATAATATTATAAAATTAGTTTTGTAAGATAACTAAATTTGTGTTCTTTTTATTACACTGACAAAGATCAAAGTAGTAATTAACAAGAGAAGGGGCTGCCAAGGGGGCGTAATAACATGGAGCAATGTAAGGACTGAAGGTAATTGTATGTTTAGAGCTGCGAGAAGGGGTTGAGCTCTGATGCCTAGCAGAGCAGTAAATCTTTGCTGTTCCCGGTATATATTAACAAGCTGGT
This sequence comes from Lycorma delicatula, assembly GCF_047948215.1. Classification (NCBI taxonomy): domain Eukaryota; kingdom Metazoa; phylum Arthropoda; class Insecta; order Hemiptera; family Fulgoridae; genus Lycorma; species Lycorma delicatula. Next base: position 107,057,580 of record NC_134462.1, read on the forward strand.
TCATGAACAACACATCAAAAACTGACTGAGTTGGTTGCACCTTAATGTGAGCCACATAGGAGCATAACACTTGCTTCCGTCTGTTACAAAGAAGTGGCTCACCATTGTGAATCAGCAGACTTACCACAGGAGCTTGAACAAAAAGCAACCCTGGCAAGACAGATGAATGAATGATGGACTGCATCGAACATCTTTAGTGCGTTGGCCCGTGTCGATGAATAAGCCACGTGCAGCTGCAGTCCAAGCAGGAACAGACCAGAGCTCGGTAAAACCACAACATGCATACATGATTGGCTCCCTAACAGACAGAACTCTCACCATGTCTAACATTTTCAGGCATTTTACCTTCAGCTCCTTCAAATATGCTACCCATGTTAGTTGGTCAAACAAATCTAAAAATCGACCTGCGGGTACGCTTCAACCAGTTCACAAAACCGGTTATGTCAATACAGTTGAGTCAACATGCTCCCTCAACTGGGAAAAGAAAATGCACTCGGTTTTTTCTGGGAAAAACTTGAATCCAGTAGATTTACACGATTTTAAGCGAGTTATTGTGTTTTGAAGCAGTCTCAACTGCAGCTAACGTTTTACAGGCTACATAAATTAAAAAATCATCTACAAGCAAGGAGAACACATAACAGGATTTTGCATGCAGTTTGTTATATTATTTATGGTTATGGCAAACAATGTAATACTAAGGACACTTCCCTGGAGTACTCTGTTTTCCAGCATGAAACTTTCAGATACCGTAGTTCCAATTCGAACATAGAAGAACCAACCACTGACAAATGTGAGATTACCTTGTACATCCCATTCATGAGATGTATTTAGGATTCTTCTCCTCCATGCTATGTAGTACACCTAAAAAACAGCAACCAGGTGGTGGTGAAATAAAAAAGCGTTTTGAAAGCAATTCCAGGGCAACTATGTTATCAATAAACAATCTGTCCTGGCGGAAACCACATTGTTCTGAGGTAATCAGGGAGTTTCTTTCAAGGTAACACACTAGATGCCAATTCACCATTCATTCCATCACCTTGCACAGGGTATTGGTGAAGAAGGAGATAGGACGATAACTTGCTGGGCATGATTTATCCTTACCAGGTTTCAGTACAGGGATTACTCCCTCTGACCAAGAATCTGGAAAACCTGGTCATCACAGAAAATTTTATTATAGATATACAAAAGATATTGTAGTCCGCTATCTGGAAGATATGATAACATACTGAGCCAGATATTATCATTTCCAGCAGAAGTATCTCAAGAATTATTCGGGGCAAACCTTATTTCATTATAAGGATATGTTGCCTCGTGAAAATATGGAACGAAGAAAAACTTCCAGAACACTGGACCACAGCCCTCATCCATCCATTACATAAAAAAGGGGATAAAACTAATCCGGAAAACTACAGAGGCATATCTCTCCTGGATTGCACATACAAAATCCTGTCGAGAATCATATACAACCGATGCAAAGACCAACTTGAACTGGAACTTGGGGAATGCCAAGGGGGATTTAGGCCATGGAGAGGTTGCCCGGAGCAAATAATATCCCTAAAACTTATGATGGACTTATATAAAAGACGGAAAAAACAACTAATAATCACCTTCGTCGACTTTAAAAGGGCCTATGATTGTATACACCGACCATCCATGCTGAATATTCTGAGAAACCTGGGCCTTCACCCTAAACTCGTAAACATGATAAAATTAACTTTAACCAATACCCAGTCCAGAGTGAAATTCAGAGGTGAACTCTCTCAACCCTTCTACATAAAAACTGGATTGAGGCAAGGAGACGGCCTCTCACCACTCCTTTTTAACTGCGCCCTCGAATTTGTCATGAGAAAATGGTATGAAATAAATCCCAAAAATATAAAAATGGGTACTAAGAAATGGGTACTCCATCACACTAAATTGCCTAGGATTTGCAGATGACCTCGCTCTTTTAGCAAATAATATTCAAGAAGCCAAAACACAAATCATGAGCCTTCAAAACCTAGCACAAAAGATAGGGCTTCATATCTCTTTCGAAAAAACTGAACTAATGGCCATAGATCCTCTGGTAATAGAGCACATTACGGTAAACAATCAGAAAATTAAAATAGTAAAACAATTTAAATATCTAGGGGAAATAATAACTTATAATTTAAATGAAAAAGTGACATGGCAAAACAGGACAAATAAAATGATTAAATCCCAAAAATTAACTTGGTCAACATATAACAAAAAATGCCTTTCTGCTAAAACAAAACTTAAACATTATAAAACTGTAGTACAGCCAGAAGTCACATACGGAAGCGAGACCCTTTTCAAAATCACTCAGAAAAACCGAATTGAAAAAATTCTGAAAATAGAGAGGAGAATTGTCAGAACGTGTATCAATAAAAAACACCAAAAAGAAGGCCAATGGTGGATTGTGCCAAATGAGGTGGTGTATCGAGAAATAGAGCCTGTTACTGATACTATGCGGAAAAAAGAATCTCTTTCTTCGGTCATCTCATAAGGACACCGGAAACAAGACTGTCAAGAAATATCATTGAAAAGCTCTGGTTCCAAAAGCTAGAAGTAGGATGGATCAAAGAAATTAGAGAAGATATGAAAGAATTGGGAATTTCCCTTACTGACCTACAGAATAAAACTGGAAAAATTACAAAGCTAAAAGATAAAAGCATTAGATTTAAACAAAAGACAGACAAACGACAAAATACAACGAAGAGGGTGTTTACGGATGAAGAAAAGAAAGCAAGATCTGAACGGATGAAGAAATACTGGGCAGCTCGAAAGAGTAAAATAACACGCTTTTCTCAGAAAAGATCCAACTAAAATTGACTTAAGTGGTCCCATGTTGGCCGTAAAAGCATAATAATAATAATAAAAGGATATGTTAGACTGGCAAAATTCATTTTGCCAGTCTCCAATCACCAACAGGATATTTTCTACCTGCAACTTATATCTTACAAACTCAGGCAGTACGATGCAAGTGAAACTGTCCTAAACAACCTCCCAAATGCAGTTGCTATGTCAACAAGGTAACAAGGTTTACACCACTTTGCAGTCCAATTGGCTGCAGTGATTGTATTGATCCACACCTGATTCAAACCTTTCTCCATACAACAGATGATGGTGTTGTAAAAGAGATTGATTCAACATAATTCATCCAAAAATTCCATTTAGCACACCTAAACACTCGATAGCAAACAGCCCTCATGTCGGGAAAGGTGCACAGCAATTTAGTCATCGGTCTTCGATTCAAATTATGTAAATCCCTTAGTAAAAAGAAACAATACACTCTCTCAGCCATACATGTCTAACTGATAAGCTAGCTGGCAATTGGAACCAGCTAGAACTGTTAATGTAGTAATAGTTCCACATTTTCGCTGGTATTCTATCTAAGAAAATCTTAGCTAGTCTATTACTCACAGAAAAATAAAGAAAAGATGAACTACACGCAAATGTGTGTAAGGATGAAATAACCAGTATTGTTAAGTAACACTAATTTCAATTAAAAATACATATAAATATATATTTTAGTTATTGTTATCGATATCTGTGTCTATGTTAATAAAAAATATAATATTAACAATAAATTAAAAAAAAAACAAAATAATTTTCGTACATACATATAAAATTGGTAAATATAAATTAACATCTATAACTGTTATTAATATTTGTTAAACATTTTTGAAGTTCATTCAATAAAGAATTACAAGTAAAATTATCTGGTGTATCTTTGCATTTGGTCAAAATTTCATTAACAGATACATTTATTTCTTTTAACACAGAAAGAATCTTTTCATCAATGTTATTACCAACAAATTGATTGTCAACTGATCCTTTAGTAATATGATTTTCACAACCGGTTTTTAAGGCTGAAAAAGAACCGTCTGTTACATTTAACGGTAAGGTACTTTCACTTTCCATCTTATTTATAGACGGTAAAGAATTATCAGATGATTTAAAATTACCACATTTATGTACAAATATTAGTTTTTCTAGTATTTCTAAAAACTCCTCATAAGATAGTTTTGCAGTTTCATTATCCATAAACGTACCTTGTAAATAATTTTTTACAAACTGTTCAACATTATGATTAATCTGAGCGGTGAATATAATTATTTGCGGATGTTGTGTTACTTGAGCAAAACACTTAAACGTTTCTAATGCTGACAAATTCACAAATACATCTGGATCATTAATAAGTTTTTCAAACAACCGAGCGATCTGTTTAAATACCGCTGCAAGTTTGTCAGACATTCTCAATTCTTTTCTGGGCAGTAGTTTTAAGAATTTAAGTAAAGATAATTTGCAATAAACACTGCAATTTTTTAATATGATTAACATATAATCTAAAACCTGTAAAAAAAGTAATGAAAAGGTTAATGCTCTTCTTATTTCTACAAAACTGCCTTAAATGAGTAAAATCAAAAAAGAAAACTGATCATTAAGTTTTAATGAATTTGTAATTAAGTGTCATAGCAGTACATAATAATAATTATCAAAAATCATAATAATAATAAAATTAAAATATTCACTTACTGCTTGTTTTTGTAATACTTAACATTAACACTTTCACAGTGTGCACTGCTTCATTAGGCATAAAAATTAAAATAAATTTCATTAATATAATGTTACTAAAATAACCACTTCTGTATCTCTTATACGATCAGAATTCAAACGTGATCATTTATAACACATCATGTATAACCATTACGATCATTTATAATTTTTTACTAAACACTATTATACTAATAAAAGTAAAAAACAAAGACTAATGATGGTCTAAGGACCAGAAGGAAAGTTCTCTTCTAGTGATACTATTGTAAAATATACATTTATTCCATGAGACTAGTATTCCTAAAAAAACGTTTATATATGTAAAAATTGTTTTATTACAAATGTGTCCAGTGTTGTAATTAATAATTACTAACATGTTGGAAATTAATAATTTTGAACGTAAAGCATCACAAACAAACGTTTTAGCAAAACGTTTTTTACCATAATTACCAAACTTTTAATAAGTACTATGTAAACTTACTGATTTGTGCAATACATACTTTTGAATCCATCTATTTATCATCATTTATTTAAATACTATCTCGGGTAAGCATTACCTCTACATCATACTTTCGAATTGCTTAAATTGGTGCACATGGTTTGATAGCTAGCTTCGTTGTAATCAATTTTAATTAAGTTAATCATAAACTCATCTTAATCATAAGATGAGTTTTTAACTTACGACAAAAGTAATACATTGCAATAGATAGTACAAACAAAGGTGTTAATAATTTGTTAGTAATTCCACCAAGAAAATAATCATCGAATGACTGATATGTTTTATGTCAGGGGGCTAACTTAAATGTAAGATGATTTCAGTTTATTCTATTAAGTAGTTTCTCCCCTGTTGCTTCGCTAAACTTATTGCAGAGCAAAGTAGATGCTTTTTTAGATCGCATAGTAATTTGTAATGAAACTCGGCTTCATCATTCTGTGCTGGAATCCAAATGTCGAAGAATAGAATTGAAACATTCGAATTCACCCACCAAGAAAAATTTCAAAACCTGTCCCAGCCAGTAAAGCAATGCTAATGGTTTTTTGGGATTTTAAAGATCAAATTTATTGTGATTATTTAAAACTATAAAAAAAGTATGAATTATAGATTTTAAAAAATATGGACCTTTAGAAATTAAAAAAAAATCTTATCAATTTCATTTCATTTTATTATAATAAAATTAAATTAATTACGTATGGAAGATAAGCTTCCATACATAATTAAATAAGGAAGATAGATGAAATAAGTGAAAAAATTCCAGACCCATGCCAAGAATCGAACCTAAGATCAGCTAATCAAAAGCCAGTAATGATAACTACACCTACCAGCTGCCTCCCCAAAAAAAATTATAAAATTCAAAGTAATCCATTAGACAAAAAACAAATTTGTTAGGTCACAAATCCTTTCAGTGAAAAAAGAATTATTTCCAAAACATAAATTGTCCATAAACTTAATCGTAATTTGTCAAAGTAATTTATTCTTACTTTGAATGAATAAGTACATAATGTATGAAAACAAGATAATTCATTTCCATTTTCTTTCCTTATTTTTAAAAACTTAAAATTTTAATATTTTTATTGATTTAAAAATAATAAAATTTTAATAATGCATTGAAATCACCTCATGCAGTAGATCCACATTCACATACGGTAACACTGCACCAGTCACTGTATGAAGTACATAAATCAGTTTATTCAGCCATTCAGCATTATTTCCAGAATCAATTACTCCAGCACAACAACGCCACAGTTTAATCAAACACAAATTAAAATTAAAATTTACTTCACTACCAGCCAAATTCATGAAAGGAACTTTTTCTAGCTTTCTGACCTGAAAAAAAAATAATTTTTTAATTAAAATAAAAAATGATTACCCAAAAAAGCTGGAAATAGAAGATTTACTTTTTTCCTACATTTAACTATTTACTAATTTAGTTAGAAATCCCTTCTGTATTGTAAGATTTAAATTAAAAAAATATACATTTAGATCAGAAATGTATAATCTAAAAATAGATGATATATTTTTTATGATACTGGATCCACCTATTTAGAATCTACAGTAATAATATAAAATTATTTATGCGTGCTTTATTTAATAACTGCAGGCCTATTCCCAACCACAGCTACCTCATGATAATTGTGGTCGGTAATAATATTCATGAGAAATTAATTTTGTAGTGTGTGAAAAAATACAAAGTACGATTGGATTTCAAATTCAAAACCTTCCAGATGAAAGTCAGAGACATTATCACTCTTCCGTAGGTCAGCAGAGTGCTAAACACTGATTGATTATGCAGGCATACTTTCACAAGAATCTTGCTTGTATTTCATACAACCAGAATGAAAATTGTATGTAACATTTCAATAAATATTACTCATAAACAGTATCATAAACATAAAATATTAAAATTAACCAACAATTCTTAAAGTGTAACATCAAAAGTTAATTATATAACCCAAAATCAACCAGATCTGGGTACCTCAAAATAATTTTGCTTAAAAATAGAATTAAAAGAACTGCACATTGTTGACTGACAAAAACTACATATTCACAATTTTTTTTTCAGGGCAAACAACATGTTATCATGTTTTTAGATGTTACACATTACCATGTTACATGTTACTGGCCAACATGTTATCAGCAAAGAAGTAGGTACCTTATTACTGGTTTTTGTATTTCTAACTGATGTTATAAAGCTGTGTGTATTGGTACGTTTTTTCAATGCGGGAGAAACCTAAAACTCATAATTTTTAAGAACGGATGAATCAGACCTAATGCTTTGGGTCAGTAACACTGTATCCCAACATAACCTAAAAAAATCCAAACAAAATCTTAAAAAAAAAACACATTTGTAATCATAATTTCAATACTAGTGAACCAATCTTTATTTTATTTGTACCAAATTACTTGTCATTCAAAGAGCCTTTCAATAAGATGTCACAAGCTATGTTGTGTCATTTAAAAAAATAAGTTTTCAACCCTTGAAAATTTAAAAAACATTTAAGGACAAAATTTTGATTTTGTAATTTTAAAGATAATTTTAACAGTTTCAATCCACAGATTATGATTATTTCAAATGGTTTAATAAGTTATATCATATAATTTTATAGTTTTTTTCGTTGGACTAAAATTTAAAAAAAGTATTACCCCAAATGGTTTTTCACACCAACTGAGCAAAGGGGTGGGCGGATTTCAATTTTTTTTCACCAAAATTCATTATTTTTTTCGGGTTGTCAAGTAATGTAAGCATACATTACCATTGCCATTTAAGATTTTTCAGTTGGGGTAGGTGTAGCAGAGAGGGTGGGTTCCACCCCTTTGAAAATAATTTTAAAAAAGTTCTCCCTGAGAATGGTATAAATGCCTGCGACTGAACCAGTAGCGCAATACAATGTGACTGATAGCTGTTAAATAATAAATGTAGTAACTTTTCAAACGATCACCCGGTATCTTTTTCTATTAATTTTCTCCTGATTTATAAATTCAACTGAATTCTCAATCAATAGTCTAAGTCTGTTCATTTTATAAGAAGAAAATATCTTGTCCTTAATGAATCCTCAATTCAAAAAATTACTTGATATGCTGAACACTGAATTGTTCCTCAGCAACTAACCTTTCAGAAAACATTTGACTGAAATAGTGTTTAACTTGAAGAATATAATGAGAAGGTATCCTATCTTCTGTGAACATAGGAATGGCCAATGTCAAACACAGGGTTATTTAATAGCTCAAGAATAACAACAATATATAATATCTCAAGTATGAATAATCTGTTACTACTATCAAAAAACATAAGGTACCAATACTCTTTTTGTGATCCCACACTAACAATGAAAAGTTACATCTCTGATTATAAATGAGCTTTCTGAGCTTAAAATAATATTAATAGTTTACTAGGCGACCAATCTGAAGCACACTTCTCAGATCACATCATTGAGCTTATGAAATGAGGATTAGCTTTGCAACAAACAATAAATTCCTCATAAAATTCTATCCTCTCAAAATCATCTATGCAAAGCATTTAGGTAACTTTAATTGACAAAACTTACCTTCAATTGCTTTAAAATCTTTTATAACATAAAAATCTAGCTAAATATGCATCTCACGTGAAATGTTTTATGGAAAAGAGTACTTTTTATTATTTTTCCATTAACACTAAAGCCAAAAACACTTGTTCTGATTATGTGTACTTAAACACAGTTATTTTCAATGCAGATACAAAAATGAACTGTACAGCAATTGAAAAGCAATTATATCAGCTGATCACTACTGGTTCAAAACTAAGCTTTCCCAGCTGTTCCATAATGTCACAAATTTAAATCTGCATGTTTGAGTAACAGATTTTAATCCACAATAAAGTACTATTTAAAAAATATTAGAAAAGACAAACTACTAACCATATCGTCATAAAAAATTATCCTGTTGTCGCTAGTATTAAAACTGAAAAATCTATTAATGGAATCACAAACAATTTGAAGATTAAAATCATTAAAAACACCAATAAAACCATTTTCAGCAGTAAATAAAGCAGGATACTGAGACAACACTGATTGATATTGATAAGTAGGTAACATTTTCATTAAACGAGCTACTAAACGTATCAGATAGACCCATTCTGGACAAACTTGTTTATTAGCTGGCCAGTTTACAATTAAATGAACTAAGTACTGGACTTGTGCTAAACGCAGATCATTATTTCCGAACCTGTAAAAAGGAAATATATAATAAATTAGTCCAGTAGTAATCACTGAACTACAAGTGAATTTTTGTAACTAGATAAACAATATATTAAATTAATTGTTTATCCAGTAATTGAATGAGTATTTAAACAGTAATATTGTTTTTAAATTAATTCAAATACTGAAAAGAAAAATTACATTTCTTCTTTCCATTTTACTTCATAAAAGTTTTTGAGTTTTTTTTTAATGGTACTTTAAATAAAATTTATGTACCTCTAACAGACAGATTTCATAAGAATAAAATCAGCTGTAATTCCTTTCATAAATTATCCCTGCCCAACCTATAACAAAGTAAAATTATTAATGGTAACTAGTGATGGTCATTTGCATGCTGGGAGAAGCTCAGTCATGGGTACGATTGCAAATTATTTTAGTAAGTGTATGAGGTTTCTACTACTACAGCTTTGCATAGAAATTGTCTATTTGAATTTGGTCGTTTAAATATTAAAGAATTAACTTCTGACAAAATTATAAATACTAAAAGACCAACTATGAAACACCTGAAAGCATGATGGTGATGAATCTTCATTCAATGTACAGGTATAGGCCATACCTGTACAGGCCGTACATTTTAACCAAAATTCAGTTATCAGAGCAGAAGTCACCTTCATCCCCAAGACCAAAGAATGCAGGACAAGTGAAAAACCAAGTTAAAGAGATTCTGACAGTTTTTCCCAAGTATTGCAAAGTGGTGCATTACAAAGTCTAAACTGCAAACTAACATTACTACCTGGAAGCTCTGTTCTATCTTTATGAAGTTTGGCTCAAGAGATCAAACCTGTGAGAGTCATGCATGTAGTATCACACAATAATGCACCCACCCACTCATGACAGCTAATCCAAAAGTTCTTAGTCAAATGTAGAATCCCTCTTAATTGCCAGGCTCCTTACCTACTACACACAGCTCTTTGCAATTTGTGGTGTTTCTAATTTAAAGATACCACTGGAAGATTTCCAAATTTGATAGCTGGAACAACATAGTGATGAAGAACTAGTATCCGTTCCAAAAGAGAACTACACAAAATATTTAGCAATGGAAGAAGTCCTTCTATTGGACATACTTATAGTATTACAAAGGTTTCATATAAAATCTCAATATCACAAAATAGGGTAGCAACAGTGCACTGTGTAACTCAAACATAATACTACAAGTAAATCCAACTCAAATAAAGCAATCTGAATGGTAGCTAATGGTACTTATATCAACCAATTATAAATATTAATAAAATTTTCTGTAAATATTTTAATCAATAAGTCTAACATCAAAAAATTCAATAAAAAAAAAATAATAGACATATGCAGGAAATTAAATTTATAAATCTTTATTTGTATCAATGCAAAACATACTAAATTATAAAATTAAAAAATACAGATCTGAATTCTATTTATTTCAGGTTATCTCTTACCTAGCTAACACACAAAAAAGGTCAGAAGCAAGTAATGCAGTCCAAAAATGTGGCTGAAGGATTTTTGACAACAATAAATTTTCAATTTCTGCAAAAGATTTTTCAGTTGTTGTACAAATTACATAAGCAGCTGTATGAGTAACAACAGTTTCATAAAGATCTGAAAAACCAGACATTTCTGATCTATTAATAATTACATCAATGTTCATTTCAACTCCACCTGAAAAAAGTAATAAAATTAAGTGTTTATAATTTCAGTATGCTAATAAGAACAAGATCTTTAAAAACATATTGTTATGGCCAAAAAGTTGATTAAAAAAATAGAGCTTTTAATAAAAGATTAATTTGTACAAATTACATTATGATTTGTACAAATCATAATCATGGAGTATGATTAACAGGATGGGATGGAACCATATCAGACTAGACATGCCCAAAGTAACAAACACTACTTTGAAGATAATTTTAGAGAAATTTTTACATTGAAGTTAAGTGTATGACAAATTTACACCTTTAGACAACTAACTATATATAGATTTTTAAATAGATTTAACTATATATATTGAATTTTTTTTTTAATTTTAGTTAAAAATGGATTTAAAATATTTTGAAAATGCACCTAGTTCTATAGTAAATAAAATCTCCATTTATTCAGAGAAGTGGATTAACCAACTCAATAATAAGTAGATAATTAACAATACAGAATTTAAAAAAAAAAAAGCATCTATGCATAAAAGAACTAAGCAATATTTTTCAGAGTTTAACTTTGTTAATAATAGATATCCCAAAAGGGTAATTGTGCATCTAAATAAAAGCATCAGGACCTCAATAAATAAAATACGGTTTAACTTGTTTTTATATCAACAGTGAAACTAACAGCTGACCTTGCCCACAGTTGATTTCAGTGTTTTATTGTTGACAATAACTCTTTATTTTCATAAATATTTAGGCTTTTTTTGTTTCTAGTGTTTGACTATGATTCTAACAGAAAGTTCACTTTTTTTTGGTTGAAAGTACATTTTGTTGTGATGGTAAGTACACAAAATATATGAAGGATATTTCATCAGACTTCATATATTGATGTTCTACATGGAAATACTATTGAAAGTTCATATTTCTGATTGTAGGTCAAATTAAAAAAAAAACATAACAGAAGATTAGCATAACAAACAAGGAGAAAAAAATCTCTATTAGTACGCACACAGAGCATTGACTAAACATTTAAAACTACAGCCATACAAAATAACTCCAGTGTATCAGTTATACAACATTGGTTTTCCTAGACGTGTTTAATATTACAGATTTAATATTTTATTTTTTATTTGTTTTTGGATTTCATAAATGAAAAAGGAGAAAACTTTTTTTTTATCTGAAATGCAATTTCATTTACCAGGCCATATAACAGGGGTAGAATAGTAGGGTGTAGTGTGTGTGAATAATCTTCATGAAATCTTGAATGAACATTATGAGAAAAAAATCAGGAGTTTGGTGTGTTATATCACAAACAAACAGGTAATCATTCAGTTTTTCCAGAACACAGTAAATTCTGAATTTTATTGCAGTGAAGTCATTCATCCTTTCATCAGCAAACTAAATAAAACTGGGGTATATTTCCAAGATGGAACAAATTCCAATGTTTTGCTAAATTTGCCCATGAAATTTTCAGAAATAGGCTCATTTCAAAACAAATCTGGCCACTAGATCTCCAGATCTTACACCTAGATTTTTGTTCATGGAGAGCAATGAAAGGCTCTGTTCAGAAGAACAGTCCTCACACCATGGGTGAACTGAAAAATAATAAAGCTGAATTTTTACACACTACATTATTCCTCTGGTGCTTCATAATGTACTTTCAGACATGATCAATGCTGCCTATAGGCAAATGGTGGCCACATTGATCATCTCTGGTAAATAAAAATCGTACTAAATATTATTCCAATTTCTACCTCTGTTAATTAAATATAATTTAATTTTTGTAAAGATTTGTGTACATTTTCATTTGAGACATCCATTATAACAACGAAATAATAAAATATCATAATGACATTTTTAATTTTTATTTCTTTTGATAGGAAACAAAACTTGGGCTACCATAAATAAAAAGTCAGCACGCTGTCCACTATACCAACTGACTGACCAGTAGTAACAAAACTACAATTTTCATGTACATGTTAATGTATCTCAAAGAGGTTAATTTTGATATATTGCTATAGATATATTAAGTGCCATAATGAAAAAGATTGCATGCAACTTTATGAAATGAATTTGATGCAAGGTGAATCACTCCTGAAACGAAGTCAATTTTTAAAACAAGTATCCTATGCCAAACTTACTAAATAAATTTAAAAGTGAAGTGCTTTCCCTAATGCTTATACTCAAGTGCTATGCATATGTCTCAGCTATACAAATGGCTGGGGGACATACAGTGTAAAACAATAAATTAATGAGTCTCTTCTATTAAAAAATAAATGGAAGTAGTTTTGGTATAAGTTTCATTGTACGTGTTAGTTACAGAATTATAACAACAGATTTTGAGTCTTCTTTTGTTAGCCAGACCATAATGAATTTAATTTTATTAGTGTAACATGCATTTCTGTTGTATGAAATAAAAAAACAACACACCAGGTTAATTTATTTCTAGCATGAGTAGGAAAACAAATAAAAATAAGTTAAATGATTTACTTATAAATTTACAAGGATGTAAAGAATAACAGTAATTATTTTGCTTTTTGTTTGTCTCATTTTGTAAGCACTTTTGTAAACTGAAAAATCACACAGAATACTGTACCCTGTTGCCAAAACAATGAAAGAGAAACAAGTATTTTATAAGTGCTATCATTAAGTAGAAAATCACATGCTAGTATGATTAGTTTCAGAATTTAATAACATATAAATAACAAAAATTTAGGCAATGCAGAATCTCAAACAAAAGCGGTGCATATAATTAAGGTTTTACTAGATTTCATGTTTTGGAAGTTTATAAATCTTTGTTTAACTTAATAACTAACAGAAATATTTCAAATTATTTTCAGGAGGAATCATTCAGAGTCCAGCAACTTTTCAGGCACTTAAAACATACAGCATTTTGAACACCAGTATAAAATAAAATGGAAATGGGTATGGAATTTAGTAAGATAACAGGCTAAAGGTAAATAAAGAAATCTCACTGCAGAATAATGCAAGAGTCAAGACAAAAGGATCTTTTTTTTTAAATTAAGATGGGAAATTAAAGTAATAAATAAAGAAACTGAATGGGCTTCTGCTACTAAACTTATTTAATTTGTTGGCCAGTTATAGATATGAACCCTACAGAATTAACAGACAAAAGTTTTTATTCTCTTTTATAATTAGTAGCACAAAACTGATCTATAAAAAACAACTTGTATATTAAGAACAAACAAGTTTTATACAGATATATTCAGTGAAACTTACAATGTTGTACTGCATTAAGAATTACTTTAATGAGTGACGTTTCATTTTTTAACCAAAGATGCTGCACAGTTTGATCAGAATTAATTAATTTTTTCTGTATATCAACAACTAGTAACAGAAAACCAATTTTTTCCCCTATTTTTATGAAAGATTTTTCTTTACTATTATCATCATCAAAACTATCGCAGTAATTTGCAAATGATTCATAAAACGTCTGTAAAATATTTTTAAAAAAATACAAACAAAAAAATATAAATTAATAATATTCTACACAACAATAATTAAAATTATTATTATTATACCTTGAAAAGTGATCACTTTTCAAGGAAGTGCTGAATTTATTTCACTACCAGGAGCATAATATATATACAAAATGTATATACAAATATTTTGTTTCTGAACATGTGTGGTGTGCAGTAACCCAAAATAGCAAGTTTAATACAAACTTAATTTACATAAAAAGCTTTTTAAATCTGTGAATTCATCTCTTAGAAGGATAAATCAAATGTAAGGAGATCTTTGTTCCCGAGCGTTTAGTTGGTAGGACTGGGCTCACGCTTTTAGTATGCTTGGGTGGGGTCATTAGGAATGGGGAGAGTTGGCCATTCCACACTTCCAACCAATTCGTCAGTAATACTCATGATGTCGGAGCAACAGGTGCACCCCTCCACTGCAAATTATAAAATGTAATTATAAAATTTCTTGCTTGTGAAAGAGTTCAACCAATGGAAATTTTCTAGAGATTGACAGCACAGTTTAAGAACCAAACACTATCAAGGACTTGTGCGTTTGCCTGTCAAAAAGAGTTCAAGGAAGGACAAGAATGAGTGAAAAATCAGGAACATGATCGCCGTTCATGAACCAGCATTACAAACAAAAACATTCATGCAGTTCACGACATTTTTGAAGACGATGGACGGGTGAGAGTATCTGAAGTTGTAGAACAATCGGAATAAGTTAGAGCTGTCAAGCGATCTTCACAAACGACCTATAGTTCCATAAAGTGTGTGCCAGATGGATCCCTCACCTTTTACCATCAGATCAGAAGTTGAGAAGTTAGGAGGTCTGTCAGAGACTTACAGCAAGATTTACAAATGGGGATGTGTTTTTGAGTCAGACTGTCACCTGTGATGAAGCACGGGTCCACCACTACATTACCGAGTCGAAACAAGCCAGTATGGAAAGAGGAGGCAGCTCCAGTGAAATCCAAGACTCGATTGTCGGCTGGCAAGGTTCTTTCAACCGTTTTTTTCAACCAGCTAGCTATTTTGCTCATTGATTTTTTGCATGAGCGACTCATAATCAATGCTGCTTACTACTGCGAGCTGTTGAACGAGGTGAGGGCTGCATATCGCCGCATAAAACGAGATGAACCAATTCAAGAAGTTGTCCTTCTCCACGACAATGCCCACATACTGCAGCTCTAACAATCTCAAAATTAAAAGAAATACACTGGACTCAATTTGAACATCCTCCCTACAACCCGATCTATTGCCCTGCGATTTTCATTTGTTTGGGCCGCTTAAAAAAGCTCTAGAAGGACAACAATTTGAAGATGAGGGCATAAAGGGATTCATGCGCAACTGGCTCCTGATGCAACCATTCTACGATGCTGCGATAAAAAACCTTCCTTCTCGCTGGAAAAAGTGTATTTCTAAAGCAAGAAACTACGTAGAACAATAAATTATATTTACCCTTTATTTTTCAATAAATAAATATTTTTAAAAATAAAATCCCGTTTATATTTGATTTACCCTTGTACAAAATATTTACCAGATAATGAATTAACATAATGAGTAAAAGCTAATATTTATCATGATTAACTGATCACAATTTGAGTTAAACATGATAAATATCAGGTTTTTGCATATAACAGACTATAATTAACCGATATAGTATTTTATAATTGATAAATCATTGGAATTCAGAAAACTTATTATATTAAATTACTTTTTAACATATTTAGGTAGGTTAATAGGTGCTCTTTATGGCAACACAGGGAATTATATATGTATTTCAAACAACCAATATCCAAATTTATCATCAAATCCAGTTCACAAAATCGTTTTTTGTACATTTTTGTTTTAATGCAAAAAAAGTACTTCAATAAATAATTACAACAGGTTGCTGAAATGTAATACTATTATTTACTATTTTATCCTATAAAAAGAAGGTTCTCTCACAAGTCTCTTAACTTATTTTAAAAAATAGGGAAAATGTTATTGTATTTTCAAAATACTAGTCTTTTTAAAAACAAAAGATAGTTCTAAAACAATAAAGAAACAGGTAAACAATAATTCAGTGGCAATAAAATTGTACAGCAACGCAAAATGAAAAGGAGGAATAAATAAGCATTCTGGAGAAATTTTTTCATAGTTCCATCTTTTATGTTTTTTAACTATAATATGAAAGTTACTCCTTGCAAAATAAAAAAATAAACCAAGTTTAGTACTAATGATCTGTTCTCTTTTTTGACACCGCCTTTACACAAGTCATTTTAGAACACTGTCCTTATTATACTTTAATCAATCAAAACATAATCCTACTGTACCTCATTAATTAAAAATTATGATAAATTGTGTATCTACACAGTGTCCAAAAGTTGATAAAAGGCACCAGCAGGAGTGGCTGATGTTGAACAAGTCTCAACATTTTAGTGTTGGTTAATACCTACCACACTGTCAAATAAGACAAAAACCTTTTACATATGTAGTTGATCAGCTGTGTCACTATATCGTATTTTCACCCAGCAAGGAGTGTAGCACCAAAAAAGAGGAACAGTTCATCCTTTAACAATTGCTATCATGCTACTTTTATATCATAACTAGAAAAACAATTATCAATTTTTACTTTCAATTGATGTTAATTAAATCTCCAATAGCTTACTAATAATTTATTCTAATATTACTGTAAAAAAAAAATATATACATATTTATGTTGTGTTAAGCTAATTACAAGAACGTAACAAAAATTAAATTTTTAGCACATGTTTTTGTGCCTTAACTTCAAATTGCTGATGCTAAGCTTCATTACCTAAATAATTAATTAAATCTGACATCTCTCAATAATGAAATTTTTCTGAAAGGACGGGCTTTTTGATTCTGTATTTTAATAAGCCAGTCAAAGAACTGGTTTTATACTGCAGTAGCATGCAAATTAATCTGAACACATGGAATTTTCAGTTTGTTTCAGTGTTGTGGCTACACTGCTTGACCACACCCATTCTTTAAGTTGACTGTGTCATGTGAAGTTATTGTTCTTTACTTATTTAGCAATTTTCATGTTATAGTGTTTTGTTAAAATTTAGTTCATTTTTTTTATTATAAAATCATATTTTTTGTTCTGTGGATCTTGAATATATAATAATGGATATAACTCCAAGAAAGCATTCGAAAATTATTTCTCTTTCTAAGCATATTGGTATGACAACACAAATAATTCTGAGTGAGGTGTTGAACTAGGGGCAGTAACTGGTACTTTACACAATTTAAAGAAACTGGTTTCTTTTCACCTCAAAGGAAAGGCAAATGTGGCCATTAAAGAAAAACTACTCCAGCACAGAATTGGTTATCAATGAGAAAAATTAAACCTGACCTAAAATTATATGCTGTGGACTTAAATCATCAGTGGAACAGATCTACACGTGACAACTGTTAGATGCTGACTTCTTGCAGCTGGACAGTAAGCCCATTGGCCAGCTAAAATTTTTTTAACACTAGCAATGTGAAAAAAGGGTTCTTGAGCCAAAGCAAATGCTAATTAAACCAAAGAAGACTGGCAAACTATTACATGTTCCAAAAAGTCACAGTTTTCAGTTCAGGAGCAAGGATTCCATATGTTAGAAAAGCATCAGATGAATATTTCACTGGCTCATATCCAACCATCAGTTAAACATCCCCAGAAAAAATGTTTTGTGGTTGTTTCACAATTGAAGACCCTTGATCATTACTTCCAGTAAATGGTATGTTGAAGTGATGGATATATCAAGATTTTGAAGGAAAAAGTTATGACACAACTTGAAAACAAATTCCCACAAGGCAACAGTGTTCAAATAAAATGTTGCCCACTGCAAAAACTTTTTGGCAAAGGTTTTGGAGAATTTTCCAAAAAACAAAACAAAGTGCTTGTGTAGCAGGCAACTCCCCGCACTTAAATCCAATTGAAAATTTTTGAGCAATAGTCAAAAAAACAACTGAAAAATGAATTGTACCATAAAAATTGACCTCATTAAAGCAATAATATTGGTGTGATTTCATGATAAAAAAAATAAAAATGTGTGGTATACCTGTTACATCAATGCCAAATCATGAACACAAAGTGATTAAGACTAAAGTTCATAATATTAATTACTAGATATTTACAAATTGTACAGGTATGATTTTTTTTCTAAGTAAAATTACTCTTTATTCAATAACAACTGTGCTTGAATTAATTTGAATGCTAAGGTATTATCACTTGACTCAGCATTACATTGACCGAAGTTACTAGCTAATATAACCATTGGTAGATGGTTATATTAAGGCAATCTTCTAGATAAGAAATTTAAACAAAAATAATTTACATTTTTAAAATTTATAACAATTTTTTTTAAATTTATAACAATTTTTTTAAAATCATTTATGCAATGCTACATTTACAAAAGTAGTTTGTAATCTTTGTCATTGTCCAAGGACAATGTAATCTTAATGTTGCAGTATAACCAAGAGACAAAGTATCATTGCTAGGTGCAATGATAAAAAGAGGTAAGTGTTGCTATTACTCCTTTAATAACACCTATTTGAAATTTGTGCCGCAATTGAGAATCCCAGCTATGAAGTACACTCCAAAGTTAACGTAAAATTTAGTTAACCAGAACTGTAGGGCACTTTAGATTTACTGGTAAAATTTAGTTTTAACAAAGAAGTTTAAACAAGAATTTAATGTTTCCCCCTTATCAAGAGAATGAATTTTTTTCTTTTATAAGCGGGAAAAGTGTGAGGATAATTATGTATGTTTTACAATAGATGTTTAGAGATGGACAGACTAATCCCCATGATGAAGAGAGAAGTAGTCGGCCAACTGTTGTGAATGATGTATCGCTTAAGAAAGTTGATGATACAGTTCAAGACAAACAGCGATTCATCACTTTACAGTTTTCCAATCAGTTTCTTGAAATCTCTCGTTCAATTCTTCATGAAGTAATTGTGATAACTCTTAGCTATCATAAGTTTTGCATCACATGATTCGTAAACATGCTCCACAATATAAGATGCAAGGGATGATGTCATTATTACCATTTTGGGTAAAATTGTTGATGAATTGACAATGAGACTTCAAATCACTTGTAAGCATAGAAAAATCAGTGAATATAATTATTATCTATATACCAATACTAATCGCTGATAAAAATATACAAATAAAAATGCTAACATTAACAAATACATTATCCTGACAAAGCTGTGCTAAAAGTGGACCAGCTGCAATGGAAATATTTCTGTCGATGTAATCCAGAATTTCAGCAGGTAACTTGTAATTATGAAGAAAGCATGATGAAAATCTGTAAAGTAATAATAATAATTATTACAATGGTCCTTTTAGAAACTGATATTTTTACACATCTCTACACTTTATAATGAACTTGCAACTAATTAATAATTAAACTTAATGAATAATATAGTAAAATTAATACAAATAAACATAATAACTTCTCCAGGCAAAACTTCAAAACCAAATGTTTAAGAACATCTTTTCCTATTAGAGAATATGGGCTATGTATCAGTTTTATATAAATTATTATTTTAACTGGGAAATGAACTGAAAAACAAATATGGAGTAAAACTGTGAGTATAGATCAACAATAAAAGACACAATCTTAACTCAATTCATTTTCCAGTATAGAAACTATAAGAACTAATTTTTATTCAATTTATAAAACTCCTCTTTAAACTTTAATGAACACTCCAGTAAAATTTATTAACTGGATTAAACTTCAACTACCAAACTCGATTATACTCGTATATAGATTATACTCTGATATTCCACACATAAGCTTACATGGATAAAATTTTCAGAACACTGCCAAACACAAGTATTCTTGTTAGGCATGGCACATATTTGAATTCCCAACATGTTACAATGCCAACTGTATTCTATTATTCCAATGCAACTACAAAATCAAGTAGGTCATCAGCTGCTTTTCCCCCAGCCTGTACCATATTTTTTCTTGTAAACATGAAATGGTGTCGTCTAACAATTTGCATAGTATAGTTAACAGAAAACAACATTGAATATTTTTGATTCTGATTCAAAATTAATAGTGGTAATTAATTTGATATATCTAATGAAAAACTGAGTAAAGTGATTGCAATTTAAAAGAAAAGTGTAGTGGAACTGAATCTCTAACTGAATAAAATTTCATTTTTTTTAGATACTGCACTTCTCAATTCGCATTCTTTATACAAAACCATAACTAATAGAAATACTCCATTAGTTAAATTCTAACTTGCAATAATTCATTAACCTTTTTCAATTATATCAATCTTCATAAGAAAAACATTAGAAAGGCCAATAACTTCTGTCGACACTCAGCTTTACGCGACTCAATGACACTTTCCCAGCTTAGTTCCCACACAGCAAAAAATCAAAATCCAACCGGGTAGTTCTATGTCCACAACAAAAAGAGAAAGAAAAGAAAAGAAAATAATCTCAATATGTGTTTTGTGAATATAATGTTGCCAGATGTGTGCATTTCTGTTTTGCTGTTATCATACAAAAACGATTTTGACACGTAAGGGACAGCATAAATTACTATTTTTTTAAAATAATTTAGTACGAAATGTTTTAAAACGATAAGAAATAATTTTAAAAAACTGAAATTTATTATGAATAACAAGTTTTTCTTTAAAACCAGAATAAAATTTCAAAAAACCTGGTTCCAAACAAGGCTGTAGACCCAGCAGCTAGAGTTAAATCTAATTCAAAAGTTACTAAAACACACAAACAAATATAAAATTTTGAAATCTAAATAGCTGAACTACCCTCACGTAGTCAGTAGCATTATTTAATTATAAGATTAATAGTTTTATATTTACTTAAAAATGATACAGGAAATATTTAGAAATCGTTAAACAAATCTAAGCAACCAGCGAATTTCTCTCCCAGATTACTTTCTTTTTATTCAACAGTTTACTAAAGATTCTTCTATTTCTTAAAAATAAAAGTTGTTTGCATCATCAATATTTATTACCTCGAGGAAGAACACTCTCCATTTGGAGAACACCACCACAGATCAGACTTTACTCACTACTCGTGGCCAAACATAAAAATCATCAAAAACTGTAAATATAATATCTCCAACTGTCAACAACACAGTACAATCAGTTTTTATCCAAAATCTTGTAACACATTCTGCAATGGTAGAATATACAAAGAGTGGTTCAAAAGTAAGGGCAAATGAGTTGCAATAGGGTGATTGGCAACACTGATTGTTTCACACATGCACATTATTTTTAGGAAATCTGTTAGGCATGTAAACCACACTGTCATCAGAGACAAGGTATTAATATGAGTGCCACCACAAAACAAATCCTGTCAGTTGTAAAGTTTAATTGACGATCAGATTTCCAAACACAAGAGGACTTAATGCTGTTGATCAATTATATGAAACATATGGGCCTACAGTGAAGGAAAACCGAGGCAAATTGTGTTGTGAGTTTTAGGAAGGCCATTCAAATGTTCATACGATGAACAGAGAAGTGACAGTTCTAGTATCCAGACTGATGATCTCCCTGATGATCATGTAAACGCAAGAGTGAGAAAAAATTATTGCTTTATGATTAGCAATCTTCCTCTAGAATTTCCAGAGATTTCAAAGACAACATTGTTGAGAATCACGACTGACACTAGGCTATTGTAAACTGTGTGCAAGATGGCTGCTTAAAATGTTGACAAGTGCTTCTGAAGATCAAAGAATGAAATCTGCACATACTTTTCTCGACCACATAAACCATGAAAGAGACAAATGTTTTCTTAAATCGTCACTGGTAACGAAACGTAGTTTCGTATGTCAATTCCGAGACAAAACAATAATCCATACAATGGCATCATTCCGGTTGACCCAAACTAAAAATTTTCAAACAAGCCCGGTCTCAGAGGAAGATCATGGCAACTGTACTCTACCAAAAGGGTGTGTTTTTTTTATTGATTTCATGGAACTAGGAACATCCATCAAATCAAGTTTATTATGAAACACTTTCTAGATTCCATCATACCATTCAAAACCAACCAATGACAGGAATGGTGAGATCAGAGATTGTTTTTCTTCACGATAATGCGCATCCACAAATGCCTGCATCCACAAAAAAACAATTTAAAAATTTGGATGGTAGATTTTTGTCCCCCCTTCAAGTCCTCATTTTCAAGTAACCATCTCTTCCTGGACTCAAAAACTGGCTGGTGTCTCAACAATTCAAGGAAAAGTGAAGAGTCTAAAATTTTGGTGCAAAAGTAGCTACAATCCCAGGCGGTGTGATTTTATGCAGTGGGTTTGAAGAAGCTTCTTTTACAGTATCAAAAGGTTTGGAATGAAATGGTGATTATGTAGAAAATACAGTAAATATCTAAGTATTTGAAACCAATAATAAATTTTTCACTTTTTCAACCGTTCTCATTTTGTTATTGATCACTTTTACTTTTGAACCATGCTTCTTACAGCCCAAATTTAATTTAATTCAGTATCAGTAATTGAAGTTGCCACAAATAAAAACCATTTTCACAAAGATAATGTATTCAATGATGAAAAAATATGTCACTGACGATTAATAATTTCAGTTGTCTATTCAATATTAATGAGAAACTGATAACAGCATTTCAAAAATACTTTAATAATTCAATTTAACTAACCTAACATTTATTCTTTTTTTTTTTTAATGGGCACAACAAAACAATATACATACCCTTTTAGAGTCACAAGCAAACTCAACAATTCTTTATGGCTATTTACCAGATTATCAAGATACAATTCACAAATCTTAATAATGATTTTCAGAATAAAACTTCCCACTTTCAAATCCTTCAAAAATTGTTTAAATCTTGACTCATCTGGTTCATTCTACAATAAAGTAAATCAGTTAAAAAAAGCAAAAAAAAGCTTTCATTTTTATTTTTAATTGATAAAAAATAAACAACACAAAGTAGAGTTGGTTTATACAAAATAATAATAAATGAGAAATAAAAACAAATTTTTTTAACAGGATATATTGGGTATAATTATTATCCTCAATTATTGTATTACCACCACTGAGACTACGATTTTAAAAAAATACCTAGATTCATCGGTTTTATAAATCTGTTTAATTTTTTTTAAAAACTTTATCAATTTGTATTTACATATATAAATAGATATAATATAGATATATATTTAAATAGATATATAAATAGATATATTTTATATGATAGATGGATATATTTGTGTTAAATGCTGTAACCACACCTATACAACTTGCAGCAAAATTTTTCAAACATATTTCCAGTACACCTTAAAAAACTAGAAACATTTTTAAACAGATCTATTAAACCCTGTCATAATTTCTACTCCTTTAACTCTAAAAATGTAATAAATTCTTAAAAATAACACTTATGTAACAAAAAGATTTTCAGATATTGATTTCAGTTAATATAACAGTTGTGATAGTTAATATAATAGAGTTCCAGTACCAAAGAACAATCATTTTTCTTACTGTTTATTAATAAATTATACAGCATACATCTTAATAATTGATTTTACATCCATTAAACAACCTCAGACATGCTTTAGACATATGTTAAGTAGAAAGATGAAATGATAAAATGAAAAAAACTTCTTTTTTTCATTTTAAGAATTGTCAAAGGTTAGATCCCTGCCGAGAATTGTCATCTAATTGTAATAATAATGTTTATAATAAACTAAAATTTTACCAAGCTGTAAAACAGGATCAATTTTCTTTGTTGACATTGAAAGGTAAAGAGAATTTTGTTTCTTCTAGAGTAGTGTGTACACTTAATTATTTGTTTTATTAACAACTAATGATGAGAGTAACATTGCCAATTATTTGGAAAATCACAATGATAAATTACTCAAGACTTAAAAAGTCACAATTTCGACTAAAAACACAATAAGCCTCAAGTAGATACACATTTCACAATGAAACAATCTTTACAAAACTACTTTTCCAAATTACTTTAATCGGTTTTGAAAGATTTACCTGATTGCACATTTCAATATCATTTAAATGATTAACATTATGCACCCTTATGGTGGATATTTTTTGTTGTAAATATCTAAAAATTTGATCACGAATTTTACTCTGTGCATAAATAAAAGATCAGAGCACAAATACATAAGTAGTAAATTACTGCCTTAGTATATTTTTAATGCTATTTTGGTCATATCTTATTTGGCATAAAAATCACACATTCAGAAAGTTGAATTTAACTCAATCAAAATATTTTCAATAAATTCTCATTTTATCAAATGTTAAGCTTATTCAACAAATAAAAATGAGCTGCCATTTGTAAAGAATTATTATTGTCACTGCGGGCATTAAATAATAAAATTTTAGACTGTATAATTTCTTCCTAAAATGATTAAATCGATAAGAATGTAACATCATTAAATAATTATAACCTACAAAGTATTAAATAAAAAATGTCAACACGCACATTACCAGCAGCAACAACTGATGAGATGTTATGTAGTCTTATTCTTGTATCCTTTACAAGAAAAGAAATAGGTTGAGATACATCAAGCCACATTTTAAGGTCTTTAATGTAATTCTTCATGAGCAATACATAACCTTTCCACAGTACAGTTAAAGTTTTAATATCAAGACTGATCAATAACTCTCCACTTCGAGCCATAATTTCCATAACTGCAAATAAGTACAAATACAAATTTAAAAATCTACAGCAACATTTAAAAAAAATATATTTTCAAACATATGCTCAATGGTCAATTTCATTTTGTACTGATACAAAAAAATCTCCGCAACAATGTTCTCAGATTCTGGATAAGAGTGTAAATTGCATTCCTTAGTAATAGACGATTCCAGAGAACCATTAAATAGTAAGAAAATTGTCTCAAGAGAACAGCATTCTGGAAATAGAGAATGAGAAGTATGAAATGAATGTCAACAGCTGAAGCCTCATCTAATAAACAAGTTACCATAAATTGCCAAAATTAAACAGCGATAGGTATAAATTCATTATATGATATTTAATTATTAAATTTAATTACTAAACCACATTGAATATGTTTGAAATTATTGGAATACAAGCCAAAACAATAATTTTATTGAGTTTTAAAAGTAAAAATACTGATCATCCACTGAAACACTCTTTCACTATACTATGATATTTCATTGTTTCTTATTGTTATCACTCATTGAACAATATTAATATTGTTATCACTCACTGAATATTTTCTTTAAGTATTTACACACAAAATGATTTACAGCCAAGCCTTCCTTCTCTGCCTAGTAATGTGCAATAACAAGTCAGGCTTTCCTCACATAAACATAGTTTTTTTAGACCTTCAGTAAATTCATTGCTTTTAAAATCAATAAAAATAATCATAAAATTTAAAAATTATTTACCTTATATTTCCATAAGGTTACATAGGTTTGCAATTAAAAACGTGAGATGAATTATAATTTTGGGGTCAAATTGTTTCAGATGATATGGAATCTTCCTGAGATATTCTACACAATACATAAGGCAAATTTTGTACTTTCTTCAATCTTTTTTTATAATGAAAACTAAATGTTGCTGTTCATATTGAGGCTCTAATGAAGTCCCACAAACATACAAATAACATCCAATAATGAAAAACACATTTAACTGAAAACAGCAATTTTTTAAAAAATTATTTAATATTTCAAGTAATAATAATAACAAAATTTGTTTAAATCATATTTAGGATATTCAGTAAAGATTATTGGTTCCATTCAAAAATAATGGGTTTTCCATTCAACTTAGATTAATATCACAACATGCTAAAGTACGAACAGAATAAAAAAAAATAATAATTGTGCTTTTGTATTTTATTAGGTTCAACCTGATTCAGTTTCTTGCCATTGTTTTCAATCAATTTGTCAAAATAATTATTCAAACATGACATATATTTAAAAAGAAAAAATCAATACACCATTACACAAAACAAAGATTAACAGAAAAAACGAGAATGAAATTATAACTTATATACAACAATAAAAAAACAATGAAGTACTTTTGTTAATAAATAAATTAATAAATTATACAAAGTATACAAAAAAATTAAAGGTTAGTTTCCTTAATTACTACTTTAATTTACAACTGATGTAAGTAAATAATACCACCTTAACCAAGAACAAAAATATATACTTCTTTTTCCATAAAGATCACAGATGATAAATTTTTTTCTCAAACATTAAATATAATTATTTAATAATGTCTTTACAAACTGCACTTGTAGAAACATAAGTTTATTTTTGAGGCCTACCAGTTCTGAGAAAGAGTTAATTGGGCTGATCACAAAAAAACTTAATCTTTTGAAACTTTTGTGACTGCACAAATCACAAAAAAAAACTTAATCATGCAAATAGAATGAAATGTAATTGTAACTTTAACTGGTATCAGAACTGTAATTGTAATTGTACCTTTTAACTGGTACAGATGAGCCGTGTAAAAGAACCTCTAAGAAAAACATAATGGTTCCTGATCAAGCTATGTTTACAGCAGGGAAGTGTATAGTTTCCAATATCATTCATATTAGTAGCAAATAGAATATATAAATAAGTAAAAAAGAGAAAATGTTCGTTCAGAGTAAAACAGCAACAGGGATGTTGTTTGCATATGATACTGAATTTTAGAAAGAAAAGGAAAATGAGGTTCAAAAGGAACTTCAATAATAGTAATGTATTGATTAAGACGAGGTTGAAAATCAACAAAAAAAGAGTAAAATAATGTTTCAATCATGTTATGGTGTGAAGAGAGTTATGCAGTTAATGGTAATTAAAAAAGATAAAGGAATCTACCCAGATTCCTTTACCTGGGAACAGCATTTGCTAATGACAAATCAGAAAAGGAATTGGAATTAGAAAGGAAGTACTCAACGTTTTTGAGAATTTCTAGTTTTTACCAGTGTAAGAGGTCTAGTGTGGATGAATAATCTTTGCTCTTTACGGTAAACAGCAAAGACGATTTCTATTAAACTTATTATTGTTCAAACCTCACATATGCTGTGGAAATAAAAGTACAGAAGGAACAAGAAAGAAGGAAAATGCAAGTACAGATACTAAAAAAAGCTCACTTTGATAAGTATTATAATACATTGACATAAATGTAGGAATTCATTTTATCTACTTCTATTTTTTCTGTCTTATGGAGGTTATTTTATTAGGATATACCTAAGTAAAGAGAAAATTTTTAAATGCAAATGAAAATGATCAGAATATCTTTTGGCATTTTATTAAGTAATCAAACTCCTCAGCTACTTGCCAAGAACTGTTAATAAAAAATAATTTATTTGCTTTATCTTCTCTGTATATTAATAAATTGATTTTTGTTTAATAAAAAAAAAAATGAAATTTTTATAAAATATATGTCAACCAATACATAATCATCAATACGTAAGGAATACTACAATATCCTTTGCATAGATCTGCTGCTTTCAAAGAAATTTCCATTTAGTTGGATATCAGTAGGTTTCCAATAATTTTAAGGAAAGTACTAAATTTAAATCTGATCTTAAGTAGCCAACTGAAAAGAAAATTACAATTCTGATGATTTTTTTCAAAATTTCCTTGAATTTTTTTGCTGAGATGATACTCTTATTTTTATTTTTTTTAAGATACCTGGCTAATTATTAATTATTGTGGTATATCTTTGCTTCATGTTTGTGTTTAATCGTATTTTTGTAACAGAATTTTATCATTTAAAAGTACAAACTGATCAAAAACTGTTGACAAATAGATCAATGGATCTTAATTTTTAATTTGAATACCAACCACAGGAGCCAATAGATAGTGATTAATTTTATGCTATATGTAAATTAAATTTGTTGATATTCTTTTTTTCTTACTGCTAGTATATTTTTATTTTATATTTAACTAACTGATCTTTGGATAATTTCAACTGTTATGATTTGTTTTATTTTCTGTATGAAACCATAAATTTGACTAATGATTACATAAAGTAATATTATCAAATATTAAAATTTAACATTAAATTTATTTACAACTGTGCATTGATCTTAAATTGTATATGAGATATTATAATTTCAATCAGCACATGCTGAATTGTTGAATGCTATGTAATCCTAACAAAATAAATAAACAGAAAAAAAAATTTCTGTGAAGTAAACCTGGAAAAACAAGACAGAATTAGAATGAATCATTACAGAAATGGTTTTTGAAGAGTAATAAGCAGAAATGTATATGAATGGGAACAGATGAAATATGTATGATAAATAGCAAAATAAGTACTTACCTTCAACCAGAATATCCAACTCATTCTGCAATGTACAATTAAATGTAATCGATTCATTTAAAAATGATAAATAATTTACTTGTACTTCATGAGCCACTCGAAATACTGACATCAATAAACTGCTCATAGCGATAAATAAATTTCCATAAATAGACTGACTGCAAGAATTACAGAAATATGTATTTTAATTGATAAACACTATGCTAATACAAAATATACATATTAGGGCACTAATATTTCATCATTCGAATACTAGTCAGAAAGTTTTACATATATGTTCATAATAAAATTCAAAATTTCAAAACAGAAAACAATTTTGAAAAAGTGACATATTAAATGAATGTTTTAATGCACTTTCAGAATTTAATACCAACTGAAGATATGGATACCACGAAAATCAATTACAATATTTCATATAATATTAAATTTTATTAACACAGTGGTCAGTATTTTAATGAATTTGAATTTTCAAAAAAAAGGAAAAAAAAATATATATAAATATAAAAATCTAGAAAACGATAATTGGCTGATGTTTCTTACTGTGTTCCCAGTAAGATATCAGACAAAATTGTCTCATCAATACAAAAATATTTATCTCACATTGAAATTTTTAAGGACATAATTCATCCAAAATATTGGAAAAAAAATTCTGTATGATTATCATAAATTACTATCATCAAAATTCAAAAGGAATACAGTTTAAAATTCATTAAATTTTTTTTTTTGCATTACTATAAAAAGAACCACACTTAATCTTAATGTGGTGTTCTAAGCAATTCATTTTACAAAGTAGTAAAACATGCCCGATCAAAATTAATCATAAACTTGCGTAAATTGTAATTTCAATAAAGTTTACTCATCTGTCCATCAGATATGAACTGAGCTGTGTGAATGCCAGATTTCGAATTTGGAATATCAGTGGGTGAATAGTATATAATCTTGTCTCACAGCTCAGAACAAGTAATTAACAGGAAATGGCTAATGATCCACAAGGGAGATACAATACCATTAAAATTAAAATTTATGGACAGTTATTATTGACAGTAGAATTTATTAGTTTTATTTAAGTTTACTGATAGATTTATTGATGATTACATCTCGAGTAATCATGTAATCATACAACTATCAATAATGTGCATATCGTGTACCTGCCATATCTTTTTGAAAACTATAACCTTTTATCTATAAATAATAAGTTCTCGGTAATGCACATTTTTGCGAACAAGATATAAAGCTTTTATAAAAAAAAAAATAGGTGAAGGATATTTTGTCAAAAAGTAAATTAACTACACATAATATCATTTAATTTAATACTTGTTTTCCATTAGACAGAGAGATAATCCTTGAGATCATGTTATTTTTTTAATGATTTGATTACTAATCTTTAATTTTATTCAGTTAAGCATTTTTATTTTTTTTATTTTTAATACCGATGGAGAAAAATGTACAGCTGTTTCAATTGTAGATTCTCATAATAAAGTTATACTTTACTATTAGTTAGAAATTCTGCATTTATAATTCATATTTCACCTCCTAACAACTTTTAACAACTAACTGTCTTTGATAGAGTTCTCTATAATCAAACAAAAAATTTCTTTAATGGTTAAAGATAACAAAGTCATATTTGAAAATTTGATTGCTCTTCAGTTGTATAAGATCAATGTTTATTATCAAGATGAAAAAAACTATTAAAAAACATACATACATTAGAAATTAAAAAACTCAAATTTCAGCCTTTTCCAACTCTTCCTCAATCTCCCTTCTGATGTGGCTTCCCAATACTCTCTTAAACAACTTTGCCATATGTGGAAGTAGTGTAATACCACTGTAATTACTGCAGAACTCGTCCTCTTTTTTAAGTGTGAGCTTCATCATCTCTGCTTACCTCATCAATTCCTGGATTTTGCCTCCTTTCATTTTTCTTAACGCATCCTCTACCTCCTTCATCATTATGTAACACGCTTCTTCTGTCCCCGCTTCCCTCACCACTGTCCTGTCCTTTTGGGCCAATCTGGTTAAGGGGTTCACTAAAATATTCTTTCCATCTACAAGTATTTCTTTCTCCTTTACTATCCCGTGTCCTAGATTATTCTAATTAAACCTTGTATTTTCTCTCAGTTTTCTTTTCCTATTAATTACACCAGAAAACATTTTCTTATTCCCTTATGAATACCTTTCCAGCACTTCTGTGAACTCTTTCCAACATTTGTTCCTCTCTTTGTTTACAACTTTCTTACTTTCCCTTTTAGCTTCCTTATATTTATCAGCCTTCATTCTTATGGTTTTGTCCCTTATATTTTTATCTGTCTTCATTCTTATAGCTTTGTCTCCATGCTTTGTTTCTTCCGTGCTATTTTCTTCTTTTAACTGCTGTCCTTACATTATCATTCCATAATTTTGTTCCTTTCCCGCTGCTTCTACCACATACCTGGTCTGCTACACCCACCAAAGGTCTTGAAGCATTTCCACTCTCCCACCACCTCTTTTATTTCTCCTTTAGGTAAGCATTCCTTTATCCCTCCTTTAAATTCTTCCCTGATCTTGTTTCCTTTCAATTTTCACACTTTAATTTTTCTTTCCCTCATAACCTTCACGCTGGGAATATTTGTAAATTAAGTTTACCCATTACACTCTATAGTCTCCTCCAACCACAATTTCTTCAGTCACCACCCGTATATCTATCAGCTTATCTAAAACATAGTCAATTACCAATTTTGTTCTCTCTCCCTATCTGTATCTAATAATCTTCTTTCTATTATTTTTATCAAACCGCTGTGAAGTTATTCTGTTACATCTTAAGTTATTAATAACAGTAAATATACTAAATTTTATCAAAATCTGAGGTGGTGGGTTACGTGACATGTGGGATGATTTCACATGAAATGACCCTAAATAAATAATACCGTCTGAAAGTAAATCAAAACCTCTAAGAAAAAAATAGAGAACAAAAAAGACCTTAAACATGGCTCTGAACTGTAATTCCAAAGAATCGCACCATTTCTTCACCGGAATCAAGCATAAATGCATATAATTAAACTCCACCAAGCTCTGTGACAAAGTAGTACAATCTCAGCATTTCATTCGTAAGGGTTCAACCTCAAACCCTCTGATCAGGTACGGCATTTTTCAAATGCTACAAAATTTTTGTTCCACATTCCCACACGCAAGCTTCAAGCTTAATGGCAATCATTAAAAAAAAATCATAATTTTTCTACAAAAAAATTGATTACACTTTCTCTTCAAACCTTACTAATACATAGTTATCCTTTATTACCAAAAATTATGAATTCTCATTCAAACAATGAGTTGCAACTACAGATGAAACTAAAACAGAATTATACAAAATACACGTTTCAGCTTGACTCCTGAAGTTAAAACATAATTGTAAGAACAGTACCATCATGCAAGAGACAACTTTCATAAGTTACAAGTCTGACAAAAAAATAATAAATTTGAAAACTTTTTGATCACAACTCAAGTAAAACTAATAAATAAAAAAATAAATAAATACCTTATTTGACAGTGCTTAAAAGTTTCAAAAAGTATAACAGCAATATTTACTAAAATACTGTATACATGATCAACCTTCTTCAGTTTATTAATTTCAGTTACTTTTGTTAGCAAATTCTTCATACAATGAAATAACTCTAAATTTATCTGAAAAAAAAACCCACAGGATAAAAGCATCAATAATTAAACATTTATGTCAATTTACTCATTACCATAATCACCAAAACAAATTATTAAACTTTACATCCTTGCTGTACGCATTTGGGGCTGGGGCTATACTTAATTATAGATAAACATCTTAAAAATTGATATGATAAAAATTTAATCATTCTTAGATAAATAAAAGATTCTTATTCATATAGAAAATAATGGATGCCAGAAAAATGTTCGCAATAAAACATCCTTGTAAAAAAGCAAACTATTACTAAAAATCTTATAAGTCAGAAAAATGCTAACAGCAAATGCAAAACAAAAAAAATATATTATGCTTAATATAATCATTCAGCCTTAAGAAACCACATACTGGAATCTTGGTTAATACAAATTGTCATCTAAAACTATTGCATGTGAATACAATATTTAGTTAGGATTAACAAACACTTCACTGAAAAATCACTTCAAGTATTAATTTTTCAGTTCATGGGTATTTAATAATGCTGAATCTTGTTCGTTAATTATAAATAATGTATTAGAACAGTTAAATATAAACCGCACTTTTGTTTTTAACATTTATTAGTACAGAATAAAAATACAGAACATAATTGTTTTTTTACATATTCTCCCTGAAATTCTACACATTTTTCCCTAACATTTGGGAGTTTGTGGATCCCTTCTTCATAAAAAGTTTAAGGGTGAGTCATGAACAAATTGCACACCAACTGTTCTACTTCATTGTCATTGGAATCAATTTCCTTCCAGTGCCGACTTCAATGGACCAAAAAAACAAAATTGCAAGGAGATAAATTTGGACTGCATGGAGGATGTTCTAAACTTTCCCAATAAAATTTGTCCAGTTATCTCCACATACTAATAACTTTGTGAGGCCTGGAATTGTCGTGAAGAAGAATCACATCT
Organism: Lycorma delicatula; assembly: GCF_047948215.1. Taxonomy (NCBI): domain Eukaryota; kingdom Metazoa; phylum Arthropoda; class Insecta; order Hemiptera; family Fulgoridae; genus Lycorma; species Lycorma delicatula. The sequence continues at coordinate 107,090,774 of NC_134462.1, forward strand.
CTCATCAGTTGATGATGCCTTTGGTTGCTACTATTTCAACTTTTGTTGCTTTTATTTCAACTTAGCAGTGTAGTTATAAATACACAAATGATCTCATGTGACTATTCAATGCAAAAAATTATTTCCCTCTTGTCAAAATTGATTCAAGAGCTTTTTTCCAATTTCCTGTCAGGCCTGTTACTGATTTCAGGTCAAAGTTTTGGAACCCACCTTGCACAGACTGTGAAACCCAAAGTGCTTCGATAATAGAACGGACACTTCCATGACTGATACCTACTTTCAAAGCAATTTCATTAGGTATTGATCATCTTGTCATCCATCACACTTGTCCTTAACACAACTCTCATTTTCTACAGCATCACATCCTCTTTTAAGTTAATTGGCCCAGTCATAGGCTCAAATACATGACAACATTATATTCACAAACTGTGCATGCAGTCTAATCGAAATTTCAGAGGGTCTGACACCCTCAATCATGAGAAACTTCACAACAATGCCAAGGCAGCTTCAGGGTACATTCCCTTCCACACATCTCTAATGGTAATATCCCTCCAACCTAGACCGCTCAAGATCACACATAAGCCATGAAGACAAAGTTTGGTTTATATCTGATGGACCCTTGTACTGAACTTTCAACATTATATCACACTACTAACAAGGATTTGTTGCATACTGAAGACATCACTATAGGAGACTACTGAAAAACAGTTTCTTTACAACTGTTGGTCAGGAATTACATTTTTTTAAACAGTTTTTTGAATGGTAGTTTTATTTGATTATCATAACTTCATATATAAAAATATTCTTCTACATATTGAACCTTCTGAAAATTTCACCGTGAGTTATGTATTGTATTCTTTTTCATTCTAAAATTCAATCTTTTTCTTAAATTTTGTGGATTTATACACAATATTCTTTTTTCTTAAAAGAATATTGTGGATAAATTTATTCCAAGACAATCCTTATTATTCAATAAATACACAAATATATGTATTAATTTATACATACATATATATAAAAATATTCGGACCAAATTACACATTAAAATTTAAATTAAAAATCCTATACTATACATAAGATCTAAAATTTGAAATTGTTAAAATATGTTTTACCAAATTAAAATCAAAACAGAAATTAAAACCAAAAATGTTTAAATACAAAAATTTGTTTAAATTTAAATTAAAATTGCATATATATAAAAAAATATTAAGTCATTTAATAAAATTAAATTAAAAAGTCAAAATTAAAATCAACAATAATCCATGTGGACTAGCTATACAAAGTTATGTGACTGTACAGAATTCAATTATATTTGATAAATTATATAGAGCAACTGATGATGCGAGGGACTCGCAAAAGCACCCTTGTTTAAATTATGGAATAAGGTAGGTGTCATCCTATTTTATTTTATTATTGTGTACTTAGGTTGATCGGATTGATATGATTTGTATAGTGAAGAGGAATGATTCTTAAAATGAAATAATTTTAGTAAAATAAAATATATATATATATACACACAGGTGATTCAAGAGGAAAGGAAAATAATTTGGAAATCTACAATCATTCCCAAATAAGCTTGAAGTAAGGAAAAAAGCACATACAAATATATGTCCAAAAATGCTTTATTATAGAGTTAAGGCTAGCAAAAAATTTTAGTTCCCCGGTGAAGAGAGGTCATACTGAAATTTTTAATGAAATACAAAACGGGTAAAATTGATGGTTTCTTATGTTTTTTGAGCTGAAAATCTCATAAAAAAGGTCTCAGAACTGTATCTACAATAGTTTTTGTGATAGCCAATGGATTCAGCAGAAGCTCTCACTTGTACCAGTCTGGAAGTCACCTACAGGGCACTCACGGAAACTGAACAGACAAGTGTCGAAATGTTGGGCTAATTATATAAGGCCTTATTTATAACACACAGATCTGTAACAAAAACACTGATGATGCTCAGAAGACCAAACCTGTATGTTCTATTACCAACCACAAAAGCACAAAGAGAATTATCATATTTAGAGCCATCTGTAAAAACTTACAGCATCAGTACTCAAACTATTCTACAATATTATAATTTTTTTCTTGTACGATAACTGGATTCATGTTTTTTTTTTTTATATCAATAAAGACTAAAGCAATAATCTACAAAAGAAGGCCGCCAGGGGGGAGGGGGGAAAACACTGAGTAACAATAAGAACTGGAGATAATTGCCATTTTGATTCAAGAAACATTCATTTTTTATAAGAAAAGGTAATGTATTCTGAAACATAGTGGAGCAGAACTAAGCTGTTGCTGATATCAATTAAGATGTGGGTTGGAGAACACTGCATCATAGTATAATGTGAGCTACATAGGACCAGATCATTTGGTTTTGTCTATACCAAAGAGATGGCTCACCATTGTTCACCAGAAGACCTACTATGAGGCTTGAACAAAACACAACTATAGCAACACAGATGTGGCAAGATAAATGAATGATAAACAACATTGAGCATCCTAAGAGCAGTGGTTCATGTATACAAATAAGCCATGCACAGCCATAGTCCAAGCAAGAATAGATCAGAGCTTGGTAGAAGCGCAATTAGCATACTCGATCAGCTCCCCAACACGTTAGATAAAACTCTCAGCATGTCTAGCATATTCAAACATTTTACCTTCAGCTCCTATAAATGCATTATCCATGTCAGTTGTTGGTCAAACCACAATCCTAAAAATTTAACCTGTGCTGCGTGGTTCAATTGGTTCATCAAATAAAAACAGTTGAGTCAACATGTTCTGTTAACCGGGAAAAATGAATTTTGTTTTCTCCAAGGAAAAGATGAATCCAGTTGTTTTGCACCACAACTGTAAATTACTGTGTTTTGGAGCAGCCTCTCGGTAGTAACTAGTTCTACAAGCAACGAAGATTGAAAAATCATCAACAAATAATGAACACATAATGGGTTTCCACATGTAGTTTACTATAGCATTTATGGCTACAAAAACAAGATACTACTTAGAACACTTCTCTGCAGTATTCAGTTTTCTAATGTGAAGTTGTCAGATACCATTGTTCCAACCCAAACTCGAAAGGAGTGGCTACTAAGGAAACCTTTGATGAATACAACTAAATGCCCCAGTATTCCCAATTCTCGCAGTCCATTTAGGATCCCTCTTCTCCAAACCATATTGTATGCCTTTCACATTTGAAAAAAACAGCAACCAGGCATTGGCAAAATAGAAAGACACTTTGGATAAGATTCCACAGCAACTACATGGTCAATGAATGATCTACCTTGGTAAAAGGCATATTGTTCAGGGACAATTAAGACATTCTTTCAAGGTATCACACAAGACAATTCGTTCCATCAATTTTCAGAGCGTATTGTCCAGGAGATAGAACATAACTTAAAGAATATGACTACATGAATTATAACTTAAAGAACATGACTTATCTTTACCAGGTATCAGTGCGGGAATCACCAATACTCTGACCAAGAATCTGGAAAAATCTGGTCAGAAAATAACTTTGTAAACAAACAAAAGATGTCATAATGCAGTATCCAAGAGGTGAGACATCATTCACACCCTGATATTACCATTTCCAGGAAAAGTGTCAAGAGAATTGGCATACTTTAGCTCATCAGAAGAAAAAGGTGCGATTAATTAATTTTGCCTCCAATAACAAATGGGATACTTTCTACCTCCAACTTACACCTCATAAACTCAGGACAATATGATTATGTAAGGGAAACTGACACAAAAATATTCATCACACCAATTGGTTAGGTACGAGGATGCCATTGTTTTCCAATCCAACTGGAAGTGGAGACTGTCATGATTCACACATGATCTGAACTTTTCTCTATACAGCCAAAAATGGAGTTGTCCGAGACGTGATATTGATGTAATTAAGCCATGATTTTCATTTAGCACACTGAAACTCACAACGGCAAGCAACTCTCACATTCTGGAAGGAGCAAAGCAATTCTGTCGTAGGCCTTCAATTAAAATTATGTAAAGCCCTACAACAATCCCTCAGTACACTTTTGCAGTTTTCATCCCACCAAGGGACAACAGGCCACCTTGACTTTCCAGATGTTAGAGGAATAAATTCAACCCACAGGGTTAGTCTAATGGTGAACTCACGGAAAATCAGCTGATTTCTAAGGTTCAAGTCTTAGTAAAGGCAGTTACTTTTATATGGATCTGAATACTAGATCAACAATACTGGTGTTCTTAAGAGGTTAAGTTTTAATTAATCACACATCTCAGCAATGGTTGACCTAAGACTATAAAACTAAACTTCATTCACATTCAAACATATCAGTAGTACGGAAATGGGGGTACGACAACCGGAAATAACGTCATCCAAAATGGCAAACAAAATAGCAGTGGTCGGCCATCTTGGATTGTGACGTCAATGGCGCCGTAGCCCGCAGTCTTTACAACCTGTTTTTAGGACGTTCCTCGAAGATTATCCTGGTCGTCGAGGCGACGATGACAAGGTTCTGCGCGTGTGTTTGCGTGCGAGCGTCAGCGGAGCGTCGTAGACAAGATGTTTACCGTGCGGGATGCGGCGCTCGACTGACGAACCGTCCGGCCTACGCATGACTCTTTTTTTCCTTATAAACAGGAAATCAGAAATAAATTGTTATTTTTCCAGGAAACAGCTGCTTATCAACTACACGAACATGTTTTATTATCACCCCTCACATCCGCTCGACTCCGATAAACAGAAATAATAATCTTTTCCTTATAAAACAAAAAAACACCTGCTTATCTATTGACCAAACACATCCACTCAATTTTTAACAACCACTTTTCCTTATACATAAGTAAATGATTAAGAAATTAAGTTGGATACTATAAAATTAACTCCGAACAGAGAAAGAGAGTTTCGTTTTCTGTGTATAAAAAATGTACGTACGAAATGACCGACTACAAACACCTTGCTTTCGTGCCGCCGTAGCCCGGCAGTGTTGCCCTCGATTTATTTTTTGTCAGTGTTGCCAACTTGGTTATATATTTTGTATTAAATTATTGAAGTAATATTTCAAAGGTTGATAGCACTGTTGAACAGCTGTTGTGTAGCGGTCGGTTTGAATTAAATAAATATGATACCAACCTTTGAAATATTATTTCAATAATTTAATACATATATATAGTTGTGAAAATGTAATATATTATGTGTGTGTGTGTGTGTGAACAAAAATTTAGACGTACCTAAAGGATGATCCTGATCGTCGTGGCTGTTGCACCGGGAGGCGTAACCCGCCTCTCAAGAACCCGGACGTGGATGCAGCTGCGTGTTTGTGTGTGTGTTGACGTAGCGGCGCGGAGTTGTTGACAGTGCGAGGTAAGCCGCGCGACTGAAGAACAGCTGACGAACATGGCCAAAGGATAAGCATCCTATATTGAACGTCCGTTAGTGGTAGGGGCAAAAGCGTCACACCCTACCGACTAATCACAGTGCGGTTAATTCTGCTTATCAACCGCACGAGCATGTTTCGACCTGCTTATCTATTGCCCACACATCCGCTCAATTTTTACACAACTATTTTTCATTATACATATTATCGGTTCACAAAAAAATAGTTGTTAAAACTTCAGCGGATGTGATTGGTGATAGACGTTTCCTGTTTTAAAGAAAAAAAAACGATTTATTTCTGTTTTCCTGTTTACAAGGAAAAAATAGTTGTTAAAACCTGAACAGATAAGCAGGTCAAAACATGATTGAGTGGTTATTTAGCGATATCATAAGGAAAATAATAACGATTTATATTTACTTGTTCGTTGACAAGCGGATGTACCGGGAGTATAAATAGCCACTCGTATCCGTGCTATAATCATTCTAACAGCAGCTCTTGTAATAGAAACGTCATCATGACTGACGGTTTTTTTTTTGTCTTCAGTCATTTGACTGGTTTGATGCAGCTCTCCAAGATTCCCTATCTAGTGCTAGTCGTTTCATTTCAGTATACCCTCTACATCCTACATCCCTAACAATTTGTTTTACATATTCCAAACGTGGCCTGCCTACACAATTTTTTCCTTCTACCTGACCCTCTAATATTAAAGCGACTATTCCAGGATGTCTTAGTATGTGGCCTATAAGTCTGTCTCTTCTTTTAACTATATTTTTCCAAATGCTTCTTTCTTCATCTATTTGCCTCAATACCTCTTCATTTGTCACTTTATCCACCCATCTGATTTTTAACATTCTCCTATAGCACATTTCAAAAGCTTCTAATCTTTTCTTCTCAGATACTCCGATTGTCCAAGTTTCACTTCCATATAAAGCAACACTCTAAACATATACTTTCAAAAATCTTTTCCTGACATTTAAATTAATTTTTGATGTAAACAAATTATATTTCTTACTGAAGGCTCGTTTCGCTTGTGCTATTCGGCATTTTATATCGCTCCTGCTTCGTCCTTCTTTAGTAATTCTACTTCCCAAATAACAAAATTCTTCTACCTGCATAATCTTTTCTCCTCCTATTTTCACATTGAGTGGTCCATCTTTGTTATTTCTACTACATTTCATTACTTTTGTTGACTGACGGTTACAGAAAAAAATTTGTCCATCAGTTAAACACGATGACCGTACACCAGAATCTGGATACAAAGAGCGTCAGCGAATTGACAATCGACAAACCGTACAACATACTGACCGCAAGTATGGTGGACACACGATATGGGAAAAGTATGGTTTGCACAGTCCAAGGTCAGGACGAAGAAATGCTTAAGGTATTTTTACCTAAACGATTCGCCAAAAGTGTTGAAGACTTGAATGCCATCATTGAGATGAAGTTGAAGCTGGTGTTCAAAGGGCGAATTGGAAGCATGTTTCATGTGGTGTTTGAATAAACATTACAGTGAACAAGTAAGATGTAAATAATCCTTTTAAGGACTACAACACATTACTCAATCAACACAAAAAATACACATACATACACAAAACAAAAAACACTTTAAACCCCCATTCAATAAAAACTGCAACTATTGTTTTTTTAAATGATTTCTTTTAATGAAAGCAAGAAAGAAAACAATATTTAATTACATTTATTGAATGCAGGTTCCCAGGCCCGCGACATGATGTGGTAATAGATTTATCTACTATCAAATTATGTTGCAAATGGTGAGGAGAGTTTAATACATTGTTCTATTTTTTTTAAATGTTTCAGAATGATGCTGTCAGGATATCAGATGATTTTTCCCGCGTCGTGGGGTGGGAAGACGGTGACGTTCTGATTGGTAGAGAGAGTAAAACGCGGTAGGTGTGGTGGAGAGCAACATATAACAACAGTGTAACCGGGTGAAGTAGTTTAGTCTTTGAGAGTGTAAATATCATGGTTCCTGTTAGAGAAGATGTGCGCGTACGTGTTGGTGATCAACGTCTGACGCCTATGTGTTTTAAATTAAAACAGTTACGTATACGTTATCGATTTATCTGAACACGATTTCGATAAAAACGGTGATAACCTATTGCTGAACATAATTTTCAATAATGATAGTGATTTCGGATGCGGACGAAAATATTATTGCGAATTTGAATGTGGTGATAAAGCTATCACACTTATTGGCAGTAAAGAAGTGCTATTTTCCGGATTCTACGGTGACGATGGTAACGTAAAGGCGTTAAAATTAAATCATTCGTCGAATATGAATTTGGATACGAAGGTGTTACACGATCTCAATACGTCTCATAGAAAAGACAACGTACTCGCTGTAAAAGTGTATGTTGCAAATGAAAAAAGAAGAGTAACTTCTACGGACGGAGAACTTTTCTTCAGGGCCCGCGATGAGGTAATTGTTCTAACAACTTTTACTTTCTTTTCTTGTTCAGCCTCCGGTAACTACCGTTTAGATAATACTTGAGAGGATGATATGTATGAGTGTGAATGAAGCGTAGTCTTGTACATTCTCAGTTTGACCATACCTGAGTTGTGTGGTTAATTGAAACCCAACCACCAAAGAACACCGGTATCCAAGATCTAGTATTCAAATCCGTGTAAAAATAGCTGGCTTTACTGGGATTTGAACGTTGGAACTCTCGACTTCCAAATCAGCTGATTTGGGAAGACGCGTTCACCACTAGACCAACCCGGTGGGTTAGATTGTTCTAACTGTGGTGATGATACCCAACCTCTCTTGGTGGCGTACGACACGGATGAAAATTCAGAAACCGATTACGTTAAAACCAATCGATATATGAGAGGACGTCATATCGTTTCTTTTTATTTATTTTATACAAGAATATGAAACGTAAACAAAAAGACGAAGAAGAGGATAAAGAAACCCGTCGTTCATCGAAACGAAGTTTTTTTAAATTTAAAGTTTTTCTTAAAAAAGTCCTTTTAAGAACTACAACACAGTACACAAATAAGACAAAATTACACACATACACAAAACAAAAACACTTTAAACTCCCCATACAATAAATCGTAACTAACTATTGTTTTAAAACTATATTTATTAACGTTTATTGTATGCAATGGTTCTAAGGCCCGTGACACGATATGATATTGGATTTATTCACTATCAATTGTGTTACAAATAGTGAGGAGAGTGTTTAACAAATTTTAGGTTTTTTTTTAAAAAAATGGGAGTGGTACGACAGACATATGCGTGCAAGTTTGCAATATTACGTTTATGTATGCGAAACATTATTTCTTTACTTCTTTACAAGAGCGTGATGTTATAAACGACAAACGCAGATGATTAGTAATGATAAACTTGCACAAGAAGGCGGGTATCGCATAGATAAATTAGAGTTACCTTTATTAAATGGGATTTTTTTATTTCACATAGATGTGCTTTCTTGTTCGAGTTTATCTTTCTTGTTCGAGTTTATCATAACTCATCATCTGCATTTGTCGTTCATAACATCCCGGTCTTGTAAAGAAGTATCATGAAGACGTTTCTTAAGATATACAGTCGAGTGTTTTGTGGACCTCTAGGGAAGAGATCACTCGTTAAAAAAAATCTTAATGGGCCGCGGTTGCTACCTCCTGGGTGGTGTGGAAATGCAACCATTTATTTTTTATTTACGTACATTTTTATACACAGAATAAAAGTCTCTTTATTTTTGTTCGGAGTAATTTTTAAATCTTTTGTATGAGTGTTTTGTAGGCCTACTAGGGCGTGTCAGTCGCACTCGAACTCCTACAGCATCAACATCGTTGGTTGTAATTCTCTGCAACTACCTACACACACATGTGTGTGTGTGTGTGTATGTGTGAGTGACCGATATGTATAAGGAAAAAATAGTTGTTAAAAATTGAGTGGATGTGTGTGGTCAGGTTTTTCCGTTTTATAGTTTAAATCGGACTCGAGCGGATGTGAGGGGTGAAAATAAAACATGTTCGTACAGTTGATAAGCAGCTGTTTCCTGTTCAAGAGTCACGCGTAGGCCGGACGGTTCGTCAATCGAGCGCCGCATCCCGCACGGGAAACATCTCTCTACGTCGCTCCGCTGACGCACGCACGCACGCAAACACCGCCTCCCGGTGCACGATCTACGACGAGAACCTCTCGAGCGGCCGACGCCGTCGCCTGGACGACCAGCATTATCCTCGAAGTACGTCTCACATCACCTCCCGGTGCACGAGCCACAACGAAGACCTCCAGCGGGGCGGGCGACGCCTCCTGGTCAAACGACTACGACGGCTCGGATCTTTTTCGAGGAACGTCCGCGTCGAGACGAAGACCAGGATCATCCTCGAGGAACGTCTTAAAAAACCAGGTTGGAAAGACTGCGGTCTACGGCGCCACCAACGTCACAATCCAAGATGGCCGAACACCATATTGTCCGCCATTTTCCAAGATGGCGGACGGCCGCCATCTTAGATGGCGTCATTTCCGGCGGCCGTACCCCCATTTCCGTACTACTCATATCATCCTCAGTCATCTTCTGAAGTAATTCCTTACGGTGGTTCCAGAGGCTAAACAGAAAAAGAGAGAGATAAATTTTCTTTCAAGTGTCAGGTCTGTAAACATGGCTACTTTGTGGATAGCACTACAACTCCGTCATATTGATAGAAGGAATCTTTGTATCCAATCCAATCCGCTTTCCTAACCATCCACCTGAATGGGTGACTCTGAAGCAAATCAACATTTCTGACCAATAACACAACATTAAAATAAATCAACATTTCTAATAACTAGACAGTAATCACTTCATAAGTTTTTGGACATGCGCCAAATAAGACATGGAAGTAGAGAAAATATATCTGATGAAGATGATATAAACGTTTAAAACCCATCAATCAACATGCGAAGATCTAAGTGCTGCCTTAATCAAGCAACTATAGTAGCTCTGGAAGTACATGATGATGAGCACCTGATAATGGTGAGCGTTGAAATTGCCAATTATTAGGTAGAGCAAAAGTCTGTGGTAACAGATTGGACAGATCATCCTCTCTGACACCAGAATTTGTTGCAAGGTAAAAATTGCAGATATTAATTTTAAGTGGTGCCAATACCTTCACTTCGCAGGGATGCTTGTAGCCAACTGAATTCACATAGCTAATGTCTTACTTCAGGAAAACATTACACATACCCACACACTCTACACTCATTTGAGATTTGATAGTCCCATCTCTTGCAAATGTAACCATGAAAAGACACTTAATCTTGGAGAAGAAGATAAGTTTCCTGCAGACACAATACCAAATCTACCAGTTAGTCTAATGGTGAATGCATCTACCCAAATCAGCTGATTAGGAAGTCGAGAGTTCCAGTGTTCAAGTACTAATAGAGACAGTTACTTTTATATGGATTTGAATACTAGATCGTGGATACCGGTGTTCTTTGGTGGTTGGGTTTCAAATAACCATACATCTCAGGAATGGTCGAACTGAGACTGTACAAGACTACACATCATCTGCACTCATACATATCATCCTCATTCATTCTCTGAAGTAATACCTGAACGGTAATTCTCGAAGGCTAAACAGGAACAAAAAAAAGAAAGAAAGACACAATACCAATGAACTTTCTTCCTTTAGTAGGATTTTGATATCCTCACAGTGAGAGTGGAGACCACAGACATTCTAATGAATAATATTTGTATTCATAAATATTACTTTTACTCTTGTACACATAAAACTCTGCTTGGAGATTATCAAATATAATCTGGTTTTTCATTTTGGTGTTTATAGCCTTTAGAAAGTAGAAAGCGCTTTGCTTCTTCAGGCATTTCACCTGCTACCATATCTTTGAAGAGACCTCGAGATGGTGATGGAGACTTGGAGGCCGAGATACCAGACCAGGCGTCGATTTTTTAATAGATCTCTTCATAGGAATCTTAGTAGTTTGCTGCGCAGTTGGTGCAGCAAAAATTCTATTTGGTGGTGTACTGACAAAGTGGTTTTTGGTAAACCGTGTCAGTCTTTCCACTAAAAATACCCTTCTTGCCTGTACTCTTAGCTCTAAAATAATAGCTGTAACAAGCTGTACAAGTAACTTGTTCAGATAACATCTGAACAAGCTGTTTTAATTCACTGCAAGATCTTCACTGTTGATTAACCGCACTTGCTGAAGCTTGTCTTGATGTAGCGGCTGCAAAAAACGTCTGGTTTAACCAGGTTCCAGGTCTTTTTTATTCTCTTCTAGGGAGTAGGTTCCTCCATTCCATTCTGTCGTTTCATATTCGCTTCACCGCTATAACACCCTGAGAATGAAGCAATCTCAGTAACATCGATCTACAAAAGGCACCAGCATATGATTACTCCGTGGCTGGTATTCAAGGATTTGTGGCATACCGCTCTTATGTTGATATCACCCGTATTGGTGACACGCAAGAGCGATCAACTCTGTTCATCACAAAATGTCTTGACCAGTATCAATCCATCTCTTAATTTCCTACCATTCTTTGGTGAATCACTTGAACCATTATTTCTTTATTGATCAGAAGGGCAAGACTTTTTGAAGGAGCCCCTTCTTGATTCTTTTGAAGACAACAAATCACATATTTTTATATTATGAACGGGATGCATCACCATTTAAACCATTATCTTCAATAGAATTTTTATCCCCATCAGAGAACGAGAGGTTTTTTCAGATGACATTGTGTGGTGGTTTTTTCTGGTGGACCACCACCAATCTTCATAGGAATTATTTTGAGACTAGTAATTTTGGCCCCAAGAATATCAGGGAAAAACAGTACCACCTCTGCAGAGCCCACACGTAGAAAGGCTAGAGCTAGATACAACTGCATTCACCCAGATGCCCTGAGAACATCGTTTGAGACTCACTACATAGGATGACTCTACATAGTCGCACATTGGCATGATAGTTTCCAGCTTTTTTTTTTAAACCTCCAGGTCCACAGTTAGGCATGCTTCAGAGGATGAGATGAATTATTTGTAGCATGTGTGAAAATGCCATGCCTGACCGGGATTCGAACCCGGGATCTCCAGATGAAATGCTGAGACGCTACCACTTGCGCCATGGAGGCTGGCAGTTTCCAGCTTGGGTTACAGTTGCATCACCACAGAGTGTAATTTGCATAGGATTTGTGGTGTAGCGTATGTGAATGATGTAAAAGGTTAAGCAACTCGAGGTATATATTAGTAAGAAAAGCTGCATAGGCTAGGGCGGTGAGGACACCAACCCTAAAGTTTTAAAGAATAAGATCTCCCATCGGGAGATGAAGCATACAAGCAAAAAGTACACATGTGATGAAATGATTGTTCGCATACTCAATGCAGTTGTCCTCAACAAGGAATACGAAGAGATCATTAGGTTGGCGACATAAAACGGAAACGAGTTGAAAAGATGTCATTAGTGGAATTTTCAAACATTTAGTGTAAATTAACCAGCGTGAGCTTTTTAAAATTAATAAAATAAAAAAATAATTATTGGAAGGTCTAAATTTATTGTACTAAAAACAGCTGTTTTTAATTCTTACAAATTCATAACATTTTTCTGTTAAGTTTTCTTCCATTTTGATTTCAATAATAAAGGCTGATTTTTTTTTCACAGATTTTATTTCATTAATTGTTTCAGATTTAAATTCTCTATAAGTTTTGATTATAAAATTTACTTATATCTTATTTATTTAACAACATTATTGAACCTCAAACCTAAAAAACTTGTTTTCATCACCGAACTTTTCTGTATTGCGTTTATCATGAAAACTACAGGAAAAACAGTTCTGGGACCTGTTTTATTTGATATTCCACGTCAAAAAAACATTACAAACAATGAAGTTTACCCCCTTTACAAAATGCCTTAAAAATTTCAGTATGACCTCATTTCACCCAAGAAACTGATATCTGGGTGAAATTGTTTGCTACCCATAATTCAATAACGAAGCGTTTCAGACATATTATGTTTGTATGAACTTTTTTTGGTACTTTTCAAGATGCCCACAGCCGATCTGTAGTTAGTCAGTCATATTATTTGTTAGATGGCGCCACTGAAAGGAGAAAATAAATTAAAATTATATTCTTAAATAAACTACAAGTGAGTGTAGGTTAAGTTTGGTCAGATTATAATTTTAATTATTTATATATATTTATTTATTTATAAACTGTACATGTATATTCAATTTATTATATAGTGCCACCTTAAATTTACGCAGGTGTTAAGTTCCAGAAAATTTCTACCTATAATGAAATCACATAAATTGAAACTCACATTTAATACAGAAATACATGTTACGTTCTTGTTAAGTTATACAGTAAATGGTATATGTAAATTGCTGTACTTTATTATTACATTGTAATAATTATTTATTATCATTGTATTATTTTAATGATATTACAGTACAATCTATGAATTTTAAAAGAAAAAATATGTACTATTTATTTATTTTCTCCTTTCAGTGGCACCATCTAACAACAAACTACAGCTAATTGGCTAACTACAGTTAATTGGCTAACTACAGATCGGCTGCGGGTATCTTCTTGAAAAGTACCCTTTTTTCTTTATTTCAAGCTCTAGAATCAGTTCCAAGTTATTCTCTTTTCCTCCTGAACCACCTGTACATATAAGAAAATACAGATACACTGCAAAATTTATAATCACATACCTTCAGCAATGATTCAATACTATTGTTTATCTCAAGTGGCTTTATATCACTCTTCAACAAATCCTCTATTTTTCTAAATACCTGGAAAAAACACAACAGTTATATTTCAATGAGTATTTAGTAATAGTTAATGGTATTCCCTTTGAATAAATAGGTTATTTAACTGCATAAGTATAAAATGAAATAATATAATTGATCAATGTTGTTCGATTATTAAAGTGATTTTAAGACTGATAACATTAACAATCATAACCATGAGTAATGCTACTGAAGAAGGTGCTGCTAATTACTCATAAAAGACTCTTTGAAGAAAGAATTCCATTTTGAAATTGTGTAATTTGATATTAGATAATTTTAAATTGCTATCAATGCTGATCATAAAATAAATTGCTGATCAATGAAATCACTGCATCAAATATGTTAATGAAATGCTAAAAAAAATTTTAATTCTTTTTTAAAATTGCAATATAACCTGTCACGAAAATGTTATATTATATTATACCCTTTCACTTTACTTACAAAGTTTAAATACTTTATTATAGGCTAGCATAAGATTACTTGCTAGAAATGTACTAATTACAAAAAATTACTAAATTAATCATTTTAAAAATTAACAACAAACATATTAAATGTTGAAACATACATATGACAGAAAATAACTAGACATCTTACCTCCAGATTCAAGCTCATATGAAACCTACAAATTGTAAATTACAATATTATACTTAGGGTTTCCTTTAAAAAATTTAGAATCACTTTTTAAGGTATAAAAATGAACTCTTGGGTCATTGTTTGGTCTGAAATACGCACAGGCACATATTTTGTAAATTAAAAGTACTTCCATCCATTTATATAAATTTTAGTGAAAAAGTTACACCTAAAATAATAATATCACCTTCGTATCAAATTATTACTTTTATCTGAAATCGAAACTTTTTTTTAAGAGGTAATTTCACTCAACACAGTGTACTTTGGCCTAAGAGAACCACTCATCATTGTCATTTCTAATAGATTACCATAAATGTATTTAAAATTACATTAAACACTCTTTTTAACAAAAGTAAAAAATAACAATGGTTGGTTTTTAAATAAAACACCTGAATTTTTTGGATCCTGATTAAATTAAAAGTACCAAATTTAATTTAAGAGAAATAATTTTTATTAATGAAATGAATGTTATGTTGCAGTGAATTAATCTGTTGGTGAAGTTGTTTTATGATATTAGAAAACATCTAAATAATAGCTGTTAAATTACTTTATTTTGCCAACTTTATTTTTAATTCATATGATTTACAATATTATTTCATATATGTAACTTTTAAATATTATGGACTTCCAACTATTTTCCAACCTATTTATTTATTGCAAGTTTTATATTTTGTAATACTTATATGAGCAAGCTGTTCCAGCAGTTTTACCTGGATCCTTCAGCACAAAAGCTGGAGCAGTTTCTTATTTTTAACACTTACATATAAACAGAATGCATAATACATATATACAGAATACATCCCTTACATAATTAAGCATCACTCTAATTAAAACATTTATTTATTGTGCTAACAGCCTACTAAGTTAGTTCAGTAATGTATCAAAATAGTAATTTTAATTTTTTGTAATTAAAATTAAAAAAATTAAATTAATAAAGAATTTCAGGTACCAAATTTAAATTAAGAGAAATGAGTATTATGTTTCAATGAATTAATTTCTCAATGAAATTTCTTTTGTGATATTAGAAAAAGGGGAATTTATTATGATATATGAAAAAGGGGAATTTCCGTCAGACTTCAAAAAAAGTGTTATAGTTATGATACCAAAGAAAGCAGGGGCAGAAAAATGTGAAGAATATAGAACAATTAGTTTAACTAGTCATGCATCAAAAATCTTAACTAGAATTTTATACAGAAGAATTGAGAGGAGAGTGGAAGAAGTGTTAGGAGAAGACCAATTTGGTTTCAGGAAAAGTATAGGGACAAGGGAAGCAATTTTAGGCCTCAGATTAATAGTAGAAGAAAGATTAAAGAAAAACAAACCAACATACTTGGCGTTTATAGACCTAGAAAAGGCTTTCGATAACATAGATTGGAATAAAATGTTCAGCATTTTTAAAAAATTAGGGTTCAAATACAGAGATAGAAGAACAATTGCTAACATGTACAGGAACCAAACAGCAACAATAACAATTGAAGAACATAAGAAAGAAGCCCTAATAAGAAAGGGAGTCCGACAAGGATGTTCCCTATCTCCGTTACTTTTTAATCTTTACATGGAACTAGCAGTTAATGATGTTAAAGAACAATTTAGATTCGGAGTAACAGTACAAGGTGAAAAGATAAAGATGCTACGATTTGCTGATGATATAGTAATTCTAGCCGAGAGTAAAAAGGATTTAGAAGAAACAATGAACGGCATAGATGAAGTCCTACGCAAGAACTATTGCATGAAAATAAACAAGAACAAAACAAAAGTAATGAAATGTAGTAGAAATAACAAAGATGGACCACTGAATGTGAAAATAGGAGGAGAAAAGATTATGGAGGTAGAAGAATTTTGTTATTTGGGAAGTAAAATTACTAAAGATGGACGAAGCAGGAGCGATATAAAATGCCGAATAGCACAAGCTAAACAAGCCTTCAGTAAGAAATATAATTTGTTTACATCAAAAATGAATTTAAATGTCAGGAAAAGATTTTTGAAAGTGTATGTTTGGAGTGTCGCTTTATATGGAAGTGAAACTTGGACAATCGGAGTATCTGAGAAGAAAAGATTAGAAGCTTTTGAAATGTGGTGCTATAGGAGAATGTTAAAAATCAGATGGGTGGATAAAGTGACAAATGAAGAGGTATTGCGGCAAATAGATGAAGAAAGAAGCATTTGGAAAAATATAGTTAAAAGAAGAGACAGACTTATAGGCCACATACTAAGGCATCCTGGAATAGTCGCTTTAATATTGGAAGGACAGGTAGAAGGGAAAAATTGTGTAGGCAGGCCACGCTTGGAGTATGTAAAACAAATTGTTAGGGATGTAGGATGTAGAGGGTATACTGAAATGAAACGACTAGCACTAGATAGGGAATCTTGGAGAGCTGCATCAAACCAGTCAAATGACTGAAGACAAAAAAAAAATTAGAAAAAAAAAATACAAATAGTTGTTACTGAAGAATGAGTAACTTTCTGTAATAGTGAACATAACTAGTTCACCAACTTAAATTAAGTAATTTAAAAAAAAAATAGTGAACTAGTTCAATAATTTTTCTTAATGGTTTAATATACTTAATGTGTACTGAAAACCATTTCACATGGTGATCTTCAATAAACTGATTTCATGGTTTAAAACAATTTACTGATGATATGGAAAAACACTAACATTTGCAAGTCATATTAATTAAAACCAGTTCAAGAAATTGATAATATTTATAATTTAATATATTTGCTTTAAATACCTCCAGACAAATGTTCCTACAAACTGGTACTACAGGTAAAAAGATCTTTTCTTCCATATTCTCCAATGATGTAGCTTCAAAATGTGCAGAACTCAAAGAAGATTTAATAGATTTAATTTTTTCATCATATTCTTTTAAAGACTCCATTCTGTGTTATATTTTACAAAAAGTTAAACTGAAAATGGAATTACAATATTAACTTTTATTTTAATAGTTTAAAAAAAATAACTCCAACTGCTTCAGCAATTTAAAAATATTTGATAACTCTTATACAAAACTAACAAGTTTAGATTTTTAAAGCACTTAAAATTGTCATATTGGTGTAATGCACAAACTTCACAAACTTACAGATCTTTCATTTCCACTGATAAACATTTTCTCTCAAAATCGAATGATCGAATTCTGCTTACATGACTAAATGATACGTAGTCATAGATCTAAACAAAAACTCATTGAATATAAACTACTAGTAAATAACATTTTTCATAAATTCAAAGCTTAGTAATCAAAATTAGTTTATACAATCGGTACTAAGAAATAAGAAACGGTTTACTTTAATATTATTGTACATTTTAATAACATAATTTCAAACCTTATTTTCTATTTAACATTCACATAAATCTGCAATAATAAACATTAAACATCGAGGAAAACTAGAATAGATATAAAATACCGATATGATCTTCGAAACAATAACCTACGAACAATATAACTTAACACTCAACTATTCAATTCCCGCTAAAGTCATGGTAAAGTATAAACTGGGATACCAACTTCAAAAACATATTCAACAAAAGGTTTTTGACTCTTACCGTTAGTTCTGTAAAACATTTTGTAAAAATTTAAAGACAAAATGAAAATAGAGCAAAAATTACAATATGTTCCTCAATTTTAAAAAATGAATAATACTTTATTGTAATATTTTCTACTAATTTATGTAATTTTTTTCTTCAACTGTTATAGTTTTAAATATTTATAACCTGTTATAACAGGTTTCATTGCTATACAGCATCACTGAACGTACGTCGGTCACTTGTTTAAATAACTGTTGACATTCTCACGTGTAATAATATAACAAAATGCATTCGTTTCTAAAATTGTAGACTGTTACCTTCATTAATTAAAAGTGTTACATCACTTGCCCACATAAATTAATAAATAATAATTTAGTTCTACAACGGATTATGAAGCTCATATTAGAATTTGATAGTTGTACTTTATTAAAAAAAAAAGTAATTGGCGTAGCATTTGCTTGTGTAGATTATCAGAAACTGTTGTAAAAACCTTGAACAAAGCATCACAAAAAAAATTGTATATGAGTATCCAAACAAAACCAAAATGTCCAAAGTATTTAAATATTAAGTAAGCACTTTACTGTTAGTAAGAAAAATGAACTTATTTGTTGTATGTGACAAAGAATCAAAATCCAACGAGTCTGTATACTTGTCCGAACAACCAATAGGAAGCTAGTATGAGGTCACCTGAACTAACGCACGTGCGTGCTGTTGTCATTCTCTCTTATTGAAGTGTTTGTGTCTATGATAGAAGAAGGTGATTTTGTGAAAAATATTTCAAGAGGGATTCAAAAATGTAACAATGACAACTCTATTAAGGAGAAAAGTATACGGAAAAGGTATAGTGCACATTGTTCTAACCTCTTCAGTTCGTATAAACATAACAAACATTTTCTTGTTTAAATTAAGACCTACTGATGGATTATTATAAGAAATAAGTTACGTAAGTGTGCAAATAAAACTTCAAATAATAAGATTCCAAGATAAATTTCATTATAAATGTTAAGCGACATGGCTTTTGTTTTTTTATCTTCAGTCATTTGACTGGTTTGATCAGTTTTCCAAGATTCTCTACTTAGTGTCAGTTGTTTCTTTTCATTATACCCCCTACATCCTACATCTCTAACAATTTTTTTTACATATTCCAAATATATTTCCCATCTACATAGGTCCCTCCAATATTAAAGCGATTATTCTAGGATGCCTTAATGTGTGGCCTGTAAATCTGTCTCTTCTTTTAACTATATTTTTCAAAGCTTCTCTCTTCATCAATTTGCCGCAACACCTTAATTTTTCGCTTTATTCACCCATCTGATTTTTATCATTCTCCTGTAGCACCACATTTCAAAAGTTCCTAATATTTTCTTCTCAGGTACTCCGATCATCCAAGTTTCACTTCTGTATCAAGCTACACTCCAACCTTATACTTCCAAAAATGTTTTTCCAATATTTAAATTAATTTTTGATGTAAGCAAATTATATTTTTGACTGAAAGCTCGTTTCATCTGTGCTATTTGGAATTCTATATCGCTTCTGCTTTGACCGTCTTTAGTAATTCTATTTCCCAAATAGCAAAATTCTTCTACCTCCATAATCTTTCCTTTTCCTATTTTTATAATCGGTGATTCATCTACATTACTTCTACTACATTTCAATACTTTCGTTTTGTTCTTGTTCATTTTTATGCAGTAGTTCATCCATGCCATTCATTGTTTCTTTTAAATCTTTTGTACTCTCAGCAAGAATTACTATATCAGCAAATCATAAAATGTTTATATCTTTTCACCTTGTAGTGTTACTCTGGGTCTAAATTGTTCTTTAACATCATTAATTGCTAGTTCTATGTAAAGATTAAAACGTAACATTGATAGGGAACATTTTTGTCAGACTCCCTTTTTTATTATGGCTTCTTTCTAATGTTCTTCAATTATTACTGCAGCTGTTTGGTTCATGTAAATGTTAGCATTTATCTCTGTATTTGAACCCTAATTTTATTTTAAATGCTGAACATTTTATTGCAGTCTACATTATCGAATGCCTTTTTTTGGTCTATAAATGCCAATTATGTTGGTTTGTTTTTCTTTAATCCTCCTTCTACTATTAATCTGAGTGCTAAAATTGCTTCCCCTGTCCCTATACTTTTCCTAAAACCAAATTGGTCTTCTCTTAACACTTCTTCCACTATCCTTTCAATTCTTCTCTACAGAATTCTAGTTAAGATTTTTTATGCATGACTAGTTAAACTAATTGCTCTGTATTCTTAATATTTATCTGATCCTGCTTTCTTTGGTATCATGACTATAACACTCTTTTTGAAATATGATGGAACTTCCCCTTTTTCATAAATATTACACATCAGTTTGTATAATCTATCTTATCGCTTCCTCACCTGCACTACGCAGTAATTCTGCAGGTATTCTGTCTATTCCGGAAGCCATTCTGCCATTTAAATTTTTTAATGCTGTCTTAAATTCAGATCTCGGTATTGTTTCTCCCCTTTCATCCTCTTCGGCTTCCTCTTCTTCATCTATAACACCATTTTCTAATTCATTTCATCCATATAACTCTTTAATATATTCCACCCTCCTATCGACCTTTCCTTTCGTATTATAAATCGGTGTACAATCTTTCTTTAACACATTATTAAATTTTAATTTATGTTCCACAAAATTCTCCTTAACTTTCCTGAATGCTCCATCTATTTTGCCAATGTTCTTTTTTTTAATCCACCCTAGTTTGTAATTCCTGTTTATAATATTTCTTAATTGTCAATAGTTCCTTTTACTTTCTTCATCACTAGCATTCTTATATTTTCTATGTTCATCCATTAGCTGCAATATATTGTCTGAAATCCAAGGTTTTCTACCAGTTCTCTTTGTTCTGCCTAAGTTCCCTTCTCCTGATTTCAGAATTTCCTTTTTAACATTTTCTACCTTATCTTTTTTACTCAAATCTCTTGTGATGTCCTCAAAAATCTTCTTTACTTCCTATTCATCATGTTCCTCTAAATTCCACAGATTTATCTAACACATTTTCTTCAGAATTTTTAACTCCAATCTACATTTCATTATCACTAAATTATAGTCGTTGTCAATGTCTGCTATAGGGTAAGCTTTGCAGTCGATGAGTTGATTTCTAAATCTTTGTTTAACAATGATATAAACTATCCAATACCGTGCAGCATCACCTGGCTTTTTCCATGTGTATATTCTTCTATTATGATTTTTAAACTGGGTGTTTGCAATTACTAAATTATACTTCATGCAAAACTGTATAAGTCGGTCCCCACTTTCATTACTTTTACCACCCCATATTCACCCACAATATTTCCTTCCTTGTCTTTTCCAATGCTTGCATTCCAATCTCCAACTATTATTAAATTTTCATCCCCTTTTATGTGTTTAATTGCATCATCAATTTCTTCATATACCCACTACCTCATCATCATCATGAGCACTTATAAGCATATAGACGTTAACAGTCGTTGTCAGCTTAGGTTTGATTTAATCCTTATTACAATAATTCTGTCATTGTGCGTTTTGAAATATTTTACTCTCTTCCCTATCTTCTTGTTTATTATGAAACCTACTCCTGCCTGCCCTTTATTTGAAGCTGTGTTATTATTCTAAATTATTCTAAAATCACTTGACCAAAAGTCGTTTTCCTTTTCCCATCGAACCTCACTAATTCCTACTACATCTACATTTAACCTATCCATTTCCCTCTAAATTTTCTAATCTACCAACCATTTTTAGACTTTAACATTCCACGCTCCAACTTGTAGACTGTTATTTTTTAATTTCCTGGTGACCCCTTTCTTAGTAGTCCCCACTCGGAGATCTGAATGGGGTCTAGTTTACCTCTGAAATATTTTACCAAGGAAGGCACCTGCATCTTTATTATATGAAAATACAGAGAGTTACATTTTCTTGGAAAAAAAGCAGCTGTAGTTTTCCATTGCTTTCAGCTGCACAGTACTCAGAAGATTGAGTGATGTTGATATAGCTGTTAAGTCCTCCTGACCTACACTCGTTAACAACTACTGAAAGAGCTGCTACCCTCTTTCAGGAATCATTTCTTAGTCTGGCTCTAACAGATACCTCTCCAATATGGTTGCACCTTCAGTCCAGCTAGTCTGTATCACTGAGCACTCAAGCCCCCTCACCATCGGCAAGGTCTCATCATTCATAGAGGGAGATAGGCCATGTATAAAATGATTATTACAGAAATCCTCCAGTTACATGTTGGTTGTTCACTTCCATTAAAATCTAGCCAATTCATTCTTGTATATAATAAATATTTTATGCGTTTAACTCTGATTAAAACATGCCGTCTTAATAATATATTAAGAAATAAGGATTTATATACTTTCTTACTTATATAGTAAGAAATGAGGAAGAAACACAGGAACGTCGAGGAGGGGCAGAGTAAATTACCCGGTCAGTTCCCAAAAAGGAATCTATTAGAAAATTCATTGGTAACCTTAAAGGCTCCAAGACCAATTATAACAGAAGAATTTTTATGCATTTAATATTATTTAAAACTTTTTGTTCCATTGATGACATCAAAACATTTTCCTTTGAGGACAGTTTCCTACCTGCAGATAGAGTGTTTGATAGAGTTGAAAAAAGATTAAGAAAGAAATCGACAATCATTACATCAGTAGTACTGTAACTTTTGCATTGACATTGGACAAGAAAAAAAAACTGGGAATTGATTGACTCTTATTAAATAGGTGCTTTTTCTTTATATAGAATTTTCAAAAATCCTAATAATATTACTAACTAAAAAGGTTTTGCATTAAGAAAGTTAAAACTGGAAATAAAACTTAGGTTTTAGTTCAATCATTTCTGTTTAAAATTTCAAGATAGCCCACCCAACATGGCTGGTCTAGTAGTTAAATCTAGTGTTGATTCTGCATGATTGTGATATTCTAATATAATTGATGCATAAAAAGAGTGATGATGACAAAGAACAGCAACTGTGTGATGGTTTGGAAGATGGCAGGGGGATATTTAATGAAATTATAAACATATAAGTTAACCATTAATATTACTTTGTTTTTCCTATAATTATATGTAAAAACATTGATTTTGTAGAATTATAAAATAAGACAGGTTTCTGTAATGTTTTTCATGTTCAGAATCAAACATGTCCCAAAACCACCCAAAAATTGACTTGTCTGTTATTACCAAGCAAAGCCAAACATCTCCATGTTTTAAAGTAAAATATTTAATTAATAAATAGTTTATCATTTAAAATATACATGTGAGATGAATTATTTATTTATTTTTCATAAAAAAAATTTTTGCCAGCAAGTTAAGATGGCCTTTTCTTTTTCTGTTTAGTCTCCAGAACCACCATAAGGTATTATTTCAGAGGATGATATGTATGAATGTAAATGAAGTGTAATTCTGTTCAGTTTCAGGTCGATTTCCTGAAATGTGTGGTTAATTGAAAAACCCAACCATCAAAGAACACCAGTATCCATAATGTAGTATTCAAATCTGAATAAAAGTAACTGCCTTAAGATGACCACTGCCTACAGAAGATTAGTTCTGCATATTTCCTGAAAAATGATGGACATGACAAACACAGGTTTGTTTGAATAACCCTCATTTATATAAATTCAAAGGCATTGAATAACAATTTTAAGACATTATGAAAATTATTTAAGAATATGTACACATTAAACAGATGCAGAAAATTGAGTTTTTTTAATAAGTATAAGTATTATTTAAAAACAAATTGATAAGAGTAATATTATTTTTTCCAAAAGAAAATATTTTAATTTTATTTTAAGTCAACTGTATTTAATTTATTTAAAATTGCAACAAATGCTTAATTAGAGATTTTTTTGTAAGTTGAAATATCGTGTTGAGTTTCACAAAAACAGTTATGTTATCTAGTTTCATAGAGATATACAAGTATTATCTTTTTCAACAATAAGTGACTATTTATATCACAACACAATTCATTTCAACACCTACAAAAAGAAATCAATGTCAATGAATGGTAAACGAAGACACTACTCTACATTTGTTCATCCAGAAGATCTATATGAAACTGAATGTCTGACAAACTTTTTATTAATAAAGTACAAACAAAACAATGAAGAATACTCACAAAAGGTCCTAGGACCCATCAAATATGAAAAAGAAGACATAATAATAACATAAAGAAAATATGTAATGAGAAAAATTCTTACACAGCTCTGAGCAAAAAGAACGACTTCGTTTCCAACGTCCTCATTATTTTGCAGTCAGAGAAAAGCACTGACTTTCAGAGTATAACATTACATACTTTCGATTAATGAGTAGACTTTATATATAAGCAACAAGTTCAAACTTGCTCACCTCTTTGAATCACTGCATAAGTGCATGTATGCAGTGTCGTATGTTTTTTGTTGATTTTAAATTGAGCATAACTGAAGAACAACTCAACTAATCTTCATAAAATTTTCACATGCACAACTTCAGATACACTGCTACTACAATATCTAAATTTCATTGAGATTGATGTTTTAGTTTTGGAGATTTTCAAACCACAAGATTTTCAAATTTTGGAACAATTGAGTGTAACTCAAGAATAACTCAACCAATCTTCATTAAATTCTCACATCCACAACCTGAGCATATATAAATTAAAATAAAATTGATTTAATAGTTTTGAAGATTTTCAAGCCACAAAATTTTATACATGAATGGTATTTTCATACTCCTCATAACTCAAAACATAAAGAAAATTAAATTTCACCCCCCCCCCCCCCAAATCCCACAGTGCAATCTAAAGTAATACTAATACCATACTTTTCTTTGAAAAGTAAAAAGAATAATCACCTTCTACGGTCATCTACAAAGAATGAACCCAAATAGGCTATTTACAAATTTTAAGAATCGAAAAACCAATAATAACAAGATCCGTGAAACTGAAAGAGACATGGAAGAACACAAGATGTGATGTGGTTTACACAAGATTTTAGGGAATGTTCCCTGCTGAGAAATAAATTGTAAAACATAACAGGTTTTCAACAAAAAAAAACAGTGGAAGAAATACACTTGGAGAGAAAAAATTAAACAGTAGAAAATGATAAAGGAGATGTGGAAAAAAAAGAAAATGAAAAAGTAAATTATTTGAAATATTAAAAAAATATATATATATATAATTATATATTATACTATATTAATGAGTAATTAGGTATGTGTTATATAAATTAATTATACATTAAATAATAAAATTAATAAGTTTAGAATGCATATTAAAAAAAAATCAATGAACCTAAAAATATCAAAAATATATGATAATATAATATGAATTAAGAAAATTTACTAATTCAGATTTTTTTGTTAAATGTAAGTTAAGGTACTTCAAAAAAAAAAAAAAAAACTTTTTCAAATTATTATGAAGAATACAATAACTACAAAATTAAAATTATTATTTATAATTTAAAGTCCCTGAGAGTAATGATGTTAACCTAATATTTATTAATTTTTTACTTAGTAAACATGACAGAATTCTTATTATACTAAGAATGTTTACAATTCCTGAAATGACATATATCTTATATCAGATCTTCCTACTACCTCTGTAGTTTTGGCTCCTGACATACATAGTTATATCTTTTTAATCATATGTTTTTTTTTTATTTGCAGAAAGGGATCCTTAGTCAAAAATAGATGTACATTTTTTTAAATACTTAAAAAATAGTCATAAATTTTATGGTTACTGTACACCTACTTTTGTTAAAATTTATTCTGAGTAATAAATATAAATATAAAAAAAATTACCAAATTTTTATAT
This sequence comes from Lycorma delicatula, assembly GCF_047948215.1. NCBI lineage: Eukaryota > Metazoa > Arthropoda > Insecta > Hemiptera > Fulgoridae > Lycorma > Lycorma delicatula. Next base: position 107,116,826 of record NC_134462.1, read on the forward strand.
ACTTCACCAGTATACTTCATTAGAAACATCCAAAATTTGTATTAAAAAAAATTTACAACCAAAAACTTGATAATGAACTTTCAAAATCTACGAATTGTATAATTATTTTTATCATTTTATTGAAGCAGTTGAACAGATTCATATTCATGCTGCATGTATATAGCTGTAGAAAAATTCTAGACTAATAATAATAATAAGGAATATATCCTTATCACATTTTTATCCTTATCAAAATTATATCTTATCAAGAAAAGTAACTTGTAATAAAACTGAAACAAATGAACATAATAATAATTATTGAAAACAATAATTTATCAATTGGTATCCTTATAAATATAGCCTGTATTGATATATTTTATGTTTATAAACTTACAGATTGGCCTACTTAGTTTTTTACTTTTTTCTTTTTTTTTTAATTAAATCACCACAGAAGTTTACAAAGAAGCTTGTATGTGGGAATGTAGAAATTTAGTTTTGTAGCATATGAAAAATGCCATACCTAACTGGGATTCGAACCCAGGACCTTCAGATGAAAGACAGAGATGCTACCAATCTGCTATGGAGATTGGTAGTTACTTGTATTATTTATTTTTATATGTAGCGTTAAAAGTGCAGAAAGTGTTTAATAATTTTTCAACTGTTAAACATAGAAAATTTCAATTTAGCAAATTCAGTTTCCTCAAAACCATCTGTATTTTGGATGTACCAAAAATTTACTCAGAAGTTTTGGAAGGAAAGAATTTCATTATAACATGTAATTTTAAAGCCCGTTAAAAAACATTGGCTATGACATTCCTTACTAAAATAGAGATTATTTAATGTTTTTCACAGCTCAAAGTTAGTTTCAAAAGTGATCTCATCTTTTAAGTAACTACTCGACAGTAAAACATGAAAAAGATTTAATTTAATAAATATTGCCGCCTCAACAAACTGACCTATTTTTCAGCATAACATCACTAATTGGGATATACTGTAAGCCGCTTTTGAAACTAGCTGGAAAAACATTGACGGTCAAGGACTATCGTTTCCCAGTGTTTTATTATAAAAAATTTTTGTTTTTTAATGTTCTCTACAGACTTATTGAGTTGCAGACAGTATTTTTTCACTGTTCTTACAGACCCACAAGTCTGAATACACTGAACTCTATGCACATATCCATATCCCAGTTGTTAACGACCGATCATCATACAGAATCCATACTATTTATTTGTCATTATCTCTGGTTGAAAATAGCACTGTTCTTTGAAGAATATTTTATATATTGAGAATTTTACTTACCAGATTAGCTGAACATTTGTGCTCCATGTGAGGTTATGGTAGTGACTTATATTTTAATTATAAACTGTTCTTCATCTGTAACCCCCACATATGTCAAATCTGATTGTACATGAAGGGTCTATCTAAAGTTGTCATTGAATACACACGGGTTGTGGAGTAAGACTACATGTATTAAAGAATATACTCGCTGTACAGGAATATACTTTCTGTTGTTCTCATACATAATACTCTTGGGCAGTGGAGGAAGGAAAATTAATTGTGTATTTAAAATAATGCACATGGGGCTTAACAAAATGATATGGGCATTAAAATGATGCGTCACAATCCCACACTTTCCTTTTGAAGTTTTAAGCCACCCCTCCTGACGGGCTCCTGGCTACTTTGCACGGGGTAGTCTCCTACTGAAAAACAGATTTTCAAGGTATGAACAGTTATTAACTGTTATTTTTCTATGTTTAACTCTTAAAAAGTTATTTAAGTACTGCCACATTCTGTTAACACCCGCTATGTATGAAGCATTGTTTATTTTATGTCATCAGATGTATTTTTTCAGCACTTTATTTAACATATTTCACAGACATTAGCATACACCAGACATTTTACTTCATGAGTTCTCATTGAATTTTTTAAATCTAATAGTTAGCCTATTTTACATGTCTAAATCTAATATATGTTTCATTGTGTGGGATGATTAGATATGTTGTGTCAAATGTACTTGATACGTGAATATACATATTCATCTTTTTTTAAAAATGAAATATCGTATTCCAAGTGTTTCAAACTCAATTCATTATGAAGATAGATTACATTTTTCTTATCAGTATTTTCTATTTGTTGCAATAGCAAGTTTTGTTAAAAGCAAATTTTATTTATTAAAATTAAATTATTATAATCAATTTTATAGATAAAATTTATGAGTAGTCCTATGTTTTATCAATTTATTTAAAGTTTTAAACGAAACAGGAATAGACCAATCTGTATTACTTCCTTATTAAAATAAAAGAAGTATCAGATATAGCGTTCTACAAACAGAACGTCAAGATTATCATTACATTCTTCTGTAAAGTAGCAGAGTAATAAGATGTCGGTAAATAATAGTAGAACTCGTAGATCTTCAAATTTACAGCAGGTCACAGAAAATAGAAGAGTTTCACGTGATAGTAAGTTAATTATGGTTTAACATTAGATATAGTATTTTATGAGAAAAATATATATGTATTTTTATCATGAATGTCGATCAGTGTTATTACCAACTAAGATAAAAAACAAGTTATTCAGGTAATTATAAATGTTATTAACATGGCTGTTAAAATAATAGACTAAAATCAAATGTGTAAGGGTGTATTACAGATTTCCAGGGGAAAATGTTAGTCTTTCAAAATCAAGATCATTGTCTTTCATCTTATAGGTTTTGAATTCAAATCCTAGTCGCGCTTCACATTTTTACTTCCTTGTACAAAGTAAAAGGAAGTATTGTGCTCTCGAAAAATTTAGGTTTTCAGATTTCAACAGAAATATCCAGTTTGACTATCCCCGAATCCATTTTGACTAGTTTCGGCAAGACGTCTGTACATAAGTAAGTATCCCATATAATTCAAAAATGATTAGCCATAGCATGTTGAAATTTTTAATTTAGAACTGTTGTAACATCTAGTTGTGCACCTCTCTTTTTGATTGCAATCGACTAGACCAAAAGTGTCCAAAAAAACCCAAAATCCAAAATAGAAATAGATTTTGGACGTTTTCTATATCGTTAGAAAGCTCTCATTGAGAGCTTTCTAACGATATATCATAAGTGGTATTTATTTTCACTGGTTGCAGAGTAAAATTTTAATTAATGAAATATTTGGATCTAACAAGGGAAAGGCACTTCGGTTCAAAAAAACTTCTCCTTTTTTTAATTTAATTATATTGATTTATAAATAATTTTTAACCTCTCTGATTGTAAAAAAAAATGTTACAACAAAAAGGTTCAAATCCAATTTTTTTTTAAACTTTTGGTCCAGTCGATTGCAATCAAAAGGAAAGGTGCACCACTAGATGTTACAACAGTCCTAAATCCAAAATTTCAGCATCCTACGGGTAATCGTTTTTGAATTATGTGAGATACAGACGTCTTGCCGAAACTAGTCAAAATGGATATTTCCCTTGAAATCTGAAAATTGAAATTTTTCACTATCACAATATTCCTTTACTTCGTACAAAGAAGTAAAAATATTTTTTAAAACATCAAAAGTTATTAGTGAAAGAAAATTTGATTACTCTTCATTTTAATTCAAAAATGTTTACAGGGGTTAATAGTTATTAAAAAATCAATATATTTAAATTTTAAAAAAAACATGTGATACGAAGTCGGATTCGACACATTCTCACTTACAGCACATAACTACATGAGCGATATGAAACAAAATTAATATATAAACTAATATAAAAGGCTGATACGAACACTACAAAAAAAGTGATGCAATGTGATGTCCACCATAATGCTACTGTGTCCACTGACTGACTGTCCACTTTATTAAAGAATTGGAGGATCGTATCTCACTTTCAAATAAATAAGTTTAAATGAAGTGCAGAAAAAACGTTTCTATGTAATTAAATAGACATACAAGGAATTCATGTGGTGTCCACATAAGATATTTTTCATATAGTGTAAATAAATGGACTGTCAATTCGGTGAGAGACTAATTTTTAATAAATTGATAAAAATAAAAATTAATGTAAGTGGGTAATTCCATATCAAATCATCCATTGGTGGTTGCTGACAAATTTTTTTTTTGTTTTTTTACCTAAGTTTGTACTATACTCGGAGAGTTAAAAACAAATATTCATTCATTTTTTTAGATGTTCAGTTTTTTTTGAGCGGCCATTTTGTATTGATGCGTCACCCTATTTTTCATTTTACAGAGGTTTGTGTTGTGCTGTAGCTTCTTTATTTTTAAAGATATTCAGTTCAAACAAAAACCATGTTAAAGAGCATAAAATGTACAATATTTTCTGTCCAGTATATATTTAGGCGTATTTAATTGTAAATGTTAATGTTTTCAAATCAAAAACCTCTTTTAAAATTAGAAATGTTAAAGATAAAACTAAGACTCGCCTTCAATTTTTTTTTCTGGTTATAGTCTTTATAGTGTACTAGCTAGCAGGTTACTCGTCGCGGCCTCGCCCACGCGATACTTCAATTTTAAACATATTTATTGAATGTTTTGGAGTGATGCTTTTGCTTATTGTGTTGCTATGCCTAAAAGATGATGTTAGAAATAGAAAATAGAACTCCTGTTCTTATCCTTCGTAATCATCATTCATCATCATATTTACTTGCGGGCTCCAAAAAAAATAAAAGTCTACCCATTTTTCCATCCGAGCCCTCACAGGCCCAGTGCTTTTGAAAATCTACTAATAAATACTAAAAACCTCTTAATCGCATGTTATTTACAGAATTTATTTTAATGAATATTTAAATAATAAAAAAACATTAAATAACAAAAAATGAATATAAATAATTTAAGTACAATATAAAAATAAAATTATTCTAGAACTTCTTCGTAAACTTCATTAGATTTTTTTCCTTCTGGCGCCAAAATAAATAAACCTGAAGGGTTACTGACCGGAGCATGCCACATAAAATTGCCCATGTGAAAAATAGTCTTCTCTAAGATCAATTCCAACAATTTGTAACTTTTGGCCTTGCGATTTATTTATCGTCATTGCAAAACATACTGCAAACAGGAAACTGCATTCTCTTAAATTCAAACGGATAGTCTGATGATATCATTGGTATGCGAGGAACGAGCACCGATTCTCCTTTGGCACACCCAGTGATAATTTTAGCTTCAATAAAATTTTTTTGAACGACGATTATACAGTCTTGTACCTTTGCAGGTTTTCTGTTTGCGCGAATCACCACTTGAAATTTTTCGCAATTCTATGATACTTTATCCACGGTAGTTTTCAAGTCTCTTATGTACTTATTTTCTTTATGGAGCATATCTCGCAAATGTTTCACCAATCCTCGTTTGACTTCTAGATAGTTAGAGCGTCTAAGTTTAACTTCTTTTTCATCTTCACCGACAAAATATATTTGCAAAAAATTAGCCTCTTCCTGAGAACCTGGTATCAAACTTCCATATAAATGGTAAACTTGGCCTTGCACTTTAAAAGTCGGCATAAAACCTTCTTCAACAATCTGCTTACCACCAAAATATGTCATCTGAAAAAAACCATTATATTTTCGACTACGGTCAATGAAGCGGCCATGGTCAGGATGATTGCCGTTTAATAAGGGACGTAATTGTTCAGGTGGTGGTTTCAAAGTTTCTAGCTGTATTTTTCCAGAATTGCAGGTCATGCCAGGTGTTTCACCTTTCCATTTAAGAACATAACAAAACTGACGTTTTTCAGTCATAACTCCAATGTCATTTTTATAATTTATATTAGGATCGTAAGCCAAACCAAACAGTCTTTTGTTTTTCCACGTGCACAAACGAATCCCTGGAATCCTGCACTCATTGCCAGAAAAAAGAACATGCTTACATGATGATGCCCGTCAAAAAAATCATAAGATTTTTAAATGTTTATAAACAATAAATAATAACGTTAATAATAAATTTACAAATTAAATTTATTAGTAAATTTTAATTTTAATTTATTAATAGATTTTACTAACGTAATCATTTCGTTCAATTTCGATTGATCTTAAAACAAATATTTTTGACACAAATAAATCGAAACTGAAAATACTATCGATTATTCATGTGAACCCTTAAAATCAAAATTTCGCAAAATCCTTTCTTAGTGCACACCTACTTAAAGATACGAAGGTACCCTGAAAATTTCAAGTCTCTACGTTTGGCTGTGCGTTGATTATGAGTCAGTCAGTCAGGACATTCTCTTTTTTATATAGGTATACATACACACGAATTATTTTATTTTTTTTATGAAAAAAATATTCACTGAATAATTTCATCAAATATTTCATTACATTTTGGCGTAAATGCAGTTGCGCATAAATCAAAACTTTTGATAAGGATCACAGTCCTTTTTTTAGAGGACTCTAGTGATACAGGATGTATTTTTAGTCTATTGTGAAATAAAGAAATAATTCTATGAATTAATGGAAAGAACAAATGTAATTTCAGTGAAAGCGAGGTGCTTAGTAAAACAGTTAACGTCATTCTATCAAATAACGAAATTTTAATATAAAGAGAAAGTAATTAGTAAAAGCTAATTACGTATTTATTTCTGTGAACATAGAAATTTAAATTAAGCACCGTTGGACTATAGTGTTTTTAAGCGGACATTTTATTAAGTTATAACACTAAAAAATATCTGTATTGACATTTTATTATTTATTCGGTTAAACGGAATACGGTTTTTAAACATAATGTGCTTAAAAACCGTGTGCCGTATTCTTAAATGTGATAACTGTAGAATTCGATTATTGTCATGTTTCCAGCTATTCAATTTGATTCATTTTTTCGATTCTTTTATTTTACAGAAAACTTTAACCTTGCTTATGAAAAACCCCCAAAAAATTTTCTGAAACGGAACCCCCACTAATTTTAGTTACGAGCCCCCACTGGAACCAAAGATTTTATCTACATAAACAGAGCCTCAAACACGACCCGGTTTAAAGAAATAGATACAGATCTAAAAATATTAAACATTTGTAAGGATTTATGTAAAGACAAAGATAAATTTCGAAAACTGATTTGAAAATCTAAGTTTCCAGTGAAATTGAAAAAGAGGGTTATAAACGTGAATAAATGGGCCAAAGAAATGTGATATTTAGAAAAGCAAAAGAAATCAAAACTGCAAACGTGATCCTTAGTGAACAGAAAGAAAATAAAAAAAACCTGTAATACTTACGTTTACGTCTCCCCCCCCCCCTGTTTAGAGATTTAAGTAAATATTTTTTTAACTTCAAAGTGGTTATCTTTTATTAATCTAAGTTACAGTACTTTCGATTAAAAAATTTAGATTTTCCTCCATTCAGCGTCCTTGATGTACTTTTCTCATACTGAAAAAATCTGAGTGGATACCACTTGAATTCCTTGCACGCCTATTAAATTACATATACACATTTGTTTATAATCAGAGGTTAATAAATCAATATATTTAAATTAAAAAAAAAAAAAAAAAAAGGTTAAAAAAAGGATATGAAATCTGATTCGAACCGATGTGCCTTCACCTTGTAAGGTCCAAATATTTCATTAATTAAAATTCTATTTGGCAGTAACTCTTAAAGCAATGAAAATAATTCCCACTTATGATATATCGTCGAAAAGCTATCGATAAAGGATTATTACTGCACTTAAGAGAACGTCAAAATCAAAAAGAAAATTGATTTTGGGCTTTTTTGGATACTTTTCGTCCAGTCGATTGCAATCAAAAGGGGAAGGGCACAACTAGATGTTTTACCAGTCCTAAATACAAAATTTCAACATCCTCCTCTAATCATTTTTGAGTTATGCGAAATACATACTAGCATACGTCACGCCGAATCTAGTCAAAATGGATTCAGGGATGGTCAAAATGGATATTTTCGTTGAAATCTGAAAACCCAAATTTTTCGCGATCACAATACTTCCTTTTCCTCGTACAAGGAAGTAAAAAGTAGACCTTTTTTATAGTATGCGCATTTCGACAATCTTAATTCTGTATGCTTAATAATTTAAGAAATATTACGTGAGGAATTTTTATAACTTTTACATACGATCGATATATAAATACAACTTTCCATTAGATTATATTATATATAATAAATAAGATATTTATTTGAGGTGTTTCTGGAACTATATTTATTACCTTGGATAAATAATTTTGTAATGTAATGGAAAGAAATTAAACTGTTAATCCTTATGTTTTTAATAAGTGTTAATGATAAATTCGGTATTTTATTCATCCTTTATTTAGAGTAAAAATAATTAATAAATAAATAAAATACACCTACAAACACAATCAAAATTACCGTTTATTTTTCAAAATTTATTTATTTTTAATACATTTAAAAGATATCGCCAATAAAATAAAAATATCCCTTTCGGCATGCCGGAAGACGGAGGTAGATTTCACCGGTGCTAAATAGGGGATAAAAAAGATTTCCAACTTAAAGTTAAGAAAAACTTCAAATTTACTCAACACGACAGCGGTTGCATGTTTTGCATACGACAAGCTTCTTACAATTCCAGTAATATTCTGGTAATCCTTTTCGGAAAGGGTTACTCATACCAAAAATTGTTTCAGACAGAATTTTTAGGTGATTAACGACCACTTTAAAACGATTTAATACTATGCCTATTAAGGGTGGTATGTTTTATTTTTTGTTTTGGAAACCCCATTTTTTACACCCCCTGGACCAATGGTTGATGAAATCAAAACGTTTACTTAGATAAGTTTTAGGCCCTTATCCAAAGAATAGTAGAAACTTTAAACGAATTCGATGTTTTACTTAATAGGAAACTTATAGCGATATTTTTATTTTTTCGAAAAAGCCCCCCCATTTCCACCCTCATTGTCCGATTTTGACAGTTAACAAACTGTGCCGAGATTTTGGATCGTTATATTTTATACATCAATTTGAAAGTGATTGTCGCAAGGTTACGGCAGTTATCTTGTCCACAACAAAGTATTTATATAAAAGTTTGAACTGACGGTGGTTTTGGGATCTGCGGGATGTAAAACGCGAAGATATGTCGAAATTTTCCGGAATTCTAATCATGGTATCCCTTACAATTGGTAACTTTCTTATGAAATCTACATAACATTGATTCATCAAGAAAATCACTAATATTATTGGCTCTCTTTGAAACGATGAATATTGACTTACCCTGAAACATTGGAAAAGCGATTTATTCCATTTTTTATGTTATAAAAATAGGGGATGAGATATGGAAGTTGAAATCTTTTGCTTTTTTGCCAAAGTGTGATTTATCGTCAAAACTAATTTTGTAATTATTTTTCCGATCTTTTTCTGACAATAAGTAAAATTTCTAACCGATCTTTATCGATCATCCTTTTAAAATAATATAAATAATTATTATTATCTCATTGAAACTTGTCTTTAATAAATAATGCTACTACAAATTTAAAGATGTGATATGAAAAAATAATACAAAAAAATCAATAATAAAAACAATTGTAAAAATTATAAAACACGACGGGAAAAAAATCTATTTAAAAGAAGTAAATTTAACTAAACAAAAGAATAAATCAAATTAAAAAAAAAAAAACAAGGTATTTAAAAAATGGAGTAAACGTAGTTATGTGGTATTTAAATATTAAATAAAATAATGGATGACAATCAACTTTCAGAGAGCTTTAATTTTTAAATGTATTTTTCATGTTGTAGAAATAGGAGGTATTTAAAGATTAAAAATCCTATCAGATTTTACATCGATTTGTCCTTCAACGAAAATATTTAAAATTTAAAGAGCTCTTTAATATGATTAAACCAAAAGTCAACTTTCAGATATCTTTAATTTTTAAATGTATTTTTACTTCCTTCCTTCCTCCGAAATAAAGGAAATATTATAATAAAAAAAAATTTCGGTTTTCAAATTTCAACGGAAATATCCATATATATATATATATATTAATTTAAATATATAATAAATAATATATATTTATTTTACATATTTAACGAAAATAATTTATTTTTATCGTATTTTATCCGATATAGTTGTGATATCTTGTAGTACATTACACTGAAGTAAGCTCCTCTTCAGTGATTACAAACTTTTTATTAAAAAAATATATGTTGCATTAATTTACTTGTTGAAAGATATTTAATTTACATTAACGAAAGTAACGATTAATTATTTCAATCAAAATGTATATACTTTGAAATTAAAATATCTATGTAAGAGTCGATTATCCGGTACTTGTTACTTAATTTATTTTTTAAAGCGATTACTTGCATATTAATATTTTTATTTCACATATTTCATTTTTAATATCCGATTATTCGATAGAGTTGTGGCACCTTGTATTGTATTGCATTGAATATTTCCATCTTCAGTGTTAATAGGCTCTATAATTAAAAAAATCGGTTAAAGAATATACTTTACTTATTTTAACCAAAATAACAGTTCAATATTTATATCGAAATAGGAGCAGTATCTTTGAGATTAATGTCAACGTTACACTCGATTATCCGGTCCTTAATACTTAATTTATTTTAAGAAAGTTGTGCATGTGTAGGAATATATTTATTTTAATATTTTAAGATATAATCAATTTTTAGCATCCGATAGATTCGAGGCGCATTTTAATTTATTATACTGTAATTTATTCTACTTTGGTGGTTCCTATAATAAAAAATTATTACATTTATTTTAACGATAATCTTGAAGTAATTTTAAAGTAGTACAAAAACCTTGGGTTCAAACTTCACTGTGCTTTCTATGAAAGTAATGATTCTAATAATGGACACAGATTCATGAAACTACCGGCTATCGTTCCAGGAAGTTGGAAAGTACCATTTCGTTTACTCCTTTCAAAATTGCGTTAAAAATCATCTAGAACGCACCGTTTTTGAGATACACCCTTTTTTAGAAATCATTTTAATATAAGATATACCAGTTTCTTATGTATAATATATATAAAATAACGTCATTAGCAATCTCAACAATAAACAATCTACAACCTTTATCACCTATCATACTGCTTTCTCTGAAAGTAATTATGTCCTTTCTTCTTTTTTTTTCAAAACATTGCTATAAATTTAAAAGTGATCAGAACTGTTAACCGAGTGGTTACTAGATAATAAAACATATTTTTATTTTATTTCATCATCAAATACAAAAAATATTGTGAGAAAAGGGTGTATCTCGTGAACGGTTGGACTTAGACGCATGAAACTAGCGGCTATCGTTCTAGGGAACTGGAAAGTTCCCTTTCGGTTAAGCTTTTCAAAATCGCGTTAGAATTGTACTAGGACGCACCGTTTTCGAGATTTTTTATTTTCGGCTTGATGGATAGTTAATAAAGAACTAACAATGATTTTGAAGTTTAAACTGACATTATAGACATTAAATAATGATTATTGTTTACATTAAAAAATAATCAATGATATATTACAGTATCGCTGAAAGTAATGATGACCAAACATCATAATAAAATTTACACTTAATAATGGTGATTGCAGTTAAATTTCACAATGTAAGATTGGATTCGGTGAGAATATAATAGTAAAACAGCGGTTCCCTTTGTAGTTGAAAAATCATTATTAACAGTGACGGTGGGATCCCCGTGACAGCATCAAACTATTCAATGAATAAAACACCTTAAACATATGTTTTACTATGAATTTCTCAATAAATCAACTGTTTTACCATGTAAATTTAACGTGAACACACATTCATCATTGTGAGTAGCCGTTTTTAATGTATCGAATAAACCTGTGAAAAAAGACCCTCAGGTTCAAACTTCATTTGATTGTTGATTATTTGTTGTAATTTTGGGGGGGCATCTCAAACCCGTATTTTACGGTAAATCCACTCCTTCACCTTGTAAATTTAACTGGAAACATGTTTTCATCCTGGAAAACATACCCTGCGGTTCAAATTTCAGAATCATTACTTCATAGGAAGCAAAGTGAAGTTTGAACTCGAGGTTTTTATACTACTTTTCAGTTTTAATAAATCTTACTCCCCCTCCTCCCTCCCTATCCCACCGCTGTCTCTCCCTCCCTCTTCGCCATCATCTCTCTAACCCCCTCCCACTCCTCCCTCTCACTCTCTCTTCCTTACCGATCACTCTCTCCCACCCTCCCTCTCACTCCCTCTTTCTCTCTCCTCCCCTCTCTCTCATTTGTGTGAGATTACCTTAATATTACCATAATTCTTTTGTAATTTTACTGTGATTACCTTCAACATAATAATACACAAAAAATATAATCACTTTTATTATTATTTTAGTTAATAATTAATTAATCATTAATTATAAATATATATTATATATATAAAACATTTTATTTATAATTTACTGAAAATGACCACTATTAATATTCCCAGTAAGACACAATCTTTTTACGGGCAATGTGTCAATACCAAATTTCCAATAAAGATTGCAGTTGTAATAAACTTCAAATAAAAATGGAAAAATCTTACCGGCTGCAACTAATTCGCAATAACCACCGTAGACTGAATGAATTGACATTTCGCGTACATATTCCTCACAAGTTGGAAAGTTGTCACCGTTTGAAGATTTGTAAGACATATGAGCCAAGTGAATCCAATGATCAGCCACGTACGAAACGATTGTATTTCGTACCTTCTGGCATCGTTCTTCATCACTGAATAAGTGGAAAGCAAGTGGTCGGAACAGGCATGCACCATCTCCTTTGATAGGTTTAACTGTTTGGGTTATTAACGTGTCGTTGACTGTTATCTTTTCAATTGACATGTTTATTCACTTTTTGAAACACTACGCTAACCTGTTGAGTCAAAAAATCATATTACTTATTTTTTCTTAAATGCTTATAAACAACCGGTAGGAAGAAGCAACACCAACAAATAAGATCCAGAAGAAGTAAACAATAAATAACAACATTAATAATAAGATTAAGTTAAATTAAAAAATTAAATTATTAATAAATTTTACTACCGTAATCCATTCATTCAATATCGATTAATCTTAAAACACAAATAAATCGATACTGAAAATACTATCGATTATTCATTTGAACCCCTTAAAATCAAAATTTTGCAAAATCCGTTCTTAGTACACACCTACTTAAAGATACAAAGCTACCCTGAAAATTTCAAGTATCTACATATAATAGTTTTGGCTGTGCGTTGATTTTGAGTCAGTCAGTCAGGACATTCTCTTTTATAAATAGAGATTACTTCCCTAAAAGTTTTCAGGCCTTTGAGTTACATCCTTTTTTTTAATGGGTCTTTAAATATCGCGATTTTCTAAAATCTGGTATTTTCAGTCTGAAATATGTCAGATGGGACACGTTTAAAAAATGCAAAAAATCTGGAAACATTCTTTCATTTGGTTGTAATAAGTGTTTAAAATGTCATCGCTGAAACTTATTAGTTTTTAGTTATAAATTTTTAAATATAGTTAAAATTACAGGAAGCACTATAAGTGCAAACATTACATTGCTTGTATTAAAAATCTAAAAAAAAACACATTAATTTTATCTACACATTGTTATACTTTTGCTTTTTACAATCTTAACAAAAGAAAGACACTGTGTTATACAGGCGTTTCTAAAATGGTGGGCTGGCTATACTTTTTCGGATTTTACTTGTAAAACTAAACAAAAAATATCCTTAGGAAAAGTGGCGATTTCTTCTTCGTTCTCCTCCTGTTCACCATTTTGTTATTTTGAATCTATTTAAATTTAGGTAGTCGGAATTCCGACCACCAAAATATTTCACATAAAGTAATTTTTTTAACAATAAACAAAAATATTTAACGACAATACTTTCAGGGTTAATGATTCTTTCATGTATCACTCATTTCATCGAGCCGATGAGATAACTAATTTTTTCCACCGAATTTTCACCATAAACAGCAATCTTTACGACAATATTTTCAAAGTTAAATGATTCTTTAATGTATCTAAAGTTTGTCCCTGCAGATTTGGGACCAAAATGTTTCATATAAACAAAAAAAAAAGAATATTTCATGATTAATTTTACTAAACCGGTTGAACTATAAAATACAAAGGGCAAATAATATTCAGCCCTTTACGTAACACTTTGATTCTGTTTGTAAAATGAAAGCATATAACAATTGATTGCATAGTGAATAATATTACTCGCAAAGAGATCATCTCTGACTAGTATCGTGTATATCACAGATGCTTTACATGATTTAGTCATTAAAAAGACTGGAAGAGAAAACATAAACCGACAAATTAATGCACTCCTTCATCAGAAGAGAAACAATGGATCGTACACGCTGTCTTCATTCAGTAGTGGATGTTTCAACATAAGGACATACAAGAAAATCCACAACATAGAATAGACAGTGTCTACTGTTAGCTTTCATACATTGCACTTTTAGATGTACGTACGAATGGAAGCGATTAGTTATATTTATTAAAATTAATGTTTCAGTAATCCCATCGACGACCATTCCTAGAAGAGCAGCAGCAGTTAATTCACTGTCGACCACTAATGCTGTACCTAGATCGTCGGTTAGAACTTCCCAAGCTGCTTCTATTACTTCTACTTCAGTGCGCCGTACTGAACAACCTTCGTTGATCAATACTTTTGAAGTCACAGTTGCTACTAGAGTTCGCAGAACAAGAAGTTTAGCCTCAAATGCTTTACGTCAGTCACGTGTTACAAGCAACAAGAACATTCAAAGTCCCAGAAATAATTTACAATCTATTCAAGAAGGTAAATATCCATATTTATTTTAAATCTTCATATATTAAGTAAAACGTAAGGGGCTCTAATCATAGGAGATTTTACAATTAACAGGAAGAATTTTGATTTAAGATTGGGGGATGATTTCTGTAAGAAGCTTTTGTTGTGTTTGAATTTTAATTAAAATAAGGCGATTAATAACATTAATTTATAATGAAAACTCTCATTTCTGGTTATAACTAACATGAGTGATGCGAAAATTAAGGGAGATAGTCATAGTTACCTTTTTACTCATAATAAAAAATGAATACTTTAAAAAGAGAGACGTTCTTGTGGAATACTTCATCTTTAAGAATTTTTAATTTCTAGTTTTACTTTACTGGTATCATACCTCTAGAGCTAATCAGCAAGAAAGAAAGTATGGTAATCAGTCAAAAAAAGGGTAATGAATTTTTTAATTTGTTAAAGTTTCATGACCCATGGACCCCAAAAAACAAGAAAGTGGTGGTAATGTTCATATTTATATACATATGTGTTGGCATGTTCAAAGTTTTTTTTTTTAATATATAATAATGTAGCTTGGAACTTCATATAACAGGGTTAGATGAGAAAACTCCTGGTTTTTTTCCACAGTAGTAAATTACAATGAAAGTATTAAATGAAAAATATTCTGTGTGAGTTTTTGATTATGGTAAAATTGATTATTTAAATATATAAAAACAGGTCTGGGAGAATTATGAAAAACACCACACAACTCAAGAACATCTTTAGAAGTGTTTGCATTCTACAATAGTTTACATGTGTTCTAACACAAGTAAATGAGTTAGAGGATATGGAAGATATCCTCAGATGCAACTTGTCAATCTGTATGATAATATGAGGATATCCCTGAGATATAAATTTTTTTTATGTAGTATTCTAAATAATTTAATTGAAAACTTTTGTTTTGTAATACTGTAGATATAAAATTAATTATTAATATACTTCGATTTTATATTATAAAAACTAAATAAATTTTACTTGTAAAAACAAATTTGTAAATTTTAGATTAATCAAATTTTAAATACTATTTACTAAGTAAAATATGTATTCTTCCTGTAGTAAACTGTAATTTTAGATTATTTTTTTTAATGCATTTATAATAATTTATTTTTTTATGCAAATTTAAAATTATTATAAATGCATTTAAATTCTTTAAATGCATTTTATTTTATGTTTGTATCCTAGTGAGTTTAGAGTTAATAATTACCGTAAATTTTCTTATTGTTACAATTTAATAAATGTAGCTGCAGTAATTAATCGGGGGGGGGGGGTTATTTTTTTCAAGGTCCCATCGGTCACGAAATTAAAACCACAGTGAAAATAAAAAAATTTTTATTTGTAACAAGTACTTGCATAGTTACGCTATTTCTCTACATAGTCGCCATTCCGATTTAGACATTCGTCGTAGCGTGGTACTAACTTTCCAATACCCTCGACGTAGAACGGATCCGTCTGTGTTTTCAGCCATGTTTCTACGCTGCTCTGCGGCTCCATGTCTGTGCCAAAATTGTGTCCTCCTAGCCAGCTTTTCATGTGAGCAAAGAGGTGAAACTCCGGATGGAACCAAGTCCGGGCTGTATGGTGGGTGATCAAACACTTCCCAACGAAAACGCTGCAGGTGTTTCTTTGTTACAGCTGCAGTGTGCGGCCGAGCATTGTCGTGGAGAAAGACAATGCCTGATGACAACATTCCTCTCCGCTTATTCTGAATTGCCCTTATTCAACGTTGTAGACGTTGAAGAGTCACGCAATGTGAGGCTGCAGTGATGGTCGTGCCACGTTCCCTGAATTCCACCAAGAGAACTCCATTCCGGTCCCACAACACAGTAGCCATACACTTTCTGTTAGAGAAGGTTCGCTTGTACTTCTTTGGTTTACTGGGAGAATGAGAATGCATCCACTGTATGGATTGTTTTTTTTGTTTCTTCAGTTTCGATATGGACCCGTGTCGCGTCCCCTGTGACAATTTTGTTCAAAAAATCTCCTTCATTGTGATAACGCTGGAGAAACTTTAGGGAGGCGTCCATTCTCATTGTTTTGTGATGGTCGGACAACATCTTGGGGACCACACGGTTTGCGGTACTGAAGTCTCTCTCACAATGGTGTAGAGAGCTGACCTTTAAATTTCAGGAAACGAATCGCTCAATACAGAAATTGTGAACCGACGATTTTCTCGAATCGCCTCATCCACTCGCTCAATGAGATCATCGAATGACGCTTCCTTCCCTGAACGCCTGCATCATGAACATCTGCACGTCCTGCTTTAAAGTTCCTGCACCATTGTCGCACTTTGCTATCACTTATTGAAGTTTCACTGTTCACATTATTTATTCGTCGATGAATTTTAGCTGCATTACAACCCTCAGCGTGAAGAAATCGAATTACCGCACGCACTTCACACTTGGCGGGAGATGCTATTGTTGTAGACATGTTTACATCCTAGCTTCTCGGAACTAAACGAAGTGTCGCGAAGTGATTGAAGGCCATACTAGAGACGCTGCGAAATACATATGCGCAAAGTTTCATCCGATTTTTGCGCGGGTTTTTATTTCGCGACCGATTGGACCTTAAAAAAATAACCCTTGTAGTATTTTATTATGTACAATTAGATAAATATATGATGTAGAAATTGTAATAATTTATTATAATAATAAATTATTCCTTCCTGCACAGTTTTGTTAATAACTGTATTTATTAATTTTATTAGTTGTACTCTACAATTTTTATTAATTTACAAATATTATTTATTATTAATAATTTTTATTATATTTAGTGGAGGAAATAAAAACAGGCAAAAAAATTATCAGCTTGCGTTGGTGTGCAAGCATACTGCCAGGTTAATTGCCTCTAATAACTCGATCGTTTGTCAATGGATTTTTACAAATGAGGTGTTGTTATTATGATCAAAATAAAATGCTTACTGAATTTTGTAAAGTAAAAATTTGATCAGACAAATAATTACAAAGATATTGAAGATTAAAAAATTAAGATGTCTGCCATTTTGAAATTTTTAAAGATGAAGTTTTCAAAAAAATTTTATTTTGTAGAATAAGACACTAGTCTAAGAATTCCCAAATTTAATTCAATTAGTTTTACCCTTTCTTGAGAAATAATGTTGTTGTTGAAAACCACAAATTGGCGTCAAGAAGAGAAACAAAGAAAATAGGACTTCTGTCAGTATGAACGTTTTTGCTCATTTTGGTGCTTGAATCAGTTCCGGAAGTTCAGCAAATACGTCCCGAAACACATCTGTCAAATTGACAGATCTGTTGATTTCAGATCTGTGAAATTTTTTTTAAATATGAGCATCTGTGCCCAAAGGAAATATTTGAAAAAATTTTTTATTCTCATGCCCAAAGTTCAAAAAATGTATTTCTGTCTGACAGAAGTTTGTGCGTATGTATTTATGTTGACTTATATTTGGTCTTATAACTCTGAACGCCTTTGACCGATTTTCTTTAAACTTTGTAGACAGATACTACATCGGAACAGGGGTTAATTTATAATTTTTTGCAAAAATTGGATATAAGTGGGGATGTTTTAGGCCAAATAAAATTTCAAATCTTTACTGGGGCATTTTAGCAAAAAAAAATTCTTACAAAAGTTGAAGTTTTTTTACAAGATCACAAATTACCAAAAACTTTTATTTAATATTCACCCTTTCTCAAAAAATGGTTACATATATTTATCATTTTTTAGCTACATGCTGCTTCAAAAAGTAATTACTGGTAGCTTTTTACATTTATATTTCTACGTCAATAAACGTTCAAACCACTATAAGAATATTTTGCCTATCCCACTCCAATGTTCTGTAGTAAAAAACAATATTTCTTTAATCTTTTAAAATTTTATTTTAAATTTAAGTCCATCTTCCAAGTTACCCATTGCTTTTAAAGTGTAAAAATCTTAATTTTTTGATGCCCTTACTCATTAGTATTACTTTAAAATGAATTAGCCAAAATTTTTCAACCCTTCCTAAAAAATTATAACTTTGTTTATTTAAAATTTTCACTGTATCTTTGAATTTTTTAAACAATTTAAAAAGTTATTTTTTATAATTTATTATTAAATTTAAATAAAAATAATTTAATTAACTAATCATCAGAAGAGAAACAATAGATCGTACACACTGTCTTCATTCAGTAGTGGATGTTTCAACATACGGACATACAAGAAAATCTACAACATAGAATAGACAGTGTGTACTGTTAGCTTTCATACAGTGCACTTTTAGATGTACATACGAATGGAAGCGATTAGTTATATTTATTAAAATTAATGTTTCAGTAATCCCATCGACGGCCATTCCTAGAAGAGCAGCAGCAGTTAATTCACTGTTGACCACTAATGCTGTACCTAGATCGTCGGTTAGAACTTCCCAAGCTGCTTCTATTACTTCTACTTCAGTGCGCCGTACTGAACAACCTTCGTTGATCAATAATTTTGAAGTCACATCTGCTACTAAAGTTCTCAGATCAAGAACTTTATCCTCAAAAAACCCAAAAAAACAAGAAAGTCGTGGTAATGTTAATATTTATCTACATATGTGTGTTTTTCATGTTCAAAGTTTTTTTTTTTAATATATAAGAATGTAGCTTGGAACCTCATATAACAGAGGTAGATGAGAAAACTCCTGGTTTTTTTGCCACAGTAGTAAATTACTATGAAAGTAGTAAATAAAAAATATTCTGTGCGACTTTATTATTATAAAATTGATTATTTAAATACATAAAAACAGGTCTAGGAGAATTATGAAAAACACCATACAACTCAAGAACATTTTTAGAAGTGTTTGCATACTACAATAGTTTATATGTGTTCTAACACAAGTTTATCCAGTTCTGGTGATACCCAGGAATTTATCCATATGATATTATTTTGGGATATTATATTTGTAGGCCTAAGAACATCCTAAAGATATCAAATATCTGCAAATCTGAATTAAGACATAATGTTCATAAAATTGAATAATCATTCAAAAGATCATTAAAGGCATTTTTAATTCATTATTCAATTGAACAATTCTGTATCTAATTAAACTATGTTTACTGTATTAGATTAGATTACATTTTGTTCAGTATACTAGTGTTGCATTTTACTGTATGTTTGTGTGTTTATGTTCCCTGTAAATATTTAAGATTTACTTTATAAAAAAAGAAACATATTCCTAGAACATCCTCAGCCATTTGCACTCCACAGAACATCCAGAGGGTATCAAATGTGCAGAACTATGAAGCACTATTTAGGTTATGATGTCTAAATGAAATCCCTGATAGTAAGTGTAACACATAAATTTTACATAATTACTCAAAGAAAAAATCACTAATTAATGTATTTCAATAATTTATATGTGCTTTTAATAAACTATTGATAATATAAGTATATTTAGATAATTGTGCTACAAATATAAAACAAGAATAATAATTTAGATAGACAAATTGAAATTTAAAATTATTGTCTTTTCATGAGACCCTAATGTGCTTATTCATTAAACAAATAAAAAAAAAACACAATCTTTTCTTAAAAATTAAAAAGAAAGATATTCTGTGTTAAATTCTGCAATTTCAAGGTGCAGCTTTAAAGATTGTTCAGATGCTGTAATGCATTATTAACACTGTATATATTGTTTATTTTGAAGATGGGTCAACCTTCTGAAGACACCATGAGAGGATTACTTAAATATATAAAAACAGGCCTGGTAAAAAGGCCCACTAAAAACCCCTCTTGCCCCCACGTTTTCCCCTGGCCAGGCGCTTTTGCATTACTTCAGTACAGGTCATGTTGTCTATTGCCTTACTTTGAGCATCCCTATTCCATCCACCTTCCTAGACTTTTAGGGATCCAGTATTCCCCCCTCCCCCCACCTCCTTCTTATGTCTCAGGATTTGTTTGACATAAGCTGATTTCAAGTCACAAGCTTCCTCACCTTTCAACATTGCCTAGATGATATTAAAACTATTAGTGCGTTTGAGAGGGAAAAATATTTCATTCTCAAATTCATTTGTAATTATGTAACATTGGTTTGCCCAGATGCCACGTCTAGGGATAGATATCTCTCGTTTTCACCCCTATCTCTGCCACTGAATGGAGATTGCTAACCTTCCCCATATTGTGGAGGTACTTGCAGAAGTAGCCATGTCCTTTGAGAAACTGAATGAGATAAGAATTCACCTCACCATGCGTTTGACTCATCATATGTCTCGGGTCTTTAATAAGACTTATGGTCAGCTTCCCTGTCATTACACTGTCCTTCCTCTGCTCCTGTGAATTCCCAGCTATCACCACTTTTTTTCAGTCTGCTGGTTGATCTGATAGATCAATCTTCATTTTTGAGTGAGCAGGTCAATAGATATCACCCCAGCCACCATAACCCAGCAGGTTCAGAACCTCTCCAATAAGAACAAACAAACCTCAGAGTCCCTCTATAGTGTACAGAGGTCATGTGCGTAAATACCTCCTAAACACCCACATGACTGCCCATATCAGCCCCTTAGAGAAGGATGGAATGTATTGTGGACATCAACAGCCTTCTCTTTGCTGAGCTGTTTTGGTCCTCCCATGTTGGTCATCAATCTGTTAGGCCACATTCATGCCTGCTTTCTTGTTGCAACCCTCTGGTTATGAACCAAAAAATTGAACTTAGTGTTGACAGTTCCCTCTATTCATCTTGCCAATCTGCTTGTGCAGATCTTTTAAAGGGATGATGGTAGGAAGTTTGGACAGCATGACAATATAGGCCTTCAAAAGAGCCACTTTGAGTCTGAAATCAATCATCCTATGAATTACCCTCCAAATCACTTAGTTCAGTTTGAACTGATCCGTTGTGGCACTTGAAATGATGGTTTTAATAGTTAGAAGAAATTTGGGTATATGACAAGATTGCTGTATAAATTGTTTCAAAATATTCATGCATGGATCCTGCTATATTAGTTGTTAGTATATCCACATCTCAAGTACCATATGACTCTCTGAATCATGAAAAATTATTTACATCAAATGGTGTAAGCTGTCCAGAAAACGTTTTTGGAGGTGTTGAGATGAAGATTCCCTGGCATGTTTGCCCCCATCTATTACAATGCTCAATGTACAGAGGTAGGCATCGAATCATTGTGTAACCATGAATGTTCATGGATTTGAAAATCATAAGATATTATCTACATGGAAGTTGACCGTCTAATCAAGAGATTCAGTTAACAATTCGAATGAGAGATATAAAAATATGTTGCCGTCATTTTTTTAAGAAAACTGTGTGAATGTTCTTCTGTCGCAAGATGCATATATTCAGTGACTAGATAATCTGAATTTCACTCAAAGCTCTTTAAGAGAAGAGTCAACAGAATAATTTGGCAATAATTGGTACAGTTGTCTGGCTTTTGGCTCTCTATTTCCTTCTTCTAATGTTAATGGTTCACTTGTAATTATTTTTCTGATTCATGTCATTTGGTCATTTTAAATCGCATATATAATTTTATTGCTCTTTTCTGTTCTTAATTCCCTAATTATAATTGTATTGTTATGGTGTTATGGACTGTGTAGGATTTTATCTTATGGAAATTTCTTTCTTGCATTTATTCTAGTGGATGGTTTTCAGTTTTGACTATTACACGCATTTAATTTTACTTTACCCAAAAACATTGAAACTTATAGGTACTTAAGGAGAGTATTAAAAGTAAAAATGCAAAGTACTCAAAAGAGCTATTTAAAATGATTTGAAACGGAGATTGTTGGTTTTAATGTTAATTATTTTTGGAAACTCCTAAAACTTTCTTAGTTAAGAACCATTCAAACCTTTCAAAGGTTAAAACCTTTCAAACCTCTTAAAGTTTCAAACCTTTACTTAACTTTGAACCTTTCAAAGTTAAAAACCATATTGGCAACAACAGACCAATTACAGTCACCTTATTTTTTATGATAGGATGAATGTTTTAACGTATGAAAAAAGGCAAACCTAATTTGGATTTGAATCCAGAACCTTTTAAAGGTTGATGCTAAACAGATTGATGAAAGTCAAAAATGCTAACTGTCAATTATGGAGGTTAGATTAATAGATTTATTACAATAACACTTTTTAAAATTATAAGTGAAAATATTGTATTGGAAGAATGCACTGTTTCAGAATTCTGTCTCAAGAATTTCTTTTAAATATTCAAAGAACAAAATAAGTGAGAGTCTAACTGTTATAATATTTACTAATATTAATCTTGATAATTAACAATTATATTATTGATTATCAGTAATCGATCATAGTACTACAACCATTACAATGGATGGTATGTTTTAATTATTTTTTTAAATTTATATATATTGTTAGTGATATTAATTTTTCATTTTTTTTTTTTTAATAACAAATGAAACAGAAAATGGAAATAACACCATGCAACAAGCGTCATCTTCTAAAGCTAACACAGCAGATAAGTAAGTTCAATTCTTTTCTTTTACATTACTACTTATTCTGTTTTTGTTTTTTTTGGGGAGGGAAGTAAGTGAATCCTTGAAATTCCTAAGAATTTCTGAATGGATGTATCTTAAACCTAATAATACATTAATATAAGTAGTTATAGAAAAAAATATAGATACTAATAGAAGAAAAAATGACAACTTAGTTGGAGTATAAAATTGTATAACATAAGATATCTTTACTTATTATAGCATAGAGATAACAGATGGGTCAAAGGTAAGCACCAATAATAAATAAAATTTATTCAGATGAGAAACACTGAATCTGATGACATGCATACTGTAGCGTTTACTAGTTAATTAGTAGCTAGCTACTGGACATTTTGTCATCAGACTATTATTTACTTTTTCTGTGAGAATGAGTAATGAACTACTATTATTGTATTAGCTGATTACTACCAAATACAAAACAAAAAATTCCCACCTGTTGCAGAACATTTAACAAAATAGAATTTAAAGCATGTAAGGGAAAATAACTTGTAGAGTGTATTTATCAGTCTGGTTGAGTGGAGGGGGGTATATAATATACATAAGGCTCAATGAATCAAGTCTAGACACTACTTCAGCATCATAATTCTTGTAACAGAAGTGAAAGACACCAAAACTATAATTTTTTCTATTCTGTTTAAAAAACCAAATACGAGAAAATACTTCTACTTCTTATTAACAAATGACTGACGTGTTGATTTTTCGTGTCTTTTTAACTGATCATAAGATCCCAGTTGGGGGTCTTGCATAATATCAACATGAGGCATCAATTACCATTTGGAATATCATGTAATTAATGTGCCAAAACAGTGACTTTAAATGAATCTCATTTTGTGTCTTTTTTTGCATATTTGTTCGCCTCATTCTAACATAGACATTGGTATACTTAGCTCTTGTTACGTTAATTTTAATAGAGTTAATTTTATAATATTTAGGAGCTAAATATCAGGTCTTAATGCTTTTAAATGTGATTTTCATACTTATTAATAAAAAACTAAAAGATTTATAAGCTAAAAATAGTCGTTGTGTTGCATGTTACTGTGTACCACTTAATTTAGAAGAAAGTATGTGTAGTTTATTCCAGGAGCACATACTAAGTACTCAGTATGCCTTCAATTTTCAAAACTGTTTTTTTTTTTAAATAATTAATTAAAGGATACATATCTTTCTTTCACTTTTATTTATTAGTTACTAATAATTATTATTTCATAGCCTACCACAGCACATTTCATACTTTTCACATATCTTAATTTTCATTTACATTTTTGTACAGTAGTTTATTAATTTTATAAAAATTTATATTTTGATAGCTTGTTTGTTTTGTAAATAATTATTATCAATATTGCGTACTCTGTTTTTATCCAAATACTTTATTTATTTGTAAAAATTGAGCAGTTATATATTTCATCTAAATAGAATTGAAGCAAACATAAGTAGAAATCAATCCCACAGCAACCAAACAGCAAAAATCTTGTAGCAGTGGGTAAATAAATTGTAATACATTTAAAATTATAAAAAAAAACCCATATTATTACACTTAACCAAAGATCTGTAATTTATATTCTATTTTATATTCCTATTGTATGGAATTTATACAGTAAGAAAAAATTTGCCACTTAAATCCCAATTGGAATCTCATATCCTAGGGCCATAAAAATCACTGTATCACTTTTTTAAGTTAGTTAAAAGAAGTACATAAAGTAT
Organism: Lycorma delicatula; assembly: GCF_047948215.1. Classification (NCBI taxonomy): domain Eukaryota; kingdom Metazoa; phylum Arthropoda; class Insecta; order Hemiptera; family Fulgoridae; genus Lycorma; species Lycorma delicatula. The sequence continues at coordinate 107,141,629 of NC_134462.1, forward strand.
TAAGATATTGTTTGCTGAAAACATCTAGTTGCATGTTGGGAACAATTAGAATTATTCAAGTGGCCTATTACTAATTCTGGATGAGGAGATTTCACTTGGGATCTCATAGCAGTAAAGTTATTAAATTTTAATTTATTCATAGACCAACTAATATTTATAATAAATACATTTTATTTATTTCAGGAGAACTAGTACAACTGGTCTGTTTATTTCTGTTGATGTTCCACTACAGAAAGAATGTCCTGTTTGTTTTGATTTTAAAGATGCAGTCTCAACTAAATGTGGACACTTATTTTGTTATGATTGTATTTCCATTTGCAACACATGTCCACTGTGTAGACAAATAATTCATTTATCAGATTTACATAAAATATTTTATTAAAAATTTTAACATATTATTTTATTATATATTTATTATTCTAAATAATTTAATTAAAAACTTTTATTTTTTTTGTAATACTTAATAGATATAAATTTAATTATTAATATATACCAAGTATTTATTACTATTTTATTATATATATATATATTTTTTGTGGTATTCTAAATAATTTAATTAAGAACTTTTTTTTAGTAATTTTTTTTGTGTAATACTATAGATTTAAAATCAATTATTAATATACCTCGATTTTATATTTTAAAAACTAAATAAAATTTACTTGTAAAACAAATTTGTAAATTTTAGATTAATCAAATTTTAAATACAATTTTTATTTCCTCCACTAAATTTAATAATAAATAATATTTGTAAATTAATAAAAATTGTAGAGGATAACTAATAAAATTAATAAATACAGTTATTAACAAAATTGTGCAGAAGGGAATAATTTATTATTATAATAAATTATTACAATTTCTACATCATATATTTATCTAATTGTACATAATAAAATACTATTAATTACTGCAGCTACATTTATCAAATTGTAACAATAAGAATATTAACAATAAACAATAAACTCACAAGGATGCAAACATAAAATAAATAATAATAATTATAAAATAAAATAATTTAAATGCATTTATAATAATTTATTGTTTTATGCAAATTTAAAAAAATAATCTAAGGGTATAGTTCACTTCAGGAAGAATACAAATTTACTTAGTAAATTGTAATTTTATAAAAATTTATATTTTGATAGCTTGTTTGTTTTGTAAATAATTATTATCAATATTGCGTACTCTGTTTTTATCCAAATACTTTATTTATTTGTAAAAATTGAGCAGTTATATATTTCATCTAAATAGAATTGAAGCAAACATAAGTAGAAATCAATCCCACAGCAACCAAACAGCAAAAATCTTGTAGCAGTGGGTAAATAAATTGTAATACATTTAAAATTATAAAAAAAAACCCATATTATTACACTTAACCAAAGATCTGTAATTTATATTCTATTTTATATTCCTATTGTATGGAATTTATACAGTAAGAAAAAATTTGCCACTTAAATCCCTATTGGAATCTCATATCCTAGGGCCATAAAAATCACTGTATCACTTTTTTAAGTTAGTTAAAAGAAGTACATAAAGTATTAAGATATTGTTTGCTGAAAACATCTAGTTGCATGTTGGGAACAATTAGAATTATTCAAGTGGCCTATTACTAATTCTGGATGAGGAGATTTCACTTGGGATCTCATAGCAGTAAAGTTATTAAATTTTAATTTATTCATAGACCAACTAATATTTATAATAAATACATTTTATTTATTTCAGGAGAACTAGTACAACTGGTCTGTTTATTTCTGTTGATGTTCCACTACAGAAAGAATGTCCTGTTTGTTTTGATTTTAAAGATGCAGTCTCAACTAAATGTGGACACTTATTTTGTTATGATTGTATTTCCATTTGCAACACATGTCCACTGTGTAGACAAATAATTCATTTATCAGATTTACATAAAATATTTTATTAAAAATTTTAACATATTATTTTATTATATATTTATTATTCTAAATAATTTAATTAAAAACTTTTATTTTTTTTGTAATACTTCATAGATATAAATTTAATTATTAATATATACCAAGTATTTATTACTATTTTATTATATATATATTTTTTTTTTGTAGTATTCTAAATAATTTAATTAAAAACTTTTTTTTTAGTAATTTTTTTGTGTAATACTATAGATTTAAAATCAATTATTAATATACCTCGATTTTATATTTTAAAAACTAAATAAAATTTACTTGTAAAACAAATTTGTAAATTTTAGATTAATCAAATTTTAAATACAATTTTTATTTCCTCCACTAAATTTAATAATAAATAATATTTATAAATTAATAAAAATATTTATCTAATTGTACATAATAAAATACTATTTATTACTGCAGCTACATTTATCAAATTGTAACAATCAGAATATTAACAATAAACAATAAACTCACAAGGATGTAAACATAAAATAAATAATAATAATTATAAAATAAAATAATTTAAATGCATTTATAATAATTTATTGTTTTATGCAATTTAAAAAAATAATCTAAGGGTATAGTTCACTACAGGAAGAGTACAAATTTACTTAGTAAATTGTAGATGTAGCTGCAGTAATTAATAGTATTTTATTATGTACAATTAGATAAATATATGATGTAGAAATTGTAATAATTTATTATAATAATAAATTATTCCCTTCTGCACAATTTTGTTAATAACTGTATTTATTAATTTTATTAGTTATCCTCTACAATTTTTATTAATTTACAAATATTATTTATTATTAAATTTAGTGGAGGACATAAAAACAGGCAAAAAATGATCAGCTTGCGTTGGTGTGCAGGCATCCTGCCAGGTTAATTGCCTCTAATAACTCTATCGTTTGTCAATGTATTTTTACAAATGAGGTGTTATTTTGATCAAAATAAAATGCTTACTGAATTTTGTAAAAGTAAAAATTTGATCAGACAAATAATTACAAAGATATTGAAAATTAAAAAATTAAGATGTCTGCCATTTTGAAATTTTTAAAGATGAAGTTTTCAGAAATTTTTTATTTTATAAAATAAAACACTAGTCTAAGAATTCCCAAATTTAATTCAATTAAATTTACCCATTGTTGAGAAATAATTTTGTTGAAAACCACAAAATGGCGTGAAAACCACAAAAGGCAGAAGGAAAACAAAGAAAATAGAATATGGAAGTTTTTGCTCATTTTGGTGTCCTGAATCAGTTCCTGAAGTTCAACAAATACATCCCAAAACACCCAAAAATTTCAGATCAGTCAAATTTTTTTAAAAATCTGTTTTTTGCCCTAAGGAAATATTTGAAAAAACTTTTATTCCCATGCTCAAAGTTCAATAAATGTATTTCTGTCAGACAGAAGTTTGTGCATGTGTATGTACATTGACTTGTATTTGGTCTTATAACTGTGAGCTCCTTTGATCGATTTTCTTTAAACTTTGTTGACAGATACTACATTGGAGCAGGGAGTAATTTATTAATTTTTTGCAAAAATTGGATATAAGGAGTAGGGGTGTTTTTGGCAAAATAAAATTTCAAATCTTTACTGGGGCATTTTAGTAAAAAATAAATTCTTAAAAAAGTTGAATTTTTTTTACAAGATCACAAATTACCAAAAAACATTTATTTAATATTCACCCCTTCTCAAAAAATGGTTACGTATATTTTTCATTTTTTAGCTACATGCTTCTTCAAAAAGCAGTTAATGGGAGCTTTTTACATCTACATTTCTACATCAATAGGCCTTCAAATCACTATAAAAATATTTTATCTATCCCACTCCAATGTTCTGTAGTAAAAAAACAATATTTTTTTAATCTTTTAAAATTTTATTATAAAATTTAAATCCATCTTCCAAGTTACCCATTGCTTTTAAAAAGTAAAAATCTTAATTTTTTGATGCTCTTACTCTTTAGTATTACTTTAAAAAGAATTAGCCAACATTTTTCAACCCTTCCTAGAAAATTATAACTTTGCTTATTTAAAGTGATCACTGCATCTTTGAATTTTTTAAACAATTTAAAAAGTTATTTTTTTAATTTATTGTCACTACTTAGGGATTAGTTTCTTAAAAATTAATTTCTCCCAAATGCTTCTCCTTGATTGTGACCTTCCAACATAAAAAAAATTTCAGAATTTCAAATCTGTAATGCTCAAAACATATTTTTTAAACAAAGTCAAAAATAACTTAATACCCTCCTCTGATGGGGAATCTCCGTAACTTAAAAAAACAAATCAAACAAATGTTTTTTAAATTTTGATTTTAATTTATTTAAAATCAATTTTAGTGAATATTTTAATTATTAAAAAAGCCCCTAATGCATGAGTCTCCAAATTTGCAAAAAGTCAAAAACACATTTTGTGAAATCATGATGCCAAAATAGTAATATTACAGATTTTTATTATTGTTTATTTTCTTAAGCATCATTGCTTCAAAATTATTATTAAATGATTTATTTATAATAAAATAATTAATTTTATATTTAATAAAAAAAAAAAAAACATTTTTCAATCAATAACATTAAAATTTAGTATGATAACATACATGGTTTTTTATGTTGTTGAAGAAATAACCGAGCTGAATTTCACTTTTAATTAGCTAATTTTAATAAGCTGCTAATTGAAACAAATAGTCATCAACAAGACGACAAATTTGTCATAGCAAATTCCACAAACGTAAGCATTGGTTTGGCTTTGAACTCTGAGAAATGTTTTCATATTTCTACCATATAATATGGATAAAAATCAGAAATCCATTTTCTTATGATGGTATTAATTCATACTGTCATTTACGTGAAGTATTTCACCACCATAATAAATCCACTTATCCAGTGCTGTGATAAATTGTTTCTACATTCATTATGCTATCAGATTGTAATATGGTTTGGACATTTTTAGAGACAGTTTTAAATGATCAGGAAACTGGATAAAATTTGTTTCTCAGTGTTCAAACATTTTTACAGCATTTTGAAGTATTCATAAACAGTACAATTAAAAACTTAGGTGTGAAGTATAGGACACAACCGATTATCATATCAACAAACATCAGTCACTTGCTACACTTTTATTTATTGTATATGTTTGAAAAAGAACAAAACACAAAACAATAGTACCACTTTTAACATTCATTAAGTCCTTCACAAATTTCAAGCTGCATCAACTCTATAATGCTGTATCAGTCTCCTGCTTGGATAAGGGCCCTGAACAATGAATGTGTTAGGGTGATCTTTGAGCTATTTGAAGAAAGATATCTCTGAGAATCTGCTCTGGATACAGGACTGTGTTGTCAGATGTGGTATTTGTTATTGCCAGTATGTCACCGATGGACCTGATTGCCAGATTCAGAGACAACTGCTACAGCAGGAAGGATAGGACCTTGTCCTATGAACCAGTGGCAAACCTGATAGGAGACAACAGCGAAAGGTAGATGGACATTTAAATTAATTAATCATGTTGTACCATGGGTTGGAATGAGTTACGGCTAAATTGATAATTTCTTAACCCAGTTCCTCTCAGGGCATGGCTTTTGCAGATCGTACCCGTTTCAGCACAGGTGGAGGAAAAACAATTTGTGTCCATACTGCGGTGCCCTTGATGATATCAAGCATGTTGTTATCTATGCATGTAATAGGTGGACAGATTCAAGGTGTAGTGTGTTATTGTAACGGGGGTCCTCTTGACATTCATAATATTGTTAGTGTCATGCTCAATTCTGCCAAAAAGTACAACTCTGTTTCTATGAAGATGAGGGCCATCATTGCAGTGATGGCGCTGAAGGGGTAGGATAGGAAGACAGCCTGCAAGGGGAGGAGATGCCCGTCCAGTATTGATGTTGGTGTGTATTCTCCATTGATGCCTGTGAGACTCCACTGAATTTCTGCCACCTTTTTCAGTCCAACAATCATGCTGCCGTGTCATGGCAATGAGTATTATCGCAGGGAGGAAACAAGAGTGTGATGGAGGTACAGCCTATGGTGGGGATTGTGCATTCATCCAAGACTAGTCATGGATGGGCATAGATCCATTTGATCCCTGTGGGAATTTGCTATTTTGCTGTCGATCCTGCAAATCACACCAAAGATTGAGTTATGCTTTTTGGCAGGTCTGGTCTTTGCTTGTTGTATTTAACGCCACCTTAAATGTTAAGGGCTATGTAAATATGAAGGCAAAAGTGTGTGTTACTTAAGTATACACTATGCAGTTCTGTGTAGCTCATCAGATGCTTGTCAGCAGACGCCTTCATGTGTCTGTGCCCGTTTTGGTATAATAGATGTTTTTTTATTTTAAAAGAAAGAAAAGGCAAGGTAGGACATAAATTTTTCTTTATTTCATTATTAACAGAAAACATCAAATTGTATTAAATTAAGGCAGCACCAAATAATTTGATAAATAGAAATTATCCTTTTCATCTTCAGCTTGGGATCCTTTCTGATTTTTAATTTCATTTTGTAACTTTTTTGCAATTTTAAATTTGCTTCTTTCTTTTGAGTTCTTATAAACTGCAATTGTTTGATAAGAAGAAGTCACTGCATGTCAGTAGTTGATAAAGCTGCCAGTTTGTCTGTCTCGAAACTATTTCTTTTTATTTTCTGATTTGCTTTTCCAGTTTCTGCAAGTTGGCTTGTAGTTTCAGTTTATGTGCTTGTTGATGTTCAATGTTAACATCGTTTCTCTTTGCTGATAATCCCAACACTAAGTACGCCAGATACTTTATTTATAGTTGGGTTTACTTTTCCAGTAAGCCAATAAAATTTTTCTCCCACATTTTAATATTTATACTTTTATTACTAGTAACTTTTTGTCAATATTTTTCATTTCAGTTTTTGCGTTATTTAAGATCTTCAGTTTTTCTAAGGAAATTGTTTTACCAATACTTTTCGTATTATTCCAAGCCTTTTCTTTTGAGCAACTATTTTAGAGGCTAATGATCTGTTCAAAACAATTGAATTCTTAAACGCATTAACAAATGCTGCTCTATTGTATTCCGCTTTTGTTAATGAAACATCAAATTGTATTTCACTACTATCATTTGTTTTGCCGTCGTTAAACATTCTTTGCTATATGAAATGAACAAAAAACTACATTCAAATGAATGTGTTTTAGTTGATATATGACTAAAAGAATGCAATGACTGAACATAATATTAGGGATTAGGGTGATATCAGAACAGCATAGTGATAAATGTTGAGACAGGTCCGTCCATGGAAGAGAATCATTCATAAGTAAATACTTACTTCAGTACACTACACATCAATACAGATTCCTTTCAGTTATTATTGAGTTATTGATCAGTAATAGTAAAAGGTTATTCACACATGGGTCAGTATTTATTGTATTTAATCAGTAATTATAGTAGACCAGTAATTAGTTCTGAGTTATTACTGAATTTTATTCACTTCACCCATTGTGTGTGTATGTGTGTGTGTGAGGGGGGTAGAATGAGGGAAGTGAATAAAAATCAGTAATAACTTTTACTGGGTCTTTTTTCAGTAAATACTGATGTTTAAGTAGATAAAGAATAAGTAGTAATTGTGCAACATTTTAACTTGCAGATTTTTTTTTTACTTAATCAGTATTTAATACACAAAATTACTGATTCTTTCCAGTAAATACTTTAAAAGGAGTGAATAAAAGTTTTCAGTTACTTAAAATTATCATTAATTACAGTAGGGGTTTTTTCAGCAATCTAAAACCCATACTGAAATCTTCTACTGAACAAGAAAGATGGCTTTTTCATGAGAATATGTAAACCTAAAAACTTTAGGGAGCATAATTCTATAAGTGAAGATATGTATAAGGAACCGGTTTGCTTTGACAAGGCAAACAAGGCAAAGTATTCTTTGGAATACTTCAGTAATTTGTTTTTACAAGAAAACTAATGAAACAGGCTACAAGTACCCAGTGTAAAGTGGAACTATTTTTAAGATACTTGTCTTATCTGGGGTACCAAAACAGTTTGCCAGAGATTTCAGAATTCACAGAACAGCAATCAATAAAATATTTAATTATGTTCTAGAGAAAGTTACTTTGAAAGCTGCTGATTGGATTAATTTTCCCCAAACCATAGATGAAATTACAGAAGCTAGAGAAAATGGAGTAAAAAGTTCAAAATGCCTAGTGTAATCAGGGCAGTTGACTACACTTATGTAGACATAAAAAACTGAAAGCATTGTGATAATTATCCAGTAGAAAGGAGTATGCGAGTATTAATGTGCAGGTCACATGCAATGCAGAGGAGAAAAAATTTAGATTTCAATAATTTACCATTATTTTAGTACTAATGGAATATAAAAAAGAATAATAAAATTTAATTTGGTTTCTCTTCTGAAGTTATATATGATTCTGTCACTTCTTAAAGATGTTGAATTTCTATTGCCTACTGAAGTCAAACTTTCTTTTCTCTTTCTGCTGTGTTGTGACTTGATGGTCACATTAGTTGTAATTTGAATTTGTGTACATTTTTTGTTTGTTTTAGAACTGTCAGTCCAGATATTCTATTCATAAATGAAAAAGATCGATAAGAATTTGGTAACTGGTGAGATTTTGAATGTAGACCAAGAAGGCAAATTATTTAATTTATATCTAATTTACATATTTAAATAAATCTAGTGAACTTATGTGTCAGTGTTTTATGGCTCTTCCTTATAGTACTGGGTGATGCAATTTAGTGAGAGTATTAAATATGGTTCCTAAACAAAATTGTTTCAAATAAAAGTTTAAAAACCCCTGAAATATCTCCTCACTCAGCTTTTCAACAATATCTGAATCAGAATTTCCTTGACTTTTGCATTTTAAGATACATCTGAAAATTAAGAATGGTTGTATTATGTAAACAACTTCAAAATGCCATTTATTTTAACCATTATGTTAATAAACACTAACAGAAATATAATTTTCTCGGTACAATTAATGAAGCTCTTAAAGTTAAAAAGTACCTAGTATAATTTTTTTAAAAAAACGTTCTTACACAAACACACTTCGAATTAAATATTGTATTCTTAACTAAAATTATCCTTGTCATTTATAAAAGGCAAAAAGTACATTCCATCACTGGTTCTACTAATCTTTCATGGTGGGTATCGTATTCATTATTGAACTAAAATTTGTTATTTTCGTTGTTTTCAAGTAAGTAATCATTATATTTTTAACAGAATCTGTTTAGTCCATAATATTAATAGCTGAAATATTACAAAGATCGTGACCGTTACAAACTACAGAGTTGTCATAGTTATGCGGGGACGGCTCTGGCGACACTTGTTTTATAAAACGATAAATATCAGACTGAAAAAAATGACAATGTCAGAACTCATTACTTCGATAAGTCGATGATAGTTTTGCATCAGTAATCAGCTAATGTTCTCAGAGAGAAATTTTCGCAGCTGTGTGAAAGTAATATCTTTTAAATCTACGGTTTAATGTCGGTACTACGCCCTCAAAAGTTATTCTTAATGTACATATTGAGTGGTACGTAAGTGTTTATGGTATTTACAAATACCACAGAGGAGATCAGAGGACCACTGTAACAATAGCTGTGCAATCTATGTTCAATACTACCAGCTAGGATTGACGGTTTTTGGAAAGAAGAAGTTACTTGTATTTTCTAATGTTCCGAAATTATCTTTTTTCTAACAAAAATAGAGAAATGTAATGTAGAAATTGAAAATTTTTATATTTTTTCACTGATATTCAGTCCCCAGAACTACTAATAATTGATTATATAAAAATGTATTTTATATATATAATGTAATATATCAACTAATATTTTTTAATTTTCTCAAGTTTACGAGGGATATACAGTTTTATCTTGTTTTTAAAAATAATACTTTTTTGCTTTATAACGGTATGGTAATATTTGTATCATTATTTTGCCCTATATTAATTCAAAATCGTACGGAAAGTGAAGTGGTATGCGCATTAATTTCGCTCGCTTTCCGCAGTTGATGGTCGATCGACAACGGTGTAAAGGAACAGCTGGAACGGGTAGTGTCGTAGGAAGATTATTTGGACCGCTTGTCATTGTTGAAATTAAAACAGGACATGTTGTAGCAGAGTGTAGACAGTTAAATAGTTTTTACGGAATTATTTGTGTTGTTTGTGTTTAGCTTATTATACGACAATGGATAAGCGAAAATTGTCGTAAGTATATCAGTTTTCTACCATTGACAGCGCCCATTACGTATATTAACAGGCTTTTTTGCCTGTGCTATGACTATTGTAAATATTATCGATGCAAAGTGTTTTTCATCTTTATGAAATTATTATATACATCGGTTTTAAAATTATGAAACGATTGCATGTATATTAATTTATTCAGATTTTTGATAATTAGCTTGTGTCGTTTTTCACATTGTGGGTTTAATGCAGCTTAAATTTATTGCCGTATTATTAGATTGATTTATCAAGTATTGAACTATAATATTTATTTAATAAAATTCGTGTGAAATTACAGTATAATCGTAATTTTAACCCAAATTATAGAAAATAAAATCTAATTGTGCAATTAGTTACATGTGGTGAGTCACATTTGGTGATACATTGTAAAGGAGATGTTTTATAAAATGTAGATGATCGTACCATATCGTAAAATAAACGTCTACCAAGCGTAATTTGTAATTTACTATCTATAGTATCAAATGTTTTCTTTCCGTTATGTAAATTTATTATTACATAATACTTAGATGTAGATGGGCCAGATTATAATTTAGCAAATAAAAAAAATCTATTCATGGAGAGTGAAGTGCTATACTTCATGGATTTAGCTTTCTGTAATAAATTACTGAATGTTAAAAATATGTAGGAAACGATTGTTCCTGTATATATTTACACACAATCGAGACTGTTATTATTTTTATTTTGTTCAAAAAACAAAACTTAAAAAAGTATTAAACTTAATTGCCTAATATTAAATCTAATTATTGCTTAAAAAGTAAATTGTTTTTATGTTTTGTGTTAAATTAATATGGTAATTATGAGCAATTACTTGATCAGCTTACATTTTTTTTCATACTTTAATACACCATAGTAAATATGATTAGGATCAGGAAAACACAAGATTTAAATGTCAGAAAGCAGGTTTGTATAACAAGTGACTTGTGAAAATTAAAAGTCTGCACTGCATTATTAGTATTCAAGTCAACTACCAATTAGTTTTGTTAGTTATGGCAACCTCTTAAGATGCTAATTCATTCTGTGGAGATAGGTTAAGGTTAAAGTTTTGTGGGGAGACAAATAAACTGTAACTAACCTTAATAGTCATCAGAGTCAGATACTGAAGATGACTGATGGTGCTCTTCATAAGGTCTGTTGTACACATTACTAATAGCATGGAATCTAGTGTAATATCTCTCTCTCTGTAGAAACTACTTTTCTGTTTAATATAAATTCAGCCAGGTGCCCCATAAGATGGTTTTAATTATTCTCATATGTTGGTAATTTACCTCTAACCTCCATTCACAAAAGTCTAATTCTAACCCTAACTTCTCTCCACAGAATGGATTAGCATCAGACTTGGTAACTCAGAAAACTGACTTTGACCTTGCACAGGTCAGATGCTATCAAAATCTGCTTTGTAACATTTAGATCTTGTGTTTTCCTTATCCTAAGCATATATACTGTGGTATATTAAAGCATGAATTTGTGTATAAGAAGGTGTTTTTTTGTATATTTGTAGATTTTAAGGCAGTCTTGATAAAGTGAATAGGAACGCTCTGTTTACAAATTCTATGAAATGGGAGTATTAGTTACATTTATGAGTGTTTTAATAAATCAGTGGAACGCAAAGCCTATGTAACAGAGGTGCATGCTATCACAGATTTCATTTTCATTATTTGTAAATGATTTGAAGAATTTTATAGGAGAGGTTCTGTACCCAGAACAAACATAAAATCGCTGTTGCTCTATCCATGATTTGATGATTAGCAGATTTCTCACATACTTAAAGAAAATGATGAAAATTAGTAAAACATGAGAGTGGTTTTATGGTAATGTTGAAATAGAAGTGGTAAATAAAGATTAGTATTTTGAAATTGACCTTAATAGTGCATTTATCATTTCAGAAAAGTATCGTAGAAAGGGTGTACCAGTAGTAAAAGAATAGCTTGAATAATTTGAGGAAAAGTTTTGTAATTAAAAATTAAGTTCTGTTAGAAGCAAAAAGGGGATGTTTATAAGGTGGTGACACATTCATAGTCAGTTATGGGGTTTCAGAGATAGAAGTAGAAGCATTGCTTTTTTTTTGTTTAAACATTATTGCACTTTGCAATTGCTACACCTATGATATTCTAAATATAGTAGCAGATTGTGAACCAATATTTTTTTATCTGTTGAAATTAAAATTTCTACATATTTTAAAAATACTGGCAATGCCTGACTGTCATTAGCCACATTTATTAGAAGAATATGTAATAAAACATTCTGTGGTATGATTCAAGAAACTGTCTTTAATGCGAAATAAGCATAGGACTATGTGTAGGGTTATGGAAGAAACAGATTATAAGTTATTAGAGATAATGAAGTTTGTAAGCAGTATTGTTTGGAGCGGGTGAAACGGTTATCATTTCTTAAATGAGTATATATGATAAATTAAATTATGTGGCAGTAAAGAAGGATGTTTGAATGGTAAGTGTAAAAGAAATGAGATGTTTTTGATATTTAGAACTTTTGCAGATGTGATAGAAAAGAGATTAAAATGTGTATACTGTATAACTGTAGAGAATGAAAGTATTATTCATTCTATTGGAAGATGTCCATTTACAGCAAATATAGTCATTCTTTAGGAAGTAGACTTCATCAGACTTCAACAGATTATAAGTTATTAGAGATAATGAAGTTTGTAAGCAGTATTGTTTGGAGCGGGTGAAACGGTTATCATTTCTTAAATGAGTATATATGATAAATTAAATTATGTGGCAGTAAAGAAGGATGTTTGAATGGTAAGTGTAAAAGAAATGAGATGTTTTTGATATTTAGAACTTTTGCAGATGTGATAGAGAAGAGATTAAAATGTGTATACTGTATAACTGTAGAGAATGAAAGTATTATTCATTCTATTGGAAGATGTCCATTTACAGCAAATATAGTCATTCTTTAGGAAGTAGACTTCATCTTACCGAAGACCTCAGCTTATGTGATTGAATGCTTAAATGGAACTCATTGCTGGTTAATGTTGGTATTTGTAAGGGAAGCAAAGAGGTATATAGCAAAATGAATGAATGAGAATAGTATGTTGTTAGTACAATAAATTGAAAAAAATTAATTGTAAGTGAATGAATTGAAAATATAAGACAGGGAATGTATATAAGGTATTGTGGTTTTTGGGTATATGAGTGCAACCCACCTGGTTGGTCTGGTGATGAACTTGTCATCGCAGATCAGCTGATCTTGAAGTCAACAATAAAAAGGTTCAAGTCCCAGTAAAGCAAACCTTTTATACAGATTAGGTTCATATACGGAACCTTTTATACGGATTAGGACTTGAAACTTTATACTTTTATATGGATTTAAATGCTAGATCAGGATACCGGTGTTCTTTAGTGGTTGGGTTTCAGTTAACTACACATGTCAGGACTTACAGTGGTTCCAGAGGCTGAACAGATAAAAAAGAGTTAGAAAGGGTATTTTTTTCCTTCAGTCATTTGACTGGTTTGATCAGTTCTCCAAGATTCTCTATTTAGTGCCAGTTGTTTCTTTTCATTATAGCCCCTACATCCTAAATCCCTAAAAATTTGTTTTACATATTCAAACGTTTTCCCCATCTACATATGTCTCCAATATTAAAGCGATTATTCCAGGATGTCTTAATGTGTGGCCTATAAGTCTGACTCTTCTTTTAACTATATTTTTCCAAATGCTTCTCTCTTCATCAATTTGCTGCAACACCTCTTCATTTTTGACTTTATTCACCCATCTGATTCTTAACATTCTCCTGTAGCACCACATTTCAAAAGTTCCTAATCTTTTCTTCTCAGGTACTCTGATCATCCAAGTTTCACTTCTGTATAAAGCTACACTCCAAACATATACTTTCAAAAATGTTTAAATTAATTTTTGATTTAAGCAAATTATATTTTTGACTGAAAGCTTGTTTCACCTGTGCTATTCGGAATTTTATATCGCTTCTGCTTTGACCATCATTAGTAATTCTATTTCCCAAATAACAAAATTCTTCTATCTCCATAATCTTTCCTTTTCCTATTTTTATATTGAGTGGTTCATCTACATTACTTCTACTGCATTTCAATACTTTTGTTTTGTTCTTGTTCATTTTTATGCAGTAGTTCTTGCGTAGGACTTCATCCATGCCATTCATTGTTTCTTCTAAATCTTTTGTACTCTCAGCAAGAATTACTATATCATCAGCAAATTGTAAAATGTTTATCTTTTCACCTTGCACTGCTACTCTGGATCTAAATTATTCTGTAACATCAATAACTGTTAGTTCTGTGTATAGATTAAAAAGTAACCAGGATAGGGAACATCCTTGTCAGACTCCTTTTTTTATTACGGCATCTTTCTTTGATTATTACTGTTGCAGTTTGGTTCCTGTAAATGTTAGCAATTGTTCTTCTATCTCTGTAGTTAACACTAAATTTTTTTAAAATGCTGAACATTTTATTCCAGTCTACGTTATCAAATGCCGTTTATATATTTGTTTGTTTTTCTTTAATCATCCTTCTGCTATTAACCCGACTGCTAAAATTGCTTCCCTGGTCCCTATACTCTTCCTGAAACCAAATTTGTCTTCTCTTAACATTTCTTTCACTTTCCCTTCAATTCTTCTGTACAGAATTCTAGTTAAGATTTTTGATGCATGAGTAGTTAAGCTGATAGTTCTGTATTCTTTACATTTACCTGCTTCTGTTTTTTTGGTATCATAATAATAATACACTTTTTGAAGTTTGATGGGACTCCCCCTTTTTTGTAAATACTTTACACCAGTTTATATAATTTATCACTTCCTCACCTGCATTGCACTGTAATTCTGCAGATATCCTGTCTATCCCAGGAGCCTTTCTGCCAATCAAATCTTTTAATCATCTCTTAAATTCTTTTATCAGTATTGTTATCTCCCTTTTCATCCTCTTCTTCCTCTGTAACACCAGTTTCTAATTAATTTCTTCCATATAACTCCTAACTCTTCAATACATTCGACCCACCTATTGATCTTTTCTTTCATATTATAAATCAGTGTACTATCTTTGTTTAAACATTATTAGATTTCAATTTATGTACTACAAAATTCTCCTTAACTTTGCTGTTTGCTCCATCTATTTTACCGATGATCATTTCTCTTTCCACTTCTGAAAACATTTCTTTAATCCACTCTTCTTTCGCTAATTTTCACTTCCTGTTAATAGTATTTCTTAATTGTTGGTAGTTCCTTCTACCTTCTTCATCACTAGCATTCTTTTACTATCTACGTTCATTCATCAACTCCAATACATCCTTTGATATCAAAGGTTTTCTACCAGTTCTCTTTGTTCCATCTAAGTTCGGTTCTGCTGATTTAAGAATTTCCTTTTTAACATTTTCCCATTCTTCTATATTTTCTACCTTACCTTTTTTACTCAGACCCCTTGCGATGTCCTCCTCAAAAATCTTCTTTACCTCCTTTTCATCAAGCTTCTCTAAATTCCATTGATTCATATAACACCTTTTCTAAGTTTTATAAACCGCAATCTACATTTCATTATCACTAAATTATGGTCAATATTGATATCTGTTTCAGGGTAAGCTTTGCAATCGACCAGTTGATTTCTAAATCTTTGTTTAACCATGATACAGTCTGTCTTATACCTTGCAGTATCATCAGGCTTTTCCATGTATATATTCTTCTACATGATTTTTAAACTAGGTGTTGGCGATTATCAAATTATACTTCGCGCAAAACTCAATAAGTTGGTCCCTCTTTCATTTCTTTTACCCAGCCAGTATTCGCCCGCAATATTTTCTTTCTTGCCTTTTCCAATACTTGAATGGCAATCTCCAACTGTTATTAAATTTTCATCCCCTTTAAATGTCTTTAATTTCTTCATATACACATTCTACCTCATCATCATCATGGGCACTTGTAGACATTAGCAATCGTTGTTTGCTTAGGTTTTGATTTTAACCTTATTAGAATGATTCTGTCGCTATGCATTTTGAAATAATTTACTCTCTTCCCTATCTTCTTCTTCATTATGAAACCTGCTCCTGCCTGCCCTTTTTTTGAAGTTGAGCTAATTATTCTAAAATAATCTGACCAAAAGTCGTTTTCCTGTTCCCACCAAATCTTGCTAATTCCTACTACATCTATATTTAACCTATCCATTTCCCTTTTCATATTTTCTACCCTACCAACCTTTTTTAGACTAACATTTCATACTGACTCGTAGAATGTTATTTTTTAATTTTCTGGTGACCCCTTCCTTAGTAGTCCCCACCTGGTGATCCGAACAGGGGACTAGTTTACCTCCGGAATAATTTACCAAGGAAGGCGCCTCCATCTTTGTTACATGATAATGGAGAGAGGTACATTTTCTTTGAAAAAAAAACTGTAGTTTTCCATTGCTTTGAGCTGTGCAGTACTCAGAAGATTGAATGATGTTATGGCCGTTTAAGTCCTTCTGACCTACTCCCTTAACAAGTACTGAAAGAGCTGCTGCCCTTTTTCAGGAATCATTCCTTAGTCTGGCTCTCAACAGATAGCTCTCTGATATAAGGATCTATGCTCTGGAGTAAAAAGGATCTATGAGTACAACAAAATTTGGAAGGTTGATGTGCATTTTTGTGTACGAGGCAACAAGTATACAGGTAGAATAATAGTAAATAGAAATAAATAAATATATATATATGTTGAATTGAATGTATATATAAAACATTTTAGTTCTGCTTAGATTTAATTAAAATGGTGTTACTGACCTTGTACTTGTTAAGATATTTATTTGTTTTATTTGAATATCTTTGTCATATGTTATGACAGCAATCTGGTGATTTATTGTTTCGTTAATAGGATTGTATTTTTAGTTACTTTTGATTATTTTATACGTACTGTAGGGTTTTACATTTATAGGTCAAAGGTTATAATATATATCCTTGTTTAAAATTTACTGATTTTTTTATTACTATCTTTACTTTCAATATTTTAGTTTTTTTTGTGTAGTTAAGTCAGCTTTGTAGACAGTTAAAAGTATCTTGGTCATTTTATATATTTTTAAAACATATTCATTCTTTATCAAAAAAAGTTTAGCCAGTTGTAGTTTTTTATGCCCATCATTTACAATATATGTAGCATTATATATTTTCAATTTAGCTTCTAATTTGTTAGATTGTTGGGGTTTTTTTATAGCCTACTTATTTTTCTATTCAAAATTTATACTTTGGGAAGTGGCCATGTGGCTGAGAAAAATTTAGCACTCGCTCTTTATTATATTTAATCATATACAGGTCAGTTACCATTTATGTGAGTGCCATTCAATAATTATTGACCAGTTTCGATGGTGGAAAATCTCTAATACAATTAACTGAAACTGTCTAGCATTCAACTTTGCCCCCGACAGAAATATCAGCTGTTCCAAAAAATTTCCATTATTGTAACACAGTTTGGTTTATTTCAAAATGTCAGCTCCAGTTGAAACCTGTACCATTGAACAACATGCAGCGATAAGATTTTTATTTTATGAAGGTGTAAAATCGGCCAAATTTACTCACTATTGTTAAAACAATATGATAAAATGTGTACGGACTGCAAATTTTCATATGGATTAAAAATCATTTAAATTTTGGCAGAACAAATGTTTCCAATTTTCTTAGTAGTAGAAGACCCGTGCAAATTTTGATCGATGCTTTTTAAAATCATATTAATGATCATATTCATGAGAACAGATGCATAAATTTTGAGAAATTGCTGAAATTTGTAGTGCAAATACAAACACTGGCCCTTTGATTATCCATGATAAGCTGAATTATTGCAAAATATGTTCAAGGTGGGTTTCGAGACAGTCGAATCAAAATATCAAAGACACCTGTATTCACATTTGTACAGAAATTAAAAACAGTTTTAAGCAGAAGGTAATGCTTTTTTAAATTGCATGATAACTTGTGAAGAAAATTGCATTCATTATTTTGAGGTGGAAAGGAAAGGAATGTATGGAAAGGAACATCCAAGTTTGCCCACCAGGAAAAAATTCAAAACTTATGCATCAGCTGGTAAAGTGAAGTTAATAGTGTTTTGGGACTATAAAGCTCCAATTTATTGAGATTATTAGGAAGAACAACATCCAATCAACAGTAAGTACTACTGTGACATGCCAGAAAATAAAGTGAAACCTGCATTAAGGAAGAAATCTTCTGATTCTCTCTAAAAAGATATTCATTATAATTGTAACCTGTATACTCCTTAAGACACTGGAAGCTGCATTGGATCGGCGATGTTGCCACATCCACCCTACATCCTGATCTTGCACCAACAAATTTTTTTAGTATGATTCTATAAGAATTTTTTTTATGGAACCAAATTCAGTAATAATGAGCAGGTCAAGAATTGAATTCAAGAATGGTTTATGACACCAAGGTGAATAAGTCTTGATTATTAGACAAAAAAGCTTACAGAAAGATAGGACAAGTGCCAAAATGTACTTGGGGGTTATGTTGAATAGCAGCGTTAGTTTCATTGCCATTGAATAGGTGATTTTTCTACTGTCAATTTGTCTCTAATTATTCAATGACCCTCATATGTTTATTAATATTTAAATTAGTAAGATGTTGGTGATGATTATTTTATTTATAATTCAAACGATTTTGGATAAATTTTATTGTCATGCGTAATTGTAAGTTAATCTACTTTTTGTGATATATCAGTTTCCACACCTATATTTTATCATAATATAAATAACATCTATCCAATAATTTTCTTAATTTTTTCCATGCCATCTTAAATGTGTTTTATTCCTTTCTTGTTTTTATTCCGCTCTGCAGGTTGCTACTTAAAAAATTTCTTGGCATTCAATTCAACATTTACAATATTAGATATCCATGCCAATAACTGACTTGTAAATCAATCTTGTTACAGACTTTCCACTTTCTGTCACTACATCATTTTTTATTTGTAAATTATAGAACTTTTTAATGTATTTTTATCTCAAGAGCTGTCACATTTTTTCTAGCTTTGTTGATAAAGATACTTATTCTCTTTTAGTATATGTTTATAATTATCCTAAACGTTCATTTATCATCATATCAATCTTGATGACAGAATAATAATGTTAAATAAAACAAATGTGTCAAATTTTACCTGTAATTTGGTGATATCTACTCTAAAACTATATAAAGACTTACTAAGGATCTGGCTCTAATGATATCAGCATTATTTGTCTGTATTTCTGATGGAGAAGAAACTTACCAATAAGGGATAGCTTCTGACTGCCCCAACTCTATTTAGCCTCCTGACTAGTGAAGCTTGCACCCGGCTTACATTATTGAAAGTATGATCCATTATGTTTTGTGCTGTATCTGTAATTGTAATAAATTTTTGTCATGAATAAACTGTACTGCATTAAAAACTTTCCCATGCAGCCGTGATATGTAGTGACATCTCAATGATGGTAGTAAGAGTAGTAAATGTCACACGAGACTCTGCGATGTAGCTGAGTGGGAGTAGGAGGTCTGTCTGCCTCTCCCTTGTAGACCAGACAACCAGACCGGAGTCTGTAAATTAACCAAGTCTGGGGTTTGAACTGAAAGTTGAGTTCACTGAGGGAACTAGGACTAAATTTTGTTGTTGCAAACAACATTTTTGGTGTTATGTTGTTTTTCAATTTGCCTCGAATCTTTGAGATATTGTGGCTCAGTAAATTTAGAACTAGGCATGGGGTTCGTGCTTCCGCAAACTTGGTTAGCTAGTTCAGAGGGCAACGATGTAGGACATTCAAGATGTCCGGACGAGGCCTGCAGCGAAGGCAAAAGCAGAGTTTAAAAATCAGTGATTTTTAAACTCTGCTTTTGCCTTCGTTTAAAAATTTAAAGTTTAAAAATCACCGATTTTTAAACATGGCTTCCCAATGAGGCCTGGCTTATTACTGTGAGATGTAAAAAGTTAGAGGGTGAAAGACGACTCCTGTTAAAGCACATAAGTGCTAGGAACAGGAGGGTGGTGACGACTGGAAGCGTCACAAGGTGGGTATTTTCCCCTAAGGGATTGGCATGTATTAAAGAGTTATTGCTATGGAATTGATCAGTGCTATGCAAACATAAGAGTCTTTGACATCAGTCACTCTGGGTACTTTAGATTAACAGATTGATTTCTCGTGTTACTTATGGATACTTTGATGTCACCTTTTGTGTTATCGCACTGTTTCTTAGATATATTGTATGACTTGATGAAAATTGATTTGGGCATCATAATTTGTGTTATGGGTGATAAAAATAGTCTAAATTTATAACTTTTGTAGTATTTCACACTACTGCCTGAATTTTTGTCAAATTGGGGGAGGTCTGTCCTTCAGTCTTGATTACTTTTATTTTATTTATATGTTATGCTTCTTTATTTAAATTGTGTTTTGTTTTTAAGTTTTTCTCATAACTAGATTATACTGTTATTATACATAACTATTATATTTTTTTCCTTAATTTTATACTCCCCATTGATCGATTTTTTGATACATATGTTTTTGTTTTCATTTGTATAGGGTCCCTTTATAACTTTTATTACCGTGTTGTAATGGAGTATTTACTACCATTAATGTTCTTCTTTAGCAGTTTTCTGCTTTCATTTTTTTTTATAGATATTTATTTTGTGTAATTTTTACTCAATATTTAATTTTGTAAAATTAAATAATTTTAATTTAATTTATGTAAAACAAACCTGGCTTGTTGTTACTTTATTATACTTAAAATTTATGTTAGTCAAATATTTTGCAAGCCATTTTAAGTCATGAAAAAGGTTTTTGAGATTAACCTAGGTAATTTTATACCTTCAGTCATGTGTTCAGTGTTTGGTCTTGAGATACAATAGCAAATCTGTAATACCTGGTATTACAGTTTCTTGGACACTTTGCCATATTAAAGTTTGTGATTGTAATTGTGCCATTTAGTGTAATTATTACTAAGTAGTTTTTAAACTATTTTTTTGGATTAGATTAATATCTAATCTCCTGCATAATTAGTTGTAACATAATGAGTGGATGTTGGGATTCTGGTGATATCTTTAATGATAGGAATTAAAACGAATTAGATTGAAGTTGAAGTTTTTTACTCGCCTGCACGCAGTGCTGTCATCAAATAGTAATATAAACAAAATCTTTACCTCAGGCCGGCCTGAAGTAGCATTAAAGCAATTAACTTGCGAGTTGTAATCAGGCCATAAAATTTTGAATTATAATATGTCTGAATAAGCCTGTTATATGTTGTAGAGCATTTTAATAAAGAAAGGAAATATGTATTATATTTTTTTTAACATTTATTAACAAACAGGCGTAATATGCAGTGGGCTCTAGACTCTGATAATGATTCCATTATAAAAGATTTAGCATCAGAGAAATCTTATATGACATACGATTTAATAATAAGCAAATGTGCTGCTTAATGGATATTATTTTATCATTTTGACAAAAAATGATAAAATAATCATTTATTTTATCATTTTTAATCATTTATTTTAGTGACAAAGAATGAGGCTGGTGGAATCAAGGGTACTAGATTACATATAAGTACCATTAATTTCTGGGAAAATGTAGCTTCTAGTATATTTAATGGTGAATTTGAGTCTTTACTTTTTTAATTTAAAAAAAAAATTGAAATTTTACTCAATTTTTATTTAAAAAAATCTTATATTGTGTATTTGTTAATTTTTTTAATTTTATTATACTTACAATGGCAGTTATATAATTTTTTTTTGTACAACCGGTTTTAGGCTTAGCCCATCGTCAGCTACATTATATTAATCCATAAAGTCCACATATCTTTCAAAATTCGTATATAACATAAGTATTACATGAATTTACTTTACAGAAAAATTTTTCCTGTACCCCATTCAGTATGCACATAAATATGTATTCAAATAATTTTCATTAACGTCTTTGAATTGTGAATTACTTTACAGTTATTTTTTATATTTAGTATATTGATGTTTTACCATTATTTCATGTGTTTAAAATTTTGAATAATTAATATGGCCTTCAATCTCTTTTTTTTCTATATTGTGTAGTTTATGATGCTGCTGTGATAAAAGTTGATCCTGGACCTTATCTAGCAAATGCTAGGGTAGTTCCTTTTTTTATCTATTGTCTAGTATATCTACTAATGTGATCTGTATAATGTATTATTTTGTACTGATCAGAATAAAATATAATTTATTTATTTATTTGCTGTTAGGGCTTGAATGAATAATATTTGCTAATATTATCTAATCAATTTTTTCTGAATTTTAGAAACTTTTATTTTGAATTTGTTTATTATTAGTGTTTACTGCGAAAATTTAAAAGTTTAACATTGATAGAACAAGCTGGTGTAATTATGGTTATTATTTATCTAGTGTTATGCTTAATTTGATTTTACTTTTAGGTGTTTTCTTAAACTTGCCTATAAATTTTCTTCCGGTTGGATGTAAAATTTGTTGCTACTACTGCATTTAATTTTGTAAATTCCTCAACTATTTCCTAGATTTTCTGTCAAGTGTTGGTAGTTTTAAATGATATAATACCATCGAGCATTCATTATTAATAATATTAAGAAATATTTTAGTATATTCATTTGAGATACAATCCTTGTTCCTTTTTTTATTTTTACTTCTCTTTTGTCTATGTGTACTGTGTCAATTATTTCACTATCGTTTTCATTCACGATAATCTGTTTTACAGCATCGAGTTCATCCTGATAATCTCGATAGATTGTTAATAGTATTAACAACAATAATAGTATTAACAATCTAATCTTGATAGTATTGTTAATAATATTTTAAAGTGAATATTTCTGAAGATTTTTATACTCTAATATTGAAAAAAAAACTGTCCAGTTTTCTATCTCTAATCCAAAATCAATTTTATGGCTGATATTATTCGCGTATTTAAGTAAATTGTTTTATTTGTCTTATGGACTAACAAAAAACTATATAAAAGTATTATTGTTTATATATTTAGATTAAGATAATTTTGTGTAAAGATTATTACAGTTTGACTATAAACATTTATTTTCACAACAGTTAAGGTAAATTTAAAACTGGTGTTACACTTAGTTAGATAACTTAGCTTGGATCTCACAGCAAGACCTTTTTACTCAAAAACATATTGTCAAAGATAAAATGATTTTACATGTAGAAACAGTAAAAATATTTTTTCTTTTAAATCTTAGCTTTTGGTAAATTATTTTTAAATATTTTAATTTATTCTGTTATGGGATTATATTGTATACAAGTTTATGATGTAAAGAGAAGATTTGTTATTTTATTGTAATTGGAAACTCGATAACACAAATGAAAGAAGTTACAAAATGAATCTGAATTAAGTCAATACAAACTTTTGACTCTGTTTATGCAACTTGGAAACATTGAAAAGTAAAAGTGTCAGGAGACACAAGTATTGTAAAAAAAAATTAAAAAAAACTGGCTGGTGTCTTTTTTTATTGGCATCCTACCATTGTAAGAAATACACTTGTTTCAACAGTAGAACTGCAAGTGACAAGAACAGTTGAAAGCATTTTTGTTGATTTTGTGAAACAAAGCAATTAGTATTACGTGTTCACATTTTAAACAGCATTTACATATAGTAAAACCTTTCTAAAACAGAAAGCAATGAGATGTAAAAAAGATTTTCTTGCCAGGTTTCAACTTAAATAAGGGCTGTTTGGTATCGGTAGAATTGTATAAGATTACATAAAACTCTAGTTTAATTATAATTACTTTATTATTAAAAAAAATTAATAAATTTAAACACGTAAACAAGTTAACAGACTTTTATACATTTTCATTAATATAGTGTTTCACCATTGATCTGCGTTCTTTATACTGTACGTATGACAATTTGTTCTATTCTACTTACTTTTATGTCACTGTTACTAACTTCGGACAAATTATTATTCCATGTTTTGTATTTTTTAAGCATTCAAATCAGCTGTTAAATTAAATGCTAGAAATTTCGCCCCTAACATTCTAGCCTCTTGCAAGGCTTGAGTGAATAATTTGTCTAAAAATTGCACCCCTTTCGCTCACACATTTACAAACTACCCTGAAATGGCATTGGTAACCCTAGTTAGTGTTTATTACATAGTTTTTTTTTCTTTAATCTGTTCACATATATTATTACATTCTTATTTCATATTATGTCGTGTTTTGTTTTGGTAGTATTATTTTTAAGTTTGTATGATGATGAATTTTTATTGTAATCCTCTACTACTGATTAATTGAAATTAAAAAAAAATGGGTTGCTGAATTTTAACATTATTGTCTACCCATTCAAGATGATGAATGCTTGAGATGCCTAAAAACCACTGCAACCAATGAAACCATAAAAAATTCCATATTGCCATATTAAATGATTGGCGACTGAAGCTGTGCAAGCTATCTGAGATTGCAAACATCTCAATAAACCATGTCCACTACATTTTACATGTTATTTCGGATATGGATGCCGTATTTGTTAACAGTTGACCGTAAATGCATTAGACTCAAAGGTGTTTAGAAGTATTTAAATATGATTGCGCTGAATTTCTTCGATATTCATTTTATAACAGTAGATGAATCATTGATTCACTGTTGCATACCAGAGACCAAACAGTGAGTGAGTGGATGCATGTGAAAATGGGCTGAAGAAAGCAAAAATGGTTCCATCTGCAGGAAAATTCATGGTTAAAGTTTTGGGGGTTCTTGTTGTGTGGTGCCCATAGATACCTGGGTCATTCATTCCATATCAAGTGGACCAGGGGTCCCCAGTCGACAATCTCCAAACATATTCAGATTTTGCGTGGACATTCACTGTGGCTTAAATACCATTTTACCAAATTGTAGCTCTATCTGCTATTGCTGATTTTCTGTGATCTCTTGAAAATGGGTACTTACTGGTTCATGCATACATGCAAAAAATTATAACTTTGACTTAAAATTTTGAAGGCAATAATAAAACTATAGGTTTGAGTGTTAATACTTTTGGTTAACATTTTATGCTGAATTCAAATATGTTATTCACAAATTTCTTTTAGCATCTGGTTTTGAGATACAACAGCTGAAATTCAGCTAAAACGTTGTTGCAACATTTTGTAAGTCAAAGTTTGAGCTTATATAATTCCTTATCTAGTACTTTAATCAAAATGAGACTTTGTAACCTGTAAAAGGGCATAATTGTGTACAACATCCTAAAGTTTCAAAGCAACTGAAGGCTTATGTCAGGAGATATTCATCATCAAATTTGTTAAAACATTTTTTAGCTCTATTTTTTACCCATTTTGAAAGCTTATATCTCAGGTATACCTTCTTAGATTTTACTAGTTTTATAATAGAGCACCTTTTAAACTGAAAATCCATACAGTTCGATTTTTGATTCGTGGTTTATACGTGGCAGGAAAAACAGTTGAAAGATAATACATCTTTCACACAGGAGCAAGTTTTCCATATTGTATATGAATTAAATGAATACTCTGATATTACTTATGATATTACTTAATAAAGAATACTAAATGAATAGTAATTCTTTATTAAGTAATATCTGTTTTACTGCCTATTAATAGAAAGTTTGTAACTGTATTAGATGTACCTTGCCTCCTATTGAATGCAGAGGAGACTAATTATATCTGTTACGGCAAGCATAATTTTTTAAAATGTTTATTACACGTACACAAAAATACTAAAATCATAAACAAAATTAAATTTTTGTTTCTCAGTCATAGACTGATACTGTTCTGTGTTCTGGATACATATATTGTCATCCTGATTATGTCGTTGAGTGTGCTTCAAGGGTAGCAAAAATGTGCTGTTCTGTAATCCAGCATGTGCGCTTTGTAGGGGGCCAATGATAAGAATGAGCTGCACCATGAGGGTGCAGCTCAACTAATAAGGGCATCATGTTCTTCAAAAGATATATCATGTTTAATTCCAATCCACCAAGTATTGTCATATATGCAAGCCACATATTGGCCTGATTGCAAGCTGGTATACCTTGAGTAGGTTTATCAGTTTTGGGTCAATCCATTTGAAGTATCCCAAAAAAACGTAAGCTGCTTACTCGACCAATTCAAAAGAAATTGAAACTTTCCACTTGTTTCCTACATATTTCGGGTCCTTAAAACTACTTTTTTTAAATTTTTTATTTAAGCAGTTTACCTGTGGCGGCTGTTTTTTTGTTTTTTTTTCAGTGCACACACCTATTTTTGGGTTTGTCAGGGTATACGAAAAAAATCATAATTAAAAAACTATTGGTCCTGAAAGAATGAAACAAAAAGAAATTTATTCATATTTTCTCAAGGTAAAAGATTGATCCAGTTCTTTATTTACTTATCTCTCTTCTTTCTATGAGAACATTACCAATAAAGTTGAACATGAAAAACGATGAAATTTCACTTTTGGTAGGCTGATTTTTTTTCAAGAGGCAGGGTCTTCATCTTACACAGTTTGAATTATTTTTTTATATGTAGGTATATGTTAGAAGTTTTACCATAAATAGTATTAATGGTGATATACTTAGCTATAAATTTTTACGAATTTTTGAAAACTAATTTTACAAAATTCAAATTTTGGCTTATAACTCTGATGGGGCTTGTAATGAAAGTCTCAAATTTGCACAACTTGCAGTGTTTTTGTAGATGTTAATGGCAAATACCAATATCTTTGGTATTTTACTAATAAGAAAGTTATAACCTCCCAAAAATCATGAAAAACCTGTTAAAAGCGATACTATTTTGACTCGCTAAATAAGTGCTTCAAGTGGTTTTTTTTTGTCTTCTTTGCACTTTACATTTTTTATATTTAGCCTCTATGTTGTTGAAGTTGATGCTTTCAATATTTTTAAAATAATTTTTTAAATTATTAATTATAGGTTGTAATTTAATGATGATATAACTAACACCAGTAACCTAATCCAATTTTGATTCAAAAATGCTTCTAAAACTTACCCAAACTGAGATTTCAATGGGTAGCCTTCGTAATTTTTCAAGAATTCATTTTTTTTTAATATTGGTTTATTTTTGCAAACGCTATTGAAGAAAAAATAAATTGCAGCAAACTTTTAATTATTCTTCAATGAAATAGCCTGTTTTGGTAGCAATGAAAGTTTATTATTTAGTGTGGTTAACCAACAGGGGCGATATCTCTTCTGATAATTCTGCTGAAATTGTGTGAGAACGACCCCGTCACTGTAGTTAGTTAAAGTGATGTCAACTTTCATCAGGACTTTGCAGGTCGGTACCAACACTTGTTGAGACTTTTGAAGTGATGTATGTGGTCCAGCATGATGGAAAACATGAACATGCACATCATCATTTT
Source organism: Lycorma delicatula (assembly GCF_047948215.1). Taxonomy (NCBI): domain Eukaryota; kingdom Metazoa; phylum Arthropoda; class Insecta; order Hemiptera; family Fulgoridae; genus Lycorma; species Lycorma delicatula. Next base: position 107,169,041 of record NC_134462.1, read on the forward strand.
CGAGGCCAATACCATTTCTCTTATCCACCACTGATCGTCATAAAAGAGGCTTTTTCTTTAAGTGTAATTGGTACAATACTTGACACAGGATGGTCTTCACAGTCCTTGGAATCTGAAGTAAAGTAAAATCTTACAATGCCTTCTGACACAGGAACGCACTTGTGGTAGCTTTTAGTACCAACAACTCTTTCGTAGCAGTCAAAACAGTTTTTTAGAGTTTCTGAAATCTTAGTATCTCATCTAATAAAATCAAAAAATACTTTGTTTTTTAGCTTGTGATTACAAAATGAATACACTTAATCAATGTTCAGTATCTGACTGTTTAATGGGCTTTGCCACCTTACATTTTGTTGTTTCTCCCACACCATTGTAGGCATTTTTGCACGGGATGATCTAAAGAAGTGCCATTTGTCTTCAAAATCGAAGTCTTTTTTGTGGCTGCACAAATTAGCAAAATTCTTTTTATTTTTATTCTGACTTGAAGCACCCTCAGTAAGATGAATTTTTTAATGTTTTTATGTACTTCCTTGATATGGTCTGTTAAAAGTTTTTGAAAGCAATAAATTTTTGCTGTATTGTGCTTCAAGTGATTGCTTAAAATACAGACACTTTTATGTTGTAATATATCATTCTCCTTGAAATAGAACACAAAAGGGTGAACTGTGGCTTGGCTGTTGACCCAGTGGAAGATTTGTATCTCATCTTGAACAAGAAATGAAAAGTTTTCTGCAAAGTTTTCAAACACCAAACATTCTTCTTCACCTAATTCTGGTTTTTTCTTCTTGAAAAACTGAGCTTGAAATTTTGACAAGAAATTGTGAGTTTTCAGCCTTTCCAATTTTTCCACTAATGATTCGAAAAGCTCATCTTGGCTTGTAGAACATAATCATCTCTGCCCTATCAGCTGTTACCCACTGTTTGTACATTATTTTATCTGGCAACATATACTTTTTGGAAAAGTTGAGCATGTTAAACACTGCCTGCTTACCTGGACATTTGGTGTACATACTCATCATACAGCTGTAGTTATCCTTGTCGCAAACATAGATGTCTACTAAGTCCTTATAATCAACGTTAAGTTTGGGACCATCAGGCATGAAATTGATGTTTTGGTGGTGGGGGCAGACACAAAGTATAAGAGTTCTGGATGCACCAGCCAAGATACACCATTTTGAACGGAGTTTGCAGAACTTTGATCTTCCAATTTTTGCAGTTTATTTAAGTTCATCAGAACAAGGCACTTTTGCTTATACATTTTGAAGCCATCAACATGCATGCTAACACAATCTTTTTTACTGGACACAGCCTGCTGTTATTGTCATCTTCATAAAATAACAACGTTTTTAATTGTGTTGTTACTAATTCGTGTTTTATGTCTTTTACCCAACTCCAGTAGATTGCCTTGCTCATTAACTAATTTTCTAGGGAGTCTAACCAAACGCTCAGACACATTGAATTCTGATGTTATTTTAGATCTGGTCCAAGATTGGGGAAGCAAATTGATAATTTTAACCTTATCTTCTTTAAAAGCAAGAACACATTTTTCATTTAGTTTTAAAATAAGATCATCCTATTCATATGAAGAAGATTGAAACGGATTTTCATTTTCAGATACCTTATTTTTTTAAATTTTAATGCTGAAGGCGTTTGATCCATGCCAAATTTTTTCAATTTTGATGAAGGTGATATACCCAAAATTCTACAAGCAGCATCCAATTGTTCAATATTGTGATGTGGGCCAATGTATTGCTCTTGATCTTCACATTCATAAATTTCTTGTGCTGTAGAAAAAATACTTTTGAAACAGTTAACACAAAGAGACTTTCCAGGAACTAACTGAACCAATGTGCCCCTTTCCCTTGTTTAAAATTAACATTTATAAAACATTTTATTAAAATTAATAATAATTATTATTATAACAGTTAAATAAGTTTGTTTGTAAGTGGATTTATATTTAGGAAAAGAAAAATGCTATAAAAAAACATTCAGTTAAAAGGAATAATGACTATTAGCTCTCACAACCCAATCTATTGTTTCACTGGGATCAGTTCCTCGGGCTTAAAGTTGATTTTGAAAGACACTTAATAACATCTTAATTTATTGTTAAAGTGGAATTTTAATGTGTTGTGATAAAATGGGTTTTTCATTTCATTTTGTTACTTCTGTTTTGGCGCTTTAATTTTATCTATCATACTACTATCGTATCCTTTAGATATTGCCCATTGTTGCATTAGTTAAATATATTTATTGCATTCAGTATGAATCAGAGGGTATTGATAGGGGACTGTTTGTAAAGCTATTTTAAGTTTGTGCAGATGGATCTGTTGCAGTGTGAACAGATGATATTTTTGTTAGTTGACTTTTTATATATATATAGCTGAATCTACGTACATTTCAATGTAATCGTTTAAATTTGTTTGTGAAAAAAAACTCTCAAGTGTCAACTTCAGTTTAATTTACCAGTTAGTTTAAAGAGTAATACCTGGTGAGTGACCTATAATCGAAGTGAGCCAGCTCAAACTGCAGTTATTTGAATGTCGCTTCTATCACTGCTGTTACTGTTAACTCACTATCAGTCTTGTATATTATTAATGTTGTCTTTGTTAAGTTGTAAACTCTTTGTACTTCACTGCAATATAATTTTGTTCTTTGGAGTTGTGCATTTTTAAAGTGCTTTATTCATTCGAGGAAAGGGTAGCTATGTTGGAAGCTTACGTCTGTTCCGGGTCCTTTCAAGAAACACATTAAATAATTTTGGAAAAATTTCCGAATACCAGTATCCCAGCAAAGAGTGGCATAGACAGCCCGTTAAAAAATGTCATATAACAGGATCTGTTTCAAATACAAACAAATATTTCATTAGGACTTAAGAGATCATAGCTAGATATTTCTGCCGAAAAAATCGACACGTAATTGTATGACAACAAAAGCGATGTAAAATATACATCTTGCCATAAGATTCTTCACGATTTTAGTTTGAAAGCAAATCATATAACAACTGTGTACAATAATTTAAGGGAATAAACAAAATGAAACTAGTGCGATTGGATTCTCAAAAATATTGTCGATAGACAGATAAAACCATTCCTGTATTTAAAAATCTATATGAGAGAGCAGCTTTATAAAATATCTTGAGTAATGTTAAAAAAAAGTAATATGAAAGAAATTGATTCATCAGCCTGTATGAAAGGAGTGGAATTGGATAAGAAAAGCCAGATTATAAAACGTATCATGCAGTACATATACGTCAGTATGTTAAATGTGATACTTGCCAGTAGCATTCTGTTTCATTCAAAAATGTTCTACGTTAAATGAATTTTTAGGGTGTGTGTGTGTATACACATACATATGTACATTGTAATTTAATAAAAACATATCAACATGATAGAAATCGTCTTGCTTGACAATTATTATTGATCTAATGTTGGACATAGCCCAAGTAAATAGTTAATGGAGAAATAGTGACTACGGTATGACCATAATATTACATTATAATATCAAGTTAGTCAATTCACTTATCAATATTATATTTCAATTGCGTTTATTTAATTAATTATACTTTCTTTATTTTTCATTTAAGTTGTACTCTAATGTTGTGGTCATTTTGGTCAACGGTGATGTGATCACAATTTTTGTTATTACTCATTTGCATATTTTCATTCCAAATGGAATTCGTATATCCTACCAGATTATCTTTAGTTATATACCCTTTGTCATGTTTTTTCTGAATAAACCCTTTTGATTTTAAATCGTGCTGTATTGTTCATATGTTTCTATTGTAATGAATTTTATTTTTGTATGGAGTTTAAGATTAGATTATCAATATATATCTGATTAGAAAAGACATTTCTTAACATAAATATCATCTTAACTCTGTTCATAGTACTGCATTCTGACATGTTAATATTAATATGTTTTGTTTCATCTTGTTGTTTAGATGTACTTTCCGATGTACAAGTAAAAAAAATGTCTTATCTCAGCATGTGTGCAGAATCACAAACCAAAGAATTGAAGCGTGTCAGGTTATTAACGAATAGCTTGATAAAAAACTGGACAAAAAATTTGTAAAAAATGATCAAAAATCCTGACTGAAAAAATCCACTTTATTAAAAAAATGTTTATAATCGTTTAGAAAAAGTAGAAAATTGTTTTCATCATATAAGAGAAAACAGGTGATTCCTTTGGTAATGGAATTTTCTATTTTGAAAAATGGCATTACAATTAATTTGTAGTGTGATGACGCCTCCCAATCTGACTTTTGAATAGCTTTTGGTGTCTTTTAAATGGTACGAGTGAAGTTGGTATCATGCATAAGAGTTATGTTTTGAATTTTTTTACTGGCGAGTGAACTTTGATGTTAACGTTAAAATATTAGATCTTTGGATTCTAGCTCAAAATAATGAATCCAAATCTCATTACATCTAATCTTAAAAATCATTACCTTCGCTAAAAACTGCTGTCGGTAATTCAGCTTTTCATGGATAACAATATTCCATTACTTCAAAAAATTTCCCAAATTTTTATGTACCTGCCCTTGAGAATAAGATCACATTAATGCTATTTTGGATTCAAAACTTCCACCAGTCGTTCCCTGCAATGAAAACCTTCTTTGGCCGAATTTAAATTTGTAAATTCACTTAATAAAAATTAACACAGTTTTACCATATACTTTCAATTATTTTGTTTTAACATCTGTCACTAAATTTTGGCCAGCTTTTCACCTTCAGAAAGTTAAAATCTTGTCACAGCATGCTGTATTTCTACGGTACATGTTTCTAGTGGAGCTGATATTTTGAAATAAACAAAAGTTTTAATAACAGAAATTTTTTACTGTTATTTTCTGTCATTGCTGTCAACATGTACATCATAAAGTTTCAATTTATTTTATTAAATACTTTTTCCGCTATTGCCATTTGTATCCTTAATTATTGAAATACCGTTGTATTTAATTTTACAACCTATAAGTTTTTTTCATTTTTGAAATACTAGTTTTACTGTTTATTTATGGTGCGGATATCATGATTTTATTTATTTAAATATAGTTACAAAATGTGAAGTTCTAGTTTAGTTAAAAGTAATGGTATATTAAGTTTTAGTTTTTATGAAGTACTGTTAGTACTTGCTTTTTAGTTTATTGAAATCATTTATAATATCACTACTAGCCTTACTAATTTTGTTAATTTTAATGTTCAATACCAGGGCTTTCATACCAGGCACCATTTCACTGATGAGATTTAAATTACTTAAATAATGAGATAAATAATTACGATTTCAAAATAATAAAATATTATTTCATTAAATATTTATTATGCTATTAAATATATGCTATTAAATATTATGCTATTAAATATATAGAGAGCAGTATAAAAAAGTATTTTAAAGTTCTAAATTTTAAAATGTGATTTTAAATGAGAACATTAACCTTGTATTTCTTTCTGGTAGAACAGCAATAAATACCTGGTAAAAGATTAAGTTTATAAATAAATTAACAATGTTTAACAAAGAATGTTTAAAGTCAAGTAATATTGCTATTTTAATCTGCAATATTTAGTCGAAAAAGTAAATATTGAAGATGAAAATACTATTAAAAAAAAATTGGAAATTTTAGAAAAATTCCTTTATATATAGATATAAATGTGATTTCAGCCTTATAAATCTGCAAACAGAATTTGATGGATATATTCTTATTAAAATTATTTAAGTTGTTATACTAAGATAAGATATGACTAAATTAATAGTTACAGTAATATTTTTTCAGTTTTTTTTTCATTCTTGTTTGAACAAATATTTGATTTAAATTTATTTAAATCTTTTTAAAATTTTTTAAATTTATTTTATTTTAAACAAACAATTTTTACAACTGTAAAAAGCTAATAGAGGTATTGTGTAAATTGTAAACAGTTTAGAATTTATAAAAAGTATCACAGGATGCGCTTAGGCTCGAAAGCGTTTTGATGAAGTAAAAAAAAATTAAAGGTGAATGTTTCTAATTCTGTGCTTTGTGGAGGCTGAAAGAATGTTATTTTGTATATATAAATATTTACGTACAGAGGGAAAAATGGACTATAAAAAAAATACTATAAAGTGTGTGGGTATGTGCGCGGGCGCACGCGGAGGTATGTGTGCATGCATGCATGTGCATTTACATGATACCCTCACATACGCATACATATTATAACATTTCTCTTGCATACTAATTGATACATAATTTATGGAAATTTATACAGCCATTGAGGGTTAAAAGGGCACAAATTAATAAAGGTACTATCCAAATGAATTACCGTCATGGCTGAGATGGGTAAAAATTATATTTTACCCTTTATGCCAGTAGAAGTTTAATGAAATAAAGATATATGTTACATTGGAATAAAAGCTGTGAAATAGTTTTTTACATTAAAAAGGAAATTTTCAATTAAACGTTTTGAAAATGTTAAAATTTTTCACCAAACTTATCACCAGTTGATAAGTTCAAGCAGAGCTTTATTCTTCATAGATTCAGCTACACACTTCAAAAATTAATTTGCTGAGTATATGATTTTTTAAGTAAAATGGGATAAGATGACACCTTTTTTTAACAAACATACCAAAGTTAAAAATTGCTTAAAACTTCCTGAAAGTGATAACAATTAGTAAAAAATTCATTCCAGACCACTTGCTTAACCAAACTACTTATATTAGTTTATTAATTAATGAGGTGTTGTGTTAATTACTATTTTAATAGAAAATAACTTAATTTTCTAATAAATTCAGCAGATAAGTGCAATTTTTGTGTCATAATATTTCTCAGAAACAGCATATGGAATTTACTTTTAAAAATTCTGGTTGTTTTTAATAGTGAGAACAGTTTTGGGATGAAATTTGTTTACTTGCTAAACATGACATGGAAAAGTCAAGTAAAAAACTTCACTCTTCAGAGTAAATAATATACCCGGTGTTAATAATGTCTATATGAACCCTTAAAACACTGTTCGATCAGTAGACATAGAAAAATAAGTTTTACCGCTTCGAAACAATTTATTTTTTGGTACGTGATCATCACATCCTAAGTCCCATGGGAGGGACCAACTTAGAAATCTATCTTCAACAGAAGAATACCCTGCGCTTCTGTTGATATGATTTGTTGTAAAACACTTCAGACTATGATAACCGTAACCAAAATAATTAAAAATAAGCAAGAAATAAAATTTAGTAAATGCTCCTACCTCAAAGACATCTCTACTTTGGGCCTGTTTTCAGAAATAGAGCAATCTGTAGTAACAAATTTAAAAAAAAAGGCGCGAGAAATAAAAAAAAAATTACGATCGTAGTGCCTAGTATTGCGGCGCCAAGATGACGTCATCAACTGCACAATTTGTCAAAATTTTGAGGTTAGTTATAATAACTAACAGTGATTGAGTAAACAGCATTTCTTTTAACGTAATATTGTCAATTAAAATTTTTTGTACGTGAACCCTTAATTTCAGCAATGCCTTAATAATTGCACTTTTAATGTTAACTTAAAAACTAAGTACTCATTTATAAAACAAAAAAGTACTCCCATCAGATGTCAGATGTGAAAAGTGTCATATAGAATTTAGTGTAACTCTGGAGATGCCAGCGATATTGAGCAACAGTTAAGATAAAAAAAGTAAATATTCCGATCTTGCTGAGTTTCTGGTTCTTCGATACTTAATTTAAAAAAGGAAGGGATTAACCTACTTCGAAAGACCTGGATGTTGCTACGAGTAAAGGCGCCTGGGCTTATCATACAGTGCAAGAGAACCACAGTTTTTAATCAAACGATTGTGCTTGCAAGTTAATTCAAACGTGTTTAGAACACGATTTGAATGGGCGAATTTGACCAAAATACCTGTGCGGGAAGAAATTAAAAGTGGATTGGGTGGGTGTATTAATTGAAAAGGAGTTTATTAATTATAACCAAGATACAGACGTTTTTGAAGAGTTTTCATTTATTTTTTAACTACATTACATTGCAAAAAGTGACACAAAGAAACATTGGGAATGCTTTAATCGAAAATCGATAGAATTGTTCAAACACTTTCACACCAATAATTTGGATCATACGAACTTTCATGTAATTATGAATATTTTATGTTTGTCCGGCGCCAATGCATTCCGTAGAAAGGGTCTTTTCTCTTATGAACAAATTTTGGACCGGCGAAAAACAAACAGAGTTGCAAGTCGCAGTTCTTAAAGCGATGTTAATTACTAAAGTGAATTGTACGAAATCTTGAATTGTAAGAATTTCATTGAAATCAACAACAAATGTACTTAAGCAAATTTGTTCTTCAGAATAATATATGACCATATAAATTCTTTATTTTTGCGTATTATTTTATTAATAAACATGAACTAAAAAGAAATATGCTTTTTTTAGTAGACATACTATTATTAAAAAATTAGTAGATGTTCCGTTTTTTAAGGAAAAAACTAAATGGTCATGTTATACTGTAACCATATTTTAAACTAGATGTGAAAAATACCAAATATTGCCATTTTTGACAGGGTTTTCATGACTGAGGAAAAGTTTTGTTCTTTTATTGCCTTTTCGATATAAAATTGTAGAGTTGCCCACCATTGGAGCTTGGGGTTGTGGTGTATCCTCTCTCACGTGCAATTTTTGTATGGATGAGCTTATCAAATTTTTCCCAAACTAGTTTAAACGGGTACTGGTTTACTTTGATTAAATTTTATTATAAATAATAAATAGAAGAATCAATTATTAGAAAAAATTGATAAATCTTCCTTTCTTTGTGATGTTTTAAGTATTTTGAAACCAGGATCGAAAATATTTTGGGGAGGTTAATTTTTTTTACAATAAACTCTCCTGTGTATTGCTACAGTCATGAAAGTAAAAATTTGGGCAGCAGTAATAATAATATTGTTGATTAGTTAGAAAAATGATGCAGTTTATTTATTGTGATTGTTAAGTTGGGCGTTTGACATTGTATGGAAATTAGAAATGGTACCTCGTGGATACTAATTGTTAATTTATTCCTTTATCAGAAATCATCTAGATTTAAAAATTATAGTTTTTATTAATTATATTGCGTATGTTTTTATTTAATATTTTCGTGATAAATATTTTATTTGATAACAATATTCTATGAATAATTATTGTGATTTTGTTTTGTAGAGCGATGTCATAATGACTGAATTGCTGATAAAAAAATTCAAGGAATCCCAATTCCGGTTGATTACTCATTCATTCAGTATGATGCAATCAATTACACAGTTATTTTATGTTTATTTTGTCTATTAAAAAAAGAAAACCATTCATTTTAACTGATGAAGTAATACGCAACAATATTAGAATTTTAATTTAATTTAAAATAGAAGACTGTTGATGCTCTTTGAAAGATTTTTAACTTTATAACATTCTGTAATTTGTTTTAATGAATTTATTTGTGAGAGATTACATAAATCTAATTTGGTGTTTTATGCATTATTATGCTTGTTTATTTATTAGGTTTGTAGATCCTTCTGTGTATTTTAAAATCTAATTATACCTACTGTTATTGATATGTTTCATAAGTGCATTCCCTTTATAACAGACACTTTTCATTATGCACTTGTAAAATTAAATTTATTTATACAGGTTAATATCCCTTCATTAGAGAAATCGTTTTTGAATATTAAGATATTGATGTGATGATTGATCTGCCCAGCTTTGATGTGCCAACCCACCAAGTTGGTCTAGTGGTGAACGCATCTGCCCAAATCGGCTGATTTGGAAGTCAAAAGTTGCAGCGTTCAAGTCCTAGTAAAGTCAGTTATTTTTACACGGATTTGAATACTAGATCGTGGATACCAGTGTTCTTTAGTGGTTGGGTTTTAATTAACCACACATTTAAGGATGATCGACCTGAGATTGTACAAGAAAGACTACACTTCATTTACATTCATACATATCATCCTCTGAAGTACTACCTTAAGGTGGTTCCAGAAGCTAAATAGAAAAAGACAAAGAAAGGAAAAGCAAATTGAAGAGGTTCAAAGAAGTAATTTTTGATAGACAATCTTTCAGAATACTAATGGGTGATTGTAGATCTCCAGAAAAACAGAAAAGGAAATTAGCGCATTGACTGAAGAAAGGAGAGAAAATTTATGGAAAAAAAAGAAATCAGTAGTATGCATGTGTGATCCTCAAGAGGTTCAGTTAAAAAAAATAAATAAATACTTGCAGTAAAAAATAGCCCTACATCTGCAATTGTTTAAGTATTTATCGTAACTGATATACAAGTACTAAGTAAGGTGTTATTGAACTCTTTATGAGAAGGGTAAAATTTTATTGTAATTCTTTATGTATATGAAGGGAGTAATAATGTTTTATATATATAAATATCTATATATTATTTTTCTAAAGTAAATTCTTTTAAAAATCATATTCCTCTGTACTAAGATACAAATTAAATTTATTTGAAAAAAAAATTATATATATATAAAAAATATGTAGTGTCTGTTAACACTGGGTATATATCACACTGAATTTATTAGGTTTCAAATAGTTATAGTTTTTGAGCAAAGCATGACAGAGATATGTTGGAATGAAAAGAAACTTCAAGAATCATCATCTTACCTGTTTAGTAAATTTTGATGAGAGGTTGTTTAGTTGCCTTACACATATCAAGATTCAACTTCATGCTGTATATGAGAACATAGATTGTGATGAAACTGCTACAGTGATCTAATCTATTATTTTAAATAGTATAAATTTTGTTTTTGAATAGAAAACACTTGTGACTTGCATGATCTCTGAACTAAAAATCAGAGATAATATCTGGAGACCATTGGTCTCCAGATATGGTCTTCCTGAGGGATGGAATCCATCCCTCAGGAAATGTTTCATTTAGGTTATCGGTACAAATGTGGCAGAATGTGAAGGAGCTCTGCCCGACTGGAGAACTCCGTTCTCCAATATTTGGGGTACTATTAGTATATCCAAAAAGTTGTTTACTGTTAGTTTTTCTGCAAAAAAGAAGGGACCAATAGCTCTTGTCTCATTCAATTGTGTGCCACACATGATCTTTTGGTTTGTCAATTTGATGTTCCATAATGAGTGTGGAGGTTCAGTACTTTATATTCAGACTTTATTCTGATTTTCTTGTCCTGAAACATGGAACGTAGCTTTATCACAAATAAACTCATTTAAAAACTCCCTATCATGAATCCAGGATGTTTGTAGCTAATTTAAATTTTTTAATTTTGTTCTGTGGATAAATTTTATGTAACATCCGAATGTTATAAAGAGTAAAGTATTGTTGTTTTTGTTTTTTACAAAGTAATTTTTTGTGTGGCCAGTTCTACAGAACACTTCTTTGGCTATTTTGTAAAAAAAGACTACACAAATAACTTTTTTTACCTGGGTTCAGCTGTCTCAGTTAGACACAGTTTGTCTTCCTGGACATGATCACTTTAGTAGGTTGCCTGTTTCTCAAATTTTGCCTAATTGGAAAATGTTATTTTCATCGAAGACATAATGGTTTTCCCACCTAACAAGAATGTAACTGCCTCAAACTTAAGACACAAAACACATCAAATCTTACTCCATGCTGTAATCATGGCGACTAACGAGCTTTATGCAGTTATTTACTTTATAACAGCGAATATGTGCTGGTACTAGAATTTAATTATTTATCAAAAACTTTTATCAGAACTCTTCATTTTGATGTATACTTCAATCTCTGTCATAATTTGATTCAAAACCATGACTGTTTAAAACTCCACCATTATTTTATAGGCACATTGTATATTGCAATTTATATTTATGCAGAAAAAAATACTCCCTCTGAATAGCAACATTTTTTTTTTAATTTTTAAATAATGATCCATATTTAAAATTACATATTTAAAAAATGGATCTTAACTTTGATTCAATTCTATTTGATAAATGGTTGTAAACTCAACTTTTTAATTTATTGAACAAAATCAATCCAAAAAGTAAGTCTTTGAATTTTTTTAAGAGATGTTTCTTATGTTGCTGAATTAGCTACATTGTAATGCTAATTGCTTCTTGATACTGTCACTAGTCATATTTCTTATTTTCAGTTTCAATTTACAACATATATTGGTCTGGTAATCCATGGATGTAAGAAGCTACGCGTTACTATTAACATAATAACTTGGTTCTTTACCAAGAAGTTATCTGTGCTCCCAAATTAAAAAAGCTCCATTAGATTTCTGGAGACTTTTCAAAGAATCATACCAATAATTTTTTTTTCTTCCAGCATTTCTGATCATTAGTGTTGTTTTTACTGTATTTATTAAAAAAAAGGTGTGTTATAAAAATTCCTAATTTTATTCAACTTGTTCATTATTGATTTTATTTATAAGTGATGTAATCAATATAGTTTGTCAGTTGGGTGTGCCCAATTTCAAGCCAGACATTCTTAAGGTAGCATCATTAATTGAACTACTGCATAATAGAAGCAGTTCAATGTTAATGATAACTATCCACCCAACCATTGGGTGAATAAATAATTGAAAAGTGTTACTCGTTTTAAGAATATTCACTGTTACTGTGTACTTTTTATTTTTAAATTGAACCTAAAACTTAATTAGAAGCAAAAATGTATTATTAAATACAGATTTTAACTGTTAGATAATCATATCAGTAAATATTTAATAACTGTAAATATACATAAATTCAAAACATAAAAATTAAATAAAATTAAAGCCCCCACACAAAAAAATCTACTGTATTAATGGAAAAAAGATAAAATAAATTTTTTTCATAAGAAGTGTGTGTATTGTTTCAAAATGAATATTGGGGTTTAAAAGTTATGTAATATTTATTAAATTTTACTTACATTGATAAATTATATATGAAATGAAAGAACAACTCAAAACAGTTCTCTCTTATTGTTCAATGTGAGCCATTTGTCCAGCACACATCCAGTTGATAAGAGAGTTTAATCCATACTTTAATCAACAAGTCTGGAGTAATTGATGCGACATATGCGATAATCTCCTTGTCAGATGAAAATCTCCTCTCCAAGCAAAACTTTAAGGTTAGGAAACAAGAAAAAGTCGCTTGAGGCTAGATCTAGTGAATATTACAATTATATATATTACTGCAACTGAGAGTTTTCTTCTTTTTTTTTATTATTAATTTGTTTTTATTTTACTTGTTTCTGTATCTTTATTTTGTATATTATAGTATTTTTTTTATAGTTTTGAGAATTTCTATTTAGTGTGTTTTTATATTCAAATTCAACCATATATTTTATTCTGTAAATTAAATTAAGTAAATAATTAATTTAGTTAAAAATTTACTGTGGTGGGTCAATAATATGTCTGCACCCGTATAGTGAACAGAAACAGATATCATTTCTCCATACCTAATGCACATATTACCTGTGGCAACTGTGGGGCAGATATTGGATTAGATTTTCAGTTTGGCTAGATTTAACGACATGCTAGATCACAACAGCAGATGCTTATCAAATACTGTTCTGGCATGGATTCTTTCATTTCTGAAATTAAACTAACTAGCTAGGATGTTAGTGAAGCAGTTAGTATCCCGATTTCTAAAACGACTGGTGTCAAGTTCGATTCCTGGCAAATGACCGGTGTTCGGTTGGTTTTTATTAAACTTCCTCGTTAAAATATATGAAGAAGCATGTCTAAAGTCAATAATGAAATAAAAAATACAAGATTTTTATGTTCTTTGACAGTGTTTACAATACATAAGCTGTCATCTGATCACATTATTACTAATTTTATTTTTATTTAACCATCACTGCCAGTTTTGAATGTAGGGAATCTCCTTCCATTTGTAATTGCATAATTTTGTCCCATGGATAGAGAAAAACATTTTATTGTATTTTTCACTTTAATTTATTTTTTTTTTTTTTACTTTAGTTAAAATATTTAGCATATGCATGATTGCAGTTTCTTTATATTAAATAATTTTTTTTATTATATCAAAACACTAAGCTTTATTAACATCGATCAGTTACTTAAAAAGAAGTGACACATGCAACATTTAGAATAGATTGCAAAAAATCAAAATGTTTGTCGTTTAATTTGATCCCTTGATGTTTTTTATCATTAAGATTATACTTCATTTAGAGTAGGATTGCTAAAATTTCACCCCGTTATTCAACAATTATCATATATAATATTTTAATAATAGTCACAGCTTGAAAAACAGATAAATTAACAGAAATTCAAATTGTGTGAATTCTTAAATCTGGTTCCTTGGCATCCACCTTTAACAAAAATCTCTTATGTCTTCTTCATTAAACTAGATATAGTTGGAATTTAAATTTATAAAAAGTTTCAAGTACAGTTTCATTCAGTCCCCTTGATTTTTGGTGAGCTTAAAAGTTTATTCATTTGAGTAATTAATTATTTGTTTCAATAAGTCTACCTGATTTGGTTTGATCTTACTTAACAAGGCTAAAAAAACTATAGTTTACTAAACAAAAATTATGGAATCTGTGATTGCTCCTTGTCAAACGGGGTTGAAAATCAGGCCAAAGCTGGGATATATGCATGGGTAAATATTTGTGCTTAATTTTAACTTTTTGGTAGACTGATTTTTGAGATACGAGGCAAAAACTTTATATTTAATTTACTAATTGATTACCTGGACATAAAATCTAACAAAAATTTTATCACTAGTAAAATCTACATTAGACATGTATAGAAAGCCGACATAACAGAATGCTATAATACATTCTAAATCTTTTCATCGTTGGAGTCAAAAAATGGCAACCTTTAATTCATTAATGTAATAGAGCATTAAAATACTTAAAATATGATAACATAAAATTGAATAATGAAATGAATAATATTAAATACATAGCTTTAAATAATGGATATGATACTAAATAAATTATAAACCAGAATAAAAAATAAAGTTAATGAACAATAATATAATAAATTAATAAAAAAAAAATTGAATATAATATAAATTGTAATAAATAAAATATCTAAAACTTTTAAATTAAAAACAGCGTATACAACAAGTAATAAAATACATAAATAATGAAGACTCTTCTATTACAGTTCAAAATAATATTCTAATTTAGAAAAACAAGGAGTATTTAGTCTTAATTGTGAAAATGTGACTTAAAATATATTGGAATGACAAATCATTCTTATTCCCCATAAGAATTAAAGAACATATTAATTGTATTATTAAAAATAATAAAGAAAAATCTAATTTTGCTAAACACATTTTAGAAACTGGACATAATTATAACACCAACAAATATATTAAAATATTAAAACAGTAATAATTATTATAAAAACAATTATCTTAGAAAAATTTAATGTATTTTTAAATAATAATAAATTATTATTATTATTATGAATGAACAGGCCAGATTCGATAATGATATCCTTTATAAACAAAATATATAATAATTGTTAATAGGTTGGTAACATTTAATTTAACATAATCTGTTTTATAATAGTCGCAAACATCTTACAAACATGATATTACTGTCTTATTGACATACAAATTAATTTTATTCTTGATAACCAACTATTATAAACATAATTTAATTTAAAAATGATTATTGACTTGAATTTAAATTAACTTCATTTAGAAAATCCCTGAAGATGGAGTAACAGCTCCGAAAGTACTAGGATTTACACATTTTATATTATTGGCAAGTGGAAATTTAATTTTTACGAAAACTTTATTAAATTTACAGTGTTATCAACATTATTTATAAAGTTTTCGTCATATTTATAAAGTACCTTCGTCATATTACAGTTTAATTTTCTACTACCACTACATAAAAAATAAAAAATTAAGAACTGAATAAAAAACCAGTCGCTGGTAAGAAGCCAAATATAAAAATATAGGTTTCAAAAATGTTACAAAAGTGATTATAAATTCAAACAAAATTAACAAACAAAAAGTGTTTTAAAATTTGAGACGGTATTGAATTTTTATAATGAAACAGTTTTGTTTCAGAATATTTCTGTAAGTGACACTAGTTTTATGTTGATTTGAGAAAAAAAACCATTAATACATTTTTGCTGTTCATTATATGCCTTTTAATGCTGTTCATTATGCCTAAACAGAAATTATGAAGTTTTACAAAATATATCTCCATTCTTCCAAAGATTGACTACAATGCGAGGTTTATCCTTTGGGGTTCATTATTTTAAAATTATACATTTTTAACAAAATTTCTTTTGCTCTGTTATATTGTTAAAAGTATGAGCTTTCATATTTCTTAGGATGTAAAAAAATTTCAAGACGTACAGTAATTAATAAATTAACTAAAGATTATTTTAAGGTACTTTTGATTTATTTTATTTGAAAACTTAATCGAGAGAGTTTTTGTATTCATAAAAAAAGCTGATCTCTTTAGTATTATATAGTAATCATTTAGAGATTAAATTAACCTTAGCTGAAATATCTGATATGCCAAACATAATAATTTAGTAATTGTTAGTCTTCATTTTGCATCTGACGTTCCAGTTATTATTCCATGCTATAATTATGTTTTGTTATAATATTTAATGAATTGTCTACGTTCAGCATTTAAATTCTAGTATTTGATACATTTTTTGCCATGCAGTTATATGATAATTTGTGTGGTCCGTGAAATTTACTCAAATGCTTCAGTCTGTGAAACATTATTACTAACATAATTAATTGGCTATTTTCCTTGCCTTTCCAACAGTGGGTACGTAACAGACTGTTGTTGCAGTATTTTTTTTGACTGAATCATGATACTTCCATTTTTGTTTCTAGCTATTAATATAACTGTTCATGATTCTACAAAAAAAGAAACATTTTATGTGGATTTGCATCATTTCTTCTTTTATTGTAGGCGTTATTTATTGCATGTTTTATTGTAATTTATTAGACAATTATTTTTGTCTAACTGGAATGGAATGTGTTATTTCCTAGAAAATTTTATCTCTGTATTTGTTATCAGTTAGGTTAGAGTCTGTTTTCATCATTCATATGATGAACTCAGCTTTTACAATATAATATGTTAACTACGGCAAAATAATGTTATTGGAGAAAAATGATGACTGTTTGGGAATATAGTTGAAATTATACATTAAAAGTCAAAGGTTCATTTTAATAGAAATTGTTTTTTATTTAGAAAAATCTTTACTAAAATTTATTTATTAATTTTATAATGAAAAGATCTGTTATCCTTCGAGTTTTTAATCAGTTACAATAAAAGTATAGGTTTTCATCTTTTTATAAATTTTAAAGTTCAACTTGTTACCAAACCTACAGATTTCTATTACTGATCCTTTTTAATCTTTTTTTTTTACGTGGTTGTATGAAATAAGATAAGTATTGTGATAACAAAAAATTTCAGATTTCAACGGAAATATCCATTTTTACTAGTTTCAGTGGGACATCTGTTCGTACACATGTATCTCGCATAACACAAAAACAATTAGCCATAGGATGATAAAATTTGGGTTTAGGATTGCTTTAACATCTAGTTCTGCACCTCCCTTTCTGATTGCAATCGACTGAACCAAAAGTGTCCAAAAAAGCCCAAAATCCAAAAAAATTAGATTTTGGACTTTTTCTTAACTGCAGTAATAAGCCCTCATTGAGAGATTTTCAACGATTCAACGATACATCATTAGTGGTACTTATTTTCATTGGTTCCAGAGTTGTAGCCAAATAAAAGTTTAATTAATGAAACATTCGGATATTACAAGGGAAAGGCACAACGGTTCAAATCAGACTTAATCAACCTCTGATTGTAAAAAAAAATTTACGTTAAAATTAATAATTCAGTAATAATAAAAAAAATAAAATATCAGAAGTTATTAATGAAATAAAATTTTATGTACATTTCATTTAAAAAAAAAAAAATGTGTAATTTAATATTTTTTTTTTAAAGAAAAATTTACCGTGTCTAAATAAATTTAATTGAAGACGTATTTATTTCTCTTTATGCTTAGTTTTTATAACTGTTTAGCGCAATTATATTTAGCTTGATATCATTATGATATTAAAAATACTTTTACATAAAACTTCAAGAAAATTACTTTGAAAATTTGCCAAATGTAGAAGAGTAATTTAAAAACACTAGGCGTTGAGTTTTTATTTTACATTTAAGGTAAATTAATATAATACTTATCCTTGTGTTGCAAAGAGCCTCTTTACATTGTTCCTTTGTATTCAGTTTTTAATTTTTCAAGATGCAGGTTTCTTACGTATTATTAATTATGTATTCCCTATTAATAGCTATTCTCATTCAGGCAACAATTTTTAATATGTCCAACCTTATTTTTAAATAAGAAACTTAAATATGAAATATTAATTTTGAAGTATATATGAACCTGAGTAAAAAAGTATACCTTCCCAATACTAAAGCAATATTGAATTAAAGGGGTTAATATATTAATTTTTATTTTCTCTGAAAATTACTCATTATGGCTTTCCATTATTCTTGTTTTTCTTGTGATGAACTGGTTATTCATCTTTTTTTATGTAATTTTATGGTTTAAAGAAGAATTAACTCGTTGATTAATTTCATGCAGATTTTTGTTGCTTTCTTTCTGTTGGTCCATGGGTCCATAAACATTATCTTCCAGGTAGTAAAATGTTAGAATAAATACTTCTTAGCTGATAGTAACTGATATCATGTATTTAAATCATTCTTATCCTTGTTAAAGTTTATCTTTTCTGACTCCCTTTAATTAGACATCTATCACTTAAGTACTAACAAACATATTTATTCAGATTAATGAAATCTATACTTTAATTTTCATACAGTATTACAGTATACTTGTATTTTTAAGTTAACAGTGTTTGCTTCAGGCTCTTGCATCATCTTAATGATTCTAGCTCACCGCCCAAACCATTGTTTTGGGTCATTATGGCTGCTAAATCAGATCATGGTTAAACTCATTAAAAGTTTTCCAAATCAATAATCACACATTCTTCTACAAACATGTTTATATCCTAACTTCTTTTAGCTTCCAGGATATGTTGACACAGTTTGCTAATGCAATATTTCAATAGCATTAATGAATGATTTCCAGTTAATTTATAAAATTGGCTGCAATACTAATAATAATAGCATAAAGAGTTAAAATTCGTATTTAAGACCTTTTTTTTGGAGGTGAGAATGAATTAAAGCGTGTAAATTTGCATCATTCTGTTTAGTTGATCAGTTATTTGTCACTGTCATGATTATAAGTTACTGTAATGATGTAATTATCAGAAAATTTTCAGGTCCACCCAGAACCATATCTTGTGCAAGACGCTAAATTTGGGAGCTTGCAGCCTGGGTGTATGGTCACCAGTTAATCTGTGTGTAAAATCTCAGCAGAGTGAGGCTGACTGACAGCTAGCTGTTAAACCCCCCCCCCCCATGATATAGGGTAATGTTAAATGTTCAGTGTGTCAGATAAGATGAGGTTTGGACTTTGGGTAGTATGGTGGCAGCTCTTATTTTTCTGAGGAGGCAGGAACGTTTCACGTTCAAAGCTGGCATAAATTTTATTTTGCTAGTAAGTTTTACTAATGATAGTACGTCTTCTTTTGTTTTTACAAACCAGAGATAGGTGTTTACACCATAAAATCTATATAATCCCAAATTGATTTAGGCCATGATTGGTAGCTCATTGATGGAACAGTTCTGCTTCACGGCCAAGTTTCTAGCCTGGTAGATTTGGGTGAGCCTGTAATGTAAGACAAGTTCTGGTTGGGTGTATTCATGACATTACTCTTAAAAGAACCACGTTTAAATTCCCAGAAAACGATGAATTTTAAAAAGGAAATATATTTTCCCTTATAATAAAAAAAATGAAAGTTACAATAAAAATTACAATTTACCTTTTTGATGATTTGTTAATGTAACGAATCATTTTGTTTACAACCGTATTTTGAGTGTTTGAAACATTTAAATATTGCTTAGAATTAAAAAAATTTTATTGAACTGCATAACATTTTACCACAATTCCGCAGTATTATTTTTACTAAACTTTTATTTATTGGGCATTAAACGATAACTAATCTGAGATACGGAAGAGGACAATTCTTGTTCATTGGTCAATTTTTACTGGCTTTTCTGATCATATTATATTGTTACCGAAGTAACCGACAAGGGCGTTAAATTATAACTAATCTCAGATACAGAAGACGATATGCCCTGTTCATTGGTCTAATTTTTATCGGCTTTTCTATTCAGATTCTTCATTGGTCTAATTGTTATCGGCTTTTCTATTAAGATTTTATTGTTACCGTTGTAACCTGCAAGGGGTTAAATGATAACTGCAATCTGAGTTACGGAAGACGAAGGTCTTCTTTATTGGTCTAATTGTTATCGGCTTTCCCATTTAAATTGTATTGATACCGTAGTAACCGGAGAAGGCGTGAAATGATAACTGTAATCTGAGATATGGAAGACGAGAAGTCTTGTTCATTGGTCTAATTTTTATCAGCTTTTCTTTTCAGATTATATTGTTACCGTAGTAAACGACGAGGGCGTTAAATTATAACTGACCTACAAACATTTAAGCCAGTAGGTTTATTGTATGGTTGCTGGATAGGAAGCAATCTTCTCGTCAGTCTACCGTACACACTCAGTTACTAGATACCAAAGGTGTATTGACTCTTTAGGCCTTACCATCCTCAGCATTGTGGACCTAGCAGTCGAATCTCCACCTTGCATGACCAGTAGGGAAGAAGAGATGAATTAGAAAAAAGACAAAACCCATGGGTGGGTTGGTCTAGTGGTTAAACTCGTCATCGCAAATCAACTGATATCGAAGTAAAGAGTTCTAAGGCCAAGGTTCAAATACAAGTAAAGTCGATCACTTTTATACGGATTTGAATACTAGATCGTGGATACTGACTGGAGGGAGTTCTTTGATGGTTGAGTTTCAATTAACCACATATCTCAGGAATGGTTGATCTGAGATGTGCAAGACTACACTTCATATACATTCATAAACTTAAATTACATCCTCTGATGTAATACCTTATGGTGGTTCCTGAGACTAAACAGAGAAAGAGAAAAAAGGCAAGTTGGTAAAAAAAGATTAGCTGCCGATCAGGTTAGTTTACTTAGTTTGCTGCTTGAATTTTTACTGTTTAAAGATTCGTCCGTAATTCTTTCAAGCAGTTGCCCTGCCAGTAGAAATGATGTGTTCAGATATACACTATTTTAATTTTTATCATTAATCTGAATAAAAGAAAAAGTGTTTTTTTGTGCTTATTCTATTTTAATAAACTTAAATTTATGAAATAAAAAAGTACATATAAAATACTTAATTACATTAATGACAAAGTAATAATAGAGTTACTTTAAAAAAAAATATAAAATCCAACCAAATTAAAAACAGTAGACAATTCTTGCAAGAACTTCTACAGTTATCAAGTCAGCAATTCGTATCCCAAACTATACTGTTTGATATGAGAATGCACGTATGATTGATTTTCTCATCATACATTTCATTGCAAAAACAATACTGTCTAGAGCTTTGTAGTTAAAATTAAGTGACCAAGTAAAGCAAGGAACCTGTTTTCCTTTTCGCATTTGTGTCACTGTTATAGCTAAATGCATTTTCTAGTTTTTATGAAATTTTGCACTAAATTTCAATTTTCCAGTTTACACTATATTTCGAGAAGATAAGTTGAAAAATAATATAATTAAAAAAAAAAAATTTATTAGAAAGTTACTTTGATCCCAATTGGTGAACGTTTTCTTTCATCTATATATATATATATATATATATATATATATATATATATATATAAAACCTGTACCTATAAAACAAGATAAGATGGCCTGACCGACTCATAATCAAGTGCAGCAAAAACTACCAAAAATAAATTAGGAAAATTTGTATACAAGTTCTTGTGAGGTATAAGCGCACACTAAGAAAGGATATTTTGAAATTCTGAGTTTTAAATGTAAAAATGAGGTAAAATTAAATTTTACTATTTTTTGAATTTCTCAATTACAAATGAAGATATCAACTTGAGTTTTGGTGCGTGTAATCTTCATATGAATATATAAAAACAAGTTCCTAGATTTTTTTAATTCAACCTTGAAAGGGTGAAAAAGGTATAAAAATTTTGAAGAATGATTGCAAAAATTTCCCATTTCTGATTATATTAAATGAGGTATTCACTCAAATTTGGTTTGCAAATACTCCAGATAAATATCTAAAAACCATTTTTTAGATTTTTTGAATTGTATGTTTGAAGGAGTGCGACTGTGTACAGCGAGGCGGCTTAACTGACACGGCTATTGCCACTGTTATTGTATATGCGTCACAAGTGGCCTACTTCTGCCTCTGGTTACTTGAAATATGGTCATCTCTTAGCGGTATTTGTTGGGTAACAATAAGAACTAGGCAAAATAGATTTTTACCTGTGTAAGGGATGGTAACCAGCTATAACTACTATTTTTAAGATAGAGGATGATTATTTTTAAAACCCCCATTCTTTAGATCACTCTGAGTTCTGAGTGCTGTACTGACCAAACAGTTGCTCTGAAGAAATTACAATATAAAAATAGTTTTTACAAACTGAACAAGCTTTAATTTTTATTTATCATTATTATTCTCACAAACATGAGTTTAATGAACATATGGGGACCCAGGGAGACAGACCTCCTGATCAGCTAATGTATGTATATGTATATATCAAATAACAATAAAATAACCACCAAACACAGTGTAGAAAACCTAATACCAAAAGTCTACTTCTGCAGGATCCCACATCATCAGTCAGTTGAAAATTTTACCATTTCATCAAACAAAAAACAAAAAATAAATAAATAAAAACTTTAGAAAAACAAAAAAAAAAAATTTAGAAAACATATAACTACAAAACTTGAACACAACACACCAAACCTTGTGTGTATATATATATATATATAAAATTATAAAAAAATAAAGTGGGGATGATTGTAATGTATAATTAACAGACAAAATATTTTACGGATTGATTTGCATGTTAGTTTGGGTGGTCTCTGGATATCTAGTGTATATCATTATTGCTTTGGGGGTGTGTGGGTAGCTTACTTTGTCTCTTCTTTGTGTAGCAAGTATACCTACAGCATGTTTTCTTTGTAATGAGTCCAGGATCTGCTGTTAATTACAACTCGGCAGCTGAATGCAAGGAACAGTAATAAGGAGCATTTAGCGAAAAGATGGTACTTACGTATTAACGCCACCGCAGCTACAGCTTTATTTAAAAACAAAGTAGTCAATCGGATTTCGGTGGAAATGGGCCGACATAGAGTTTAACATAGATTCAAAACAGTCACTTTATTAATTTTAATAAATGGTTAAATTATATTTATAAAATAAATAAATATAAATTAATTATTAAAATATATTAAATTATATTTATAAAATAAATAAATATAAATAACCATTTATTAAAATTAATAAAGAGACTGTTCATTTTCCACTGAAATCCAATTGACTACTTTGTTTTTAAATAAAGCTGTAGCTGTGGTGGCGCTAATACATAAGTACCGAAAAGATTATTGGTCTAACAGAGCCAGGAATTGTTTGGTTCCCGTATAGAAATATAAAATATAGTATGGAAATATAATCGTCCAACCCTCTTTTTGGCAAAGGAAGAATAGTTAAGCATATGGCCAAAACAGATCTGGCTAAGTGTTTGAAATAATGAATATTCAAAAATTCTGACTTGCAGTTCATTTCGAAACAAAAATAATTACTATTTTTAAATGTCTTGTTTCAGTACATCTGGTGATTCACTTTATTTAATTCTTGGACTGCCTAAAACATCTACACCAGAAGACATAAAGAAAACATATAGGAAACTAGCATTAAAGTATCATCCGGATAAGAATCCAAATAATCCTGAAGCTGCTGAAAAGGTCAGTCAGTTTTATTAAACAGATATCTGTTATATTTATTATGATATTACTGATTTATTGAATATTTATATACTGTCAGAATTCATGTTGTTTATGTGTAGATAGTAACATATGAGGTTAGGAATTGTATACAGATGTGTGCAATTACAGAGAAATTGATTTTCTACCCAAAATACGAAGTAATATTTATAAAAAGTATTCAAGTAATTATGTTTTTCTTCAAGAATTAAGTAAAATTATGGACTTTTCATGTATTTCTTCATAGAATTAAAAAAAAACCCCCCTATATGAACATAAAACAAACTACTGAGTGTTTTTGTGGGCTGATTCAATGGCCTAAAATAATTTTGTAATCCATTTCTTTGTCTTGAGGTTATGTTAAAATTTAAGCTTGTCTGATTTTTTATTTATTATAGAATAGGTTTTTTATAGTGTATTCTATTAACTATGTTATTTTTCTCTGTTCCTGATATAAACAAACAATTTGTTTCTAATTAAATGTAACTTATTTAATAGTGACATAATAAATTCTCTCTAATGAGATGATGTGTACAAAGAGATCATATGCAATAAATCACGGTCAATAACATTGTTCAGTTTGCAAAATGGTATTATTTATTGACAAAAATGTTAGATTATTGATACTAGGATCTTAAAAAGATAAATGCGTATACTATAATATTTTAAACATTTGACAGGATCAAATGTTTAAAATATGAAATATAACTGTATTTGAACTGGATAAAGAAGTTTGAAGTCTGTTAAACAAGAGCACATCAAAGGAATTTGTAAAGCATTTAATGTTATGTAAAATATATGGTAAAAACTGTTAAAAGTTTAACATAATGCAGTAATTACCATTAAATGAGTATTTTGCTTTTTAAAAGACTATGAACTGGATTGATATTATATAGCTATACTCATTTAATAATCATATTCAATGAGAAACAAATGTATTTGTTTATATCAGTGTATTTTTTTTTTTTTAAATCAGCGTGAAACTTTCTCTAGGTTATAAACATCTTTTTATTTCAGATTTAAAAGTCTGGTTTAGCAGGAAAAAAATGCTTTAAATCTTCAACGAATTTGCATAGTAATTTTGACAAGGCTGATATAAAATTAATGAAAAGAATGAATTTTAAATGTGCCAAATCTATATTGGGAATTAAATTTAGATCTTCATCGCTATAAAGACATATTGTATATGAAATAATGGTATTATTTCCTTCAGTATGTCTTTAGAAAATTAGGAATATACTAAAAATTCCTGTGAAATGAAATTAAATGGAAGAAACTTCTCAATATAAAAAAAAATATAATTGCGATAAAAATTGTTTTTCTAATTGTAGAAGTTATTTAACTAAAATTATCGCTTAATATATGTATAATTATTTTAATGATAAACAATTAATTAAAATTATTTTATTTTAAATCTGTTCATCTTTGTCTGTTAAAAATAATTCTTTAATATGCTGTGAGAGTGCTTTATTATTAACATAAATAAGAAACTTTTTTGTATTATGTAATGATATTAGTTCAGTTTTAAATTGTCATAAAAATAACAATCAGCTCATTGAATGCTTGTTTTGTGACTCAGCAAAAAAGGATATTATTAAATTTATGAATCATATTTATGAGAAAATCTTTATTCAAAAAAATACGCAATTATAACCATTGTTTGCTGTCATTATCTTTTCTTACAAATAATTCTGATACAGTCTGTTTTTGTATTGTTTTGATGTACATTACTTTATCTCATTTAACTTCATAGGATCATAAATTAAAAGTTTTTTTTTTATAAAATAAATTCTATTTATATTACACTTTTACAGCTTAATATATATTATATTAATCACATTCTATCTTTGAATTTAGTTAATTTATTAATTATTTATTCTGTAAATCACAATAATTTATTTATTTTTTATTTCTTTAAATTTTTTTCTTATAATAGACGAATGTATACAGGAAAATCATAATGTTAATTGTCTCTGTTTCTTGTCCTCTGTTAAATAGTTCTAAATTTGGATTCCTGATTAAAGATTAACAAATATAAACATTTTCTTTATTTAAATATTTTATTTTAATATTGATATTGCCTTTAAAAAATAGAGAAAGTAATTTGTGTTTTATATGAAGACTAGACATTGCAAATTCTATATTTAATAGTTTAGTACATTAATAGTTACTAGTAACATCAGTAGTTTTAACAGTAAAATTCAATCAGTAGTTTGGTTATTTATTTGATATGAAATGCTTGTAGAAATTGATTATTGTTTATTTTTTGTTGACTACATAATTTAAAAAAATTTGAAGGTTAAAAATGAAATCATCATTAATTATTATAAAGAAGACTACTTTAAAAATATAAGAGAAAAACGCTGAAAAATTAGAAATTGGAGAATTAGAGAACACTCTTACCTTTACTATTTTATCTACAAAATGTTTTCGGGTCTAAGCCCATTTTCAGTTATATTTTTTTAAGAATTCTTAATTGTTTAATGTGCAAATGTAAACAGATGAATTATTAAAAAAATATCACTTAAGATGGGCTTAGGCCCGAAAATGTTTTGAACGTAAAAATAGTAAAGATAAAAGTGTTCTCTATTTCTGTATTTTGCGGAGGCTAAAAAAATATTTATATATATATATATGAGGGTTTGTTGGAAAGAAGTTCCACTTTTGAGTGTATGGCATATACTTCCTGATAGTTGTTGTTGGTACTTGTCAGATTGGTGCAAATAATTAGTGGTTCTACCCTTCCTGTGTGAAAGATTGTTTGTTTGAACATTTCATCTCCTCCTTCCCAATAACCTGTTAACTTGAAAATAGTTATATTTCAACACTAATCTGAATGTTACTATCCCAACCACCATTCTAATGTTGGATTATATTTAACAATTTATCCTGACCTGGGCCATTCATCTATGTAACAACTAAACTAGTTCACTCATTACATGAACCGAAGGACAGCAATCTATGGATCCTGACTCTGTAAACTCAAGCTTTCTGGAGACTTCCCAGAGTATGAATAAGTTTAAAGAAAAAAATATGTTTTAAGTCATTTGAACAGACTGCTCAGTGTGAAATCAGTTTTGTGATTTGGGTTTTTTTAATGCTAGGAATATGTAGTGTAACAGGATTTTTTGTAGAAATTAGTATATGTATGAAGTGGTTGTTGAAACTGAGATGGACTGATAGCACGTTTGTAAAAATACAAGAAAATATGCATAATGAAACTCATAATGGACAACTATCTTTGGTAAGTGATGACTTTGTGCAAAGGATCAATAAAAATGTTTGTATGGATCATGGAGTAAATGTATAGATGGAAGAAAGTAAAAATGTTTTCACTTTCCTCCTCAAAGTGTCGTGAAGTTTTGCATCTTTGTTACAAGACATTTTCGCAATTAAATATTAAAATCTGTGATATCTGGTGCCTACAATGCTAACAGGAACACTAGAACAAATAAATTCTAGTAAGTTTTTTGACATTACCGAGAGAAAGGAAATGGAATTGTTGAGCCATATTGTGTCAGACGATGCAAATATAACTATGAATTAAAACAACAGTCTGTACATTAGAAACAAACCGTCTTACTTACGGTAAAAAAATTCAAACAACAGTTTTCATAAGAAAGTTCATTCTTGAACAGAATATCCTTTTTGGGAATTTGTAGTTTTTTTTTAGAATTCATTTATTCCTTATGGTCAGTAATTTTAAATCTAGTAAAAACTACAATATGCAAACCTACAACAACAGGCACAGAATATTATTTATTGATTTTCTACATTCTCTTTCTGTTTGGTCACACTGTGCAGCCATCATAAAAAATGTTATCACATTTGTTTGGTGGCACAGTTGTTCACCAAAGTTGAAGTATCTTCAACTTTGTATTATATTTTAAAGTTCCTCAGCAGTTGTTTTGATGAAGATGACATTCTGCAAATGAAATTTAACAAACTGGAGCTAATGTTGCAAGCAGCTAATTTCTGAATGGTGTATAAAAGCTTTAATCCTCAATAACAGTGAAGGCTATGTTGTGTTCAAAAACAACAGACCACGTAAACGTTTGGAATCCTAGAACACTATCGATGCAAGACTCATCCTCAATGAATATTGAGAATTCTTTATTAGATTCTAAGGACAGAATATTATTGCCCACCTACTCAGTACTTCGATCAATAGTTTCATCACTGTATGATTTTTAGACAATGATGGATGAATGTCCCTATTGATCACTTTTTCCTTTCTTAAAAATTAACACTCTTGTTGTTTCAGATGTGTTAACATAGCGGTTGTACTTGATTCCATAACAATGGTGAATGACAGAAAATGAGAGTGCATAGATCTCTGAGTTCTTGAAATGTTAAAAGTAGGAGAATGAAGCTATAAGATAGCAGCATGTATTACTTTGTGCAACATTTTGTCCACCCATTATGTTCCAATTTGCATATATTTCAGCCACCTTTTGTATTTTACTATTTACGATAAATTTTGGCCAAGAAAAAATATATTTTACAAAAGCAAAAATAAAATTCCTAGAAAAAATTTGGCAAAGTTTAATTGTAGATTTGTGTTTTTTACAACCTATTTAACATTAGTTACAATTTTATAAATAAAGTGTGACATAAAAATATTTGATTGTTGAATTTAGAATAAAATTTAAACTTTATTTTTAAATTAAAAAAAAAATTGTCTTTTGCAGTTTAAGGATGTTAACAGAGCTCATGCAATATTAAGTGATGTAACAAAAAGAAATATATATGATAATTATGGATCACTTGGTCTTTATATTGCTGAACAGTTTGGTGAAGAAAATGTTAATGCTTACTTTCTGGTTACATCTGGATGGTGTAAGGTATGTAAATATTCCTCTTTTTAATTATTTTTTTTTGTCACATTATTCAGTGTTACTAACCAGTACTGAATAATCATGGTGATTATTAAACATGTAATAAATCTAGAATCTATTTTAAAAAATAACAAAATAAAAACAGTTTTTAATGCTATAAAATAAAACAACTCTGTTTTATTTCTTTGTAAGTTCTGATTTGTTTATACACAAAAATTAAGAAACTCATTTATATATGAGTAATTTTAACATTATTACTGATGCACGAGTACTGTCATATGAGATAATCAGTAAATTAATCAGTTCTCACCGTAGAAGAGTAACTCTTTTACAGAATCAATGCAGCATATGTATGGGCGCTGTTTACAGCAGGAAAGTAATAAGGTTAATTTCATTCTGCATTATCTACCTAGTCAATGGATATAACATATATTACAACATCTGAGATTCAACAGACTATAGACAGAATCACTTCATGTGATGTTCGTTATCTAGTTAGTCCCTGCATAAAATGAAAGAGTCATATTTTATTAGTGAATGTTGACTTCATTTCAGTGGGCCTGGCTTGATGATGAGCAATAATATGTCTGATTCTGTGGATAAGGCAAGGAAGTCATTCTTTACTTTCTCTAGACACCAGATGATACAAGACCGATCGTGTGTGGAAGGTAGGACACCTTCATAGGAAGACGTTAAATCACATTGATTACATTCGAAATGACTTAAATCATTGCAAGCATTTAAATTTGGAAGAACAATCAATTTATTAATAGTTCTTTTTACTATCTTGTTATTAGTTTTTACATCAACTAATCTAACTAGTCCATTGTTACCTGGATACACTTCAACAATTATTCCTAATTTCCACATCAGTGGAGGAAGATTACTTTCTTTAATTATAACTACATTGCCAACACAAATGATATTATTTGAAATTTTACACTTGTTCTTCTGCTGCAAGGAATGTAAATAATAATCGATAGACCATGCTTTCCAAAAGTCTTTCCATTTTTTTGTATAAGCTGTCACCTAATAAGTAAGGTTATTAATGCCGATTTGCACCGCAGAAGTTTTTTCCATTATCAGAAAAAATATGAGAAGGCAATCCTCGGCGTCCTACAGATCTTCCTAGGGCAGCTATAAAACTTTCTGTAGATAAATCAGTTAACAAGTTCAAGGTGTACTGCCTTGGTGCTGAGACATATAAACAATGCGATGTAAGCCTTAATAGTCAAAGGATTAGTAGATTGAGTACAGTGCCCACCATGACGGATAAGTACTGAGCAGCATAGTCAACACTAGTTGACTGGAATTGTCTGGAAATTTTGACCAAGTGACTGACTGAGGTTGAGCTCTAAAGCGAAAACAAGTTAAACATTTATGTATGACGGAGCAAGTTATGATTTTGGAATTGACAATCCAATATTTCTGCCTAAGTGAGCAATGAATTAACTATAATCCTTCATGGGATATTAAATGTTCATGAGAAATAATCAATCAAGTGAGATGACTATGAGGACTTAAAACTATAGGATGTTTAGCATTTAAAGACAAATTTGAAAAATTTAAATGACCTCCGACGCTAATGATACCATTTTGATTCAAAAATGGGTTAAGAGAAACTAATTTGCTTTTCTTTGATACAGCAGCATTTTTCCTTAATCGCTTAATTTAGTAAAATACAGTTCTTGTGTCTGACGAACAAGAATTTCTAGTGTGGAATTGATTTCTTCCGGAGAAAGATCTGACAATATATGATTATTTTTATTTTTTAAATGAAGCGATGACAGTATGAAAATATATTTAATGTTATGAATGAAGAAAATTGTTTTGATTGTTAAACTTTCTGTTGTTTGAAGAGCAGCTGAAAACACATTAGTTTTGCTAGACTTCCTCTCTTCCTTGAGCGAATCTGGTGGAATCATGGAAATGATAGGCAAATTGGATGGCCAGGGTTCTCCTCTTCCTTCAGAAAAGACAGACCATTACACCAGAGCTGTGACGAGGTTAATGCATCTGGCATGCAACCAAGTGACAGGATGTCTGCGGGGTTATCCCAGGAAGGAATGTGCTTCCATAAGCTTCCTTAGTTAGCTCTTGAATTTCACAAACTCTATTTGCGACGAATACCTTCCATCGATTAGGAAGCGATGACAACTAGTAAAGTACTACTTTAGAATCTGACCAAAATTGGAATGAATCAAATCTTATACCTAAAATACACTTAACCTTATTGCATAAACAAGATAATAGAAGAGCCGCATTAAGCTCTAACCTAGGAATAGAGATTTGCATGACTGGAGCAACTCTAGATTTTGAACACAGCAAGTAGATTTCAACATGTTCATTACTATCATCATAGCTGATGAAAAGACAAGCACCATATGCGCAGCTACTTGCATCATAAAATCCATGCAATTGATAACTCTTAGTGAAACTACTGATTTTAACTAATCTAGGAATCTTAAAATTACTTGACGATTTGAGCTGAGAATACAGAGAATTCCATTTTTCAACTAGCAGAGTGGGAAGAACTTCATCCCATTAAAGGTTAGTGCACCATAACTCTTGTATGAACATTTTAAATGGAACAATTGCAGGAGCAAGTAGACCCAAAGGATCGAACAATGAAGAAATAATTGATAAAACAGAATGCTTAGTGTAAGAAGTATAATTATCTTTTTGTTTGATTTGTTAAATGAAATCATCACCTTGAGGATCCCAAGACAATTGAAGTGTTTTGATATTTTCATCTTTGTCTAATTTGATGAAGGAATCAGAATAATCAAACATACCAGGCACATTTGAATGACATTTATGCAGTGAAAGTCCATATTTGTTAAGCAATAACGAAATATCATTATATAATTGTTTCAACTGATCGATGTTGTCACAACCAGTGAGCAGATCATACACATAAAATCTTGCTTAATTACTTGGCAAGCTTGAGGAAAAGAGGCTTCATTTTGATTGGATATTTTAATCAAACATCTTGTTGCTAGAAAATTTGAAGGTGCTAAATCATAAGTAACTGCCTGTAAGTTGTATGGAATGATTAATGAGTTTGTATCATCATACCAGAGAATTCTTTGTAATGAAAAATCTCTAGGATTAACGCGAATTTGTCTGTACATTTTAGGAATGTCTCCTGATAGCATGTAGCTGTGAGTTCTAAAACGAATTATAATTGAAAATAAATCTTGTTGTACTACTGGACCTGTAGCAAGAATTGAATTGAGTGATTGGCCATTTTAAATTTTCGCACTACCATCAAATACTACTCTTGTTTTGGTAGTGGTGGGAGATTCACAAAATACTGCGTGGTGAGGCAAATAAAAGGTTTCACATGGAGCCTTACACTGAGATGAATCTACAGGTTGCATGTGATCTAATTCTCGACATTCTTTCATGAAATGGAAGTATTCTTCCTTAAGTTTAGTGTTTTTCTGAAATCTATGTTGTAACAAATTGAAACGATGCCTTGCATTCTTATACGAATCTCCTAAAGTGCAGTTTTCCTTACAAGGAAGAGATACAACAAATCTGCCTTTGTCATCACAAAAGGTATTTTCAACAAAATGTTTTTTGCAGAAAGATTCCTCCTTGGTTGGTAAATGATCTTCAATCTCTTCAGATCTCCAGAATGAGCTGTTCATTGCTAACAAAACGTTATATTGAATCTTAATTATTTTTCCATTTACTAGATTTAGTAGGGATTGATCCGAGACTATGAAACCAAGATGAGTTTCTTGAAGTATGGTATGATTAGAATTATGAGTTAATTGAACAGGCTTAAGCAACGAAACATAATATTGTGCGCCTAGAAGATTGTCGATTTGTCCAGGAATATTAAAATTAGGATAGGCAAAAAACAAAAAGTTGAGAAGGAAAATTTTTCCAGTCAGTTATGTTTACAAAATCACAGACCTGTAAACACCTATAGACCTGTAGACCGGTAACAGACCTGTAATAGATGGCAGTACATGACATTTCAAATTAAAATTAAAGTTTTCATACCTAGAATTAATATTTAAATCAACACTTAGCTTAGATTTAGTAACAACATTACTAATACTTGTGATCGGCATGAAAACAGGTTTGGTTTGAAGCCCAAGTTTGGAGGCAAACCTTTCAGTACAAAATGAAATCATCGAAGCGGAATCAAGTAAGACCCTGGCTTGGATGAAATTATCTTTTTTGTCTTTACGTTAACTACAGCTGTTGCAAGTAAAATAGACTTGTTAGGTTCTGATTTTAAAGTACGATATGAACTGTTAGCCGAAGGAGTTTGATTCGGCTTATAAGATTTAATTGCTGGCTCTTGCAGCATTTTATTTAAATGAAGTAGCGTATGATGCTTTCATGAGCATTTTTTACATTTACGATTACTTTGACACCTTTTCACAATGTGCTGTTTACTTAAACAATTAAGACATCATTTTTCCTGAAATACAAAATTTTTCTGTTCATTAACATTATAACTTAAAAACTTATCACATCGATACAATGGGTGGTTGCTAGTTTTACATAATGTACACATAAAATTATTAGAATTATTTACATAAAATACATTTTTATTAGAACTAGGTTTTATATAATCATATCTTTTGCTGCTAAAACCTACATTAGACGGCTGTACCCTTTCATTACATTGAATCGTGTCAGTGGATTCAACTAGTTTGCGCTTACATTCTAAGAAAGAAATGAGTTCTAACTTTGGAGATTCATTATTTTCCAATGTTTTTTCCCAGTCTCTTAAAGTATTTAAATTTAAATTTTGAGTAATTAACTGTATTATAATAAATTCTAAATAGTCAATATTTAGATTCTTCAATGCATTAATATTTGAATTAACTTGGTCAATGAACTTAGATAAATTTTCAGAAATTTTATTTTTTAATGGTTTTAAATTAATAATTTCTAAAGCATGTTTAGCTGCTATTAGCCTTTTGTTATATTAGTGTTTGGTTAAGTAATTCTATTGATTATATCTGATGGAGATCAGAACAA
Organism: Lycorma delicatula; assembly: GCF_047948215.1. Taxonomy (NCBI): domain Eukaryota; kingdom Metazoa; phylum Arthropoda; class Insecta; order Hemiptera; family Fulgoridae; genus Lycorma; species Lycorma delicatula. The sequence continues at coordinate 107,202,729 of NC_134462.1, forward strand.
GAATTAAAGTACCATATTCTAATCTTATAAGAATTACCTATTTAATAATAATCTACTTTTAGAGTTAAAGATCAGCTTGTAGGATGTGACTGGTGTTACAGTACAGTGTTAATGGTGTAAAAACCTTGACTTTGATTCTAGTTCTTATAAACAACCTGAAAGGGTTTAAGATTATCATGGATGGCTATAATCACAAATATGGTGGTTCTGTGAATAGAAAAAGAATAAGAAATAAATTAACTAAATGTACTGAAGGCATTTACATATCTGCATATCTAAGCCATATTATGGATGATAAAAAATTGTATTTTACATTTCATCAGGAAAAAAGTATCTGAAGAAGAATATCTAGGTTGAAAAATTTAAGAGAATGGTTTGGATGCGATTCCAATCAGTTTTGTAGCCTGGCAGTGTCAAAGATGAAAATCTGGCTATTGTAATTTCCAACCTTCGTATTAGAGATGGCACATAGAATACGAAGAAAACAATAATTCATTTTAAGTAACTTGTCTCATCATAATTCCTGATTTTATTTCTTTAAAAATCTCTCATCAGTTGTTTTAATGATATGAACTGAAATATCATTAAATGTTGTTAATTTATTTTTTTAGAATTTCTTATTCTTATTTTGCCTTTTTATTTTTTTTTAGGCACTCATATTATTCTGCGGGGTAATAACTGGATGTTACTTTTGCTGCTGTTGTTGTTGCTGTTGCAACTTCTGTTGCGGAAAATGCAAACCACGGCCTCCAGAAGATTCCGGTGATTACCACACTCTTAACGTAAGTCAAAATTTTTCTATGATCATAATTATTACTAAAATCTTTGTTCTAAAGTTAGCATGATATGTAATATTCGTTCTGTCTAGTTTGTTATTTTTCCTAATATTATGTCTGTATGTTTAAAATTTGTTTGGTAATAACTTTAATTATAATATTAAAAGGATAAACAAATTCTGGTATTAAAAAATGGACTATAATTATAGGTATTGTTTTATATATATCTTTATCGGTATTAGGTTATCTATTTGTTGTATTCTTTCATCCTAATGATACCTGTTTGTTATTTGTATGGCATTTAACATTATTTTTGCAATAATTTATTTTAAATCATTTGTACAAGCAACGTAATTGTAACATTTGTGTATGTATTACATAAATGTTACATTAATGTGTACTTTAGATATACTTCTGTGTGCTTCACAGAATTAATTAATTCTTAACAGTTAATTAATTTGTTCTTAACAGTTTTACAAAATTTATTCCTTAGATTTAAAAACTGAAGAATAATTTTAGATATCTTTTGTATGAAAAGTAACGGAACTTTGTTGTTATATGCTTTTATTTTTGTAATTATTTGATACTGTTTCATTACAGGAAACAGAATTTACCCGTCATTTTCTTGTAGTTTATTTTTAACATACAATCACATGTATTCGACGATGTTTTCGGATGATTTGATTGCCTCTCCTCATATAAAATGAATGATATATGTATATATACATACAAGTGTGGCTAGTGAAAGATTTCATTTGGATTTCAGCTATTCCAGTGAAATGAGGTTGTATTGAAATGTTTAGGATGTTAATGAAGGGGCAGAATTATTGATTTCTTATATGGTACTTGGCCATTTCACACTCCCAAAAAAAACTCATCAGTAATGCTCACAATGTCAGAGCAACAGGAGCACCCCTCTACTGCGCAGTGTATAATTGTAAAATTTCTTTCTTGTGAAGGAGTGTTCAAGTAGCAATTTTCCGGATATTGACAACATAGTTTGGGGACCAAACATTGTCAAGGGCTCGTGTGTTTGCCTGACATACACTACACTCCTCACTTAAAACAAGCCAGTATGGAGTAGCGGAGGAAAGGAAAGCCAGCCCCCAGTGGAAGCCAAGACTACTGTCAGCTTGCAAGGTTCTTTCAACTGTTTTTTTCGACCGGCAAGGCATTTTGCTCATTGGTTTTTTGCATTAGCGACATAAAATCAATGTTGCTTACTACTGCAAGCTGTTGAATTAGGTGAGGGCTGCATATCGCCGCAAAAGACAAGACCAGCCGATTTGACAAGCCATCCTCCTCCAACAAAATGCAAGGCTCCATACTGCAGCTCTAACAGTATCAAAACTGGAAGAAATGCACTGGACTCAACTTGATCATCCTCCCTACAGCCTGGACCTATTGCCCTGCGATTTTCATTTGTTTGGGCCACTTAAAGAAGCTCTAGGAAGGCAACGATTTGAAGATGATGAGGGCATGGAGGGATTCATGCGCAATTTGCTCCTGACGTAACCAGCTTCGTTCTACAATGCTGCGATAAAAAAACCTTCCTTCTTGCTGGGAAAGATATATTTCTAAAGCAGCAAACTATATAGAAAAATAAATTATATTTGCCTTTTATTTTTCAATAAATAATTTTTTTTTAAAAATAAAATCCTGTTTATATTTGATTTACCCTCGTATAAAACCTGCCGTCATCTTTATACCATAGAATGATAAAAAATAAAAACATATAATAAAAACTTCTTTTTTATTTACAGAATAATTTATTGTTCTGATATTTGTATGATAATTTACTTTTTAGAACTGTTACAGTTGAATGATAATGTTTTTGCTCTTTTATGTTATGATATTTATGGGAAAACAAATCATATTTGTATCATGACTTCTGATTGGTGCTAATAAATAGGTTGTTTTATTTGATTGAACATGTTTTCTTTTTTTGCGCTGTATTTTCTTAATGAGTAACATTTAGTCTTTTAAAGTACTTAATTTTGATAAAATTGATCAATTTTTATGTAATGAATAGATAGGTAGTTGGAAGTTAATAAAATAAACAGAAACCTTCATCTGTTTAATAAATTTTATTAGAAATAAATGATCTTATTTAGTATCTCGATCTGTAGTAATGTATAAATGTAGAATTTTTGCATTATAAAGTTTTATACGATTAAGATCATTTGATTTTTTTTTAAATATATAATTGGAAAAGCAGAATGAAAAAATCTTCAAAATATTTAAATAATATTTCTTAACAACTGAAGTAAAATTATTATTTCTACAGACCGATGTTTGGTTGTTGGACAAACGGATTTTTCTGCACGTTCTAAAATATAAAGTGATTTGAGCTTATAAAGGCCTATTTTGAACTGAATGATGGTATTACACAAAATTGTTGGGATTTAAAAAATCTTTAACTACAAAAATAATTTTTTATTGATTTCTGTAATAAATGTTTATTAGACAACAGATTGGTAATTCTATTTTAATGAATGATAGTAGTTATATTACAGTAAGTAACTGTAAGTCCTACATATGACTGAACTTAACTTATAGTAAGTTCAGTCATAAATTCTTTTTTTCTCAGGGACTATATAATATTCAACTCCTTACACCAATTTTTATTTTTATCAAGAAATTTGTATTTTATTTGTAGCATATTTATAAAAAAAGTAATCTATAGGGCAGAGATAAGAAGAAATTGTAAAAGATATTATCTTCATTGTAAGATAAATACAGTGTACAAACATGTACAATTCAGTTATTAGTAAGAAAATTTTTCTATGAAGACTGAAGAAAGTATTTAAACAGAGGTGGTCCTATTCAGGATCAGGTCCTATTCTAATTGTTTATTTAACAGTGAAAGCTAAATGGATTGAGAATTTTAAGAAAAGTATAAAATTTTTAATAATTTCATGGTATCAGGCGGCTTGAAACAAATTGATTAGCATATTCTTTCAGGAAATAAATTTGCCGAACTGCTTAAGGATTTTTTTGAAGAACATTCTGATGAATATTTTATTTATGTCGATGAGATGGGCTGAAGCTACTGCAATATAAGGCAACAGGAAATCAGTTTACTCCTCTTTTCTCTAATAAACCTAACCATATGTCACCGACAAATACACATGATGTTATACTACATAAAGTACCAGCTCGTTTTTGTATTTTATTTAATCGGTTAAAAAATTTCAAGGTATAGTTATATTTGTTTAAACATATAGAACTTATAACGATAGATCACAATTCTTTCTAAAAGACGTTTTTTTTGGTAGGCCGATGTTTTTATTTCAAAAATAATGTGATAAGGGTAGTGCTTAATATCATTTTTTTGTAAAATAAATTTCAATTTCAAAGTAAATGCAATACCTCTGTTCTCATATAATATTTGTTACTTAAGTCGTCTTAAACTCTCTAGTAGTTAGATAATTTTAATCTGGACTCTATTAATACTTATCGATTCAGAATGAATAAACACTTAAGTGTGACTCGTAAATACTATTGCATACATAACTGATGAACACTGAATGCGTGGATGTGCTTGCATGATTAGTATTTGAAACTGTATCTACTGTTTGGTTTTTGTTTTAAAATTTTTGTGTTTTAAGTGCTGGAAACAGTATTTATGTTTGGTACAATACATGAGCTGAAAGTTTTCCCCTCGCCAACTGCTGTGTTTAGTGTGCTAGTCTGTTGTGATTGAATTTTATATACAAATGTGTCCTGTTATATTAGTAATTGGATGATGTCATCTGGTTAGATAGTACAACAAACCCTTCTTGCCCATCCCGCCTAAGCCAGCTGTCAGTTCAATTGATAAAGACAGGGGGCAAGCCTTAAACACATTATTGTAGAGTCAGACTTCTAAAATTGTTATCCTAATTTTTATAGAGAATTACATATTTGCTTAATTTAGATAATTTCTATAATTATCTTTTATGAAAGTTTTGTCATTATTTTTCATTCAAATTATATTCTTAGATAATTATATAGATTCATTGAGTAGCACTTACAGTTAATCAAGGTTTTTTGAAATCTAAATACCTTTAATTATAGTATTAGGTTATTTCTGAAATGTATTAGTACTATTAGAAATGTATAGTATTATTTCATGAAATGTTTAATATTATTTTATTATACCAGAGAAGTAGATCTGAATTATGTTACATTAAATTGAAGGTAACCTCACAGGGTTCTTACAAAATCAGAGATGTTCAGTTAGTTTACCTTAACAGATGTAGATTAGATGATTCTCCATTTTGTTCACATGCGTGTAAAAATATCATGGTCGATCAGTGTTGCAGCAGTGATGATATAGTTGTTTGGGATCATCTAGGAATGGAGGATCCAAAAGCAATAAGCTACACAATTTTCTATCAATAGAAATCAAATGCTTTTAAGTCTGCATGTCATTATGGATTTGCATATCCTAGCCAACACTTCAGCAAGTTTTTTTGAGATAGTTGCAGGTTTTATTGTAACAGAGCAGACAGTGACTTTTTTTTTAATGTATTCATTTCTTTATTTATTAAGGTGCATTATAGGCCAGTTATTCTAGACTATAGACCTATCAAATAAAAATGGTACATATACATTGATTTTTAAACAGCGCAAAACATGTTCACCTTCAGCGAGTCTACTACTAATTGTGTGGGGATTTTCAGTTTCCTACATTCATTTGTCGTGGCAATGCTCAGATTTCCTTGCAGGAAAAGTTACTTTGTCGTTAAAGGTGAGCGATTGTGTCATTCATTTTTATTGAATTCCATGCAAAACCTCAAGTCTCTCCAGTTTTTTAACGCAAAAGTGAAGGCACACTGTTCATTATAATATCCAGAACCTGCACCAGTTGAATGTCGTATGATTTAACTCGTGAGTGTCTTGTAAAAAACTTATTGACCGATGGTTGTAATTACAGCCAATGTGGAAGGACTACTCACCGAGGCTTGTAACACAATTTACAGATCCTTCAATTTGTTGTGGATATTCTGGTGGCCAGGAGGTTCACAGATAGCTTTCATCGCAAGATTTTTCATATGATTACATAATATTGCCTTATGTGGGTGGATATTTCTGGAATACTGCTTGAAATCATTGTATCACTGTCGTCACAGTAGACAAGTTTTTACATATTCTAATACAGAAAAAGCCTTTTTAATACTTTGATGTGGTGTTTTTGCCACTACTATTGCCTCATATATATACGGTTGGATTTCTTAATAATAATTTTTAAGAGTTTGTTTTCATTTTAATGTAATACAATAGAGTATTAAATAATTTGTAAACAGTGAAATTTTTTTCTAATGCTTTATAGAAAATAAATTCAATGATTATATCCTTTAAAAAAAAAAACCCCTCCCATACTTTAATAAATGTAAACTGCAGGTGAACCATGTATATAACATGTTAACAACTCAAATTATTTTTCCTGAGAAATTTATTTCCATATTACTATTAGAAATAACATGCTTTTAGGTGATAGGTATGGCATTTCAATTTTTGAATTTTTAAATTTACAGTAACTAATGCAGAATATATATATATATATATATATATATATATATATATATATATGTAGCATCTGTATGAATGCGAAACAAAAATTTAGTGAAAAGAGATATTTTTAAATCTCAACTGATGGTTCAAGCTATTTAATTATATAATTTGGGAACTGAACTGAAATTTAGGGCAATGGAGCTGAAAGTTTTATAGTTTGTTTAATGTTGAAAAGAATATCTTGGTTTTTTTTTTTTAGTGACAATGGATACCAATTTTCACAAATTACATTGTTTCTTAGATTATAAAAGGACAGTGAATTGTTTGTTGGAATTTAATGAATTGTCTAAGTAAATGTTTCTTTAGCAATTATTATTACAAGACTACACAGTTAAGAAGTTTTTTCAGTCGCTTAAACTATAAAGATTGCTCTTTGTTAGCCCTCAATATGAATGTATTTTTTTAAAGCCTAAATATCGTGAGAATTCTATTGTTTCATGCAAATAAATCTGTTATTGGTATTTAATAAAGTAAATCAAAGATTAGTTTTTTGTTTAATTAAGAGAAGTCATTCTGGACTGCGAAAAAGAGATTTTTTATAATTAATGATCTTTAAATCCATTAAACTTTAACTATATTTTTATTTTTTACTGCATGTAACGTATTCAGATTAGAAGTGGGAATCAAATAAGTGGTATTATTGTCAGATATGAAAATACTCTGAAATTATATTGGTGTTTTTATTCTCCCGCAAGAATTTATTTAGTTGAGTAGGAAACAGTTCAAAAATATATCTATCTTCGTCTGCATTTGTTCTCTATTTTTAAATTAAAATAACATTACTGCTAATTTTTTAAAAAGGTTGTAATTGTTTATTATTGTGATTAAATTATTTTAAAATGTTAAATCCATATTTTACATGTTCATATTATTTTTCCTTGATTTTAATTTTCATTATGATATAAAAAATATTCTAAAATGATTTTGCAGTAATATTTATCGATATAACATTCATTATGTTTTTATTGCATGTGTTGTGTCTGTGTTGCAAAACACAACCTGCATGTTCATATTTGCTTTTTTGAGCATGTTGAATATTCTAATTTTTTTATTGCTGTTTTTGATTTAATAATATTGGTATTTTCTCTATTTTATTATATTACAGTTAATTGTCGCTTGATAATTCAATTGATGGCTGTGATGTTTACTGTATTTTATACAGTGTAGTTAAAGTTTTGGTTTAAGTGATTATTATGAGGTATGTGTAATTTATTACTGAAGGTTACAAAATGTAATAATGCTATTAGTTAATAGAATTTCTGTGTTTTAAAGCTTTAACTGTCATGAAATAATTACTTCATTTATTGAAATAAATACTTTTAGAAATTCAGTTGGCGTATCATTATTATAGTCTTATGTTAAGAACATGTACAGTTAATGTTACATATGAACCAGGAAACATTTTAAATATGTGTGTAATATGTTAAAAATATCCATTGAATTAGAAAATCTATATTCATCCTGTTTCATTTTTGTTTTGGATTGCACACCGAATGATTGTGCACAGACTCTTAATTACTACTTTGTTTGCTCGTCCATTTTTCCTTCCCCTCCTTTCCTAGATGGTTTATATTTAACAAACTGCTATACTCTTTGTAGCTGTTGAGTTTGTAATGTCAAGTTAACTTTACATTCAGTACTGTCAATTTAATATAAACATACTTTGTGTTCTTTATTTTAACCTCTGACAATTGTTTTAATATTATCCACGATTATTACACATGTTTACTTAAATTCTGTTGTGTTTTACTCACTTTTATTCTCGTTTCTGTATTTGAAAATCACATTAAATTCATTTATGAATGCTTAATTTTTGACTTCCATTTAGTTCACAATTCTAATTCAAGTTACCAGAAAAAACTAAACCATGTTCTATTTCTTGTACAAGAAGATGCAGGAAATTATAAATTAGTACAGGTCTGTTAATTAACAAAACTTTTTCTACTCTGTGATCTAATGTTTCAGATTTGTTGCGGTTATTTTTATATTGTTTTCAGGTTCTTGAGTAATCCTCTGTTGTCAAAGTTTAATAACATAGGTGAACAAAAAAAAAATTTGGAACTGAGATAAAAGTAGGTGAATTAGGTATTTATTATGCTGAATCTTAAAATTAAATCAGTTTTTCTCCATCACCCTCTTATTTTTTATGATGAAATAAAAATCGTTTAAAATCTTGAGAAACTTCTTAAATAATAAAATACAAAAATAACAATAATTAAAATAAAAATTCATACCTTTATTTTACAGACATATACATTTATCTTAATTTCTTCTTTCTTATTTTTTCTTTTGTGTTCAGTAAAATCTTCTCTTTTTATGATCCAGCAGTAGACATAGTCCCATATATTCGTCCCAATTGCCTTGATAACATTGTTTCATCTGCAGTATAGTTTTGTGTGTTCATGGTCAGCGTATTGAGAGATTAACAATTTAGAATGTTTATATAATTACAGTTTATTGATTCAAAACATAAAATAATGACAGTGGTAATAATAATAAACAACAATAATAAATATTAAATACACAAATATTAATTATAGTGATTACAACCACAATAATTAGAGTAATAGACAATAATAATAATAATATTACATGTAAATAATCAAACAATTAATGCATAACATAATAAAAACAATAAGCAGTCATAATATTACACATAAAATAGTCATAAATGTTAATAGTAATAATAAACAAAGATTACACACAAGACAGTTTAAAATAATCGTCAGGATTTATTCCAGGTAGATAAACAGAAAACCAGAATACTGACCCATTAAAATGGATATGCATAACCGCTAGTCGTAATTCTTTTAACCACTAGACCTGTATTAACAAACAATAGTACACTAGATAAGACAAGTGTAAAGTACACTGCAAATACCTTTGGTGTCCACAAATAAAACTACCTTAACAGTTTATGAATGAAATTTAGTAGCTTATTTCTTTCACTTATAGTTTTACAGTAACTCACCGATAGTATTTCTTGTTTACTGGAATTACTCTTGGCAACACCTTAATTGTATTGAACTTAATTTACACTGGAAATATGCTCCTTTACTGTTCTCCCCGCAGAATGCTTTCGCAGACTATCCTTGCTGGACTGACGTTTAACGTCTCGCTTGACTGATTCGCAGAACTTTGCACAAATGATTTTTAAATGGTTTACCCTGTAGTATTTATACTTGTATCTTCTTTGCCTGCTGGACCAGATCTAACTCGAAGCGTGAGAATGATTGACTGAGTCTGTTTGTTCTCATGCATTCCTTAACCCCCTCCGGTCTGGGTAGCTCTTCTCATGGTTCAAAAACATGTTTATTGTGTCAGAAGGCATTGTTAAGCAGACCTGTTACCTTTACTAAAAAGGTCATCCTTTTAGTCCCTTTCTCAATTTCTGCAATTATATTTTCTACTACTTTAATAATAATTGGTAGGAATCTGTTACTCAGACTCGCTATACCGGTCTTGTTATAATATCTTCAGTGAACCTTTCTCCTTGTTAGTAGCTGATGTTACCCAAATTTAAAGGAAAGAAGTCCAAATGAGAATGTAAAAAATGAATTTTCAGTGACATTCTTCAGCCTAAATTTTTGTAGTTCACTAAGAGTTCATTTATAAGCTCATTTATAAGAGTTCATTTTTCCAAGAAAGAAAACCAGTAATGACATCTTTGAATGAGTTCCACGCTGCTAGTTCTTTAGGATTCAGTTTACTGTGAAATATTTTTTTACGAACTAATCATCTTATTTGTGGCCCGATGAATATTCCTGCTTTTAATTTGGCTTCACTTAATTGTGAAAAAACCTCAGTTAAATATTTAAAAAGCCTTCTAAATCTTTATCTAATACTTTTACAAGATTCTTCATCAGGCTTAGTTTTAAGTGTAGAGATAGTAAAATAATAAGATCGGCTTCTAGAAGGGGAATATTGACAAAATTTTTCTTTCCTGGGGTAAATTGATTTCATTTTAGCCAGTCTTTAAACTGTGTAATGTTAATCTGTAGCCCGACTAACCCACAAACACAAGAAACACATTTATTTTGTAAAGCCACTCTGGAGACCAGGAAAAAACCCTATCGCTCTCAGGTCAGCAATGATTTGCCATGAGCATTCATCCATCATACTTAATACTGTTTAAAATTTTTCACATACTTTCATATGTTTTGCATTCCTACAGCATTTGCTACCAGTATAGAAGAAAACTTATTCGAGTTATACAACAACACTACCTTTAAGCTTATGTTTGATGAGCTGATAAATAAGTGCTGATCATGAATAACATATTCAATGTCCAGTTCATACATTAGCTCCCTACTATCATGGCAGGAAAACTGAACCATCTCTTCTAAAGTACTTCAGTAAATTTTTGTTTCGATTTCTGTATGCTGAAATTTTAGTATCCTTGTTTAATAAATTCCATTCTTTAAGATGTGAACCTAGGAGTTCTGCTTGTGCGATGAGGTGAACTTCAGTATCTGATTCTTCTGTAATGTAATTAATATCTACTGACGTTGAGGATTCATCGGTTGAGCCTTCTGTGGAATCAGAAATTTCTTTCCAAAAAGTTGGAGCTATTGGAATCTTTGAATCAACACCATGAAATACTGGTCTCATAGCTGAACAAACATTTGGGTATGTGATACTGCTTTACTGTTTGAATTGAAACCAGTAACATTTGTTAAGCAAAAATAGCAGTCATCATAATAGTTGGCAGGCTCTCGCCAAATCATAGGTACACCAAAAGGCAAATGCTTTTTTTCCTTTTAACCACCGGGTTAGTTTAACGTAGCACTTGATGCATGCTGCATGTAAAGCCCAGGATTTATCTTTGTCTCCCAAGGGACAATCAAAATAACATTTGTAAGCAATTTTCAGCATATTCGATACTGGTTTTTGTTGAATTTTTGTGGTGAATTCTCTGCAAACATAATAAAAAATATTTGGAGAATTTTTACAAGCCTGACTTTTATTGTAAAAATCAAAATGTTGTAATGAATGAAAGTAAACTGAAATAATTACAGAAATACTTAATTATGAAAATAATTAAGTTTTAATTTATAAATACTTAATTACTTAAAATACTTCATAAAATTGTTGTACCATTGAGTACAATAAAATACAGCATGAACACACTAATGCACACGCACACACATACACATACACAAACTTAACAAATCTTGATGCTCAATACCAAAAGTTGTTCTGTCATAAAAATCTGACACTAAATTTACAGCATCACTTATGAAACGATTTTTATAACATGTGTATAAAATGTGATAAAATTACAACCCCAACTAAAGAACACAGCAAGTCATACCAAGAGCTTGAACTCATACTGAAGAAAATTTCATCACATTGAATTACTCATTACTTGACTATTCAAGTCTATTCATGTCTAGCTGACATGAAACGACATCATTCGACTGTTATGTATCAAATATAGATCTCTGCAGCATGCATCACAATGCAAATCAGGTATGAATAAACTGACATACAGATGTACTGACTTATTTGTATTGTTTGTTCCATGAATGATGAAACAAATAAATTTATGGGGTTGTAATTTAATGTTTGTGGGTTATAAGAAATACATATTCAGATTCAGCATATAAAATACTATATAGAACACATACTCCCTTTGTAGTTGCAAATGTTTAAAAACAACCCAATTTTGTTTTCAATGAATTCTGTAGTTATCTGGGATGAATTTCTTGCTTTGTCACATAACTGAAAGAAAAGATATAAGGAGATTAAGAAACGCAGCTTTGTTGTTAATCCTCTTATTGGTAGTTTTACGAGTTAAATATTGTACAGAGTATTATCGGATAGTGAGTAAAGAAGAATGTCCTATTAGTAGTAGGCAGTGATTTCCAAACTGTGTGCCATGGCCTGTTCACAGGGGCACCGCAAATATTGTAAAAGCTTCATAACTAATTGAACCAAGACATTATTAATTTAATGTTAGTAAAGTAAAAAAATAATGAAGATACAATAATGAGTTTTATTTATTTGTATCTGTTACTTATGAGCGGTCATACTTTTTACTTTGGGTAGGGCGCCATGGAAAAATTTTAATTGAAAAAGGGCACCGTGACTCTGAAAAGTTTGGGATTCACTGACCTAAGGGAAACATGCATACCATGTTTTTTCAAGTTGTTAACGCTGTTGGTGATAGTACCCCTTTTCTTCAAACTCTATTTCATTTAATACTTACTGGTATATAAAAATAAATATTTCCTTACCTACCTTTTGTAGATATCCCCATAGGAACAATGTGCCAAATTTCAGCTTTCTAGTTGTCCAGGAAATAGAATTCATTTTAACCAAGACGGTAAGGATTTTCACATTTGTATGTGTGCGAATACATACCTTCACTAAGTTTTAAATCAACTGGGAGCACAGCTAAGGGAAATATTTTTGTTAAGTAACTTGTTATATATTTTAATGTTAAAAAATTTATTTTATATATATCCTTTTTTATATATTTTTAATTTGAATTTCTTTTTATGAAATTTTATATATTTGAAAGCTTAACAAGTATGAATTTGAAAATGTATTTTTCTGTTTTAGCAAACCATTACAGAAATGTTCATATATCATTTTTCTGTTAAAACTTTAATTTTGATATGTTCTCTCAGTTCATATAAATAATAATTGTAATTGCCAAATAAGTTTAATTTTATTAATTAATTATTAATAATTAAAATTATTAATTTTATTTCTACTTGTTATTATAGCCATGATATGTGCCTTCTTAGATGGAATCCGTCTTCATATATGTGTGTACTAATCAAGTATAAAGTGCAAATTTTTTACAGCTCTGTGTTTATCCCTCCTGTGAATTCGTTTTAATAATTAAGAGTCTGCATTTTGTGTGATGAGTTATCGTATCCACTGATCATAATTTATATTGTGTTTGGAAATTATTAATAATTATTATATAAACATGTACTTCATTTTAAGACTAATTAAAAAAAAAATTAGAGAATAATTGAATTATTATATTTTAATGATCTTTTATGTATAAAAAAAAAAAAAAATTTTAGTATATTATCTATAATAATTTTATTTTGTTATAGTTTGGTGTAATAAGAGTGAAGGACGTTTGTTTTAGAAAATTTTATAAAAATATTTATTATCTGATCTCTCTGTAACTTTCTTAATTCACTATTCAGTCTTATTGACAATGCTAGATGGCAGTGAAAAGTGTTTGTGAAAGTATCTGTCAGGCCCTTACTCCATCATCATATTCCTCTACAGTTCTGGATTTAAAAAGAAAAATTATCATAAGTATTTATTGTTAAAAATTCCTAAATATTTAACAAATTATGATTATGTGATGATAACTTATTATTTTCTTGAAAACAAATCATAGAATCAAGATTTTTTTTTGTTATTATTTCTATATTGAAGTAGTTTTCAGAGTGCACGTTTTTACGGTTATGTTTAAAAGATTATTTGATAAACATATATGGTTTAATATGTGTTGATTTAAATGAAAGCTACTAACATGGCATCTTTAGATTTAAAAAACCTAATGTGGACACCACATTACTTCCTTGTATGACTATTAAATTACATATACGCATTTTTTTAAAATAAAAAGTACATAAAATTTTATTTTATTGATAACTTATTGAATTCTAATTTATTGTAATTTTTTTTTACAATCTGAGGTAAATTATTAATAAATCAAACATGAACTTTATTTATACAATTAAAATTATTGCAATTGGTATACATTAACGGTAAACAATTAACTTTTAACATCATTTTGCGTATATGTTAATGATGAATTAAATAGGACAATGAAGTGCACTGAATGAGTACTGCAATAGAACTTTACTCGAAGAGAGAAGAAGACTAAGGAAAGAATAAGAAGATTATGAGAGGGTGATGATTATGAAGAGAGAAAAAATTTGAAAAACTAGAGAACAAGTACACAAATTAAGATTAGAAGAATTATATCAAACCAAAGAGCGATTAAATGATTGGCAGCAAAATGCAAATAAACAAAATGATGATCAACTCTGTCTTAGGGAGAATATTGTCCGACAATATCAGATGATTAATGAATTAAAAGATACAAATTTTTTTCAATTTATAAAAGTCTGGCATGTATGCCTCAGTGTGTATATTGTTCTTGTGAGGGTCTATTTTTCAGTCATTCTGTAGTTAACTTTAATGTAGATAAAATTAAACTCCATTCCAGAATAAATTAAATAAAATTGAATAGAAATTTAAATAAAATCCATTAAATCCTAGAAAAATCCAAAAATAACATGATTCTAAATTATAATTTTCAATTAATATTAAATAATTGGATGTTTTACCAACTCTTATTGTTATTTTTTAATAATTATTTATTGTAACATTTTTTTACAATCACGGGTTAATAATTATTAATAAATCAATATATTTAATTTTAAAAAAATGTTAAAAAAATAAATTTAAAATAAAGTTAAAAGGAGATGAAGTCTGATTCGAACCGATGTGCCTTCCCCTTATAGATTTAATATTTATTATTAATATTTCATTAATTAAAATTTCATTTGATTATAACTCTGGTACTAATGAAAATAAGTACCACTTATGACATATCGTTAAAAAGCTCTCAATGAGGGCTCATTACTGCAGTTAGGAAAAAGCTCAAAATCCCAAAAACAAAACTCAAAATTCAAACATCCAAAATCCAAATCTTTTGGGATTTAAGGCTGTTTTGGGCACTTTTGGTTCAATCGATTGTAATCAAAAGGGTAAGTGCACAACTAAATGTTAACAACAGTCCTAAATCCAAAATTTCAACATACTACGGCTAATCGTTTTTAAGGTATGCAAGACATGTACATACATACATACAGATGTCATGCTGAAACTAGTCAAAATGGATATTTCCATTGAAATCTGAAAATCAAAATTTTTCACAATCACAATACTTCGTACAAGGAACTAAAATGGCATCTGATAATGTAGAATGATTTAAAATGTTTATAATTTATTTTGTTTGTAATTTTAATAGAGAAAGAGGGGTTATTTATTATCAGTACAAGAAAATTGTAGTTATTTCTTGGTTTGAGATAAGTTTGCTCTTCCACCAAGAAATGTAGTGTAGTCTATCCTGTTCAGTTTTCAATTTATGTAAAAGAGGTGAAAAAAATGAAAGCTGAGTTACACTCTGTAAGAACAGATTAAGTTAAGATTCATGATGATTTTCTTTTAGTAGTGATCAATTGATTTGAAGAAATACTGTGTGGTGTGGACTGATTGATCGCAAAATGTAATTTTAAAATAAATATGTTTAAAAAAAGTCATGTATTAGAAATCAAAGAATCTTGATGATTAGACAATAAAATTACACAGTCTGGACAGTATTAGGAAAATAAGGTTAACACAACCAAAAGGAACTTTTATAGAGGAAAAAGTTTATTATCAGATGTTGATTAGTGAATTGAAATTAAAAAAAAATTGTATTCAGTGTAGTGGCAGTAAAACATGGGTTACAGGAAAGTCAGAAAATATAGAGTAGAGACTTTATTTGTGGTGTTATGAAAGGACGTTTAAAATTAAATACTTAGGCAATATTCAGATTTAAGAGGTTTTAAAACTACTCTGAGAAAAAACCTGTGGCTAATTCTTGGTAATTAGAAGCTATATTAAGGTACCCAAGGGTTAGTTAATTTAGCAGTGGAAGTATAAAGGATAAATACCTCTAGGGCGACAAAGATTTGAACGCATAAAGCAAACATTTGAAGATGCAGGATGTAACAAATACATTGAAGAATATAGCTGATTACTACAGTAAAGAAAGGATCTTTAAATTTCTGTTTGTTTTTTTTATAAAATCTCAGTTATATGTTGTATTTCCATCCCTAATTTTCTTTTCCACTTCAGAATAGTTTTCAGTCAAATTAAACTACTCATTCAAAATGCACAAATGTACGTGGTAAACAGTCTCTTAATCCTACAGAACATTGTACATTTGTCTTTTCTTGTTTCTTCTTTTAATTGATATGAATATAGGTTGTATCTTATTGATACTTATGGATGAATTTTTACTGCTGGGCAAAAAAAGTTCAACAGAAATATTGTGTCTTTTAAATAACTCCTTCTTACTGACTGTTTGCCACAAATTATGATAAAATTCTGAAATAGCCAAAATAATTGAAAAAATGTTAAAAATTGAATAATAAGTTTCTTGATAAAAATTATTTTATTCATAAAAATCAGTACGGTTTTAAATCTGGAGAATCAAGAAAAGATGTGGTTTTACATTTAACTAGAGTAATTAATAACGATTTTAATAAAAATAATAAGACTATAGCAATATTCCTTGATTTAGATAAGGCATTTGACACAATTCCTAACAAAATTTTAATATGTACACTACAGTATACGAGGAGCAGTAAAAGAACTGTTTGAAAACTACCTTAAGCGTAGAACTCAAATTCTGACTTAATAAATAATGCCAGTGATAACAGAAAATTCTCAAAGATCGGACTACCTCAAGGTACTGTTCTCTCACCAATACATTTTCTAATGTATGTCAATGATCTTTTAAAACTGATCCTTCTTAACAGTTCTGTAGTATCTTTCATTAATGATTTTCGGGCCAGATGTGGGATGAAGTATATACCTGTGGATTACTTGGTAAAATCTTGGTTTAAAAGCCATATTCTTACTCTTAACCTAAATAAGACAAAATATATTTCATTCTTGCCTACTGAAACCGGTAAACCCCCCTGTGAATTTCAACTAAAACTACATACATACATGTTCAGAAAATAAACAGTAACTTCTGTTGTCAGTCAATAGACGAAGTCAAATTAATAAAATACCTCAGAATAATATTAAACGATCTTATGAAGTGGAATGATGTACAGTATTTAACGTCAAGATTAAAATATTGTATTCATACTTTTTTTACAAAATAAACAAAATTAAAGATCTTGAAATAATAAGAATTATTTATTTTGCATATGCTCATTCACTTTTTCAATATGGAATTAAGATATGAGGAGGAACATATGATACCCATCTTAATAAAATATTTAATTAGAGCAGCTATTGGTAGACCAAGGTTATATCCTGGTTGGTGCACATGTATCTGAAGAATGTAAAGTACTTACATAAATTTATATTATTTAAATTAATAATATAGCTTATGTATTTTTTGAGACAATATATCAAGAAATTAATACTACACGTAAGCAGATTTTGAATTTAAAATTTCACCATACAATACTCGTTCAGCAGGAACAAATTCTTATACCGCATTCTTTTCAGAATTAACTGTTTGCAAACAAAATCAATTACTCCAGATTACTCCATGTCATATTACGCCAGTATGTTTTCTAACAAACTCCACAATAATTTTAACGTCCAAATAATAAATAGTAATCTAATCAAAGAAATATATGAACGGGTGAAACACAATATATATTTTAAATTGCCAAATTGAAATACAAAATAATCCATAGTAATAACAAAAATGTAATATATTATTATACTGGATAGCATACAACAAAATAAATTAATATAATATATTAAACATTAAAAAATCTACATATACATAAAACTGTGACCGTTTAAGTGAATGCCAAGGATATATAAATTT
The DNA here is from genome assembly GCF_047948215.1 of Lycorma delicatula. Taxonomy (NCBI): domain Eukaryota; kingdom Metazoa; phylum Arthropoda; class Insecta; order Hemiptera; family Fulgoridae; genus Lycorma; species Lycorma delicatula. The sequence continues at coordinate 107,220,675 of NC_134462.1, forward strand.
CATGATATTCATGTTCTTATCTTATGAGTATTTCTTGTTGTCTTATCATATGTATTTATCTCTCCTTTATGAATTTTTTTTTTCTCTCATTTTTAGATTATGAATTACTTGTGTTTTATTTTATTTGATTTCAATGCAAATTTAAGTAATTTTACATTCTGATACTACATATTTTTTCTTTTAGTTTTTTACTTAATTTTTCAATTTTTTATTTTTTGTTTTTATGTATCATGTTACAAAAATCATATATTTTTATTTAGTTAAAAATTGTATTTTTAATTAGTTCTTTTATTAATCATCCTTTTATGATGATGAACTCACACCTTGCGCTGAAGGTTTCTTTTGCTAACTGCATCAAGGATAAATATGTTGAATAAAATTGCATATCTATTTTTCAACTCACAATAAATATTACAAATTGCAAATACAGAAAGTAGAGATATTGTTAAAAGATTACAGGGGAACTGAACCATACAGTTCAACTGACAACTTTATTTCCTACATTCAGGAACCCCCTTCAGGATCAGTAATAATACATTTCATGAAAATATAGATTTTTACACACTATGATGGTTCAAATTAAACAGGACAAGGTTGTTTACACGAGATGAAAATGCAATAATTTCAACGATTGATTTTTTTTTTTCATTTTCAGTAGAATTTCAGATTTGCGCACCTTCAGTCTTCATTCATTGTAATGTAATTTTTTCAAACTATTCAGTCTTAGAATGTCAAGAAGTCACCATTTTTGAGTTCCCTGATTGTGATTGTCTGGATTTCCTCTTGCTTCCTGATTTGTTGAAGAGGGGATTTTGATTTGTGTATTCTACTGATCATTTTTATCCATTAGTATTTTTAAGATTTTCAGTCTTTCTGAACTTAAGCACCCATTTTTGTTTTAAAAAAATTTATTAAAAATAAGACAATTTGTTGAAATATAATAAATTGCCTTTTATCATCGTTTTGAATTAATATGAGTCAAGTCTTTCTAAATAAATTTATTTTTTGTTATGAAAAATGTAAGAGAAGTAAAACTTTGTTGTTGAAATTACTTATAGTGAATTCCAAATAAAAAAATAATTCATACGCTGTATTATTTTAAAAGTTTATGAATTATTAGTTACATATTAATATAATCTCCTACGCTAATTCATTAAAATATATATATATATATATATATATATAGCACATTTAATTGCAGTTTACTAGTTCATATAAAAGTAATTTAAATAATTAAAAAATAACCTTACTGAACAGCATGATGTAAGCCATCTATCGATTGTAATTTAACTTCCTCCAATTTCAAATCCCAATTAAACTTTGAATTTTTTCATGTGGTTCAAAATTTCCACTCCATGTATGCACACAATTTCCTTATGTATGTGGTAAATTAATTATCTTTAAAGAAAATGATCAATATGTTAGTAGTAGTTATTGATAATGTGAAATATATTTTTTATTGTATTATTTGAGTATTTTAAAAATATATTTTTACTAATGCAGTTATCTTATTATGAATTAGCATTTACAAGTTAATCGGTAAGTAGGTGTATAAGAACTGGTTTCATTTATCTCTAATGATTATTATTATTATTATTATATAAAACCGTATAAAATAATATAATTAACATGGCACAAAAATATTATTTTACATGTGCATGTTATTTTTGTATATTTTTTGTGTTATATTTTTATAAGTTGTGTAATATTATTAAAAATAAAAGAAATCTTATTGGGAAGGTATACACTTTATTAAATTCTCTTAATATTTGTATTTTACATATTACAGTTATTTTCTTTACCGTATCCCTATTAAATTTCAGGTATACGTATAAAGAAGGTGTTGTTTCTATTGTAAGGTAGTATTTAATTTACCTTTTTGTTTTTAATATGTTAGTGAAATATTCAGTCTTTTTTTATTGTATTAACTAATTAAAAAAAATATAAATGACAAATGATGGATTGTCTTATAAAAAAAGTCTTTGTAATGCTGAAGCATACCATAATCCCCTATTATTTTGTTAATGAGTTTAGTTGTAATTTTTATTATTGTATTTTTTATTCATAATTGCATCCATTTTCAGTTTCCTCATTCACCACCATGTTTGTATTAGTTTTATTTTATTTTTTACAGTTTTGATTTGACCATTCATAGATATTTATTGTTATTAGTAAAAATATTTGCCATTACATATTTAATGCATGAGCTGTGTTATTACATAATATACAAATAGGTTTATGTTTTTTTTTATATTAGCATTTATATACATTTATATGTTTTTTCTTTTGTTATTGTATATATATAATTCTAACCAGATAATGCAGTCAGTTTGGTTATGTATTTTTTTAAAATTTATTTAATAATAGAGGGGTGCTCAACAATTTTTAAATAAAAGATGTTATGGTGTTGTAGTTATATAATTTATTTATATCATTCTGTAAGTTTTATTTTCAGAGTCTTTTTTAATGGCAAAAGATCATATTTAATTATTGGTTGATCAGTCTTCTTTTTTTATGTGGATATTAGTATTTTGTAATCAGTATGTTAGAAGTTTCTGTATCAGTGTGTAAAATTCTGTCAAGAAATAAGTGAAACCTTTTTGGCCTTTCACACTGTCACAACAGATACCGCCTAAATTTTAAAGAAAGTCAATGTTTAATTCATCTTCAGTTTGTAAATTAGCGAACTGATTATGTAATTTTGAATTTTTTAGGGTTTTGAAGGTTAATGAAGGGTTTATATCAGATTTTGAGATCTCAGATGTAGAATGAATTCTGTATGATAATTATATATCTGTATTCCTAATTATAAGATAGTACTTATTTTATACTTCTTATGATATTAGAAAAAAATCTCTTCTGTTTTAATTTTTTCTACATTTTATTAATATGATGATAATAGTTATTAAGTTATACATATATATTGCATTTTTGATAAGTACAGAAAAAATTATTTGTTTGATAAGGAGCGATTAAACCCAGTTAAAATAAATAAATGCACCAATGTATTTTTGCTTCTAATCATGTACCCTATCAAATAATTTATAAAAATCCATGCCAGATCTGGAAGCCATGCTGCATATTTCAGCTCTCCTGCTAATTTGAAGTACTGTGCAGAAGGCTGTGATACATGTAAAATGCCTGAGGTTGAAGAGGCATTAATCAGAGTTTTCTTTTACAGTAATGATATTCATAGTAGAGCTTATCATTGTAGTGAACAGAGTAAGGTTTCCTCTTGGTCTGAACATCACCGTATTTAAGATTCAGCAATCTCAGGAAACCTATTCTTCCCAATCTCAGGAAAGCTATTTCTTTTCAAATGTCACTTATGTCAAGATATCCCTAAATGCACACATTCAGTAGATCAAGGAAATTTTCAGATTGCTTTATTTTAAAAATAATTTACTTATTTAATATCAGTTTACAAGCGTATATGTCCATGAATATGCGTCGCGTTGTATACATGCATACAATTTATATATATTATAACATTCTTGCAAGAACACACATCTAACATAATCATATCAAAGGAAACTAATCAGGGTATTAATTAATTGATCAAGTTTACGCTAATTGAGTAAGTAATAAGGTAAAATAAACATACAAGCTTATGAATTTTCTTTTTTATATGTAACTTGCATAGTTTTATAATAATTTAAAATAATTACTTTTATTAATAATATAAAAAAATGAATAAATTTATGCTAATGATAGTAAGTGATTTTTTTATATAAAAACTTCAAAAAATTGAGGCCTTCAATTGAACCAGTTTTTGTTTGTGTGTTTTATACACATATTTTTTCTTATGTCTGTTCAAACCTTACTCTTAATCACATTGTCCAGTTTTTGATTTTGTAGAAGTTCCTATGGTGATGGTTCTGTGAACAGTTTTTCTAGACAACTTAAAATATTTTGTAATAAAAATCTATTTTGTCTACACAAATGATTTGAAAATAAAAAAAAATTGTCATCATCATATTTCATATTAGGTTGCTTGATGTCTAATACTTTCAAAGAAACTTTTGCAAATTTCTAAGATTTTAATTAGAAAACTTAAAACGTAAAATAACATATATTTTCTTGCATTCCAGAGAGCCGAGTTCTTAGTTCATGCTGTATGTTTTTTGTCTCTGCCATTTCTCTGTATCCTTTCCTTATTTTTATCAAGACAGGTTTTCCACCTTTGCAAGCTTAACTATATCTTTAAGTGAACAGCACTTTTGCATAAAGGCATCATTTTTTGTTGGTTCATTCATATGTTTAATAAAAATTAAACTAAAAACTTTAAAATACCTAAAAACTGAACAGAAAAATAATATTAACCGTACAAAAAAAAGTAAAAAATAAATAAACTGAAGATACATTTTTAAATAGTTCCCTTTCTACTTTCTGCAAGACTAGATGAATATTTTTTGTTAGCTAAAAGATTAAGAAAATTTATGATTGCATTAAAAAAAAAATGAAGCTTTTAAAAAGTACTTACTTGCCCTCCTCAATTAAAATAGTAAATCTTATTAATATTTAATAAATAACAAAATTAAAACTTCAAAATACTCGCATCTACTGCTATAATACATGGCTCTTAATTAATCAGAACAAAATAAGAACTGTTAAAAAAATGAAAAATTTATTAATAGTTTCAAATACTTACATATTTTCTTTTTTTTTTTTTTATATAATCACCATTTTGTTCCAAACATTTTTGATATTGTGAAACAAGCTTCTTCAAACACACTGCATAAAATTCTGCCGCCTGGGATTGTAGCCACTTTTGCACAGAGGTTTTCAACTCTTCACTTTCCTTAATAAATCATTGAGATGCAAACCAGTTTTTGAGGCGTAGGAAGAGATGGTCACTGGGCATGAAATCAGGTCTGTAAGGGAGTGATAAAAAATCTCCTATCTGAATGTTTGAATTGTTGCTCTTGTGTATGCAGCTGTAGATGTGCATTTTCTTGAAGAAGAACGATTCCTGATTTCAGCATTCCCTGTTGTTGGTTTTGAATGGTACAATGCAGTTTAGAAAGTGTTTCACAATAGACTTGTAATGAGACAGATGTTCCAGGTTTCAAGAAATCGAACAAAAGCACACCCTTTTGGTTTCAGAATATAGTTTTCATGATTTTTCTTTGAGGCTGGTTTTGTTTGAATTTACATTTAGGTAAACCAGATTTGGCCAGCCTCTGTGGCTTAAGTAGTAGCATCTCAGCCTTTCATTTAGAGGTCCCGGGTTTGAATCTAGTCAGGCATGGCATTTTCACACATGCTACAAATCATTCATTTCATCCTCTGAAGCAATACCTAATGGTGGTCCTGGAGGTTAAACAAAAAGAAAAAAGAGGTAAAACAAAATTAAGTCACTGGCACTAACTGTTGTTTCATCGTATGAAATTAATGTTTCATCACCAGTGATGATATGGGAAAAAAATTTGTCTTTCCTATGGTTAAAGCGGTTGAGAAAAGCACATGCAGGTCATACTATGATGTAAGTGTGGACACTAGTACTGACACTTTTCTGTTCGTCACGAACATTTGAATGGACTTCCTTAAACTCACAACACCATTGCCTCACTTTTCCTTCATGCGGTCTGCCCATATGTTTTGCACAGTTGACTGTGAATTTCAGCAGCATTTGTCCTCTTGTATATAGAAAACTAATTGCTGATCGAACTTCACAATTTGCTGGATTTGTTACCACCACACTCATTTTTACACACCTTCTTGCAAAGACAAATAACAATGAACTGATGGCAGTCTGATTGTTACATGCCCAACAGAGCATTTAAATCTTTGCATTTGTTTGAACCAATCGGTTTTGCCTGAACTAATTATTTGAACCATGCCTCACACAATCGAGAGAAAAAATGTTTACAGTACTTTGAGCAACTAACTTAATTTTTTGGGTTTCAGTGACTATTCTCCTTCTATTCATAGCACTGCAAGCATACTACATAAGACAGACCATCTCGTGCGATAGTTTAAAAGTTTTACAAAACAAGTTGCTTTTAAAAAATCTTCCTTTTTTGTGTATATATATATTTATTAATTTATTTAGATTAAATTTTTTATACTTCTTTCTTTTTTTTCCTCTGTACATTAAATAACTATGTATAATATAATTTTTTTTCAGCCTCTTAAAAGTACGGAATTAGAGAACACTCTTACCTTTACTTTTTTATGTTCAAAAGGTTTTTGAGCCTAAGCCCATCTTCAGTGATATTTTTTAATAATTCTTCATCTGTTTACATTTACACATTAAATTTTATATTTTTACTTATATTTTGTAAAAATTGCTATTAATAAAATTTAAAGAATTTAGAACAAATATTTGTTCAGTCAAGAAAATGAAAAAGTATTGCTATTACCATTAATTTATCAATATCATATCTTAAAAACAGCTCCAAGTTATATAATTAACCAAAATTATTGATAAAGTAATTAAATCAAAGATAAATTTAGAATATAAATATAATATAAACAATGGGTACAAATTGATTAATAAATTAATAATAAAACAAATGATTAGCTTCAATATAAATAATGTATACCCAAATAAAGCCATTGATTATACAATCTCAATAATAGAAAACAAATTAATAAAAACAGGTGAAGATCAAAAATGTATAAATAATGTTATAACAATAATTATAAATATATGTAATCAGAATTATTTTGAATTTAATGGGAGCTGTTACTTGAAAAGAAAATGTTTTACCCATGGGATTTCCCTTATCTACTGTAATGTCAGAAATTTATCTGCAGGAATTTGAGAGTAAAGTAGTCTACGGCATAAATCATGTTCACACAATTTTATTATGGGTCAGATATGTGGATGATATTTCAGCTATATATGAACCGGTTATAATAAATAAATTAAATTCATATCAAAAACATTAACATTTACATACGAAATGGAACATAATAGAAAAAATAAATATTTAGTCATAAATATTAAAATACATAAAAATAATCAAATAATAACTGGAGTATATAAAAAAACCTACCTAAAATGAAATCATTGTAAACAAGAATTCTAATCATCCTTGGTCCCAAAAAATTAATATTATTAAAAACATGATAAATGAGCAATAAAATACATGAACGATTAACAGGAATTGTATAATGAAATAAATAATATAAAAAATGGATATCGTACATGATTGATTGATAGTATATATAAAAAATATAATCCAAAAGTTTTCAATGCACAAACATTAATACTATAAATAAAAAGAAAAAAAAAGTGAAAATATTTAATAAAGTATTCTTTTACGAATAAAATTATAGAAAACTTCATCGACGCATATAATGTTAAAAAATATAAGCTTGCTTATAAACCTGATAATCATATAATAAAACATTTAAAATATTATAATAATAAAAAAATAAAAGTAAATATGATTTTTCCAGTATTTATTAAATAAAATACAACAATTATGAAAAGATATATATATATATATATTGGTAAAACAAATAAATAGGTCCTTTAAAGATAGATTAATGAGCATTTTAGATCATTTAAAAATAAAAAAATAGGTTTCTCAAATGTAGCCAACCATTTAATAAATAATAATCATAATATAACTAATTTAGAAATGATCGAAAGAGTAAATATTGAACATGAAAATAGTAATAAAAAATTAGAAATAGTAGAAAAATTATATATAAATGTAAATTCAGCCTTATAATTCTGCAAACAGAATTTGATGGGAATATTCTTATTAAAATTATTTAAGTTGGCGTGTAAAGATAAGATATTAATAATAAATTAATAGTTATTGGAATACTCTTTGATTCTCTTGATTGAACAAATATTTGTTTTGAATTTTTTAAATGTTTTTCAATTTTATTTATAACAATTTTCAAAGATAAAATTGATATGTAAATGTAAACAGATGAAGTATTATTAAAAAATATCACTGAAGATGGGCGTAGGCCTGAAAACATTTTGAACATAAAAAAAGTAAAATAAGAGGGTTCTCTAATACTCTATTTTGCAGAGACTAAATAATATTATATGTATATCAAGCACCAAACATTATTTATTTCAAACTGTTGTAGATCATTAACTATGCAACATAATCTGACAAGAAATAAAACTACTGCTAAAAAAAAAAAAAGAATAAATATCAGCCAATTAGCAGTAAGAGTAAAGTATCATACGAGTCACATCAGTGTACTAATTTGAACAATTTGTTTCTTTCTACTTTCTTTTAGTTACCGTTTTAGATTGTATTTACGTCAAAATAGGAAAGAACTTCAGTTATAAAACACTTGGTCTTGTTCAATGTTACATCGTACAAGACCAACTGCTCCTCATTCTTTTCTTTTTAAATTAGCAGAAATATAGTTAGCAAAACTGTAAATAAATTCACGGACAATTAAAAGATAGTTTTAATTCTTTTTAGAGACATTTTATAATTCTCATAAGTGTTGCAGAAAGAGAATGATGTTTTGCCATTGTTATAAATTTCATCATAACTTACATCTTTTAGTTTGATTCCCCCCTCCCAGTATAGCATTTAATTTGTGAAATCTGGCCTTAAGCAGTTTGGTTTTTTGCCAAGAATTAATTATATATGTAGAGTTGGATTTTGATTAGACTGCTTCATTGATTGTAATGTACAAAAAAAATGGAAAAAGTGTTTGTTCAGTTTACAAGATGTACTGTTAACTAGAAGGTTAGTTTTTGAAGCTATGTATTAAGTACTGTTAGCTTTCAACAAATTATTTTAAAGGTAAAATGAATATATATAGTAGATGTTGTAATCTCACATTAGTTAGTAAAAACTATAATAGATTCAGCTTTTGTGAATATTGCATTGTTTTGTAGAATACACTTGCATATTAGATTATATCAGGTAGTTATAAAATAATAAATTGAATTTGGAATGTATTAAGAGAATCATCGCCTGAAGGAAACACATCATTTCAATACAAACTGTTTAATTATTTTTTATTTCAGCTGCATACACCACACACACACACACACACACACACACACGCGCGCGCGCGCGCGCACACGCACACACAGATAGACACAATGCATGGGTTTATGCACATATACATTAGTATAGAAATGAGAAAGTTCAACGTTTATATATGACTGCTTGTTAAAGGGTATTTTATCATTTTATTTTAAACTAATGTCCCTTGCAAAGAAAAAAACAGATATTATAATAAATTACTTCAAAATAATTTAATTACACCTCATTTTTTTGAATCTTTTAAAATTTAAGTTACATATTTTAATTAGTAGAAACTGCGCCTTCTGTATAAAGTATTAGTCCAACCAAATTACATGTAAAAAAAAATTGTTACCTGAATTTTTATAAGTGGAAATGGTAAAGGGGCTTATAATAAAATTTAAAAAAATAAATGCGTGAGGGGAGGTGGAGGAGAGGTGATTTGGGAGGTTGAAAAAAAAATTTCCAATACAAAAATCTACAATTTTTGATGAGGCCACTTTTTAACACAACCTCAAAATTTTCGAGAAAAATGCAAAAACTTTTCCTTTTTTGGTTTTATTTTTCATTTCCACAAAAAATTTAATTTTGACGAAACTTTGTGAAAGTACACCTTTTTGTGTCTTAAATAACCACAAATTTTTCAAACATCAACTTTCGCCAGATATCACAATAATACCATTTTTCACCCCCTTTTCAACCCTGGGGTTGAAAATTGATTTGGGAATCAACCCTCCACCTCCCCTGCTCCACACATTAATTTTTTTTACGTTTATTATAAGTCCCTTTACCATTTTCACTTATAAAAGTCCAGGTAACAATTTTTTTCCCTCTAAATGAGTTATTTCGATTGGTCTATGTTAAATAAAGACTGGTAATTAGTTTAAAAAAAAAAAGAATGATGGCATCTGCTTGTTTTTTCTGAATGTTCTGGGTTCAAATCTTAGTCATGCTTAAATATTTCCTCACCCTTAATAGTTTCTTTTTTTCATTTTCCCTCTCACAAGACTCTTTACAGGCTTTTTTCAGTAAAACAATGTAAATCCTAGTTAAAATTTGGACCTACTATTAACTTATCTTAATAAAAGTTGAACTGAAAAGAAGAAAAACTACTAATTTACTGTAAACCAGTTGTCTGTTAGGTTTTAGTTTTCTTAATTTTTTCCATTAAAATTGAAGACGGAGGCTTATTCTTTGTTCATTTGGAACTTTTTGGAAGCCTTTTTGCTGTTAATCTAAATTTTATTCTCCCTTATTTTTCAAATATTTTTTTGTGATAATTGTTCTACACAGTTGAAGACCTCAAGTAAAGAACAGTCTTAAGTTACATTTGACTCTTTCCTAGAAAACAATGATTTTAGTAGAACAATATAATTAATACTTCCCTGAATGCATAATATTCAAACGTGAATATCATGATCATGGACTGTTTTTCCTCAAAATTACTAGTTTAACTTGTAAAACCATTAAAATTTAATAGGTGGCAGCACTAGCCCAATTTTAAACAAATGGGCTTTGGTTGTTCTTTGGCTAAGATCTTCAGTTCTTAGTAATTGAATAAACCAGAGCCCTTGACCACTTCATCATTCTCATTACATTTCTCTTACCTTTTTTAACACTTTCCTCATTGATTTCACTTTCCCTGTTGTTTCTCACAGTTGAATTTTAAAGGTTTTTAAGAACTTATTTTCTACTCAGATATACTCTCAAAATTAAACCGGATGCAATTTATAATTAACATGCATGAATCACTGGTGAAAATGGAAGTGTATATTTAAAGGATGCAAACTCGTAACATGCTATTTTCCTGTTTGCTATCACTACCATATGTTGTTTGAGTCATTGGTAATCCATGATTTACTTATTCTGTGTTTTTTTATAATAAGGTTTGAAGAAGTGCATTTCCAGGTTTTCTTTTCTGAGAAAAGTATCACACATTCTAAAAACAGCCACATAAAATTGTGTATTACTTGTACGAGTTACAATCTTCTCTTGAGCTTTAATGTTTTTAAGACACGTAAGACTTTTGCCGAGTCGGTATAAGTAGAATACCTTCATTCGAATGATTTAATGTGAGTTGCAGATCTAGGTTAGTGTAGCCGCATCACAGCAACTCCACAAATAGTTTCGGTATGAGTCTAGGGTGCCTTTTTGCACCGATTTGTAGCATATTATGGAAGACTATCAAATGTGAGTGAATGTGTTGAAGTGTTTTATTCCATCCTCCTTTGTGTGGGAGTCATAAAAAGTAATTATTGTTTTTGTCATAAACTGATAACAATTTGTAACTCAAAATCCTTGTTTCAGTTTTTACAATGAAAACGTAAATCCCTATTGATATCCATACATTTTTAAGCTTGACCATCCTGTTGCTAAAAAATTCTTGATGCTTGTTCCTTGAATCACTTGATTGTTTGATGCATTTTCTGCTTGAAAATTCCTTTAATTTCAGAAAAAATGTGATACTGTCTGGACTGCACAAAAAATAGTTCAGTACTTTCCATCATAATTTTTGCAATAGTTGGGCTATGTTTTAAGCAACCTGAGGACTTGAATTATCATTGAGCATACTTATATCTAGTTAGTGAACAGATCACATCGACAGGTGTACATAATTTTTTTTAAGTTTCACAGAACATTACTGCATAGGTGGTTTTTGATTCAGATAATTCATGAGAATAACTTTTTGATCCCAAAAAAATTCTGTAAGGACAGATGGGTGTTCAGCTCTTGTTGTATTATGCACATTTGTTCTTCCATCATTGAATATTGAATACTATTTCCACATATTTGCCTTGTTCATCTTCCAGCTGGACAGATGTTTATTACATTTAAAAAACAAATGGCCAATCGCACCTTGCGATTTGTAGAGTTCACTACCAATACAGTTAATGAAATTCTACTGATAAATAATGTTGGATGCTCTTAAGAGCTTGGAGCTATTTGTCAAAATTCCAGACAATTTAAGACATGTTTCTGCTGATCATGATGTATTCCAAAGCATCAGCTTGTGTTATTAATATAAAATGTAAACTATTCTTGCTTTAAAAGTTATCCATGCATAGTATGAACAAGAAGTCCCCATACCTTTAGACAAATATATATTATGGATTTAGTACAGTACATATTTTGAACATTTATAGATTTTACTTAGAAATTATTTATGCATTGGATCTGTGTTATTTATCCATAGTGCTAAACACTAACAATATAACACACACTTCTACAATAGAAGGCTAGGGGCTTTTCATCTCCATGTCCTCCTTGATGTGTTGCAAAGCATCTCTGAACTATAGTTTGACAGGGTTCCTTCACACTAGTGTGATGAGATGTATGTAGGCCTTGATTATTCCCCATAATGAGTGTGGTAAGTTTGGGATTTCATGGTGGCCAATGATGCTTGTGAACCGTAGTAGACCCGGTGGCTTTGAATTTATTCTTTTTGAAAATTGCACACTAAAAGCAAAATGAGTTTGAGCCCCATCTTTTATCTAGACACATTCTGTGATAACTTACTTTTGAATTGAGGAATTAACTGTGTTTCTAATATTTGCAAATAAATAACATCATGAATATCATTCCAGCTCACATTCAGTATGAAGAGTTTCATCCCAGAAACCGTGTTTCTGGTTCATGAACTGTGGTAAATTGTGCATTCATCAGAAAGAAACACTTGTGCAGGATACTGCATGCAACATGTTTTCCCGTGCTTCATCCACAAAAGCCTTGCAATTCATTCAGTAAGATAAATCACAATGGTTTCACATTCAATTTTTTTTATATGATCAGGTATTGTTGACCGCTATGTATTAAGTGAGCTGCGGGGTTACAAATAGATTTCAGTGGAGACTGTTGAATTGAATTGCTGATGGCAACACATGTTTACAATTGTGTATTTTGTGTTCACTGTGCAGTCTGATTAACACTGCCACAAGAAAATGTATGTTGCTTCTGATTAAGGATTATTTCTTTATACACAGTTCTTTTTAAAACGATCACAAAATTTATTCACTGTTCAGCCTTTGTGAAATCGTTTGTGCACGACCACTCTTCAACACTATCTGCATTCACTCACATCAGCCATGGCTTTGGAACAAACAAGAGAGCAAGGATTACTGACTGTGAAAACAAAATTAGGAAGCAATAGCTGCTTCCTAATTATAATTATAATTGTTGCATTATAATTTTTTTTTGTTTGTTTGTTTAAATAAGCCTTTCATTTAATAAGTACTAAGTCCAGTACATATGAAAATGTACATGGGTCGCACAGCTCAGCCAGTTTGGTACTTGTCTTTCTATATAGGAGGTAGATTGTTTAAGCCCAGGTCTGATCCATTATATTTTGATGCAATTTTAATAGCATCTAATATTTCAAGCAGGATTCTGTTATTGGATCTTAATTAAAACTTATCTTGGCCTGGTGATCCAGAATGCAACGAGTTCTCAAATACACTCACTAATTGAACTGCTACTGACTCCGTTTCAAAACTATAAAAAATATATAGATTTGTAGAATTTCATATGAATCAGTTGATTAACATATAATGTTTTAGTCATATTATACAATTAGAATTGTTTAAAATGGCTACAGTAAAATTAAGGGAGGTAAATCACCATTATGCGATCTTTTGGCGGAGTTTAACATTCTGTCTTTCATCTGGAAGTCCTGGGCTTCGATCCCAGTCAGGCAGGATATTTTTCATACACTACAAAAGTTTCCATTTCCATATCCTACACATAAGCTTCAAACTTATGTGGTGATATCATCAAGCAAAATAAAAAAGTGTTAATATGTAGATCATGTTTTGTTTATTATTGGTTGATTATGAAAATAAATTGAGGATAAACTTCTGGACAGATTTTTTTCAGTTTAGAACAGACACATTTTCAAAGCACCAGTTAAGTAGGAAAGTGATTTAACATAGTATTTAGAAGGATTTTTTTTATTCTATGTTGTAGTGGATTGTAGATGTTTTGAATGTTAAAGTGGCAGAAAACAATGAGTCCTTGATGGTACAGCAGATTAATAAAGAATAAAGTAAACTTTTGACAAAATTTGAGTAGTTTAGAGTGATTTGAGAATGAAGTGAATTTTGTGATTGTTTATGAATAATGGGATGCAGAAAATGTTGATTGATAAGAAAGATTTGCATTATGATCATAATTTTAGTTTAAGAACATTCTAAAAGGATATTTCTTGAGAAAACAGAAGTAAAAGAAAGCATGTAGATAATGTGCTGAATCATATTAATTATTGAAAACAATTGTGGTGTGTTGATTATTCATAATTGATAATGAAAGTCATCAGAGAAGAGTTTAGGGTTAGTGAGAATGAAATTGTTTCTAATTCATAGGGAAGGCAGAATACATATTGGAATCCAGTAGTTAAAGGAAGTCATTACTAGCCAAAGGAGAAACAATTTTTTCATTATTAAGTTAAATGATTAACATCAGATATTGAAAGTGCTCGGTGTTGATCGTGGTAGCGACTAATACAAGTGGATCTCTTCAGAAATTTTTTTTTTATTAATTCTGTGATTACTTTGAGCTTTTACCTGTATTTGTTGATTTTGATTCTAAGGAGAATATATCTGAACTACATTCTCTTAATTCACCATGTAGAAGATAGCTTTATGACAGGTGATAATCTTAGTTTGCTGTGATAATGTTATGACAGAATATGAACATTTTTATAATTTCATTCTTTCTAGCAATATATATTTCAGATGGTTGAGCTGTTAAAAAGGTTGTGAAATCAGTTTTTAAAGTTTGATTACCTTTTTTCAAATCATATCGGTCTGTTCATATATCAACTAAGTTTGTAAATAAAAAAAAATGCTTAAATAAACCTGAGTTTTCTCAGCCAAATAGAATTGAATCTAAAGCTGTTGACTTAATTGGTGTAAGGAACCAATTATGTGCTTCAACCAACTGTTAGAATCTTGTTCCATGCTTCCCTTTTCGTTTTTTAGACCCAGTAAGTAGGATTGTTCTTGTGTGTGTGTGTGTGTGGTGTGTGTGTGTGTGTGTGTGTCCATATACTTAACTGTAACAGTTTGTTACATTGGAGATTTTGTGTTTTGTCCAAGGAATTTATTACGTCAATTTATTCTTAATTTTTAATATTAAAGAATTTTGATTTTCATATCAATTTTTTTTTCTTTTTAAAGTGTTTTAAAACTTTAGCCAGAGTTAGAGTCAGGCTAACATTTCCTTTTAATTAAGCGTCTTCAGAGACTGAACAAAAAGTCAAAATAATCTACTTTTGTGTATGTTGCATCATCCGTTGAGACACTGAATAATGAAAGTAGCTTCTTGTTCTCGCAACAGGATTTGAAGAAACTTAACCTTCACCCTTTGGTACAAAAAAGGAAATATAAATTTCTGTGTAGCTCACAGTACAAGAGCACACACTCAGAATCTACTGAAAACATACGTAACTGAAACATTAATATATATAGTTCTCAGTCATCCACTACAACATAAACCTTTTGGTTGCAGAACTGCAATAATGGAACATTCTATTATTACAGAATGATTATTAGAGTGAATTAAAGATAAACAAAAAAAAGATGCTACTTTTCCTTTTCATAGCTGTATGAAAAAACATAATATAAAAGCACTTACATGATTATTGAATCCACTTTTGCAAACCACCTCATTGGTACAAATCAAACATGCACTAGCAACAGCACACAAGAAATCTTTCATGTACATAATAAAAATAAAAGAACAGTTGATGTATAAAATTGTTTAAATCACCCACATACACACACTATTTGACTACAGATCACCAATGTAAATATTTCATAGCCAGATTGAGATGTGCCACATCCAAAAGTATGAATACATTCAGCACTCCTGATTGTAGATCCTGAAAGTGAATAATTTGAAGCAAAATCTAGCTCAGATTTGTAAGTCTTGATAACTTTTGTCTTAGACATACACATACTGTGACAGTTAATATGCATAATTGGTTTTTTCTGCCATTTTTGGATTCAAGGTCACATTATTAATTAATTGATTTCATTACAGCAGATTGTCACTTTGGTTATATATTTGATAGTTTATGGGGGGGATAATAGTCGTAAGCCTAATTTTTTTTTGCTTTTTGTCAGTTATTGTTATGTTTTCTATGTTCAGATTGATTTAGCCAACTTTTTATCAGACTTTGTGCAATAACTTAAGAATGTGGATGATTGGTGCCATTAAATTTTTGTGGCAATTGATCAAGAGAGTGGATCCATTTTCAAAGTTTTAGTCAAAGTAGAATAATTTTTTTGCACAATCTTTTACTTGCTTATTTATTTACCTTAACTTTCCTCCTAAGTAGTAGTCTAGCAATTTGTCAAAGGCAAGCCTGTTTATATAACCTTTTGCCAGCTTTTTTAAGTCTGTGCATTACATTAGGATTGTTAGCCCTATTTTACTGAATTTAATAGTTATTAGATTTGTTGTTAAATTTAATGTTTTATTGGTTCTTTATTTATATATTTTCTTATGTATGTTTGTATTCATATAATTTAATCATTTAAAACTTAATTTTTCTTTCTAGAATATAATTCTTTTTCAGAAATTAATCTGGATTGCTCAGAATTAAAAGTTTCATAAAATTATTTTGCATATTATTTTTATTTCTAGGATAGATTGGTTTATTTTTCTTATTGTTTATTTTATTGAACACATCAATAATTTTTATGATGGAATATTAAATGACAATTTTAATGTTGTAAAATTCAAAAGAAACGTGAATTGCATCTAATTTTGTGATTTTTTTTTATTTATTTATAGAGTACTCTGTATCAAATTAAATAACTGTCTTGACAGTTTCCTAAAGATCTTTAGATCATAACATGAAGAGTCTGAGGTACAAGAAACATCAGTCAGCTTTTTTTTTTCTGTGAGAGATGATGTTTACTGTATAATCAGTCTATGGTAAATAGCATGATGTCTCTTGAAGGACTGAATGTAGCCTCCATTTTGTCAGACTTGTGATACTGATTTGTAACAATATATTCAACCCTCTGAAGGAAACTAAACCATTTCACTTCTCACTTACTATAACCTTGGCACGGGATTGTGTTATTACGGATGTTATTATACATCTATCAGATGTAAACCCCTGTGGACTGTTCACTTTGTGTATTCATATGGACTGAACTTGTTTTCATAAAGAGAAGGCTGACTCCTAATTGCAATAATGCAAGATGATAATGAGATATAGATTTTATAGCGTATGAAAAATGTCAAGCATGACCTGAATTCAAACCCAGAATTACTATTACTAAAGAAACAAATTAAACTTAAGTGTTAAATGTTTTTATCAGATTGTATAGTTACTGTTTGAAAATCCCCACAATAAGTTAATGAATGCACGCATGTTGCTCTTTATTTTAAAACTAGAAAAAAGACAGGCCAATGGCCCACCGCAAAAATGTTACATGGTTTATGTTTCATTACACATGATTTTGTTAAATGTGTTTGCCAACTGTAACTAAATAACATTTATGAATTTAGCAGCTAACAACAACAACAAACAGCTTCAAAATTCTAAACATTTTTAGCTGTTTCTTGAGTTATGATCTTTTAACACAGCTCTAACCTTAATGTTTTCCTTTCTTATCCCCAAAACACAAACATAATTTTAAATAAATCATTCGAATGAATGATTCATTTGAAATGAATGAATCATTTGTGCACTGTGCCCAGCTGCCCGGTGCACCACATGGTTTGCTCTGCGCCAACAGCAACTAAGATAAAAATGTGAGCACATACATCAAACAAACAACCCATCCACCATCCTTTACGCTACCTCACAGTAGCTGTAAACCCAGTGACAGTCGTGTTGTTTATGTGTTATTTGTATGTTATGTATTGTACAATATATGAATTGTTTTTCAAACTAGAAATGTTCCTCTTAATTTTTATATCACTTTTGGGCACCCCTTTATTAATTGTTGATGTAATTTAATTTTTTAAACTAAATCGATTTTCTTTATTATTATTATTATTGATTATTATTATTATTATCTGCTTTGATGCGTGAGTTTGGATTCAATAGTGATATGTAGCACTGAGGTGGCTTCTGCGTCTTGTTTTTTGTTTTGTAGAAGGACCAAGAAACTGGGTCGAGTGGAACTGTAACTCAACAGCCGAAATCATCACACAGTCGGGTAACTATTATTAACGTAATGCTTTGTGCATGCCTTTATTATATATTTGTCATTTCATTTCATCTGTCCTCATTATATGATGCATTTTATTCTTATAAATGTATTTTAAATTTTTTATAACCCCTCTGTGTGCTAAAATAAAGCGTTTTCTTTTGTTTCTTTTTATTAAAACGACTGTTTTTAATATTTGTTTCTTTTGTTTTATGTTTGCATGTTTTTTATAATTTTTTTAAATTTATTTGTTGTAACCTGTAAAATAAGAGGTGCATTGGGAGCTTCAGCATTCTTTTTATTGTTATCATACTGAAAATTGTGTTTTTAAAGAAAACTTTCTTTACTTTTTCAAGGAGATTAAATTTTGTTAATAATAACTTATACGTACCAAATTTTTACATAATTGAATATTTTGAGCGATAATAAAAACAAAAATGAGGCGGTAAATCCACATTTGTGAATTATCTAATTTTTATGAAGTATTTTTCATAGCTGACATTTTATTCATACTATTTCACTCGATCAGTTTTTTTAATAGAACACAACACATATAACAAGAATGATTACTTTTTCATGTTAATTAATTAACTTTTTTATTTCAGTTTTATGATAAATCATTTTTAAGATGCAATACACTCTGGTAAGCAACCTTACCTATGAACAGTACTACAATTAGTTGGTCCTTATGTTATCGATAAGAATAGTATGAACAATTCATTCGCAGTACAGTAAATTAAGTTTTAAGCACACATTTACACATATAAAGGATGGTAACTGTAAAATTATTTAGACCAACATTTAAAAAACTATATAAATAAGTAATTGCATTAATTATCACTTACGTGTAGTATTTAAATACATGATGATCGATATCTTATTGCAGAAATGGATTTCATCATCTGTTCTAGATTATCTGTTGCGCAATGAATCTGTAATTAGCAACATATACTATATAATATATGGTAAAACTTTGTTAATAAAACAGATTTAATTGAAAGATGTTACTTACATAAAATCTACTGTAATATTTGTACAATTAAAATGCTTTTTTTTTAACTAATAAAATAACTTCATTTTTTCTTATTCAGTACACAAGTTTCTTCTGGCTTCAGCTGTCTCTGATATTTTTTTCATAATTTTCTCTCTTCATTTGAATAACAAAATTTCCAAATAGAAGATATCTTTGCTAGTTTCAGTAAATAGTATAATTATAACTAATTTTTTTTTTTAATAAATGTTACCTTCATCACCTATAATTTGTATTGCTTTGTTTCTAATTTGTGTTTAATTGGACAAGATTGCTGAAAATTGGTGTTGTCAACATTTAGGTTTGGTTTAATTTTTTTTTTAACCTCTGGGACCACCATTAGGTATTGCTTCAGAGGATGGGATGAATGATTTGAAGCATGCCTGACCATGATTCAAACCTGGGTCCTCCAGATGAAAGGCCGAGACGCTAGCACTCGCGCCACAGAGGCCGGCGTGGTTCAATTTATTAATTATTGTAAAACTCACCCAAAAAGTTATAATTTAATTGTAATTAAGTAATATTGTTAAAAAGTAACTATAATAATAAGAAAATATAGAATATACTTTCAACTCACAACTATTAATTTTTCACTGTTTGTTACTTATGTGTACGCTTACAAAAATGGAATGTTTTTTCATCAGACTGATGAATATATATACTGATTTGATATATACTTTTCTATTCCAGTTAGTAACACTTAATTTCAACATAATTCTTTTTCCTATATTTTTAATCGTTTATTTGTAGAAGAAGAATTTTCATTAATTTGCTGGGAATTTTAGTTTTGTGTAGAAAATAACAGTCGCCTCATATGAGTGTAGAACAGATTACTGATCTCATACCTGTTTATACGGTTGTTTCATTCTAGTATTGTATGTAAAGTACATGTTAAATCCTTATTGAATTTTTAAAAATAAATAGTAATTTTGCAACAGTAGAGCAGAAAAGTTAATTAATATCATGTTAAACTGCATTAAGCAGTTTTTAAGATATAACACTGCAAAGACAAGCTTTTCTTTTGTGTGTGTAATGGGTAGGTAGGTATTATATTCAATTCTTGGAAAAAAGTATTAGCTACTAATAAAATAACAATAAATTGGTAACCATACATTAATCTTGACGCTTTACTAGAATCAGTTTATTGAATGAGAAATGCCAATAGCATTATAACCTTATATTACTTCTCACCTTTTAATTTTTAGTATGTTGCAATGTTCCATATATATTTGATACGGTTTAGTGCCTAACCAAAGGTTTAAAATATATCTTGTATGTAGTTTATCGAGTTAATTTAGTAGTTAATTCATCATCATCTCAAATTCTTGCAGTTTCTTTTTTTCATTAAACTTGTTTTTCATATTCTTAAGACAATATTCTTTAAACATAGCACTTTATAAAATATGTCTTCAGATTTACTTTTATTTTTCTATTCTTCAAAAGTTTATTTTTGTCAAATTCTTCTTTCCCATCTTTATCATTGTATACATTATGTGCTAAAAGTCAGTTTTTCCTACGCTTACGTACTTTAAGTTGTGTAAGAGGTGTTAAATTTTAGATTTGTAGTCTGCAGATACAGTGTTAATAGCAATATATTACGGGTATTACTGATGTCCATGAATAATTTGCCACTACCGATCATGAACATATGTGTAAGCTAAACGAAAAATTTGCAAATGCTGGAGGTATCACAATTTCTCTTTGATCAGGTAGGCTTAGAACTAGTTGGACTATAAAAACTGAATGACATGTAGCGGAGACATTTGTAAGCAGCCCTCAATCGTTGACCAGAAAGGCTTCTGTTAGACTTGAAATATCCAGAACGTTTATAAAATATTCTAAAGGAATTGAAGTTTTATTGACCTATATTTTTTCAACTGCTTCATGAAGATAATTCTGTCATAAGGATGGAATTTTGAGAAGGAATTTCTTATTCATTCTAAAGCAGATATTCATTTCTATAGCTCAGTGATAAGGTTTCATGAAGCGCAATTCAGATTGATTGCCTACTTTACTTTCATATTTGTGTAAAGTAGGTGTGATGAGAATTCACATGTAATCATGGAGAAGGAACTTAAACGTACCTGGAGTTCATGTTTGACATGAGATCACAAAAAAGGAATTATTTCTTCAGCAGAAGTGAACAGAAATTCATATATTGAGCTGTTATTTGCGAACTGTTTAACAACTTGCATTTGACATCCACCGTCCTACATTTGGCAGCAAAATGGATGACATTCTCAAAGTGCTCTTTGAATGAGATTACCTCAATCAAAGATTTCTTAGTTGTGAACAACCATCAACATCTTAATGACAACACATGCGTTTAATGCCTTACTACTTTTTTCTTTCTGGGGAATTGCCAAAGACATAGTATTTTTTCTTTTAAATCCAAATGACCAGAACTGCTTAAGGCTGTAAATAAAAAACTTAAATGATTTTATAAGCTGGGACAAAACTATATTGAAATAATGCATAATTTATTGATTAAATACTGTCATGAATGCATAAGGGCCACCACCGTACTTTGAACACTTCCTGTGATACTTTTTAGTCATATAATCATAAAATCTTTCTTTGTTTAATTTTTTTTATCAATTGTTTTCTTATTAATACGAGAGTTTTTTAATACGAATATAAGTTTTTAGTACAAATTTTTTTAAATAAATTTATTGATTAATAATATATACAATTCTTACCTTCATCATTTCTCTATATAGTCTCCTGCTCGATCTACACACTTTTTTCAATAATTTGGAAGTCTGAATATTTCTTGTTCATAAAACATTTGAGGATGAGTCATCAGCCAATTGCGCATGCGCTTCTCAACATCTTCATTGTTTTTGAATCGTTCCTCTCCAAGCAGTTCTTTCAAGAATGAAAACAAAAAATTGACACGGGACAACTTTGGACTGTAGTAAGGGTGGTAAAGGATATCCCAGTCCATTTCCCCCCCAGTTTATCCTGGTCAAAATCGTGGTGTGCAGCCTGGCTTTGTCATGGAGAAGGATGACATCTCTATGGGTATACTCCATCTTTTGTTTCGGTAGGTGGCTTCTATTGACTATAGCAGCTGGCAATAATAAGCTGCATTCACCATAAGTTGATTGTTGAGAAAATCAGTATTAAACTCCCCTTGAGTTAAAAAAATTGTTGCAAGAACTTTTCCAGCTGATAGACAGGTTTTGGCCTTCAGTTGGCGGGCAGTCCTCATCCTTCCTTTGTCATTCCTTACTCCCCATTTTTGACTCTGGAGTGTAGTGATAGATCCATTTCTCTTCACATGTGACAATGCGCCTCAAAAAAGAAATCATCACCTTCTTGCCGAAATCGATTCAGAAGTCTCTCTCAGATTTCCAACCTGACCTGTTTTTGATTTTTGGTCAACAACCTCGGAAACCATCAAGCACTTGTTAAAGCCAAGATGATCAGTGATAATGCATTGAGCACTCCCATAGCTGATACTCCTGACACGATTTCTACAGTAGTGAATCGGTGATCGCCTTCAATAAGCTCTTGAATGACATGGATATTGTCAGCTGGGAGACTTGACCTTGGGTGTCGATCATGGCTTTCGTTTTCTACACTTTCTTGCCTACCCTTAAATTGTCTGGCCCATGTATACACTCGGTTCTGAAATAGTGTAGCATTCCCAAACTGTACTTTTAAACAAGTTAAAATTTCGGCAGGTTTAATGCCTGCATTAGTTAAAAACTTAATGATTGTAAATTGTGCAACGGACGATGGAACCTCTTGCTCACTCATGGCTGTACTGATGACAGAACAGAGCGAAGGAGCTAACCAAGCTGGTTTGCCCCTCTAACACAGCCAACATTAACTTCCCCCACTCTACTATCCAGTTCAGAACTGCTTGCTGCATAGAATAGCAAAATTACTGTTTAAATTTGATTCACCTTTGTAATTGGGAAAACTAACTTTTGTCCATCCTGGGATGCGTGAGTATTTTTTTATCTGCTTATTCCATTCCCCGAGTTTTTTGATACATGATTATTTTTACTTCTCATAATGTTTGTCCAGTACTGTGTGTATTTTTAATTTTTAGAGTTTTTTTTAATGAATAAGTATCTTAAAGTTTAGTTTTAGTACTTACATAATAGTAGTATAATGATAGTTAATTATTCTTCATAATTTGTTCTTATTTTATTCCATTTCTGGTAATACAGTAATAAAATAATACTGCACTTGTAAAATTTATGTTTATTATATTTGTTTAAACATACTTTTAATCTATTAAAAAACAGCTGTTATCCAATTTTCTTCTCACATTTTGTAGATATTTCTTATAAATTCGGTCTGGTTGCCTTCAATTTTTTCTTTTCTAATTTCCATTTGAACATTAAACAAACTGTTCATAGACATTTTAAAGTGTGGGAGAGTATTTTGAGTTATTTTCAATAGTTGGAACCAAAGAACTAGGAAACTTAAAATACTTAAACAATACAATAAATATTATTTAATTTTTAGCTGATTTCCAAAGAATAAAGAAAAAAATGACCAGATTCTACAACAAAGAAGGTTCTTTTTCACCAGCTTACTCTTGTTTGAATTGCAACTGCAAAATTCCTCCACATCCTCTTACTTGGCACACTTAGCACCTTTGGAGTGTTCAAAATATGAAGAACTGGGTTGTTGGAAAGAAATCTATATGAAATGATTATGTTATTGCCAAAACATTTCCCTATAACTATAAAGTCTTAGATAAATCATGCTATAAGGATAGAATCAAAAAACTTGAGCATTGTTGAACAGATGAATAGACTTGAAAGAATATTATGTAGAGAAATAAAAAAAAACTTTCCCAAAAATATTTATCTGCTTTATTTTTGCATTGCTTATCAAACACCCCATATGATCTTCCCTAATCATCTGACAGAAGCAAGGTACGGGTATCAAAATATTAACTGTATCAACCAAGTTTTTCATGTAAAATATGAAATTATGAATTTAATAAATAGCTAAGAAATTAATAAGCAATCTGAATTTTATTAAAAAAAAAAGTCATTCCTAACTAATTTAAAACAA
Organism: Lycorma delicatula; assembly: GCF_047948215.1. NCBI lineage: Eukaryota > Metazoa > Arthropoda > Insecta > Hemiptera > Fulgoridae > Lycorma > Lycorma delicatula. The sequence goes on from NC_134462.1 coordinate 107,244,878, forward strand.
AACCGTCTACAATATCATTTTTGAAGCGACTGAATTATAAAAATGTAAACTTCATTCAAATTCATTTAAAATTTAAAATTCAATTGCTTAAAAATGTATTATCTTTAAATAATAAACAAACTGAATGTAATCGAAAGAAAATTAATTTCATAGATTTACAGATTCTTTTTTCTAATGTGAAGCAGTAGGGCAAAATGGCAGTTAAAAAGAAAAAAATATATTTATTTTTTATGTAATTATTATATTATTTATACATATATATATATTTTATAATTTTCTTGATCGGTATTACTAAAAAAGCAACTTTTTACAGTTAATTGCCCATTCCTTGATTAATACAAAATATTACTGTAATTATTGCTTGGTTATAACTTAAATACAGCAATAATTATTATTTGACTATAATAGAATTTACTTCAAGTGGTGTGTTAACAGCTTTTAATAGTGTTTTCACACATTTTCAGTAGGCCAATTACTTAGTATTTTAGGTTCTTTATTTAGATTTTTTTTATGACCAAAAAAACACTAAATATTATTACAGTAGTTTATGATTAGAGAAAAAAATCAAATACTTTGTATTTATTATACACATTAAAATTATAATGTGCATAATAAATATATTATACACGTGTTTTATTTTCTGTGTACAAAGATAATTTCCATAGTTGAATTTTGTTCAAAGTTTAATTCACATCAACTTTGTAAACCGAGGTATAAAAAATGTAAAATTTAGTCTGTGTTAAAAAAAAATTTCATATGATATATGAATTATCTGCTCAGATTTAATTGATGTATTTGTTGTAGATGGATTATCAAGTTGTATAATTTGGGAAAATCAGAAATCAGTTCGGGTAGCATTCAAGTTGTAATCAAACAAAAGATAAATTCTTTAAATGTAAAAATATTTGAAACTTATTGTCTATAAATTGGAAAAATATTCTGAATTTGATTCCACGTGTTGAAAATTAAAAAAAAATCTGAAAAATTTAAACTCCATTTAATTGCAGAGCTTTATCTTAACCGGCAGCGGATGAGCGGATAAACATTGTAATATTATTTTGACATAAAGATCAAATGTGAATCATTTGGTGGACCTGTATTCTTCAGTATAGCACTTAGGAAGGATTGATAGAGAGAGCGAGGGTTCATACCTCGATGCCATTGATGATTTGATCATCGGCAGAAGAAAAAAAGTTGTTTTGAGAAAGCTGATTGTATGTTGATGTGACTTGAGCTTGATTGTTTTGATTTTACGTTTCCCAATATGTAGGCTGGCGTTGTGGTTTCTAGTAACACAGGCTTTTATTATTTAGTGGAGATGCCATAGAGCAACTGGATTACTGATTTAGAGAGAATTTCCCTGCTATGGATAAAGAAGAGAGAGTGCTTAGTGCTGTAAAATAAGGAAAACTTAAGTACTTCAGCCTTATAATGGAAAATGAGACCAAATTCTGCCTGTTACAATATATTTTCTAATGAACAATAATGGGGGAAGAGGTGAAGAAAAAATAGGAAAATCTCTCGGTCAAAATGTTTGGAAAAAAATTAGCAGTTGGTTTTTTTAATTATCAAGTAGAAAAATGTTATAATTCTCAACTTGATCATCAGATGTTTATTAAATTTTTATTGTATTCAAAGGATATTTAAAGTAGAAAAACATTGTGCAATGGACAATTAAATCTTATTTGATGTTGATAAATGGCACTCTGATTTGTTTAGTTAATGTTGTATAAAGGTAAATAAATAAATTTTAAAGTATTTTTTGTTCTCTTTATTATTCTTATTTCTTTTTGTTTTTAACTGTTCAATTTATCTATTAAAGTCGACTAATCAACTTTATATAATTACATAGTAATTTGTTACATAATTTATAATATAATTCTCTACATAATTTATATATGTATGTTTTAATACATAAATATATTATGAAATAGTTCTTTATTTAAAATTTACATCTCTCAAGTTCTAAGATGGATTACACTTAATATTGATGTCATCAGTGTAGCCCAACCATTACTGAAATTTTCATCACATACAAATGACCCGAGCACATAAGCATCAGATCCTATTAAAATGTTGGAATTCTGATCCTGCAAAATTATTTTGCAGCAATTTACAGTCGGCAGTGGTAGTCGCATTTTTTATCTGTGAATTTAATTTGGGTTTATAAAGATCTTTTTGATTACCAGTACAGCTTAGTTAATGAATTAGTCTCATAAAGAGTACATTAGTGGCTTCATTATGTCCTGTATACTGTTTGCTAAAAAATTAAACAACTCTATTTATCTCTTTTAATCTGTTGGGGGATTAGGAAAGTAAAAATGTAATTAAATTTACTTGGGTAGTAGAATTAAGATACATCCTCATTGAGGTTGTTACCATAGGTTGTGCGCTAAATGTTACAAAATAAATAACATAATTTTTCTATACTAGTTGGTTTACATCATCTATTGTTAATTAATTGTTATTATTATATGAAGTATGTTTCAGATTTTTGAGGTATCAACGGTTGAAATTATTAGTAAGCTATTTGCACTCATCTTCTGTCATTAATATCCTAACACTTTATTTACTCGCATTATTACACATTGATTCAACTGTTAAAATTTTATCCGCTTTCTGAGCTATTACATTTTTTATCTGAAAGTTGCTTTATTTGATTGTAAGGAAAGCACTTTATCATCCATCTCTTTTACGCTTAGAACCATATTCGGCTAAACATTTTAAAATAATTATACAGAGTAGCCAATATTATGCATTACCTGTCATTTAAAACAAACTGTAACGTTTCATTTAAGTTGTATATTACTGTTATAAAGAAATTAGACTAGTTTGTTTCTTTTTTGATATTTTTTTCATCTTAAAAATGATACCATCCTGATGCTTACAGTCATCATAAAGTTCTTTATTGCACATGCAATCATATTACATTACCAAATATTATACTGATAGTTTTTACATTGGAGATCATCAGTTGTTAATGTTCCATTGCCAAAATTATTTGAAAAATGATTAATAATAAGTAATAATTTTTCCTGAAAAAACAAATCTGATTTTTTAAATTCAATCTTTATTCGATTTTAATTTAATTGGATACTTCTAGAATTAGAAATTTGTAATACAAGCATATAATTCATCTATCGGTGATGTTATTTCAACAAAATTATGTTAACCACATTTTAGTATAACTATTTTCACCTGACTGCAGTTACAGTTGTCCTTTAACCCAGCATTGCTGGATAGGCCATACGTTATGCCATTACTTGCTGGTGAGTTATATTTTTCTCTTCCGTAGTTTGATTATTGTCAATTTTACATAAATAAGTATTTTTTATTATTACTAATTAACAATACAAAATTAATTTTCTGATATGTACTATTTAATATTAACTATTTGTAACTTTTGTAAATTATGTATTTTGTTCGGGTTGATTCTGGAGAATTTAGATACACTTATTCAGAATTTAGATATACCGTATTTGCATAACACATAATGTATTCCTATACTTATTTTTACTTATTATACAAAAAAAAAAAAATTGAAAATACAAGTTAATAATCGACTGTTACAAATTATAAGAAAATTGTTTTTACACTACCAACAACTAATTAGTTTCCTAAAAAAAAAAAAATCGACTACAAATTTTTGAAAAAATGTATCCCATGCAGCTAAAATAGTTCAGTTATTATAAATAGAGTAATATTTTAACTAATCATTGCTTTCAGTGTCTCATTCCTTCTTTTTTTTTGCACTTCAGCAGATTGTAACTATGCTCCCTACAAATAACAGAATAACATTTTACGCACAAACTTGCGTAAAAACATAGGAAAATATTGAAACGCATAAATATACACTTATACAAAATATACATTTTTCATAATACAATCACTGGCTACTGACCACTGCGCTCACCACTATGACACTGAACAAACAAATTCTGCATACATCAACAAAAAATACGATAAGGTAAGAAATAATGATGACTAATATCTCTAAACATCCAGTACAAATGGTACATAGTCGGTCATATTTCTAAGAACTGTAAGAAAAAAATTGTAACAAAAAGCATGTAGAGTGAGCACAACACGCTCTATCCAGCAACGACGGGTTAAAGTGAGTCGGAAAGAGAATTTTTCACCAGTAGACCTCAGATTCCTCTAGGGGAACTATTATTCTAAAATTTGTATCGATCCTTAAGACCCCAGTTGGGCAAACGGCTAGTGTTAGCAACTCTCATTCTATGATACTCTACAGTTAAGATTGTTGATAAGAGTTGTTTTTCATTGTATTTAAAAGCACTTGTTACTGATGTACTCTAACAATAGAGATTCATTAGTAGCTCTGCATCATGAATAATCAGCCTGTTAGCCGTACAAGACTTCACTGTTACAAATTGCGTATCTGTTTTGGTCGGTATGATATCAGCAATTATAAAAAGTGATACGTTTAGGCATTGGGAAAGAACTTGAAGGAAAGACTACAGTAGTATTTTTTTACAGAAACATAAAATTAAAAGTTTTAAGTTTTAGGGAGAAGATGGTAGAAGAATATAAAGTAACAAAACAAAAATGTTTATTCAATGAATAAAATTATACATTTTTATTCTTTATAAAACTGAAATTTATAGTAAATGCTGCTTGATTCCAGGAATTTATTTCTGAAAATTCAATACAAACATAGAAATTTTGGGTTTGGTGCCATAATATATAATTAGCAAGGAGTTGAAAGATGGATTACTATTATATTTGCTTTATTTATTTATGAGGCTGCATCTATTTGTGTAATTTTACAATTGGATTGATAATGTGTTACGGTTTTATTCTGATTTTTTTATTATGCTTATTCATTATTTATAAAATTTTAATTAGCAGTCTGTGTCAAGTTTTGAAAACTTCTTAATTGTGTGTGTGCATCTGGTGCAGCTATTTCTGTATATATGAAAAATTTAGTATAAAGATCACATCATTCAATAAAAAAGATGTGATAAATGTTGTGTATAGTTTGGTATATACTGCTCTTCAGTAAATCCAAGGTTTTTTTTTTTTTTACTAATTTTAGAAAGAAATTCTTCAAATGGTAGTTGCAATAGATTTCTTTGGCATTTTTGCATTTGAAAATGAAATGTTAAATTATACATATCCTGTGATTATTATTTGCAAATTAATTATTTTTAGTGGATGTGTGTGCACGCGCACGTGTGCATTGTGTGCAAGTAGTAAGGGTGATGATTTGGAGCGACCGTCTAAACTTTATTGTAACATATTTTTGACTTTAGTGTTCACATTTTTTTCTTTCCGCTTTTAATTCTACTAAAATAATCTTCATAATCACAGTCTATTAAAATTCTCTAACTCATCGCTTTAATTAAACTACAAATATTAAATTTGTGTTATTAATTTTAGTTAAACATCGCTATATTGATACTAAAAATTATATTATATACTGATTATCAATATAGCGTATACTGATGTTGTATTAAACCGTCTCTGATATTCTGTGTTATTAGTATTGATTAGTTTATAAAATTCAGTAAACCTCTCGACATCCAAAACAATTTAACCCTTACCCATTTACTCTTAATTAGATAAAACAATTTCTGTGTTGTTTTAATTTTGTGAACTTCCATGGTAAAGTTATTGGTAACATTAATATTTTTTTACCAAATCTATATTTCCTTTGTTACACAAAATTAAATTTTTGAAAAAGGATAGATGAGAACAGTTTGTGAACTTGAAAACTCCAGTACTTTTTGGCAGAGATACCACTCATCACGATCACACTTCGCGGTCTATAGCGATGGATCTTTAATTCTAGCAGCTGCAATTTTGCACGATCACACTTTGTAGTATATAGCTGTGGGTCTTTATTTTCGATCTGCACAACTCAGCCACCAAAGTAGAGATGTGAGTTATGGTAGTAATTGCTCAGATGAAGGAAATTGGAAAGAAAGGAAGAGAGTTTTGAAAAATAACCTCTAGGAAGCCTCATGACTTCAGACCAGCAATACCCGATGTCATATAGTTATGGCCATTCGCTGAAAGACGTAAGTGATTTGTTGACATCGAATGTGTCCTCAATAAAAAAAGCATGTTGCACATAAGCACAACTATGTAGCAGTAAAACATTTTGTTATATGCTTCTTGTTTACGGAAAGTTAGGGAATGTATTTGCGCATGCGTTGATAAGTGCTCACTAAAATTTCAGCCATTTTGGATGCTCAGTTGTTATTTGATAATGGTTTGCGTAAGTCATTGTGAGTGTTTTTGTGAAAATGGAAAAAATCGAATATTGTGCTGTGATTAAGTACTTTCATTTGAAAGTCAATATACCTATTCAAATTAAAACTGAGTTGGACGCTGTTTATAGGGGCTCTGCCCCATCATTTGTCACCATGAAAAAATGGGCAGCTGAATTTAAACATTGTCATACCAACTTGGTTGATGATGAGCGTTTGGGACGGCCAAAAACTGTAACCATCACCAATATCATCGAAAACATTCACCAAATAGTACCGGTCGACTGACAAATTAAGGTTAGAGAGATAGCAGAAGCCATGGGCATATTGAAAGAACATGTTTTGTCATATAATAACTGAAGAATTGGATATGCGTAAGCTATCCGCATGTTGGGTGTTGTGCTTGCTCACTTTGGAACAAAAATTGCATTCAAATGAACATATCCAAGGCCCTGCTGGAGCTGTTTTAACAAAACAACTCAGATTTTTTGGCGTCGATTCATAAATGTAGATGAAATGTGGATCCACCACTCAAAACAGTCAAAACAGTGGACTGCAAAGGGTAAACCTGCTCCAAAAAAGGCAAAGACAGTTCCATCGGCCAAGAAGGTGATGGCAACTGTTTTTTGGAATAGTAATGGAATTTTGTTTATCGATTATCTTCAGAATGGTAAAACAATAACGAGACAATATTATGCATCATTACTTGACTAGCTGAAGATAGAAATTGCAAAAAAATGACCGCATTTGAAGAAGAAGATAAAAGTGTTTTTTCATCATGACATGCGCCTGCTCACCGTGGCTAAAATTCACCAATTGCACTTTGAATTAGTTGACCACTCACTATATTCACCCAAGCAACTTTTTCTTGTTTCCTAACCTTAAAGTTTCACTTGGTGGAAAGAGATTTTCATCGGATGAGGAAATTGCATACATAAACACCAGTTTTGTGTAGAAAGACGCCAACTAGTATTTGGAAGGGTTAAAGAGGTAGAGCATTGCTGGAAAGGAGATTGTTGAAAAATAAAACTATATTTGCCAGAAAAAAAATACATCTTTCAATGTTAGGCTCAAAACCTTTCAGGTAACCCTCGTAGGTGCTTTATCAGCAAAATTTAAAGGTAACAGATTTAACTAGAAAAAAAAATAACAATTTTTTCTTGTATATTGTTACCATTAGAAAATCCATAAGATCTATTTCAGTGTTTAGATCACCCAAAATAAAAAATAAAAAACCGTTCTACAAAAGTATTAGAATATTAATAAAAGATAATAGAGAGTATTGTACATACTTACAAATAAATGAGTTCCTAATAAAACAGACTAAAACAAACTGTACTAATAGATACAATGTCTGGATTAATTATATTGTTAAAAAAAAACTCAATTCATAATGTATGTATAAAAATTAACAAAAAGAGACATTGAACACTTTTATAGAGAGAGAAAACAAGTTAATAAAAATAGCAAATAGCAAAATAAGCAATCATTAGATATTTAAATAGACAATAATGTTTCTGTAAATCAATTGCACAACAACACAAGAAAATAAATATGTAAAGATTAAAATTCTGATGTAAATTGCGCTTTAAAAAATATAACACTTTGGTAAAGATTATGAATTTTCCTTTTCATACATATTTAAAGTGATATGTGATATATTAAGAAGATAAACATCATTATGTAAGAAACGACTGTTCTAAAATATAAATTGTCACCCATACATAAATTTTAGAAGATTTGGCTTAGAATACATAAGCCAAGATTTAGAAATTATATAAGATTTTTTTATTGTTATATGTTTATCTACACCAGTTATTTTCCAAAATTACTTTTCAAAAATAAATTTAAATAAAATAGTTAGTGCAAAACATCTGCACAGTGTGTGGCGTTGGGTTTAGAAAATGAAAGAATTTTGCTCATAAGGTATATTTTTAATAGTCTTCCGAATGACGTGATCTAAACAGGAAACTTTTACAAAAATGTGTCATTAGTTCCTAGAAAAATATATATGTAATATAAACAGAAAATACGAGTAGATAACCACTAAAAATAGATTTTACGTAATACATTATTATTACATAGTATTACTCAAGTAGGCCTAACATCAAACTATTTTTCCTATTATAAATTTCAAATTTGTTTTATTAAAATCAGCCTATGTTTATCTTGGTTGCCCAATTCATTAAATTACATATTTAAATAATTGTCTTTAAAAGTAAGATCCTCTCTCTAAAAACTAAGACCAAAAAAATTTATTAACTTAATGTGTAACTTTGAATATCTAACTTTTGAGTTATCATAAAAGAACATTTTAAGTTTATTATTTATGATCAAGCATTTTCATAAAACCCAAGTATAAAAATTTCTCGTAGCCGTGTTAAAAACGAAAATATTAAAGATAGAAACATTAAACAAAAACCTAAAAATGGGTCTAGTAAAAATTAATTATTAAAGATAGAAACATTAAACAAAAACCTAAAAATGGGTCTAGTAAAAATGCTGTAATGTTCGGAAGAGAAAAGATGGTATAAAAAACTTAATAGAATAGAAAAACAAAGTTATATGTGTGTTGAAGGAGAAAGACATAAGTTGGTAGATAAATTTGGTGAAGATTTTTGGGATGCAACACCAAAAGACATAATTGTAACGTACTTCCAAAGAGATTATAGTTTTTAGAGGATTTAATTACAAATTGTAGATGTTCAATATGACAAAAAATAAACTTAAAAAATTACTATTTTGTTATTTAAATACCAACATTATTAATATTTATTTATTTTTTAATGTACTGTTTTTTTAATTTGTCATATTTTTATATGAAATTTAAAATTTTAAGTCTACACATTGGCATTTTTCTCCATTTCTTTTTTGAACCAGAAGTTAGAAATAAATAAATTAGATTTTCTATTTTATTATTAAGCGACATCAGTTTTTTTATAGGATAAGTTGTATTTATAATATCTTGCGATGTACTTACTGTTACGTGTTTTTGAATTCTTACACTTCTTAGGATATTGGGATACTTTGAACTTAACTAATGCACAGTACATTTGGGAACACAGCGCCCTTATAATTTTTATTGTCTTTGGTTTCTGTTTTTAAAAACTGTGTTTCATTAATCCAAAAATAAATTTGTAATTTTAAATTTGATTGCAATAAATATGGAATTTTAAAGAAACTTTCTTGTTTTAAAATCTCAGTCTGTTGAGAAAATTCTATAAATTTTTGCTTTAATGTTCCTTTCACATAACAGACATTAAAATCTTGTTCTTCTAACCTTTTTACTAAAACATTGAAAAAAAAAAAATTTACTTTTGTCATTTATCGAAAACCCATACAAATCAAATTTGGAATGTAAAATTAATTCTTTCCGTTGCGTTTGAAAATGCAAATTCAGTTCTTTAACAATTTTCAGATATTTTTCTCGTATCACTAAAGCTTATTTTGTTTGTTCTAAAGATATTGTTGTTTTATCCTCGTAGAACAGAATAAAACGGAACATCTTTAAAATATTTCAGATTGCTTCTTAAAACTTTATACAGTCTTGTAAAGGATCTTTAACTGTACAGTCATTTTCTATTCTGAAATCTGTAAGTGTAAATTGTAGCTTCCAAATGTGTTATTTATGTTTCTTGTATTTTTCATTTTTAAAAGTTTCTCCTAATCTTTTATCAAAACAGTGTAAGAAATTTATATTGCGGTTACCTAGTGGTTTTATTTAATCCTGCAGGAGTTAACTGACAGACTTATTATAAATCTTGTTCTAGTATTGCAATTAAGCCATCTTAAGCAGTTTAGTTGTACAGTGTTGTCATTTTTAACAATTACTTTCTTCGTGTTTATTGACAAACTTATCCCCTACTATGAAAAAATTGTAATTTTCACTTAAGTATGTTTCATTTCTTGTTTATTAATTATCCCTGTAAAATTCTGCGTAACATCCAAATCCAAAAGAAAATAATGTTTTTTTTTTAAATTCCATAAAAATGTTCTAAATGTTGTTCTCTTTTAACGTCTGCAAGTTCCACTTTGTATTTAATTATTAAAATAAAATAAGTAAATTATAAAGTAAATAAAGCAAGTCTTTGTATCTGCCAAAAACAACATCCAGTTCTTCTCTTAAAATCTTTTTTTAATTTTATAAGTTCTTGTTTACAGTAAATTTTAGGTCTTTTAGCTTTAACTTCATGTGCTGCTAACTTGTACTTGGAAAATTGACCACGTAAATATGCGATACAAGATCCACAATTTCTTTTTTAACCATTAATGTTCCGTTTTTAAGTTTGACCATCTTGCACCTAAAGTTTTTAAAATCATTATGCTGTTGCAAAACAGGTCTGTTAATGGCTTAAACAACCATTTTTTATTATGGTAATTATCAATATAATTTGTATCTGGTATATCTGTATCAGGATGTCCCCATACTTTCTGTAAAAATTTAATTATTCCAGCATCGGTTACTCTTTTTAAATCCATTACAAATCTGTATTTTATTGTTGTTTCAGTAGTAGCTGGAATATTATTGTAACTAGTTTTTGTTGATTCATTTTTTCTTTATACTAATAAAACAGTTTCTTTAACAACTCTGTCCATTTTCCAACTACCTTTTTATTTTACAAATACTCTCCCTTGTTTCCCCTTACTTTATATCCTAACTATTTCTTTCTTATTTTTATTGTATTTGTGTTATTATTATTATTAGATTTTCAGAGATACTTGTAAGTATTTAAATAGTAGAAACTGATAATTGATTTCAAAGATCAGGCTAATTTTTTATTTATATAATCTAATAATAAATGGAAAAGAAAGAATTCTATTGATTGCAAGCTAATAGTTTATTGTATCATTAGAAATTTAGGATTCAAATGTTCCTTTATGAATTTTAAAATAAAGCATAAACATATATGTATGTGCAGAGAAGTGGTTGATAAAATCGATTGGCAAAATATTTTTTGTACGTATAATAAAGATAAAATGGAAGAGAAGATTAAAATATTTGTAAGAAAATTAAAAACATTAAACAATTCTTTGAACGGGGAGAATCTTATGAAAGTTCTCAAGCATGTAAGTTGTCCCTTGTGTTACGGGTAAAGAAAAGGTTAATGTAGTTTGCAGATGTAATATGCGTTTTTAAAAGGTTCTTAAAAAGATTAGAAGTGCAGTGTAAGAATTAAAAGTGATGAGTTTTGTCATTAAGAATGCAAAGAGAGAGAAGATAAATGATCTGTTTTAAATCTATTTACTACTAAATACTCAATGCAATCAATCGATTTATTCATTAATTTATTTTAATGCGTTGTGAAAAAACTTTCTTTTGTATAATAAAAGAAACATGAATTAGGTAAAAAAGATAATGTTACCAGTAACTTTACTGTGAAAGTTAGCGTAATTAAAAACAACACAGAAGTTATTTTACAGATCGGTTCCTACATGCCCATATACTGCTTTTACATATATATTGAGTTAGTTACAAAATAGGTTTTCATGCCTAAAAAGAACAAAAAAATATAATACTGTAGAATATTATGGAAACATTTACACAATTTTATAAAAAACTACTGAAGATGTAATATATATTGAAGTACAACAAACAACACTCAACCAGTTACATTTACTTAATTTAGTTTGTTTAATAGTAAGTCGAGAGTTCCAGCATTCAAGTCCTAGTAAAGCCAGTTATTTTTACACGGATTTGAATACTAGATCGTGGATACCGGTGTGCTTTGGTGGTTTGGTTTCAATTAACCACACATCTCAGGAATGGTCGAACTGAGAATGTACAAGACTACACTTCATTTACACTCATACATTTCATCCTCTGAAGAATTATCTAAACGGTAGTTACCAGAGGCTAAACAGGAAAAAGAAAGAAGTTTGTTTAATAGAACATGTTCTTGTTGTCAAAACTGAAAGTCAGTAAATCTACACAGTAGCCCAAATTAATTTCATTTTTTGATAGTAAATGTATTTCTATATAGTTTATATACCTAATTGTGATTGCTTGTTAATATTGTGTTCAGGCATACTTGTGCATTTAACGCATGATTAATTTATCTATAAGCACTTAAATACACTGTTTTGCTAAGCTATTTGGTTTTTTTTATTCTTACTTAAAATGCTGCACCTTTCCAACCAGAGTGTCTAATGCGTGCTGTGTGCTGATTCGACATCATCAATTATCCTCTGTTGATTTAAATATATATATATTTATATATATATATATATATATATATATAAATAAACAAGCTTTTATAAAATATACATTGGTTATTTTTTTGAATGGAAGAAATAATATATTTGATTTCTACTTATTGAGATACTTATTGAGAGTGGTTGGTGATTAATAACACGGGCCATAATTGTGAAGTAGGTAGTTTAATGTTATATATTTAGTTCTTTTTCCTAAATATTTGTTGTTTTATTTCTTCACACATAAATTGATTTTACATGTTTCTGCTGCATTATTGATTTCTTTTCTTTTGGATTCCTTAAATTTTTGTGCGGTATAGATATATAATTGATTGATTTATATATGTATAAGTGAATTATTTCAAAAGTAATGCATTTGTACAAAATGGACAAGGAAAATGGGAAATTTTGAAATAACTATCACCAATATTAAAAAATGTTTTTGCAAATTTTATTGTTGAAAATTAAAACTACAGTACAACATACCATTAAGGATTAACATACCGATTTTCTTTAACCGCATATCCATGTTAATGAAATTCTTCATCTGATATCCGCAAGTTTTCAGTGAAGCCAGATAGTTGATCTTTTCCATAATTTTTCTACAGAATTGCCGTCTCATCAGAGACGGTCCTTCGAGTATATCTGTACAGGTAGAATTGTAACTCCTGGTGAGGTGTTTTTTAAACAGTAGTTTGGCTGAGGTGCAAATCCGATGCATCTACATTTATCATTCTCAATTGTAAGAGAGAAAATAGAGTATTTATTTTGTGCAAGTAGATTTTTTGAATATTTGAAAATGTTTTATTGTACTTGGTTAAGGGTTTAAATGGTTAGAGAATTCTTAGAAATTTCTTTTTCAATGTAACTAAGTCCTTAGTTACATTGAAAAAGATACCGTAAAAATCCATTTTTCCAAATATGGACTTATCGTACGTAATTTTCCAAAGATATTGTAATTCTGTTATTTGCAAAAATAATCATCCTTACTAAACATTTGTATACAAAAAAAAGAACAGAAATGGGGTAATAATCCCAAACAAGGTAGCATTTCATAGTCTAAAAAATAAATGCTATCATAATTTAGATCTTGGGTGGTCTGGATTTTCGTGCTTATAGCTTTCAATATTTTGTTTTACATTCTTTACTTTCAGTGTAGTGCATGCATTACACTGTACAGATTTATTTGCGTCATTACTTTTAAAATTTAAAGAACGTTATTTTTATATACTTTATTTAGAAAATTAGTTTTATTATTTATTTGCTTTACAGCTTTACCTCAAAAGGTTTTTTAAAGGTAATCATAGTTTAAAGCAATCTTGTTTCTCATGCTGTATCATTACTACTTGATGTTCAATAAGATTATAAAAAAAAAATTATAAATAGAGGTTCATTGAGATTTTTAATATTCTCACAGCTACATAAAAAAGTAGATAAAATTATAATGTTTGATAATAGTATTGTAGCTATAATATGTTGACATCAGTAGCAGTGACAAAGATGAAAATAGTGGAGCCTGGATTAAGGCTCCACTTACAGAGCCAAAAAAAGGCTGTGTTTGTAAATTGTTTTTTCGTATAGTACTGGCAGATAGTTTGTAAATAATTCTTTAATATCAGTACATCTATTCTTAATAAAGATAAATATTATTATAGTAGTATATATAGTTTTAAGTTTTACTTATTTATTACTTAAGCATTTTTATCACTATTTTGGTCTATTTTTGTATTACCAAGCTTTTCAGATCATTGTAATTTTGACTGGTAACCAGAACCTGCTGTAATTTAAGGTTGTTATGTGGTGTATTCATTAAAAGTATTTTGATTTCTTGAAGTGTTCCAGTAAAATTTTCATTATGTGTGAATTTATGTTTTATTTGAATGCGGGCGCTTGATACTAGTGAATGTAAAAAAATGTATGGCTAGTTTTAAATTTATAATTTTTAATTTAGTTTTATTGAAAAAAATAAGTAAATATACATAATGTATTTATGTTTGTCTAAATGTTATCCTTGATGTATTTTTCATAAAAGAATTCATATGATAGCATCGTTGAATTAATGTGTAATTTTATCTTTTTATAATTTCAGTTGGTATATTTAAGGTCTATAAAGGTGCTAATTTTATTTGTGTAACATTTCTTTTTAGAAAAATAATGCTGATAAATATCGTGAAAAGAATATTATGAAACTGCTTACTAGTATGTATATATTCACTTACAAATGCAAGTCAGCTTATAAAGGAATTTTTTATTGATGCCATTTGCAGGACAGTAAGAGGGAGAATTGTTCCCTTTTTAAGTTAAAGTGGCATCTTCGCACTTGGTTCCATTTTTTAATAAACTCCACGTAAAGATTTTTGTGTGGTTCAAGTAACTTATTTGTATATCTACAGTCGCAGCAGCAAAGTAGCGAGCATTCCAGTCTCTGGTTTAGTCTGTATTTTTTCCCCTTAGGTATACACTAATACAGATGATTTTTATTATTATTATTATACAGTTTTTAAAGAATCTAGAAAAAATCTAAATGAATTTCATGTTTGCTGATTATTATTTTATTTTAATTTACCCTAAAAATATTTTATAATATTATTATTATTTTTTTTTTTTTTTATTATTAAATTTACTCTAAAAATCTTTATGAACATGTGAGAATAGGTTTCAAATGGGGAATGAAAGATTAACAAATAGACAGCAAACACATTTTGTTTTATAAAATTGAAAAAATTTAAATAAATAAATTGATTTTAATTTTCAGTACGCCTGTTAGAATCCATAGGATAATTATTTTTTTAAATATTTTATTATGACAGGCAAGCAGAAAATTAAAATAAATTTAATTATTTAAATTTTAAAAATAAAATAATTAGCAAACGTGGAAATTATTGCTATATAAATACTGAATAATAATAAAAAATCGTCTGTGTTATTGTGTATGTAAGAAAAAAATTAAAAAAAAGACAGGGAGACTTGAATCTGAGACCTCTTGGATGTGAGACTGGAACTCTTGCCTGCTTGGTTATTGCTGCTGCTGTGACATAGGTATACAAATAAGCTGCTTGAACTATTCGAAAATCTTTAAATGGAGTGTACTCAGAAGCGGGGCCAAAGTGGAAGCTTACCAGTTTGAAGCTACATTTTGCAGTTGTAAGAGGATGATCCCCTTTCTCTGCAAAAGAGCATCAATAAACTGTTGTAAATAAACTGCCGCCTGTATTGTAAATAATTAATGTTTTGTGTGATACGCTGACTCGCTTTAGAGCTTTATTTACATAGCCATCTTTAAGAAGAGAGTATAATTAGTAAAAGAGGAAGATAGTTGCTTAGTTTCCTGTTT
The DNA here is from genome assembly GCF_047948215.1 of Lycorma delicatula. Taxonomy (NCBI): domain Eukaryota; kingdom Metazoa; phylum Arthropoda; class Insecta; order Hemiptera; family Fulgoridae; genus Lycorma; species Lycorma delicatula. The sequence goes on from NC_134462.1 coordinate 107,260,640, forward strand.
TTACATTCTGAAAACATTTAAGAGCTTTTTGTATAAAGATTTCTTCTGAATTCATTGTAATGGGTTTTTTTTATTGAGATCCATTCATTACATGGCTAGATACGCTCCTTGGTTTAAAACATTGGAATGGAGTAATATAATTTTATGTAAAAGGTATTTGTATATGTATTAGGAGTTTGACTTTATCTTGGCTCCAGATTTAGCAATTTTTTTTATAACCATGCAACAGGAAATACAAGAATTACCTACCGGCTTACAAGAATAGGCTGCTTAACCTATAGAAAACCACTGGAGAGAAAGATTAACAACGGATAAGAAAAAAGGATTGGAGTGTGAGAAAAGGATGATTTTAGACACAGATATCAGGAAGGGCAAAGTAAGACAAGCCACCATTATAGAAGTGCTTCAAATTTTTTTTGAGGACTTGTTCAGTAGATTAGATGATTTCTGGTACCAGACTAGAATGTGAAAAGTGTTACACATTGTCACTCTTGCTTAAATCTACTGTTGAAAAATTGTGTTGCAACTAGTTTTTTTTTTTTTTTTTTTTTAATATTATTAGTTAACAAAAATCGTGATACAAGAACAGACAATAACAATCATTTCACTTCATTAGTCACTATTTTTTTAAATTTCAAAAATTTAGTGAATTGTAAAAGCTTTATGATGGAGATCTAGTGATGTGTATGGGATGGAATGGTTTTTTTATATCTGATTTTCAATTTTGTTGATAAAATAATCAGTGTTTTCCAGATATACAGAACTTCTATTAAAAACTTTCTTGCTCATAAATTCGTAGTTATTTTTTTTAATTTACTTCAAATTAAAACTCTGTTACTAACTGATTAATTAAAAAAGTCAGGTGAATTTGAACTGTTAATTAGTAATTTTACTATGAAAAAATCTATATCTAGATTTAAGCCTGTTATGCTATATATCATTTTATTAAGAAACACATTTAAATGCAAAAAAACTGAATTCTCAGCCTTTTTTTTTAAATATAAAGTGTACTTATTTGGATTTCATTCATGTAGACATCTAGATTACTTGGACCGATTCAGCAATGGGATTTTTATTATATATAAATATATATTTTTATAAAACTTATGAGTACCATTTCTTTGTATTTCTGGTGAAATTGTTTATTTTCAGATCGGTTCAGTATTATGAAATGGACACAGTAAAAATGAATTCACTTTGCTGACTTTCTCTTTCAATTCAGAATATCTAGATTTTTCATTTTTAAGATTATACATTATAATCTAATCATTGGTTAAACGGTATAATGTGTTAATTTTACAAAGAGAACTTCCACTAGTATTGGTCTGTGTTTTATACAAGCATAAGTTTTTATAGCCTCTGAAGCATATTGTACTCAACCTAAACTCATTAAAAGAAATTTAAATAGTGGCTTTATTGTTGGCCTGTTTTCTTCAAATTTATCATATTGTGAATACAGTATGCTGCCGGATATTTCAGATTACCTGTATGATTTTCATTCATCCAGATCATATCCGTTCCCATCTGTAGTCTAGATAAATGAAATATTTCGCTTTTATATTTATAAAAAAAACACAATTTATTTGTTTGAATAGATTATTGATTATCACCTAAGTTTTTTAATGTAAATAATGGACTGCAGTTGTTGACGCTGTACATACTGTACCTAATTCCTCCCTTACAAGGATAGTTTACACTGACCGCCTACCTTTATACATTGTCTGGGGGGGGGGGGGGAGTTTATTGATGCCAGTTTACAGAATAATAGAAGAGGGAGTCCCTCCTTCAAATCCAAAATTACAGCTTTCAACTTGCCCCAATTTCAATTTTTAAACTTCATCATGTATGTTTTTTTTTGTACACTAATGCAGATTTTATTTTATTATATATTTATAAGAATTTAGAAAAACCTAAATGAATTTCATGTTTACTGATTATTATTTTATTTTATCTAACAATTAATTAACCTAAAAATCGTTATATCCAATAGAGGGTCTCATGGTTGGTTAATAAAGGATTAAGATGTAAAGAACAAACGGATTATGTTTTATCAATTTTATAAAACTTGAAAAATGTAAATAAATTTATTTTAATTTTCAGACTGCCTGTTGCAATCTGTAGGATAATTGTTAAAATGAAACATAAATATCTCTGGTATGTAAACAGTCAGGCTAAAAATTAAACTTATTTATTTCAATTTTGTCAAGTCTTGTATTACAAAATTTGTTATATTTAAATAAATAATAATCAAACATTAAATTTGTATAGTTTTTTTTCTAGATAATATTAAATATTATCGTAAATACTATATAATAAAAAATTAGATGCAGAGAATTGATTCCTACACCTCTCAACTTTTGCTAGTCTGTTGCTACTGCTGTGACTGTAGGTATACAAATAAACTACTTAAACTGATGAGAAATCTTTAAAAAGATTTCTGTACTCAGAAATAGGGCCAAGTAGGAAACTACCACCTTAGATTTTACTCCCTTCCTTGCACCCTTAAAAGATAATTAAAGAACATTGTATGTTAGACATATTAGACAAAATGGAAATAAAAAACTTTTTATATAAATAACAAACTGTGTTCACTGTTGTTAGTCGTTAACTAATGACAAATTTATTTATGTATTTTTTTTCATTACTGATGAAATAATCTTAGAAACAACCAAACATTTTTTGAGGTAAAGGTAAAAATTTTAACATATGTTAAGTACTTTGTAACTATGGATATGTTTTGCCAAAAGTTATGGCAGATTGTATATACCATCATAAAAACCATATTTGTAAATGACTCCAGTTTAAACATTTACATAAATAAAATGTAAAACAGATGATGCATTAATTTAGGTTTCTTTTTTATTCTATTTCATTAGCCGAATTAACAGACATTTCATTTTTTTTTTATCTGAAAAATAAAGAATTAAAAATCTTTAGATAAAATTTTTGTTTGTGTAAATTCGAATATAAATAAAATTAACATTTTTTCCAAAGGAATTTGTAACAAAATCACAGAATTAGGATGCACAGTCACGATACTTCACATGTTCAGTTAATAAACTAGGAAAGAGATAAAATCAATAAAGTGTAAGATGGTGAGTATCCGATAAATTGGAAGAACTCCATGATGCTTCTATTATTATTATTAAAACAGGCACATTAATTACTGTTCACATAATAAAAGGATCATCTTGGAAATTAAAAAATTTATAAAAGGTAATTGGTAGGATGTGATCATTAGAAAAATTGATCATTGCCTCATTTCCCATCCATTCATGTTTGCATGAATTAATGTGGATTCATTTAAGTATATTCTGGTTATCATTGTTACTTGTTCTTTGTAGACATTTTTTTTTAATTTATTACCATTTTTCTTTTTTTTACAAATTATGAAAAAAAGGTATGTATATATGTTTGTGTGTTTTTTATATATATAACATTTTGTATTTATCTAAGATAGGTATGTTTGATAATTTTCTTTCCATAAAAAGAAAGATTTTAATTTTTCTCCCACTGAAGATGGTAGTCAACTTTTCTACTCTTCCCATTACATCAAAATGAACAACATTAGGTGTTGTAAGAGTAGATTTATTTAAATTGCAGTAAGGGATATAGTTAAACCCTAACTATTATAAACAGTAAATGATTGATATAATTAAAGTTTAATAAAATACAGATAAATACTGTTTAAATTATCTAGAAGGGTTAAATATTTTGAAAGATATTTTTTAATTGAGGTTGTTTACAATTATTTTTTTAATATTTTCTGATCCCTTACGATCGTTAGCTACAAAAGTAAATATTAAAAAGCACGGCTGCCAAAAAATTTTTTGTTGAAAATAGCCTATAATTTATTTAAATACACACATAATATATATATAAATATATATATCCTATGACACCCCCAGTAACATAAGAACTCCAACATGGGGTCATACATGTAAATCGGTTCAGTTGTTGGGCTGGTACAGTGAAACAACCACACACCTATGTACACCCTAAATACATTATACTTAATTTTGAGCAAAAAATAATATTTCAATAGAACTATACAACTTGCTTTAAATGAGATTTTTATTTGTAAAAACATAATGAAAACATGAACTTCTACTTTTATTAAAGAATAAATTTCAGTGCGAGAATGTGTGTAGATGCTACTAGATGGTAAGTGAAACGGTTTAGTTTATTTGAAAATAAGTAAATTGGAGAGATTGGAAAGGATGACCAGTCTTATTTAATTGAAAAATTCTGGTTGAGTTCTTGCTGCACTGTTTAAACATTATTATCTTTAGTGGTTATTGTGAAAACAACAAATGTCTTTCTAGTAATAGATGTAGCTTTTTAAACAGTACATTCGTAAGTTTTGCAGCATTAAATAAGATTCATTTCTGAGTATATCAGTTAATTTTTGTTCTGGTTTGTTCTATCATGATTTTATATTTTACTAGCAAATACCCTGTTTGAATTTTGAAAATCAGAAGATTGGTTGCAAAGATATAACAGCATCTCTGAATAACCATGATCTGTAAGATCAAGAGTGTATCTGATGCATGTAAAAGTTAGCCTTCATCCTACTAACAGATATCCCATTTGAATTTTGAAAACCAGATGATTGTTTGCAGAGATATTAGAGCATCTATTGCACTTACCAAAACAGCACTCCAGGGGCACTCAGTTTGTTAGCAGTTGTTGGTGATAATTAGTTTAGCCTCGCACAAGGTGCTTGTATCACCTCGCCACTAGCCTTACATGCTGTCCCTATTTTTATTAAACAGTCATTTTTTAAATTTATTTGATATAATTTTATGTTATGTAAAATAGATTTAATTCTGTTGTAATTGTAATATTATTCATTTGATTGATTTGAATCATTCACTTCAAACCCAGCTCACACAATAATGGAGACTCGCAGTTCATTAAAGTTTGTGCTTCAACTGGCAAATCTCCATTACTATATATGAGGTCTGTTCAAGAAATATTTAGACTATGTAAATTGCTCGGGTCCAGTTGGTTCCAGTCAAATCCACTTGGCGTCGCCATGTTCGTACAGATCAGCTGATTACAATGCAGTTTTTTGATTGAAAATATCATTATTGCTTGATATGCTCAAGATGGCTTATGGCGACGTTGCTATAAAGCATGCAACATGTTTTAAGTGGCATGGACGTTTTAAATATGGTCGTCAGTCGATTGAAGACGATGAGCATCCTGGACATCCTTCCACATCAACTGACGACTCACACATAGACAAAGTCAACATCTTGGTTCGGGCAAGTCGATGTCTGACCATCAGAGAGCTTGCTGAAGAGTGTGGGGTATCAGTTGGATCATCTTACGAGATTTTGATAGAAAAATTGAAGATGCACCTAGTTGCTGTGAAATTTGTTCCACGCCTGATGACAGACAACCAAAAAGCCCATCGCGTCCAGGCTTGTCAAGAATTGCTTGAATGTTAAGAAGAAGATGAAACGTTCTTGTCAAGGGTCATAACAGGTGATGAATCTTGGGTGATCGAAAGAAAGGTTCAATTGTCTCAGTGGGTGGGTGAAACATCTACCAGACCAAAAAAAAGTTCACCAACTTCATTCCAATGTGAAGGTGATGTTGACAGTTTTTTTTGATGCTATGGGAGTAGTCACCACAAGTACCTTCCCCAAGGCTCCACAGTGAACCAGACTTACTACACTGAAGTTCTCAAACATCTGCGGGATGCTATCCAGCGGAAAAGACCAGAAATGGTCTTTTCAGAAACTGGTTTCTGAAAAAAAACCAGAAACTGGTTTTTTCATCACAACAACGCTCCAACCCATTCAGCCCTCAGAACTTGTGAGTTTTTGGTCAAACACTATTCTCCCCCACCCACCCTACTCACCTGACCTCACTCCTTGTGACTTCTTGTTCCCCAAACTCAAAAGACCTTTGAAAGGAAGAAGAATTGAGATGATTCCCAAGATTGAGACAAATGCGAAGAAGGAACTGAATGAAGAACATCACAAAAGAAGCATTCCAGGAATGTTTCCAAAAGTGGAAACACCGTTGGGTTAAGTGTGTGTGTCGGGGAGGAGAGTATTTTGAAGGGGACCCTGACAAATAACTTCTAAATAAAGTAGATTTTGTATTATGACATTAGTCTACGTATTTTTTGAACAGACCTCGTATATAGGTCATAGGCTCTAAATATATATAGCCTATGATACTCCTGATAATATAAGGATGCCAACACACGGTCATATTTCTAAATTGGTTCAGCCATTAAGCTGCTATGATGGAATAAACATTTATACAAACATACACCCTAAGTACATTACTCTCCTTTTTGGAGTCGTTTTACAGTCGTGTTAAAGTACATCTTGTCAAATAAAACACAAATCACTATTAAAAACAGAAAGAAAAGATGCCCACAATTAATTTTTTTTTTAGATTGCTATTAAATTGAAAAAGTTTGCTTTTTTAGTTTCTTATTGTTCTGCTTTCAAAACACAACAATGGCTTGTCAGATTTTTTGAAAGAATATTTTTGTACATAAGTTCTATATCTATTTTGCTCATAATGAAATCTGGGACATAAAAAACTGCAGTCAGTTATGCTTTATAATGACCAATGAAGGCAGCTGAAGTCCCTGATACTTTTGATAAATAGCAAAAAAAAACATTATGAAAGGTGTTAAATATATGTGAGATTAAACCAAATCCTTATAGGATTAAAATATAACAGGGTATAGCTCAGTGGTAGAGCATTTGACTGCAGGATTAAAATATATACTTCTGGATAGTCAAAAAATCAGAATAGGAGTTAATAAAAAATTTGATCTCCTCCTCCTGTTGGATCAAATTGGATAATTTATTTACCTTCACAAATTATTACTTCAAATATACCCCAGGGTTTTTAAATATTAATAACTTAACTATATATGTTGATTAAAAAAAATTTGGGTTCAATATAACCATCCCCTTCAGATGACATTAAGTTTATAAATTAGGCTGCATTAAAAGTACAGTTGAGAAATATCTAATTCTTTGTGAAAAATGTTTGATCCCTTTCAACCATCTTAATCGAATGACATTTTTATCATCAACAAAATTACACTATATTTAGAAAGTAAATTTTGCCGACAAAAAGTCATTTGGTCAAGGCAGTTGTCATAACATTTTTAATATCAGCCACAGTTTAAAAAACAGATAAGTTATCAGAACCAAAACAATTTTCTAAATAAGAAGAGATAAAAAAGGCATGAATAATATTGAATATCCCTCGACAATTAGCTTAAAACTTTTGAGTTTTAAATAATTTAATAAGCACTTCTTACTAAAGCTCAGTTTTGTTTGACGATTATCCAAAAATTAAAATGGGGGAACTAACTCTCCCTGTTTTTTAATTTATCTAAAATTTAACTCTCATCAATTCCTCCCATATCTAGAAATTTTTCAAAGAATTTATGTTGTCAGTCTGGAGGTATTAATCAACATACAGGATCACGTACATCAAAAGGAAATTTCTATCTCATTTTTTTATTTATTATTACAAAATCTTAAAACATCGATATTGCAAAAATCTTGATAACCACAATTTTGGGCGATCACACTATACTTTACCTTTATAGCTGTGCTGGTGCAGTAAAAATAGAGCTATAGCCATGAAAGTAAAATTATACTGAATAGAAACACAAATGAAATTACATTTGTTCAGTCAGTTACATTTTTCTATACATTTGATTTAATTTTTGTCATCTTAATATTTTAAGTGAAACTTTTAATTTATTTTGGGTCATTGATTATTTGTATAATTTATTAAAATTGAAAAGGTTTTATTACTTATTATGTATTGATATTAATGGTACTCTAAAAGTATTTCTTAAAATTATATAATCGCTTTGGAAAACACTGATTCTTATTTTATAACTGCAGTTATTGCAATAATCGGAGGAAACTAAGCCGCTATTTTATTATATCCATTATTGCTGTTTGTACAAATAGGACAGTGATGAAGAAGGTGGAGGCCAAGCAGAGGCCGTCACATCTCAGCCGACATCTGAAAATAAGACCGTATTCGCAATGCCACCACCATTGGCAGCACCTACTGAGGTATCATCTTTAAATACTGGCGATAAGACTACGTACACTCCAGGTAGTGCGTGTTCATCCCTTCCTAACTTCAAATACTAACCGAGTAGTTTAGTTATTGTAATTTACTAATACTAGTTACAAAGAACAGCTATCTTTTTATGTGCCGTTTACTTTTCCCTTAATGCTATTTGTTTACTTTGGTTAATGGTCGCTTTTCTCAATTATTTAAAATAATAATATTTCCTTTCAGTGTGATAATCATTATGCCAAGGATTTTTTAAAGTTAGTACAATACATCTTTGTTTTCATTTGTTTTGTATTCATTATTGCTGGAATTTGAAAGATTGTGGCCGTATGAAAATATTATATCCTTAATCATTTTCTTTTTTAAGTAATAATCAGTTCAGCCTTCATAAAAACTATTGAACATACAGATGTTTGGTAACCTTCTAAAATGGGATAGATTCACTCATCAATAATATAATAGTGTTACAATACAATATAATACGATTATGGAATACATGGTTTATAATTTACAGCAATTAATTAAAATACTGTGATCATTAAGATGAAAGAAAATAATTTATACTCAAAAGGTAGGAAAAATAAATGATGAATTGAGAGTTATACTATTGTGAACAACTCTGAAGTATATATTGTCTAACCCGTTTTAGGTATTTTTATATTACTTAAAAATTTTTTACTTATAATTAATAATGAAAGAAATAACGTACTTACAAATTATTTCAGACTAATTAGAAAAATATTTAAATTATATTTATTAAGATGGTGTATTTATCATGGAGCTTTTGTATCTTGATCACAAAGAACCAAGGTCAAAATATGGTATTCCACAAGTAATATGCAGGAAAAGATGCAATGAAAAGTATGGGGAAAAACGAACACTATCATGACCGTGTAATCCAAGAAATAGTTTGGATATTCAGTGAATAATGTGTTTCTCTGAGGATGGATTGGTTTCATTTTAAGGGTTTGTTGTGTGTAAAGAAAATCTGAACCGTGTTTAAAATCTACTATATAATCATTACCATCCACTTTTATGAAATATTTTCTTCTTGAAATGCTCATTCAACTAGGAAAGGTTTCAGTAGCCCACAAAGTGGACATTTTGAAAATATTGAAATAGAAGTAGTGGAATTTATGCTTGAGAAATGTAAAGAAGGACAGGCAGTTTCCTGCAATGTCATTTGAATTAAAGCAAGTGAATCAGCACAGGAACACATTATCCACTTTAAAGCCAGCCAGATTTAGCTGGTTTAAGAAGATGATATGATGCAATATGAAACATCTCTGGCTTAGCGTCTTCCAGTATTGTATAAGGAAAAGTTGGTCAAGTATCAGCGACACGTTATATAAGACCGAGAAAGGAACATGATTCTGAAATCGGAATTGCTGACAAGACTCCTGTTTATTTTGACATGCCATCAAGTACAATAATTGAAGAGAAAGGCCCTAAAAATGTATTGGTTTCAGCAATGAGAAATTGTGGATCACTCTGATGTGTGCGCTTGGACAATGAAACAGAGACGTGATTCTGTGTCATCCTCAATTGTAAAAATATCCTATGTGCCACTTAGTATCATATTTCATTACAATATAAACGGGTGGATGACCAATGCGCTGGTTACAGATTGGCTCTTCAGCGTCTGGAACAGGAGGCCAGGTATTCTTGTAAAGAAATGTACGATGTTGATCCTTGATGCTTTCAAGGGGCATCTGACACCAATAGTGAAAGAAGAAATCCTGAAATTAAACATAGACTGTCGTCATTCCAGGAGGCATGATTTTGATTACTGTAAGTGTTCGATGTGGTAACCCTACTGGGAAGTTGAAGCCTTCATTATCTCTTAATTGTGGATTGGATCCAGACTGCTTGAACAAGCATATTTAGAGCTTCAATTTTAAATGGATTTAAGAAGTGCTGTGTAATAAATGCATTAAATGGGAGTGAATTCAATCTGCTGTGGGAAGAAAAGAAAGTTCACAATAAATGGTAGTATCACTGCAGATTCTGTGAACCATTCCAGTGAACAGGACTAAATGAGATCTGTACCTGACTTAAGGGAGGTCTGTATCTGATTTTATTTTTTGTGCACCGGTACTTTTCTCCTTCAGTTATCTGTAATAAGGTCACCATTTGTAAATTTTGAAAATATATATAGTTGTGCTATAAGGCCCAATGACATAATCAATGCATTGTTGTAGATAGTAATCGCTGCAGTAAACATGTCTAGAAAGAGAAAACTATCAATTGAGATTGAGAAGAAAAAATGTTTTATAATCAAAAAAAGTTGAATTCTTAACACATGAAGGTCTACCAACGTATTTCATCATTAGCAGTTAAATGATTTCTTATCATAGTGAAATTTCAGAATCTATTTTCAATATATTGGGAAGATTTGTTTTCAGTGTATTAAGAATTTTTTATGCATCACCAAACATACCTACCTTCCTTTTAGGGATTGTTTTGTCTATTTAATATGTTATTTTAGTTGTAAGAATATATATATATAATTATAGATTAATTCTATTTAGTATCACAGCTGACAGTAGGTCTGTCATGTATAAACCAGACTTTTGTTTTTATATTTATTAATACAGAATAAAAGTACAAAAACAAAGTTTCCCTGAAGTTCCCCACATTTTCCTAACATGGGGAATGGGGAACTTGTAAATCACTTCTTCATAAATGGTTTGAGGTTGTGTCATAAACCAATTGTGCATGAAATCCTCTATTTCATTGTCTTTCTGAAATCACCATCCTCCCAGTGCCTTCTTCAGTGGTCCAAACTAAACGAAATTGCAGAGGAATAAATTTATAAACTGTTTAAGGATGTTTTAAGATTTCCCAATAAATTTCATCTAGTTCCCAAGCGCTAAGGGCTAGCATTGTCATGAAGTAGAATCACATCTTCAATAAGCTGACAGTACCATTTGTTCCTGTAGGCAGCTTTCACTTTATTTAAGAGCAGGCAGTAGAGCAGGTCATTCACAGAACAATGTTCATGAGAAAAATGATGAAAAATTCACCTTCCCTGTCTCAAAAGAGAGTTGCAAGGACTTTTCCAGCTGTTGGATGTGTTTTTGGTTTTACTTGGCAAAGCTCTCCACTTTTACGCCATTCATTGCTTATTGATTTTGACTTGGGAATGTAGCAATGTACCTGTGTCTGTGTGACTATTCAATTCAAAAATTATTTCCTTCTCATCGTAATTGATTCTGGAGCCTTTTCCTGTTGATCTAGTTTTTTATTTTGGGTCAGAAATCTTGGAATCATCTCTTAAAGTTTATAGAATCCAAGTTGTTTTGTGATAATGGAACGGGCACTTCCACTACTGATATCCATTTCCAAAGCAGTTATATCAACTAAAATGCTAGTTGTCTTTAACAAGGTCACAGATCGATTAATTTTTTTCATCTGTTGACCTTGCAATGACTATTACAACTCATTTTCTAGTTTCTGACGCTTTAAATTCGCTGACCCGATTGTAGATTTGGGTACATAACAGGCATATCTCTAAACTGCATACAGTGTAGTCAGACCTTCAGAGAGTTTGACACTTATTTATGAGAAATATAATAATGTGTTACGTTACAGACAATGAAACCTCTGCCCCACTGACCAGAAAGTCATGAATTCCAAGGTGGCTGAAGCATCCATTCCTTCCCCACACTTCCACTGTACCTTAGACTTCAAAATTTTTACACTCTAAAGAGAATTGTGATCAATTTACCTATAGGTATAGAAGTATTAAGATTTCATTGATAAGAGGAAAATGAATGACAGTCGCAGTTATTAAAAGACATTTTATTTCACAAAGTGTGAATTGGCAGATGCCTTTAACGGCAAAATAGGATTAAAAAAAACTCTAAATTTGTTAATTTAAAAATAATATCAGTAGAAAATGTGTTATAAGATAAACTAATTCTTTGTTAAAATATTAAGTTGTTTAATAATGTAATTATTTTTAAAGGTTGTATGTAAATTTTCTTTTTAGGTGGCTGCTGCTGCTTTGCTTTTTTAATTTCTCTCTTTAAGCTTGTCCTTCTTTTCTAACCTTTTCTTCCTTCTCTTTATCATAAATTTTCTTCTTTATTAATTTTATTTACCACCATTTATATAATTGCTTTTCAGCTTCTGTATATTATCTTAGTTATATTTTAATATTTTATCTATAACTTTTCAAATTATTCCATTATCCTTTTTAATTTCTAAGTACAAAATAATTTTATTTCAGTTATTCATATATATTCCATTCCATCTAAATAATAATAAAACAGAACTTACTCTTCCATATTATTAAGAAACTAATATTTTCTTAAATTATTCACTATTTTTTTGAAAATTCAGATTGCTTTTATTTTAATTTAAGTAGCATAAATGTTTTACTTTGTTTTTTAATTTTTAGATAACTAGTTTCCAGGTAAGTAACTTTTAAATTAACAAAATTAAATTGTTACATCTAATTTATGATTGGTTTAATTCATTTTTTTTTTCATTAATGTAAAAAATAAATAATAATCAATCACAGCTGTTGGATAACTTAACGTTATCATTATATGATTTATCTTACGCTTGGCTGTAAAATTTGCTTATGAAAACAGTTCATTTAAATATTAGATGAAAGAAAAAAAAGAAAGTTAGTTAAGTTTCCTGTTAATGGAAAAAAATTTAAAAAATCAATATGATGAGCCGTGGAAACCATGTGTTTCATAATTTTACGAGGTTTCCTAATTTGTAAAGTTTTTTCAATGCTGATAGTTAAAATAGTCTACGTACGGATATCTCACCCCAACAATTTTTAACATCTTTTTTCAGAATGCTCATTTCTTCCTTGCAGTTACCATATATCTTATGATTATTTAAAGTTTACTTTTATTTTTTTATATAAAAAATATTAAGTAATTAATACGTAAATTTTATTTTGACGGTGCCGATCAGATGATGGTCAAAAAATTAATTACTGAACGGAAAGTGATCACCTACTTGGTATAGTCAGAAGACTACTCTAGTATTTTTTTTTTTCATTTTGCCAAATTTATTATTTTCTTAAAAAATAAATGTAAAAATAGATCTATAAAAATTTTGCTTCAAAAAAATATAAAATAAACTACTACGTAAGTAACAATATGTTATGGAGGTAAACTGTGAGAAAAGTTAGTTCACTATGACATGTGAAGTATTAATGAATTATGCAATTTTTTTTATGGATGCACTGCTCAGGTTTAGTAATTACACTTGTTTTCCCAAGGCCATGCAGAAAATTTTAATGTTAATAACTTATAATGTACCCCTTGTTTTTCTAAAGCATTATTAGTAGTAACATTTTTTATGATTTTACATAATCAAAACCTTAATTTTTAGTATCTTATTTATCATCCAGTAAAAAGTATAAAAACATCTTGATACAAGGAAATGTAAAATTTTGTTACATTATAATACAAATGTGAATTTTACTTGTGAAGAATGATAGATTGAAAATATTTACCTCAGACTTTATATAGCCCTTATTATAAAATACAAAAGGTTTTTGGTAAATTTTTATTTTAGTACTGTTATATATATTTAAATTATCTGTTAGAAATAATTCAGAATGTTATGGAATTTTTGTTTTTGTTCTAGGAATGACGCAGGGCGGCTCTCCCATTCATAATTGAAAAATGAATTACTAATGACATTTATTATTATTGAATATCTACATATATATTCGAAAAATTCACATTTTCATATATATGTATATGTATAAAACGGTTGACATAATGAACAGAGTATAATGACATACAGACTAATTACAATGTCTGCTACAGCAGTTAATTATGTTGTTATTATTTAATATATAAAAATAATTTAAAAACAAAAACCACTAATGCTAATATTATTTTAATAATAATAATTATTATTGTTATAATATTAAAGAATACCGTTTTAATATTAATCATACGCTGAAAAAAATAATAAAAACCATATAAAAATATTTTAAATACAACTAATGTAATTATTATGGAATACAAGATAAATATGTTTTTGTTTGGCAATTAATATTGGGAGAAAAACTGAAAAGAAATTGGCTTTTAATTATTACTCTTCTTATTATTGTAATTATAATTAAGTCATGATAAAGTTAATAAAGTTAATAATTAGCTATATTCCATTTTATTTATTATTTTTTTTTTTATCATATACATCACATTCATGCACATAAGTTTTATATATATATTAAGATATTGAGATGGTTCAAAATATTTTTTGTTGTTGGCAAAAGAAAGTTGTAAAATTGAGTAATATATTAATTAATATTATGTACTTTATTTAGTTACAGTGAAGTCAGAAATAATATAGGTGAAAGGTAAAGAAATACACTGTGTGTTATATATATATATATATATATATATATATATATATATATATATATATATATATATGAGTTGTATAGCCAATTGCAAATGTAAAAATGGAACTTTTTACTTACAGTATTTTTTATGGAAGATCCTATTAACGTTTATTTTTTGTTCATGTACTGTAGTAGAATTGCCGATTTGTTTTTGTTGAATCTAGTACTGTAACTTTTTTCATTGCAGTCAAAGAAAATTTTGTTGTACAGCGTTGTAAAATATATGTAATTTACTTATTTATTGTTCTGTTTTTGGGAGTTTCCTTTTGAGATACAGTACTATAAAAAACAGCAGCAAATTGGAAGTTAAATAGTAAAAAAAAAAATATTTACATACATTCGCTTTTCTTGAGAAATTAATATTAATTCTAATTAAAGTTGTTTGTATATGTGTATAACATTTTTCCTTTAATTTATAATAAATGTTTGTATTAAAAAAAAATTAAAACGTACACAAAGATCAGTTTAGCCATTGATGGGTGATTAGTTTAGTTTATATTATCACCTTTATGACACTAACTTGTGATATAAAAAAAAACAAGAATTAAAATCCTGTTAAAAGGTATAATTACGAATATCTGGGTTGAAATATAAATGCAGCAGGAATACTTAAACTGTAGGTTTTAGTTAATACTGTTTTTAGAAATGATGAATCAGACTGGAAAATATCTGTTGCAGTATATTTCAAAACAAAATAAAATGTTAAGCATTAATGAGATAAATAACAAAAATATTACATTCTTGTATTATGTATTTGATTTTTAACCGAAAATGGTTATGAATTTAATTTTGTTTTTTTATTGTAAAAAAGTAGTCATTATTGACAGTTGATGGTATAAATAATTTAAAATCATTCGGTAAAAACTAATATGTGCTGTACGTATTTTAGGACTAATTTGAAAGATAAAAGATTAAGAGTTCTTTATTAGGAAGTGTGAATTAATAATACGTAAACATATTTGCCATTTTATCTTGTTAAAAATATATGTAATATGTTAATATTAACTCATTACTTTATTTTATATTCATTAAAATTATTTAATCCACCATCTCCAGTAATGTATATATTTAATCTAGGACTAATTTGAAAGATAAAAGATTAAGAGTTCTTTATTAGGAAGTGTGAATTAATAGTACATAAACATATTTGCCATTTTATCTTGTTAAAAATATATGTAATGTTAATATTAACTCATTACTTTATTTTATATTCATTAAAATTATTTAATCTACCATTTCCAGTAATGTATATATTTAATCTACCCAGACAGTAGAATGACACTAATAAATAGTGGTTTTATTACTAAAATCAGTCTAATTTTTAAAAATGATTGCATTAAAAAACTTTATTATCAAATAATTTTAACGTATATTTAAAAAATTTAAACATTTCATCATTATTTAACTGTCTTGATTGTTCATACAGGATAAAACATGATGCAGCATAAAAACATGATGTTTTTATAATAGAAAAAACCATTTAATTATTGATATTTTAAAATTAATTTTCCAACATTATATAGCATGTCATTTTTCACTTAAATAAAAGGTATGAAAAAAAATGAAGTTTAAGTTTTAAAAATAACATCATTCAAACGACATCCACTTCTCACCAGGTACTCTTCAAACCTTTCATGAAGCTGTCAAACACGCAACTAAATTGTCTTGCATTATGGCAGCAATTTCTTGTGACTTATGGCCTCCATAAGTTCATCCAGATTATTGGGTTTATTCATGTACATTATGGAGTTCAAAAAAAAACCACAAGAAAAATCACTTATGCTGAGGTCCTAAGAACGAACAGGCTGAGCGATGTTTCCTCAGTGAGAGACCAGGCGCCCAGGAAATCTCTATTTTAAGTAATTCATTGCATTGATAGCTGTGCAGGTAGTCACTCCATCTTGTTCACACCAATCTCGATTATGAGCAATGCATCTCCTTCAAAGTTAACAGTGCCCGTTCTCCTCAAAGAAATTTGGTGCAAGAGAGTATTCTTTAAGCCGAATTTATAGCTCTGAAGTTCTGTACCCTAACAGAATTGTGTTACGGGATGGAACCTGATCTTTCTGACCCGTGTTGGTGGAACTGGCACTAGGTAACAATCTAAGATTCACCTTTTCTAAGAATGACTATGATGAATGAATGTCTACATATCCATCGCTACTAAAATAACACCGAGCAGGCAGTCGGGCCTATTTCTCCACTCATCGCCTGCGCTATCAGCTGTACACTAAGAAAACCATCAGGTTTTTATGCTGCAATCCTGTGCAATTAATTTTTATTAATAAACAATATCTGTATATTATCTATAAAGCACTGTTATATTTGTGGTCAAAGAACTTTTATCGTATTTATTAATTACAACATTAAGTTATTGTTAATTAGTTATTAGATGAGTGCTTGATATACTTTCTCTATTAAGATTTGTATTTATTATCATTATTATAATTCGTTCTTTAATGTTTATATATAAATACTTTTGTGTGCTGCATTGTTTAATATATATATAATTATACCTTTAGTTTAAATTTTGTTATAACTAAAAATTTAGTGTTTACCAAATTAAGTTTTGAAAATAATAGTGTGTATTTTTTGTAAAAAAAAAAAAATTACAATAACTTTTTAGTATTGTAATGTACTAATTTAAAAAAAAATACTTTAGGTGTTGTGATTTATGTACTTGTTTATTAATAAAATATTGGTTTAATTTTTGTCGATTTTGCTTTACACAGTGGTGACAGTAAATCTTGCCAGTAGAAAGATGGATGTTCTTTTTTAGAGAATCAGATCTTTTTTTTTCTAAAATCACTTTCCTATAATGAAATTTTTTTGTTACAAAAAATAGTTATCCACTTTGATTGATCAGCTCCTCTTTCCCGTTGTCATAACTAATATTTTAATTTTTTCCTACTTCTGTTTCTTTCATGCTTATTCAAATATATTCTGTAGTAATTTATCGGCTGTTGTATGCAGATCTACTTTATATTTGGTAGCTTGAAAGGTGAGATACAGTCTATAGCATAAAGAAGATAACTTGCAAATTATGGAAAATTTTATACAATACATCAATTTTAAGTAGAATTAATTGTTTTATTAAATTTTGTGGTTCAAGATTGAATACAAGATACTAGTGATAATAGATAAGAACAATTCTGATAAGATGCGCTGTTGCTTTTAAGATGTATTTTAGAGTAATTAGCGACATTTCAAACTACGCTACGAATCAAAAGAGGATTCTCAAAAAATTTCCATTTAAAAAAACAAAATATTCTTGTAACATAAAAGATCTTTATATTTTATTCAAGACATTTTCAAAAATGTTCTAAGACTTGAAAGTAGCTTTTTTTTTTGCATAGATCATGTTTAATTTTAAGTTTGTTTTCTTTTAGAATTAATGTAATTGAAGATTGTTGCCTGTCAAAGTTTTAATTAGTTTTTAAGTGCATACCTTGCAAACACCACCTTGTCATTTTTAATTGCACACATAATATCCACTAGTTTGAAGTTACTGATAATTTGTTAAATAATCTTTAGAGAAAACAAATGTATATATAGTGTTTTTTCTTCTAAAAACAAACATTACTCCTTCCTTGTATGTTGTTGAATTAATATATTAAAACTAATTAATTGTTATACGTATAATTAATCGTGTTTTGTTTTAATTTTCAGTTGACCTTTTTGGCTTAAGTGCTTGTTTTTATATTATTGTATAAGTAGTTAGAAAAAAAAAGTTATATTTTTTCATTTGTTTATGTACAGAAGAAAAAGATAAATGCCTTGTAAATTATTGTTAGTGTAGTTTTTGCAGTGGAATGAAAGCATTATGTTTTGAAATAAAAATAGTCAACAATCTATAATTTTTGTTTTATTAACGTGTTATTTACTTACTTTTAAAGACTGCATTTATTATCATAAATTTATCTAATTTTTACAAATAAATTTATCTACATAAAATTCAGTATACTTATTATAGGTAACTTTATAAGGTTTTTTATGTTACTAAAGCAATTAATACTCATAGAGTTTTAATTTAATTATATTAATAAAACTGGCTTTTTATATCTCTTCAAAAATTAATAAAGGAATTTTGAAAAAAACAAATAGTTCATTAATCAAACACATGTCCAGATTAATTTGAAATTTACAGTAAGTGTATAAATTAATATTTATTATTTTATTGTTAATTATACTAATAATGTAATTATGCATGATTATCATAACATTGGTTTTATTGTTAGGGCAAATATATTTTTGCTTTCGCTGTTATTCATTTTTGACAGGCTTCTTGTGTTGCTGATGTATTCACTTCATTGTATTCAATAGTGATGTATGTTACTGATGATATCACATTTTTACCATCTATCAAGGCATAGAAAGATCAGTTATAGCTTGTTAGTACACTTCATTCAAGATTTTTCTCTCTTAAAATTGAAATTCAAACAAGCACCTCATATTACTGTAACAAACACATTTCCTGCGTTACATCTCTACCCCTAGGAAATAATAAATGTTCAATAATGTGTATAATATTACAATTAAATATGTAATAAAATTTATTAACCCTTTCTTAGGTTAAAGAATTATTGCGCTGTTTCTGATACCTCTGTTTCAGATTTTCAGTTTGATATTTTTTCAAGTAATGTTCATCTTCATGAAATTATAATCCTCCTCTTACAATTTTAGATTAAGGATCCAGTAAAAAGGCGTTGTGTCCTATTAGTAGAAAATTATTGCTCAGCAAAAAAGAATTAATTATTCTTTAATTCAGTTCAGCGTATAGAGCAAGATAGCAACTACATACTCTTGGTTTTTTCAAAACCTCATATAGAGCTATTATATAGTATTATTTTGATAAAAAAAAAAAATATTACAAATTAACACTAATAACATTCTCAACTAGAGAAATATGACTTAATTACAAATTTAATTTAGCAAATTCAGTTTTTTTTTTGTGAAAGTTAAAAAATAATTATTGCCAGTTCCAAGGTTGAATTAATTGAATCTGTTACATCTTTTCTGCAGAAAGTTATTTTTACAGACCTTGTATTATCTGCTACTCATTTTTAACATTGAATTTGTTTTTTATTGTTAAAAGTCAGTTTCTTTTTATATATTTTTAAAATGTTCATATTGTCTTTAATATGAGATATATTGTATAAAATAAAGTAATGCATTTGTAATTAAGCACCTAACAGTATATAGTAATCAATAACATTAATAATAAAATGAAAATACTCGCTAAAACATTTAAATATTAATGTTTAGTATTATAAAATAAAGTATATTAGTATAAATATCGAGGTAACATTTTAGTAAATATTCAAGATATAAGAAAAATCAAACATATATACTTTCAAAATAACTTGAATGTGTATAAAAATTTTGATCATTCATATTTTACAATACTTTATGTTTGGCCAGACACATTTAAAATGTTAACAAGGGAGTGTAACATGATGGGTTGTCAGTTATGTACTGTGTATGTGAGATGATCCACTGGAAAAATAAAAAATCAGAAATGCTGACATATTTGTTTCTGCATATTGATATTATGCTCCAGTCAGATTTTTGTCTTAAGTTAGGAAGTAAGTTAGGAAACATTTGAAAACATCAATCCGCTATTAAAAATAGTATGAGGTGTAAAATAATAATCGCTAAATAACAAAATTTGTCGTTATAAAAACTCTTTTAGTGTGAAATTTATATCTGTTAAAAGATTGACTTGTCATATCTTGCATTACCCCTAAATTGTAACTTTTCACTTAATAAATTTTAGCTATATTATTGTTTTTGTGTAATTTAATATATTAGTTTTGTGTAAGAAATGGGTTGTTAAAAATCATTTAGCCTGTATTTAAAAAATATATATGTGGCTATAAATAATTAAGTTACGACTTGTTACACAGAATCCAGGTAACAATTGAAGGAAGAGGAATGAAGTGGTTAACTGATCTTTATTCTAATTATAGACGTACGAAACAAGAAAATATAAATTTCATTATTTATAGTAGTTCTGAGGGTACAGTTTTATTTGCATTGTAAATGTAATGAAAATTATTAATATTTACTTCCCTAAACACCATTTGATAGGAACATTATGGCTCTTCAATCCAGAGGGGTTATTTGACGTTTTCACATTTTGTTCAATAAGAGATGACCTTGTTTAATTTTTTTTTTACAGTTCTAATATGTTATCATTGATATGGTGAAAATATTGTTGGTTAAGAAATATTTTTATACGTAATAACAAAATTATACATATCATCTATTAAAGTAAAAAAAAAAATCTTCCGATATCTGTTTTATTTATAAGATTAAACATAAAGAATCTATAAAGAAAATAAAAGAAAACCATTCTTTTTTCATAATTTTTTCTTAATATTAAGTGCCATATTTTAGTAACAAATTCTCTGCTGAATTAAAAATCTTTGTAAAAAAAGGCAGCACATTCATGAAATTATATACCAGTAATAGATACTGAAAAAATGTACACTTTTTATCAATAGATTTTTTTAAAGTAGAATAGTTTATATATAAATTTAGTACTGACTCGACAACTTCAAATCTATGGAATGAATTTGTTGGTAGAGGTAGTTATTCAAATGTATATTATCTACTTACCAGATTGGCATGCTTGTGATCATCCATACATTTTCTTCATTAAGTAGCTAGTGTATTTGTGTTATTTTAGGCCCCCGTTCTAAACATTCTGTCTAATAAGCGATGCTATCTCAGTTATGCTTTTTTTTAGTTAAATGTAAATAAATTTAAAAAATATATATTTTTAAATAATCATAAGGCATGCACCCCTTTAGATAAGTAAATTTATATTTATTGTATGAAATTTAGAAAGAATAAAGTACATGACAGCAGTATGATGAGTTCAAGTCTGTGGCTTGTAAGTCCACAACCACAACTACCTGTAATTAGCATCTTCATGTCCAGCCTATTCATGGCACTTTTTTGGTGTTAAGATTTTAATACAAGATTAATCTGTAGATAGAAAGAAGTATCAAACAGATCTTTAAATTAATTTAATAATAATAATTTGTTAATTTTTGGGAATGACAGATCGTAAGTCTCAATAAAATTATAATCTAATCAAATTGACAATACTACATTTATAAATAAAACAGTTGTTGTGGTGTTCAAAAGTATTGTTTTACAATCGGTACACTATTAGCTTTTAATTTATTATTATTCTAACTAGATTCAGATATATCATAATTAGAAATTTTTGATGGAAATTATTTTAATATTCATAGTTGCCCAAACATTTAAACTAAAATATTATTTTTGTAAATATGATATAAATAAAATATATATATTTATAAATAAATATGTATATTTAGTTAAATTAAAACAGAAATTTATTTCATTAGTTAGAAAAGGATAAAAATATACTTGTGAAGTGTACAGAAATTAATTTGTTATTGTACTATCAGTTGTATGTGTGTATGTTTCAAAATATAGACTCTATAAATATGAATATATCTAAAAATTCTGCCATATATGTATAATTTTCTCACGTTATTTATATTACAAATAAATGAATATGAATAGATATTTAATATAGGTGTGTGCCCTCCTAATGGTACTTAATAAAATACTATTGTGTCTGTTTAGCTTAAAAATACCATACTTAGCATAGTTTTTAGGCCTAGTTTGTATTAAATTATGTATTTATAAATATATGAAATAAGTAAAAATTAAAAAAAACAAATGAAAATTTTGGGCAATGATGCCGGTACATATTTTATATATTTTTTTTTTCATATATCATCCATTATTGTTGTATAACATTTCAGAATAAATATAATTATATAAAATATTAGAACACTTTTTTAATTCTTAATATTTTCTATTACAACTAGTAAAAATAGTGTTTTTTTGTTTTTTTAATCCAAGTGGCATCTGAAGAGGGTATATTCAATTTTAATAGTATAATTAATAATCTGTGTACAGTTAAAGCCTTTTTATATAGTTCGTTTTTCTCTTTTTTTCATTAATGATTACAATACATTAGTGAGTAAAAATTGTAAACTGTTGTAAATATATTTAGCATCAAAAAACTAATTTTTTTTAATAACATTAATCCAACTTAATTTTTTGAATCTATATTTTAATTAGATTTTATTATCTTTTTTATCCTCTCCAGATCCTTGTATTCTATATACATTTTTCTAAACCATAATTCTTTATTGTGAAATAGATGACGCTTTGTTTTTTTTTTAGTTATTCAACTAGGTTGATTTTTCATTATTCAACAAAAATAATTCTTTTATGGCTAAGGTTTTTTTTTTTTTTTATATAACATTAATAACGTTTATTTATTTTTCATTATTTTTTATAACATTCGTTTTATGATAAAAAGTTGTTTTGACAAAAAAATGAAGCAAAAAGCATTTAATCCATAAATTTTCGAAAAAAAATGTTTCTAGAATGGTTGAAGATAATGTTTATAACATAAAATGCATTCATTGGACTCTAGTCAAAATGTCATCAATTAATTATTGTGCAATTTAGTATCAATCTCATAATTTTTTTTTTTATATATATATATATATATATATATATATACTGTACAAGAGATATTTAGCATAATGATTCACCCATCTGAATCCAGTTATAATTTCTATCTAATATTTTTCTCATCTTTTTAAGTTAATGAAATCCTTAATTAATTTTATCAGAACATTTTGATGGTTTTAGTTGTTTAAGCTTTAGTGTTTGCAAAGTAAACATTTTATTGGATTAAAATCATGAGATAGTACAATACATGAGCTCAAAGTTTGCCCCTCGCAAACTGCTGTGTCTAGTGTGTTGTGTTTGCACTTTATATACAAATTTGTCATGTTATTAGTAATCATGTGAACACATCTGGTTAGAATGTACAACAAACTTCGCTTGCCCGTTCTGCTAAGCCAGCCAACAGTTCAGTTGACCAAGACAGGGACAACCCTTCAGCTCACTTAGCATATGGTGTTGTAATTTTTTTTTAAAACACTAATTCCCTGTAGATATAGGATATTGTTCTTCAAATTATTAGTAAGTTGCATAAAAATCTTTTTTATTAAAATAAGAATTCTTTTCTTTTTATACCTTGTGAATCCAGGGTAACAGTCAGTCATCAAATTATGACCAGAGTCGATTGCATAAATATTTTTGACAGAAAGCTAGCCTACATATTTTGAACTTTTTTGGCAACAATGTATGAAAATTTTTGCTAGTGAATAGGCTCAGTTAGAAGAATGAAAAATTAATGAGGTCAATGCATAGTTTCACCTGCGGTTGGCCAAAGATCGGACAGGTAGATGCATATTGCAGTAGAACTTTTTTATTTTTTTTAAGTTACGAATAATACATTGCAATTCTACACTAAAATAAGAAATGTGGAATTAATGTATTACATAAAGATTATCCTGTGCAGTTTATAGTTATTAATCATAATGGCTTTACTGCACACAGCACAGAAAAAAATTATTTCAATGGGTTTCACTTCTCTGTATAGGCTGTAATTACAATCTGTACCAAACGTTTTAAATAAATAATTAAGCACAAGTAATTGTTATCTTAATTAAAATTTTATTTAAAAGAAACTTACAAAAACAATTTTTTTTCTTTAATTCACTAAATTAATTTTTAAATATGTATCATAAAAAATTAAATACTATTCTTTTGAACATTATTAAAATAAATTATTGTACTTTGTCATCCATAAATCCTTGTGAAAAAATTAGTTTTTCTAGTTAATATAAATTTACTTCATTCTCTAATCTGTTGTATGAAAGGATGTTATTAAAAGCTAATTTAATTAAAAATAAATAACTATAATCGGGCTATTTATTTTTATTTTTTGTAATAAATGAAATTAATAAAAATTATTCTTCATAAAAGTTTTTATTACTACCATGTAATTTATACAAAAAAAAAATAAAAATGAAAATTAACTTAAAAAATGAAGCTATTATTTATATACATTTGATAATACTTTAACAATGAAAAATGATTATACATATATATTTATAATGTTAATTAAGCATGCATAATAATTTAAATTAAAAATCACATTTATCATAATAATGTACATTATTATATTGATGAACTTATTGGAAACATTTGCACTCCTTTGATGTTAAAAACAAAGCAAAGTAATTTATTCAATATTTTATTGTTCAAAGTGATGTTTAAAATGAAGAGGTTGTTGTGATTTAGATGGCCACTGTAATAAAAGTGTTAGCTAAAACTGTAAAATTATTATTAAAATAAATCATTTGAAATGTTTTATAGTTGTGGACATTTCTTATGTTTTAGATGCCATTTCACTGAAGGTGCAGAATTTTGATCGTATCAGTCAATGGTTACCGGCATGAGAACAGTATACACTTGCTGGATATATTAAAAGATATAAATTGTGATGCTAAATGTGGCTGTCAAAATTAATTGGAAATAAGATAACATTCAATATATTAAAAGCAACATTCATATATAATAAAAAACTCAGTTGGCCATTTTGATAAATAAACAATCATCGCAGAATCTGTGGGAAAAGTATGTATATAAAAAGTAAGTTAATGACAAAAAGAAGAAATAATTAAAGCTTTTATTGGCAAATAAACATTACCTATGAAGCATTACAAAACAGGTATTTTTGGCAGGGTTTTCAAGAAATAAAAGCCAAAGTATAAAAAAAACATCTAAATCTTTGAATGTACTATTCATATTTTCCACCACAATTTAATGTGTCCCTTTTATACTGCTGGGTAATCAACTTAAAACATAACCAAGCTGAATCAATCTGCAATTATTCTAGTGTCATCTCTAACGCTGCTGCTACTATAATTGCCATTATTGGTTGTGTATGTTAGTACGCTCATCTATTGTTGACAGTTATAAACTGTTTATACTTCAATGAAGTATAGTTTTGTTCTATGCAGTTCTGTTTTTCTAAAATGACTTATTTAATTGAGAAAAGGATCACTATAATGGAACTTGTGTGCCTTCTGGATCCTTTCATGTATGTGTCAAATATTCGCAGAAAAATTTCTGAATGCCAGTATCCCAGCAAAGAGTAGCATACATGATTTGGTTAAAAAATAGCACACAACAGAGTGATTTCAAATGCAAAATGAAGTAGGAAACCTTTCATTAAGCATCAAAAGCCTTAGCCAATATTCAAATAAGAATTTCTGCGGATCCAAAAAATTTATTTGCAAGCTATCACAACAAATTATTGTAAAATTCCTACCTTGTCGTAAGATTCTTCGTGATTTAAACTTGAAATTGGATCGTTTAATGACTTTACAACTTAAAAACAAACTAAAACATCTTAATTATTGTAACTGGATTCAAAAGATAGTTAATAGATGACCCAATGTTGTATTTCATGTCGGATGAAGCACATTTTAATTTTATATAGGCATGATAATTCACACACCATACATCAGATGACTGAAAATCCTCATGTCTGTGTGGTAATTTTGCTTAGTGGTACCAATATTTTTGGACTAGATTATCAGTACAGAAGTTAACTGTATACTTTTCAAAAAATTCTATACTCAGTCAACAGATCATGAAAAAGAGTACAGCTTCTTCCAACAATAAAAAACATGTTGCATCAAACAATCCACTAGCATGTGTTCTTGTGCCTTTTACAGAAAAATGAATTGTCAGCAGGGAGTGGTGGTCTTCATTTCCCCCTGATGTTTATAATTGTGATTTTTTCCTTCAGAGCTGTTTGAATGATAAGAGTTTATGAATGAAATCCCCACACTATGAGCGAACTGAAGGAAAACATTTAACAAGAAATGATTGCACTGACTACAATGTTTTGCATACTATGTTTGCATAATACTGTGTATTATGTACATTTCTTAATAATGCTTCTAATAAACTTAAACATATACTAGTTTCCAGGTAGTGTTGTGCTACCAATTTCTCTTTATATATTTCTACTAAACACATCTTTATTCATTTTATTTTATTAAGGTGTAAAGTTTGGCAGAAATTTGTCTTCTTTGCAATATAAATTAAAAATTTGTTTGATATTATTTAATTCTGTGAAAGAGGTGGGGGTTATTTTACATATATATAAAATAGAATACAGGGTTATCATAAAAGAATGGTGCGGTTTCAGTAATTCATAGGAAGATTGTAGGGAAATTTCTAGATGTTATATTGGTATCCCTAAAAGCCTCCAACCCAAAAGTTTGTTTATCAGCAGTTGTAACCACAACTGCAAAAATGTGCAACCAAAAAAGCAAAATGTGTTTTATTGATGGCTGAATTAAATCCGTAATTTTAGTTCAACGTGTGATTCGACGTGAATTCGGAAGAGATCCACCACACAAAAATAACATAACACGTTGGTTCAAACAATTCGAAGAAACTGGATCGGTTAAGGAACAGAAATCAACCGGCAGACCAAGTGTACCAGACGAAACGGTTGAACTAATTAGACGATCGGCAATTAGAAGTCCTGGGAAGTCCATCCCCCGTCAAATTAGGTATTCCAAAATCAACAGTTCACAAAGTTTTACATAAAAACTGAAATTACACGTTTATAAAATCCAGACACTGCAGGAATTGAAACCCGATGATGGTATAAAACGTTACAATTTTGCTGTTGAAATGTCGGACAGAATAAGTGAAAACGAATCATTTTTAGACGATATAATTTTTACAGACGAAGCTACATCCCGTGTGAATGGATGCATTGACAGACACAATTCACAAATATGGGGCTCTGAAAACCCACACACAGTTATTGAGAAACAATGCGATTCGCCTAAAGTTAATGTTTGTTGTGGTGTGATGAAAAATCGTGTAATAGGGCCTTTCTTATTTGCTGAAAAACCAATTAATGGAGTCGTGTATCTTGACATGTTAACCGATTATTGCTTTCCTCAGCCGGATGAACTTGAAAACATTCATCGACTTCATTTCCAACAAAATGGTGCTCCCCGCACTTCAATGCATTGGTCATGGACGCTTTGAACCGTAGAATTTGGAGATCGATGGATAGGCTGGCAAGGACCCATACTTTGGCCTCCGAGTCCAGACCTGACACCTTGCGATTTTTTCTTGTGGGGTACATCAAAAGCATTGTTTATACACAGAAAATTCACGACCTAAACCACTTAAAAAACAGGATTAATGAAGCAACAACCATTAACGAAGAAATGTTAATTAATGTTTGGAGAGAAGTTGAGTATCGATTGGACATTTGTCGAGCGACTAAGGGCGCACATATTGAAATTTATTAATTATGTAAAAAAATTTTTGAGGGCAAATTTGAAAAATAAAAAACATAAACTGTAAGTAATTCTGTTTTAATTTAAACCATGTTCAAAACCGCACCATTCTTTTATGATAACCTTGTATAATAAATTGCATTTGAATGGCTGTAATATATTAATATTTTTTAAATAATTGACGACAATTTTTGTATATTGTCGGACATTGTTTTAAACAATCTGAATGTAATGTCCAATCTGTTTTGTTGACTTACCATTATTCGTAAGCGAACCACCTCACATGCAAGTATAAATATTTAAAAAAAAAAAAATGGGAAAGTGTCATGTTGAATTTTTTTTGTATTTACATTCCCCTCAATCACTTTTAACTCTGGTAATTGCAGTACGTATTTAGAATTAATGTTTTTTACACCACGTAGCTTTACTTTTTACATAGGCAATTTTTAAATTGCACAGTTGTACTTAAGTAGCTGATAATTGGACTTTAATATTAGCAAAAAGGTTCCTGTAAACATATGTTTGGAAAGCTTTGTTTTAAAATAAATTAGTGAAATATTTTACTCGGACTGCTGCTTTGAGAAAAAAATTTATGCTGTTCTGAAATTTTTGATGATTTTATAGATTTTTTTACCAGAAAAATTTAATAAATTACATGTCACAGAACTGTATTTCTAGTAGTTTCCGAGAAAAATGTCATAAAGTCCAAAAAAAAAAAAAATACTTTTTTAGGTTTGCCATAATTAATTTTGTTAAATTGCTGATAAAAATAAAATTTTAAGAGAATATAATTGAGAAAATTGAAATAACGCAAATAGAAATTTTCAGAATTTTGATTAATTTAAAACAAAAATCTCTATAATGCTTCTTCAACACATTTTACATCATACTCTCCTTAACAGTTTCTGCAGGCATTCTATGATGTTTTTTTGTTTTTATTAACTTGATTAAAAAAAAATGCTCTAACTCTTTTGATACATCACAGACATTTTAGTACAAAAAACTGCAAAATTAATTTCCCACAAGAGTTGAAAAAGCTTTGTTTCAACACGACGGTGCTGTCACACAGCCTGGCAGTCAAAGGTGGTTTTACACAGATAGTTTGGCAACCAAATAATTTCAAGACATTGCACGGCCTCCAAGGTCCCATTACCTGTAAGTTTGTAATTTTTTTTTGTGGCAATATTTCAATAGCACTGCGCTTGCCCTGCAATCATTCCTGAACTGAAAACAATAACTGAAGAGGAATTCATTAACAATCCTGTTCAGGAGTTACATCTTGCTATGCAGAATTTCTAAAATAGACTGGCAGTAATTTTTAAGAGGAAATAGCTAAATCTTAAGTAATTTGTTAATGATATAATGTTAAAATATTTTTGATTTAAAAATTAATTTTTAAATGTTGCATTTCTATGGCAAATTTCCTATTTCCCTGTGTAAACATTTTTAACTGTTGTAATAAATGCTGCCTGTAAGGAGTGGTAAAATATTGATCAAAATATACAGCTAATTATTAGATAAAAACTACAGTAGCATACAAATTAATTTGAATATGATGTTATTTAATAAAAACATTTTTTAGAAAAAAAATACCTGTTCAATTTGTGAATATCTAATAATTAATATGGAACTCCTTTATTGTTTATCACTTCACATACACACACGATTGTCATCGATTCAACAAGCGTTTAAGATTTTTTATTTTTTCATCATGAAACCATATTGATATTAATGAAATCAACTTTTTAGATATTTATTTAGGTCAGTTATTATAACCTTAATGAGGTTAATCTTTTTATAGTCATTTTTTGACTATTGCCCAAAAATCTTCAATTGAGTTTAAATCTGGGGAGTTACCAAGCTACAAGAACATTTTAATGTCTTATTCTTTAAAAGATATTTCCCCTTTTTCAGCAGTATGACATGGAACCACATCTGGTTGAAAGACTCTTGTTGCCTTGTGGGAATTTGTTTTGAAGTTGTGACACAACTATTTCCTTCAGAATCTTGATATATCCATCAATTTTTAACACTCCATTTGCTGGAAGTGATGAACAAAGGGCCTTAAAATATGAAACAACCCCAAGACTTTTTTTCCAGGGGATGTTTAACCAATTGTTGCATGTGAGCTAGTGATTTGTATTCATCTGATTCTTTTCTAATGTATGGAACCCTTTGGCTCTTTAACATAAAAATGTGACTTATTGAAAACATAACATTTTTCCAGTCTTCTATGGTCCAGTTAGCATGTACTTTGTCCACAAGTCTTATTTTTTTTCATATTGCTGGTGTTAAAAGCTGCTTTTTAGCTGGCTGATGAGCTTTCAATCCAGTTACAAGAAGTCCACAGTAGATAATTTTGGATAAGTTTACTTTTCCTCACTAATAGCCGATCCTGTGTTGGAGTAGTCTTACGGCCACATTTGCCTTTTCTTTGAGGTGAAGAAGAACCACTATCTTTAAATTGTTACAAAATAGCATTCATTGTTTCCAGTCCTACACATTTTCAGAAGCTATTTATCATTATCATACTGGTATCCTGAGAAAGAGAAACAATCTTCGAACACTTTTTTTGGAGTTAAATTCATTACTATATATTTAAGACAGAACAAAAAATAAGATTTTGTAATAAAAAATGAAATAAACTTTCAGAACACTATTTTTATAACATGAAAATTGCTAAATAACCAAAGAATAATAATGCCACAATACACAGACAACTTAAAGAATGGGTGTGGTCAAGCAGTGTACTCGCAACATAAAGAAATAAAAAAAAATTCTCTGTTCAAATTAATTTGCAACTGTAGATGATTAACCTCATACAGTTAATAATAATTATTAAAATATTAACTCGAAATAACATAAGTACATGGAAATATTAATATAGAAAATAACTTCAAAATAATTTGGAAGGTGTTAATGAAAATTATTTTTGTACATCTTGAGTGCAGAATTTTTTTTTAAAACAGTTGGAAAAAATTATTCATAATATTAAAATGTCCATAAAAAAATACCCAATTTAACGACAAGTTTTGAAAAATACGCCCAACAAATGTGATAAACTGAATAAAACAGCAAAGTACATAACTGGATGGATGGATTTGGAAATTTGTTTAAATGCTACACAAATGTGCTTCATTATGATGATGAAGATTGCCGAAGATAAAAATTGATTAGTTATAAATTAGTAATGTGTTTAGATGATATTATCATTACCAGGATATTCCTCTACAAAATGGGGGTAAAAACATTTTTTCCTTCACTCCAGGGCATAAAATCAGAATTATTTTTAAAATGTCAGCAGTTGCATAATTAAAAAAATATCAAACCAGAACTACTGCACCAGGTGAATAAATGCAGGAGAGTTATATTTATATATGATACTATTCATCATAAAAATTATAAGATACAGTTATACACAATTCTCTGTAGATGTACAAAGTTGTTGATATATGCATTTAAAAATCACAGAAAATTCACATTCAAGTATGCAATAATATTCAATTATATTCTTATAAAAATAACCAAAAAAGCCGCATGGCATGGATACTGACAAAATGTTTTTAAACAAAAATTGAACTAAAAAAAATTCTGGCATTTTTTTATACCAATATAATTGTTTAGTATTCATAATAACAAGACTTTCAAACTGCTATGATGAATTATGGTAAAATTGGCATTTAGACATTGCCTTGAAAATAAAATTATACCTATTTACCATTAAAAAAAAAAAAAATATTTCAAAACAGCTAATGCAATCTATAAGATACTGGTTGATTCCTTGCAGGAAGCACAAATGAAATAAAAGTTGGTAGACCCAGTGATTGAGAGGTAAGGCAGTACATTATCCCACGGTATTCTTGAACTCTTTAAATCCTCCTGGTCTTCCAAAATGCATGCTTCTTAAAGTGGGAGCATGTATTGAATTTTAATTTATGTAATGTATTCAACCTTAACTACCAAAACTCTCCAAAGACATCAGATTAAAAGTAAAAGCTCTCCACAGAAATGTGATCAAAGCTATACTGCTAAATGATTGTGGCCAAGGGAAGTCTGTATTTATTCAGAAAATTCCTTATATATCAGAATATTTTTTTGGGTTCAAAAGACTTCTTTCTCCTAAAGCTCTGTTTCACCATGATTATCAACAATTTCCAAGGGCAGATTCTGAAGGTGGCAAAAATTTACTTAACAAAACATTGTCTCTTGTGGACCATTTTACATGACCTGTTGCAGAATGAGCTTACCTAACAGTCTCGTCATTCTCACACCTAAAGAGAAAATCATTAATGTAATTTGGTGTTCAAATAGTTTTTAAGAGAACACATTATCCACAAATGGTCAATAAAGTCTGCAGTCTACAAACATTTATAGGAGGATAAAGCCAACAATTTGACAAGACCAAAATCCTCACCGAAGTAAATAGACCAATTTGCCAATACTCCCACAAAAAAAAAAATCAATCTTTAAATTATGGCAGAATTTTAATAAAAATCGAATACTTCTTTCAGATATCCGACTTCTAGGTACAGATATAAAATCCCTGCAAGCAAGGGCTTGAGCAAAAACTAGTACCAATATGAATTCATGATACAGCTAACTTCTTTTTTAAAGAAAAATTACAAGTATGTAATACTTTATTATATGCAGGTAACATTATTAAATTTCAAAATTAACTGATTTAAAGTAGTAAGCTTTTCTTCATATATAATATAATAGATCAACAATTTTTTTGTTTTCATTTCTATACTTTTGTTGGGTAGTTTTAAGGAAAAAATACGAGGGTAATTCAAGAAGTAAAGAAAAATGTTGATTTCCCTCCAAATTACATGTACGGCAGCAATAATTGCTCTGCTATAACTCGTAACTTCTATCAGCTGTTCATTGAAAATGTTTGTATCATTGTTAGCTATTTTGATTGAGTTTAAAATGAGTGCTCCTGTGTCTGATTGCACCAAGGAAGAAATGCGAGCAGTGATATGTTTCCTCAGTTCAAAAGGGGTGAAGCCAGCAGAGATTATTCGTTGAATGCAGCAGCAATATGGAGAGAGTTCTTTGAGTGGAAGCATTTTCTACAAATGAATTGATCGCTTTAAAAATGGTAGGATATCTCTCTGCGATGAACAGCGGCAAGGCTTTCCACTTCAAAGATTAACGACAATATTGAAGCGGTTAAATAAATGATTCTCGGTAATCAAAAAATTACAATTGATGACATTGTAAGTGAGTTCTTTAAACTTTCGAAAAGTCTGTGCTCGCTGGGTTCCACGTCAATTGATCAGCAGCCACAAAGAGAATCGTTTGAAAATTTCCCTAAAGCTTTTGAAACATGAAGATGAAGGAGACTCATTTCTTAAGCAAATAATAACTGTTGGTGAGACATGGGTCCATCACTTGAGCCCGAGAGTAAGCAAA
This sequence comes from Lycorma delicatula, assembly GCF_047948215.1. Lineage (NCBI taxonomy): Eukaryota > Metazoa > Arthropoda > Insecta > Hemiptera > Fulgoridae > Lycorma > Lycorma delicatula. The sequence continues at coordinate 107,293,784 of NC_134462.1, forward strand.
AAAGTTTAGTGTGGAAACATACTTCATCTCCCACAGAAAAAAAGTTCAGAGCTCAAAAGTCTGCAGCAAAGGTGATGATGATGAAGGTTCACTTCTGGTTTACCTCACACCTAATGGTCAATCACTACAGTGACAACTACTGTGTTTACTGAAGCAAAAAATCAAATCCAAAAGACACTGTAAAGTTTTTAAGGAGTGATTTTGCTTCAGGATATCATTTGACTTCATTCAGCCAAAAAAAAACAGTCCTTTGCCTGCAAGATCTCGGTTTTGAGCTGCTGGACCACCCTCATTATACTCCGGACCTGGCCCCAAACGATTTTCATCTTTCTGGTCCATTAAAAGAATGTTGCAAGGAATCATAATTGATCTGAAGAAGATGCCATAGAAGCGGTGAAAAGTTTTCTGCACACCAGACCGAAAACTTTCTTCCAGCAAGGAATTTAAAAGCTTGTTAAATAAAAGATGGACTAAGTGTATAGATGTAGAAGGAAGGGATTAAGTTGAAAAAAAATGCACGTATCATGTATGTAAATACAAATAAATATAATAACAAATATTTTTGAATTTAACTTTACTTTTTGACTAGCCGTTGTATTATATTTTCATTATTGTCCACCTTATATGATAAGATTCATTCAGATCTTTTCAGTATTATTTATGGATGACATTCAGTAAGAATAAAAATTTTATAAGGAAAAACAACTATTTTTGTAAGAAATATAATTTTCAAAATTCTCACAAATAACTCATAGTAAAAAAGAGTAATTAAGCATGCAAGACTAATTAACATTATTTATAATTAATCCACTAAAATTACCTTTTTAATAAAAAGGAAAAAAGTAGCAGAATATGGATATGGCATAGATGTTTATTTTTACATTCTCTTTCAGGACTGATAAATCCTCAGCACAATCAATGGTAGTGGGAGCTTCAGGAAGAGGGAAAAGTTTAAATTTATAATTTTTTAAAAATATCTCCAAATATGAGTTTTAATTTTAAAACAATTATAATTTTTTTTTTTTAAATCTTACAAAATTTCTTTGAATTTGTATTTTGTTTGGTTACTATGTAACAATCACTGACACGAGATACAACATATTGAATCGTTCTTTTGAAAATCTAATGATAATGGTATATCAACCAGTGGAAAAAATCTCCTATGTAAAAAACGGCTTATAATAAAATTGATAACAATTTAAGATATCTTTTTTAATTTGTATTAAAGATTATAATTCCTGTTACAAGCAACTTTTATGTAGTAGATTCCTTTCAAATGAATCACTAAAATGCATTAAAATTTAGCTTTAAAAGGAGTAAGAAAAGGGATATTTCAAAATGTTGCAATTCAATTGTCAACATTTTTTACCAAATGAGAAAATATAGGAAATTTTATAACCTTTATCTTCACATTTCTGATTCAAAAAACTATTTCTTAGGATATTTCCAAAAAATGTTATTTTCATTCTCCTAAACTACCAGTATCATTGATTACAATCTTAACTCACTGATTCCAGAAAGCACAAATTAAAGTGAATAACATCTAAACCTAATCATTCCACTAACAGTTTCATTTTTATTTTACATAGACCAATATCTTGATATAAGTACTTTATTTTTGAAGAAAATAAGTATCAGACAGGCATCTCGTTATTTATAGTACTGTTTTTTGTTAACTTTATTTGCATAATCATTTAATTAATCTTCACATTTACTATTCTTCTTTTTCTTTTTGGACTTCTTGTGAGAATTTATTTCATAATTTGATGCGCTGTTATTCATTTTTAAATTTGTTTCCATTTGGTTTTCATTACTTAATTTATCAAAATCTACAAATGAATCTTCATTGTCTTTCATTTTCTTCTTTTTTTTCTTACTAAATGAACTGTTATCGAACTCCTCTAAGTTAGTTTCACTAAATCTTCTTTTACGTCTTTTTTCTGCTTTCAATTCAAAATAAGTATCATCGAGAATACTTTTTTGAGTATTTTTTTTATTTTTTACATTATCAGTTTCATTTTCATTCGTATAATTTAACTGAAAAGTGTCTTCAAAAGATTTACTTCTATGTTTTGATTTTTTCTTCTTTTTATCAAATTTTATATCCAAAGTTTTATCAACTGTATTAGTATTACTTTCAGGTTTTTTAATTATACATTCATTAAAATTAAGTTTATTTTGTTGGATGGCCATTTTTAATAATTTTTGTTTTGTTTTATCCATGTCATTGTAATCATTATTACATATTTCATGTTGTTTTGATTTCTTTTTTTTACGACTTCTTACATATTCATTATCTGTTAATGAATCAGTCAGATGATCAAAACTGTTACTTTTCATATTGATTTTATCTTTAGTTTTCTTTTTCCTTTTAAAATCACTGTCATCATTTCTATAATATTCTACATCGGTTAACGAGTGACAACTTTCTTTTGATCCTTTTTTAATTCCTAAACATTCGCCATCACTGTACGTTAATGAACCTTTACCTAACACAAATGATGTACTGTCTAAATCAACTTGTTTTCTATCTTGCTTTTTTTTCTTCTTTTTTCTTTTCATAAATTCATCTTCATTTGTAAATGTTTCAATATCAGTTAACGAATGATAATTTCTTCTAGGATGTTTATTTCCTAAATGTTCACAATCGCTAAACGCTGCAACAGTATCATTAAAATTGTTTTCTTTCCTTTCGTTTTTATGCTTTTTCTTTGTTTTACGTATCAACTCATCATTATTTATAGAAATTTCAGTATCTGTTAATGAATAATAATTTCTTTTTAAATGTTTATTTTTATTACGTTTACTTGAAATAAATTTTTCATTATTAATCGATAAATTCTCATCAAAATCTTCTACATCAGTACAAGATTTACTTTTTTGTTTTAAATGCTTGACGTTTGAGAAACTATCTATTTCTTTAAAATGATTTTTATGGTCAGTTTCACGCTCTAAATATTTATTTTTTATTTTCTGTTTTTTTTTACCATTTTTAAAATTATCATAATTTTCTTGAAAAAGTAACAAATTATCCCTCGCATCATTACTTCTATTTTCATTAGCATTTTGTTTTTGAATCTTATTTTCATTTGCCGAATCATGATTCTTTTTCTTTTTTGTTCGATTTGATTCAGTTGCACTACTATCATTAATAGAAGTTGATAAAATATCATTTTGAAAACTATCACCAAAACCAGTTTCTTCATCATTTTTGGAATTATTTAAAGAAACATCGGCAGAAGATATTAAACTATTGCACTTTTTTTTATGTTTTTTCTTTTCTTTAGATTCAAAAACTTCACTGTCATTGTTATTTTTACTATCAGATAATTTTTTAACATGATTTTCATTTTCAGTATTTTTACTTTTTGAACCACTTGCATTACTAATATTTTCAAAAATATCTTCTTTACTGTTCTTTTCAGATTTTAGTTTTGACATCGTTATATACATATCGTTTAATGTGTTTGATATTAATTTATTTTGTTTATTATATTTATTTGGTGAAATATTTAAATGATTGTTAACATTTATATAATTTTCTGATTTATTTTTTTCTTTCTTTTTTGGACTGTTTTTTTTTTCAAAATGTTCTTCTTTAACAGAAATGTTACTGTTATTATGTTTAGTTAGACTACTTCTTTGTTTACTTATCCTTTTATTTTTTTCATTATTATTACTATTATTAAGAAATTTATCATTTGGTTCTTCACTGTTACAAATTCTTTCTTCAAATTCATCATTACTGTACGATTCATTCCTAATATCATTACAGATGAACCTGAGAAATAATATAAAAACATACATTTATATTACAACATATTTTCTAGTATAAAAAAAATTTAATTCTACCAAATGCTATTTATTTACTTACCTATAAATAAATAATAGTTTTCCATGGTTGAATTTAACATTATACTACCAACTTTTCAAAACTAAAATTTAGGAAAAAATTAATCGATACAAAACTTTAACCTACACTTCTGAAATAAATTGTTTTTAAATGATACATATTGAGTAAAATTCAGGAGCAAACTTTCATAACCTGATTTGTCCATAAATTAAAATTTTTGAATTTATGTACAGTGTACTGTTTACTAAGTTGCATACGATAAAGTTCTGATTTCGTTTAAATCATGATTTTTCTAGTGTTAAATGATTTAAGAAAACTTGATTTCTGTTCAAAAAATTATTTTTGTCCATCCTTAGGTCAATGAAATGTTTTTACTTCCTACCTTTTGTCACATCAACTGATTTCTTTTCGTAACCTATAAAGTGGATTGTTTAAATGTGGTTTGTTTAGAAGTACTGTTAGTATGACTTTTTACTTTACTTCATTTTAAAGTGGACGATAGGGAAGATATTAATGTTTCTATTGTCAATAGTGGATCTTGAAAAATGAAGACTATAAGTAAGATATGAAGGTAAAATTAAAAGGAGGTTGTAATATTTACGCAATTTGTAAGCATTCTTTTAAACATATTTCATCTAATGAAATAAGACATAAACTGATGTAATAGATATTCAAAATACAAATTTTATGGTTCCTTGTGAAATCCAACAAGGCAACATAATTACAACACTGGTTCAAATAGCTCCATTTAAAAGAGTATATTCTCTTAAAACCAAAGCAGAGAAATTCACCCAGTTCTAATCTTCATCTGTTTTCTGCTACGGTGAAAGAATTTATTGGAAACCTGAAAGCGAGGAAAGCCATTACAACCCAAAAAATGTGAACTGTCAGTTATCCATAAGAAAGCGTCATAATACATGTAATGAAATTCAAAGTGCAGAATTTTAAATTCATTTTGCTATATTTCAAGATGTTTTTGAAAATAATTTCAATACTGGCTTCGAATCAGAAGTTTGCAGTTATTGCTTTTTATTGAAACGAAACATTAAAAATTCTTCACAAGGCTTAAATATGATTTAATAATTGAAAAGTGCATATATTCAAAGGGTGAATGCATTTTATGAATATTTAAAAAAAAGATGAAATAAATAGCTTAAGCTTCAATCTTCAGCAAATAAAGCATTTGCCAAAGATGATGATTCAAGAAGCTTACTACATTACTTAAGACGGCTGAATTTTTATAGCATGTGCATTGTTGACTTGAAGACAAAAATCCAGTGTTTTTTTGCTGGACTGATGAAGAAGGAAATGGCAGCACTGAAATACCCCTCAGCATTGATTTCATATTTAAAGTTAATAGATTTTCAGGACATAACAAAGTTTCAATTACTCAGCGATGGATGTACAGCACAAAACAAAAATAATATAGTCATACATTCAATTATGAACAGTCGAATGGAAAAAATTCTTCAAAAACATCCTACCACTCTATTAAAAAATCAATACATACAGCTTTATACGCAAGTTGGGAATGTATAAGAACTTGGGAAAGACTGGCTTCTCTATGATACTAAATCTCTGAGTGAAGTATTTAAGAATTGTGAAGCAATAAATGAAATGTAGTGTTTTTTATGAAAAAGGTAGATAACAAACAAAATGTACATGTTTTAGTAAAAACAATGGCTAACTGCAAGTTTGAAGATGATACTGATAACTATAACACCTTATTAAGTGAAGACTATTCTGCGAGTATTACAAAAAAAACTTCACTGTATCAACAATACCAAAGAGTTATATCAAATGAGAAGACTTCAGATATTAAAAAATGATTATGTCTAATGTTTCAGGAGGATTGTGAAAATATAAGCTATTGTGAGTGGTGTAAAACTGTTCTTAATGAAAATAACAATAGTGATAGCAACAATGAAGAAGGAGCAGTTTGTGTCTGCTTACAGGTTGAAACAGCTTTAAAAATGGACCAATTATTAGAATTTTCTTTAAATTTTGAAATTTTATAAGATATATCTTTTGTATTTTACTTTATATTTTACAATATGCTATTACTTAGAAAATGGAAAAACTTGGCATGAAAATTGAACTAATGATAATAAAATACTATAAGAACTTAAAAATTTGATTCTGGGATTTCTATTGTATTTTTCAATTTTTTTAATAATTTACAACTAAATATTTTCTGTCAAGTCTAAAAACATTACGCACTGAAAACATTACATTAGCATTGATTCATGAAAACAATGTTTTATTTCAAAAACTGTTTTCTCCAGACTGACTAAACAAAACGTGTTTTCTCCAAAATTAAAATTTACATTTTATGAAAAAACTCATTATTACCATTGAAAAACATCAAGGAGGGTATATGATATCCTAACTTATATTTCATTTTACTCATATTTTTCATTACTCATTATATATTCATTCATATTAATTTCATTTTTCACTTAATATTCATCAGAGAAAAAGTTTTTAACACACCGCTGTAGTAAGAAAAAAAACAGTTTTTTTCATTTTAATAAAAATCAGATCTGTGTTAAAAAACAAATTTTGAAAGTTTGCTCCTCAATTGCTTCCAGCTAATGGTTTTATCCAGTATACCAATATAAATATTGTAACATCTACAATCAATATAGAATAGATAAAGATAAATATTTCAAGAAAATATGAGTAAAATTCTACAAACAAGGATGATGGAAAATTAGAAAATTTTTTTCTAAAAATATAAAACTAATAAGAATTTTTGGAAATTATGAAAAGATTCAAATAATGTAACATGTGCACTGCAAATTAACTAAAAATAAATAATTTTCTAACATCAACAGTACAGTTGAATCATGGTTATAGATTATGATAAAATGTTAGTGGCCAAAGCAATTAATTAAATTTTACAATCCCAGAATTAAACAATTATAGATGCAATTTTTAAGCAATTCATTTGGGGTTTGAATAATGATAAGAATTAATCACATAAAATCAAAAAATTGTAATCAATTACTCTAACTTTATCATTCTAATTTCCTTACAGAATCTCACTAATTGAATTTGATATACTAAGAAAAGTTAGAAGAAAATCATTTTTCGTTCATCTGACTTTAGGTAATGAGAGACTTATTTCACATTATTTTTTTATTTTACTTCAATTAAGTTTTTGTTTCTTTTAGTTTTACTTTAAAAAATTTACAAGAATCAAAATACCTTTATTTGAAACAAAAAAATCTGTACAATATCAAAACATTTGTTGCTCAATATCAAAGCATTTTGTTAAAAGAAACATTTGAAACTCCTTCAATTTTGTTTTATATTTATTTCTTTTATGATTTTTCAAAAAGAACAACTTTCACATGACACAGTACAGTGCTTCAGCATTATGATTCCATTGCCATTTTTAATAAATTTCCAACGCATTTAAGACATCCTAGAGATTTATTTAAATTAAGTGATTATTTTCTACACAACTATTTTGTTAATAAGTTTATAAACAACAATAATTAGAGAGACCATAATTTTTGTATCCTTTTTTAACATGACATATATTTGAATAATTTTCATTAATACCACCTTTAAAATGACCCCCCTGGACTTATCACTGATTTTTTTTAAAAATTATTGTTATAATATTTTTAAAAAATATTATAATATTCATAAAATATATTTATATTTTATGAAAATGCTCTAATCGAGGCTTCTCTAGTTTTTAATTCTTTAAGTAAATACATTTTTATCCATGGCACACCAATCCCTTCTTAATATAGTGTAAAATTATGCAACATTCTGAATAGAAAACTAAACTAACTTTTTATCAAAACTTCAATTGAAGACATAGAAAACAGAAAACTGATCTTTTATATATAAATCAGATTTCATTTAATTTAGAAATCAGATCTCGTTAAAGTTTTATTAATAAAAGAGTATCAGATACTCTTTAAATTACAAGATAACAAGTTTGTGAAAACAAAGGTTCGGTGCTGATTATAGTTGCTATGTAGTCTTTAAACAATCTCCAAGTGGATTTCCTAGACGATCAAAACGCTAAACTCTGAGGTAGCATGTGCTTAACAAGAAAATATATCTTATTAACCATGAAAGAATGTACGAGTAAAAATAACAAAAGCTATCTTTATTAAAAAAAAAATTTTTCAATAAGTGAACCTTTTCACTAATGTTGTTCTAAAGCTTACCAGATATGTATTTCAGGTTACCCACACAGGTGAGTGTCTCTGGATTTACTTTCAATAAAATTTTATCTTTTATCTGCACTAGAGTATATTACTCTCAGCTCCCTTTAACCGAAGACATTTGTACACCAGGAGAACTTTGTCAACTCATAAACAGTAATTGCATCACTAGATGATCTTCATAAGAAAATTTCAAACTATAAAGTCATGTACATTTACTTTTTTGTTACATTGTGCCTAGAAGAATACACTTAAAATCTTAGAAGTAATCTCGCAAAATCAACTTCAATTATTGTAGGTCAGTTTTAAGATTTAAGACATAAATAAAATTTACAAGTATAATTGGATTACGGAGGGTAAATTTAATGATCTCATTCAGCAGAAATGATTTCAGAGAACATAAATAATAAAACTTAAAAACTGTGAGTTTTCTCAATTCAAAGCTATATGACGTGTGGCTATTAAATAATGACATTAATGCTGCTACAGAAGAACTGTGCATGCCCCAAATTCATACAACCGACAACTGTGTTGCCTTCTCTTTTGATTGTTACCAACCAGTTTCTGTAGACATATTAATCTGGCCATGGCCTTTGTTTGTATAACATTTGTTTTTTTGTTCAGCCGAAAAAATTATAAGGGTTTTATTAGACCAAAGAATTGTCATGAAATTTCATACAAAACTTGGAAAAAACAGTACCGAAACTTATCTTTTATTAAAAAAAAATAAATATGGCAATGAATGTTTATAATGTGCACGGGTTTTTGAGTAGTTTAAGCATTTCCAAGGTGGCCGCGATGATGTTCGCCGGGACTTATTTTTTCAATATTCATGGGATTGTGTACCTTCACTGAGCTCCTGAAGGTCAAACTATTAATAACATTACTACTTTGAGGTCCTTGCTGAACTCCATGAAAAAATAATAAAAAAACGACCCGATCCTGATGTGTAAGAACAAGTTCTTACACATCAGGACAATGCACCAGCTCATACTGTGTTGTCTGTCAAGACGTTTCTAGCCAAGTATAACATTCTAGTGTTAGACCATCTGTCTTATTCGCCTGAACTGGCACCATGTGACTTTTATCTATTTCTTAAGTTCAAATCTGCATTTTGAAAAGGATCTCCATTTTAAAAGGAACAAGATTTCAGACCGATGAACCTGTGTAAGAAAAATCAGCATGCGTCATGAAAGAGCTCACAGAAGAAGACTTTCAGTACTGTTTCAAACAATGGAAAATTCATATGGAGCACAGTAGGGATAGAGGAGAAGTGTATATTGAACAGGAAAATAACTAAATATGTATAACTTTAAAATGGAATATTTTACAGCATTAGTCTCATTATTTAATAACCAAACCTCGTGGCTATTAAAACTATTATAAAGTCCAAAGTTATCAAATACAATTTCTGTACTTGAAAAAAAAATAAAAAAGTAACACCGGGACAAAAAGAGATAAAACTTTTCTAAAACTACACTACACAACAAAAACAAAAAATGAAATCAATAAGACCAGTATTATATAATTTTTTTTTATAACTATCTATATTTTACCTAAAAAAATATCTTTATTTTCAATTAATAAAAATAATGACTTTCATACTATTTCACTTCATCTCAGTGGTCTTACTGACCCAACATAGTTTCATGGGAGTCATATTTTTGATCATATAGTTAATTTAAAAAAATGCCTCATGCTTTTTTTGTGTTCTGAGATAAGAAGATTGGCAAGAAGAAATATAAAGGCAAGTAATTTTTATTTCTTAAATTAAACTTTAATTAATATATTTTCAAAATACTCATAGTGATCAAATTGTTCTAAATTTTTACACAGAAAAAATTATCTCAAAGTACTGACTGTCTTTTGAGACTTCCAGTATTCAAAGAAATAAATAACAATAACATAAATTATGCTTTTATTATTATAATACTCTTTCTGTTTCTACAATGTGAAATGCTCAAAATTTACATCACAAACAAATATACCTCCTTTAGTGCTTTTCCCCTACTTCTGATTAAATAATATTTTCTTTTCATATATATATATATATATATATATATATATATAGTCATACAAATGTAATATCTAATGAGTAGGATATAACAACTCTTATTATTCATCATATGTAAATGACCTTGCAGTAAAACATTTAAAAACTCCAATCAAATTATAAGTTCTTGTGTAACTGTAAAACATATAAGATATTGCTGTTTATATCAATTCTCAATATTTTAACTATACCACTTACACTAAATAATGTTATTTTATAGAAAAAAATTTACAGCAGTTATTTTAACATAATCAAAACAGAAATTAAAGGGTTTTTACTTCCTTGTACAAAGTAAAGGAAGTATTGTGATCATGAAAAATTTCGATTTCCTGATTTCAATGGAAATATCCATTTTGACTAGTTTCAGGATTACATTTGTATGCATGTATATACATATGTATCTTGCATAACTCAAAAACAATTGCCATAGTATGTTGAAATTTTGGATTTAGGACTATTGTAACTCCAGTTGCGCACCTCCTCTTTTGATTGCAATCAACTGAATCAAAAGTATCCAAAAAAGCTCATAATTCCAAAAAGTTTAATGAAATTTTAATGCTAGCATTCCTAAAACGTGACAGCCAGTTAGAACTCTGATCAAAGCAGTTTTTAACTGTTAATCTAGAAAATCCAAGGTAGTTTTTATTTATCTACTGTATGTAATACTATACTGTATTTCATTGCACCTGGCAAATCCAGCGCCCATTTACATTTTACATCATACAAACTTACTTATTATTACGACTACTGTATTCATAATTATTTTCCTACTGCACTTTGAGTTCATATATTTTTCTAAAACTATTGTATTTACTGCAATAATTACATTCGTAGATATTTAAAATCTTCATAAATAGAAAAAATGTTACTGCATGTTTATTCTAAGCGAAATCTGGATTAACAAGGTTTTACTGTTTGTGTGAGTGTGTGTATATATATATATATATATTTAAATGTCCCGGAAGGGCTAAAATCAGCATATCAAAATTTAAAAAAAATTCATTTGGACAAATACTCTATTCTCGCTTGATTTTTCCTCTACCTGACATTTTGTGTTTTTCAATAAATATTTATATATTAAGAACGGATTGAGATATTTTAATTAAGTATGGATTATAAACAAACATGTATCAACTCTACAGAATAAATAAGTTTGAAAATTTTATCTTAAAAAATCTTATCATTAATAGCTTTGTAAATATTAATTTTATTGAATTATTTTTTGTATTAATAAATTATTAACCTTTATTATTAACAAAATGACACCTCATTTGTTCAAAATGGTTGACAAACAGCTTTGATATGGGCTGAAATTATTAAAGTGGATTGCAAAAATTATGCATTGACAATTTTGTGCCTGTTTTACTTCCTTAATTAGCTAAAAATAAAAATAAAATTAAAAATAATTAATAAAATTTTTATCATTAATAATAAAAAAACACGCCAAGGACAATTGTTGACAGTAATAGTAATAAATATCTATTCAGAAACAACAAAATTTTACAACAGTAAAGTAATGTTGCATCTACTATGTAACTGTAGAGCTTACTATTTTGTCAAAATTTTATATAATTATTGGTTGAATGTCTAGGAAAAAAAAGATAAATATATCTAGTCCAGACTGAATTGCAGCCGTGTCATATGTAAAGCTCTTAGGTACAACCAGAATTAGAAGGTTTTATTTTCACTATGCATAAATGCGGTGTAAAAAATAAATGTCATTTGTAGGGCTAAATATCACCTGCATTTTGGTGGGTCCATGTTGATGTGCAACAGCCTATTCAGCTTAGTAGGTTAGTGAGAAAGGCAACGGGAAAACACTTTTCATTCCTCACCTTCTCTAAAATAAGCCCAGCATGGAGTATTGTTATTCTTGGGAATGCCAATTTCAGGAGTAACTTCTGAATCATATCAGATCAGTTACAACTATTTCAGTCATGACAACTAATATTTGTATAGACAACATTATAATATTTCTATTAGTAACTAATATTTGTCTACTTTACGTTGAGGGCTGAAGTAAAGAAAACAGATGCAGAGTGAGGCAGTATGAACTGGTTGTACACAAAATTGCGCGATAGCTACTGCGTTTCTAATTTAGTTTTTATCATAATAATAATACAGAAATAATTGCCTATTGCTCAGTATATTCTAAAACATTTAATATTTATTAAATTAAGAAAAGATTATAAATTGTTAAATATAATAAAGTAATCTTCAACAATAATTTTGTTTTACTGTTACAGAAGTAATTGTCATATGGAGTTACTAGCAATACAAAATAATAATGGTTTAATGAAATGATAAACATAAATAAGTTTGTAAATAATTTTTTAAGTGCTTTACACAAGCCCTGAAAGACTATTTACTTGCATAAAATAAATTAAGAAATATTTTATAATTTAGTATACCATTTTTGTTGGTTTTTTCTTGATTTCTTACGGTGAATCACTCAATAAGTAATCACATACACTCAACAACTAATCTTCACTAACACTAGATTCTGAGGAATCATTTTCAAAATTAATGAGCATATCCCGCTTAATATCAACAAAATAATCCATCTTCCACACTTTTTCTTCTTGCAGCCAATTTTTAATAGTTTCCCCACTTATCTGCCATTACCTCAAAGATTTTAAAGTAAAACCTTTACATCCAATTTATATATTTTATCCTTTACATCCAATCCTAATTTATAAGTTTTGTTATTCTGAACTAGAAATCCTCTTATTTGACTCCACACTAGTTCTATTGGATTCAGATTGCAGTGGTATGATGGAAGCTGTAATACTGTATGCCAATTTATTTCAGCCGTATCATTGATTACATATGTTAAATTTTTTCTTATCTTTTTTAACTTCTTCTAGGAGTTCAACCTTTAAAAATGTAGAATCAAATGGGATTTGTTTTCTCTCAGCCATGATACTATATCCACTTTTAGCCATGATGTGTATTGGGATTTTTTTCTAATTTTTACACTATGGTGCATTATCCATAACAATAACACTATTCGGCGGAATTAATATCATAATTGTATTAAATTAGTTTTTAAAAAAAATACCATTCATATCTTTGTGGTAATCACCATTTTCATTGGATTCAAAAACTAATAATGCACTGTTAACAAGCCCATGTTCATTACCTGCATGACCTACAATCAACCGCTTTTCTTTGTTACTTGCAGATTTTATACCAGTACTTAAACCAGACAAGAACCGTTTAGATGTCTTAATGGAAGTGTCACACAAAAATTTATTAACTGAATGACCTTCATTCATCCAGATAAAAAATCTTTTTTCCAATTTTTCTAAACTCTTTAATTTGTTTCAAATATTTCCTTTGCCAAATCTTTATGACATCGCTGTGAATGACAAAACTATTTCTACTTTTTCCTGCAAATTTGAAACCCATGGCAAAGAAGCTTATGTAAACCAGCCAGACTAATTTTCTGTAAATCTGGATCACATTTGACAGCTGGAAGTACCTTATTGATTGTGGGCAACTCATTTTTAAAAAAGGAACCGTGGACTTTGGATCTGGCAGCGTTATTATTAAAATAGTCAAATCGGCCTAAAACAGGTTTTGAATGTTTTCTTTTCTTTTTTGGCAAGTATATAATGCCATATTTTTTTCGTTTCAGCTCACAATCTCTCAGTACTTGAAATGGATACACCCATGAGTTCAGATGTAAGCAATTCTACTAGTTTAATTTCTTAAGTACGGTATTCTTTGTGAAATTAATTGAAAACATTATGAACTATTGTCTTTTCCCCAATTAATAATATTTTATCTTTTCTGTGTTTAACTATACACCAAGAAGGACTCTCAGCCATAGTTATTAAATTTTCTAACACTGTAATAAAGCAAATACATCATAAATTTCAGTGTGCCACTTACTTAAACCAAATTAATAACAAAAACAACCTCACTCAAAGTAACTTCTACCACAAGCAGTTAACAATGCCACAGTTAAAATAACACTAAGTTTCCAAAGACCAAGAAATCGTTTATAAAATAGTGTTGGAAACATAATTTAACTGTGTTCATAAAACTATAAATAGACATGAAGTATTGTTATTGTTTATTTAACATCGTACATGATACATACCAAATTGCAATTCAAATACTTGCGCTAACACACAGAATATTTGTATACTCTAGGCCTCAAGCAGCAAAAAAAATGAATATTATAAAATTAGGATATTGAAATTAGTACAAATTTTTCAATAATAGTGCATTGTTTACATTGCTGTAGACCTAACATATTTATAATTACATAATACCTAATAATATGATAATCTGAGATTAATAACAGGCATAAGTAATGATTTACATTCTAATCGTATGTAATTTTTTTTAAAAAGTGATGTGTTATTTTTGTCCACCTGGTGGATTGCATCAACTGTTTGAGGGTTACATACCACACACATGCAGATTGTTTACATGAGTCTCAATATAAAGCAGACAGAAAATAGATTTATACTGTCAAAATCATCCATCAGTTTTTAACAATAACAACTATATTTTTTACATTATGTTTTTTCAAATCCTTGTGATATTACTGCATCCATGTACAAAATAAACATTATAATTATATAGTGAACTCTGACATGAAGAATGCAGTTTATAGGTTAAAATAAAAAAAAGTTTCTTATGAGAAAAAATATTACCACAAAGACATGTTTTGCAGTAATGGTTGCTGAAAGAGTTTTAACTAGCTTTAGCTATAAACACAAGGCGTGTTTTAAAGTAAGGTCTGTTATGAAATTGCCACCTATACGCAAGATATAATCAGATGGTGCTTGTGTAGCTCAGTTACTTCAATCAATAGTCAGCAGTTAGCAATAATAGTCTAATCATTTTGTTTATATTCATCTGTAATGAATACTACAATTTCATATGACCCCGCCAAATGTAAGTACGAGGAGTAATTTGATTTTTTATGACAAAAACAATTCTGCGGCTAAAATTCATGTGCAAATTTATGTTTATGGGCCAACTATTATGAGTGACACTAAAGTGAGACAGTGGTGGTACCATCTATTTGAGAAGGGTGAATATAGAAGGGCTGTCAGTGATAACAGATGATTTGACTGAATTAGTTGATGAAAAAATTCAAGAAAACCAGCAATTCATAGTGCCATAATTTCCTTCTATGTTTCACTATCTTTGATTTATGAACTTTGACTGAAAAATTAGGGTATAAAAAACTGTGTACCAGATAGGTGGTGAAGATATAATTGAGAGACACAAGGAAAATTTTAGCAACGTGATAAAAATTAAGGTGATGAATTGTTTGATCGCCTTGTTATCGTTTATGAAACTTGGATTTCTTATTCAAATATAGGCAGGAGTCCATGCAATGGCAGCATTCATATATAAAAAATATTAATAACAGAGTTAACTCAAGAGAAAATTAATCAACATAATTCTTAATGTATTTGTGCTTCTTAAGAGTAATCTTGAAATTATTAGCACTGATTCTTTTGGTTTTGAATAATCAAATAAAAATACGTTTTGATCATGTCTTTATGATAAGATTTTGAACAGTTTTAAATGTTTATAATTATTTGTTATTTTTATTGTTATGATTATAATAATTTGTTCACATTTTTGTTCAATTTCCTTTTCAGTGAATGCTGATTTTTTTAAAAAATGGTTTTTATTTACATCAATTTAATTTCTGTTTTTTTAGATTTTATTCACAATTCAACATTTTTATAACTCCAAACACAAATAAAAGTGTTTTTTTTTTGCAACTGTTTATAGAAATTTATAAAAATTTCTCCAATAATAATGGAAACAGAACTTTGAAGTCAATCCAGCAAAATTAAACTGAAATATCAAAAATTTCCTGCAATTCATAGGTGTAGGTGTAGAAATGCAGTATTCTTAATATTTATACTAGAAATTTGAGGAATCTTTCATAGCATAACATGGGAAAAAAAAAATTTTTAATATTTTTTTTTTTATTCTGACCAGCACATTGCATTCATTAAGTTCACAATTTTTTCAGGGACATTCTGTATTTTGAAAAATGAAACGTTTAAAATAATAAATAAAAATACATTTATTTACAAGCAACAACTTTCATTAATTTATTACAAAGCAAATAAACATTATTTATTCTCTTTTCTTTTTCTTGGCTTTCTTCTTTTTTCTTTTTTTATCACTAGAAACTTTATTTTTTTTAGAATGAAAAGCTAACATCATATTCTCAAAAGACAAGCCGTCATTTTTTTTATTAGCATTTAAAGATTGTTTAAAATCAGCAAATTTTTCATCTAATAAATCTTCCAATTTTCTCTTTTTTTTTTTATGTTTAAATTTACGTTCATCTAAATCATCATGCCTTCTCTTATGTTTATATTTTTTAAGATTTTTCTTTCGTTTTTTATTTTTATAATCCTTAAGATCAGATTCACAATCTTGTGTCATTGGTTTTTCAATATTTTTTCTACCGCTAACATCACTTATTTCATTTGATGATTCAATGAAAATAATGTTTTTGTCAAACTGTTCAATTAATTCCACTTTGAAAAAATCACAAAAAAATAAAACACATATATTACTAAATTGATGATTATTACCTTGAGGTAAAATATTTTCTGCCATTTTTGAAAATATATTTTTATATTTATGATAACAATTAATAAAAATTTTAGAAAAACATTCAACATCATTTTCATCTTCATTTTTAACAGTTTTAGGGTCGTCATTGATACCAGATTCACGATTAAAAATTGATTTCTTCTGTTCCAAAAGTTCTGTTAAATTATTATGTTTTCTTTCTTCATCTTCACTATTTTCATCTATATCCATATCTTCTACAATATAAATATCATCATCGGATACCCTAAGAAATATTTTAAAATTGTTTTCAACATAAAGAATAATTAACTAGCCGAAAATATAAAAACATTGAGTATATTCATTTATATCTAAACACATTAGAACTGAATCGCAATAAATTCTGCTATTTTGCAGATGTGTAACTAAATTGAAGCTATCTCAGAAAAATATGTTGTTTTCTCTGTTTATTCAAACAACATTTTTCTATGTTATAATTTATTTACGTAAAATTAATAAAAATCTGAGCAAGTCATGATAATGTGAAAGTTTCTCAGACATCTTGATGTTACTTTATTTTCTCAATCTTAATCATCAAGTGATTGCAGATATGTAATAAAAATCAAGATTCACCAGTCCAAGACTGGTTATCAAAAGAACTGATAACCTTAAAAATTTGATTAATAGGTAGGCACAGACATACCTGAAAAGATTATATTGCGATATAAAAGCAATAACTTCTGTGTTAACCCACACGTAACTATAAAGAATTTCACACAAGAATACAAACTATCCTTTTATTTAATAAGTAACCCCGAAACCAATTATTTCCCTGAACGACAAAGAGCTATCTTTTACAGTTTGAAAATTCCACTAGACCAGCCACATCTAAGAGAGCAATATCATAACAGTAGAATTTGACTGGATAAAGGCAAGCCGTTAACTTACGGTTCCACTGACAAAACAAAATTAATTTAATGCTTTTGAACTGAATGTCATGCAATCATGTCAGCTACTGTCATACTCATATAAATGAACTGAATCTGTAAGTCTCCTCATAACTGTTTTTTTTAGCCAACTGAATAATAGATATATTTATTGTATATAAAATAAGTATATCTCCTGTAGGTAGTAGAATGCTTTTTTTAAATATATTTCATATAACAATGCGTTAAGACTGATTTTTTTTTTAATTGCTTTGATAAAAAATGTGATTTCTTGTCCTAATAGAATGTATATTAACCATATATTTTATATTTATGTAATTTAATATTTTTTTAATTACACTGATAAACATGTTTTCATATGTGTAAATTTGACTATTACAACCACAAGCACTAGTACAACTGAAAAATTTTTAATGAAAAAGGTAGGGTGTGAGACATCATTTTAACAGACACTGAAAAAAAAAATACTGACAAAAAAACCATAGGGCTATGGATAACCCTTACCAAAATGGCAGCCATTTATTTTTTCATATCTGGTTTCAAAGGACCTCTTACGAGGTGTGTGAAAAAAGTAATGAGACTGACGTTTTGCTTACCAAAGTTTTTATTTTTTTCAAACAACAATATTATCCCCTTCAAAGTAATTCCCTCAGGCAGCTATACACCGGCGAAGTCGTTCCCGCTCCTAGTAGCAGCGCTGGAAGGCTTCAACTGGTAGGGCTTTTAACTGATCGGTCACAGTCTTTTGAATGTTCTCCAGAGTTCCAAAATGAAGTCCTTTTAAGACATGTTTCAATTTCAGGAAGAGGAAAAAGTCACAAGGACTCAAATCAGGTCAATAAGGGGGTTGAAGAACCGTAGGAATACGTTTTGGGGTCAAAAATTCACTGATGGAAATGGCCATCTGACATGGGGCATTGTCATGATGAAGCATCCACTTGTCGCAATGTCTGGTCTCATGCAAAATCACTTTTCCTGAGCCTTTCAAGGATACCTTTGTAAAACACTTGGTTGACAGTTTGTCCTGGAGGAACAAATTCTTTATGCACGATACCCCTACTGTCAAAAAAGCAAATCAACATGGATTTGATCTTTGATTTGCTCATTCGACAGTTTTTCGATCGAGGAGATGACGGAGTGTGCCACTCTTCATTTTACCGCTTTGTTTCAGGATCGTACTCAAATATCCAGGATTTATCACCTGTGATCTCACGACTGAAGAATTCTTGGTCATTGTCAATTCTCTCAAGAAGATCAACGCACACGTTTTATCGATCATCCTTCTGTTCCGTTGTGAGGTTTTTCGGCACCAATTTCACACAAACCTTTCGCATGTCCAAATCGTCTGTCAAAATTTGATGTACGGTGACATGTTTAAATTTAACTGTTCACTCATCATTGTTATTGTGAAACGATGGTCTGATCTCACAAGAACCCTCACACGCTCAATGTTTTCATCAGATTTTGAAGTTGAAGGTCTCCCTGAGCGAGGTTGATCTTCAACGTGTTCTCGGCCTTCAAAAAATGATTTGTGCCAACAGAAAATTTGTGCTCTTGATAAGCAATGTTCCCCATAGGCCTGTTTCTACTTTTCAAAGGTCACACTCGCGGATTCCCCAAGTTTAACACAAAACTTGATTGCACAAATTCCAATGCTCCATTTTCATAACACACAACAAAAACACAACTTCACTGATGGCGCTGTCAAAAATAATGTGTTGGCTGAATGGAGTTGAAACTCGTATTGAGCATGTGAAAGGGACGAACAAACCGGTCAAGCACAGACTGGTAGACACAGCGTTGCCAGATTGCTTGCAGTGTTACCAATCTCATTACTTTTATCACACACCTTGTATATAACTGCTCAGCAGTGAAACACTAAAACAAAAAGATAATTAAAATTTAGCAAATGCTTTTACCTAAAAACATCTATTTTTCTGTATGAGATCCACCATTTGGGGGTGTACTGTTGGCCATTATGAAACTGGCTGTAAAAAATATAGATGGCTGCCATTTTGGTCAGGGTTAATGTAGCCTGAAAATTTTTACATCAAAAGATTTATTTTTCAGTGCTCTATTAAATGATATCTACCCTTTAGATTTAAACTTTTTGAGTATTCCCCCCTCATAAAGATTGGTGTTCTCATACTGAAAAATAGATCATTTCAAGGTAGAAACACTTGCTAAACTTCAATTTCATTTTTCTATATTTTAATATTGAAAAGTCATTTAAAGGATTCCAATATTTTATAAACATTCTATGCGTATAAACTTGTCAGGATATACTCAGAAACATAATTTTCCCTTTTTATCTTTTAAAATAGTAATACAATGAATTAATCAACTATTTTATATGCTGTAATGTTGTCTAGGTGAAAATTCAAGAAAACTTTTCATAATTTCTGTTTCTTATTACTAAGATCATGTTGCATCAAAATTTTATTTCAGTTATAATAAATAATATACTGAAATTATTCTTATTGTAAGAAATATAGCAAATATGTATAGCAAAGAAAAGTTTATTTTAAAGCGTTGATTAATCCTACTTCGAGGGTTTTGCTTTGTGCAAAAAGACCAAAAATATACTGCTTTCTTTTAATGCTATTTGAACGATCGTATTACTTGGTTGTAAATGTTTAATTATATCACCTGGCTGTTGTGAAGCAATGTAATATCAAAATAAAAAATGAAACTGATCCAATACTATAAATCAATCAATACTTCACTCAAAAAAATTTTATTGAACTTTTTTTAATACAGTGCAGTTTCTATTCATGCATATCATTTGCATTTGGTTGCTAATGACTAAATTGCACACCATTATGAAGTAGCTTATTTTGCTTAGTAATTTTTCTGTTAGAAAAATAAAATTAGATTAATTATTTTTTTCTAAGAGTAAATGCACTGTTTAACATACAGTCTGGAACAAACTCAGGTTGACTGTGGTTAATTGAAAACCAATCACAAAAGAACGCCGGTAGGTATCCACAGTCTAGCAGTCAAATCCATATAACAGCAACTGCCTTTACATGGACTTAAATCTTAGAACCCTTGACTTTGAAAACCAGCCGATTTTGGGATGACGAGTTTAACCACTAGACTAACTAGGTGGGTTAGTCTATGTCAGGCCTGGCAAAACATTAACAATAATTGGATTTGTCTGTAGACACACACACACCCAAAACCTGGCAGTAGCTAGAAAACTGGTGGGAGAAAACAATATTACTTTTTACAAATGAAATAGATCAAATGTTCATTGTACCTCTTCCTTTTTTTGTTACTGATGAAGGGCACAAATGAGAATAATTTCATTAATACTGTAAACTTTCCTTAAATTATTTTAGCCATTGATAAAAAAATATTTTTTTGTAAAAATGATTTACCCAAATTGATTTAAGAGTTCTCCTTTAATATAAGGCATATCCTCATTTAAATCCACTTCAACGACTTTAAATTGCACTTCTTGCCCGATTTTAAGTTGTGTACCAATCCATGATGATTCATCCTTATTATCTGGCCTCGGAATAGCAATGTTAAATACTTTATGTACAAGACAACCTAAATGATCATCACTCTTCTTATTAATAATACCTGTAACAAAAAAAAATTATGGGTTATATCTAAACAATCCATACCAAAAAGAAAAAGCTTTACTGTTGTAAGGGCTAAAAAAAGTAGCTTACATTTACCTATTGTACTTAACAGTATAGTTAACAACACTTTTATTTTTATTATATAAAACTTAAAACTTGAAACATTTTTCTAGTCTACAGTCAAATTGGGATACTTTATGTAATATCAGTAGCTTTTGAATTCCATAATAATAAAACTCAAACCACTATGTTCTAACCCACCTGTTCATGCTGCATTGCAAATCATATATCTTAAATTATTCATTGTTATCCTCTCCTCAATGACGCAGCTGTATCTAAATCTGAAGATGATTATTTAAAAAGACTTAAAAATTCTATTTAAGCAATTTTAGCATTTCAAAAAATTATTCTTCAGATGGACTATAACAACTTATCTTTACATATAGATAAAACCGTTGCATTGTGCTGTGGATATTCCTAACCATTATGGACAGAATTCCCATTAATGATACAAGAGTATTTCAGCTGCCCATAAACCAAAATTTCTGTTTGTTTTATTAGGTGACAAATTTTCCAAGAATGATCAAATTTACCATATGATTTTGCTTTTAACCACCTTAATATATTGGTAAGCTTGTCATCGCTTTAAATATTAATAATGTATATGTATATTCCAACCTGAAATATAACATTACCTCTTAGGACTCTTCTAAAAATGTTGAATGAGTTTTCAACCTACAAAAATGGACTGTCAGATCGTTGTTTGGTGCCAAAGTATAAACCATGTAGACCAATATTTAGAAAATTAAAAATGTTAACTTCTTCTTGTGCTTACATTAGTGAAATGAAATCTTTGCTAAAAAGAATACTCATTTATTTTTAAAAGAATAACAATATCCAATTCTACAAACCTAGGTAACAGTACTGCTTTCATATACTCAACACAATACTTCACTTTACGAGAATGGGGTTTATTATGCTTCCACTGCAATTTTTAATAACATACATTTGTACTTATTATTTATCCAGTAGATCTGTATGTGCACCATCGAGCTGATTGCACAAAGCTGTGCATTTTCACATTCTGCCCGACATGTGAAGCATTTTCTGAGTTGCGGTTCAAAAGGTTTCCTTCATAATTTTACACAATCTTTCATTTGTTGCATATCAACAACGAGACACATATACCTTTATTATTCTCCACTAAAGGTTGTAAAGTATGGTGAGATGAGACTTCATAGTGGTCATTGCAATGGGCTGATAATGCTGGTGAACTGTGGCCAATCCAATGGAAATTTTTCATTTAAGAAATTGGGCACTCAAAGGATAATAAACTGAAGCCCAATCTTACAGTATCCAAAAACATTCCACGATACCCTTCTCTTAAAGTTGAGGTATTGCCATCTTTCCAACATATGCAAATAAGAATTACCGTTCAAGTACTCTTAAAAATTATGGTCCAAATAGGTGTCATGACATTTGGAAGATTCTTTTCCAATTCATGTTTATAAAACAAGGATTCTCTTTAGCCAAAGAAACCACATTCAAGTCTCGTGAACTGCCATAATAGCACATTCATAAAAAAACCAGCAATTTTGGTATAGTCGGTAGTGGTGATGATGACATATATCTGCACCTATATATTTTTATCCATGACGAAATGCAAACTGTATATGCGTTTAGGGTAAGAGGCTGTGTGTGTGTTACCATTTTCCTCAAAAACTACTGACCAATTTCGATGTAGTTTTTTGCATTATACAGATATCACTTCAAAAGAGCAGGTTATTAGACATGTTTTACAGTTACAAGCCACCAGTGGATGCTCAGTAGATGTGTTTCTCTACAACGGCTGGGCCAATTTTGATGCGGTTTTTTGCATTATATAGGTATCACCTCATTGCATTATATAGGTATCACCTCATTGCATTACATAAGTATCACCTCAGAGCAGATTCTTAGATTAGTTTTTTGGTTATAAGCCACCAGGAAGCGCTGCACTAGATATGTTTCTTCAAAAAGACTTCATGTTTTTAAAATTTTTAATTTTATCACTTGTCATCCATTATGCAACCTGTTTTTAACACTGCCTTGAGTGTTTGTGAAATATATTCTTATTTATTCCAGTGTTGTTTCTGCACCCAAACATATGTCACCAATTGCTCCTCCACACTGTAACTTCCTTTTTCCTGTTTAGCCTCTGGCAATTTTTTCAACTGAAATAAGACAGCAAGTAAGTGTTCTGTGCAATCTTGAGAACATGAATATTAACCACAGAAAAATAAATTATTTCTTAGGAACCAAAAATGTGTGACTAAAACAGTACAAACATGTTAATTACCGAGAGGATACAGGAACTTCTCAGAGGTACTGTATAATTAAAATCCTAAACAGTAGCAATTTGATTATAAACCCACAACCCCTTTTTTTAAGACCATAATGTGGATAAATTGTATAAGAAATAAAAATCAAACTGTATAAAAAATCTACTATCTCTAATGACAGATTAAATCAAATTTAATTCAAACAAATATTTTTTACAAACATCATAGCATTAACAATCAATATTCTCATCTTTCTAATGATACTACCAATATTTTTCTGTAGAGTGATTTGGTTTTAGTATACTCTGTTGAACTAGAAATTCAGGTATTTAAGATGCGTTTCAAAAACTGTTTTAAATTTTAATTAAGGCCATTAATCATTTAGAACCTGAATGGTTCTGTTTTGTTCTGCATATTTGCCAGTTCAAAGATAACCATTTCTAATTGCACGTTAAATAAATATCTTCTTTAATAATAAATAAAGTAATAATAAATAAACTTTCTAATGATTCCAGCAAAATTCCTGGATTCAAAGGGAAAGGTATACAACTCTGGCTACTCAACACATTAATACTTAGGAGAAAAATTGGAAAATTAGGGGAAAAAATTAAAAAATAGGAAAAAAAAGTGGAACATTTAAGAATGTAAATATTAAAGTAAAAAATTAGAAAAACTATTCTACTCTGAGTAAAATTTTGAGATTTCAGACACATGGTAACCATACCTTTCCACCTCTTTCATTCATTGTAACCAAGATTAAATGGCATCAATGGCCCACATATTAGAAATCACTGTACAAACATTTAAATAAAATAATGGTTATCTGATATGACAAATATCATGGAAAATGGTAAAAAAATGCTTATTAGCCCCAACTCCTGAATGAAATTGTCTAATTACATAACCAAAGTGGTATGCTTATGTAACAAATCATCTAATATATGAAAATGTGGCTTTCAGTCCAGAAATGGCAAAAAATATTTTTTTTTGTCTTATCCCTTTATATGGCTTGAATAAGACCAAACACCATCAGAAAGTATCTTAGCTACCTAGGGGACATTAAATTATGAAAAAATAATAATTTACCTATCCTTTGAATAAAAATGTTGAAATATGGGACTCATAAGATCAGAATCTTGTTGACAGATTGTGGCCAAAATTAAACCGCATCAATGCCCCATTACAGAAAACATTAAGGTAAATTTCATTCAAATGTGTCCATCCAGTCTGGAGATATGAAGAAAAAAAAGGCCAACAAATATATGCACATAAATGCATCTTCTGGAATTTTTCAATACTAAAATTTTTTTTTCATTAAGAGGGCTTGTGAAATTATTAAGATGTAAAATTTAACGCAATTTTTTTACAGGAAAGTAACAAAACTAGTTTAAAGAAAAATTTAATTAATTTAATATAAAAAATAAGTTTTGTAAAATCTTCACTGTCTAGCATCTGGTTCAATGCTGGAAAAATATATAGTGAAACCTCTACAAAACAGAAACTCCAAAAAATGGAAACCTCCTTGAAATGTACAGTTTCCAAAGTCCCAAAATATTTTTACACAAATTAATCTCTTCAAAACGGAAAACTTCGCAATACGGAAAGAGAAGGGAAACATAGATTTTACTTTTAATTTTACGTATTAATCTTGTCTCATTAGACTGAAAGGAAATTAAATAAAAAAAGATTGTACATTCCCACGATTTGTAAATTATAAATCCAGTAGATGATTATTACTGTATTATAGTACAGTACTGTACTGTTGTTTATCTAATATATGCCATCACATTCTTGGCTCCAAACTTCTGGCATATAAGCCGATGGACATTAATAAAATTTGATTGCGGGTGGCAGCTTATGTAACAGTTAATACCGTGGTACGCAGCAGTATAGTTTTCATTTTGTCGTAAAAGTAAATTGTTATAGTTTCGTGTTCTGTTTATCTGTTGAGAGTTTAAGACATATGTGCTTTTATTTTTAGTTTAACATTAAAAAAAACTGTAACTTATTTTAGTTTTAGTTACGTGTGTTTTTCTTCTTTTAAAATTTTTATCATAATTTACAACAGTTTAAAAAATAAAGATAAAATCAAAGAAGAATGGATGACAGGTGAAAGGAATGCTAATTGTAGATGGCAGACTAAAAGCAAAAATGAAGAAATAAATTCAATTTTATTTAAATGGTTCACACATGCAAGACCAAAAAATCTTCCTATTTCAGGGCCTATCTGGCAACAACAGGCAAAAGAAATTGCAGCTAAGTTAGGAGTTACTACATTTAGCGCTTCTAATGGATGGCTAGAAAAATTTTGTGTGAGGCGTTCTATTTCTTACAATCAAATTTCAGGTGAGGCTAAAGATGTAGACAAAGAAATAGTTGTCAACTGGAAAAATAAAACCAAAAAAATAACCGCCGGTTATGAACTAAAAAATATTGGTAATTGCGATGAAACCAGTTTATTTTTTCGAGCTTTACCGAAAAAAACCACTGTGTTTCAAAAATAAAAAGTTTATTGGAAGCAAACAGTCCAAAGAAAAACTGCCTGTTCTGGTGTGCGGTTTTGCAGATGGCACGATACTTAAACCATTCATTGGTAATAGGTAAATCTTGGGGAAGTCTTGCTGTTTCAAAAATGTCATTCAGTTACCACTGGAATGGTACGCAAACACTGCAATGGTCTTGGATGATGTCTAACATAATGGAAAAATGGCTATATAATTTAAATGAAAGAATGGTGAAATTTAAATGAAAGACTGAAAATAGAAATATTCTACTGTTTTTAGACAGTGATTATAATCTAACAAATTTTATAATACAACATATTGCAACATAAAGGATTATAATTTAACAATTATTCTAACATAAAACTTGTTTTCTTTCTTCCAAACACAACTAGTGTAACTCAACCAATGAATCAGGGGGTTATTAAAAACATAAAAGTTCATTATAGAAAACAATTCTGCAGTCACTAGTCGCCAATATGGATTCATGTTCATATGTTCAAGAACTGACGCATAAAATTACTGTTCTGGATGCACTATGGTGGCTCTCTTCATTGCACAAACAAATTACAAATAACTGTGTTAAAAATGCGTTTAAAGAAGCTGGATTTTGCATGGAAACCAGTAATTATTATGTTCTTGATACATGTACTTTGCACAATACAACAATATTGCGTGAAGTTGAATTTCTGTTGCAAGAAAGTGGTCAATCATCGGTCCATGCTGAAGACTACATGGGTATTGATAATAATTTGGTAACCAAAGGATTTCAGTCTGTAGATGAAATTATTTTGTCTGAAATTAGCAAGATTAATGAAAGTTCAGAAGAAAGACAAGAAGAGGGCAGAAAACAAAATTTACAGTTTCAGAGAAGCATTGGATGTGGTCACACAGCTGGAAGAATTCACAATTCGTACAAACAGCGATGATTTGTGACAAAATATGTTAACCGGTAGAAATATTATTGAAAATGAAAGTTGCAAGAGTAAATTATTGAAACAGAAAACCACTTGACTAGTTTAGAAAAAGATTTTATTTTAGAATTAGTGTTAAATCATGTTGTGTTTTAGACTAAGTGAATTTTTTCTATTTACTTGTATTACTGAAGTGTATTCTTGAAGTTAAGTGTATAATTCTTGAAACAAAAATTCCAAGGGTAAGTTAATTGAAACAAAACTACTTGATTATTTTAGAAACTGATTTTATTTTAGAATTAGTATTGAATCATGTTGTATTTTAAGCTATGTATATATCTTCTAATTAAACGTACCTTTTAAATGAAAAATTAATAACTTGTAAAAATAAAAAACACCCTCTTTTAGAGTAGCTGAACAATTTTTTTTAAATTAGTGGTTAATGTTCTCTATATACAGTATAATTTCTGGATTATTCCAAACGTTTATTCTTGTCTAACTTCATTTTAGATTTGTATAATTCATAGCACAGGACCTCAAGATAAATTAGCTCGATTTTTAAAAACTCTGCAAGACGGAAACGTCTTCAAAACAGAATTCTTACTCAGTCCATCAGATTCAGTTTTGGGGGTTTTACTGTATCGCTTAAAAAAAATATTACAAATTTCTATGAGGAAACAAATCTATTATATTAATTAAGTAAATAATTTTGCCTTTAATTAATTGCACTTGCCTTCTCCTTGAAGTAAACATATAAAATTTTAAAACTGAAAAACTTAAAAAATATATATCTTCAACTGAATTAAATGATTTGGAAATGCCAATAACACTAAAATTTCAAGATAATGAAAGGAACTCTATTCAACTACAGTTTCTGGGTAAAGATAAAGGTACAAAAAATTTAAAGCACAAAAAGAAAAATGCATCAGAAAAATGTGGGGAAAAAATAATACCTTACCTGTAAGAATACTTCCAATCTTAGGTTTAAATACATAAATATCAGCATTATACGATAATTTATTATATCCATCATCCTGAACGCTGAAAAAATCTGCTATTTTAATTCTTTTATAACTTAAGACAATTGCATCTAACCTAAATTAAAAAAAAATCACACAAAATTTGAGTTACTAAAGTTAAGCACAAACTAATAATTATTAGTTTATTTTTACAAGTGATGTTGTAATTCTTTACTTGCTAGTTGACTATCATAGAGTATATAAATAGAAAAATTAGCATCTTAATAAGACAATTTAAGAGATTAACAAGATAAAATGCTTAAGGAGATTGAGGACCAAGGAGTAAATTTTGTTTTGTAGCTTCAGTTCAAATCTTACAAACCATGACAAAATGAAAGTATAACAAGAGATATTTAATACTGGGATGTTTAACCATGACAATTAATGAACAACTTATATTTATTTGTGTATCTATTTTAACTAACATCTTATCCAAGATTCTCACAACATGAGATATTTTTGGAAATCCTTAAATAATATTTGTATCATTTTCAGGTTTTTAAGCTACCATCTACCCTATCTTGAATTCATTTATGGTACGAACTACTTAGTGAACTGAAAATTTTGCAACTCCCTGTGCATCTTCAATGAAATATTACCTAGCAAAAGTAGGTCTGTCAGTAACTGATTTTTAACTGACATCATGATTTCTATCATGATTATCAAACATTCTAGATTAGAACCTATGTCAAATAACAATTCTTCAACAATAGAACTTTAACCTAAAACTTTTATTGTATTCGAAACAACCTTAAAAACATACCTGATACACTTCTTGTACATTCCATTAATTTGCCTAAATCCTCAGCTACATTTTTACTGTCACTCAAACCACATATTAAACGTAATTAACGTGAAAAATATGAACAAAAAATACCAATAATTAAATTATATGTCTACATTCACATTTAAAAATTTACGATAAATTTATTAAATCATCAGACCTAATTCTATTCAGGAATGGAATATCAGTAACTTGTAAATAATAATTATAGTGTACAAATTTAAGAAAATAGCATTCAGAAACACTAAATTTTTTATTACAGTTCTACAGAAAAACCACTTGTAAATTACTACTAAATACTTTTCACGAACAGCGGCTTGGAAAGCTATAATTTTCTGAACAAGAAGATGAATCCTTATACTTAAACCTAACCTTTTAACAAGCGATACATAAAACAAACAGACAAATAAGATAGAAAAATCTGAAGAAGTTGATTTAAAAAATTATCTTACTCTGAATCATATTTTGCTACAGTAGAATATAAATATTCTTTTATACAACGTTTCAAATCTTGTAGTTGAAACGGTGAAAGAACCAACTTCTTCACACATTTTGGTACTAATGTTACACCAGAGTCTTTATTTTTAAGTAATTCATCCAGTTCACTTAACTTAAATGCCACCTGCGCCATAACA
The DNA here is from genome assembly GCF_047948215.1 of Lycorma delicatula. Lineage (NCBI taxonomy): Eukaryota > Metazoa > Arthropoda > Insecta > Hemiptera > Fulgoridae > Lycorma > Lycorma delicatula. Next base: position 107,323,164 of record NC_134462.1, read on the forward strand.
AGTCTCAAAAATGTTTTGTTTTTTTTAAATTTCAACTCGAAAATAATAAATAAAACAATACATAACCTCCAACTTAATAAACTAACGTGAACAAACTACATGCTCCTTACTGTCGAACAGTATGACTAAAATCAAATTTTACAGTATAAATATTGTAATTAATTAAATAACGAAAACAAAAATAATAATAATACTGAAACAACAAAAGGAATAGTGTAGTAAAAAAGTGAAATAGAACTTTAATTACACCTGACGTACTCATCTAAATTCATGATTATAGATTACAAAAACAAAGTTGATCAAATATAATAAATATCATCATTTAAGTCTTATTATGAATCTTTTAAACTTGTTTATATACCAAAAGTGTAATAATTAAACTTTCACAAAAATGTGAAGATTATTTATACTTTTATGTGGTATTCTATCATAAAATATCTAAAATTTATTTACTTTATTTTTTTATGTTAATATACATGTGAATAATTGATAATGTTTAAGTAACAATATACGATATATCAACATATTACGTTGGTAGTAGTGTATACACAAAACGGTATCGGGGTTGAAGCGAGCAAGTGTAACTGGTTTAGGGTTCAGTCTGGTCGTCGTGGAATTCCGTCAGTGGTCGTGGAACGTGTTGTTTATTTAGATTTTTTTTTGGGTTTGTTTGTGATTGTTTTACATTTTTATCCGGTTTAAAATTTTGATTCGTTTTGTTGTAACAGTTTATAGTTATTTGTTGGCTTATTCTACTATAAAATGTGAGTGAAATAAAATACCTAAGTTATTTCTATTTTCGTATGTTGTTTTCTATTACGAATATTTTATGCAACGTTTTGTTTTATTTATTTTCAGGGTGCAGTTATAGCCCCTAAGTTATGTTTTGTCCAAAATATTAACTCTATCAACTGCTTTATAAGCATCATATTATATCATATTTTTTTCTTTAAAAAGTTAACTTGAATCTAGTTAACATTTGTGGTAATTCATTATTCATATTCTGTGAGAGTGATAATTATTCTAGGTTTATAGCTGCAGGAGTAATTCAAATTAATTAGTACTGTTTTTGATCCATTATTTGGTGTTAAGTACATTGTTAAATTTTATCAGTACTAAGATACAGTGCTCTACGAATAGGTGATATGATTTACAGTTTATATACGGGTTCCGGGTGCAGACAGTATCCAACACAAAATTAAATCGTGATTAAAATCCGTAATTTATTATGTATTCCCACCACTGCTGTAAATCGTCTGAAATCTTAAAATATTTATGAAAATAAAAAAATAAAAAAACAGTTTTTGCTTAATATTCTGTAGTCATCTGTAATCAAGTAACAGCAGTTGGATGAAATTATCCAATATATATTATTTTTTCTTGATGTTTAATGTGCTTTTTGTTTGTCCACGTTACGTTTTCATTATTAATTTTGTGAATTATATTCCCCCTCCCACAAATTAAATTTATTTTAATTTAGTTTCAGTGTTTTTATTGTGATATAATCATTAATTCTATGTTTTAATATTTTCCTCATTAGATAATCAATTTTGAATTCAGTGTTATCAGCAATAAAAACTTTTTTTAACATCTTGTTTTATAAATCATTTCGTATTGAAGAATATTATTTAAACTTTATTGCCGTATTAGTTTTTGTCTACCTTTGATCTTGTAATTGTATATTGCCGATATAAATATTTTATTAGTCGATTAATATTTAATATTTTTATTAGCTATTATTACAGTTTACGTATTGTGATTGATGAAGAGCAATCCGTTTAGTTCTTTATTGTTTTATTTTATCGGTTAGCAGGTTTTCTTATTTCCTTACTGGCTGTATTTTCTACTTTTAATATTTTCCACTTATTTGCACCCACATTTCTTCAAAATTGAATTTCTCTATTAATTTGTTGATTGAATGTTTACAGATTTTTCCCTTGCCATGTTTTAAAAGGAAATGATTTTTTTTTTTATACATTTCGTAAATTTTCCATTTTTCTGTGTCGATTGTAATATTATATTTTGTTTTTTGAGATAATTTTACCTTCCAATAGGCCACGAACTCGATTCGATTAAACTAATCTGAATTCATTAGTTACATTTGGATTATAAATTTGATTAATGATCTAAATTTTTATCGCTTATCTTTTGCTTTGGTAGGTAAATATTTTCCGAAATACTTTGGTCGTACAGTTGATACACATAGGCCCCTGAATAATCCGAACTAATAAAAATCCGTGGCTGTTTAGATTACGAAAAACTCAGATTATCGAAGGTTCGACTTAAATTTTCAGGATGGTGTATCGAGGCGAGTTTTGGAAGTCGAAATAAGTGCTGAACCTCTTTTAGTATACAAACAACGCTTTTATTAATGCATTGAATTTACATTCTGAAATTGGATTTTTTTATTGTTTGTTTTAAAAATCGACGATTTTTGTCTATTTTATTAAAATTAGTGATTTTTCTACTGCGTCTTTTCTATTTGAGCCAATAAAAGTAGTAGGTGGAGTGTTGTTGACTGAATACAAGTATTAAAACATTTTACTGCTTCTTCATGCTTTAGGCTCTTCGCTGCTACTTCAATTTCATCAACATTTTCATCTATGTCCAACTGCATCAATAATGTCATCGTCGGATTTAAGTTGGAAACATTCTTTCGCGTCTACATTAATCCATTTCGTAATATCTTCTTTTATTATCTCCTGTTCAAGGTTAACAGTTTTCTGATCGCTTCTACCACGCTTTCTATTTGTTTACTTAGACTAGCGCTCACATTTTCATTATCTTTAATCATAGAAGATAAAAGTTTTTCCCATGATACTCGAATTTAAAGCCTTGGCAACGGAACCCCAAGCAGCAAGAGATATCAACATTTTTCAGATTCATTTTTTTAAGCACGCTACTATGTCATTTTGAGAAAAGACTTGAAAAAGAAGTGTTTTTTGTATTTAATTTTAACTGATTTTTTAAATTAATTAAATAATCAATATAGAGAGGGACGTGATAAACATACGGCAAACTTACGACTTTTTGTAGATTTGGAAAATACCAAAGATAAAATTAATTTTTTTGCATTTTCTCGTTTTGAGTTCGGATTACCCGGTATTGCAGATTAGCAGGGATTCGGGTTATTCAGGGGCTTCTGTATATATATATATATATATTGTGTGTGCGCGCGCGCGCGTGTGTTCAAGTACTGTCAATTTAAAATTTTTCATTTTTTATTACTGGTTTAAGTAGGTCTACCTATAAAATTTATTACATTAGTTTTTTGTGAAATTTGTTATAACCTACAGCTCTTTGACTTTTTATCAAAAAAATAAAAATATTGCGTTTTCTGTAAATCAATAAATAAATATTCTATTCTGATCGTACATTATATAGTAGATCGTGTCAGGAACGGGTTGGTGTGCTTGTAAATTACAAAAAAAAGGAACTACCCAGCACTTACTTGGACGGATCAAGGGAAACTGCTAAAATTTTGATCACGAAAAAATTTTGATTTTCACATTATATACAGTTATAGAATAAAAATGATTAAAGCCCTGGTTAATAATTTAAAATAAATAAATGTAGCTATTAAATATATATATGTATAATAAATCACAATTCAGAAGACGTGAATAAAAATTATTTATTCTATAAATAATAAAATTATTTTTGTAAGCCTTTTAATTTTACTTTAAACAAATTGATTGAAAATTCTCATAATTTTGTCGGAAATTTATTATAAATTTTAACAGAAGCCTCTAATAGGCCCTTTTCTCGTAAGCCGAATTATATTATGTTAAATTACTGAAAGATATATTCTGTTGTTCGGTTGAATAGAGGTAGATATTTTTAATTTTGAAGACTATTCTTTTACAACAAAAAAAAGTTACAAATTTTATCAGTGGCGGCTCGTAGCCAAAATTAATGGGCATGGTGCTCAAGAAAATTTTTTTCTGAGCCTTTTCAAGACGGTGGTTAAAGTTTTCCGGAAAAAATGAATCAAATAGAATAGCTGGAAGCAGGGTAATAATCTAATTCTAGGTTTTATCACATTCAAGAATACATACACGGGTTTTTTCACGTTGCACTGAAAAACCGTATTCGGTTTAACAGAGTAAATAATAAGTGTTCTTTGGTGGTTGGGTTTCAATTAACCACACATCTCAGGAATGGTCGAACTGAGAATGTGCAAGACTACACTTCATTTACACTCTTACATATCATCCTCATTCATCCTCTGAAGAATTATCTAAACGGTAGTTACCGGAGGCTAAACAGGAAAAAGAAGAAGTGTAAGTAGTACAAAAATAGTTTTTCTGGTACACAAAACTTACAAGAAGGTTATTTTTTTGTCTTTGATGAAAAAAAAAGTTGATATTCTTTTAAATTAGTAGATAGGTAGTTGTACTTACATTCTGATAATTAATTACGTAAACACAATTAATGACAGCGTATAAATAAAGTAAAATAAAATGTTTAATTTATTCTCTCTTTTTTTTCTGATAGTTTTAGACCTGTGCTAAGTTACAGCTACCGTACATTTTTGGAACTTTTCTGTTAAGTGGCAACATTTGCGTTTCTGTTGGGAGTAGTGTAAATGCTTCACGGTATAATCTGGAATAACATTATTGTTGCATATTGCCGACAACACCACACTAACTGGGCCGCTAGCCGAGTCTCGGCGGCGCTAGATTATTGTTAAATTAGTAATATTCAGTAATCGATTGATTACGATGTTGCTTACTATAATCTTTTAAATTATTTTTTTACAAATTATTATTAACTTTATTTAATAATAAACATACACTATACAATAAATAATCAACGTACACTGTACAAAAATAAATATACGTAAAAGAAATATTAAAAAAATAACAAAATGAGGAACTAAGAATATTACAGGCCTGTAATGCAGAAATATAATAACGTAGAATAATAAAAAATACGAAGGATAATTTATTTGGATGGCATAAATTCCGCAATACATTGAAGAATTTAATGAATTTGTGATTTGATGAACCGCGTTACATGTCTCGATTGTTAAGATTCATGACAGTCTTTTCTGGAACAAACCCCAACGCTCTTTACCTCGACTGTATAGTTTCATTTCGTAAGCTTTAAGCGTATCACATAAGTGAAGATAGTGTAGAACTCCTTTGTTTTGCAAGAATTGAATAGCTGTTATTATGCATGTGACCGGCCAATTGCAGTAAATTCATTTTAGCAAATAAAAATTACGTTTTTATGAAAATAATGATAATAAGTGAAGGCTTCAACCCGAATGAATGATTTCTGAGGAATGGAATATTATATATAAATTTAGTACGGCACGCTGGCGGCGGTAATGATGCGCCATGCGGCTGTGATATGTCACCCGTGCCATACCGAGGCGCGTTTACACTATTCCCAACAAAATACAGGGTCATTCACGGGAACCGGATGTTTTTAAAATAATCATAAAAAATTGAATATTTACTTTAAAAAAGTTTTATTGGTACTGAAACACTAGTTAAATCAAAGCATTTGTTACTTACTCGTGAACGAAAAATTATATCCGGCAAGTGATGTCTGTTTTGGGCAATACATTGTTGTAGCCTTTCACGGTAACTGGCCTCAATTCTTTGCAGCATGTCTACATCAATCTGGGTGACGTGATGACGAATTGCGAAAAGGTCCTCCAATGTACGCGGTTTATCGCCGTACACACGCGATTTCAGAAACCCCCACAGAAAAAAAATCACAACTACTCAAGTCGGGGGACCGAGGGGGCCAAGGAATGTCGCCGAATCTGGAAACGATCCGTCCCGGAAACAAGTTATGGAGAACAGCCATCGTTGCCCTCGCTGTGTGCGCTGTAGCTCCATCCTGCTGGAATAACACATTTTGAAAATCGATTCCCCGGTTTCGTAATTCAGGGATGAAAAACGTATTCAACATCGCAATGTAACGATCAGCTGTTACAGTTACGGCAGCGTCATTTTCTTCAAAAAAATATGGTCCAATAACACCGACCTTTCCGATTGCACACCAGACAGTCACCTTTGGGCTATGAAGTGGTCTCTCGTGAAGCCGATGCGGGTTTCTTTCTGCCCGATACCGGCAATTCTGTTTGATGACGAAGCCATTCAGATGAAAATAGGCTTCGTCACTCATTAGCAATAACAAATTTTCATTTTCTTTAAAAACGGTAAGCATTTGTCGACAAAATTGTAATCGCTGCGTGAAATCTTGCTCGTTTAACTGCTGCACGACGGCTATCTTGTAAGGATGGAAATGCAGGTCTGTATGCAGAATTCGTCTTACCGTACTTGTGCTCATTTGAAGCGCTGCTGAATGCCTCTGAATAGAGCGGCGTGTGCTTCTGACAACGGCTTCCCTTACTCGTTCGATGTTCTCCGGAGTGCTAGCAGTTCGTCGGGGACCCGGTGGTTTTTTCTTCAATATTGAACCGCTTGTTCGAAGGTTATTTACCCGTCGCAATATTGTGTTACGAGAAGGGACGCTTGCATTACGATGGATGTTAAACTGACGGCGGAAATCTCGCTGAACAGCAGTTACGGATTCGTCATTTCGCACAAAACTGTCATACGCGTATAGGCGTTGGTCTAGCGTCCACGGCTCCATCTCAACGACTAAAATGTAAATGCTATGAACAAAGGAAACGTCAGGACACCAGCCACGTGCCCCTCCCACCACGAACGCCCGAATACAAACCACTTAAAAAACATCCGGTTCCCGTGAATGACCCTGTACACTTAACGGAAAAGAACCTATTTTTTTTTTTTATAATGAATTCATCATGGATTTTACGACGGAGATAATTTTTTTCTACTTGTTCTTGAAAAAGGGAGAGTAAGTAAATAGACAGAAAAAGGAATTATAATATGACCAGTATTTTTCTTTATTATTTTTACTTAGTCTGGAATCTTTTTTCGTGGAGTTACTTCATTAAAATGTTATAACTTGTAATTTTTCGTTATTTAAATTTTTATATATCGTTAGAAAAAACTGTATATTTATTTTTGTTTCAGATCGCAACAAGATGACGGACTTGTTAATACAAAATAGTCCTCCGAGAAGCGAACAGTTTAGAGGATGCGGCTTAATGGAAGGTTGTCGCAGTCCGATAGTGCCAAGATATAGCGGTTTCGAAGAAAGACCGCCGGGTCTTGGTTTATGCGATCTTAAACATAGTAAAAGTGATGATTTAGTATTACAGAGTGCACCCGTATCGGCACCAGAGATGCATCACGGTATCAGCGATGTGGCGATACAAATACAAAAAGAAGCGTGCGTCGTTTACGAAGACGATCTTATTCCGGCTCCTCCTTCTTCATCGTCAAATCATTACGGTTATAATTCCGCGGTAGTGAATAATAATACTAGTGGAAATAGTAAATGTTTGCCGGTATATTACAGTGATAGTGAGACTTACAGTGAACACAATAAATGTTCTTCAAATTCTTCCTCGCCGTCGAATTCATATCCGCCTCATATTCCGTTAGTTGATAAATCCGTCCTTAAAATTACCGGCGATTTCGGTCCCGATGTACCGATACAAAGTCGTCGTTCTAGCCAACATATCGGATTGTATGATAGGTTGGATCCGGAAGATAGTATTCGGGATATTATATCCGAAAATGATTTCTACAGGTGAGCGATTTTAACTTAATTTTTATTTTTTAATTATATATAATTTAAAAAAAAATAGTTTTCTGTTATTATTTTTTGTAAAGTGTTGTTTTTCTTTGCCAATCTATGTGGTGGAGTTTTAGCGTCTCGGCCTTTCATCAGGGGTTCTGGGTTCGAATTTTGGTCAGACATGGCATTTTTCATACGCTATAAATTTTCATTTCCGTATTCCCACGTACAAACGTTTTTGTAAGCTTCTGTGATAAATTAATTAAAAAAAAATATATATCAATTTGTTTTTCAAAATCATCGACATACGCTACTGCTATCCTAAACCTTATCTTCTATCCCAAGCCTTCTTCGAACCCTTGAAGTTTCCAATCTTCACTTAATCTTTTAAAATTATCCTTCTTTTTCTTCTTTGCTTCCTTTCTCTTTCTACTGACCCTTTTGATTAAATTGTCAAGATTTCCCTTCCTCTAACCGTACGTCCTAACCAATTTTCTTTTATGCACTTCCAGCGTAAGCTCTCTCTTCTTTAATCATTTTCGTTAGTTTCTAATTCCTTGCTTTATCTGTCCATATCCGCATCTGAAAAGGATCAATTCATTGTCCCTTCTCTTCCTTAATCATCCATACTTCACTTTTATAAAAGACACACCGTACGTAGAGTTTAACTAATCTCTCCCTTAAATGTAAATCCAAACTTTTACCGCACGGTAATTTCCTCTATTTTTCAAGTTGTTATGTAATTCTTTTACGTAAATAATCCCGCTAATATGTAGATATGGCTTTAAGCCATTAATCCAGACTGTATCGTGTTTACGTCATTACATTTTAAAATTCAACAGTGAAAATATGCCAGAACGATGGATATTGACGACTCGCCACCAATTCTAGGGATACGTGAATTTAATTCATTATTTGAATTATTTATATTAAAAAAAATTTTTCTTAATATAAAAAATAGATAAATTACCAATTTTACTTCCTTGTACGAAGTAAAGGAAGTATTGTGATCGCGAAAAATTTCGGTTTTCAGATTTCAACGGAAATATCCATTTTGACCATCCCTGAATCCATTTTGTTTAGTTTCGGCGTGACGTCTGTACGTACGTATGTAAACGATTAGTCGTAGGATGTAAAAATTTTGTATTTAGGACTATTTAGTTGTGCATCTCCCCTCTTGATTGCAATCGACTGAACCAGAAGTGTCCAAAAAAGCCCAAAATCCAAAAAATGAATTTTGGACTTTTTCTTAACTGCAGTAATAAGCCCTCATTGAGAGTTTTCCAACGATATATCATAGGTACTTATTTTCATTGGTTCCAAAGTTATAACAAAATAGACTTTTAATTAATGAAATATTCGGGTCTTACAAGGCACATGGGTTCGAATCAGACTCATCTCCTTTTTTTAATTTTTTTTTTTTTAATTTAAATACATTGGTATATTAATAGTTATTAACCTGCGATTGTGAAAAACTTTTGCGATAAATAACAATTCAATAATAATAAAAAATATGAAAAAATATCAGAAGTTATTAATGAAATAAAATTTTATGTACTTTTCATTTTAAAAAAATGTGTATATGTAATTTAATAGACGTACAAAGAAGTCATATGATGTACACTTCAATTTTTTTTAGTTTTTTTGGCAGTCGGGTTTTTTAATTTTTAACAGATTTAAAATTTGTTTAGTTCGTTTTTTGAAGTTGTTTTTTTCTTTATTTGGCTTCTACAGATCGCGTTACAACTATTATTTGTCTTCTTATATTGTTTTCTCTTTTTTTAAATAATCTTTCATGATTTCCTGTGTCAATTATTTTTCTCTTCACACGATTGGACCTTAATTCAAGTCTTTTATTTATTTTGGATTAGAACCCCTCAGATTTTTGTATGTTCTTTTTTCTATACCGCTGGTTTTCCTCTTTAGAGAATTATTTTTCTCATGATTTTTCTAATCTCTGGTAACTAAGTTAATTCGGTTCGTCCTGAAATCGGTTTTATTTTGTTTATATTTTTTATTTGTTGATTTACCTATATTTTTTTTTTATATATTTATTAAAATATAGGCAGACCAAAAAAAATAAGTACTTTAAAAAAAAACTTTCATGACTTACGTTAGGCGAAAAACTGCGTCTTAATTATAATATTAACGGGGAAGAAACGGTTTAAGTTTTATCAAAGATGAGGTAAGATTCTGGGATTATTTTTTATTTAGAATGATATCAGTTCGACTATGTTTTCATTCTATCGGGTGACACCATTAAAAGCGCATAAAAATTATTTAGATAACTTACAAATTCGGTTGTGGTATCTTTTCATAGGTAAACACATCAAGTTTTGATTCACGTAATTCTTTTTTACCGAATTCGGCCACTACGACTTCCAGATCGGTGGATTGGTCTTGAAGGTCCACTTGCATGGCCACCTCGCTTCCCAAATTTGGTTCCAGTAGATTTTTACTTGTGGGGTTTCATTAAAGACTGGGTTTATGTACCACCTTTGCCTGTTGATCTTGTCGAGCTAAGACTTCGAATTAAAGCCGCAGCTGCAGAGGTAAATTTCCGACTTGCTGGCCACAGTCTGGAATGAAATCGTCTTCATGCGGGATGTATGTCGCATTACAAATGGAAGCCATATCGAACCAAAGTGAATGAATGTTGGGTGAAAAACTTGATGTGTTTTTCTATAAAATGAGACCTCAATCGGATCTTTAAATTATCTAAATAGATTTTTGTGTGATTTTAAAATTGTGAAGTGCGTTTTGAATCATCCGGTATAATAAACCAATACTAAGGAATGATTACAAATAAATTTAAAATAATAATACTTTATGTTGTTTACATGTGTTGGTGTAAATCTTTGTTCAAAAGACTTTTTCAGTTTAAAGTTTCTGAAAGGAAGAAACGCACAAGGGGATCACTAGAGAAGCTTCATTCATAAAATAATTAAAATAATCGAAATTGTATGTTTGTTATAAAGTGAAATTTCTACTTACAATAAAAAATAGGTACAAATTGGATTTAGAACATCCTCTTTCTACGTCATGAATTACTTTATATTAGGTAATTAAAATTTGCTCATATGTTTAGCTTTCACGCGTAGATTATAATACTTGTTTTACTGAATTTTAAGTTTTGGTATATCTACTTAAGTATTACGCAGTCTACTTATGTTTTTTTTTTGCTCTTTATTTCATGTAACATGTGCTATTACTGAATTAATAAATAACATTCTGCTAGGAAGGTGAGGCATGCCGTTTTTTTATTCTACAATTTGTTGTAGCTTGCGTTAACACGCAGTTCTTTCATCTCGCCTGGGAATCTCGTGCATTGGTTGAACTTTAATTTATTTTGTTTGGTTTTTTCTTTCCTTTTATTGGATCTTGTTTTTATGATTTTTAAATTAATAAAATGACTTTTTCAAATTTGTGTGTTATCGATATCTTTTTTCGTTTAGTTTAAAAAATATGTAATTTCCTTTAAATTTGATCTACTAAAAAAAAAAAAAAATCCTAAAGTAATAATTATTATAAAGTGTACATCGCGTTGTAAACCAATCAAAAACTACCAAATTATTACACCTATTTTTATAATATAAAATAGCTTATTTCGTTATATTTTTTTCACTATCTCGTAAACAAATTATAGTTCTAGTGTAAATTTATTTTTTTTAGTCGTGATGTTTTGTATATTATTGCATATTTTTTCCTGAAATTATATATAAAAATTACCTGAATATGTTTCTAACCTTGCACGATTTTTTTTTCTATTTTTTTGGTACAATTTAAAAAAAAAATACTATCTCATTATTCGTTAGTTCATACAGTGAATAATCGTAGTATATTTCTGTTTATTATAATTTTTTTCCAGCATGTAACTATAGTTATTATATAATTCAAATTAAGAAATACAAGGAATTTTCTAAATTATATAAAATTATTGGTATTAATTTCTACCCTTGTTAGGCACAGTTATTCGATGATGTACTTTTGAAACGCGTAATGTTATTAAATTAATTAAAATTTGTTGGGACCGATTTTGATACAGTTTTCACTTAATTTCTAATAAAATGTACTTTGGTATTAAAATTATTTTTACTTTTCCGTCTAGCGCTATAGCTTTTGAAGGGAAAGTATTTTAATCGGTCAATTTTGGTATATCCGGTTTTCAACGGATCTTGACATTCTGACACCTGAGGAACCCGAAAAACCGGATGGAAAATTTCCGGATGTTCGTGTGCGTTTCATGTCGCACCTTATATCTCCAGAACTACTCGACCGATTTTGGCCAAACTTGGGTCAGATTACTTCTATATTTGCGCTATTGATGCCATTAAATTTTCAATTTAAAAGGTGAAGCGGGTGAGATTGTAGAGCATGACCACCCTTAATATCTTGAGATTTCTCCTAATTAAGGTCTTATTTTTATTAGGCATTTTTGTTAACAATTAAAAAATAATATTTCCAAAAAATATTTTTTGCAAAATCGCACCCCCTCCCCAAAAAAATGCTCTAAATAAACTAGCGGCTAAGTGGGGTATACTTTCTTTCTTTCTTTTTTTTTCCTGTTTATCCTCCGGTACTACCGTTTAGATAATTCTTCAGAGGATGAATGAGGATGATATGTATGAGTAATGAATATGATATGTATGAGTAATGAATTGTAGTCTTGTACATTCTCAGTTCGACCGTTCCTGAGATGTCTGGTTAATTGAAACCCAACCACCAAAGAACATCGGTATCCACGATCTAGTATTCAAATCCGTGTAAAAATAACTGGCTTTACTAAAACTTGAACGCTGGAACTCTTGACTTCCAAATCACCTAATTTGGGAAGACGCGTTAATCACTAGACCAACCCGGTGGGTTTAAGTGGGGTATACTGTATCATTTGTACCCCCTCTCACCACAAGCATCGCTACTGTAGCACTGACGTACAGCTGCTGTAGTCGTCTATGTTGTAACGTCACAGGTAAACGGTAGAATTAAATAAATGAATTATATTTAAAATGTAAAAAAGTATTTAAAGGAGCCCCTAGTGCCGCCACACCCGCGCGAATGAAATTCAGTATGCGCGCGCGTTTTAGTTAGAATCATTGAATTAAATTAATAAAAAATATTATACTTCAATAAAATTATAAATATTTTAAATTAAGTTGTGTGTGTGTGTGTGCGTGTGTATATATGTGTAAGCCGTGTATCAGAAAAAAACCGCGTGTCGGGAAAGTCCTACAACTGTGTTGTCAGAATTTTTCCTTATATTTGAAAATTCTCAGAAGCGGTTTGATGTGAAGGAATAATTAATTAGTTGTTTTATTAGGCAACATAGTGTCTCAGTAGAATTTCAATACCTCTTTGTAATAATGTTATTCTTTGTTTTTCTTAATGTTGGAAAATTGTTTTTGATAATTATTAAAAGTTACACTCCTCGGATATTAATGGAGAACGTGTATACTGAACCGATCAAATAGATACAATCTTGTCTTTTGTGAGACTCCGCGGCGGAGTGGTATCGCCTCAGCCTTCCTCCGGAAGGTCCTGCGTTTGAATCCTGGTCAGACATGGTACTCTTTGAACGCTTTAATATCTCAATATCATATTCCTATGCACAAGCTTCAAGGTTGTGAAATGGAATTAATAATAATAATTTTAAAAAAAATTGGAATTAATTTTTTTTTTTAAATTTTATTGTTGGTTTTGTATTGAAGTTTTTGTGTTATCAGTCGAACGAACATTTTACGTACACATTTAATGTCTTTCGAGATAAAATTACATCAGTTTTATTATTTTGATTTAAAAAATTTTTCTGGTTTTTATTTTTTTATTTTACAGTTACATTTTCCAAATATTTGTGTGGAGTAATATATATGATTCTCCAATAGATTGTAAAAAAAAAAATTGTTGTCATTCGATTAACTATTTAATATATCTTTATGTTTTACTAATTAATGCGCATTATAGTAAAATCCAGTGTTGCTAGATGTAGAATAAATAAACAAATCATTAAAAAGTAATTTCCAAATACATTATCAAATTTTCTGTTTTTAATATTGTTCTATTTCTGTTTAGGGATTTTCTAAAAAAAAAATATTTTTTATTATAATGGCCAAAAAAGCCGGTAAAGGGTTTTATATAACTTTATCTGAATCGACCTTGACAGATTTTTATTTTAAATACGTCATCAGGTTTTTAGATATTAATGATTATTATGTTTTTTGCTTAAACTTATCAAATCAGTTATAAAATACAAAATGGAAAACGATTTTGATTGGTAATAGATTTTAATTAAAAAATCTATGAATAAGAATATTTTTATTTTTGTATAAATAAAATAAATCAAAATTGAACCTTGCCAACAATTCGTCTATGCTTTTTCAAGTGCTTTCAGTCAATTGACCATCATCAGGAAAATTTCTACTTCAATTTAAAAGTATTAACATAATTAAATTGATAAGTTAAAAAATATTAAAGTCATAACAACCGGTCGTCATAGTGTAAAAGTTCTTACGTCTGTTATGTAACTAAGTTGCAGTTAAGTAAAAAATAAAAAAATATTTTTGTTAAAATCTGGGTCCTGTTTTACTGTTTTTGCCTATCGGTGTTCAGAATCCTTAAAAATTAATATCTTTTTGTGCGATTCCGTTATAATTAAGCATTTTAATTAAGTTTCGGAAATTAATATAAAATTTGTTTTATGATATCGGAAGAAAATTAATGAAATGTGAAATTGTAAAACGCCTTACCTACTTCTCTATGCAAACTCAAAAATTAATAAAATAAGATCTACGCACAAAAGTACTACGGCTTAATTTTGTCTTTAATGGTTTTGCGGTTTAGAAATATTAAGAAAAATCCCCAAAAAACCAGTTATTTTGGGTACGGCTTATCTGCTTGTCGAATCGGAGCCAAAATTTAACAGAATCTAAATTTTTTTAACTTCTAAGGTACAACATACGTAGATGAATTGTTTTTCTAACTTAATTGTGTTTTTAGTAATCCGTTTTCGGGTTATAAACAAATCTGTATAATTAAGCTAATTATATCCCCGCATACAAGTCCGATCGCCTTAAAATTTCATTACCATGTACTACATATATAATATAACCTCTATATCAAATTTAAAGTTTCTACCATGTCCCCATAAAAAATTAAAATTTTAAAACGGCGTTTAATACCTCATCTCTTCGATCTGATTAAGTTAAAAATGAATTGGCATCAATTCCTTCTCATATGTAGAAATATTTCAGTCAAACTGCAAATTTTAATGTACAGGTAGTCCCCGAAAATTTAACAAAATATAGGCATAATATTTATTTCCTTCCAAAATTTCCAAGAATTTTTTTGTCTTTCAAGTCAGAAACCGAGTGGAATCGCGTTTGAAAAATCGAAATATCCTTTAAAAGTGCTCAGTTGATTGTCATCAAACGCATCATCTATTGAACGGAAAGCTGCATAATATTTATACCCAAAACATCGAGTTAAGTATACCGTCTATCAAGTTTACATTGTCAGCAAGTTCGCGTATCTTCAGTCGATGATCATTTAATATGGCAATATTGATTTTTGTGACTATTTCATCGGTCGTAGCGCTTTTTGGGCGTCCCGATCGTCTATCATCTTGATTGATTGATGTATAATCACGTTTAAATTCAGTAGCACAATTTTTACCGTCGAAAATGAAGGGAACTTAAAGTAGAATCTAACTATTTTTGTATGTCTATCGGATTAAACCTTTTAAAACAAAGTATTTTATAACATCTGAATGTTCAGTTTTATCAATTTTTCAGAAAACGTCAAAATTTGTTTATTTTATTCGATACAAGAAACTAAACGTATGCGTCTGGAACTGCGCGGCCTAACATCTAAAGGGTTATACTTGACAGATATCGTAGTAATTAGTCATACTTGCCCATTTGTGGCAAGCCGAGGACGTTTTGAACGACCCTAGTATATATATATATATATATATATATATATATATATATGTGTATATATATAATAATATATATATATATATATATATATATATATATATACACACACACACACTCCCGCGCTGGTTGTTCATTTCAAGGAAACCACCATTAGCATCTCCAAAACTATGAGAGCTTATTAATTTTGAAAAGTATAAATAAAATCGAGAGTTAAATTGTAACTACACAAATGGATCACTAATCTGCGGCCAGCAAACTCCTCAGTAGATTTAAAAACATATTGTCGATTAATTTACGGTACATTTTAAATGTCAAATTTAACTAAACCCTTCAATAGAAGAAATGATTGCTGGAATTATGGAAATTTTGAAAAATATTCGCCAAATTCATTGTGTAAGGCTCTTACGCAAGGAGGACATGTTTATATTTAGAACAGAGGTTGGGATATTTTGAACATTTCATTGTGAATTTCCATATTAATTAAACGATTTGTATCTTCTGTTTTGAATATTTTTTTTCTTTTTTACTTAAGTTTTTCTAATGAAATAATGAGCTTTGTTTTAATTTTTATTTTATACATGTGAGTCGTTTAAATTTCATTAATGATAAAAATTTAGTTTGCTTAAATTAAAAAGATAATAGTAAAGATGTAATATTCCTTGATGTTACGTTTTTATTGTTTTCAAGTTACGAGTACGATAAAAATTTTCCTCCCATAAATTTCTAAGTAATCAATTTTTCTATCTTTAACCTAACGTAGCACATGTGCGGTTGGATCTAAAAAGAAATACATGAAAGTAAAAACCCTACAATGAAATGTTGTATTTAAAAATTCTACTTACGTAAAATAGTAGTAGTTACTTTAATTTTTTTTTTACAAATCGGTGGACATTATCCTTATAAACTGACTATACCATTTTAAGGGTGAGCTTTAATAAAAGTACATCAAGGGTAGATTCGTGTAAAGATGATATTTTCTATCAAAAAATATCGTAAGAATTAGTTACCGTTAAAAATATTATTTTTGCTCCCGTATTGGAAAAATGGTCAGGATTATAGGTATTATATTTTTAACATCCTCAACAAAAAAAGATAGGGAAGGTTCTCCATTTAAAGGGTTTTCTTTCTAATATAGTTTCCACAATATTAATTTATTACGGCTCTTTTAAATGTACATACTCCTTATTTATACGACTGTATAATCTATACAATTAGACAACTAGTCTATATAATTACACACCCTAATAGTCCCAAACATCTTACAAACATGACGTTACTGTCTTATTGACTTACCAATTAATTTTATTCTTGACGACCGACTATTATGAACGTAACAGTTTAATTTAAAAAGGATTATTGATATGAATTTAAATTAAAATTTTTTAGAAAATCCTTGAAGATGATGTAACAGCTCCGAAAGTACTAGGATTTACACTTTTTAAATTGTTATTAAGTGGAAATTAAATTTAGCAGATGTTTCTACCTAGAAACTCCCCGTAGTGAGGGTGGAAGGCTGTCAAAAAGTTTAAAAGAAAGAGTAGTATTGTCACATATCATTCTAAAGTTTATTGAAAAACGTAACTTTTCGGATTTCAAGAACCCTAACCAAAAATGTCCGGCCACTTAATATTTTTCATAGTTAGTTTCAGAAATGGAAATCCTCTTAGATAATTATTCAACAATTGATCACTGAAAAATTAAATATGTAGCAAATTTTCTTTTCTCTTTTAAAACTAAGAACTCTATATAATATGAGACAACTTATGATTTACTGTAGGCCTCTTTTAAAGTTATGTAAAAAATTTTAAATATGCGCCATTTTGGGTATGGTTGTCGTAGTACGATACTTTTTACAACAGAGTGTTTGTTTTTGATGACTTTAAATTGGTGATAAACTTACCCTTTGCTTCTAAAATGACGAGTTGTCTCCCACGGGTGGCTTGGAATGTGGTAATTTCTTTTCGTATGAGATCATTTAGCGCGAATGGAAATTTGGATCGTATGAAAAATTCCACGTGTCTGACCGGGATTCGGACTCAGGACCACCGGGTAAAAGGCAGAGACGCCAACAATCGCGCTACGGAGGCTACCACGGTGGTCCCTTACCGAAAAACATATCTTTTCGTGTTAAGGGTGTTTGCTAAATTTCATTTTTCAATTTTTCTGGATGGAGTTTACATCCCTCATTCGGACAACGTACGGTATCTAGAACTTCGTTTGGACCGATACCTGACACGGAAAATTCGTGAGAGAAAAAAGAAACAATTAAATATCAAGCTTAGATAGTTGAACTGATTATTAGGAAGAAGGTCCGTGTTTTTGTTAAATAACAAACTGTTGTTGTACAAGTCGTTTTTAAAGCCAATATGAGAGTACGGGATACAACTTTGGGATACGGCAAGCAATAATAATACAGACATCATCCAACGGTTTCAGAACAATGTGCTGAGGAACATTTCGGAGGTACCATCGTTTACAAAGAACAAGGAGTTCCACGATTATCTAGGGATGGCATGTATTTGTGGAAATCCACCGGCTAAGTACAAAGTATACACTTAACCTTTTGGGTAATAGTGAAGATGTAAGACGACTGAAGAGGCTACGTGTATTGAATCTAGAGGCTGATGTGCGTTGAATTATCATATGTTATCCCATATCATTGTATATGTCTTTTTTTTCTCATGTATGACTTGTTTTTGACTCAATTGCTTATTTTGTTTAATTTATAGTTCTCAGCCAATTAATTTTATTATTCTCAATACCTTTTGTTTTTTTTTGTGTTTAGCCTCCGGGAATTACCGTTCAGGTATTATACTGTGTTAAAACCTTTAAGTTGTCTTTGGAGGTATCACTGGATGCCTCCCTTTCACGTCATTATTACACTGTATAATTTATTTAGTTCATTGTTTAGAAAAGTTATTGTAAATAAAGCAGTACACCCAAAAAGAAACTGTTGAGAAGTTATTTAACGGTTCCCGTACTTTATTAACATTCCTCTCTCACTCTTTCTCTCTCTCTCTGTGTGTGTGTGTGTGTGAGCGCGTGCGCATATGTAAATTAAAAAAAATAAAAAAGGGCTGATTTTCCATAAAATAAGCAGTATGGAATAAATGGCAGAGCTCTTGTCTTGGTTGGGGTTAGTATGAAAATAATCACACACATCTTTAACAAATTACTGTTTGGAAGATACTTCCCGTTACGTTGGAAGGAGGGTATTGTTGAATTGTTGTTTAAAGGAAGTGACAAGGATCTCGCTGTTACTTCGTCGTATAGACCCTTGACAATGCTGCCGGTTATTGGTAAGGTCTTTGAAAATGTGTTGTACCTGCATATATATGAGAGGCTGATCTCACAATGCTTATTGATGGAAAATCAGTATGTGGAGCTCGTAAGCGTTGCTAGATCTTTTTCCCGTTAATGAATTGCTTGACATTTGAAGCCGAGTTGCCTTTAGAATCACTGTAATAAATTCTACTACATTATTGCAATGGAATAAGCGATACGCAATGTACATGTACTTTTCCAGTGAGAATACTAGTGTTGCGGTGAGTCATATACATGTATCTCTATGTAGAATAATCTTAAATTCTAATTGAACACTCACTACATTTAATATGTTTCTATTTTATAATTAATAGTAGAGAGAAATAGTAGAAAGTGTATACGGAAGGATGTATGTAAGAATTTTTGTGGCAATTAATCAATGAATTTCTATAATTAAAAATTAATCTTTAGTCTGTGTTTGTTGTAAGTGTTGTCAGAGCCTTAGATAAGGAAAACATTTGCGATTCCGATAAAAATTCCCCGTATCTTTATTTTTAGTTTACCATTTAATTATCTGGAGAAAGTAGTACTTAGTTATAAATTTAGACTTGAATAATTATGTGAAATCGTATAATTTTTATTTTTATTTATTTAAACATTGAACAGTTATATATATTTTAATATTTTTATTTTTACAGATTTGTACTTTTCAAAAGACATTATGAAAAGTATTTGGATATCTCACAGAAATATGAAGAAGCAAGAAATATTGCCTATTATTTGGAAGAAAAATATCATGAAATTAAGGTTAGTTTTTTTACTGTTTTTTCATAATTTTAGCGCTACTAATATCCGTATCGTTTTTATAATTGACCGAGCGAAGCTAGGACCTGTTTTACTCGACTTGGTTAAACTTCATACGTTTGTATATTTGTGACCCAGCCTTACGGCCTAACGAATTTTCCGATTTTTATAAAACTTAACAGTAAGATTTCTTGCTGTTAGGCGTAACGACGTAACCGATATTTTTGTGATATTTTTAGCTTCAAAATAACGACTGCCATCTTTTTAGACTGTGGTAGGAGAGGGTAGGAATTTTTCCGTCGTCAGGATATCGACTGAACATTGTGGTATTCCCTCCACTCATGAGGTCACATATATTTTTTAGTCTTGTGTCTGTGTTACGCATTAGATAATTCATTTTCTACTCTACTCTTCTGTATAATGTTCGTCTCAGACCATTCACTGTTGTAGAGCATCTTGACTTTCATATTATATTTTAAATATTTAATTAGTTATTTTTCGATAAAATTACTTTTATCATATTCTTATATACAGAGTGTCCCATATAAAACGCAACCCATCAATCACTCATCCATGAAATTTCAAAAGTCAAGCTTACTCCCCAACTCGTTACTGAAATGGACTCGTCCAACATCTGAACATCGCGGCAACGCAGTAGAACACTACCGATAGTAACAACAATGCAATCATAACGTTCAGTGTATCGATAGTGACAAGGTGGTGTTTTCGCTAGATGACGTGTTTTCATTGTCGAGTCGTACTTCAATACGAAATCAGCGGTTGCAGTGCAGGATTTGTTTCGCCATAAGTACCCAGATAAACCAGCTCCTAACAAAACATCAGTATTAAGGTTAGTCGCAAAATTGAGAGAGACCTGTTCTGTTAATAACAAGGAACACAAAAGATCTCCGTCAGTGTTGAGCTTTGTGTTTTTCTTTGTCGAGCTCAAGAAGTCGATGAACCGTTTGAATGCGATAAGGTTGTAATTGTAATCGTTTGATCGCCCGATGAATAGTTGATTTAGACAAATTAATTTCAGCAGACAAACGTCTGATCAATTTATTTGGCGAGGCGAGTAATCGGAGTTTGATTTCAGTGACTGTATCTGTATTCAACAATGACCCAAATCTTTTATGTTCCTTGTTATTAACAGAACCGGTCTCTCTAAGTTTTGCGACTAACCTTAATACTGATGTTTTGTTAGGAGCTGGTTTATCTAGGTACTTATGGCGAAACAAATCTTGCACTGCAACTGCTGATTTCGTACTGAAGTACGACTCAACAATGAAAACACGTTCATCTGGCGAAAACACCATCTTGTTTCTAGCAATACACTGAACGTTATGATTGCATTGTTGTTACTATCGGTAGTGTTCTACTGCGTCGCCGCGATGTTCAGATGTTGGACGAGTCCATTTCAGTAACGAGTAGGGGAGTAACCTTGACTTTTGAAATTTCATGGATGAGTGATTGATGGGTTGCGTTTTATATGGGACACTCTGTACTTCTGATGGTATTTTGATCTTACTCAAACCCACATTTAGAGCGGTGACGAAAAAACCTTTTTCTTTTTTATCGTTTCTAGATATTCGTTACTAATTAATTGATTAAATAACATTAATATTTCACTCTGCTTATATATTTCGGCATTTCTATTTTGGGATGGAAGATATAATTATAATCTTTTTTTTCCGTTAGTTTATCGTTTTATTTAATTTCTTGAGATCGGAAGAAATTTTGTTCTATTACTTTTGAATACGAATCATCAATACCATTTAACTTTTAATATCTTCGGTCAAGAGGATACGGTCACCGTTAGTCTTTGTTACTATAAGAGTAATATATTTTTTTTCATTATTCTTTATTTGCAGTGATATACTTAATCTTGCGCTTAATTTTTCTCGTATATAGTGGACAGTCTTGGGTAAAAGCCCTTGGTAGCAATTTGATTTTGTTTAGAATGGGTCAATGGGGCAGGGAGATATGGACCTTATTGGTTTCCTACCTCAAATAGGTAACTTTTCTCACATAAATTAATACCCCTTAGGTGGATAAGATAGTTTCGTTGTCTACACTTTTGCTTGATATTTTTTAATTTTTCGTCTAAATAGCGCTATAGCAGTATTCTAGCTCTAAAAGGGAAAGTATTGTAGTCGGTCTAATTTGAGAATATGCAGTTTTCACCGGATCTTGACGTTTTGATACCTAAGGAACCCCAAAAAAACCGGATGGAAATTTTCCGGATGTAATGTTCGTATATACGTGTATGTGTTCGGTATCGGCTTCAAAATCACCTTATATCTCCAGAACTACTGGACCGATTTTTATCAAACATGGTCTGATTACTTCTACATATGGGGGATTGATGCCATTAAATTTTCAACTTAAAAGATCAAGGAGGTGAGGCTGTAGAGAAAGGTCACCCTCAGTATCTCGAGTTTTCGCCTAATTCAAGTCGTATTTTTCTTAGGTACATTTGTTAACAATTAAAAAATAACAATATTTGCAAAAAGAATTTTTTTTTTCAAAATCGCACCGGCACCCTAAAAATTGCTGTTGTAGTTGTCTCCTATGTTGTGACATCGCAGGTGAGCGTTAGAATTAAATAAATGAATAATATTTATAGTGTAAAAAAGTAACTCCGTCTGGCTGGTCTCGAACTCGATCGCCCGGTTGACTCGGTACCTGGTGCATTAAGTCTTGCGGCCACACCAGTCTGTCCTATATAAGTTGTGAAATTACATTAGTTTAGTAAGTGCCGACCGTCGCCGCTAGCACCGCCACTCCCGCGCGCTTTAAACGCGGCTTTAGCCACGTGACGAGAAAGTCCTACAATAGTGACAGCTTTATTTTCAGACTGGATAAAGCAATTTTGGCAAAAGTTTGTCGACAGTTTGTACAGATATGAGTTTTCCTTGAAGTAGAAAATTCTAACTGGTAAAACCCTACTTTAAAGAAAAGCCGTGAAATCTCAATAGAATAAATACCCCGATTTTTTTTCTAACCTCCAGGACCACTGTTAAATATTGCTTTAGAGGTTGAGATGAATGATTTGTAATCTGTGCCAATCCTGACCGGGATTTGAGCCCAGGACCTCCAGATGAAAGGCCGAGACGCTACCACTCGCGCCACGGAGGCCGACAAATACCCCGATTTAACTTTCACGGAAAAGTTATACCACTCTTTACCGGCTTTTTTAAATTTTTATTATTTTTTATTTTACTAAATTTTAATTTGTTTTAAAATTATATTAATAAAATTTGTAACTGTAAGAGTTATTTTTATGTAATTATTTTATTACTGTAACAAGTTTTATAGTAGTGTTTTTTATTTATTTGTTAAATTATTCATCATGGAATATCATTCCGTTTTTATGTTAATGCATGTAATTAAATTTTTTTCTTATATTTATTTATCAGTTTTACAATTAGTTTACTCATACAATATTATTTTATTGTTTCGAAATTATATTATTGTTTGAATTTAGTGTATGTATTGTAATTAAATTTATTTTATTACTATACACGCGCATCTCTTATTGTTTTTATTTGTCTTTTTTCACGCCCATTCTTCCTAGCTTTTTATTGTAATTTTTGTCATTATTTGTTTTTAATTTTTCAGTTTGTCTATCCATTTAATTTTCTCCAATCTCCTCCATTGTCGCATTTTAGTTCCGTCCAACTTTTATTTGTCATATTAGCATCCACGTTTTACATCTCTGAAGAAATACACTTTGAAAGGCGTTTCTCGAATCTTAAATTCATCTTAATACATAACTATTTTTCCATAAAATCTTTCTTTTGTTTCGTTAAATGTTTTCAAAAATTAATAGTTCGTATACGCAGTGTTTCAGGACGTATTCCTCGAACTTCAAGTTCTGATTCAGGACACCAAATTGAGCAAAAACGTTCATATCAACGTAAGTTCTATTTTGCTTTGTTTTACTTCTGGGCGCCTTTTTGTGATTTTCAACAAAAAGATTATTTCTCAGGAACGGATAAACTTACTTTAATTAAATTTGTCAGATCCAAGGCTAGTGTCTTAATCTGCTAAATTTTGAAAACCTGTCACCTTCAAAAATTTCAAAATGGTAGTCACGTTATTTTTTTCTAATCTTCAATATCTTCGTAATTATTTGTTTGATAAAATTTTTATTGTTATAAAATTTATTAAGCGTTTTTTATTTTGATCAAAATGACACCTCATTTGTAAAAACCCGTTGACAAACAATCGAGTTATTGCAGACAATTAACTTGGCAGTACGCTTGCACACGGTAATGCAAGGTGATAATTTTTATTAATTTACTATTATTATTTATTATTAATAATTTTTATTACATTTAGTGAAGAAATAAAAATAGGCAAAAGATTATCAGCTCGCATAGAATAAAATACTAGTCTTAGATTTGCCAAATTTAATTAAAGTAGGTTTACCCTTTCCTGAGAAATTATCTTTTTGTTGGAAAATCACAAAATAGCGTCCAGAAAAAAACAAAGAAAAACAGAACTAATATCGATATGAACCCTTTTTACTCATTTTAGTGTCCGTAATCAGTGCCTGAAGTTTGAGGAATATGTCCTCGGAACACTGTATGTGTATATACTCGTGTGTGCGTGTGTATATTATATATATATATATATACACACACACAAAAGAAAAAATATCGGCAGTGCCTAATAAATAAAAGAGATTTAATTAAATATTACGATTTACATGTAGTGCTAAATAGGCAATGACGATATATAAAGAAACTCCAACTTTTTTTTTGATAATTCAGTTGGTGACGTCATACAGTATAACCGGATTCACTCACTATATTGTTATTAACAATATGCTATCTACGCATTTAGGTCAATATTACTCGATTTATGATAAAAGGTTTTTATTGAACCACAAATTCTTAAATTTTTTAATTTTAAGAATAAGCATTTGAGAATAAATAAATGGGCTTTCCCGATGCTTTATATGATGTTATGCTATTCGAGATGTGTCGTAATGTATAATTTATGCGTACAATGGAATCCATTCTGTTATTAGCTCTGTAATTATATTTATCGGAATTCCTGGAGAGACGCCATTATTTAAGGCCTGGAATTAATAGGTCAGGCCATATTTTAGTAGTGGGCTAACAGAGGGAGTTGAGTAAGTGTTCATGTACTCTGTTATATCAAAATTATTTTCGGGTTAATTTCCAAATAATTTATAAAATGCTATTTTTACGTAAATTATTTAAAGAAAATAAATAAAAGGTTTAATGTTTTGAATAAATGTATTTTTTGTTGATTATTTATTATATATGAATATTTTTTTTTTGTTCTATAATTAATCAGGTAAACCTTCATCGGGTTTAACAAATAATAAAAATAATCCCGGTATTTGCTTTCTTTTTTTGGTATTTTATTTACCATTCATTAATTTTTTTACCGGTAAAACTTCAGGAATAAATTTTTTGAGTAATTATTTGTAGAGAAAAAGTTTTTTAAAAGGATTTTTAAATATAATTATTAACAAGAACGAGTAAAACAAATATTTCGTTAAAAAATATTCTAACAGGCAAAAAGTGTTTTTGTACTCGGGCTACGGTCTAGTGATACCGAGTGAATAGCAATTTCAAGGTCATTCAAAGACACGGTAAGGTCAAATAGACTGTAGGACAAACAAACAAAGTGAAAAAAAAAATTTTGTATGGTAGTTTATACATACTACGTCACAACCGTATTAGTAACTGACGTCATTAAGTTAATTTCCATGTCGCTCAGGTGAGCTCACCGCTATCTTTCACCTGCCTGGTCTGCACGTAAGAATTACAGCTTATTAAATGCTTTCGTACATAGCAAATGGATATTTATTCATTCTACTTATACGTGTTTGAGGGTGTGTTATGTAGGTTGTTGTTTTAAATTATTAAACGATGTCTGCTTGTTGATTATACTTGTATTCAGGAGGCTAGGGGCTACAGGTCGCTTATATAAAATCCTCAAGGTGAACGAGTACCATTTTAATCATTTTTTACTTTTAATTTATAGCCTATCCTGACTTAACCCTAATAGGTTTATGGGTTTATTTTGATTTCTTTGTCCTACGCTTCATCAATGCGTACAGGTTTTTTTTCTTCGACTGCGGCCAGAAAGAAAATTATGTGTGTTTTTTAAACGAATACTTGTTTAGTTTTTTAAGACTTATCGACTAAAAATGAAAATAAAATACGTATCCGGTTTTATACCGGATAATAAAACAAATCATATGACCCGATTACCACGCCTTAAAAAAGTTCAGCTTAATGCTAAATATTTTTGTTGACAATGAAATTTATTATGAGGATAGCGATCTCGGTAACAGCAAAAGATAAAATATAATCGCTCACTTGTTTTATGATCATTAATAAAATGTATCTACGCGTATAGGAGCAGATATGTCTTTCGCGTGGCTCTTTATTATTGAGATTTATTTAAAATACCGATCGTAGATAAATACTCTTGAAGACTTCCCTTCTATTTATTTAGGAAGTAAATAATCTCCGACGGTAAATATATTCCGCAGACAATTCAAAACCGGAGATTTAGGTGCCGTTTAGATCTTGCTGTTGCTTATGTAACGAATATTATCTAAAAGATCCTCAAAACATTACTAAAACGGAATTAATGAACGGCAATGTTGGATGCAAAATGGGGAAGCAAGAGACAGTACAACAAACGCAGTTGTTTCATGTTTTTGGCTCCTCTCGATTTCTGCATTCTTTTTCCTTATTAAATTATTATTTGTGGGATCTTTTGAATTGATGTTATTTAGATCCGCTTATGCTAAATAATTTGAAAATGAAAATTCAAAACTGCATTCCCAAAATTTCAGATGTACCCGGCCTCAAATTTCATATATACAGAAAAAATTATTAACCGTGTAATCAAAAGTTACATAAAGAATTAATTCCACGTATTAATGTGTAGAGTACCTTTAGTGTGACTTTTTGATCACGCTGTACATTTAAATACTCGTAGAATTCGTATTCCCGCTTTACCTTGCTGTTTGAACCCTTCGTGTATCGCTTTTTAGACCGCTTCGTTGTCGTCGAACTTCTTACCGCGTAGAAAAATCTTTGAGCGAACCGAAAAAATTAAAATCGGACGGGGCGAGATTTGGGCTGTAAGGAGGCTGTGGTAACACCTCCTGTTCCAACTTCTCCGGCGTTTCTCCTGTTCTCTGAGCGATGAGGGAGCGCGCTTTGCCATGCAAGAGAATCACACGTTTTGAGAGATCGCCTTGACATTTTCGCGGGTCTCACTTTCTGTTGGAGCATGTTAGAATAGTACTCGCTGTTCACAATACGTTGTTCTTCTAGATAGTCATTAAATATTGGGCTTTGCGAGTTCCAGAAGACCATTAATATCACTTTACCGGCTGACGCGTGAGTTTTGACATTTTTTTGGTGGGGGAATCCGGATGTTTCTACTCAAGATTTTGCCGTTTGTATTCGGGCTCGAAACGGTGTATCCACGTTTCATAACAGGTTGTTATACGATCTAGAAAGTCATTTACCTTTCGCTTTAAAACGTTTTTTCAGCTCAGAACAAATGCGAATGCGGGTATCTTTATGGGGTTCAGTTAACTGTGTTGGAACCCATCTCGAACACGTTTTGTAATTCAGTACGTCATAAATGATTTAATGCGCGGTTCCAACACTAATACAAACTAGCAATTTGGGAAATTTTGACTCGCCTGCCTGCGCGAATAAGATCATTTATGTTATTTTGAGCGCAGTAGTCGAAACTTCAGTTGGTCTTCGAGAGCGATGGAGATCAGTCATATTTGTTTTGCCCAAATTAAACTGTTCACCCACTTATACACGGTACTGCGGTTTAAACATTTTTCATCGTACTATTTCAACGTTCTTGAGTAAATTTCCGCCGGTTTCACACTTCTAATAGCAAAAATCTTATTACTGAACGTTGCTCTTACGGCGTACACGTTTCAAGTGGAGCTGATATTCTGAAAACATCAAAAGGGATTGTGTTTAGATTAATTATGATCGAACACCTAATTAAATGTGTTCCCAAGGTTGCCAACTTATCCTCAAAAAGTCTCATTGTCCTTTAATGAACCGTTTTTCTCTACATCAGTTTTTCTCGTTATTTATTGATGAACGTCCCTCGTATTTTTATATGGGTTTTAAATACTGAAGTTTATTATTATTCTTTTATATTGAGAAACAACCGGAATATTTTGGAATTAATAAAATTCCAAAACATACATGTTGCATACAGGTGGATTGTAAAATCGATAACTTCAATAGAATTTTCACGAGACCGAAAATTGTCCACAAAATCATGTATAAATATATTAATTTAAAATGCAAAAAGATGTTTAAGTAAATTAAAGATCATTTAAAAGTCAAAATTAACGTTAAAAAGGTTTTAAATTCTGTAATTAACGAAGAGTGAATAATTCAAACAATAACAAATTTATTGCATAATTTCCGTCGAGCTGGGAATGCGTTTCTTTTGCAAAAAAATGTGGTGGGCGTTTTAAAAATAATTTAATTGACGTAGTGATAAATAAGAGTTAGATGATCAATGTTAGTATTTCATATTTCTGAAGCCGTCAGTCTTTTTTTATAGCTGTCTAGATTTATTTTTCTGACTCTTGATAAAGCAGTTTTTTTTTCAAGTTTTTTTGCTAATAAAAATAAAACGATAGACGGTATTTAAGTGTTGTTTTTTGCGTTTAAAAAGAATATATTGGTGTTTGATAACGGTAGTAAAATTACTACCGTTATCAAACACCAATATTTTTACCACCAATATTGTTAATTTTATTATCAATTAAATAATTGGTAGTGATAGTAGTAATATTTTTGACGCCACAGTAACAAAGCAAAGTCGCTCACCAAGTTAAATGACACTAATAATATTGTGTCTAACAATTAGAAAAATGTGTGTATATGTATACACACACACATACAGTAATATATTATTTATACTTAAAACTAACTAGAAGGGTACCTTAGACGGGACGACGCGAGACAAGACGGGGTATATAGTTATAAATTCGTATAAGTAAAAAACTATCTTGCGTGGTCGTAATATCACCGGACAAACACTTCGAGGAGGGGTGACCGTACTTCGTTTTTATTTATTGTTTTTTTGGAACAGTTTGTGAATAACGTAATCTAAAGAATGGACTTGTATACAATATTTATAGCTTTTCTTTCTGGTGTGTATAAATTCAGATTGTCCTCTCTGGTGTGAGTACATAGAAGTGGTTGTGCAGGAGGCTGAGGAGAGCAATACAGTCACCCTATTCGAGAAGCATTGACTCTTCTAGTGGAGACTAGGGTCTTGATGCATCTGCCCTTGTAACTTATTCATTGCCATCGAAAAAGCAACTTTAAGTGGAAATTGAGAGGCGCTTGAAAGTGAAAGCCAAAACTTAAGGGATGTATCCGTACACCGTCGCACCTTTAAAGGTTCTTTTCTCAATAACCGAAAGAGATATCGGAAAAGACAGAAAACCTTTTTTTATAAAAATTAAATATGAAATACACAAGTGGTCTCTGAATTGGTTTATGTTAACGCTTTGGCCGTAGTAAAGTTGAATATGGGCATGGAGCATAATCCGGCTGTTACCACAAGCCATTACAACGGCAATCATCTTAAAACGGTGAAACATTTCGTAACGGCAAACTTCATGCAGACTTTCAGCGAAATCGGTTGCGTGAGTAGTTCTTGCATGAAACACTAACAGACTCACAAAAACCAATAGATTTATATATATTTAAATTGCATTTAGATTGTGTGAGTGTGTAAGTAGTATCAAACCTAGATTTAACTAGACGATTTTAATATGTATATAGTTAAGTTGTGGTTAAAAATAATAAATACATTTAATTATAATCGTCTAGTGAACTTATTGGAAAATCCCATTCAAGTAAAACATTTTTTAACGCAAAACATCAATAAATTCATCATTATTGAACGTAACGTATAATGTTTAACGTAACGTACGAGGGGGCAAACACTATATACAATTAGAAATTTAAAAGTTTTGCGTTAAAAAAATTTTTACACTTGAATGGGATTTTCCAACAAGTTCACTAGACGAGTATAATTAAATGTATTTATTATTATTTTTAACCACAACTTCACTATATACATATTAAAAAAATCTTCTGGTATATTGAAATTGTACTTGTTTTTATTCATCTCGTTACTTATATACGGGTAATTTGTAATGTAGTTAATAAAAATAAATTATTCTGGTTTGTAGATGAATATTTTAAACTTTTCAGTTTATCGAAAATATTAGACATTTTAAAAAAATCATATATCAGAATTAATAGAATAATTTGGTAGGCCGAATTCGATCCCTCAAAATAATTCATATATACTTATTTCAAAGGGTACAAATCCACTAGATTTAATAATTTCTGCTACTTCTTTTGTAATAAAAAATCTAAAGAAGAAATAGAGTATTTTGGTCCCGCAGATCTGCGGGAGCAAAAGTAATTTATATAAAGTTGTTTCAAAGGGTACAATTCAATTATATTTAGTAATTTCTGGTTTGTAGATAAATAATTGAAATTTTTAAATTTATAGAAAATATTTTTAAAATTTTCAATTAAACATTTTTGCAAATTCTATTTTAGAATTAATAGAATCATTTGGTTACTCAGATTCGCGTGACCAAAATAATTCATATAAGTCGTTTCAAAGGGCATAAATCCACTAGATTTAGTAATTTCTGGTACTTATTTTGTAATAAAAATATTATTACATATAATAATTACTTATTTTGTAATAAAATTTGTCTTGTTCCAGTTTATTAGTTTTATTCTCATCTTATGATTGATTAAAAAACAAGGATTATGATTGATTTGACTTTACTGCCTTATCAGTAACTGTCAGTCTCTTTTACAGTTCTGATTGGTGGGAATCAGTGATTTCTTGATTGGTCGATCGTTTTCGTATATTTGATTGATTATTAAAATACGATATTCTGATTGGTTAGTTACTGAATTAATCTTTGGGGGCGGTGAAACTGAAGTATAATATCTGCGATACGCAAGGTTGAATGTGTATTGTCATTGGTTTATTCTTTAGCGACATTTGTACGGGAGGAAAAATGCGTTTGTTCATTTAGCATTGTTTATACGAACGTTAAGGGACTTTTGAAGGGGCCAATGATGAATAAATTTTCAGAGAAATTTACTATTATTTAAAACCAACGAATTCCGGTACCTTAATCGTTACTGACTCTTACATCAGCCTCTCGCATTAAAAATTTTATTGAAAATTTATAAAAGTTTTACGTATGTATTTTTACACTACCCTTTAAAATACACATGTATTTGAAAAGTAAATTAATATAATATATCGTAAAACGTTACATGATTTGAAATATTAAAAGAATTGAATATTTACTTTGGGATTTCATTAATTTGTAAAATGTTTCTCGAATATATTTCAGATTATGACATTCCGTTTCACGATTACGTTCTATTCTTTGTTATTTTTTTAGGTATAAAAACCATAACATTTGCAAAGTGGATTGTGGATTGAATATATGAATTCTTGTCTTAAAATATAACCCGAAATCTTTCCTTAATTCTTCTACGACGTGAGATTCAATATCGCACGTTAGCTGTACAGCTAATAAATTACAAAGAAAACCTTTTTGATGCGTTTAGCTATCAAATACTTCGGATGTCTTGTATTATTAAAATTTTTGAGATCATAGAAAAAGAATGAATGTGATATTGTAACTTTAAATTATCGGAATATAAAACAGGAATTTCAAATGAAATAAGAAAATATTGTATTCGAAAATTTTAGAAATTAATATTTAACGTAAATTTTTTATCGTGAAAATATAGAAAAATTACTCGTAAATATGAATATATGTATATTTATAACTACAAGGCTAAAAAAAAAACACGTACGATTCTAAGTGGATAATCGATATTATTTTCAGTATCGATTTATTTGTGTCGAAAATAGTTACGTTTTAAGATCTGCTGCGATATTGAATGAATGAATTACGGTAGTAAAATTTATTAATTTATTTTATAATTATTATTATTGTTATTTATTGTTTATAATCATTTAAGAAAGAATCTTATGATTTTTAACGGGCAGTACGTTTGATCATGTATGTTCTTTATTGATAAATATTAATTAATAATCCCTTTGTTTTATTACATGACTTCCCGAAAAGGAATGTAAGGTAGTTAGGGTGAATGTATGTTTGTTCCACCGTAGCTGCTCACCGGCCGAACCGATTAGTGTTATAGCCCCACATTGAATCCTTACGTTTCCGGGAGTGTCATGGGCTATATATATATATATATATATATAAATTATTTTTCTAAAATTGATCCTTTCGGAATCATATTCCTCTGTACTATATAAATTATATTAATCCGATTAACCCAAGTACAGAATTAATAAAATAGGATGACACCTACCTTATTCTATAATCCAAGAAGGAGCTCCGTCGCGAGTACCTCGCATCATCATATATAATATATATATATAGTAGTGGAGATTTGACAGTGAAATACAAACTTCAATGGATTGAATAAATGAATTGTGTGAGCATCTATCACTCTGTTAGCTTGGTTTGAACTGAAGGATTCGAATAGATCGAATGAATAATATTACAAAAATAATAAAATTAGATTTAAGTTAAATAAAATAAACTAATATTAAAATATTTTTGATTAATAAAGATTTATATTTATTAATAATGGGCTTCCCATGGCGTACTGAGTGTGAGGCCAGTGGTGAGATGCAAACACCTCCTGCGAGGCTAGACCAATCACCATCAATTGTTAAGAAACGGGCTGCTCCTGGGGCGCTGTTTTGGGTGGTGCAACGGGGTGCTTTTATAGTATTTCTGCAAACAATCGTCCGATTTTAAGAATTCAAACGGTGTATTTGTTAGTAGGTTGAAGACTATCTTTTGCAAATATCAGGTACAATCTCGGTCTAACAGATAAAGGTTATTCGGAAATGTTATATCTTCACAACCAATCTTCCAATTTTCAAAATTCAAATTGCTAGTATACAAAATCGTGATGGAACCAAACCAGAATAAAAAGATCAATGTTTGTCAACAATGTTTTTTTTTTCGGCAGTGGTGTGTTTTAATATTTATCTCTTGTTTGGTTTTTTTATGTTAGTACTACTCCTTGGGCCGGTTCTGTTTTTGTTACCAACACAACCACAATGGAATGAGGAGGAAATTCATCCCTGCACTTCTGCCATCTTTGTTCGGATAATTGTCACTAACATTTTCGATATTACGTACAAGTCCCTTCGTTCGGTAGCATAGTCCCCGAGCTGTTGTCTGGAGTTAGCACGTCGAATTTTCTCCAGAATGCTTCTCCGTACTGCAAGAACCTGTCGCGTTCGAATACGTTGTTTTCTACGGTGTCCTCGTTTTCACAATAATCAGAGTAAGCGGAAGGTCTCAATGCCCGCACGCACAGGTATGCTTTAAAGCGATCGCGATCGGTTAGGAATTAGGTCAAATCGTTCCCCAGTTCCCCGTGCTTGTGTCCAGCCATCTGGAGGTCCGGAAACAGATTACGGACCCCTTCGTCGACCGGTCTCCCACCTCTCCAGCCACCTGTGAATAATCTATGCTTCCGCCTGACTTATCTCCCTGATACATCGCCTTCCTCTTCCGAACGTGAAGGTCCCCCTGGACCTTACTACTGGACTATCTAGGGTCCATGAGGACCCTAGATAGTCCTGTAGCTGCGACATAACCGAAGGGAGACAGCTTGGACCAACCGGTTTAAAATTCCCCGGGCTCACTTCTCGAGTGCGAAAAACTAGGCTGGTGTTTCGTCAAACGCTTTCGGAAGCACACCTGCGACAAAACCCTTCGCTATGATGTGCGGGGACCCTCCCTCATATTCGTTATTATCCGACCGATGACGCAGCCGCTTTTTTCGGCCTTGTGAGACACTTCAGTCAAGTTCCTCGGGAATGTAACGTGGCGTCTTTATCTATCCATATCTCAAGGTACTTCACCGCAGGAGAGGAGTGGACGACCCTATTTCCTATCCTAATGAGATCGGGGTGATTCTGCCCGAGACACAATCACTCGGATATTCTCGGGTGAAAACAGCAGTCGGATATCCTGCAAGCGCCATGCGATTCTGTTTATCGGCTGTCTGAGGTGTTTTAGAATCTTTAACAATTAGATATGAAATTTATGCCACTACGTAAGGTAATATTCACGCTATCGGTAATTTATTTTTAAATGTCTGGTAGAGTGAACTAGTATTTTATTCTGAGGTTCTACATTTAATTATTAAATCTGCGGTGTCACTTTTTAAAATATTTATTTCATTTCAGCCGTTCTGGTTTAGAATTTAATCAGTTGTAATTAATTTTTTGAAGTATAAAATGTGTCACGATAAAGTACAGATTTACGGATTTTTCCCTCAAATCAATGTGTAACATATTTCAAACGATTATGGAAATTTATGCATTAGTATTAAAGTATTTGAAGTGTGATAAATCTTGTCTATTCGTTATTATTCGATTCATTTTTTTTTATGCTTTCAATAACCCCTCCCCTCCCATTATCCATAATCCGATTAATGAAATCAAAGTCATTTGTCATGATTGCACTGTAATCGATGTACGTATATTATCTGATGAAATATATTGATGTTTACATAATATTTATTTATTATTTTTATTTCAGTTTAATTACCTAAAAGTTATCTGTGGTAATACAAATTAATAAAAACGACTGTGTATAATGTAATTTTAAGTGGGTTTTTAAAACTGCTACTAAAATATTTATTATACGTAGTTAAATCGAATGTATGAAAAACAAATAACGTAAAATAGAGTAAATGCGTGTAATTACTGTAAGATAATTCTGGTTTTTTATCTCTAAATAGTTTCTTTTGTTATGAAATGTATTAGAAATGCTCATGTTTTATTTCTATATAAATTTTATGTACTGTAAAATGAATGGGAAAGAAGTTATTGATAATAAGTAACACGTGTGAATCTATTAAATTAAGCGTTGGTTATCGTGTTAGACGTGTTAACTAATCTTCCCTCACAGTCTATAAATCCGTTCTGAAAATTTCGGTTCAAACATGGCGTGATTAACTACGTTTCGTTTACGGAAAGTATCCGTAGATTGTTCCTTTATCCTGTGGCCCTGTTTTCTCTTATAATTTTGTTCCCTTGCGTTCTCTGGACACCCGTTAGATCCGCATTAGGGATCAGAGCCATCAGAGTTACTGCTCCCTTAGCATTTGTCTGGTTTAATGAGAAACCTTTTTGGGGACTCTTTTTTACTAACCTTTGCCTAAAGAAATAGCTCGACGCGGATTTGAAGTGCTTATCAGGTAAAGTCGGTTCTTGTAATAATTCAGAACATAACACCAAGTTTTGCGGTTAATAATTAATTATTTTTTCAACCCGCATTATTTTTCCAAAATTGTTTCTACTGTTTTTCTTACTTAATATCTTCCCATATGGTTTTCTGCTTGCAGGTTCTAGCCTTTCCTTATTATCCGATCATTAATCCGATGTTTATGTTGTACTTTACTCATCCATATGTTCCTTTCACATAATCTTTCATTTTAAATCATTTTCTCCCTATTCTCGTACGTATTTCTTTAGTTCCTTCTATTAAACTTCTTACAGAGATCCATTTTTCAGTATACGCCACGCCCTAAACTGTTTCTTTACCTTTAATATGATGATATTAATAAGGATCTCCTCGGAGATCAGCCTTCCATTTCGTTCATTATTTACCTCATCCCCACCCCTTAATATTTTTTACATGTTAACATTTCTAATCCTTTTTGCCCTTTTTATCGATTTCTTTTAGAATAGAAGTCTTTATTAAGATGCAGGAGGTGTACAGGATGTATCACGAAGTTCTCCCGGGACTTTCATAATCCATTCTACTCGTCAAAATTATGGAAAAAGTTCATATAAACATACGTCCTAAAATGCTTCGTTTGATAGTTACGGCTAGTGAAATGTTTTGCTCAGACTTCAGCTACCCCGATGAAATGTACTGAAATTTTTGGGAACGTAAATTAAGGGGGAGGTAATGGGTAATAACCACATAAACTTTTAAACAAAATTTGTAAATAAAATTAATTTTGAACAAAACGATGTAAGATAAGGTGAATAAAACAAACAAAAGTTTGAAAAAATCAAATTTTATTTAGAAACAGTTCACTAGAACAAAATGTATTTATTATACGTACCAACTTATAATAAATGTTCAAAAATGAGTCCGCCATTTTCAACACATTTCTTGGCACGCTTCTATACTGTTTCTGTTGCTCTTTTTAGTTCTTCAGGGCTGTCCTTAAGTTGCTCAGCCGCATCCGTAATACGGACTATTAATTCCTTCCGAGAATATATTTTTGTTTTTTATACAACATTTTTCATCCATCCCCAGACGCAAAAATCTATAAGTGTTAGATCAGGCAGTATTGGTGGCCAGTGATGTGTACCTCCACGACCGATCCATTTCTCAGTGAAATGATGATTTAATCGAGTGGAAACGGTACAAGAGAAGTGGCCAACGTGCTGGAAGTATACATTGCGTCTCAGCGCTAGAGGAACATCTTCAAGCAGCTGCGGCATTCTTGAAGAAAGTACAAGTAGACTTTAGCATTTAAACGGGCAGGTAATATGAACGGTCCAAACAGTTGATTGTGAAGAAGGCCGCACGATTCATTGACGCTAAATCGGTGTTGAAAATTGCCTTCCGCTGTTTCATGAGGATTTAATTCTATCCATTTATGCTCATTGCGTTAGTTGTTGATGCCATTTCGAATGAAATGGCGTCGTGAAATTTACTTCGTCGGATAAAAAAACCAGAGTTGTAGATTTCTATTCCACCAGTTTCAGAACTCCAAGCTAAGCGGACCGTCTCCTGGGTGTAGTTGTTGAACTGGCTGTTTACGATAAGGATAAAACTTGTTTTAAGTGTCTTCATCGAATGCGAAGATTGTTTGATCGAATGGAAACCTGTTTCCCGAGGATTGCGAAAAGTCGCCCTAATTGTTTTGAGATTTGGAATCCTCTGACTCGGAAAACGTATTTCATATTCGACTGCAGCGGCTGTAACATTGCCATTACACACACCTAAAATGAATATCATATCAGGGTATTCCTCTGTCGTAAATAAGTACGGCATTACTTCAACGGCAAATCCATCACGTTCAAACTAAAATTCACAGAAAACCTTCGCTAACGACACCGCAGTTCACGGTACCCGATATACTTTATGTACTTTACGGAATTATTTAAACTAATACAATATTGCGCTTTGTTGATCGGCTGTTTTTATTTCATTGCCAACTTTGAAATAATAATTTTTAAAATAACTATTGTAATTCTGTGCTTAATAAAAAAATTATTATCTAAGTAATTTTTATTTTACAATTGTATAATTTCCAGTTTTTTAAATTTTTTTAAAGAAATGTAATGTTTTTAAAAATTTTTCATATCACCAAAAATGAAACTGGTTTTTGTTTACTACATTAAATAAGTACTTTTTTAACAAACGTAATGTAATAATGTAATAAAATTCAAATTTTTCTTTGTTTTATTCAACTTATACTATTTTGTTCAGAATTAAATTATCTAGAAGTTTTGTTTAAAAGTTTTATGTGTTTATTACCCATTTAGCAATCTTACTTCATGTCAGACTTAAAAAAAAACACGGTTTTTTACCCCAATATATTGGTTTTCACCTCTGATTTCTCAAAAGCTACAGCAGATACGGTTTTGGGACCTATTTTATTTAATTTTCAGGTCAAAGACCATAAGAAATGATTAATTCTGACGACCTCATTTCAACAGGGTAGCTGAAATCCGAACGAAATCTTTCACAAGCCGTAACTCGCAAATGAAGCATTTTAGGACGTATGTTTATATGAACTTTTTTCATTGTTTTCACAAGTAGAATAAGTTACGAAAGTCCTAGAAGAACGTCGTGATACACTCTGTATAAAAAATGAAAGAGGATATTGTACCGTCTGGTATATTGTAGGATTTTTCGTATTGCATTTTATATCGTTGTTCTAAATATAGTACGGTTAAATTTATTTGTCTTCTGCTTATGCAATACGTCTTGCGATATTTCCGTTTCTAAGTATAATTTTAGTAAGCTCTTCGATTAGAAATGAAATGAGAACAGGATGAGATTTACTCTATAATGGAATATATTTTT
The DNA here is from genome assembly GCF_047948215.1 of Lycorma delicatula. NCBI lineage: Eukaryota > Metazoa > Arthropoda > Insecta > Hemiptera > Fulgoridae > Lycorma > Lycorma delicatula. The sequence continues at coordinate 107,361,027 of NC_134462.1, forward strand.
ATTACACTTTACACAATATTTCTTTTAAAGTTCAAATTTTGCAATCTTCTCTTACATCTCAGTCGATCGTTTTAATAATCAAAGTAAACGTTTTTACTGCTATAGAAGTTTTTTCGTGCTATAATTTTGATGTTTTTAATTTATTTTTTTCTTGATTCATCAAGTAATTTATTTTTAATTTACGATTAACGTTTTTAATTTTGTCAAATGTGGAGTTACCCATTAATAACATCATAAATTCACTGAGATTTGTTTTAGAGAAAATATTTTAACAGATGGTGTATAAAAGAAGAATTTTTATTACCTTTATACAATACTGTAGTAAGGAATTTCATGAAATACCGCGACGTCAGAAGTTCAAATTGTTTACTGTACTTAAAATTCTTAAAAAAGATTTTTTTTAATAATTATTACCAATCTTTCTCCCGTTAAGGTTTACCACTAAAAAAAAATTCGTCAGTCCCTCCTTACACGAATTTCTTAAATAAGGAGAAAAATAATTAATAACCAGAAGTTCGTTGTTTATTTTTTTTAATTACACAAAGTAATAAAATAGATGCATAAGTATTTTTTTTAAATAATAATTATTGGTAGCTTAAAAATTCGCAGAAATTTGTTCATACAGGTAAATTTTAATCTACTCGATAACAGCAGAGAGGTCCGACGGTTGAAACGAACCCACGTACTCGACTTAGGGTCTGCATAACAGTTTGGAATCTAACGCCGTCAAGTTTAGTGGTGTCGTATCTAATTTCTTGTTACTTCTCTTTATTTTTCTTTTTTTATTAATGTTTGTTTTGTGGACTATATGATGCTGAAATTAATGTTTTGTGATTTATGACTGAACTTGAAATTTCATATTGGACTTTAAGTTCACTTGCAACTAATTATTTGGGGAGTTCCTTCAGGACCTCCTTATCACGTACTTTTGTCAGGAAAGTTACTTATGGCTCCGCAGGAGAGCCGATTGTAATTATAATTGTTATTGAAAAAAAAAGTAAATTTTAATATTTGAAATTTTTTCTCAAGAATTAAATGATGAAAAATTTTTATTAAACCGATGCAAATTTGTAATGTGAAAAGAATATACTTTACCTGAGAAACTTATTACATTATAAAAGCTTTATAAAACAAATCTGCTGTTAGTTTTATCGAATTGTTTGTGATTTTTTAATTAAAATTATAAAAATATATATCTTAAAATTATTAACAAGAATTCACTTTCAAAATATCACTGCTAAAATTATGATTTTTTAAAATATTTTTATTAATATACTAGAATTATATTTACATTTGCTGGAGGCATAATACTTCTTTTTAGTTTGAATTTTGGTCAGCTTCTCGTTACATTTAAATTAAAAGGATTAAAGTATATAAAAGGGGAAGTGATAAACAGCATAAAGAGAAATAGTGTATGAAAGAGAGGAGACAGAAATAAATTATGAAGACGATAAAATTAGATTATACTGATGTATATAAAAAAAAAAAGTAAAGCGTTTACTACTTTGTTGTGGTACTCGTACATAAGAGAAAGTATCCCGCTGGCTGTTTGCTTATCAGCCTTTGCGTGAATACCTTATAGTTTATTGCGCAACTACATCATGTTTGCGATTGTATATATAGACACAGTATTTTATAATTATAAATCTTTTTTTTTGTTTCAGATTTACTTTGCGTAATGGTTGTAAATAGGTGATTAATCTCACGCTGGAATGTTCTTTTTTAAATTATATTTATCGCATTTAGAATGGTTCTTATTTTCCATAAATTAAAACATCTCTCCGGTATATATTTTTTATAATATTAATTATATAGGCTAAATTTTATGTTAAGACTGCTCTTTCATTAGAAATACAGTACGAGCGGCTGCATGATCGCGCGAATAGAGTCGACTCTGATTCGTACGACTGAGGTCGTCCTTTATTACTAGATCGTGGATACCGGTGTTCTTTGATGGTTGGGTTTCAATTAACCACACATCTCAGTAATAGTCGAACTGAGACTACAAGACATTTCATTTACACTCATACATATCATTCTCATTCAACCATGAAGTAATACCTGAACGGTAATTAACGGAGGCTAAACAGAAAAAAAGAAGAGGTCATCCTTTATAGACTAGTTGGCGCGGACTAGTCTATGCGTACATACTGACGCACTGAAACGGAACGGAACAAAAGAATAGCGGAAGATTTATTTCCCTACTAATTGGAGAGACTGCACAAAAGTCCCTTGCTGTTGTGCCGTTCTTTTTATCGGGTGGATAATTGTTTATTTGGCGGTTACATTTTTATTTATTTATGTACGAAATCGTGTATTGCGTTCCGATCCTTTAGACCAGATTGAAAGATTTACCGGGCTGACTTTGAAAGACTAGCTTAGACTATATGTGCTTCGTTATCCCGGCGTGATTCTCCTTCAGTCCTTTCGGTGTTAACGCCTTCCGGCCTAGCAGGAATGCGTCTCTTGGGGGCCTTAATTGTTAGAGGATGCAATGCACTCCGCTCACCGGAGGGAGTCGCATGTGCTGACAGTAACCTGATATTGTAAGTTAGCAAAGGAGGACGGTTGGTTGGTGGGTAAGACAAAGTTAGGAAGCTTTTCTTCACTTAAGCTGTCGTCATCATAACGCCTGAACTGATGCTTTGTCAGTTGTACAAAGCTTTTGTAGTATCGCAGTATGTAGTTATTTTTACCGACTTTTCGAAGAAAAGTAAGGTATTATTCTCGGTCGTAAGGTGGTAGTGGGGGGTAAATGTGAATTTTCTTTGCGTTTTGAGCTATGAGGAGTATGATATGCCTACGTATAAAGTTTTGTGGCTCAAAAATCTCCAAAACTACTAAGATGAATTTCATTAAATTTTAGATATATTAGTATATCTGAAGTTGTGCATGTTAAAATTTGATGAAGATCGGTAGAATAATTTTTGAATTACGCTCAATTTAAGGCTCAAATTTTGTGGGTCGAAAATCTCCAAAACTTACTAAATCAATTTCATTGAAATTTAGTTTACGGTTACTTTTTCGGGATTTCACAGCGTTTATAATGGACTTCGTACGATATCAACGTAATAACTTTTGTTAATTAGACGAGGTTAGCGAACGAAGCAAGCGTAGATTATGTTTGGTTAGGTTATGTTGATTTACGTACGATTCGTCAGTACACGGAATCAACATAACCTATGCTCGCTTCGCTCGCTAACCTCGTCTAATTAATGTTAAACATACAAATTATATAACTTATGAATAACATAACCTATGCTCGCTTCATTCGTTAACCTCGTCTAAATAGAGGTTATGTTGATATCGTACGAAGTTCAACGGTTGTGAAATTCCGAAAAAAGTACTTAGTTTCCTGTTGTAAATTTTGATACGTGTGAAAATATGTAGAATATATAGTATGAAAATATGTAGTAAATAAGCTGCATGTGAAAAATTTGATGGAGATTGGTTTAGTTGCGCTCAATTTAAAGTAAAAAAAATTTGAGTTGGGCAAATTAGAAACGTGGTTCTTTATGATGTTACAAGTTGGAACAAGCAAACCACAATAAAATAACGAAAAGTCTGTTTTCTTGCACTGAATTTCACAAGATTTTTTTTATAGATTGTAGTTTTTTAAGGCGTTGAAAAATTTATTAACCTCCCCCCCTAATATTCTGACCGCCCATAGTTTTTACGTTGTATAACCCGAGAGACGGTAACGTTTCAGGTACTTCGTATTAGCCCGTCGACGATAACCATAATGATATCCCGTATCTTTGAAAATACGTCAAAATAACGGGATCATTAACGTATTTTACATATTAAAAATGTCAGCATTATTGCTTATAATTATAAATTTAAATTAACCAAACTTAACCTACGCTCGCTTCGCTCGCTAACCTATTAATTAACAGTATCGTTTTATTTAAATAATAAATAGTTACAATAATTACCGAATTTATTATTTAAATACTCAAAACATTACTGTGTTAATTAGTCAAGATTAGCGATCGTAGGTTAAGTTTCGTTAAATTATATTTATAGAATAAATAAATATAAAAGGTTATAAAAATGATAATATAATGGTTATATCGGGTGATATTAACTATAACTCAACAATTTCCAATTTATTTGTCGACGGGCTAATACGTCAGTACCAGGTTTTTCTATTTTATTCCATATGATGAGTGATATTTCACAAACTGCACTGATCAATTTTCACTACCAATATCCATGTCAAATACGAAAAAGTAAGTCGTAATACAAAATTGTTGTCGTCCGTTTGGGCTTGCTTGGATGGTCGCTGGGGAGGGAAGTGGGGGGACTCGGGATCCTCTCGCGTCCTAAAACTTCGATGAAAACAACATTTGCGGTAAAAATAAAAAGACCCGTACCGGCAGGGGCCAAAAATGGTAACCCCTGTTTGAGTGGGCGATGAAAAGACCCAAACTGGCAGGAAGCCAGTAATGGTAACCCCTGTTTGAGTGGGCGATGAAAAGACCCAAACTGGCAGGAAGCCAGTAATGGTATCCCCTGTTTGAGTGGACAATAAAACAACAAAAGATCCAATCGGCGGCCCGACCCGTCATGTCGGACACAACCGGTTGGCGGGAAGGGCCGTTTGAGTTTAAAGGACACGCGCCTGCATTGAGCCACGCTTAATCGCCGATCCAGTTTAGGGGGGAAAAGTTAGTATAAGATATTTTCAGAATAGTTAATAGCGCGGTAAGCCAGCCGACAGCCTCTGTGCACAGCCGCCCGCTATACTAATGACTACGAGAGGCAAATCCCAATTCGGGGACTGTTGCAGCCAATTGTCGCGCGTAGCGGGTCGTACAAGTCGATTGTATTGGACACGGTTCCGTAACACTATGCGTTGAGATCAGACGCGCTACTAAGTACGTACGTAACGTGACCTTGTAGCCGCTCGTAGTCTCTTCGAGAGGACGAGTGGGCCTAAAGGTACATGCAATACCAATTCTAATCAAGATTTAATAGGATTTTTTATACTGCGCTATATTAGTAAAATAAAAGGTCAAAATCCGTTATATGCCCACAACGCTTCCGTTAGTTAGTTGGTTCTTAGATGGCGCCACTGAAACTCTATATTGAAATAAGAAAATAAATAAAATTATAAATATAATATAACCAAACTTAACCTACCCTAGCAAACCTTGACTAGCGAGCATCATAACTACAGAAGCGTTATGGGCATTTAACGGGATTTTGTCGTAAATGAAAAAAAAACCATAACTACTACAGATTGTGCGTATGCAGTAAAAGAAGTGGGAATGTTGTCATGTTATTTCGTTTTTACAGTATTAAGGATTATGCACTGAAATGAAACATGATGGTGTGGAGTCTGTTACACTCCCTTATTCTCCAAACATTTGGTAGTATGAACATTTTGAACTCGATTCGGTCCTTTTGTTATTTGTTTTGTTTTTATTTTTTACTATTACTTAATGTTATGTTCTCTTTTTTAAAAGATGATCTGTTTACAGATTTCTCCGTTTGATCGTTTCGCGCGTTTTTTCTTTTGTATATTTATACATTATATTATATTAGAGAAAGGCTGCTTTTCCTTTTTCCTGTTTAGCCTCCGGGGATTATCCTTCCAATATTACTTCAGAGGATGAATGAGGATGATTTGAGTGTAAATGAAGTGTAGTAGTGTACAGTCTCAGTTCGACCATTTCTGATATGTGCGGTTAATTGAAACCCAACCGTCTAAGAACACCGGTATCCACGGATCCACGATCTAGTATTCAAATCCGTATAAAAATAACTGACTTTACTACGACTTAAACGCCGGAACTCTCGACTTAAAATCTGCTGATTTGGAAAGACGCGTTCACCACTAGACCAACCCGGTGGGTTAAGAGAAAAGCTGCTAATTGAATCTAATTTTGTTACATATCAGATCATGACGTTTCATGATTCCTTCTAACCAAAAAACACACTTTTAGCATTGAAAAATAAAGGAAAATGTATTTATGTATGTTGGTTTTTTTCGGTATCTCCTGACTGAATAAATACATTTTTATAAAAGTTTGTACAACGACTTCTGAGTATTCATTGATGTCATTTGACTTTGTTTACAGTTGGTTGATTTAGGTCATCTTTGGTCCCAAAATTTTACCTCATAGTTTTGCACGTAAAAGTTTTATTTTATCCCAGAATTTTACTTAGAGTAAAAATAATTAGTTAACTTAATTCAGTATCACTTAGGAGGCTTTAGACGCTTTTGATTCGTGTTACATCGATAACTGTTTCTCGTAAATTTTTTTTATAGTTGGTACAGAAAATTATGTATCAAAAATAAAACTGTTGTACGGATTTATTATATCAGACATACAAGGGCCGGGGCAATTTATATATTGGACTAAAGTAAATTGTTTATCTCGATAACAGTTTGTACAAATTTGAATTTTTTTTACAGTTGTGTAACTGAATTTTTTACTTAGTTTTCTGTAACTAACAATGTTTTTTTTTTCATGTTTGTCCTCAAATCTTGCGTCCTTAATCTAACATACTTCCTGACATTTCCTATTTATGAATTTTTGCAAAGTTACCAAGGTCGGTTGAAAATTACTTTTGCAAACATCTCTCCGTACGGTGGGGGGGGGGGGGGGTAAATTAAGGGCGGAAATTAAGGTTGCGGGTGTAAAAAATTGGTATTTTATAAATATATTAGAAATTTCAATGTATAATAATAATTTGATTAAAGTATGACAAAAAAGTATAAAGCAAGTTTTTAAACATTTTTGTAACATTATTTAAGTCTTTCCCGGCTTTTTAAAAGTCATTTTAAAATGAAGGAGCGAAAGGATCGTTTTTTCAGCATAAAGACTTTATTGAAATTCGTCTTATTTACATTTGATCTTTTTCAATAAATATTCGTGACTTAGATTTTCCACGTGATTCTTTGTTCTCTTTTTCTTAGTACATGCTCATCTATTTTATAATAAAGCGCCTAAATTTGTTAAGTGATCTTTTGCTTTAATCTTTAATTGTTATGACTTGTTGAAATTCTTCACTATTCGATGGTCATTAATTTTGGTATATTTAATTTGGAAATGTTTATTAAGGTACAGTTTTTTTTTTTTTAGTTATAATGTAGCCAAAATGAGAAGGACGAAACTAATAAGATGTTGAACATTTTATGTATGTATACACACACACTCACACAAGTATGTAAACTTTCGTGAATTATTATAAAGAATTTTAATTAGGATAGTTTTTCTTTTTGGTGTAGTTTTGCTTTATTTTATATATAAACACGTTAGTTTAATTAATTTAGACTCGTTATTTCCCTAAAAGTGAAATTTGTTGTGGCCAATTACCAACTGAAGGTTATTATTATTTTTTTTATTTAGACCTTGAGAAACATTAATATTATTTCAAAAAAATAAAAATAAAAATAAAATTATCCAAAACAGAAATGTCAAAACCATACCGGGGGAGTCGAGCGAACTCTAAACGGATAATTTGAAGTTGTAATTTCATCATCTCCTGATCCCACATCACATCATCCCTATCCCTGATAGTTTTACTCTATCGTCTGTTGTATAAAAATATTCCATAGTAGTGTAGAACTCTGCTATAACGTAACGAATTCGAGCCATTTCTGAAGCGGTTGATCACGACAACATTACAGAAAAGATCGAGGTCGAAGCGAGAAGAAGCTACACAGTCCGTGACAAAGCCCACACCGATACTCAGGAAGGTTATTCTTTGTGTTTGGTGAGATCGGAAGGGCATGGTGCATCTATGAGCTGCTACCGCCAGGCAGAACGGTAGACTCAGACCTCTACTATTGATAATTAGCGCGATTGCACCTAGCAGTTCAAAAGATACGGCCTGAACTGATCAACAGAAAGGATGTGGTATACCACACTGACAACGCCAGATCAGATCCTTAACGATCGGTCAAAAATTTGCATCCACCGTATAGCCCAGACCTGGCACCGTCAGACTATCATTTTTTCGGTCTCTGCAAAATTCCCTACGTTAGTTTCAAAAGAGGCTGTGAAAACCGCGGGTCACAGTTTTTGACCAGAAACCACAGAATTTCTACAGGACGGAATTGCCGGAAAAATGCCAGGTCATCGAAAAAAATGGTGCATATCTGATCTCATGTCATTTTCCAATAACGATAAATGAATTCTCAATTTTGGCCTCCAAAGGCTCAATACTGTTTAAAAAACCTGATATATATTTAAAATAAAAGTATTTCACCGGTTAGTCTTAAATGGGCCATTCAATATACCGGACGTTTCAGTAAAAAATTCAGGGATGAGGTAGGGTTCTGGAAAACACCTCCCGATTCAGTTCATTAAATCATCGTTATGATACACAGGAAAAAAGAATGGCCAGAATGAATAATACTGGTAGTTGTGGTATTAAGGTTATATGAGGTCATGTCGTTAACGTTCATATTCCTCACAATATAAAATCGAATACGGTATAAAAAAGCGAGATGATATTCTTTTATTGATTTTTTATGACCGCATATCACGATATAAAGTTTTGAAAATTTCTTAGAACAAAGTGTATTTGATAATGAAAGATTGAATAATTTGATTTTGTCGAAATATTTATGAGAATTATTTTTATTTTGTACGCATTCATTATGCAGTATTAGATTTTTATGATCCTGCTAAGAAATATGCCTGTTATTAAATTATTTTAATAGTCGTTCGGGTTATTTATAAAAATATAGGATAAATTAATTTTAATTGGATGAATTAATTAAAAATTAATTCAGATCGGATTTAATGATCTGACTTTTCCCATTCGTATACGTAGAGGTAATTGAATCGGTTAATTTTGTTTTAATTTAGTTACATCACATCTCAATAAGTTTAGAAAAAGAATTAAGCTTTACGTTAGCATTAAAAAATAATAAAACAAATATTTTTATTTATAAATAGTACGAAGATTTGATTTTTAAATCTAAATAGTTTTTTTGCTTTTCTTTTTCCTGCTTTCCCGGTTATAGCTCTATTGATGCTGCAGCAACTTAGTTACAAAGGGAAAGTATAATGATAGACCAATATTTTTGGTATCAGGGTCTTGCAAAATGTCGACGTTTCAAAACCCTCATAATCAAAAAACAAAACAAAAAAAAATCTTGGGAAAATGACTCAAAAAATCTCCTATATGTGGGGCATTGATGGTACTAAATTTTGGACAAAATTAAAAATAGGAAAGGAGGTAGTTTAATTTTTTAATTTTACTTTCCCGTCTAGATAGCGCTACGCAGCAGATTCTCCGGATCTTGACGTTTTGACCCTAAAGAACCCAAAATACCGGATGAAAATTTTCTGGATGTTAATGTTCGTATGTACACGTGTGTTTGTGTTAGGTGCCGGCCTCTAAATCACCTTAAATCTCCAGAACTACTGGACCGATTTTGACCAACCTTGGTCAGATTACTTTTATATAAGAGCATTTATGCCATTAAATTTCAACTTAAAAGGTCAAGGGAGTAAGGCTGTAGAGCAAGGTCATCCTCAGTATCTCGAGATTTCATCTAATTAAGGTCATATTTTTCTTACACATTTTTAAATTAAAAAATAACAATATTTGCACCCTCACCCGAAAAAATGCTCTTTGTTGCTTTGTTGTGATCTCTATGATGGTTGTTTTTCATTGTGGTTTCTTATATTGTCGTCTAATTATGCTAATTAACTTTACTAAAGTGGTAGTACCAAACCCCACCGAGCGGTCGGACCCAACCAAAATTCGTGCATTTTTTACCGTTCTTCTTCTTTCCCTTTTTATTGTATTAAAGACTGGTTAAAAAAAAATATATATATAAAATTGGACTTTACTCCTACTTTGGGGTTTGCGCAAACAAGTAACAAACATGGTCGAGTGAGGTATCAATTTATACATTTTCAAGGGCGCTGAAAACGATTTTATGTTTAAAATTTTCGAAATAGAAGCTTTTTTACTTCCTTGTACGAATTAAAGGAAGTATTGTGATCGCGAAAAATTTCGGTTTTCAGATTTCAACGGAAATATCCATTTTGACCATCCCTGAATCCATCTTAACTAGTTTCGGCGTGACGTCTGTACGTACGTACGTATCTCGCATAACTCAAAAACGATTAGTCGAGTCAAAATTCCAAAACATTTGGATTTTGGACTTTTTCGTAACTGCAATAATACGCCATCACTGAGAGCTTTACAACGACATAAGTGGTGTTTATTTTCAGTGGTTCCAGAGTTGTGGGCAGATAAAATTTTAATTAATTAAATATTTGGATCTTACAAGGGGAAGGTACATCGGTTCGAATCCGACTCCACCTCTCTTTTTTTAAATTGAAATATATTGATTTATTAATAATTATTAACCTCTGATTGTAAAACATTTTTTACAACATATAATAGTTAAACAATAACAATAAAAATAAAAAAATGAAAAAATATCAGTTATTAATGAAATAAAATTTTATGTATTTTTCATTTTTTTTAAATGTGTATGTGTAATTTAATAGGCGTACAAGGAAGTTATGTGGTGTCCACATCAGATTTTCTTTAATAAAGTATAATTTTTTTAGCCTTGTTGAATAACTTTGCACCGAATTGAGCGGTCTTATTGAAGCAAAGTATGATATGTTTATTGTATTAAGTTTACTTCTCTACTGACAAATAGGTAAGGTGGGTACCGTATTTTATAATTTATTAGTTTTTTTCTAGTAGTCTATCGTTAAACAGATTTTACACGTATATTAAGGCGTTTTGCCGTTAGAGGCAAGACATAAAGGACCGAGTCCCGGCTGCGTGGTTGGCTGGTGACGGCATAGCCGGTCCTCCTGGCTGCTGTACCTTATTGGTTAGAGGCGAGGCACCTCCTAGGGCCGTGTAGATGCTTAACTGCTGAGTCGGGTCTAAGAGGATGGGTGGAAAAAACGATATCAGTATTTATATTTTTACAAAAGATTTTTAGTGTATATTTTGAAATCAAGGCCAAAACAAAAATTACGTGAGGTAAATATTGTTGCATTCTGCGCCCTGTACACGCAAGCGAGTGGTGTAGGGCACCACGCTTATTCCGTTCACACAGATAGGTAAGCTGTAGCAGCTAATTAGGATATTAGTCGCTAAACCATTTTGAGGCACAGTAGCCTTTGTGGTACGGACATTCGGTCGACCGAATGGGGTGTTAGTGGGAGAAATGCTAGACAGACCAAATTCCTACGGAGTATAAATATGTTTCACAAAATCTAATATTTACCTAGTTCTAGTATTTATGTTTTTTTTTTTATTTTTGAGCGAAATTTTAATTATTTTAATAATCGTAAATTATTTATTATCATTAATTATTTTTATTATTTTAATTATCATATTTTTAAACTTAGAATCTTTGTTATCCGTGAAGGGACCTTTACACTCCTCACGGTTTTTGTTAAATTTTATATATTTTTGTTTCTTAGTTTTGTATTTCTTTTTAAATAAATCTATATTTTACTGCTAAGATTTTGACTGATATTAGTTTTTAGCCTTTCGTGATGTTAGTTTTAAGTTTTTAGTAATATCTTTTCTGTGATATTAGCTTTCACTTTTTTTTTATATTTTAATTTTAATTTAGCTTTAGTTTTTAGGTTTTTGTCTTTTTCCCTTGAATTTGATATTAATTTATAAGCTTTTAGTCATATTATATATATATATATTACTATATTTAAGTTTTGGTTTAGGTTTTTTTTAATATTTTTACCCGCTATAGTGTGTTTGATTCGGGTGATGATAATGCGAATGTGTTTTTCGCCCTAAAAAAAAAAACAAAAATATCTGACGGGGTATTTTATTAAAAATTTGTTTAAGCGAAAATCGAAAGTTATTACTAAATAAAAATTATTAAGAAAAAAATTATTTTTATTAAAAATAATCTATAGGTTCTAGATTTTTTTTTCTTTTCGAATAACGCTTTTAGAGGGTTAGATAAATTTACTTTGGGTGTTTCCTAGTTTTCAATTTTCTTTGTACCCACACTTCATCCTTCAAGAGTGTTCTTCTGTCCACTTTCTTCCATCGGTTAATATTTATTGAAAACTGTTTTTTTCAGTTGGTTCTTCAAAAAGTATTCCGTACCTTATTGCGTCTGGATTGATCCCAGAATTTTTTATATCTTTTCCTATTTTATAGAATCATTTGGAAACTGTTAATCAACTCAAAGATATCTGGTTGGTTATTTTATTAATACCCATTCTGTATATGTATCTGTAGAATTGTAATTTTCTTTTTGTCGTTACATTTTTTAACTTTTTCATTTTCAAATATTGTTCCGTATTCTATTGTTAGTTTTTCGATTTTCAAGTATTGTTCAGTGTTAGATTTTAATTTTTATTCTGAATTATTCTTACTTACAGGTTGTAGTATTTTTCTCAAAATTCTCCTTTCGATCTTTGCTAGTTTTTTAAGATCTCAAATTCCGCCTATTTTAAAAATTAAATCATTCATTTTTATTTTTATTTTTACGGGAATTAACTGCTATGGTCATTAGCCAGATGGAAATTTGTAGCGTATGAAAAAATGGCGTGATTTTTTTTTAATCTGTTATTCTTACCGAGATATCTTTATTATTTGTTACAGAACCTCTTTCACACGTAAACACTATAATTCAGAAAGAGAAGAATTTGTTACATTTATTTTTTAGGCACGTATCTTTCAATCGGACATGTCGAGTTGTTTATTATTTTGTTCTCTTTTTTTCTTTGGTATAAATAAAGTAAAATATTGATTAATATTTTTTTTGCACGAGTTGAACGAAAGAATATAATAAAATATGCAATAAAATACAGTAACTACAAATTATGAAATATAATTGTAATTATTTCACATCTTACCTTATGCACAATCCAATTAAAAATAATTTATTACTTTTTATATTATTTCCAGTTAGTTTACTGCTTTATTTTTTTTAAACGTTGATCATAATAAGTACGGCAAAGGATTTCATAACATCAAATAGTAAGGGTTTTAATTATCTCTTGATATTACGGTATAAAACAAATGTACGATGTAACGTACAGTATCTGATTAGACGCACTCGTTACGTTAGGCGGTGATCTACGGGATACCCTCGAGCAGTAGCGGCTCCCTACAAGGCTAAAATTTAATTAAAAAAATGTTTCTAATTCCAGTAGGCTATATTTTTCATTTAAACACGACCTAATAGCTTCTTTCCATTCAGGGGGTTAGTGGATATATTTTTTCTAGGTTAATCGTTTTCACAAAAATAATCGTTAAGTTTTTCATTTTATTTCAACGCTACTGGAGGAGAACTAGAAATTATTCTTTTATTAGTGTTAATATTATACCCGATATAATAATTACTCGTTTAAATCGTAAATCGTTTTCCTCCATTTAATTAGGTGCTTATTGAAGTTGTGAATACGTACTTACTGAAAAAAAATACATCGGAAAAGAATTAATATTAAATTAATATCATCATTATTTAATGAATCTAAGTATTAATTATTTTCAATTTAAAATTACTTTTCGGTATAATTTATAATTATTCAATTGATTATTGAGTATTTAAATAATTTTGAATTTGTTATTGACCGGTTAGTGCTAATGAACGTTATCCATCATTCTTCTGCGATAAATTTTGACTTTTTCATCTCTTTCTAGAATAATCTGATGGTTATATTTTTTTCAGTAGATAGGAAATTCGAAGATAATATCATCAAACTTCATAGACTTATTTGAAATTATAATCGTGTTTAATACAAATAGATAGATCTGTGGAGAAAATTAGTAAATTTTTTTTTTCTATTAGGTTATTGTTATAGTAGATTTTTGTATAAGTAGTCTAGGCAGTTTCTGTTTTAATATGGGCATAATTTCGCTAATTTTTGCTTTAGTGCCTCTGGGATATGATAAAACATTATTATTTCGTTATGCGGCAGTTGAAAAAGGCGTGCTTCAATTTTTATTAAATAAAATGTAAAAAAATATCCATTTTTCTCCTATTTCACTAGATAACTATATAACTTTTCATTTTAGAGAAAAGATCGAGAGAAAAAACATGTTGTCATTAGATTTTACACACAATATCATCGGTTGCAAATCGAAAAATACATTATTATTGATGCAAAAATAGCAATAACTCAAAAAAATTATAAAAAAGCAAGAAGTTTTGGAAATTTTTTTTGAGTACGTACGGCCTTCAGATTTTACCTCAAAGAACTTTTTGGTATGATTAAGCAAACGCCAAATTTCAACAGTTTGATCTGACACTTTTTGCAATCCAGATTTTTTTTAAAAATTCGATTTTTTCCAAATTGTGTAAGCCTGAAATAAAGTCTCTAGATATGAAGATTTAATCGCATATAAAAGAGCAATCAAAATTTCAAATGCATTTTGAAAAATTTAAATCTGTTGATTTTGTTGAAATTTGGCGTGTTGTTTTTTTCATATCAAAAAGTTCTTTAAGGCAAAATATGAGGTTCTACGTGTAAGTTCTCCAAAATATATTTCTTTTTTTTTTCATTTTTTTTACAGTTATTGTTATTTTTGCATCAATAATAGCGTATTTTTCGATTTGCAACCAATGATATTGTGTGTAAAATTTAATGAAAACATGTTTTTCTATCTTTTCTCTAAAATGAACAATATAGAGTTATCTTGGGAAAAAATAGGAGTAAAAATGGATATTTTTGGAATTTTTTACATTTTCTGAATAAAAATTTAAACACACCTTTTTCAACTGCTGCATAATGAAATAATAATTTTTGATGATATTGCGAAAGCATTAAAGCAAAAATTAGCGAATAATATTGAAAAAGTCCAACCCAAAACAGATACCGCTTGCACTAAAGCTTCAAAGTTGATTTCTAGAAAATATTATGGAACTATTATTGTAATTCGATTCAGTAGTTTTGATGGAACTATAACCGATAATTTGAAATCAAAGTTGTTCACCTTTCTGTAGACTGTGCTGTTTGAGACGCAGTTGGACTCGTATTTTAACGATGAGGATTTCTCGTTATCGCTTCATTCTATTGTCCGGTAACATATTCTGTTTTAGAGAATCAAAGATATACAATCATTGCACGAATGTTGTACGCAGCTGTCTGCAAGCCTCCGAATTGAGAAAGTTGCCTTCGATATGTGATGACTTCCATAATATCGTATGAATCGGTAAAGAGATGATATCCATTGCCCGTGGCTGTCACGAGAAGTAAATCAAACTGCCTCGTGCGTTAAACATTGTGCATGCGTTCGGGAGAATGCTGCAAGCGATCCATTTTGCTTGTCAGTCATTTGGTAGTTGTCATTTTGTGTATTGCAGTTATTTTATAATGCATTTATTTTAATTTATTAAGAAAAAAGCTAAACGAAATCAGCGATTCTGGCTCAAACAATTTTACCGGAACCGATTTCAGTGCGGTAATAGGCTATTAAAAGATATGACATTTGAAACGATTGATAGCACAAGAAGAAATTTTAACTGATTGACAATTAATCGATGTATTATATAGTAGACTTCGATATAATTGATCGAAACCGACGTAAAGAGAATGGAGATAAATTTTCGGGAAACTAATTTCTATATAGGATTAATTAACTATAACATAAAGATTCTTAGCTGCACAAGCTTGCAAACTTTTTGATTACCTTAGGCGTCTTAGCGTAGCGTTCTTTTGTGATAATAAGGGTAATTTTGAATTAATAATGGCTTTTTCGGGCTGTAGTATCGAACTAACACTTTACATCCCTCACTATTTACTTCATACCGAACGTCGAACAACTAAAACACTTCGCTTGCCGAGCGAAACAAAAATATCTCCATTGTCTGCGGCAAACCTTCAAACTTTTCCCGCGTAGTAGCCGCGGTCAGTAGGCACCAACCTTAAGATTTAAGGTGTATCTGGCCTGGACCCCCGAATTGTTCCTTATCCTCATCGTTGTGAGAAACTGTCGTATTTATATACTCTTTTAACCTCCAGGCGCTGATTTCTTTCCTGTTTGATTTCTTGTACTCGTGAAACTCATCTACGCTTAGTGGCACTTAACCACCATTCTAGATTAGATCTTTTCTTAGAGGGCATACTGAAAAACTACGTAAAAGGAAGAAAAAGAAAATTGAATAATGAAAGTGGAAGTTATGTAAAAAAAAAGGACAGTACTCGACGAAGAAGGAAATACTCGTAAACAACCTACAAATACTTGTGAAAAAACTAAATTACAAAAGACTGAATAGTAGTAACTATAGTAGAGTAAATAATAAATATTTTACAGATATTCATTAAAGAAAAAAATCTGATTTGGACACCACATGACTTCCTTGTACGCCTATTAAAATACATATACTCGTATTTTGCTGCCCTTAATTTAAATTTATTTCATTTAAAAGTCAGATACGATCCTCCAATTCTTTAATTAGGTGGACAGTTACACAATTGCTGAAATATTAGTTTTTATTAACATCAAATATTTATACAATTATTAATTGAACAATCTTACCTGAAATATTAGGTTAGAGTAAAAGTCTCTTTATTACTCTAAATAAATGTAAGTATTATATCTATCTAATACATATTTTTAAAATTATTATGACGTAACCATCAACAGAATTAAAAAAAAAAACGAATAATCAGATGTTTCACCAAATCTGATATGTGGTGATGTGGACACCACATGTCTTATACGCCTACGACTTAATTGTACGCTTCAGGAAAAGAATAAACGGGAGTTTTTGCATCTATATTTTCTACATCAACAGTCCATCAAAACACTATAAAATATTTTGCCACTCCCACTCCGATGATCTGATCTGTGTTAACAAAAAATACTTTTTTTTAATTAAAAAATTCTGATGTGGACACCATATGACTTCCTTGTACGTTTGTTAAATAACATACACTTATTTTTTTAAAAATGAAAGTATTATGTACTTTTATACAATTTTATTTCATTAATAACGTCTGATATTTTTTCATGTTTTTTTTTCTTTTATTGTTATTGAATTATTATTTATAGTAAAAAATTTTACAATCGGACATTAATAATTATTAATAAATCAGTATATTTAAATTTAAAAAAAAAAGAAGGGAGATGAAGTCTGATTCAAACCGGTGTGCCTTTCCCATATAAGATCCAAATATTTAATTAATTAAAATTTCATTTGGCTATATTTCTGGAATCAATGAAAATAAGTACCACTTTTGATATATTATGAAAAGCTCTCGATGAGGGCTTATTACTGCACTTAAGAAAAAGTCCAAAATCCACATTTATTTGGATTTTGGGCCTTTTTTGGAAACTTTTGGTCCAGTTGATTATAATCAAAAGGGGAGGTGCACAACTAGTTGGTACAACAGTCCTAAATCCAAAATTTCAACATACTACGGGCTAATCGTTTTTGAGTACGTATGTATCTAGTACGTACGTACAGACGTCACGACGAAACTAGTTAAAATGGATTCGGGGATGGTCAGAATGGATATTTTCGTCGAATTTTGAAAACCGAAATTTTTCGCGATCACAATACCTCGACCAAGGAGGCAAAAATAATTATTCATTTTACGTCGTTATATTTCTGTTGCCACGGTGACAGAAATATAATGGACTAAGATGAGTAATTTTTATTTCCTTAATGAATATTTTTAATTCACAACTTCCCCCCAAAGGGACTAGAATCTCGATTGTCTTAAAATCTTCCTTGGGATAACACGAATGCACGAGTATCCTGAAAATTTTAAAGCAGTTAGTCGGTTGATTCTTGCGTGATATTGCAAACAAACAGACAAACTTCCCGCAACCCACCGGGTTGGTCTAGTGGTGAACGCGTCTTCCCAAATCAGCTGATTTGGAAGTCGAGAGTTCCAGCGTTCAAGTCCTAGTAAAGCCAGCTATTTTTACACGGACTTGAATACTAGATCGGGGATACCGGTGTTCTTTGGTGGTTGGGTTTCAATTAACCACACATCTCAGGAATGGTCGAACTGAGAATGTACAAGACTACACTTCATTTACACTCATACATATCATCATCCTCATTCATCCTCTGAAGAATTATCTAAACGGTAGTTACCGGAGGCTAAACAGGAAAAAGAAAGAAAGAAATACAAACTTTCCCGCATTTATATATAAAATATAGAGCTGATGAACTATTGAAATTCCTATTCTGCGTTTTAGATTGTACTACAGATAAGCTTATTTAAGTTTGCATTACATTTCATAATTTTTTAGACGCTAAAATTAATTAAACGTAAGAAAATATTTTATTCGCTTTAGTTTAAAGCTTAAATATAAGATGTCTGTTGACAAAATAATTTTTTTTTAATTGCTACATAATATTGCGTATGTTATCGACCACTTCATCGTGTTATTAAAATATACTTCAACTTGTTGACAGAGATTTTCATCTGTTACGTACGCATTTTATAATGAGAATGGAATGTTAAAAATATACTTATGTGTATAATTTACCTTTTATATATAAACCGTCTTTGAGATAAATGAAGCTGAATTAATTGCCGAAATGTTAATTATAAATAGTTTAAAAATTTTTGTTTTTTAATCGAAAAAATTATTAGATTTTTCCCCGCGGTGTCCAATTCAACGTAAATGTAGCATTTACGTTATTTATATTGCAATATGTACAAATTTTCCTGAGTATGTGTTATTTAAATAAAATATTTTTGAAAAAAGTGATTCTTAAAACAAATTTGAAGGGTCTGTGATTTACCTAAATTTAAAAAAATTAAATTTAACGACCAGTTGTAGTCAATCGTTAGTTAACAACTAGTATGTAAACAATATGGTTGCTTAGCAACCAAATAAATATACTAGAACCTATGTTACATATCTTGTTTGTTTTTTTATCAAAAATTATCAGTACGCTGTCACATCAGTTGTTTGAGTAATGATAATTTAAACAAATAATTATTATAATATAAAGCTTCTCTGTTATATAAGAATGATAGATATTGTTGAGTATTTTGGGGTATCTCGAGTATTAATCAATCGATATGAAGAATTTCTATATTTTTAAAACTTACTTCTTCCTTAATTATTTGGGTTACGTGGTAAATGCACCAACCAACCTACCCGTAATAATAATTTTTGCATCTTTGGCTCTCTTTTGTGACTGTATAATAAATTATAAGAAGTTCGATCGCGAAGAAAATTATTTAGGAATTAAAAAAGAAAAATTGTTCGAAATAAAATGAAAGGAAAAAATTGTTGTACCATTTTGTAATCATTCTTGTTTAAATACGTGTCTATCATCAGAGACAAATTAAAATGTGTATTGTACTAAATATTTACAATATTGTACTGAATATTCTATAAAAGATGTTATACGTTTAAGGATAGGGTGTCAAAAAATTAAATGAATTTCAATTTATTACCATATTTTGCCTCGATAGAAATTGATATTAACTAAAGAAAAATAATGTTTCAAAAAGAATACCATCCCTTTGTTTGACGACGTGAATTTATTATTAAAATATTAATGTTAATAAAATACTTAAACATCAATATTCAAATTACTTTTAATAACTTTATAATAGAAGTTCACAATGATTACCTCTGATCCCTATGCGGGTTCGTACACGTTTCATAACATCAGCCACTTTTTGTAATGTTTGAAATCTCACTTTCAATTAACCTACACTTTTTCAATTAAAAACTACACTTTTTAAATACCCCCAAAGGAAAAAGTCTGCTGATGTAAGATCTGGGGATTTTGGAGGCTACAACCGTGTTGATATCGCGGTGATATCGCTGGGTATGTTACTGGAAAAAATTCCCGTAACATACCCAGTGTTTCATTAGCATTTAAGACGTGTTGCGTTATCCTGCTGGAACCGACATTCTCGTTTGTAAATCTAACATAGGAATAAACTGGACGATTAAGTTGCGATAAACCACACAGTCTACAGATTCGTCAAAAAATAAAGGCTCTATTACACGACGCCGGGAGATCGCACACCAAACACCAGTTTTACGTAAGTTTAATGGTCGTTTGTGAAACATGTGAGGATTTTCAGCGCTTCGTATTAGGTAGTTTCGGCTGTTAATGTTGGCATCCGACTGAAACCGTGCCTCCAATTAAAGACGATCCAAAATTTCACTACCCTTGTCATTAACAAGAGAATGAAACCGACGACAATTCTGTAAACGTTTTCCGCGGTCTACTTTCAGTTCTTGAATAACACCGATGCGATAAGCATGCGTTTGTAATTTTTTAGTAACCCTGAAAGCTGTAGATAGTGAAAGCCCGGCCTGTGAAGATATCATTTACCGGATGAGCGAGTTAAACTTTCTTTCACTGAACTGAAGAATTGAGAAATTTCATCCGAAATTCGTCTTTCACTCGTTCGTAAGATTTATACGTGCAATAAGTCTCAATAATAAACACACACCTTCCTCCTTGGAAAACGACATAGTTAACACAATGGAGACGAATTTATACTGGTATAACACTAGTGCATAAGAAGGACATTTCAACCGTTATAAGCCGCTAACCTTGAAAACAGTGGTGCCGACTGACATGTAGGAAGAAATAAAATTTACCTATGCGTGACTTCTATCTTCTTAATCTTAGGGTTGCGTCCTTTTTGAAACACCCGTCTCGTTTTTCTTGTTTAACTAACTAACTCTACTTTTCATCCGTGTGAAACGCACAAAAAAATTTAAAGCATGCCCTTTTAATATTAATATATACCTTTATTCTATTTTACCTTTTATTCCCTCCAATTTGGATGATAAACTACGATTTTTCGGTTATCATCCATTTATTAACTATTTCATTCAGGAACAGGTATTAAAAGAATCCAAAAAACATTTATGTTCATTTTGATAAGTCAAGTTAGAAAATATAAATTGTATTTGTGAGTACAATTTACTAAAATGTAACTGATAAAATGACATTTATTGAAAATGACCTCAAAATCAGTATTGTAAAATAAAACAAGAAGAAATACTGATCTCAAGATATACTGAGATCTGTCAACGGACGTCTTAATAATGCCATGTTTAATACCCCTGACTAATTTTGGCGGCGTACACTTAACGAATTACTGAATTATGTCCTTGAATCGCTAATTGATAAGACAAAAAAAACGATCTTGTCCTTCCTTGCTTCCTTTTTTTCTTGTCAGACTGGTTTATCTGGAAATCGTGTTCACTAGTTCATTTTGAAAATGTGACTATTTTTTTGAATATCTTAAAAAATATTTATAGGAAATTGTAGTAGATGAAGATATTATCATTTTACGTCCATTTTTATTCATAACCCGTTTCTTCATAATTTATTTTCCACCGGTAACAAAAAAAAAACTGAAAGATCGTTTTTCATTGCTAGCTATAAATGATGTAAAGAAGATTAAATACAACAGTTTTCTTCTCTGAAAGTATTGATGTTTATTATTGTTTTGTATCCTTGTTCAGAGATTTCTCACTTTTAATGTTGTACCAAATCCTTTTTGTTTTTTTTTTTACTTTTATTTTCACGGTTTAAGATACAAAACCGCTATTATTTTCCCTATTGCTCTCTATGTCTTTTAGAAATTGATTTGTAATTCTATAATTTTATCGTGCAAACATTATCTACCTAAATTAAATCTTCCTGATTATATCTATATCTATATCTGTACTTTACTGTTATAGAAAGAAGAAGAGGGTTTTTGTTTGTTCGGAATAAGCAAAACAAATACTCGATCAATCAATACCAAATTTTTATACATGTTTCTTGGCGTAAATGAGAAAGTTTTTAGATGTATTTCATCTCGAAAAATCTTGAAAAAGCATATATATGTAGTAGTGGAGATTTGCCAGTTGAAGTACAAACTTTAACGAAATGAATTGATGAATTGAGAATCTTATTACTGTATGAGCTGGGTTTGAACTGAATGATTCGAATCAATCAAATGAATAATATTACAAAAATAATACAATTAAAAATTTCATTAAATAAAATAAAATAATATTAGTGAGGTATGCGAGTACCTCGGGGGAGGCTAGACCAATCATCACCATTAACTGGTAACAAACAGGGTGTCCCCATGGGGCGCTGTTTTGGGAGGTACAATTGATTTCCCTTATAATATCTCTGTAAACAATGTCCGATTTTCAAAATTCAAATTGAGTATTGTTGGTAGGTTGAAGGCTAAATTTTGCACGCATCAAGTACACTCTCGATCTAACAGATCACGGGTATTCGGAAATATATGCACATATATGCGTAGCATGGGAATTAAATAAAAAAATGGATAAAAGTACAATAACTTAGCTACAAAATGAAGTATTTGTTTTTCAATATAATAGCAGTTTACACTGATACACTTCCCAACGTGTAACAAGTTTTTGCATTCCGTCACTGAAATATTCTGGCGGTCTTTCTCGGATCCAAGTGGCCACCGCTTCTTTCACCTCATCGTCGGTGGTGTAATTATTACCTTTGAGATCTCTCTTGAGATGCGGGTCTGCAACATGTCAAAAGCCGAGGTTTCGAAGATGACCTCCGGTAAAGCCCATAAGGGCTTGGAACGGAGGGGGCGGCTGAAGGTATCTTCCCTTGCGGGGTCAGGAGCTAAATCCAGCGAGTATGGCGGATTCGGAATAGGCTCAAACTTCAGCTTGCGGAGAGCCATCAGAGAAAGCCATCGTGTGGAAGGATTTTACGGTAACCCAATTACTCGACAATATGGCCTACTCGTTCTTTAGATATGTTTAATTGATTAGTGATGCGTTGCTGGGTGATATGCGGGTCACTTTGAACCAAATCGTCCACCTCCTTTCGATGTTTCTTGTCGGTCACAGAAACTGATTATCCGCTCCGAGGTGCGTTCTCAGTTGTCGATTTATCATCTTCATTTTTGCGAAATTTCAACACCCACCTATTCACAGTTGTCAACAGTTTCACTACCGTAAACCTCTTTTAAACGATGAAAACTATTCATAGCATTCACGTTTTCTGCTGTTAAAAATTCGATCACTGCACGCTGTTTCAACTGTGTTGACATATTGGCCGTACTCGACTCCATTTTACTTGATACTGAAAGCAAACCGGTAAACCGATTTCAACGCATTATCGCAGGTTTGAAGAGGGGATTTTAGCTATCATATGCTGCCACGCCCAACTCGATAGTACCTTTTGTATCCGTGTAGCACGCTAGTGTGCAAAATTTATCAGCCGAGCCTCGTAATATACTGGCGTAGCCGTGTTTAAAAACAGTAAGTATTTAGGTCCATAATAAGCCTCTAAATAAATTACCCGTCCCACAAACTCATGCAAGTGTTCTACAATATCTGTAACGTTTCATGGAGTAGAATCGTGGAGAATTTAAAGGATGTAGATTAAGGAATTCAAGGATAATTTGCTGAAACAACGTTTAATAAAGTAGTTTCTGTAGACCGTTACAATTGAAGAGTGCTTTCCGGGTGCATTCTTATTTATAAGAGAAAGTTGATGATTGGTCAGAAAGTCACCATCTATATTGTGTTTGACAAATCTCGACGTTTCTCACATTAAAAGACCGTTAAGCAAAAAACAAAACATTTTTCCGGATGGATGTGTAAGTTCGTACACTACTTTTCCCGAAATATTTTCAGACCGAGTGGACCGATTTTATTCAAATTCTGTTAGTAGATGTTAATCTATCTAGCTATATATGGGTTATTTATTGTGTTAACATTTGTGCAAATTTTTGAAGTGGGAAATTAATGAATTTTTCATTTTCGACTTTTTACTTGGCTGGTTTAGAAAATCGTTTTCTTTGAAAAAGAAAAATGTAGCGATTAGATATTAAATATTTCATTTATTTTATTTTTATAATAATAATTTTAATGAAAACGGTTGGAAAGACAAATCTTGAAATCATTCGAGAAATTCTTTTGAAATACACCTTCAATTGCTTTGTATTGAGGAAAGTATAGTGTCCTTTGCCAAATTTTTGAGTGTATTTTGTGTTGTATCGGTTCAGTTAACGATCTTTGAAATTGTTACCACTAATTTACTTCAGAATGTATAAAAAACATGTTCAAATATTGATTTAGATAGTTAATTCTCTATATTAAAAAAATAAATAAATAAAGCAGTAAACTTATGATTTTAAAATAAGTCTCCTGCTGGTTTCAATATAATTTTGGAATGCAAGAGGTTCTAAGTTAAGTGCTCTAAAAGAGGTCTTAACTTTTACATGATTGCACCCAGTTATTCCAACCTTCTAAGAATGTAAACAATAAAATTCTGTTTTTTTTCTGTTTTCTCTACGGAGAAGAAGATATATAATGTCTATTTCTCGAGGGAGGCAAATTTTTACCTTTAGTATAAAAATTATCCTCCCATTATTATTACTTTGGGATTATCTTCAATTATTGGGGTGAAGGGGAAGGATATCGTATTTATATAACTGTAAAAATTCCAGTCCTCCTTGTTTATCGATAAGTATTAAGAAAATTATTCGATGGTCATGCATCTAGATGGATTTGCATAGCCTATAGCAGATCTACGTAATTCTTAATTTTAACTATGAGCTAATTTCAAAAAAATAAAATTTCACAAGGCGCGGTCATCGCATTTTAAATTGCGCCATCCATATACAACTTTCTAATTTAGTACTGTTTATTTATTCATTTTAATATTAATGTGAATTACAGTTACTCGTATTTTTACAAAATTTACCTTGTTTTACGGAAAAATAAATAAGCAAAATTAAATAAATAAATAAAGAATATAAAAAAAACTTGGTAGTGACCTTAAGAATTGTGTACGATTTACTTGAGTTATGTATTAGAGAATGTAGAAGATAAGGCGTGTAGTAAACTGTGATGATTTCACGTCCGCATTTACATTTAATAGCATTATCTTGTTATGCCATTATCATACTTGTTTATATCAATAATATGTTCTGATATTTTGAAAGCCTATTTTCGTTCGTAGTTATTTCTGTACTGTTTGACATTTAACATTTAAAACCTGCAGTTCATGTAATACGTTTTTATTCTGTAGACAAAACCTAGATACACAATTTTTTGTAAAAAAAAAATTAAAAAAAATTATATATATATATTTTTTTTTATTACAAAATGCTCGGAATTTGTACAGCGGTTGCTTTTTTACACAACTACCCAAAAGGAGTGTAATGTATTTAGGGTGTATGTATGTTTGTTCCACCTTAGCAGCTCAACGGGCAAACCGATTTAGATGTACAACCCCGCGTTGGAATCCTTAGGTTACCGGGTTTGTCATAGGCTGTGTATATATATATATATGTGGATGTGTGTGTGTGTGTGTGTAGTAGTAGTAGTAGAAGAAGAAATTTGCCGGTAAAAGCACAAATTTTAATGAATTGAATTAATGTACTGTGAACTGTGAGCTGGGCTTGAACTGAATGATTCGAATCAATCGAAAAAATAATGTTACAAAAATAATAGAATTAAATGTTCATTAAATAAAATAATATTAAATTTAAAAAAAATTCTGTATAATAATAACGGGTTTCCCGACGGGAGCTGCGTCTGATGCTAGAGTGGTGAGGTGATGCGATCCTCTCGTGCGAGCCCAAACCAATTATTTGGTAACAAACGGGGTGCCCCTGGAGCGCTGTTTTGGGAGGTGCATTGGGATGCTTTTATAATATCTCTGCAAACAATCCTCTAAAGAATTTTTAAAATTCAAACAGGTTATTTATTAGTAGGTTAAAGACTAACTTTTGCATGAATCAGGTACACTCGATCTAACTGATCACGGTTATTCGGAAATGTTACATCTTTGCAACCAATCTTTCGATTTAAAAAATTAAAACGTGGTGTTCGCTAGTATATTAAAAAATCACGATGGAACCAAACCACAATAAAAACAGCAATGCTTTTTCGGCAGACGTGTTTTTTAAATTTTAATATTTATCTCTTGTATTATTTATTGCATAAGAGTAACGTCGTTAAAATCGGTTATGTTTTTATGCGTACATGGCATCCGGCAAAAAAAAAAATAGTTTAAAAATATAAACTTTCTAATAAAACATCTTTAATCATCACTGCAAACTGAGTAGATCATATTTTGAAAATAATTCCCTGACCACATGTATATTAAAAACAAATTGGATTTTATTGGGATTGGCAAGAAAGTAATTTCGGTTTTCACAAATAGAGAGCATTATGCTTGTTTTGCAGAACTTCTGTCATTGTTATGATTTTATTTTTTTGTCATTTGATAGCTGTCACTTTTCGCATACCGGTACTTTAGAAGCAAATTGCGCTTAATTTTGTTTGCACCTGTTTTGTTTTGTACTCACCTAACATCTGAGTTAAAAAACGAGCATTTTTCACATATTTTACTTTTTTATTTCCGTAAAGGCAAGAAAGCTGCTGAGGCTGACAAAGAGATATGTAAACCTTATTGTATTGATTGCCTAACAAAACTCTCGTGTCAGAATCGGTTTAAAGAGTTCCATTCTGGAGATTTTTCACTCGAAGATGATCGACATTCGGTTGACCTTCGAAGTCGATGAAGACTAAATCGATGCCATAATTGAATCGGGTCGTCATATAACTGTGCGTGCGATTGCAGTGTATCATAGACAATTGAAATCACATCGAATGTATTGGACTCCTTAAGAAGATTGATATTTGGGTTACGCATGAATCGAAAGAGATTCATTTAATACAACGAATCAATATTTGCGAAATGCGAATGATGTCGAACCTTTTTAGAAACGAATCGTCATCGATGATGAAAAATGGATCGTGTACAATAATATCAGTCGAAAACACCCATGGTCCGAGCGTGATGAAACGGAAAGCTGAAATCGCATCAAAAAAGATCATTCTGAAAATTCGGTGAGATTCAAAAATCTTATGTATTTTAAGCTGCTTCCAAGGAACCAAAGATCAATTCAGATGTTTATTTCCAACATTTCTGATATATTGGATAAAATTTATTTCTGAGATTATTAATTTATAATAATATAGAAATAGGGAGGTTTATTAAATTTGTTCGCTCGTAATCGTCTCCATCAAGTTGACAGATGAAAGATAAAGAGTTTACGTGTCAAAGGATTTCACTTAAAATTATGCTCGCGCCACAAGTTTTCCAGACGACTTTGCTGTCTTTATCTATTTCACGCAAAATATTCGTTTTGCTATCCAAGTTGAACATTTTTAACGGTGCAACTAAAGGTTTTTATATAACGAAGCGTCTGGAACGAACTTTAGTAATAGGATTACCTAATTTTGTATCGTTTATCCTCATTTCATGACCGAGACATTTTTTTAACCGATTACATTTCATAAGTTTTTAGAGAAATTAGGTAATAGGTATGTCTTCTAGTTAGGTATAAGTCTTCTCATATTTCCTTTTTTTATCGTGTCACCTTTACATTTCTTCGTGGATCTTCTTAAAAAAAATTCATTTCAATTGTCAAGTAACATATCCTTCTTTTAAATATATCTCCAATCCTAATAGCTCGTAAATACCGTATTCGTTTTATTAGGACTATTAGGGAGGATTAAACAGCCAATCTCCGTGACGGAGTGTTAGTGTATTAGCTTTTGATCCGGAGTTCCCGGGTTCGAGTCCCGGTCAGCATGGCAGTTTTCATACGTTACAAAAATTTCCATTTCATATTTCCATATGCAAGCTTTAAGCGAATTTTATGAATTAATCATTAAAAAAAAAGCAGTGCAATAACTTTCCGACTCGATTTAATGTTTCTCTAAAGTTCTGTCCGCGACTAAACTGAACTAAAATAATGAAAAATTAGTAAATATTTTTCCATCTAGTAAATAATTTATCAGTTATTAGTTGGGTACTGAAAGTTATCAAAATTTATTTACAAAACTTTTATTTCTAATCACGATATTCCTCAGCAATAAAAAAAATTATAAATCATATATATATATATATATATATATATGTATTCACCAAATGTTCAGCTTAAAAGAGGCGCCATCCCAGTTCAGTTTATAAATAGGAGTTTATCGGCAAACACTTACATAATAACTTACAGAAGGTGTTGAAAATGATGTCCATCCACTTGACACGTTTGATCATTTTCCTGGCTACTTTTGTTAACTGTACCCTATCTATTTTCTGGACGGCATTAGTAATATTTGTCTTCAATTCCTGCAGGGTGTTTAGATTGCTCTTATAAACAAATTCTTTTAAACATCTCCACAGAATGAAGTCTGGACTGGTTTGATCAGGGGATCTTGGTGGCCACAATCCTTTAAAAATAAATCCTCCTACGAAAGAATCCTGCTGAATCTACATATCTTTGGTAGAATGAGTTGTATGACAAGTGAAGTTGTTCTGTTGCAATCAGAAGTCACGCTCATCATTTTCTAATAAGGCTGTTGGGTAATTTTTTGGTAGACGGCAGCATCCACAATTTTTTCAAAAAACAAGTCCTATTATTCGTCGCCTTGAAATCGTACACCATACCCATATTTTTTACGGGTGTAGGGAAGATTCAAAGAAAATTGCAGGTTTTCAATACCCCATGTCCAGTAGTTCTGACTATTAACATAATAGTCACCAAGGTGAAACTAAGCTCCATCTGTGAAAAACACTTGATCTAAATTGCTAATGTTGCTTTTAGTGAAGTTCTTGAACCGTTCATAAAGGTTCCCAAAGAAATAAAAAATATGGGTACTCGTACCGTTATGGCATTAATCAGCATTAGTTAGGTCATGGAAAGCTGAACCTTGTGAAATGTTCTTTTCCCTGCTTTTTCTCTGCAAAGATTTACGAGATCGTATAAGTATCGATTTAGTGTCCTGTACGACTTATATCGTTAAAACCGATCTGGACTAACAGCGAACCTTTTCTTTCTTTTCCTGTTCAGCCTCCGGTAATTACCTTTCAGATAATACTTCAGAGGATAAATGAGGATATGTATGAGTGTAAATGAAGTGTAGTCTTATACAGTTTCAGTTCGACCATTCCTGAAATGTGTGTGGTTAATTGAAACCCAACCACCAAAGAAACACCGGTATCGACGATCTAGTATTCAAATCCATGTAAAAGTAACTCATTTTACTACGAGTTGAACGTTGGAACTCTCGACTTCCAAATCAGCTGATTCGGGAAGACGCGTTCGCCACTAGACCAACGCGGTGGGTGTAACGGCGAACCTGTTTCACGAAATCTTTTAACTGACTTCTGAATAACACTTTTTACTTTTGCTTCCTTTTCAAATTTCTTCCTGAACGTTTGACGGCACACAACATGAGATTTCGTCTCTAAATATGTGTCATCACGATTACTCAGTCTTGATCAAAATCCAATGCTCGACACAGATTGGCAATACTCAAATGTGCAGGCAATAAACATTCATTCCCTCTCCAGCTTCAATCTTACCAACATTACATTATTTTACCCATCTCACATCAATATATTTCAACAAAAATAAGTGATCCGGGCCTCTTTTAAGTTGAACTCTCTCTCTCTCTCTCTCTCTCTCTCTCTCTCTCTCTCTATATATATATATATATATATATATATATATATATATATATAAAGAGAAGAGAGAGACGTTCAGATAATTATTTTAAAATTAGAATATTATAAGAAAAAATATATAAATGGATTCATACGCTTTTGCGGTTGTGCTTGGTCAAAGTTACAGATCATTGACCGAGTGATCTCGTTTAATAAAAAGATGAAGGCGTGTTGTTATTTATTCGTTAATAATCCATTCTAATCTTGAATGTTTGTTATTCCCTTTGAACTTTACGCCTAATTTGATACCCTATCTATTTTCATCAACGTCCATCCATATCAAACGAATGAATAATAACAATTTATTGGAAAAGTTATATTGTTTTTAATTTAATAATATGAAATTTGTTTTGATTTCTCACGTAATTTTTATTCCTATTTTAGTCAATATTTTTAACTTAAGATGTACATGTTCCTCGGTTTATTTTTATTATTATTAGATTACGGTTTTCTTGTTTTGTGTGTGTAAGTGTACGTATGTATTAAGTGCACGCACATTAATAAGGATATAGCTTAATATAATACCTTAAATAGGAAGAACAATACACTTGAAATCCAGCGATGAATACAAATTAGAAATTACTATTTCAATTCCTTAACAGTAGTTATATTGTTAGGTAAACAGATGCAGTTGTCTCACGTGAGATATAACCTCACGAGACATTTTTAATAAGGATAATTAAATAAGAGTGATATCGCTTTCATATTAATTGTTATAATGTATGTATGTATACATACACACACACACACACACACACACACACACACACGGCCGGACGCGAGCACACACAATAGAATAATATTATTATACTTTTTTTTTTTTGAAGTAACTATTAGTTACATTAAACAACACATTTTATACAGAGTGTTCCGGGACGTATTTCCCAAATTACAGGTACTAATTCAGGACATCAAAATGAGCAAAAAACGTTCTTATCGATAAGTCCCACTTTACTTTGTTTTCTTTGTTTGAAGTTAAAAAAACTTCAAATTTACTCAATACGACAACGGTTGCATTGAAAAAACGTTTCACATATTTAGCATACGACAAGCCCCATCTTCTTACAATTCCAGCAAAATTTGAGTCATCCCTTGCCGTAAGGGTTGGTCATATCAAAAATTGTTACAGACAAAGGTTTCAGGTAATGTCTAGAGGACTAACGAACACTTTAAACCGATTCGATGCTGTGCCTGTCAAGGAAGGTATGATTTTTTTTGTTTTCGAAACCCCATTTTTTCCACCCCCTGGGCCAATAGTTGGTGATATCATACAACCTTATTTAGATACGTCTTAGGCCCTTATCCAAACAATAAAATATTAACTTAAACGTATTCGATATTTTATTTGATAAGAAAGTTATAGCGATATTTTATTTTTTCGAACCCCTCCCCTACATTTCCACCCATGTTCCGATTTTGCCTATTAACGAACTCGACCGAGATTTTGGGTCGTTATATTTTATGAATCAAATTGAACATGATTGGCGCAAAATTACGGCAACTATCGTGTACACAAGAAAGTTAAATATATATATATATATATATATACATACATACGAGGTCTGTTCAAAAAATAACCAAACTTTTTTAATTACGCGCCAACGGAGATATTTAGTGACATGAGGTTGGCACCATTGTGTTTTGTATAATCTCCTTTGCAATCCCTTGTTCTTGGATTGTTGACTTCTCGTTTAGTTTTTGTGTTACTTTTGTTTGAATACTACATGTTTAAGTGTTGGTAGCGATTTATGTAACGTGCGATTTTTTTATGATTGAACTTTTGTCTCAATGTCGTAGTCGTAAACCCAGCTTTCGTCTCCCGTTACGATCCTTTGCATGAATGTTTCATCGTCATCGGCTTGTTCAAGGAGTTGCCGGCAATTATCCACTCGATGTTCTGTCTGCTGTTCGGTCACCAAACGAAGAACAAAGTTTGCTGCAACTCGATGCAAGTTCAATTTTTTAGTCAAAATGTCACGATATGATTCAATCGAGACGCTAACCCTTTCTGCAAGTTCTCTGACAGTCAATCGGAGATTTGCACGCACCAGATCGTTCATTTTCTGAACGTGTGTGTCATCAGTTGAAATCAAAGACCTTGGTCGAGGGTCATCTTCAATTGACTGACGACCACTTTTAAATCGTGAAAACCATTCCTAGCATCGCGTACAACTCGGAACATCATCTCCATAAGCTTGTTTCAAAACTTTAAAAGTTTCTGTCAAAGTTTTCCCCAGTTTCACGCAAAATTTTTCGTTATATAGTTTTTCCCGAAATCGCTACTAAAACTTAAACACATACACTCAAATAACAATAAGACAAAAACTAAACTAGATATCAACAATCCAAGAACATCTGGTTACAGAGGAGGTTATGCGGAACAAAATGCTGCCAATTTCACCTCACTAAATATCTCCGTTGACAAGTAATCAAAAAAGTTCGATTATTTTTTGAATAGACCTCATGTATACTCGTGTGTGTGTTTATATATATATATATATATATATATATATATATATATTATTATTATTATTATTATTATTTTCCAGTTCTCCCACTAAATGGAAGACGTTAAGCAAATAATTCGACTTTCCTTTTGGTTCTTCTTGTTGCTCCAATAAATTTTCATTCTTTCCGAGAAAGCTTGTTTACGCTCTTCTGACCACTTTGGTGTATACTGTTTTTGTTTTGGTTGCTCTGATGTAACTTCCCATTTGTTTACTTTGTATCTGAAGGCGTCTCTTCCTAAAATGCCTGTTGGACTTATGTTGGCGTTTTAGGTCCTTTCGAGGTTTGTCCATCCTAGGTGTTGAGTTCTTAACCCACCGGGTTGGTCTAGTGGTGAACGCGTCTTCCCAAATCAGCTGATTTGGAAGCCGAGAGTTCCAGCGTTCAAGTCCTAGTAAAGCCAGTTATTTTTACACGGATTTGAATACTAGATCGTGGATACCGGTGTTCTTTGGTGGTTGGGTTTCAATTAACCACACATCTCAGAAATGGTCGAACCGAGAATGTACAAGACTACTACACTTCATTTACACTCATACATTTCATCCTCATTCATCCTCTGAAGTATTATCTAAACGGTAGTTACCGGAGGCTAAACAGGAAAAAGAAGAAGAAGGTGTTGAGTTCTTGAGCGAGGTTACATATTCTATTACCCTTTTTGTCAATCGATTTTCTGGTAGTCTACTGAAATTTTATATATATATAAAATTTGCATGTAGATCTATATTTTGCTTCTTTAAATATTTATTTTACCGAGAGTAAAAAGGATTTAGAAGAAACAATGAACGGCATAGATGAAGTCCTACGCAAGAACTATCGCATGAAAATAAACAAGAACAAAACAAAAGTAATGAAATGTAGTAGAAATAACAAAGATGGACCACTGAATGTGAAAATAGGAGGAGAAAAGATTATGGAGGTAGAAGAATTTTGTTATTTGGGAAGTAGAATTACTAAAGATGGACGAAGCAGGAGCGATATAAAATGCCGAATAGCACAAGCTAAACGAGCCTTCAGTAAGAAATATAAGTTGTTTACATCAAAAATTAATTTAAATGTCAGGAAAAGATTTTTGAAAGTGTATGTTTGGAGTGTCGCTTTATATGGAAGTGAAACTTGGACAATCGGAGTATCTGAGAAGAAAAGGTTAGAAGCTTTTGAAATGTGGTGCTATAGGAGAATGTTAAAAATCAGATGGGTGGATAAAGTGACAAATGAGGAGGTATTGCGGCAAATAGATGAAGAAAGAAGCATTTGGAAAAATATAGTTAAAAGAAGAGACAGACTTATAGGCCACATACTAAGGCATCCTGGAATAGTCGCTTTAATTTTGGAAGGACAGGTAGAAGGGAAAAATTGTGTAGGCAGGCCACGTTTGGAATATGTAAAACAAATTGTTAGGGATGTAGGATGTAGAGGGTATACTGAAATGAAACGACTAGCACTAGACAGGGAATCTTGGAGAGCTGCATCAAACCAGTCAAATGACTGAATACAAAAAAAAAAAAAAAAAAAATATTTATTATTATGAAAGGGATGTAATGGTTGTGAGTTAGTTATTTAAATGTGTTTTACTAGAAATTATTTTACACCTTCTTCCTTATATCGCAATTTGGCTTTGAATTATACATATAACTAGGATGCTATATTTTATCATTAACTATAATTACACGCTTAGTGTATTACTTATTTATATTTAATAAAAACAAGTATGCAAAATGGGAAAATTACAATTTATAAAAACGTCATAGTGTTATTCTATTTATGATGATGACGAGAAAAAACTTTCTACGTTACTTCATAATTATTCTAATGTTTACCAAATAAATAATTAATTCGTTTTGAATGAAAAAGGTAAGTCCTTGTGTCATACAAGTTACTATTCAATAGAGTGTTGTTTAATGTATAAAATAAACAAAAATAAAAGCCTGTAATTATTATGAAGAGACTTTTGAGGAGATACCACAGTGTATAGAGTGAAAGTCATCTAGCCTTAAAGAAGAACAGTATGAGCGGGATGTTTACAAATTGTTGACAGACTTCCGCACGCGCAAACCATGTACTTCTTCCCTTGTTTATGTTTAGTCACAACACACATTACGTATTAAGTGTATTATTCTTATTTTCGCGGTTAACTCGCGAATGAAACTTTTAAATTATTAATGATTATTGATATTTACTATCATTAAACTGAGCCGTTTTAAAAAATTATTATTAAAAATTAAACAAACGACGAGCTTGTAAAATAAATTCATGATTTTTTTCTTTTACTTTTACAGTGAATATTAAACTAATTTCTACAGCTCGTTTTGCTGATCTACCTCTGATGTTACCTTAAAAGAATCAATTACAATAAAAAAATTATAATTTTAATTTCAAAATAAATAAATAGTTACTTTTTTACTACCTTTACAGCTTTACAGCCTCTCTCGGCTTCGCCGGTGATATTAAGCAATTTATTTTTGATAAAATAAATTGAAAAAAAATTAATTCCATTCTGATTATATTTGGATATTTAATTTTTATTTTTGAAGGTATAGAAGGGAAGTATGGTATTCGATCCAATTTGGGCATATACGGTTTACACCGGACCTTAACGTTTTGACACCTAAGTAACCCTAAAAACCAAATGACCGGATGGAAACTTTCCGGATGTTCGTATTCACGTGTGTGAGTTCGGTGTTAGGTGTCGCATCCTAAATCACTTTATATCTCCAGAACTACTGGACCGATTTTGACCAAACTCGGGCAGACTACTTCTATACATGTTGGCATTGATGCTATTAAATTTTCAACTTAAAAGGCCAACGGGGTGAGGCTGTAGGGCAAGGTCTTCCTCAGTATCTCGAAATTTCGGTTAATTAAGGTTTTGTTTTTCTTAGGAAAATTTGTTAACAATTAAAAAATAATATTTTCAAAAACATTTTTTTGCAAAATCTCACCCCATCCCAAAAAATGCTCTAAATAAACTAGCGGCTAAGTGGGTATAGTGCGTCATTAGTACCTCCTCTCTTCTACAAGGAAACTCTAGTGTGGCACTGACGTACAGCTGTGTTCTAGTCGTCTTCTATGTTGTAACATTACAGGTGAGCGGTACAATTAATTAAAAAAATAATAAAAGTCTAAATAAGTAGTTAAAGTGTCCGCTAGTGTTGCTATACCCGTGCGAATGAAATACGATATGCGCGCGTACTTTGGTTAGAATCATTAAATTAAATAAACAAAAAATATATTTAAATAAAATGTTAAACATTTTAAATTAAGTTGTGTGTGTATGTGTGTAAAGCCGTGCATGAGAAAAAGCCGCGTGGAGGGAATGTCCTACAACTATGTTGTGAGTTTTTTTAATATTAATATTAGCATCTCAATTTCGAAAAATATATTTTTTGCCTTTTTTAAAAATGTGGAAACTTCCCAATTAGAGAAGGGATATTTAAGTTATTTTGTGACTTTTTTGTTTAACAAAATTGGTTTTGAACATTAAAAGTCTGAAATTACGAAAAAATCTTTTTTCATTTTGGTGACTCAAATTCAAGGCGATGCATTCGGGTAAAATTATTTTTTTTTAGAACCTAATACCTAAGTGGCGATATATTTAAAAAAAAGTTTAAAAAAAAAACTGATGTAGACACCAATGACTTCCTTGTGCGCCTATTAAATTATATATACACATTTTTTCAATGAAAAGTACATAATATTTTATTTCATTAATAACTTCTGACGTTTTTTCAAATTTTATTTTTTATTGTTATTGAATTATTATTTTATTTTTTTTACGATCAAAGGTTAATAATTTATTAAATAAATCAATATACTTAAATTAAAAAAAAAAAATGTTAAAAAAAAATTATATGAAGTTGAATTCGAACCGATGTACCTTCCCCTTGTAATATCCAAATGTTTCATTAATTAAAAATATATTTTGCTATAACTCTGGAACCCATGAAAATAAGTACCACTTATGATATATCGTTGAAAATCTCTCAATGAGGGCTTATGAGATTTTAATTAATAAAATATTTGGATCTTACAAGGGAAATGCACTTCGGTTCGAATCAGACGTCATCTTTTTTAACTCTTTTTTTTATTTAATTATATTGATTTATGAATAATTATTAACCTCTGATTGTTAAACAATTTTACGATAAATAATTATTCAATAACAATAATAAAAATTAAAAAAAAATAAGAAAAAATATCTTAAGTAATTAATGAAATAAAATTTTATGTACTTTTAATTTTAAAAAGTTGTTTATTTGTTATTTAACAGGCGTACAAGGAAGTCAGTCATGTAGTATCCACTTTTTTAATTTTTTAATTAAAAAAAGAATTTTTTGTTAACAGGTTGATGTAGACAATATAGATGCAAAAACTCCTGTTTACTCATTTACTGAAGCAATATTTAGCTAAAAGTTATAAATTCTTTTTTTTGGGGGGGGGGGAGGAAGGATATTAGATAGAATTTTTGGTAGTTTGTGAAAAAAATCTTTAAATTTTTTAAAAATTTTCTTAAAGCACTTAAAAAGAATCAATTTTTTAATATTTTTTTTTTGTCCAATCTATATACTTTCTCCTGATTCCTATAGCAGCGTATATCGTTATAACCGGAAAATAAAAAACACTTTCATTAAAAGTTTTTTTTTAATATTTAAATTATGAGTTAATGTAATTATAAAAAATCAATCAATATTAAACAGAATTATTTTAACTATAAAATAATAGATAGCTATTCGTTATTTACTTCTTTTTTTTTATTAAAGCTTTTAACTCAAGCCGTTGACAGCTCCGTTGAACTGTATACGCTAAAATTGAAATGGATTAAAAGCAGTCTCCTGTCTGTCAGCTCAAAATTTTAAACATTTTCATATTGCTCTACATAATTATCGATGTGGGTATCTCACACCTCATTCGTTTATCCTGAAAGGTATAATTTTTCTTATCAATTATAATTATTTTTAACGTTTTTCTGGAAAGAAAGAAAAAAAACAGCCTTTTTTAGCAATTTAACTATACATTTGGAATTATAAAAAAATTATAAATGTACAATTAAATTGTTGCTTAAGCATTAATTCACGCACACACATCTACAGACACCCACACAGAGCTAATTAATACAGGATAAGAAAATATTAGTTGTCATTTTTGCATGATAAAAAATCAAAAAATAAAGTATTACTGATAATAAGCTTTATATTTCTTATTTTTAACTAATAGTTTTTTTTTCGTGTTACGGCTAGCGAAAGATCTCGCCCGGATTTCAGTCTTCTAATAAACACAATCCCTACTGTAATTTTTGAGATCCAAATTATGGAGTAAAGTTGGTGGTTTCTTATCTAACTCTTTGGTGAACTGTAAACTCCAGTAGTTTTTAAGATATCCGACGTAAAACATATAAAATCTGGTGTTAAAAAACAAGTTTATTTTTTTTAGGCTTATAGTACAATAGCTTTGTTAAATGACTACTATATGCGAAAGATTTAGTAACAAAACTTCTATAAAATTTAATTCTGAGAAAATTAATGTAAATCCAACCAATAAAAAGTAAAAACTTACAAAATTGGTTCTTTATTGAAGAAAAAAGACGAAAAAATAGACAGAAAATCGTAGTATTCTGTTCCTAATAACCATTATTCTTAATATAGCAAAATAAAAATATAAAAGTTTAACCGCTGGGGGTAATCTGTTGGCTACAAATTTTGAAACGCAACTTTGAAGTGATGGAGAGAGTTTGAAATGAATTGGTAGAGGACGTTGGTAGTAGGAAGAAAAAAATGTATGGTCTGGTGTAGAAAAGGCGAAATAAAAATGAGATTGCTATATTGATAAAAAACAAGGTCGGAGGAGTGATGGTGAAGGGAAATATTAGAGATAGAGATTATTCTTATGAATTTTTGAATCTTATTGCCTTAGCCCTACAGGGAACTGAATGGAAAAGATAGATCATGATGAGAGGGGGATTGGAGAAAGAAGCTATAACGATGGCTGAAGTTGAAAGAGCTGTAATGGGAGATGAAATTGGGGAAAGCTGCCGGCTATGATGAGGTGGTAGTAGAGATGATAAAAGCGGGTGGTTCCCTAACAGTGCGTTGGGTATAAAGAGTATTTAGAGCAGTTTGGAATGAAAAAAAGGCTAGCGGATAATCGATGTAAAGGAGAAATTGTACTATTGTTGAAGAAAGGAGTTTTGTAGGAATTATAAGGGAGTGAGACTGATACCCTGCTAATATACGAAAAAATTCTGGAAAAAAGAATAAGGTATAAGGTTGAAAGTCAATTATAGAAAAACAGTATGGTTTCAGATCGGACGATCAACCACGGATATGATGTTTGCAAAGATGGAAAGAAGTGTTACGAATATGGGAAAGATTTGGTCATGATATTTATAGATTTATAAAACATATTATTTATTTATAAAAGGTGTATGACAGTGTTCAGACATCAATAGGTAGTAATTACTTCAAAGTAAAGGGGTCTCAAAAGGGCCAATAGAGACTAGGAAGTGTATTGTCGTCACCGCTTCTATTTATAATAGTCATGGATCAGATTCCCAAGAAGGTAAACAGAGTGCTAAGAGAAAGGGGAAAGCGTGGTAGTTTGCAGATGATATTGTGGTGTTAGGGGAAAAGGAACAAGAAGTCCAAGAACAAATAAATGTGTGGAACATTGACTGAAAAAAGGGGAATGAGGTTAAGTAACAAGAAAAATAAGACTACGGTTACGAGTCGAGGGGAGAAAGTGGGAAGAGGCATTATTGAAAGGATGATGAAAAACAAGTATTTAGAGCATTGTGTATTTAGCGAGTGAGTTGGAGTGGAAGGGAAGATTGGAGTAGAAAGTGAGTAGGAGAATAAGACAGGCTAGTGAATTTTTCCAAACGGTAAGGAGCTTGTTGTGGATTAAAGAGACGTTCCCATGAGATATAAAGAAGTGCTCTTCAAACATATACTAACGTATGAAGCAAACACATAGGGAGAATCGAAAATCGAGGCTGTAAAGATGAAATTCTTGCGAAGTATGATTGGAAAAACAAGGAAGGTTAGACTGAGGAATGAAATAATTAGGTTAATTTTAGAATAAAATGTCTGAACGGATCGAAAGAAATAGATTGAGGTGGGTTGGACTTGTAATGAGAATGGAAAATCAGAGCCTGGTAAAGAGAGAGTGTGGAACAGCAGTACGGGAAGCGATAGAGAGGAAATCCAAGAAAAAGATGGATGGTTAATCTGAAGGAAAATATATGGAAGAGATTAGAAAAATTGCTATTGTTGCGAGAGGAAGTGTGGATCCTGAGAGGCGACCCTACCCAACTTGGATTAGGATAAACGAAAGAAGAAGAAGAAAAGAGATGTATAATTTTTTTATGTTTCATTAATCATAATAAATTTTCTAGTTCTACTGTCCCTTCTTTTAATCTAGCTTAAGTACAGTAATTTTTTTTTTCAAATACTGGGAGACTTGTCAACTAACCCGATTCCAATGGATGGTCTTATTTAGCAAATTGTCAAAGTTTTGGTGTTTTGGGAAGGGGATAATTACCTTATCGCCACCATGTTATACGTAACGGATACCTGTTATGTATTGCTGTTTGTAAAATTAACGGTTTTACTCTCATCCCAATAACACTCCTCTGTTAAGAGAATATCAACATAGTGTTTTGAGGAATAGTTTTCAGTTTCCCTGAATTTAAGATCAGTGAGTAACCTTGAATTTAATGCATTAGTAATAACAGTTTTGTTTAAATTAATAGTAAAGTTAATACAATTCTTCCGAATATTCCTTAAACCTTTTCAGATCATGTAGCCATTAAACTGGCTATGTAGGGCGTCAGTTTTAAAACGCTGTTACAAAATCATTTTATATGGCATCTATGTCGGCTATTTTGTTTTGTATTCACAAAGGAATCAGTTTTATTACACAATTTGAACGACGTTTATACGATGTAAAATGTTTCATTTAGACTAGAAAGAATATGACCATTTTTTTCTCAGAAATGTGCATGTGTGTGAGACTTGTGTATTATAATTGCTATGAGGATTACGGATTTATTTATTATTTACGAAAATAGGTATCTTAATAGCAACATATCGATGTATTGAAACACATAATAAATTATGATATACGGCACACAAAAAAAAGAAGGAATTTGTGGTCATAAATACGTCACTTTTACTTTATGTGTCTTTTCTGACAAATGATATCGGTAAACATGTAACATACCGATTCGTAATGAATAAGAGTATACAGTAAAAATGGTTTTTTGTCAATCTGAATAGCCTTTTGAGTGGTGGTAATTTTTATAAAACGTAGTTTTCTGAATCTACTTTCATTTATACTAACATATGTTACTAATCTGTGATTTATGACACGGGATTTTCATCATATTTTGCCCAATTTTAAACCGATTTGCTTGAAAGTATTATTTTTAAAATCAGCAAACTATGTTTCATAAACACAAAGCAAAAAAACAAATTTCGCTAATAAAAAACGCGGTAGAAATGCGCAAACAAAGTTCTGCTATTAAATTATCGTAATTTTTGTACGGTTTCAATTTTGTTGTTGTTACAGGCATAAAAAATATCCAATCGTAACGGTTTTTTTTGGTCAAAATCGGTTAAATCTCTTTATATACTGTAATTTTTTGAATTTTTTTTAAGAAGAGGGTAGCATAAGACTATGAAGGGAGGCAATCAGATACAAACATATTTTCGCGGAGCGCTATTCAACCGCGGATCATTGTGATGGGAAAAGGTTAACCTGAATATTCAGTTTAAGTTCCATAGAACAAATATTTCTATCTATTCAGATTTAGGGTGTGTTGGCTGTAAAAGAAAGAACGTAACATCCGGTATGTTTTTATTGATCTCTTATATCCCCTTTGGTTATTTTTGAAGCGACAGTTCCTCTCCCTTATTATTATACTCGTCTAAAAACCTTTTGTTCATGACTTATTATTTATTAATTTTACAGTTGAAGAATAACAGTTCCGATTTTAGTTATACAAAATACATATCCCTTTTTGGATGAAGATAAAAAATTAGATTTTAGTGCAGGAACAAAATGTTTAAGCCTGACCCAAATTTTCTACCGGACCTTCCGGTAGAAATTGGAGACCGTTTTGCCTCACAGTCGGCTGAATCTTATATCTTTATTTTCATTTATTACGATTTAACTTCTTAGAATACGTAATTATTTTTATTTCCTCCTTCGAAGTAAAATACGTATGTATGTACATATCTCGCAAAACTCAAAAACGATTAGCTGTAGGATGTTGAAATTTTGGATTTGGACTGTTGTAACATCTAGTTGTGTACCTCCCCTTTTGATTGGAATTGACTGAACCAAATAAGCACAAAATCAAAAAATGTTTGTATTTTGGACTTTTATTAAATGCTGTAATAAACCCTCATTGAGAGCTTCTCTACGATATATTATAAGTGGTACTTATTTTCATTGCTTCCAGTTATAGCCAAATAAAAGTTTAATTAATGAAATGTTTGGATCTTATAAAGGGAAGGCGCATCGGTTCTAATTCCATTTTGTATACATTTTAAAAAAAATTTAAATATATTGATTTATTAATATATTTAGTGTACCTATTAACCTGATTTTAAAAGAAATTTTCAGTAAATAATAATTCAATAATAACAATTTATAAAAAATTTAATGTGAACATCACATGACTT
Source organism: Lycorma delicatula (assembly GCF_047948215.1). Classification (NCBI taxonomy): domain Eukaryota; kingdom Metazoa; phylum Arthropoda; class Insecta; order Hemiptera; family Fulgoridae; genus Lycorma; species Lycorma delicatula. Next base: position 107,402,673 of record NC_134462.1, read on the forward strand.
CCTTGTACGCCTATTAAATTTTTACATATCACCTTTCTTTTTTTGAAATGAAAAGTACAAAAAATTTTATTTCATTAATAACTTCTTTTTTTTTTAATTTTTTTATTATTATTTATCGCAAATTTTTTTTACAATCAGAGGTTAATAATTATTAACAACTCAATATATTTAAATTAAAAAAAAAAAAGGTAAAAAATGTATGTATCTGAAGTCGAATTTGAACCGATGTGTCCACGGTTACGGGATCCGACACGTTCTCACTTATACCGCATAACTGCTTTAGCGACGTGAAACAAAATTAATATATAAACTAATATCAAATACTGATACGGACACCACAAAAAAATGTGATTCAATGTAGTGATATCCACCACAATGTAATTGTGTAACTGTCCATTTTATTAAAGAATTGGAGGATCGTATCTCGCTTTCAAATTAAATAAGTTTAAATGAAGTGTAGCAGAAAATGCGTATATGTTATTTAACAGGCTTTCGAGGAAGTCATGTGGAGTCAACAACAGATTTTTTTCTATTAAGTATTGTCGTGAATTTAGATCCAATATTAGTCGTATTTTTCTTAATTTTTTAAGGTTTGAAGCCATTTAATTAGGAACAGTTGTGAAGAAATATTTCATTCTGGGACACTGAATTAAACGTAGTACAAATTTTAGGCGAAAACCGTTTCACAAAATATAATCCTTTTTCTGAAAACTGTTTTACCAAAATTACAACCGAACTAAGGATCTGATTATGGTAGTAAAAAATTCCGGTTGATCGTTCAGAATGTTATTTTTTAATTTTATTAATATTTTACAATAAATATAACTATTTTTAATTAATTGATTTTAGAGCCATAAATATTGTCTTACCGTTTTTATATTATCTTTATTTATTTTTTTTAATACTTTATTATATTACAAATTATCAACTCAAATACTGCCTATCGATAAAATTATTTCACTTCTCCATGTAAGTTTACTCATTAAAAAAATTAAAACTTATTCTTAACATATTTTTAATTATAAATCTTTATTTCATTTTATGACTACAAATAAAAGATGGAATTTTAAATTTATATCGGATTTTTTTATTTTTAATTACATACCGTTCATATAATTATTTAAATAATTCGGAAAAAAGTAACAAGTAACGGAAGAGTTCTTTTTCTGACAGGAAAAGAAATATAGAGATTTGGTATCTATTACTTTCAATTAGTCTTCTTTGCACACGTGACAAATGACATCGTTATTTTATTACTATTATTAGAAATAAACTTAACGCCTACCAATTTTGTCGCTGTTGAATGATTTCACAGAAATTAATTTTATTTTCCTGGTTTTTTTCGGTCTTTTCTATGTATATCGGTCCTTAGTAATATTTATAATAAAAAAGAAATAATAATAATAATAAATAAAAGAATTATAAAAAGCAGGAAAATTTAAAAGTATCGGATTTAAACTTTAAATAATAATTAATAAAAACCGGTAAACAGATTTAATCAATTGATCGGTATAAAAAAATCGATTTTTTCCTTATAAAACTTTATTTTAGTCTCTGGGAGCACAGTTAAGTATTGCTTCAGAAGATGATATGGTTAACATTTTTTTTAGCGTGTGAAAAAATACCATGCCTGATCGCAATTCGAACCCGGGACCTTTAGATGAAAGGCCGAAACGCCGCCTATTAATCGCGCTACAGAGGCCGGCTCCTTATAAAAAATTATATATGTATAAACCTTATGAACAACATCTCCTTTCCCTTTGTACTATCCTTAAAAGGATGAAAATTGATTTAGAGTGGGTTCTGTAATTTTCTTATTTTTTGTAAAACTAAACTGACTCTTAAACGAAGTAATTTCAAAAACAAAAAAAATGTAAATGAATTTGCGCTTCCTTTTTTAACTATCCGTAAAAGGTTTCTTTTTTCGGAGTACTACTGAATTTATTAAAAAAGATGGACATCCTTAAATAAAATACGTGTGGTAGTTATTTAAGAATCCAGATCGCGATTAAGCTTTATTATTTGTTTAGAAATCTTAATTTAAAATAAGTCTGTTGTCGAACAAGATGTTCGTATTCCCCTTAACTTTGAAACGAGCTGAACTCAATAGCTACTTATCCCTTGATAAGTATCGCGTCCTTACCCGATATATATAGGAAAGGGGAGAAAGAAATAGTGGATGTACAAAAGAAGTGGAACAACAAAAGATTATTCAAAGTAGATTTGTCCAAAAAAAGGGTGAAAATTATAGACGTTTGCATATCGATTTGTAATTATAAATTAATTTCATAAATTTAAAAAGACGAAGAAATATTCTTAAAAATTTCAGTATTCGTCCGTTTTAAGAAAGGTATCACCTAGTCGCTTAACATTTATCCTCTTTTGAAATAGCTGGTAACTTGAAATTCGGTCTATTCTTTCTAACGAAGCCCTTTTTGTAAAAGTACGGTAAGCAAACATTTTTTTTCTGATTGACATCTTAAAAATAAAATTAAAAAATTAAAATTGCAGCTGGAATAGCTGCAAACATTAAATTTAACAAGGATATTTTTCTTGAATAGTAAGCTGCTGATAAAAAGGGACAATGAAAAAATAGATCAGCCGTCAAGGGGCATAAATAAACCCACCCGCTTAATTAAATAGATGCTTTTAATCCCCTCTGGGGACTAAATATCCTTCTCGTTCAGAAAAAATTGGGATATCATAATATCTTTTATCAAAAGATATTATTTTAAGTCGTCTTAATAATCGGTATTTTTAAGTTTTGTTTTCCGCGTATTAATCTACCGTTTTACTCGCTTCTGAAAATGGTTTATCATTATTTTGTGTTTTAATCGGATTTCTTGTTTTACAAGAAATAAAATTAACATTTCCTTAAATATCCGTAAACACTGTTTATAAGCCTATTAAAATGCTACGTCCTCGATTGAATATTTCCTCCTTTTTATTTTTGTAAACGTATATTTCCGGTTATTACCTATTGTGCTAGCGTTAATAATAGATAAATTTTCTAATAATTAAAAAGGTAACTGTGGTAATTATCCTAATAATTATGTAAATTAAGTATATTTTATTTGTAACGGTCAGTGCTGTTTTAATTAACCGGTTTTGAAATATTTCGTTGCTGAAGCTTCCCGTAATTATTTATAAGTTATAATAATAATTATTATTATTTTGATAAAGTAATATCGTTTGACATCCTGATTAATTTATTCCTTTCCTGATTTATATGACACATTTAAGTCATTAATTTTATTTAAAAAAAACTAGCATCCCCCATCGCGACTTCACCCGCGCTATATGGCTAAATATTATTAATTGTGTGTCGACCAATATTTTGTCGTTTTGGACAAATGTGAGCCGCATCGGACCATAAATACCACTTTTCGAAATATCTCGACCCCATCGTTACCTAACGGATCCAAACTAATTCAGAAACCTTCGCGGGCGTGCGTACATCTCACAAATTTTTAATAAAATCTTATCTTTATTACGCAACTGTATGCGAGTTTGTTAAACACTTTTTTTATTTATTTTTTACACTTTATTTACTAATGCACTTTTTCAGTCTTTTTTCTGACGCTTAACAAAAAGTATCAGAGCTTAGATACTTCAGGTTTTTTTCTTTTTGCTGAGGTACTTTTTTGCTTGCGACAGATTTAAAATACGTTAAGATTTTGTAATATGTATCTTGTCCGCACGGGTAATCTATATATATATATAAAGAAGAAAGTCTGTATATTTGTTCGTTTATTTGTTAAATATCTCGACACTGGCGCCATCTAGCGTATCCGTTTTTCGCAAAAATATTTCTTTTCACTTATTAATGTATTCTGAATATGAGCCAAATCGGACCGTAAATACAATTTTTCAAAATATCTCAACCCCCAGCGCCAGCTAGTGGGTCCAGACTAATTCAGAAACCTTCGCGAGCGTGAGCACAAGTCACCAAAGTTTCATCGTAATCGGATTGAATGGTATAGGAACGCATACGGGACAAATATTCATTCATTTTTATATATATATATAATATTTTTTTATTGTTTCATATAAAAATTAAAAACGAAAATAGCGAGTTTGACATCGCTATTCTTGAAGATAATATCAATATTTTTGATACTTCTATCGTTTCGTTTTTCGTAATTGAAATCAAGCCAAAATTAAGCAGTGATGTTTTTCTTTATTCGATTTAACAAATAAAATAGCTTATGTTTTAAATGAAATTGACGAATCAGGTAAAAACAACGATAAAATATCGAATGGTCGTAATATTATAATGTATAATTGGGAAATGTATGTATACAGTTACTATAAATATAAAATATGGCAACCCTTTGATAACTTTTTTAAAGTGTAAAAGTTGAATTATTAACAAATATGAACTTTTAACTTAAATATTAACATCTAACTCAAAACGATCTTTTTTTTCGGTATGAGATCATCATAACCCTAGCATCCAGGAGTAAACGGCTGGAAAATTTTAAATTTAACGGGTAGGGTTGTGTTATAAATTTTAACGGGGTGGAAAAACAAGAGTTTTCGAACTACTACAAAATGGTGGTCATTTATGTTAAAATAATTGAAATAGTCGTTAAAATGGTGGTCGTTTATGCTTTTCATAGTTAATTTTAAAAATAGTTCTTAGAACCTCTTAAATAATTTTTAACAGTTAAGCGTTGAAAAATAAAATGCAACAGATGTTCTTACGTTAGAACAAAATATTGATCGTGTGAGACCAGTGTTTGTTGTATACTGTGAACTACTTTTGTAACTAGTTATGACAAATATTAAATCCTCGCCAATTTTGTTAGGGTTTCATACCCTTTCAGTTTCAATTTTTTGATTACTCTTATTGTGGCTTGTGGATGTGGTAGTCTCATATTGAAAAATAATCTTTTCGAGATGGGAACATTTGCTGAATATCATTTTTCAGTGTTTAAAGGTTGAAACTTTATTTAAGGGTTGCCATCCGTACTTTATTAGCACAGTATTTATATGTTATCTTTTTTATTTACCATCATACCTTTTTTAAATTTTCTAAATTATAAGTAAGAATTAAAATTTTTTATGGATAGTTCATTTATTTGATTTAGTGTAGTTTTTAAGATTTCGACTACTGTTACCATTTGCTATTATGCATTATTAAATTGGACGTTTCTTTAAAAAAAACTAAAACTATGTTATTTGACTTTGGTAATCTGTCGTTAATTTAGTAAATTTTACTTTTTTTTAAAAGAGAAATGATCATCGGTAAAGTAGACGGAGCATATAGGAAAGTTAAGGAGAATTTTGTAGTACGTAAATTAAAATCTAATAATATACTAAATAAAGATGGTAAACTGATTTATAATACAAAAGAAAAGGTCGCTAGGTAGGTGGAATATATTGAAAAGTTATACGGAGGAAATGAATTAGAAATTGGTGTTATAGAGGAAGAAGAAAAAGCGGAAGAGGATAAAAAGGGAGATACAATACTGCCATCTGAATTTGATAGAGCGTTAAAAGATTTGAATGGCAGAAAGGCTCTTGGGATACCTGCAGAATTACTGCGCAGTGCAGGTGAGGAAGCGATAGATACGTTATAGAAACCGGTGTGAAATATTTACGAAAAAGGGTAAGTTCCGTCAGACTTCAAAAAGAGTATTATTATTGTCATGTTACCGAAGAAAGCAGAAGCAGATAAATGTGAAGAATACAGAACGATTAGTTTAACTACTCGCGCATCAAAAATCTTAACTAGAATTTTGTACAGACCTGGGAAGAGAATGGAAGAAGTGTTAGGAGAAAGCCAATTTCTTCACATAAAGTTGCTTTTTGTCGGAGAGATGATGTTCACTCTACAGCAAGACTTTGTGACAATAAAGAAAATGGAGGTACCATTTTTAGAGCAGAATATCGTTGAGATTTCAGATGGTTAGTATTGAATCGCAAAAACAATTTAAACGATTGTGTAAAGCCCCCTATTTTACTCTTTACGTTCCCTCATTAATCTGCCACAAGACGATTATTAGTTTTGAGAATAGTTTCGCCGATCTTTGAGAGCGCTTTGAGACTTGTCACAACTGTTACGACTATTAACTTACATCCTACTGGAATTAATTACTATTTCAGATTATTTAAATTAATATTTCGATCTAGTTCGAAGAATCATCTAAAATGTACTGGATATAAATAAATAATACCCTCCTTATTGAATCTAGGATAATTTGAAAATATTGAAGATTTGAATCTATGAAGATATTCTTAAACCGATTGTCAGAGTAAAACCATTTTTACTAATTATTCTCAATGATTTCATTTAAAGTTTAATCGACTGTGAAATAATTTGTCAGATATCGAATTAAAATATAGTACGTTCAAATGTTTCTCTACATCACATATTTTAGAAACTATGCAAAAAGTATTAAACTTGACACTGTACCAAGTTGTATTTAATTAAATACTTTAGAAATTCTTTTATTTAAATAAGTAAACTTATTTAACGAAGAGAATGTGGTGAATGAAACGATCAATGAGACAGATCAGATTTTTCTGGGAATTGAATTTGAAACTTATCGTACAAAAATAAGGAACTAAAAGCGTATGAAAACTAGAAAAAGTGTTTGTATGGTAATAAGTTTGGGTGAATTGGACGAACAGTTTACAGCGCACCATTTCTCATCCGATTTTGATGAACCCGAGTAATAAAACAGTTAAAATATCCAATTACTTTAACTATATTTTAATGTTTTGATCGTTGGGTTCAGTTTATGACACTTTCTTATAGTAATGATCTGAGATTGAGCGAAACCAACTATCTAATTGTTTATAGGCTCACCTAAAAGAAGAAATAATATATCAATGTAGTGACATTTCTTCGCAGGTGAAACAGAGACGTTAATCATTTAAGGTATGTCTGCGCATCGTTGCGTGGGAGTTATTTGTAATTTGAGTGCTAAATGGAGTACATTTATTTAATTACACACATTATTTTTATTGATTTATGGGCTAATATTATTTGACGTGATGTGTGTAATTTATAAAAACAGCGTTAAACTGTTATTCTTCCTCGTTAAAAAAAAAAAAAACTGTTTATAAAACTAATCATGACCAAAGGCGTTCCCCTTCCTGCAATAAATAATACTGATTACATCCAACCATATTAACTTTGCATTGCTATACTGGTTAGATATTAAATTAGTATGTGTGTTTAGAAAGGGCGTTGATGAGTCACCGTTATGACATTCATACACACGCCATGCGCGCACACACACACATACACATTCACACATCGCGTTTTAAAATATCAGAAAATACAGTTGAGGTGAGGGTGATAAATATTTGCAGATGATTTGTATGTTGTAAAAAGGGGGAGGAATAAATAGAATAAGGTGGTAGAGGGTCTACGCTCAACAGTGATTTCGTAATCGAAATCGTTTCTGTGTTCGGTTTGATTTCCGATATTAGATCGTTCAGTTCCTTCCTATTTCAACTCTGGGCCGAGAACCATTAAGATAAAATAATACTGTTATTTAGTTTTACGAAACGGGGAAAGTAGTAGCGAATGGAGTTTGGTTGTTCAGTTCGTTAATTTTTGAACTAAAACTATTAAAGCTTTAATGCTTTTATCGTTAAATAGTTATATTTATTAACTTATTCCTTTTAAAAATTAAAAGTAAAATATATAAGGCAAATTCGATTTAATTTAACGTCTTTAATTATTAAATGTCTATTGCAATTTATAGGGTAACTTCTATTTTTAAAGAAATAATTAAAAATCTGTTCACAATAAATAGTTTTTAACTATAAAAAAAAGGCTTTTAATTATCAAATATTTTACTACTCAATTTTATCTTGCTGTTTGAAACCTAATATTTCGCTTCATAATAAAAGTAAAAAAAGGGGTTTTTATCTCTTTAATCCGTTCAAAAACTAAATAAAAACAAAAAATGTTCCCATTTTCTACGAATCGATAATAAGCCTACATCAAACATCCAAACATAAATGTAAAACATATGCTGTTTTTTTTTTTTTGTACGCATGAGGAGGAAAAATCTGCACACACGCTCAGCAGCCCACTACTGTGTGTGTGAGGTTTCCCACTGGAGGCGGGGACTCACTGAACAACCTTCCCTATGACAACATGTCCCGATGCCTGCCGTAATGGTATTACTCGGGGCATGCTGTATTCCCACGGGTTACACCGGACGGTTTCAGGAGTCCCACACACACATATCAGTAGCAGCAACCCGAGGGCCCTAAACTACTTTCATGTAAAGGCTGTCTCTATCCCACCCTCTCCGTGCGTTCCGGCAAAAGTGCAATTGTCGGAATCTCCATAACATCTCCGTGGCTCTATTTCTTCTGTATTGCTTTCATCAATGGGGTTCCGTGGCACAACCTGGGCACATTAATAGAGGAAGAGTGCTGGTGGCCTCCCTGAATTTATTGGCGTCGCTGGGCAGACGGATTCACCGCGTTCAACCCCATTCCTTAACAGCAGAATCTTAGATTCTGTTTTAGACTGAAAAATCTGTTTAGAAAAGAAAAATCGATTTCTGCGATTACATCCTTAGTACTGAAATAATTTATATCGATTTAATATCTTATCGATAACTTACATAGCGTAAACTACATCGGTTTAAATCACCGAGTCATATTCAGAGTGTTCAATTCAAAAGAGGCCTAGTCGCTTTGTTAAAACGTATATATTGGTGTGAGATGAGTAAAATAATGTGGACGATGTAGGTACGACTGGAGCTGAAGTCGGGAGGACTGTTTATTGCCTGCACGTTTTTTATTTGCCAGTCTATCTCGAGCATTGGCTTTTGAACAAAGTTGTGTCATCGTGTGTAGGTGTTTGTGAAAATGCGGTTAACTGCTCGGAGAATATATATTCCGCGATGGAAACTTATTAAGAGACGAAATATCATATTGTGTGTCAGCAAAAGTTTAGGGAAAAATGTGAAAAGAAAATGTTACTGGGAAATTAGTTAAAAAAAATTTTGTGAAACAGGATCGGTGTTAGATGAGAAACGTGCCCGACTCAGGTCACTTTAAACGATTGAGGTTCGTACAGGACATAAAAATGGCAGTTACAAGATCTCATAAATCTTTGCGGAGACTAAGCCGAAAAAGAATATTTGACTAGGTTCAGCCTACACTACAGTGAAGAGAATGCTGAAATGTTATTCGTATCGATTATGCTGAAAGGATTCACTACTGTGAATAGTTCAAGAATTTCATTAGAGGCAACATTGGCATTTTAGATCAAATGATTTTCACAGACGAAGCGCGGTTTCACCTTGGTGGGTACGTTAATAGTCAGAACTGCCGGGACTGGGGTACTGAAAACTGGCATATTTTCTTCGAATGTCCTCAAATAATAAACGTACAGTGTACGGTTCCTAGACGACGAATAATAGAACCCAAGTTTTTTGAAAAAAACTGTGGATGCTGCCGTCTACCAAGAATTTATCCAACAGTTCATAGCTTTAATGCATGAAGATGAACGTGACTGCTGATCGCAACAGGACAGCTCCACTTGCCACACAGGTCGCTCTACTTTAAGTGTTACAGGATTTTTTCGGTGGAATATTTATCTCTAAAGGATTGTGGCCACAATGATTCTCTTATCTGGCTAGTCCAGACTTTTTTCTGTGGGGTTACTTAAAAGGAATTATATATCGGAGCATCCACATACCCTGCCAGAATTGAATACAGAAATTACCAATTGCCATCTAGGAAATAGACAGGGTATAGCTAACTACAGGGAGTAGGAACATGATCAAACCTGTGACAAGTGCATAGATGTAGATAGACATCATTTTCAATACCTTGTAGCGTGTGTGAAAAATGCCATGCCTGACCGGGATTCGAACCCGGGACCTCCGGGTGAAAGGCCGAGACGCTACCACTCGCGCCACGGAGGCCGGCATCATTTTCAATACTTTTTTTTCCCCTACTCTCCCCGGCCGGATATCCATTTAAGTATACTCAGTCGGGGAGAGTGTCCTTTTACTCAATATTTTCTTTTACTCAGTATTTTCAATACCTGTAAACTATTATCTATACACTAAACTAAGTTATGGTTGTCTTAAGTTGAACGTTCTGTATTAGGATTTTTCTATGTAATTCATTGGTCCATAATTTTATTTTCTTCAAGAACGCCAGAAGTCTTGATTAATTCTTCGTTAGAAAAGTATTCCTAATCCCGCTTCGGCTTTGCCTAGGATGTTATTTTCTATGTTTCTCCTTATTCTATGTTTAGAATATTTCTTTCAACTTATCCGTCTTTGATTAGAACATCAGTTAATTTATCTGGTTTAATTTACAGTTAAAATAATGTTTCCGTATCTCAAAATGGATTTTATTACCTATACACTACAGATTTTTTTTCTCTGGGGGGTGGGAGGGAAATAGATTCTATTAAAAATAAAATAGAATGTATAAAGATTCTGAAATTAATTCAAGATTCTTTAAAAAACGTTCATTGATATATATATCTAGCCGAGTTGTAGGATAATTTGTTTACTGTTAACGTTTTATAAGTGAAATCTATATTTGTTTTAACAGTATTTTTTCTTTTCCTTTGAACTTTTTTTGTTTTGTTTTTATTAGCGTGTTTGAAAGTTTTTTTTCTATAATATCTCAACAATAAAAGAAAATATAAATTTTTGCATATTTATACTTTCATTATTATTTTTTAAATTTACTATTCAGTATTGTTTATTGAATAGCAGGTAGTTGCATGCAACAAGTAGATGGATTACAAGAACTATATTTTGTGGTTTTATATATATATATATATATATATATAGAGGTTTCTTCCTTTCTTTTAAAATGATTGCGTGATAGGTAAGAATATAATACTATCGTATCCGTGTTGTCTTTTAAGTTACTATGAAAAGCATGTCTTGTTTACCCACAACTTATACTTATCTATCTTTTGTTTTGTTTTATTTCTTTTATTATAACTTAAATTTTAAGTTAGTGGAAGTTAAGTTGATGACTCGAGGTGGTACATTATTATTTACATTAAAGTAGAACTATTTGATTCGTTGGAATATAATATTTTTTCTTGAATTATTATTTTAAGTTTCCAAATTGTTTTTCATCGATTTGGGTTTGTTCAAATTATAAAAGTTGTTTTAGTTTCTTCTCTCATGTAAATTAAAGAAGCAATAAAAAATTATATTTTTATTTACATTGATATCATTGGAAATAATTTTTATTCAAAATTGAGGAATGAAAATAATATTATTAAAAATATTTACGAAGTTTGTTTCGATCAAACAGAATTTGCAGTAATCTGTAATCAGTAGTATTAAATTTAAGAAGAAGAATGTGTAAACACGTCAGCATAAAAAAAGTTTTCTTTACAACCCCAAATTGTCTGTTTGTTTTTTAGCCCGCTGCCTATCAATAACAGTGGTTTATTTTATGGAGGTGATATTCCAAAGAATCATTAAATCACGTTGCATTCTACGTTTCAGTAGTAATTATCATCAACCGTTCACAAAGCAAATTATGTAAGGTTGTTGGAGTAGGTTACTCTCCCGTATATCACAGGACCGGGAATTTAATTTCTTCCTACTGGATTGTTGTGATAAGCTGGCGGTTATTTGAGTATCTGTCTTCCGATAATCATTTTGAACAAATAGATTGTAAAGACGAAGCTTCGTTTTTCGGGGTACTAGTTTCTATCGGCGTAAAAAAAAAAATATTCCACTTAACGGAAGATGTAATTAGACGGCTATCTGTCAATCAGATTAGGTAAAAGTTGGATCGATGAAAAATGTACCCGTTGAAAAGTATTGTCTTTCACTTTTTTACCCGACTATGCACATAGGAGGAGTGATAATGTGCTTAACTGTAATGTATGTTAGTTTCCTTCTGTAACGTCACAGATCCAACCGATTACAACTATACTGTGGAACAAAATTAAAAAATTACGCTATTTTCATATTTTAAGGATGGTATTAAATAAAACGATTAAAAGGGAACACTTATTTATGTTTAATTTTTTTTTTAAATTCATGGTTTTCCAGATATAAGCGGAAAATTTGCTCAGCAAAAGGGAACAGGGATACATCCCCGCTACCATTTACTTCATACAAGGAAGCAAAAACGAACAAAAAAATGGTTTAATAAATTTTTTCTTTTCTTATTGGTATTTTTTCAGGATAGAATAAGTTAGTCAACGATGTGGAATTTAGTATTGCTTCTACCTTTTTTGTTGTAGTCGGCGGGTGCCTGTGTAGGTTATCTGAAATACTTACTTTAATGGCCTCCACTTTGTTAAGACTAACAGGCATCCGAATAGAACATAATGTTGAAGTAATATTAAATTTCACATCGCTTACTAATTTACTGTATTCTGAAGATAAAGTAGTACAATATCTGTTGGATAAAATTGTCGTTGTTAGGATCAACACTTCTTTTTTTGGTATGAGGGTTTTTGATGTTTAAAGCTCGATCAAGTAATGATCTGAGTGCATAGTCTAATTGAAGTTAGATTTAGGAAGAGTTAATGTGTGAAACCTTCGGTTTTAGAAGGCGCAGGAATCGCGCTTCAGCGAATCGGTGAATTTGATAGTTGAGGGTTTTAACTTTGGTAGGTGGTCGTTGTTGGAAGAGGCTGTACGAAGCGATAATAGGTTGTTTAAATACACTGATCGCATTTGCATCGGTGGCGTCCTGACAGAGGCCAAACTGATGACTGTGTTGTGTTATCAAGTTTAGAGGGTCTAAAAGATAACCTCCGGTAAAGCTCATCAGGACTAGTTACAGAGGGGGTGGTGTGGCGACTGGGATCGACACAAGGCGGGTGTCTTCCCCTACGTGGTTCTGGATGTATCCCGAAGAAATAACAGTAAGAGAAGAAAGAAAAACTTGTTTAACCAGTTTTTGTTCGTTTTTCATAATCATTTTAGGTAGATGAATACAATTAGTAGTCGGGATTTTTGTTTTTATTTATTGTTTTGTTATCTTTTGACCTCTAGATTCATAAGTTTCTAAAAACATTACCCTGGATAGTACTTTTTTGTCTTTTGACAAAACATTACACTGGAGAGTGATTGATTTTTTTTTTTAAAGGATAATTCAAGGAAAGGACAGTGTTATCGGTATATATGAAAGGTGTCCACCATTCCAGTTTTTTGTGTTACAGTTATAGAACGGTTATCGATTCTTACAGAATTGAGGATGTCACCCAAAGAATTTATAATATATATATATGAGCAGTAAGAAATTAAATGAAAGTCTACCTTAGCGCTTTTCCAATGTAGGGTCACTTTTTCGATAATTTGTAATAAACAGTGTATCAGTAAACATAGATTATGGATCGGCTGCAGTCATAAATAATGTGTTTATCTTTTCTTTTTCTATATTCAGTAAGTTCGTTACATACTCTAAATAAGAAGTGTATGATGAAACAAGTAGGTTATGTTTAGAGCGCAGCGAATTTTGTTTGTGCTGTCTAAAATGTCTCGAGTACAGCGTGGGCGCTTATTAACACTCAGTGGAGGCAGAACTTCAGCTGACCGGTTTTAAAAAAGATCTGAAGTTTATCCGTATCCATTTTAAAAAGAAAATTTTAAGGATTTTTCAGTGAAAACCCAATAAAATATAACTATGTTTTTTGATGATATTTTGTAAATTCGTTATATGTCTTATGTATTGTATTCAAGTAAGTGCTTCAGGCAAGGCTGCAGTCTTTATATTGTTTAAACAAAGACAGCTCGGTCCGTGGATATGCTACTTCCCGAAGTCATAAATTTTAGGTCCGTGGAGCAGGTGAAGTGTTCTTAATTAAATTTCTTTTCCTTTAATTTTTCCCAATGTTTGATATAATGGTGAATATTTTTTTCAAAATTTCAATGTAATTTATTTTTATTTTTGTTGTAAATCAAAATATTTTAATCTTACAGGTATTTTATTATCGTGTATGGCGCCGTTGGTAGTGCTGCACATGTACATACATGCATGATGCGTGACGTGTAGTGGAATAGATCGTGCAGAAAATTGCAATTAAACATGTCGGGTTCATTTTTTTACGGTCTGCATTTCTTCAATTATGTTAATCTATACGGAAACAGGATGTGTTAAAAAAAATAATTGAATCTATTATTCGAGACTAGAATCCCGGCGTCGTTGCTTTATCATAGACTAGATAAATAATTGTTTCCTTATCCTTCCAGATTATTCTGTATCGTTTTGTTATTATTCTGTATGCTAATAAATAACTGCAATACGTCTGCGTAGGCATGTAATATTTCTTATTTCTACGAGTATGAGTATTAGTTGAATATACTAGCTTCGTCTGATAAAACAAGTGAAATAAATGTATGAAATACAATATTCGTCTACAAGCATTCACCGACTTGGTGGTCGATCGCTTTTGCTGAAGAGTGTGACTTCACCAACGGTATATGTTTTGGGTTTTGAATTATTTCTTTAGTTGTATCTTGTAAAAATTGTCCATCCCTTTCATTTTCGCTTGCGTTGTAGTAAATAATAAATAACAAAGGGGAAAAGAACTGCTACGGGTAATAAAATGACCCCCTAAAATACTAAAATTGTTGTAACAAAATTCTTTCTCTTCCTTTTTTTGTGTGATTTTATTGTCTTTTCTTTTTTTTTTAGGAACGATTTAACGTAGAATAATAAAATTTGGTGTATTACGAAGATTTATTCTGTAAACGATTTTAAAGGCTTTGTTAGGGGGATAAGAAAATATAAGTTGATACTAATCTATATAGAAGGTTTCACCTAAAAATATTTTGTACTTGCTTTAATGAATTAAAAAAATCTGATATGTACATGACTTACGCCTATAAAATTACATATAGACGTTCTTAAAATGAAAAGTACATAAAATTTTAATACGATTCTAAATTATAATTTTCAATTAATATCTAATAACCAGATGTTTCACCAAATCTTATGTGGACACCATATGACTTCCTCGTACGCCTATTAAATGAAATAAGTATATATTAAAAGTACATAATATTTTATTTCACTAATAACTTCTGCCTCCTCTATGAATCATGAGACCTTGCCGTTGGTGAGGGGGCTTGAGTGCTCAGGGATACAGAGTAGCTGGACCGAAGGTGCAACCATATCGGAGAGGTATCTGTTTGAGAGCCAGACTAAGGAATGATTCCTGAAAGAGGGCAGCAGCTCTTTCAGTAGTTGTTAGGGGCGTGAGTCAGGACGACTTAAACGGCCGTATCAACATCACTCAGTCCTCTGAGTACTGCGCAGCTGAAAGCAATGGAAAACTACAGCTGCTTTTTTTTCCAAGAAAATGTGGCTCTGCATTTTCACATAACAATAATGGAGGCGCCTTCCTTGGTAAAATATTCCGGAGGTAAAATAGTCCCCCGTTCGGATCTCCGGGTGGGGACTACTAAGGAAGGGGTCACCAGAAAATTAAAAAATAACATTCTACGAGTCGGAGCGTGGAATGTTAGAAGCTTAAAAAAGGTTGGTAGGCTAGAAAATTTAAAAAGGGAAATGGATAGGGTGAATGTGGATATAGTAGGAATTAGTGAGGTTCGGTGGGAAGAGGAAGGCGACTTTTGGTCAGGTGATTTTAGAGTAATTAACTCAGCGTCAAATAATGGGCAGGCAGGAGTAGGTTTCGTGATGAACAAGAAGATAGGGAGGAGAGTGGAGTATTTCAAAACGCATAGCGATAGAATCATTGTAATAAGGATAAAATCAAAACCTAAACCGACAACGATTGTTAACGTTTATATGCCTACAAGCGCCCATGATGATGATGAGGTAGAGTGTGTATACGAAGAGATTGATGAAGCAATTAAACACGTAAAAGGAGATGAAAATTTAATAATAGTTGGAGATTGGAATGCAAGCATTGGAAAAGGCAAGGAAGGAAATATAGTGGGTGAATACGGGCTGGGCAAAAGGAATGAAAGAGGGGACCGACTTATAGAGTTTTGCACGAAGTATAATTTAGTAATTGCCAACACCCAGTTTAAAAATCATAATAGAAGAATATACACTTGGAAAAAGCCAGGCGATACTGCAAGGTATCAGATAGATTATATCATGGTTAAGCAAAGATTTAGAAATCAACTCGTTGACTGCAAAACTTACCCTGGAGCAGACATTGATAGCGACCATAATTTGGTGATAATGAAATGTAGATTGGGGTTTAAAAACCTGAAGAAAAGGTGTCAGATGAATCGGTGGAATTTAGAGAAGCTTGAGGAAGAGGAGGTAAAGAAGATTTTTGAGGAGGACATCGCAAGAGGTCTGAGTAAAAAAGATAAGGTAGAAAATGTAGAAGAAGAATGGGAGAATGTTAAAAAGGAAATTCTTAAATCAGCAGAAGCAAACTTAGGCGGAATAAAGAGAACCGGTAGAAAACCTTGGGTTTCAGACGATATATTGCAGCTGATGGATGAACGTAGAAAATATAAGAATGCTAGTGATGAAGAAAGTAAAAGGAACTATCGGCAATTAAGAAATGCTATAAACAGGAAGTGCAAACTGGCGAAAGAAGAGTGGATTAAAGAAAAGTGTTCAGAAGTGGAAAGAGAAATGAACATTGGTAAAATAGACGGAGCATACAGGAAAGTTAAGGAAAATTTTGGGGTACATAAATTAAAATGTAATAATGTGTTAAACAAAGATGGTACACCAATATATAATACGAAAGGTAAAGTCGATAGATGGGTGGAATATATTGAAGAGTTATATGGAGGAAATGAATTAGAAAATGGTGTTATAGAGGAAGAAGAGGAAGTTGAGGAGGATGAAATGGGAGAAACAATACTGAGATCTGAATTTAAGAGAGCATTAAAAGATTTAAATGGCAGAAAGGCTCCTGGAATAGACGGAATACCTGTAGAATTACTGCGCAGTGCAGGTGAGGAAGCGATTGATAGATTATACAAACTGGTGTGTAATATTTATGAAAATGGGGAATTTCCATCAGACTTCAAAAAAAGTGTTATAGTTATGATACCAAAGAAAGCAGGGGCAGATAAATGTGAAGAATACAGAACAATTAGTTTAACTAGTCATGCATCAAAAATCTTAACTAGAATTTTATACAGAAGAATTGAGAGGAGAGTGGAAGAAGTGTTAGGAGAAGACCAATTTGGTTTCAGGAAAAGTATAGGGACAAGGGAAGCAATTTTAGGCCTCAGATTAATAGTAGAAGGAAGATTAAAGAAAAACAAACCAACATACTTGGCGTTTATAGACCTAGAAAAGGCTTTCGATAACGTAGACTGGAATAAAATGTTCAGCATTTTAAAAAAATTAGGGTTCAAATACAGAGATAGAAGAACAATTGCTAACATGTACAGGAACCAAACAGCAACAATAACAATTGAAGAACATAAGAAAGAAGCCCTAATAAGAAAGGGAGTCCGACAAGGATGTTCCCTATCGCCGTTACTTTTTAATCTTTACATGGAACTAGCAGTTAATGATGTTAAAGAACAATTTAGATTCGGAGTAACAGTACAAGGTGAAAAGATAAAGATGCTACGATTTGCTGATGATATAGTAATTCTAGCCGAGAGTAAAAAGGATTTAGAAGAAACAATGAACGGCATAGATGAAGTCCTACGCAAAAACTATTGCATGAAAATAAACAAGAACAAAACAAAAGTAATGAAATGTAGTAGAAATAACAATGATGGACCACTGAATGTGAAAATAGGAGGAGAAAAGATTATGGAGGTAGAAGAATTTTGTTATTTGGGAAGTAAAATTACTAAAGATGGACGAAGCAGGAGCGATATAAAATGCCGAATAGCACAAGCTAAACGAGCCTTCAGTAAGAAATATAATTTGTTTACATCAAAAATGAATTTAAATGTCAGGAAAAGATTTTTGAAAGTGTATGTTTGGAGTGTCGCTATATATGGAAGTGAAACTTGGACAATCGGAGTATCTGAGAAGAAAAGATTAGAAGCTTTTGAAATGTGGTGCTATAGGAGAATGTTAAAAATCAGATGGGTGGATAAAGTGACAAATGAAGAGGTATTGCGGCAAATAGATGAAGAAAGTAGCATTTGGAAAAATATAGTTAAAAGAAGAAACAGACTTATAGGCCACATACTAAGGCATCCTGGAATAGTCGCTTTAATATTGGAAGGACAGGTAGAAGGGAAAAATTGTGTAGGCAGGCCACGTTTGGAGTATGTAAAACAAATTGTTGGGGATGTAGGATGTAGAGGGTATACTGAAATGAAACGACTAGCACTAGATAGGGAATCTTGGAGAGCTGCATCAAACCAGTCAAATGACTGAAGACAAAAAAAAAAAAAAAAAAATAACTTCTGATATTTTTATATTTTTTTATTGTTATTATTAAATTATAATTTATTATCATTTTTTTTTTACAATCGGAGGTTAATAATTATTAATAAATCTATATATTTAATTTAAAAAAAAGAAGGAATGAAGTCTTATTCGAACCGATGAGCCTTCCTTTTGTAAGATCCAAATATTTCATTAATTAAAACTTTATTTGGCTATAACTCTGGAGCCAATGAAAATAAGTACCCTTATGTGAAAATGTGTGAAAATAAGTACACTATTTTCAACGTTTATCGTTGATAAACTCTCAATGAGGGCTGATTACTACAGTTAACAAAAAGTACAAAATCGTAATTGTTTTGGATTTTGGGCTTTTTTTGGACATTTTTGGTCCAGTCGATTACAATCAAAAGTGGAGGTGCACAACTAGATGTTACAACAGTTCTAAATCCAAAATTTCTGTATTTTACGGCTAATCGTTTTTGAGTTATAAGAGATACATACGAACGTACAGACGTCACGCCGAAACTAGTCAAAATGGATTCAGGGATGGTCAAAATGAATATTTCCGTTGAAATCTGAAAACCGAAATTTTTCGCGATCACAATACTTCCATTACTTCATACAAGGAAGTAAAAATAATATCAGAAAACCAAACAAAAAAAAACTTCAAGTATCCTCCCTTTTAAGGTGAGAGTATTTTTAAACCTCATTAAATTTATAAAAATAAATTTCTGCTGTATAGATTTATTGCCTTGGCTTATGATTTATTTTAAACTTTTTCTAAATGAATTGTTATTAGGATGGAAATATTTTGCAACCTTTATTACAATCTATTTTTTTTTTTTTTTTTGTAATGTTTACCGTTTAATGTAAGCTCTATAAAATTGCCGGGATATCTGCAAAAGGAACAATGAAAATAACTATATTCAAAAAATATAACTATGCACCCTTGCAATTCGTCTTTCTACAGTTTTTGCTGGTCGTTGATTATGAGTTAGTCACGACATGGTTTGTAAATACAGATGAGTGAAAGAATTCAGTTGAATCAGCTGTTGTTTTGTTACAGCTAATAACATCAGATTTCCTTATTTAATTTTTATAAATTAATTACTTACTAGCTTCATAAAAAATGATAGTATTCAAACATTGTTGAAATTTACAAAAAAAAAAAAACTATAAATGTAACAATTTCTAATTTTGATTCTACTTTTTCTAATTCTACTTGATTAATTTTTCTAATTAAGTTATACTTTTTTTCTTATTCCCGGCTGCCATATGGAATCCCAATGTGTAGAGGTACAGTCGTTTTGATATTTGTATACGATTAGATTATATTTTAATTGTTATTGCATATCGCAAACAACCAATATTATCTCAGTAAATGGGGTTTATATTTAACATGATTAATATAAATTTTATTCATTAGCAAGAAACATAATTGTTTTTGTTTAACTTAATAAATATGTAATACTTTTGTTTAATTGAATTGATGATTAATAAACTAGTAATCTGATAATATTTCATTATAAGAACAGTGTTCTTATAATGAAATTTATTATAACTTATTATAATAACAGAATACAAATACGGCTGATTCTTATTTGAAAATAGAATAAATGATGAACACGTGCTGCTTTTTTGAAAATAGTTATTTATAATTAAATTATATAATTACTTATAAGAATTTATAATTAATTAAATAAGAATTAAATTATAATTACTAGTACTAGAATACATGTATAAAAGTTTTTTGCTATATTTCCATATTCTAAACTTATGACTGACAGTTGTGACTGAACGTAATTGAATTGAAGTACGTATGCTGCTGTTGGTTGTCATAGTGATGCTTCAAGGTTGCCAGTTTTCATACAACTACGAAAGAATTCTTTCGTTTTCCGTGAAGCGTACAAGGTTTTAGATTGTACAAGTAAATGTAAATTAGCATAAAAGCAGGTTCATCGACTCATTTTCTCTCTTACAATTTCTCTTTTAAATCCAACTTAAGACAGTATCGTAGTTATCCAGGGGACCGTTTAGTCATATGAAGATATTTTGGTATTCTTTCAGTAAAATTTTGAGGTACGAAAACTATAAGGTTCATATCTTCCTGCCCAAAATTGAAAGACATCAGCGTCCATTATGCAGAATCATCTTGCCAAATTTCATCCAAAATCAGGTGATAATAAGTAAAAATCAAGCCAATATACATGTTTAAGTACATATCTTTCCGGAATTTTTCAATGCTAAAACTGTTTTTTTTATACAGAATGTCAAGATGTACGCAAACTCCGACAGCAAAATTTAGCATACTTTCCCATTTGTAGTATGCTTTATAGCTATACAATATAACAATTTCACTCTCATTCTTTTCCATAAGAAAGGATTGTGCGTGTGTTTTTTTTGTTTGTTTGGTGTATGTGCTTTCATTTTTAGTTCCTTGTACTAAGTATTGTCATCGCGAAAAATTTAGTTTTTTCAGATTTCAACTGAAATATCTATTTTGACTATCCCTGAATTCATTTTGACTAGTTTCGGCGTGACGTATGTACGTACAGACGTCATATTTCCTGTTGGTTTGTACATACGTACGTATGTATCTCGCATAACTCAAAAACTATTAGCCGTAGGATGTTGAAATTTTGAATTTAGGACTGTTGTAACATCTGTTGATTGTAATCGACTGGACAAAAACCGTCCAAAAAAGCCCAAAATTCCAAAAATTTGGATTTTAAACTTTTGCTTAACTGCAGTAATAAGTCCTCATTGAGAGCTTTTCAACGATAAGTGGTACTTATTTTCATCGGTACCAAAGTTATAGGCAAAACAATTTAATTAATGAAATATTTGCATCTTACAAGAGGGGAAGGCCCCTCTTCTAGTCATGCAGATGACTAATTATTTATTGTAAAAAAGTTTTTGCAATAAATAATAATTCAATATAACAATAAAAATAAATAGGAAAAAATATCAGAAGTTATTTATCAAATATTTTTTTTTTTTACTTTACATTTAAAAAAAATGTATGTATGTATTTTAATAGCCGTACAAGGAAGTCATGTGGTGTCTACATCGGATCTTTATTTTAGGTTCTATTGGCGCAGAGCGGACCACGCGGTACACCGGGCAGCTGCGCTCAGCGCACAACGATTCATACTTCTCGAACGATTGATACTTCTTTATACGAACGATTGAAATAAAATTTTATTTGTGTTTTGGGGATAAAAAAGGAAAATATTAGGAGTAGAGCTGTGTTAAAAAATCACAACTCAAGAAACAGCTAAAAATCTTCAGGATTTTAAAGGTTCGTTGTAAAGGTTTTTGGTTATTGTTTACGCTAAATTCATGAACGTTATTTAGTTACAATTGGGAAAAAACATTAAGAATATCATGTAATGAAACATAAACCCTCTAACATTTTCGCGGCGGGCCTGAGGCCCGCCTTTTTTCTAGTACTTAAGGTAATAACGAGAAAAATATATTGCACGAGTAAATAATATAAATATAAATATATTGGGCATATTATTACTAAATAATATGCGGTATCAGTTGTACCGGTTCAGTGAAGAAACCACCTTCTTCCTCAATTATTGCATTAGAGTTTTTAATTGCAATTCTATTTTTATTTTTTTAGCTTAATATCATCTTTTACTTTTAACTCCTACATGATCGTTTTTAACGGACATATCTTATGTTACTGCTGGGAATTAAGATTTTAAACATTTTTATTGCTGATTTTCAAAATAATTTTCAACAATTTTTATATTAAAAAAAAATAATTTTTATTAACTCCAGTTTTAATAGATGCACTAATACAGTTTATTTATGATAATTTTTATTCAAGTATAATTTTGTAAGCAATATAAAATAAATTTGTTTTAATTACTTAATTTTTCGGTTTTAGCGATTTATTTGCGTATTATTATTATTATAAAAATCATATTATTTATAATTAAAAATAAATTTATAAACTGTTATGATTGTAATAAACATAATGTAAATTTAATCATGTTTTTAAATAACGAAGCGTACGACATGTTGATTTTATTTAAAACGATTGGAGGGGGGGTATGAAAAAAGGATTAGTTAAGGTGCACCTGCAACAAATGAGATTTACATTTTTAATGGATTCTTGTTATTTTTTCTCTTTGTGCTTGCTGTATTCTGTGTAAAATACAATGATTTACCTTAAGATAATGTATAAAATGATGAAGAAACTATTACTATTATTATCTTGGTTGTTATGATGAAAAGAAAGAAAGAACGAATAGAACACGTTTTAAATTCTCTTCAAAAATAAAATTGTAATAAAGAAGCATGAAGAGAGGAATCAAGAGGATATAAGAAGATAAAGAAGAGAAAGAATTATTATGAAAAGTATGGTTATAGATGACAGGCGTTGAAAATGGTTATAACGGATCTTAACTGGATTGTTTGGCAGCAGTCATCGCTCTCTTTTTTGTGTTGTACGACCATGTAACATTATTCCTTATAGTCTATTGCTGGTTTTAGTATATATATGTATATATATATATATATATATATATATATATATATATATATATATATACATATACATAGCAGTGATAATCCGTCTGTTCACTATGCACAGCTGCATATTACGTAGGCATTTGTTTAGAATTTGTATGGTTTATAAAAAAACAATTTTACTTGTTAGTACAGTGTTCATTTTAAAAGAGGCTTCTTCTTCACTTAGTCTGTAAATAATAGTTTATTGGCAAACACTTGCGTAATAATTTACAGAAGGTGTCGAAAATGATGTCCATCCACTTATTTCCTCTTGTCAACAAGTTTGTCCATGTTTTTGGCTACTATTATTAGCTGTACCCTGTCTTATTTCTTGATGGAAATTTGTAAAAGTTTTTTAAAGAATCTTGAATTCTTCAATTAATTAATTTATGAATCTTTGTATATTGCATTTTATTTTTAATATAATTATGTCTCCCTCTTTAGTAGGATTCAAACTGATCGTAGGAACTGATAGTAGGATCAACTGATTTGCGTTAACAATCTAATCATTAGACCAGTCCGGTGGGATGGTGGAGGTTCATTAAATTTTAATTTGTTTTTTTAAAAAATAAAATGTGTTAGGCGCAAATTTTTAAAAATTAAATTAAAAGAGTGTTACTTAGTATTTAATCAGGCTAGTTGTTGGCGATTCATTTTATTTTTTACGTTTTTTCTGTTTTTAATTTTATTTTAAAGTTATGTCTTAATTGACTAGAGAAAAGTTAGCAATCTGTAATTAATTGTTAATCTTAAAGCAGTTTAAATAATTTTTTTTAAATTCTTTTACTGGCGATTTTAAATCTACACTGATTAATTTAAAGCCATTAATTAAATTCATATTAGTTAAAAAAAAAAAAATGTTTTAATTAAAAATAAACAGTAATTATTAATTATTTATTTATAACAAAGGAAATAAGATTACTTTTTAATTATAATAGTACTAAATTAAAATATTCTTTGTACATTACATTATGAAGGGGTTACGACTCATTCTATTGGATTTATAATCCAAAATTGATAAAATGTAAAGAAAGTTTTTTCGATTTTAATATAAAGGAATTATTTCAATTTCTATTGATATAATTATATATTTGATACCCTCAGTTTGAGTGGCATGTTGAATGGAAGTTATTAAAATATTACTGCGTAAAAACCGTATTGATTATTGACAAAATGATTACGCTACTGACTGAGGGAAGGAAAATATAAAATCTTATTTCTTCAGGATAAAATAGAGTTTCATTTATTCGGAACCCGAAAAATAAAAATAATAATTATTTTTTTTTTTTTTTTTGTTTGATGGCCCGGTAGGTATTATTAAAAGGGTAATATAACTCCGAAATAATAAGCTATACAAGGTGCAAATGTAATATTAATTATATAATAAAAATTTACTAAAACAAGCCAAGAAGGCAAAATAAAACCCAAAAGTAACATCACAGACAAAGTTAACAAAACATTAAAGATAAAATAATAGAATAAAGAAAGTATAAAAACTTACCTAACTCTGATGGGTTGTGCAAAAATCCCCACCACGGATAGTAAAATTAAACTAAAAAATCAAATCGAAAATAAAGGTTAAAATTATTAAAAAACTTTCCTTACAGAAAAACATATAATAATTAAATAAGTGATGGTGTTAATACAGATTTACATTTACAGTGTTAATGAAATATGGGAACTCTTGAATAACTTTTCAAAAGTTAAAGAAAAATTAAATATAGGTTGGAGCAGAGAAACTGCATCTTTTTCACTACTGAATAACTTTGGTCGTTTTAATTATAGAAAAAAAAGTTTTACATTAAATAATAATATTTTTATATAATTTTTGAAATCAATATACCTTAATTAGGTTTGGAAGAAATGGCAGTAGGAGGATGACGTCCTTCTTGTCGGACGCAAATTCGGAGCCTCTCCTCAAAGCTTTTCTGGGTTTTCTCTAACATTTTATTCGACACAACTTCAATTTCTAGACCAATGGAAATTTTCAGGTTTTCGATTGTGTGTGGCTTGTTCACGTACACTCTTGATATCAGGTAGCCTCACAAAAAGAAATCACAAATCGATAGATCGGGAGGGCGTGGGAGCCGAGAAACATCGCCGAATCGTGAAATGATACGTCCAGGAAACATTTGTCAAACCACTTCAATCGATGCTCTCGCCGTGTTAGCTGTGGTACCATCCTGTTGGAGTCACATTTCTCTTATGTTTATTCGATGCCTTTCCAGTTTTGAACGCAGGAAGTTGTTTAACACGTCGATGTAGCACGTTTATGTCACTGTAACTGCGGTTCTCCTCTCTTCAAAAAAGTAAGGACCAACAATCCCTTTCTTGGAGACACCGCACCAAACTGTTACTTTTGATCTTTGGAGAGGTTTTTGGTGTAGTTCACGTAGATTCTCTGACGCCCAATACCGACAGTTCTGTACATTAACATAGCCATCCAGATGGAAATGAGCTTCGTCACTCATCGTTATTAGGGCGTTTGCATTTTCCGTAAGAATGGCGTTCATTATGCCACAAAATTCCTTTCAGTTAATTGCTGGATCATTATTATTTTGTACGGGTGAAATTTGAGATCACCGTGTAAAATCCGATGAAGCGAACGACATGACGTACCCAGCGCTGCAGCCTGTTGTTTCTAACTAGGAGGAACTGCCCTTATCACTCTGTTCATATTTTCCGTAGTTCGGATTGAATGGGGAAGGCCAGGTGGTTTTTCCATCACATTTCTAGTACTTCTAAAAACCTTAACCTATCGGAATATGGTGTTTTGATCTGAAACTGCACCTCGATGTTCGACATTAAAATTTCGACGGAAAAGACGTTGAACCGTGACCACAGAATCATTATTTCTAAAAAAAAACTGTTCGACAGCAAACACACGATCTTCTTCGCTCCATAGCGAGCTGAAACTGCGTAGTCTGAACTGGTCGCCAGAGGTCGCCGAAGGTCAATACCCCCACTCGTCGTTGAGTACAAACGGTTTAAAAAACACGCGTTTCCTCTGCTCCTCCCTTTATAACAAATACTCCTACCTGCATACGACCTACTTTTCGGTATGTGACCAGTACGTCCGAAGCATTCATGAGGTAGACAACTAAGAAACATTTAAATGGAAAGGGTAGAGTTGTCACAAATAAAAACTTCATGATAAAACGACAACCTATGTAAAATGGCGGCCATTTAATATTTTTCTCAACTAGATTCGAAGTGGCCTACAGTATACCCCTGTGTGAAATACAAAAAATATATAGTTTCAGGTAGCAGTAAATTTTATTTTTTTAATGCTCCACTGTTTATTATTTAAGAAGAACTGTTAGCCGCTTTTGAAATTGGCTGTGAACATATCAAATAGTGTTATTTTGGTTAGAATTATCGTAGCTCAAAGTTATTAGGTTTTTCAATGTCTTAAAAAGAGATATCCCATAATCATCCTACCCGCGATCCCTTTAAATTTTTTTAGTTGTCGCTTACGGGGACCCGCTGGATGGTTTAATTAGGGTAATATCATATCGAAAACATAATTTTTTGAGGTATTAATATTTGCTAAATCTTATTTTTCAGCATTTAAAAGATGAAAAGTTATTAAACGGTTGTCATACTTTATTATCAAGTACAGGTCATCGAAAAACGTTCATGCAATTTAAAAAAGTCGTATCTCAGAATCTACTAGAGAATCAAACAAATATATTTTTTTTAAATTAACCAACTCAAAAAGTTTTTTTTATATACCTTAAACTGTTTAAATATGAGCAGTGTTGGTCGCTCTGCAAACAACCAGCCGGTAATCGACTTCTGCCTAGGTCTGCTGAATCATAATTGCATAACTGTGGCAACAGCAGCGATTATTGTAAATCCCTGATTTTTTCATTGCAGACAATGTCAGAAAAAAGCCTAAGGGTGTCAAATCTGGGCTTCTCGGAGGTCAAAGCACAGGATCTGCCCTACCGATCCAGTGATTACGAATCTTTCATTGAGAGCGTGTTGAACGCCTAGGCTAAAGTGTGCGGGCACACCATCTTGTTAAAACATTACAGAAACGTTACTTTTTTCTTCAATTTGGTCAAACTGCGGGAAAACGTACAGTTATAGTATTTCTAAATAAATATTCTTTGTGATAGTAGGCTCATAAAAAAAAAAAATGGACCAACAGACGATCGGGTTGATGCGGGTTATGGTGCTTTGTGCCGTTGTGCGCATCGGCTCAAGGTCACGGCCGGTCACGTTTAGAAATACTTGATATCCCGATTGTTTTGCAGTTTCAATTAATACTTAATCTCAATTACGTAGGAGATTTTTTTTTTATTACTGCAACCTTTTCAATAACCCCCCCCCCCGTATTATATTTATTTAATTCGGTATTCATATAGTTGTTAATCCCTACACCTTTCCGCTAGGTTATATTTTCTTATAATTAAGATAATTAAAGATAAATTTTTACCTGAAAATATTCAAGGAAGCAGTAGAGTTAAAATTTAAACAGTACGATAAGGCATCGTTTTTTTAACCTTTAACGTAGAAAATGTGTAGAAGGTTGAAAACTTCCAGCAACATAGTTTATACTGCCGCAAAGCCTTACATCTGATATAGAAAAAACTATTCTTATTAATTACACTGATGATATTTTTAATTTTTTTATTTTGGGGTTTAAACGTAGTTGTGTTAAATAAAGTAATAATCTGTGTTATTTTTTTTAAATTGAATTGTAGTGTAGAAGTCGGTTCCTGGACTCATGAAATACAGCGTGTATTTTTCTAAATAAAAATAGCAACTCACCAAGTTTTAGTGTAGATTAGTCAAGTTCAATGTGTGCATATTTTGTAGCTCGGCATAGGTCTAGACGATCATAAAATTGATCGTAAATTAATTTTTAATAAACTCACCTGAAATTCTTTTGAGGTGTTTAGAAATGTTATTAGACCACCAGTTTCAACAATTCTTTTTTTTAAAATCATCCAAACTTGAAACTTTCTTCGGTACACACAACTTTTAATAAATTTCCAAGCAAGAAGGTCCAAAGGAGTGACATCTGGAGATCTAGATGGCCGTGCAATTGAACCTCCTTGTCCGATCCAACAACCGGGGAAAGGGTTATTCAAGAACATGGTAACATCCCGATGACCTGCAGGAATATGAGGAAAATAAAAATTTTCAAGCATGTGGTACGTGTGTCTTATCAAGAGGACTTTATGAAAAAAACGGACTGATGACGCCTAAAGAGGCATTGACTTTCGATGTATCCCTTTCATTTTCGATTACTGTATCGGAGTGTTCAGTTACCCAAATTTGACAATTGTGTCTGTTAACTTTGCCGCACGTATGAAAGGTTGCCTTATCGCTAAATACCAACGTATCAAGGTAATTAGGATGTTTTCGACACGGTACATTACCTCTGCAGTAAAGTTATCGTAGGCGGCGATCATTTGTTTTAATGTAATGAAAAAGTTGTAATTTTTACGCTCGCAAATGGAACTGCTTATGAACTGTATCGTGAACAGTAGAACTAGGAATTTGGAGTTCATAAATAGGCCGCCTAATTTACTTTCCACGACCGGCAGTTAATGCATCACGTACACGATCTCACAATCTCTTCACTAACTGAAAATTTTGTTGATTTCTAGTTTGTGAAACCAAGCTTCCAATCTCTCTTAAAGTCGTATCTCATTGACGAATAGATTTGTAGGATATCGAAGGATCGATAATCAATTCTGTTCGTTCACGCCGTTGAACACGCGTAACTGATTAAAAAACAACGCTAACCAAAGTACGCATTGAACTTTCTGTTGTGGAGTCCACATTTCCACTGTTTACAATCGCATGTGGCCATCCGTTATTCCGCTGATCTTGAGAATATACAGAACAAATATTGCAGATATTTCCTGTCGATTAAGCCTACATTTAAGAGATTACGACGACTGGTTTTCTAAATATAGGCCATTACGTTTGGTACCTGTAACCCGGAAATTTTGTATGATGTATCAGTTTATTGTAAATACTTGATAGGTATTTCTCGGTGTTTCTCTCTTCTAAGAAAGACAGTGGCAGAAAATAAAAGATGAATTATTCTTTTTCCTCCTTGTAAAAATAGAAAATTAAAAAAAAAGTTAAATTATTCATGTTTCGATATTTATGAATGTGCCATCTTTGCGAAAAACAATGTCCACCTCTCTTAAAAATGGTATCAACATTTTTAAGAGAATAAAAATGTAATTTTAATACTGTAATTCAATACTGTATTTAGGCTTACTAGAAATGACCTTATTATGCTTTCGTTGTAATTTTTATTAAGTTGCCGACCCGTTTAAAAGATATTGTCATCGAATATTTATTTTAAATAAAATTAATATATTTTTTATACAGAACAAAGTATTACTCTATCATGAGTTTCTAAATAATGGTAATTAAATATTTTAAAAGAGCCCTTAATTTTCTGCATCCCCTTCAACGTATGCATAAATATATTTGCTCCATTCCTTCTGAATTGTGAATTATTTTTTATATTTAAAATTTTCTTGTATGTACTTTAATATTTCGTTCGTAATTTAAATTGTTAATATGGTCTTTAATCGCAATATATTTTATAATTAATTGTGTATCTTTAATGTTCCTCTAATCAAGGTTTCACCTTGGCTTCTCTTCAGAGAAATGTCGGAGGTAGATCCTTTTTTTATCCGTGGAGTAACAGAAATTATATAATTATATACCGTTGAGGATAAAGTTTACTTGTTATACTAACAAAATAATTCGTGCTTATTATAATATTATCTTACAACAGAATTAAGCTTAACTTTATAATTGTAGTAAATCTGTCAAGATACTAGAGAGAAATCCACTTTCATATCTGTAACGTAAAAGTCTATTATTTATTTTACAATTCGTTATTAAAAAAAAAAAAATCTCATAATTTCAAGTATGTATTGTTACATATAAAGCCAGTATCTATAAACATAAGTTTGAAGCTTGTGGTGGGATACGACATGGAAATGAAATTATGTAACGTATGAAAAATACAGTACTTACCGGAATTCGAACCCGGGACCTCCGGATGAAAGACAAAACGCTACCACTCCGCCACGGAGATCGGCTAAATAATAATTCATTATCATATTTCTATCACCGTGGCAATCAAAGTAGGTTGTGGAGTTTTCGTCGTCAAAAGTGGTTGTGCTTTAGTTAACAGTACCTGCAGGGCGTGCCTACGGTACGCCTCCGCAGATAGGCCCTCTGGGCGGGTTATCCTGGCGGGCGGCGTCTTGGATTGGAATTGTTTGGTCTCCAAAATTGATTACCTCTTATGTAAAAATATTTTTTTTTTGAATGATAAAAATTTATATGGCAAAAGTTAAAAGTTAAATTAGATATTTAACTGTAGATACTAACGAATCGGTATTTTCCGCTAGTGATCGGTACATTTCGGTGCCTACTTTTTGGTTATAGTTCATTATTTTATGAAGATAGACAAATCACACAAAACAATAAAAAATATGTACAAAAAAAAATTTAATTACTACGCAAACGCACTAAAAAGTAAAAAATAATTTTAGGATGGTATCCAGAATGGATTTGACAACAATTTTTGATGGTGATATGTAAGATTATGTGAAAGTCACAGCTTCAAATTAAAAATTTGATTTTTTTGCCAATTTTTTCTTATGCGTGTTTCCACCCCACTCTTTAGGCTATTAATCATGCATAAGAAAAAATTGGCAAAAAAATCAAATTTTTAATTTGAAGCTGTGACTTTCACATAATCTTACATATCACCATCAAAGCTTGTTGTCAAATCCATTCTGAAATACCGTCCTAAAATTATATTTTACATTTTAGTGCGTTTAATTTAAGTGTGGTGTTTTAAATTTTTTTTTACATATATTTATTTTCTACTTTTTAGTGTATTTAATATAAGTGGTTTTTAAAAAGGTTTTTTACATATTTTTTATTTTCTACTTTTTGATCTTCATAAGTTTATACTTTACAGTTGCGCTACCGCAGAGGTTTGAGCGTATTTAGCAAAAGATCGGATCGGTACGTTTTACGGTGGGTGAATGCAATGAAAACAAAGGACTAAACTATTTAATTTCCGGATAGCCAAGACCCGGTCGATCTAGAGTGTACTCGATGCGTTAAATAGTTAGCGCTCGATCTGCTAATACATACGCCGTTTGAATCGTGAAAATCGGACTAGCGGTTGTCGAGATATTACGGTGGAACCCCGTCGCAGCCCTTCCTAATTTCCGAACGGCGCCCCGGGGGCACTTCAAAATATTATCATCCGTCGGGTACCACTAGGTGCGGATGGGGAATCGTTTTGGGGGTCGTAAAAATTTTTCAGAGCACTAGGACCGACCGTTTTGGAAATATTTGCGATTTTATTCCGAAAATTCGGATCCCGTTAAAAAGTATTAAAGTTTCTCAAAACTTCGATATATATTTCGCATATATAGGTATATCGATATTTAATAACATAATTATACACCGGACCACCACGAGACCATGTACCAACGAATCGGAATTTTCCGCTAGTGATCGGTACATTCCAGTGTAAGCTAAGGAGGACGCACACAGATACACATACAGATCGTTTTAGTAGGGTGGGATAGTTACTGTTATTCTGTCTTTTGCGATTTAGTTTCTTTTTCAAGTTTCTATAAAGCCTGAATATCTTATTTGTTATTTATCAGTATTATTCTCACAACCATGAGGGTAACGAACGATGCAGGATCCGGGGGATGGAATTCCTAACCAGACGAGATTGGCGAAGGGAGCTCTGCGGCCCCGGGTTGGCTCTATGACCCCGGAGGCCCCGACCGGCTGGTTTCATATAACCGCTGAATTGAATTAAATATTTCATTGTCGCTTCAGTTTTCCAATAATAATAATAATAATAATAAATAAATAAATGTCTGTTAAGCTTATATTTTTCTAAAAAAAATTTCAGTTTGTGGGTCGTAAAAATAATCATGCATCTTAGCAGGTTTTCTTAGATTTTAACAAAACTTATTTAACGTTGTAGTTTCTTCAGTTTACGCTGTGTTATTACAGTATAATTATACTGTAGCTTGCCTAGTAATCTGTTGATGGCGAACTTAAATGTGTGAAATTGTAAGAGTAATTTCCGAGTATGAATATTTCATTTAAATGATGAATCATTGTATTATTGCTTTGTATGTACTAATAAAATGTTAGAGAAATTGAAATTATATCTTTATTTGCTGTACTTTAGATTATTTTTCCAGACTTTAATAGTTTATCTCAAATCGTAATTTTGAGTTATTCTTTACATAATAATCGTGATATCTGTATCTTATACGTGTGCTGTTTATAATTTAACTTCAGTCGAGAAATAAAATTAAACAAAATAAATTGTGTAAGTTTAATGTTTGCAAAAGTTACGTACATACTTATATTACTTCTCACATAGTCCTTGCTGAAATTTAAGCAATTATCATATTTTGACACAGGTTTTCTATTCCCTCTTCAAAAAACAGCGCTGTCAAAGTTCCCACCTATAAGCTCATCATTGTTTTTGAAGTAATATTCAGCCAATTCTTCGATTTTGTGAACAGATGAAAATCAGGCGGTGTCAAATAAGGGCTGTAAAGGGGATGTTAAAAAACTTACCACTTAAACTTGTTTAGTACATTTTTAGAGCTAACGGCGATGTGAGGCCGTTTATTGTCGTGCATTAAAAACGATATTTCTCGTTAGCATCCCTCGTTGTTTATTTTGTATCGTTTTCCTACGCTTTTTTGATGTTTCATAGTAAGAATTTGTAGTTATTTTGGTAATCAGGCTTCATAAATTTTATGAATTTATTTTATGACAGGCAAGCGTTAAACGTTAGTTCTCTTAACCAAGTACGCATTGTTCCAATTGAACACGCATTCTACTGTAAGTAGTAAAATAAGAGTTTTACAAATTGTAGTTACCAGACTGTACGACTTTTTTTTTGACGAGACAGTAACAATGCAGAGTCAACCTTCAAATTATATAGCGCTTAATACAAGGTCATCGAAAAAGTTAGCAGCAATTTAAAAAAATCGTATCTCAGGAACTACCTGAGATAAGCAAACGAGTATTTATTTTAAAACTTCACCGACTGAAAAATTTTTTTTACGTAGGTTAGAATGTTTCAATATGAGTTCAGTCGGTCGCTTTGCAAACATCCAGCCGATAATCGAATTCTGCTCAGGTCAGCTGGATCATCGCAGATGTACCTGTGGCAATAGCAGCGGTGATCCGTTGTCTTTAAATGATGTACACCCTTGATTTTTTTTCACTGTAGGCAATGATTTTAATGTATCCCCATAGAAAAAGTCTAGAGGTGTCAAATCTGGGCTTCTCGGAGGCCAAAGCACATAACCTGGCTTACTGATCCAACGATTAGGGAATCTTTCATCGAGAACGCGTCGAGCTCCTAGGCTAAAGTGTAGGAGAGTGCATCATCTTATTGAAACTTTACAAGAACGTTAACTTTCTTGTTCAATTTGGTCAAATTACAGGAAAACTTACAATTGTACACTAGCATGTCTAAATCAAGAAGTTCGTTCCAATTTCGCCAGTAAGAGTCCACAGAACTGGACGGCACGACGAAGTCAACGAACTATGTTTGCAGTTCTGAACATAACCTAAAAGTGAAATGAAAAAGGGGGAAAAAATTAAAAAATAAGGATGAAAACATTATATTTCAGTTCAATTACATTTTTAATAAAGAATACTTTCAAAAAATACCTCGAATTTTATTAGACAACGTTTTTTTCTTCCATTTGATAAATCGCGGGACTTGAATATGTCACGTTATTCTCGAAAAGGTGGGTTTACGAATCGCGGCGCTAGGTAGCAGTAATTGATGACTAGGTAGCGCACAAAAATTTGAAATGTACATGAAATAAAATTTAAAAGAAAATATATTACAGCTTGTTTTATATTAAATTCTCTCTTATGTAAATGAAAGTACTGAAGATGAAACAACTTTTTTAATTCCCATCACTTCTATAATAATAAATAAAAGTATTAGTTTACAACAGATTATAGCTGCTAATAAAACACAAAAACACGAACAGTAGGAAAGTGTTGCAAATGTGTCAACAAAGATTTGTTACATAAAACAAAAATAAATTCGATCGGTGAAATTTTTATTTTAAAATTACAACTATTTGAATTAATCGATGGAGAAATAAGAAAAAGTTCATTTAATAATAATATAAAAAGTGTGTCCGCGGATACGATAAAAATCGATGGTTACACTTACAAAGTAATAAGTACAATATTACATCACGGATCTTCGATTCGTGGTCATTATACTAGTTTTATTAAAAAATAAAAAATATGGTATATAGTGAATGATATGACTATCAACAAAAAATTTGGCTGATAAATTCAAAAAATGTGTATTTGTTTGTTCTAGAAAGGCAATAAATTTTAATAATAGATCTATAAGATAACAATCAGTAATTCATAAAAAAAAGAATAGTCTTAACAAAACGAAGTGATATCCAAAAAAATTGCAATGATATTGTAAACCGTACGGTAAGAGTCTCGCAGATATCATTTTCTCAGCTCAAAAAACAAAAATTTCTGTAATATAATTAAAAATGTAACTGATACCAAACAGTAATTCTTCCAGAAATACAATTCGCCAGCTAAGACTCTCTTCAGACCAAACAAAATTGGAGAAGTAGAAAGGATCGAAAAGATAGAAAGGAAGATAGTCAGAAAATGAATAAACAAGAAAAACATACTAGAAGGACAGTGCAGGATAATCCCAAATGAAAAAGTATATGAAATAATAACCCCACTAACAAATTTCTTCAGGAAAAAAGAATTTCATTCTTGGGGCACCTACTTACACCAGACTTGCAAACCAAATAATTAACTTATACTGGGAATGAACATCAAAACCGAAATGGATAAAGGAAGTCCGAAAAGATATGGAAGAGTTGAGAATCTCCAAAAAAGATCTAATCACAAAATCTGGAAAATACGACAAACTAATTAAAACTAATATGATAACATTTGAGCCTAAAATCAAAAAGAAATCCAACAAATCAGACGAGGACAGGCGGCAAAGATCAGAACGCCTCAAAAGGAACGCCTCAAAACCGAAATGGATAAAGGAAGTCCGAAAAGATATGGAAGAGTTGAGAATCTCCAAAAAAGATCTAATCACAAAATCTGGAAAATACGACAAACTAATTAAAACTAATATGATAACATTTGAGCCTAAAATCAAAAAGAAATCCAACAAATCAGACGAGGACAGGCGGCAAAGATCAGAACGCCTCAAAAGGAACGCCTCAAAACCGAAATGGATAAAGGAAGTCCGAAAAGATATGGAAGAGTTGAGAATCTTCAAAAAAGATCTAATCACAAAATCTGGAAAATACGACAAACTAATTAAAACTAATATGATAACATTTGAGCCTAAAATCAAAAAGAAATCCAACAAATCAGGCGAGGACAGGCGGCAAAGATCAGAACGCCTCAAAACCGAAATGGATAAAGGAAGTCCGAAAAGATATGGAAGAGTTGAGAATCTCCAAAAGAGATCTAATCACAAAATCTGGAAAATACGACAAACTAATTAAAACTAATATGATAACATTTGAGCCTAAAATAAAAAAGAAATCCAACAAATCAGACGAGGACAGGCGGCAAAGATCAGAACGCCTCAAAAGGATGTGGGAAAAAAAAGAAGCAAAAATAAAACAACTCGCCAGATTCGGAAATAAGAAGAACCGATTAAAAATGGACTGGCCCAGAAATTGAACTAAAGTGATCCTATGAGGTCGTGAAAGTAACAAAAAAAATAAAAAATAAATAAAATAAAACTGTTTTTAACAAAATAATACTGATATCAAAAAAGATAAGATACTACATATTTCTATTATCAAAATCTGTTATTAATTTAGAATTTTGTTTAAAAAAAATACACGTTAAATAAAACTCTTACTCGCCCGATTTCATTTATTAAACAGCGAATAATCATAAGAATTATATTATTTTCTAAAATGCGATATGTATTACATATAAATGAAATCTGGCCGGTAACAGTTTTATTTAACATGTATTTTTTTAAACAAAATTCTAAATTTAAAATAGATTTTGAAATAGAAATGTGTAGTGTCTTATCTTTTTTGATATCGGTATCATTTTGTTTAAAAAAATGTTATTTATATTACAGAAATTTTTGTTTTTTGAGCGGAAGAAATGATGTGTGAGACTTACCGTACGGTTTACAATTTAATTGTAATTTTTTGGATATATATTCCCTGTGATAGTAGGTTCATGAAAAAAGAATGGGCCGATCATACGATCGGATTCAAACCTCACCACCACACGTTTACTTTTGGGGAATCTCTGACATACTCAATAATTTCATCGGGTTGCTGAGATCCCTATATCCTACAGTTATGCCAAAACGTTTAAGACAACAGATCAACGCTGCTGTTGTCAAAGTTACTCCTGCGATGATCCAACGGACCTAGGCAGAAGTCGATTATCGGTTGGATGTTTACAGAGCGTCCAACGGAGCTCATATTGAATCATTCTAAAGTATGTAAAAAAAATTTTTGAGTTGGTGAATTTTTAGAATAAATATGAATATCTCTTTAGTAGTTCCTGAGATCGATTTTTTTTTTTAAATTGTTGCAACCTTTTTCGATGACCTATATAGTGGTGTGAACACATTTTCAATTCAAAAGTCCCATTTTAATAAATATAACAATGATTTGTGCTACCGAAAAGTATTTTTTTTAATAAAACTTATCATAAATAATAGTTATGGGTACTTAGTTCAAATGTACGTTTAATAAAATATTTTATGATGTGTAATATAAGACAACTGGAGCGAGAAATACAGGATTTTATTACTAAAATTGTTGTAACTGGATGAAACTTATTAACGCTGCTTTGATTGTTTGTTATATAATATTTCACTATTATTTTTATGATGTAATAATCGTTCAATTAAATACGTGTACTATATCTTAGATGAACGTTCTCTTGGAGTTTTTTTTTTTTTATGAATTATCCTCTACTATATTTTCCCGTTAGATTATATATAAATGTAAATGAGATTTAGCCTAAAATATACGTAGTTAATACTTTATATAACGGGAAATCGTATTACAGATTAAGAATATCTTGTGTTGTTGTATTAGTTATCTTCTGAGCGGTAGGTGTAGGAAATGATTAAATATAAATATTATTTCACTGAATTGTATCAATGTACTGTATTGCAGTTCTTGGAGATCTATTCTAATTTTGACGTTTTTATTATTTATATACATTTTTGAAATTTTGTTCAGGAAACGGCGACCTCAATTGCTTCTCTTAATATCTTTTTTATTATTATTATAACTGCTGATTTAATTTTACTTATCCTTTCAGCTTA
This sequence comes from Lycorma delicatula, assembly GCF_047948215.1. Taxonomy (NCBI): domain Eukaryota; kingdom Metazoa; phylum Arthropoda; class Insecta; order Hemiptera; family Fulgoridae; genus Lycorma; species Lycorma delicatula. Next base: position 107,439,889 of record NC_134462.1, read on the forward strand.
TTCATGTTTTATTTACTCTCTTAAAATTGCTCTGTTCATTCGAATATAAACTATCTACTATTTATCTCGGTTTTCTTCTACTTTTATTAATTATTAAATACGTGTCTGTCGTGTATTCATTTTGGTGAAAGGAAAAAAATGTATTACATTTTTTTTTTCTTTAACAAACAAAAGATTATTCTGTGTATTTAATCACGATATTAAGATTGTTTTGACTTATATTTGTATAATATTTTTTATTTCTACTCATTTTTTGTTCACGATAATAATCTTAGATTATTGAATATATTTTTACTTTCCCGTCTATAGTTAGTTCTATTGCTACTTCACCAGCATAGCAATAAAGGGAACGTATAGCGATCAAAATTTTCAATATCAGGGTTTGTTCAAATGTCGATGTATTTCAAGACCTCCTCTAACAAAAAAATAAAAAATAAAAAGTTATAGACATTTCCTGAAGATGTACGCGTTATAGTTTGTATTTTGATAAATATCTCCGGACTCTAAAATTAGTTTAGTTAGTGCCGCCGTCCGTCGCCGCTAGTACCGCCACATTTTAATTTAATACGGTATGCGCGCACGCATTAGTTAGAATCATTGATTAAATGAATGAAAAAATATTATATTTAAATAAAATTATAATTATTTTAAATTAAATTGTGTGTGTAAGCCGTGCATCGGAAAGAACCTATAATTGTCAACGTTTTTTACTGTACATTATTTATTTTTTAAAAAATCATAAATTTTATTGTATAATATGTTTATTTTTATCTTTGTTTATAATAAAAAACGATAGTGAAAATAATTTTCGTTGAATACCAGGTTCACAGAAATAACATCGGGTAAGCGATACGGAATACGTATGATACAACACGTAACAGCCTTTTGTGTCGGTTGATGTGTGTTAAATTAGCATTTATTAATCTAAGAAGAAAACGGTTTATTCCTCTTGTTAATACGTGGGAAATTTTTTAAACTGTTTATTTTTATTTAAGACAATGTACAGAATTAAATAAGGTAACCGCCAGAATATTTATAGTCAGTAGGTATAAATTTAATTGTGGTGGAAATAATATCATTGTTTTATTGTATTAATGTAGTTTTCATTGAATTTAAAATAATTTTCTTAGAATAACTACTGCCACGCCTTCTTTAACTTTTTTCTTCTTTATTTTAATACAATTATATTACTTACTTTCTCTTACGAAACCCGTTGAGGATGGTGTTTATATACTTATAATCCTTTGTTGATATACTGTATATAATATCTACAACTAACAAAACTTTCATTATTATTGTTATTATTATTTCTTATCTGTTAGAAAAGAAATTATTATTATTAATATTAAATTATTATTATTGTTATTATTATTTCTTATCTGTTAATTCATTTACGTTCAGTCAGATTAAATATTTTCTTGCCTTTAGTTAATCCTAAAATGTACTTATCATGTTTTTTATCCATGAAATGATGTCTTTATGTTTTAAATCAAAATAATTCAAGATTCCTGTAGAATACACACTGTAAATCTGATTGTAGAAGATCTTTTTAAAAATATTAATATATAAATTTAAGTTTTAAGTGACTCACCGGATTGGTCTGGTAGTAAACTTATCATAAATCAGCTGATTTCGAAGTCAAGACTTCTCAGTTTGAAATTTTAATGGAAATTTTTCGGATTTGAATACTAGATGGTGATTACCGGTTTTCTTTGGCGGTTGGGTTTCAATTAACCACACGTATCAGGAATGGTCGGCCTGAGTTTGTTCAAGACTACACATTTATCGGGTACAATTATATTATACTGATAAGTCGCTAATGACTTTAATTGTAGATACGACTATTAAAAAAAGAAAAAAGAAAAAGGTTTTGAGCAATTATTTAAACGTTAAAATCTAGACAATATTTTTGTTACTGTACTGTTGCCAAATATATTATGAACTGCTTTCAGGTGTATTTTCTTAACCCACCGGGTTGGTATTGTGGTAAACTCGTCATCGTAAATCAGCTGATTTCAAAATCGAGTGTTTTAAGGTTCAAATCCTGGTAAAAGCAGTTACTTTTATGCAGATTTGAATATTATATCGTGGACCAAAGTTTATATCTCGAGAATGGTTGATATGAGACTGTACAAGACTACACTTCATTTACATTAATTCTTATCATCCTCATTCATCCTCTGAAGTAATACCTTACGATGGTTCCGGAGGATAAATAGAAAAAGAGAGGTGTATTTTCTTAACGTTTAATTACACCTGCCTAAAAACTGTAAATGATAATGATGAAAGAGTTCATTTATTGGTTAGCAGTTTATTTTAATGTTAGTCAATTTTTTTGCGAGCTTACACGGGCACGCTCGATTATATAGCATAATAGTTGTTAACAGTCGACATGTTTGTAAGTACGGTGGGTTATTTCTTTATTTATATTAGTCATGAAGACAGTCAGAAAATAAAGAAACAGATATTATGGGGAAGAAAAATAAAATAATTAAAATTTGACAACAGAATTTTCTTATAATGAACTGTTGTTTACTAAGTTTTTCACGCATTTTTGGTATTTTTTCGGAATTTCACAGCCAATTTTCTAAACTTCGTACGATATCAACATAACCTTTGTTAATTAGATGAGGTTAGCGAGTGAAGCGAGCGTAGTTTGTTATTAATAAGTTGTACGTTAGACAAGGTTAGGATCTTTGCTGACATAGATTATGCTGACATATGTACAACTCGTCTGTACGCGGAATCAACATAATTTAATCAAACATAACCTATGCTCGCTTCGTTCGCTGATCTAGTCTAATTAACAGAGGTTATATTGATATCGTACAAAGTTCAGTACAGGTGTGAAATTCCGAAAAAGTTCCCAGTTTTTAAAATAAGTAGTTTTAGTTAGCCTTTGTTGATCTGCCTGGCGGACTGATAGCGTCACTGCCTTCTATCCGAACGTTCTGGATTCGAGTCCGGATCGAGTATTCATGATTAAAAAAATTTAATTCGATATCATCTATCGGATGTTAGTGGGTGCCAACGAGAAAAAAAAACGGATATAGAGGAGTAATTGCTGCTGTTGAAACTTCAAGTCAATTATAAACATTCAACACATGTATTCATTGTTTCCAGGGAACAGATTGTAAACACTTAATTGTGTTTAAAAATAAAAAATCTGATATGAACACTACAAGGTTTCCTTGTACGACTATTAAATTACATATACACATATTTTTAAAATTAAAATTACATAAAATTCTATTTCACTAATAACTTCTGTTTTTTTCATATTTTATTTTATTGTTATTACTGAATTATTATTTATTATAAAACTTTTTTTACAATAAGAGGTTAATAATTATTTAAAAAAATCAATATATTTAAATAAATAAATAAAAAAAAGAGGAAATGAAGTTGGATTCGAGCCGATGTGCCTTCCCCTTGTAAAATCCAAATATTTCATTCATTAAAGTTATAGTTAAGGTTATATCTCTGTAACCAGTTAAAAATAAGTACGACTTATTTCGTTGAAAATGTCTCAATGAGGGCTTTTTACTACAGTTAAGATAAAGTCCAAATCCAAATAGATTTTGGGCTTGTTTTTGGACATTTTTGGTCAAGTTGATTGCAATCAAAAGGGAAGGTGCACAACTAGATGTTACAACAGTCCTAAATCCAAAATTTCATCTTTCTGCGGCTAATCGTTTTTGAGCTATGCGAGAGATACATACGTACGTACAGACGTCACACCGAAACTAGTCAAAATGGATTCAGGGATGGTCAAAATCTATATTTCCGTTGAAATCTGAAAACCGAAATTTTTCGCGATTACAATGTACTTTTACGAAGTACAACGAAGGAGTTTGTATTTCGTACAAGGGAGCAAAAATGAAAAAGTAGTACTTTTTCTTCAGCACTGGATGTCACATTTGAATCTATAATACCATTCAGTTTTTCGTTTTGTGATTAGTTGTGTTAGATCGTAAATCTTCTACTCGTACCTTGTAATTTGTTATAAACCTTTAACAGAAGTAAGACATAAGGTAAACCTGGTAAAAGTTGAGATAAAATTTGGATTACCAAATAATTTAAATATTAATGTAAATTGAAAGATTTACTGAAATTTGGAAAGAAATGTATAAAATTAATCACATGAAAGATGGCAAAAAAAACCCAATTATATATATTTTTTTATTACGGAACGTAGAAAAAAAAATGAAATACATATGTTCAATTTTAAATGATTTAATGTATGTACGAATATATAAAGAAAAGCAAATCGTAAAACTCTACAAAATATCTGCTTCACAAACTATTTCATAAAATATAAATATCCAATCTCAGCGTGGAAGTAGTTTGCATATTACGTGTAAATAAATGACACGGAAGCAAAAGTGTATGTTAGAATATAAATATATATATTCTTATAAAAGAGAACGATAGGCAAAGGCCCAGAGAAAACAGATTGAAGTTTTTATTTATTTCTATTTTATTTAGAAATGCGAAACTGTGAACATACGTAAATCCTAGATTATTACGCTTAGATTGGTCATTCTAGCGATACCAAGAGATATATAAGTGTTTAATCAGCACGGAAGAGATGTCTTCTCTTTTAAGCGATTCATATAAAAATTAATTAAATATAGTATAAATTTAAATTATTATTATTTTAAATAAATTAACAATTGATATAATCCACCTTACCAACACGTTGATATGTACTGCAGATTTTTCGGCTTACTTGGAAGCCATCATCAGGAGTTAAAATTAATACATTTAAAGTCAAAAGTTTAAAAAATGATAGTTAAAATTTAAAAACAGTCATGGACTGTCCCGGTCCTACTAGTATACAATCGTTACTTTTGTTATTATAATACTTTCGTTATTTAGTGTATACTAGTAAGACCGGGACATTTATGACTGTTTTTAAATTTTAACTATCATTTTTTAAACTTTTGATTATAAATGTATTAATTTTAACTCCTGATGATGGCTTCCAAGTAAGCCGAAAGATCTAGAGTACATATCAAAGTGCTGGTTAGGTGGATTATATCCATTGTTAATTTTTGCATTTAATATATCAGCGGTACCAGTTTGAGAAATATTATTTTAAGAAGTTTATAAGAAGACCTTTGAATTTTTTGACCTTGAAACGTTTTTTAACGGTCTCTGTGTAAGCATTTGATTTTTGTTATTAAATATAAGGAACGTTTTACTTTTTTGTGATGGCAAGTTTGGAAACTATAGAATGAATGTATTACGACCAATCCACCGGAAAACAAATGATCATTTACTAGGATTCATAATATTAAGATTTTATTTTTCAGGTTACAGTTTTTAATTTATGAATAAAGGTAAACCCCTTAAGTGTTTCTTTATGAGTAAACCTTTACATTCGTAAATTTTTTATCTTTATTTGTCAACAGATAATTTTTTATCATTAATAATTAATTTTTCATTAAGTACGTTATTATCTCTACTACTTGAACATTTTAAGTATAATTTTAAATTATAAGCAAAGTGTATTATTAAAAAATTAAATTTTTAGACACTGTACGGGACGAAATTTAACTAGTAATATTTCAACCCGAGCTATTTATCCGACAGTGTTAATTATCTCAAAACATTTTTTACTTTCCCGACTACAGCAGCTATTGGTATAAAGTGAAATTATATAGATGGGTCAAAAGAAAAAAAATCTAAAAAAATTGATTAAATAAATTGTAAAGAATGTGCGAAAAAGTTTTTTTTCATCCAATGCTCCCAGTTCAAGAAATCTAACCCACCTAATTGGTCTAGCGGTGAACGCGTCCTCCCAGATCAGCTGATTTTGAAGTCGAAAGTTCTAGCGTTCAAGTCATAGTAAAAGCAGTTAATTTTATTCGGATTTAAATACTAGATCGTGGATACCGTTGTTCTTTGGGGGTTGGGTTTCAATTAACCACACATCTCAGGAATGGTCGTACTGAGACTGTATAATAACAAAAAACTACCCATCTATCGCTGATAAATTTTTACCCATATTTCTTGGCAAAAGTGAGATGATTTTTGGATATATTTTACCTCGAAAAAGATATATACATATGTTGTAGTGGAGATTTGCCGGTTGAAGCAAAAATAATTGAATTAATGAACTGTGAACAAGTTTTGAACTGAATGATTCAGAACAATCTAATTAATAATATTACATATAATAAAATTAAATTTATAATAAATATGAATAAAGTAACCTATCTATAATTCATTTCGAAAAATCTCTAAAAAAATATACTAATGTGTATTTGTGGAGATTTTCCGGTTGAAGCACAAACTCTAATGATTTGAATTAATGGATTTTTGAACTGTGAGTCTCTATCATTGTGTAAATTGAACTGAATGATTATGAATATATAAAAATCAATTTCCAGGTTTTTTTGAAATTCAAGTTTCAAGGGTTAAAATAGATTTTTTAATTTTTTTCAAAACCATGTTGTTTTTCTGTTTCTCGGTATCAGATGTAGAAATCAACCTGCTTTTTGGTTAGTGTAATTTTCTTATCGATAAACTGATTTCTAAATTTTCGAAATTCTATCTTGAAAGGGGATGAAGAAAGATAAAAAAAGTTTCAACAATGATTGTAAATTTTCCCAATCCCGATTATAGTTAACGCGATATTCAATCGATTTGCGCTTGTGAATACTCTTCAGATAAATTGCTAAAAATCATTTTCGGGTTTTTTTTTTAATTCCGATTTTTTTTTTAAGGGGTGCTAAGGTATACAGAACTGTGGCTCAACCTACACAACCACTGCCACCGTTAGTGTATGTGTGACTGGCTGCATCTGTTTCCAGTTACTTGATTAAAATACATAAAATAAAAATATTGACCGCTACGGGGAACGCAGTAACCATATAGCAAGGGTGAAGCTGCCACGGGTAGCTAGTAAATAGTAAACATTTATCTTTATTTTTTAGTCAATGATTCGCTAGTATATCTGTTATGAAATAAAACACTTAAAAATTAATTATCGTAAACTTAATTCAATTGCTTAATTTAACCACCCGTTTTAGATAAAAATATTTTTTTGAAAATTATCTTGTTTTAATAGCAAGCAATTTAATTTTTATGATTTTTCTACATATTTTTTTATCGAGTTTTGTATGATAAAATTTATTTTTGATTCAAAGGCGAATGAAGAGGAACAAGTAGTAATTAGTGAAATACATCATATCTGCACCCCCATATATAAGAGTGAAATTGTAGAAAAATAGCTTCCTCTGTTCTTTAAGAAATAAGTCAACATCCGTTTAGAAAGTGTTTTAAGGAATCTTAATATATCTGTTTTCTCGACTTGATAATAAACATATTCCTAGAGATATTTACTATATTACTGTTATACAAATGTATGTATGTAAGCTAGCGCTTACACACGCGCATGCGCGTATTTAGGTGCCTGTAAAAGAATTAAAGGTGCCGAATGTTCTTTAATTTTTAAATAGTATTTAACGATACTATTGAACCGGTTTTTTTGTTTTCTTGAATTCTAATTTGATGAAGATTTAAACTATAAAGTAAATAATTTAATTATTTATAGGTTAATTGGTTTATTAAACTTTCTATTTAAGATTTTACTTTTCATGTCAAATTTTTGCGGTTTATCATGTCAGATGTTATAGCTTACGTTTAGATCGTTAGTTAACTGTGCATCTACATTTATGGTAGGCTACATTGATTGTTGCCTATTAATTCACTTTTTCTTTCTCTTTTCTCTCTCTTCAACCAGTTTAACTGCTTGTTGGCTATTTTACAACGAGGATAACACCTGTTCCAAATTTGTCCACTTATTTATATACACACTTACACACAAAACGTAATGTAATTGTTTGTGTGTACGTGTGATTTGTGAAAGGTATATTTTATAATAAGTTATTTAATGTTGATCTCAAGATTTTAGCAGGTGTTTATTGCATAAACAGATTATGATGATTCATATTTCCGCTTTGATTCGGTTTTACTAAACTTGTTATTTCACCCTCATTTTCATCAGTTTTTATTTCCATTTATCTACGAATTAAATTACCAAACATTCACGTGAAAGTTATTATTCACTTGATTAATTTGTTTTTCAAAGTTTTTTCTGTTTAAAGTGTATTTTGTGTTCTGGGATGATTTATGTTCCGAGAGGAAATTCCTTAATGGATCAGTAGGTTGGTATCCCCTTAACAGATATCAATAGGTTTACCGTTTCCCGGCATCTTGGATCTAGTAGGTTATACATATATCAAATAAGACCGAAAATAAAGAAGGAATTAGAGATAAGCAACTATGTACCATTCCTGGCCGGAATTCCTAGGAAAGTTTGGGGATTTTTACCCTGAATGTCACGTTACAAATAAAACAGTTTAGCGCTAATACAGTTAAATATAGACTGCTAGAAAAATTATATTTTTTCATATATGAAGTTAATTCCAATAAAGCATACGATTCGGTAGATGGAACTTCACTTTTTTCAACATTAACAGAATTAGGTCTAATAACAAAACGACAAACTTAATCAAAGCAATATTAATTAACACTAAAATAAATTTTTTTTTGTCTTCAGTCATTTGACTGGTTTGATGTAGCTCTCCAAGATTCCCTATCTAGTGCTAGTGGTTTCGTTTCGGTATACCCCCTACATCCTTAACAATTTGTTTTACATATTCCAAACGTTGCCTGCCTACACAATTTTTTCCTTCTATATGTCCCTCCAATATTAAAGCGACTATTCCAGGATGTCTTAATATGTGGCCTATAAGTCTTGTCACTTCTTTTAGCTATATTTTTCCAAATTCTTCTTTTTTCATCTATTTGCCGCAACACCTACTCATTTGTCTCTTTATCCACCCATTTGATTTTTAACATTCTTCTATAGCACCACATTTGAAAAGCTTCTAATCTTTTCTTCTCAGATACTCCGATCGTCCAAGTTTCACTTCCATATAAAGCGACGCTCCAAACGTATACTTTCAAAAATCTTTTCCTGACATTTAAATTAATTTTTGATGTAAACAAATTATATTTCTTACTGAAGGCTCGTTTAGCTTGTGCTATTCGGCATTTTATATCGCTCCTGCTTCGTCCATCTTTAGTAATTGATGATCTTTGTCCACTACTTTTTAACTGTGCTTTTAAAAAGTAGTTAGAGAGAATGGAACAAAATTTTCAAAAAAATTATGTAACAGAGAAAAATGTATTTTTATAGTTAAACAATGATTTTTCCCTGATTTTTGTATTTATCCTAGTTTTGAAATTTCTTAAACTTAAATATAGTAAACTCTTATTATAGAAATTCTGTTTTATCTGCTTATAGAATTCTGTGTGGGTGCATGTTTTGAAGAACAAATTTTAACGAAGAGTTTTTTTAAAAACTGGTTTAATCCATAATATTTGATGTTTTTAAAAACTTATTAACTTTTAATTGTTTTAACTTAGTCTTCTAATCCTGGCTCTACAGTCCGGCGTCGGATTCTACGATTCGCCTCCAATTTTGTCTTTCTTTCGCTGTATCACTTCATCTTTTCACCCCCATCGTTGTCGGATCTTTTTGTTACATCCTGTAGCCAGAGCCTTCTTGGCTTGCTCCATCTCTCTTAGTCCTGTCTATTGTTTCAGTTGATTGACTTATTTTCTAAAAACCAGAAATTTTCTGGATGGAAACATTTTTCTAATTACAGATGTGGAAGTAGTATTTCCGTAACTTGAAAACTTAGTGCTCTGGAAAATGTTTCGTTTTTCCGAAAAAAAAAACAAATAAAAATCTTCATATTACAGTTTTTTGTTGGTGGAGGGAAGTACGTTTAAAATTTTAAACGTCAGAAATAATTAATATATATCAATACGCATTTTTTTTTGGTGGAGGTAATTTTTTTAACAGATTTTAAAAGAAAGAGATTTTCAAGTCGACTTTTTTTGTCTGGACCTAATTTTTCACTAAGTACACTAATTAGGATTAACCTTTTTTTAAATCATACTCCACACCATTACCGCGTTTTATTGAACCGTTAAAAAAAATATTGGCCGATAAACTCTGATGTAGGTAGCAGAACAGAACGTATTTATTGCATTTCGAAAAGCTTCCGCATTTTATATGTGCTATAGATTACTCGATACCTAACGCATTTTCTATAAACGAGTTTGTCTTTCATCGGCTCTTTCGTTTCCTAATTTTTCACGTTGATGCTCTTTTACAGCAATCAATCTACTTGAATGTTATTCAAGCGTTTCATTAAAAAAAAACGAAGAATGAATCAACAAAGAGCGGCGAGATTTTTGTTCTTGAGTCTCATTTGGAAGGCGCTTACGTATCTACTTATGTCGATAAGTTTCGATTACAGATTGTATTTGTTTTGACGACTTACATTTAATATATTCTTGCATTTTAGACGGTGTCTTCTCATATATTTTTTTGTCAGACTTGTTTGTCAGATTCTTGACTCCAAATCTTTCCTTTCTCTCCGATCTTTAAGTGGTTTTGAACGACCTTGTTTTTTGTTTTAGGAAAACTTTGTTTTTTTATATGCACAATGTATTTTATATAGGTCTGCCAATATTTCCTCTTTGAAGAAGAAGATTAAAAAATTTTGAAAAAATTGAACCGACTTCAAAATGAAAAAACATAAAAATATTGCACTAAAAAGGAAAAATAGTTTTTCCATTCTCAATCACTATTTGAAATTTAATTTTTGAAGTCGCCGCCAAATTAGAATAAACTCACAATATACTTCCTTTACTTTGAACAAGGAAGTAAAAGGTGCTCGTGTGTAAACGAGATAGTATAACTTGTAGACTTCCTAAAAATGTTATCTCTCAGAGGCTGGTTAAAAAAAAAACAAAAAAAAAATTGTTATATTATGGTTAATATAAAATTATTTCTCCTTCATTAATTTCAATCTTTTACCACAACATTATTTATTTGTTTTTCCCTGCAATCTAGTTATTTTATGCACTATTTTATTATTTATTTATATTATACTACGAAAAAGTATTTAAATTAATCTTTTGTTTTTCTTTTTTTCAGGTATGTAATTTCAACTATCTTCACTGCAATTGTTATGAATAAATTAATTATATTACATTGTAAGTATAGTTATATATATAATTTAATTTTTTTGAAAGGGGTAACTTACTGCAATGTATTCATTATTATTAATCTGAAACTTATTTGATAATTTTCGATGGTTAACGTTGTTTATTTGTTGATCACAGTATATCAAAAAACCCCGTCGACTTAGGAAATTTAAATTAACGGGTGATACCTTTTATGGTCAAGAAACTCGTTATTAAAAATGTTAAATTCAAAAATCACAAAGGCTATAAATATGAAATGAAATGTTACAATGTTATCTGATTGATATATTAAACACTATTATGTATAATTTTTATTATTTTTTAAGTGTTTAATTTTGACGATGAATCCTCGGGGTATAAAGGTATTAAACCCTCTAAATGAAAATTTTAATTTCTTAAATTGATGTAATGTTAAAATTCTATCTACACTTTCATAAACCTGTTAAACCTGGGTTCAATTGGTCGACTTATTTGGGTGTAGGTCTGAATTTCTATGTTGCATATGACATAATTTTGATTGGTATGAGTGAAGCACTGATTTAACTATAAACTCGTTCGTTTTCTGAGGCATTCACAGTCACGAACGGTGATGTCAAATCTGGACTGGGCGCGGGGTTCGCGCTTCCGCGGTTTCGGTCAGTTAGTTTGAGGGAATCATTATAAATTGGATGTGAAGATGTCCGTTTGAGGCCTACGTGAAGGCGAAATTTGATATGTATTTTACTGATGCAAATATGTGTCGAGGGATTTACATCGGTGGCATTCCGAGCGAGGCCTAGTTGATGACTATAAGATGTAATCAGTTAGAGGGTCTAAAGACGACCTCCGGTAAAGTCCCTTAGGGCTTGGACGGTAGGGGGTGGTGTGGCGACCGGTAACGTCACGAGGTGACGTTACCCCGTACGGGGTGGGACGCTACACAGAAAAAGGTGATGAGTTGCTTAATTTAATTGTTACCGGCGATGAAACATTGATTTCGTATTACACGCCTTAGTGAAAACGGCAGTCAAGTGAATGGCGTTATCCTCAATCACCAACCAGACCGACAAAGGTCAAGCCACAGCCATTTGGATGCAAAACTGATGGTCACACTCTCTTGAGATCGATTTCATGCCACGTGGAACGACTATAAATGCAGAAGGCTACTGCGAAACTCTAGGTAAGTTACGGCGTGCCATTCAAAATCGGCTGTACGATAATGCACGTCCACGTGTTGCGGGGCCCACACGTGGTTTACTGAGATCATTTAGATGTGAAATTTACGATCACCCACCATATATTCTGGACTTAACTCCTTCTGATTACCATTAATTTGGGAAATTGGAAGAATTTTTGAGCGGTGAGAAAGCCTCCGTGGCGCGAATGGTAGCGTGTGTGTCTTTTATCTGGAGGCCCCGAGTTCGAATCCCGGTCAGGCATAGCATTTTCACACACTCTACAGATCATTCACCTCATCCTCTGAAGCAATCCTAACGGTGGTCCCGAAGGTTAATAAAAAATAAAGGATAATTTCATTAATGAAAATTTTATTTTTCAAAAACCTAAAGAAAACCAACCACCCGTATTGGAACATTGAGATTTTCGGAATAAATATATATATTAATTATTTATAGTTTAAAAGTCACCACATACACACATATATAAAAAATAAGATTGATCTCACCTTAAATGTTAAAATCTTTTCTTATTTAGGAAGGCCTATTCGGACCCACTGGATCCATCATCAGATGTTAAGATAACACAGTTAATAAAACATAAGATATTTTATAACTAAAGTAAAACTAATTAAAATCGTAATCAGATGTTAAAAACAGATGTCAATGTGCAGTTGTTATAGCCAACTTAAATAAATCGTCGTGTTCGAAATGTGTTTGATGGTTCACTAAACTGAAGTTCTTATATTTATAAACGTAATACTTTTCTATATTCTTTACTTAGTTCTTAACATTACAAACTTCTAATATTACAAGATTATCCGCTAAGCCTGTAATTCTCTGTCTATTCGAAATAAAGCGATCCACCATGTTTGAAAAACATTGCTTCATATTTTTGAATGCCCTCCCATGTTCTGAAAATCTTGCCTTGAATGATCTATCAGTTTTCCAAATATATATATATATATATATATATATATATATATATATGGCATCACAGTATGTGCACTTAATACTATATATGACGATCAAGTTGGAATTTTTCAAAGACGTAGGTTGAGTTCTAACTAAAGAATTTTGTTGAAATATTATTCACCGGTTTATACGCGGTTTTGTATTTTTCTTTACTATAAATTCATTATTTTATATGTGTTTTCGTTTATATAAAAATTAATAAAATATAATTAACTCTTATTATAATTTGTATACTGATTTAATGGGACAGTGGCAGTGTCCTTGTTATTATATTTCTTATTCAAATATCGCTTGTAAATACTGTCAGCAAAAGATTTATCGTAGTCATTTTGCAAAACTATACTTTTCATACATCCTAGTTCGTTATTTAGAACAACTTTATTATTATGTGAATAAACTTCAGCTCTATGTATCGTAGCATAGTAAGTGTTCCTTTTATGCGACCGTGGTTATTTGAGTTCCTATAAATAGCTGTATTATTGCCGGTCGGTTTCCTGTATGCGCTGGTTTCAATCTGTTTATTTTTATGTTTATGTCCAAAAAATGTGTGATCTTGTTATCGTCTGTCTTTCTGAAAGGCTCAGTTTCCGTTTGAGACACAGACATTCGGTCTTATGCTTTAGGGCGACCGAATGGGGTGGTTCGGGAGAAATGCCAACCAAACCAAGTTCATCGTCTGTCTTTTATTTTTAGACTACAATAATTAATTGTGATCTGACACATAGGACATGTTTAAAATGTATGTACGAGTATATTTTATCCTATTTTTTCCTTGCTATTTCTAGATCGAATAGACCGATTTGGATGAAGATTGCGCGATTATTTCTGTATAAAGAGGGATTGATGTCATTTAAATTCAGTCACAGTCGATCAAGGTGCAGCGAGATATGAACGTTACGGGTTTACATTACATTATCCTAGTCTTGATAAATCTTGCGGATCCATGACCTGCTATAAAAGTCTCCTCACTTCTCTTTATCATTTGCCACCTCCATCCAGTCCTCATCAAAATCCTCATTGATACTATCACACCATCTCCGTCTAGGTCTTCCTCGTCTGCGTCATCCTCTTCTCTTCGCCTTATCAGTCCCGAAATTATCCTGTTTTCTTCCGCTTTGACCACGTGATCCGCGACAATCTTGTTTATTCATCCCCCATCACACTCATCGTAACACATCTCATCCCACTCCTTACCGTACTTCTTCTCACCCTCCATTCCCCTGTTGTTCGATCCTTCACTGGTCCAGAAATTCTTCTCAACATTCTGTTTTCAAACTCTACTAGTTTTTTCCTGTCTTTTAGTAAGTGCTCGCACTTCACATCCGTAAGCCACAGTCGGACGTTATTTAGTTAGTTTTTAACGTTACAAATTCTAATATTACAAGATTATCCGCTAAGCCTGTAATTCTCTGTCCTGTATATATTAACTTGTGTCCTGTATATTCTCAGTTTAGAGGCTCTAGAAACTATCTTTGATCTCAACACCATCTTCAGCGCATACGTGGCTCTATACACCTTGCTTAACCGCTCCCTTATGATTTACGGGTGACCTTATGGTTTTTGTATCTCAAAATATTACTTAATGGGTATATACATTTTTTTTGTATTATTTAATGCCCCTTACGTTGTTCAGATACTTTCGAACTGCCCTTTTCGGTCTTATTCGATTCCCATGAACGGGTGGAAGCAAAAACTTGCTTTTTTTCGTTTTTGGTACTGTCAAATACTTGTACTAGTTAGACGATTTCATTATATTATTTTGTCACTGTGGTTTTGTATTAGGGAAGTTTCAGTCAGGGTAGGGATGTAATAAGCCTAACTTTTATCGTTACCTATATTTCACTTGTATATTCTGATCGGAAAAACCAATTTTTATGAAATTTTGTATGATGAATTAGATGAATTGTATGTTGTATAGATTCTTAAACTTTTAGCCCACTGCCAACATTGAGAATCAAACATTTTCTGTTGTCCCAAAAATTTTTAAACTTGCCATCAATTAAAAATAATAATTGTAATTGCTCTATTTTTAAGATGCGCTCTTGAAAACAGCAATTGCAATTATAGTTTTTAAATGAGAGCAATTAAAACGCATATTTAATCATATTTGTTAGTATTTTTATCAAAATTGCTTTCAAAAAATTACAATTGTATTTATAATATTGAAATCTGAAGTATACTTTCAAAAAGTAGACTATTCAAGCTTTAATTTTTTTTATTCGTCTCTCTAAGCCTGTTGGTTGCAAAGTTAAAATAGGTTGAATACAATCATTTGTTATCATAAAATGTAGGTGTTCCTTTCATTTTTTGAACTAGTATAGTAATAGGTATTTAATTTTAGTTTGAAATATCGGGGAAATATAATTTTGCCTTTTTTTTTAATCAGCCATCGCCTTCCTAGACCGCGTGAACGCCCCCAATATTCTGTGGGCCTTCTATCGCCCCCCTGAGGGCCTCCAGCGCCCACAAGTGGGCGTTATCGCCCATTTTAAGAACGAATGAATTAGACAAATATGGGTCAATGATGAAATTTAATTTTGATTAAAAGTGGTCAAAGGAATGGGGAGATATGATCACTATGGTCCCGTACCTCAAACATTTACTCAAAGAATTTTTTTTTGCATACTTTTAATTTCTATACATTTTTTTTTTAGCTGAACATTCCCGTTGAATGCAACTCTTTCCCGGATTTAACATTTAAACAAAATTATTTATTATATTTTTGTTTATTTAACGTCATTATAGTATTTACTTTTAATTATTCTATATTATTTCTTATTCAGATTATTAATATGAATTTATCTTTTTTTTTGCATAATTTTTAAAAATATCCATTTGTACTGATAAATCTGTTAATTGGAAAAAAGTGATCATTAACTGAAAAATGATTGATTGAAAACGTAAATGGGTGAGAGACGTGCAAAAAAAAATGGGTAATTATTAGATAACAGGATATATATTTTTAGAATATTATTTAACCGTGTCACGCGGACATAAAATTAGGTTAAGTTAAAAAGTAATTAAAAAAAACCCGAAAAAGTTATTTTTATTATTAAATTTCAGTAATGAAATAATTTTCGTATGTATTTAGAAACTTAACAGTGGGATAAAGCATAATAGTCTGTCTTTTTTTACTGTTATTGTAAACCGAGTTATTGTGCTTCAGTCTCATAAACAAAAACAATGGACCGGTATAAAAATACAAATCAATAAATTCAGGTTTATTGTAACGACCATATGTCTAAAAGTAAATTAAAGATTTTTAATTTTATACTCGACTGTACAGTATAATATGTGTAATTTTTTGCTATATAAATTTTAATCGAACTGAACCGCTGTGTTGTTTTAGTATCGATTATCCGATACTAACACAACACAGGGAATATTATTATTATATAACAAATATTATTATTTGGTTAAGCGGTTACGTGTACGTTCGTTTAATGTAGATATAAGGAAATTATTTAGCGATTCAATTTGTATTATTATTGAATGCTACATTATTCGGATATAAACGAGCGTATGTTATGGTAACAACAAAACACTTCCTAGTAAATATAATTTTGATTTTAATCATTACCATGGCAACTGCATTCAAATCCGATGACTGTTATATCATTTTTTTTTATAAAAGTTTACCGGTCATGCAGCGTTGGATTTCCCCCTTATTACTATGATTTATCAAGCGTAGCCCGATCAAATTTTTCATTTTTTCTAATGGTTTACAGTACGAGTATAAAAGTAAACAGAGAAGCCAGTTTCACGGCGATACGAGGAATATACCCGATCCTCTCTTATCCCTGCATTTGATCATAAAAAAAAATATATTAACGACTTCAATCTACAAACATTTTACTTTTTTTTTAAGCATAGAGTTTTTGGTTATATTATAGAAAATACATTCCTTTGCTGAACTTATTTACTTGGAAGAACATAAAGATATATATTATATTTACAAGAACCGGTGTAATTTACTTATTAACTGATTTTAAATTAACTAATAAGTAAATATTCCATACTAGCAGACCCGCCAATGTTTCGCTATTGCAAGATTTGAGTATGTATAAATATATATATATATATAAAGAGACAGAGAGAGAGTTTATATGAACACAATTGAAAATTTGATAAAAAATTAAAAAACTGAACATTACGGAACTTCACAAATTTTACCTTTCACTTATTCTCCTTCCCCTTTTCCCTTTCCAACTTCTCCCTTTCACCCTTCTCCCTCGCCTCTCTCCCAGTTTCCTTTTTACCCTTTCCCGTTTTCCCTTTTCTCTTTCCACCTTTTCCTCTTTTTCCCGTTTTCCCTTTTGCCAGCGCGTAAATCGGTTTATTAGTTTTTTGGTCTTTAGCGAACACACATACGAACATGCCTTATATATATATATATATATATATATATATATATACTAGCGGACCCGACAGACGTTGTCCTGACGCGGCATTATTCTGTAATAAATGCACACACATAAATATAAGTAACTTAATTAAGTTAAAATTAGCAGGAATGTGTTCTAAATTTCATTAAAATGACTATTAGTATGATATTATCAGTTTGTGATTGTTGTATTACTATAATGGGTTTATTGATTAATTATGTGTAGTATGGTTAATATTTATTTTCAATAAATATTGAGATGTCCGATGAAAATTGAATTAAAAAATCGAAACGTCGTAAAATTAATAATTAGTATAATTAATAAATTTTCATCCACATTACTACTAATTTTCACTTAACATCATTCTAATAAAGTACCTCCTACATATTCTTTTTTTAATTTAATATTTTTTATGTTTCATAACCATGTAACAGCTTAATTAATCAATTAATAAAAAAATTAAAGCACTGCAAACAAGGAACGTAGTTAAAATTTTAGTAGAAATTTTTATCATTTTTCTCATTCTTTATTTTAACATCTATTTTACCAAATTTTAGATAATTGTAAATTAAAAATAATTTTAGAAAACTTTTTATAAAATTAATTAGCTAAAACATTATAAATTCAATTTTTTAAATATACTTTAAACTATTTTATAAGTAACTTATATTTTAATTTTATAAATGTTATAATTTATTTTACAAACTTAAATTTTTATTTTCAATGGCCGTTCAATACTTCATAAGTTGCATAGAATCAAATGAGAACTGACAATTTAAATTTGTAGGTTAAGTTGAATGTTATTGAATGCACGTGTATACATCATTAAAATTCATGAAAAATCATGTAAAATACTCACTTCAATACTGCATCTTACAAATTTTCACGATGTACATTTTTTAATTAAACTTTAAAACGTTATTCCAATAAATAATAATATAATATAATATTCTCAATAAGCGCGCAATTCTAGCAGACTCGGCAATGCTTCGCTATTGCTAGATCTGAGTATACATACAGATTAAATGACAACAACTGACAGTTTCATAAAACCTTAAAAAACTGAACATTAACAATTTAACAAAATTTAACCTTTCACTTTATAAAAGTCAGAATTTAAATAAATCCAAATGGGAAAACAACAGCACTACCTATCGGATTTAATTCAAACTATTCTCTAAATACGAATTTTAATGTAAGAACAACACTAAGCTACGACGCAAGTAACTGATTTGCGAAAAAGCAACAAAATAAAACAAATTCCTAGAATCCGACCACAGCACCAATTACCGGGTTTGACTGATAAACCAAAAATTAAAAAAAAAACTTTTAAAACGCGATCGCAGCTCTGCCTACTGGACCCACACGCTGCCTACCGGACCCAATTGTGAACCTTAATCATCCCAAGATCAACAACACATAAATCAATTAAAAAATATTTTCACTTCAGTACTGTACCTTACAAATTTGCACAATGTTTATTTTTTCATTACACTTTAAAACGTTATTTCATTAAATAATAATATAATATTTCTCAATACGCGCACAATTGTAAACGCGATCGCAGTGCTGCCTACTTGTTACTTAATCAGTTGTGATTTTGTTTACATTGGCAACGGCCATACGGGCTCTTTGCGATTGGTCGTTGTGTTTGACATCTTGCATTGATGTGATTGGTTTTCCTTTGTTTACATTTCCATCTGATTTATTAGCCTCTTATTTATTAAAAATCTGTTTTCTCGCGATTTTTTGTAACACAATAATAACACAAAATTACGAAATATTTTTCTCAATTTGATCGCAGCACCAACTGTCGGGACAAACTAAAATTAAAATAGAATTTTATTGAATATTCGATACTATGGAAAACATTCCAAAATCAACAACTACTTATAAATAAAAATTTTATTAAAAAAACATTTTCCAGTGGACAAAATTGTGAATCTAAATCATTCTCGAATCCCCTTGAACACACACACAAAATTTCATCAAAATCAGTCCAGCCGTTTAGGAGGAGTTCACTTTTTCATACACACGCACACAAGAAATATATATATAAAAAAGTATACATATAGAATAAAAAACTCTGTTTGTATATTTGTTTGTTTCGTAAATATCTCGACACCGGCCCCACCTAGCGGGTATAGTTTTTGCAAAAATATTTCTTTTCGCGTAACTTATATTCATATTCTGAATATGAACCAAATCGGTCCATAAATATATTTTTTCTAAATATCTCAGACCCAGCGTCACCTAACGGGTCCAAACAAATTCAGAAACCTTCGCGGGCGTGCGCACAACTCACCAAAGTTTCATCGCAATCGGATGAATGGTATAGGAAGGCATAAGAGACATACAGACAGACAAACATTCATTTTTATATATATAGATTATTATCCTTCAGGTATAAACAACCATTTTACAATATTATGATATTATTACCTGAAATAAAACTAAAACACAACGTTTCTCCTACAATGCGGGGCTTTATAAACTTGTTATTTGCGAAGTGACTTATTGTCTGAATATTTTATGTTCTTATTCTATAAATATATATATATATATATATATATATAGTGTCCGAAATAGATCGCCATAATTACAAGAACGAATAGAGTTCTTATTTTACAGCGTTCAGTATAGTTATTTGGTTAATCTTGAATTGATAACAATTAACTTTTAGTTTACACATTGTACGACAGATAGCGGTTGCGTTAGACTGTTGCACACGCCTACCTGTGAGCACCTTGCTCAGAGGTTGGATTTCAATGAATCACCCATCTCAGGAATGGTCGACCTTCCTTCTTTTTCCTGTTTAGCCTCCGGTAACTACCGTTTAGATAATTCTTCAGAGGATGAATGTGGATGATATGTATGAGTGTAAATGAAGTGTAGTCTTGTACATTCTCAGTTGAGAATGGTCGACCTGAGATTGTACAAGACTACACTTCATTTACATTCATTCATATCATCTTCATTCATGAAGTAATACCTTACGGTGTTCCCAGAGGCTAAACAGAAAGCAAAAGAGTTGTGAAAAAAATGAACACACTTTTTGCAGAAACCGGCTGATAGTTAATAACGAATACCAGTCTTAAAGTTTTTTTTTTTTTTTTTTTTTTTTTACTCGTTAGAGGAAGTAAAAAAAAATCAAAATAAATTTTAAATATCTGTATAATAGTGACAATGCCTATTTTTTTTTTCTCCGAAATGATTCATCCAAACTGTATACGATCGATAATCCTCTAAGGACCGTAAAAAGGGTTTACAGTATCATAATCATAGTTATAATAACGATAAAATATTTCTGAATAAGTCTCGAGATGTTAACCTTGGCCGACAATAAGATCAGCCTAGCGTGCAGTTGGGCGATGACCGTGCACTTTCACTCGACCGACCGATTAGAATCCCATCTACAAACTGATTAATAATATAATTTAGTCTGTAGATTCCTGTATAATATGAGGACAAACACGATTTTTATTATATTAAACTAAACATCGACGAAATAAAAAAAATAAAAATTCTAAAAATGTTTTGATTGGAATTTAGGAAAATTATTTATATTTGTCGAGCGATTTCGTTCAGGATCCCCACTTATCCGAGTATTATGTCAAATGTCAGTATTTGACATTATTATGTCAAAGAATATTAGTAATTGATATTATCGCTCGCTTTCCAACTACGATATCTCTTATATCTCTTGATATGGAAGTGTAAAATAGCACAGTCCGCTTATATAAACCTTAATGAGTTTATGAAACCTATTAAAAATAACCTAATACTAATAACCCGGCTAAGATATCTAAATTGGTTTAGATCGTACTGGATTTCATTATACAAATTTGAGCTTAATAATAATTGAGCACTACGTAGATTGAAAGTTCCTGAGATTATGGACTATGTTTTATTGGACTAAATCCATCTGGAAATAAATTGGTGGCTTTGTTTTATGATTGAGGTTCGGCGTAATAAAACACAGCGTATATTTCCTGTAAAATATTATTTTACAATTTTTTTGATTTTTACACTTTTTTTCCCTTCATATAATACGAATTTAAATATTTTCTGGAGCAGTTTTCAACTACTTTTAAAGATAATATATCTTAAAGAACAAATAAATCTGTGCCTCTATTTGTTTTGTGTATCGCAGACCTGAATCGGGCTTCTATGCCGTGTATATCGTGACCATTACGCACATTTACGATTCCATACATCAACGTTACTTGATTATTTATAAGTTTTTATTTACACCTTTAGATCTATTATTTTTTTTTTTTTTTTTTTTTTTAGTTTCCATTTAAATAATAATATATTTTTTATTATTTAAATGATAAAGCTTGCTCAAACCTCTCTCATATTTGAGTAAAAATCAATTACTTCTTCTGAACATAAAAAAACAGTTTACGTTCAGAACAAATAATTGAGTTTTATCTGACATATTGGTATCTTCTCTAATAGTTCTTGTACGTAACTGTAAAGTAGTTTTTTTACTAGAGTCGTTACCATGAAAACGATTAAATAAAATATTAAAAAAGCATGCTAACTTTATAAGCCTAGGAACAATTTCATTTTATTGTACTATTTCCAATATAATATAATACTATTGAACATAAGTGAAAGTTTTGCATTCTTTTCCGTTTTTTTTTTTTTTATTTCTATATACAACCGTTAAAAATATGTTTCAATAGGAATACAACAGAAATATCCTGTTAGTATTTACCCCATCGTAAAATTAATAATCAAAAATTGAAACTCCGTAATCTAAATAGCAGTAATATTACGATACAATATAACTTATTAATATTTTGTAGCCATTACAACAACAATAAATATTCAACTGATTTTTTTTTTAATAGAAATAGGAATTTGTTTTTGTGTAGAAATTTTTATTTAAAATTTTAGTATTACTTCTTGATGAATCATTTATTATTTTATATTTAACGATTATGGTTTTTATTGTGAGTGATACGGGTCATCACGAAAATACAAAGTTTTTTTTGTAATTCATAACAAAATTAAAAAATGTATTCAAAAGGCTAAGGTATACTTATAAATATCATTATGATAAATCATAAAATTCAAACAGTTTTGAAATAAATAGCTCGAAAATGTATAAAATATTCTGCAGTAAATATCATGTAGTAAAGTTAAGGTGGTTTTATATGAGAGTAATGCGAAGTGCTTGTTCGGTTGTAGTATAGAAACATTATAAATTTAAAATACTTGTTAATATACGAAAAAAAAAATTTTATTCATAAATTTTATTCTAATTGAATGGTGTTTAATGTTACGTAAGTTTCTCATTTTTAATTCTGTTACTGATAAATACTTTCTTTCGGAAGAAAGGCAAATAAAAATTCTCTGCTAGACGATATAGATATCTAATAGATTACGTGGTTGTAAATAAAAAACTGGCTTTAATAGTGATATACACATGTTTATACAAACAAAAATGCTAATGCAAACAAATTTTTTGGTTAGAGAAGTTGTGAACTATATAACAAAAGCAGAAAGGTAAGACAAATTTTATTAAAACGAAGAAAGAACCCTTTAAAGTCCATTTGTTAGAGAAAGGAAGTATTTGTAATCTACAGCCAAAAAGAGTGACTTAGAACGTTCAAACCGTTCTAAAATTTAAATTGTAATACATATTGGCAAAAGATTAGAGACGCTTTCAATTAGGCTTATTATGAAGTTCTCGGTACAAGAGCAAAAAAAAAGAAATCGGAAGCGTGATCTTAAAATCTGTAACACAAAATAAGGGTAGCTGTTAAGTCCAAATACAAAGTAAACCGGCAATACCTACAGAAGGAACGCATGATGCTAAGGGCTAATGCTACAGGATACGAAATAAAATAAGACATTTGTAATAAATGCATGTCTTATAAATACCGGGTGATTTAAAAAGGATTTCACAACTTTAAAAGCAGAATAAAATTATTTACAAAATTTACAGGTCTCATTTCATAGCAAAACATGCCAATTTTGGACCCAATTAGTATATTAGGAGACCAAATTGGGCCACTAGCGGTGTCACCAGTGTTGTTATAAATGGTTACATTTACTGGTGTGGAACTTTCTCGCTGAGTGTTTTGGTTTCACGACTTGCAATCAGTAACTGCATTTCAACGTAATTTTCGCAGACAGTACGGTAGGAAGCCTCCTATTAGGCATACAATTTACTCCTGGCGCCAAACCTTCGTTGAGACAGGTTGTTCCGTTAAAGATACAAAATCATCAGGACTCCCACGCGTCCCTAAAGTTGCTGTGATGTAACTCGGAGAAAGCTTTGCACATAGTCCGAAGAAATTAACTCGATGTGTGTTACGTGAGACTGACATTCTGTAAACGACTGTTTCGGTCGTATTACGTAAACGATTGTATCGTATTTACGTAAACACCGTTAGGCATGCTTCAGAGAATGAGATGAATGATTTGTAGCGTGTGTGAAATTCCATGCCTGACCGGGATTCGAATCCGGGACCTCCGGATGAAAGGCCAAAACGCTACCACTCGCGCCACGGAGACCAGCTAATATGGCTATATATTAACCTTTAACATAAAGTCAACAAGTGTGTCTGGTCTGAGACCCCTAGTCCAGTACGCAGTCTCGCATCGTTCCTCCTTGAGCACTCGAAGAAGATGTGTCGAAGAAGATCAGCCGTGTCTATGAGCCCACAATAGATACTGTTGGGAAAACTTCGTCTCTTAAACTTGAAGAGATAGGCACTGAATTCTCCATGAGGAGTTGGCACAGATTGTAATCGACGTCACCATGCTTCCTCCCTAGCCAGTCCTTCAGACGTGGAATAATCATCGGGTCCAAGTACCTGTATTGGAAGCCTCCAACCGTTCTTGCCACTCTTGAAGCAGAAAGGCCTTCGAGTCTCTCTTTGCCATTCCCTCATATACCCTCTTCAACTGTAGGGCTCGCAGGCGAATCGGCGCAACTCTCGCCAGGATATGTGCCGCCTCCCCAGACATAGTCCTATACGCCGCTATGATCTTAATAGCAGCACGACGCTGCAGAAATGGTAATCGACTCTCATTACGTTTAACATCAAATGCCTCACACCAGGCCGGTGCAGCATACAGCATCACCGCTGTAGCGGCCGTCATTAAGAGCCTCCGTTTTGCCATATGTGACCCATCCCTGGTGCCCATCAATCTACTCAGGGAATTGACCATTTTTTCTACCTTCGCCGAGATCTCAGTAAGTACTTAGTGTACTTTTCCGACCTCTCAAGCCACACTCCTAAATACCGTACAAACTGGGTTGATGTTACACGGAAACCCCTGACGGTGATTTCTAAATCTCGTAAGCGACGCCTGCCCACCACCGTCACCATCTGAGTCTTCTCAACTGCAAGCTCTAACCCCTGCAATCTTAACTACCCGTCGACCTGGGCCACGGCCGAGGTCGCAAGCAACTCCACTTCCCGTTCCATACTACCACTCACTAGCAGCGCCGTCGTCGGCGTAGACCACCATCGACTTGCCTCCCCGGAACCCCAGCCGAAGAACCCCATCAAATGCCAGGTTCCACAGCAGAGTCCCCAGCACTGACCCTTGTGGCACTCCACCATGCATCTGGAACTGCATGTCACCTTCCTCCGTCGTGACCAACACAAGCCTGTCATACAAGTAGTCAGTGACCGCCGCCCTCAGATAAGAACTGATGTTTCTTCGGTCAAGCTCTGCAAGGATTGTTCGCCACCGGACGCTGTTAAAAGCATTGAGGACATTCAAGAGGACCAGCAGAGGAATCCTCCTGGTCCGTCAGGTGCCCGCCGCGCAGGTTTTTATCCACGTGGTCACATTCCGTGAAGCATTGATTGTGGACTTCCCACGAATAAACCTAAATTGGTTTGGCGAAAGCCCGCCCGAGGCATGAAACTCATCCTTAATCCTGTCCGCTAGCAAGCTTTCGTACAACTTACCCAGGGAAGGGAGAAGGCATATCGGCCTGTAGTCCCAATCCTTCCATCTACTGCAGGCTTCGGGATAAGAATCAGCCTCCTCTTCTTCCAATCTCGCGGGAAGCTCCCGATATTCAGAGTATTGTTTAGAGCGTCAAAAACCAGTTTTTTTTACCAGCGTCCTCAGCAAGAGCCCCGTCACTCCATCTAGACCCAGGCTCTTGTTAACACTCACTCTGCCTATCGCCTACAGCAGTTCTCCATGGCTAAACCTCCTCTCCTCATCACAGTGTAGCTGAATATGATCTTCTTCCACGCAGGGGAATAAGGTTCTAATCGCCTGCTGGGCCTGCTCAAATTTGGTTAAGGACCTCCAAAATTTCTTCATTAGAATTTGGTAGGCCCTCCCTCGTGGATCATCATTCAGCTCTTCCACAACTTATTGCCAAGCCGCTCTCTTTGCTTCCTTAATGGTCGCTGTAAGTTGGTTCCTAGCGGTCCTATACGCGGTTTCTTTTGCTTGCACACCGTCAGGGGTTCTCCTCCGTTTCCTTTGTAAAATACGTCTCGCCTTCTGTGTATTAGCCCGGAGGGCGGCAATATCCTCTGACCACCAGTAGGCCCTTTTCGGTCTCGGAGCACCTTGAGGCCGCAACCGGTAACACTCTTCCTGCAGCACCCTAGAGAAATCAAGAGGTCCCCATTCCTGCATGTACGCCATTCTGGTGGCCACCATAGTCGAGAACTTAGCGGCATGCTATTCTTTTGGGCGTCATCCTTCCCTGCGTGTACTTGAGGTCGCCTTCCAAAGTCGATCTCAAAACTTATGGCTCTGTGGTCCGAAGCCATTTCCGTTTCCATGATCTCTCACAGCGTGACCTACCGCAATAGCCTGTCAGGAACCACAGTGATGTCAATAACCGAACCCGTGTCTCGGCCAACGTAGGTTTGCTATGCCGGCGTGTTTACCACTGATAGATCCAACGATCCGAGTAGAGTCGCCAGGGCATAGCCCCGCCTTGTCGACCTGGTCCCAGTCACCTCTATGCCCTCTGCATTCAGATCCCCAGTGATGATCACTAGGGGATCCTCCCGTCTGACCAGCTCTTCCAAGCCCTGCAAAACTTCATATTACTCTAACTCACAGTTAGGTGTTAATATAGAATTTCTTTCGGTTATTTTTCAATATTTTCTGAGTCATTTGATATAAGATTCATAACTGTATGTTAACAAATAAATTATATATACTTATATAAACTTAAGTATATAAATTATATATATACTTAAGTTTATATATATATATAGAAAAGTAACGGGTTATTGTTTGTGAAATAAAGAGATGATGGAAGAGTATTTAAACGAATACGATTAGATGTTTTATAAAATAACATAGTGTTATGTGAAATATTACGATTATAAAGTTTGTTAATTAAATTTACGTAGTTAATAATTGAAAAAAAAAACATACAAAATTTAATAAACTTTTGTAAATGTACCTCCAGACGGTGTGACTATTGCGAGATATCAACCGGATGAGATACTTTGAGAATGAGGGAATAGAGGGGAAGGAGAATGAGGTTGAAGAGTGCGAGAGAGGAGTATCTGTGAAGATCGATGCCTAGCGTTGCAACATCCCTTTCCACGTTTGTCCTGGTATCCTATCGCTACCCGCTTACGTCTCACCTAGATTACTATACATACACCCGCCCTCTATTATACTAACTGACGTCCCTTCTCGATCCGCTCTTCTTCTATATCGATTCACGTACCACAATAGTTACAATATGTATATATATTTATTTTATACAAGTTTATTTTCATATTACAAAATATATTCAATATTTATCCAGTATAATTAGTTTCATTATTTTACTTAAGTATTAAAACATATTTATTTTAATTAGATATTTCTATCTTGTGTATTTTATAGATACTTTTACTGCTAATCTCATCATATTTACCTTTTGTGTGCGGTAAAATCAATAATAAAAAATATCCATTTATATTAACCGATACTATTTGTTATTTATAGCATTCAAAGTTATTGTTTACTGCTATTTCGGCGCATTAAAAGTATTTTAAGGGCAGTCGTAACCGATAGGGAGGCAAAAGATTTTTTTAAATTTATTTTCTTTCGGTTATTTTTCAATATTTTCTGAATCATTTGACATACGATTCATAACTGTATGTTAACAAATAAATTTTTTACGATTTTTTTTTTATTATTAAATTGCGTCGCTACTGTTTTGCAAACAACGAAGCTCAAATTTGCTAATAAAACTGGTAAATTTATCGCACATAACTTGTCTCCCAATGTTTTTTTTTTCAAACTGTAAATCCAATGTTTCAAAGTTTATTTGATGAAGATTTGTAAACAAAATGTCTCTATGGACGCAGAACTCCAACTAGTCTCTCAACAACATAATTTTGAACCGGTTGCTAAAAAATAATTTTGTGGGAAAGGAGACTCTCGAGTTTAGAATACATGAAGCAGTGTCAATATTTAATAATGGAAAAATTAGCGACTGTGAAATTCTGCAACATCTTGAAATCAATCCGGTTCTTTAAAAACGTTAAAATTTGTAAAAAAAAATTAACGGGGAACGGGTAACTGTGGCAGAAAAAAAAACAGTTCAAAAAATGCAGAAAAAACGAGACAGACAAACCTAAATAAAAAGCTAAAGGTAGAAGTTTAGGAAGCTAACATCGATGACCCAGAATATGAAGCTGGGAAATTTTAAACAACCTACCGGGTTGGTGAACGCGTCTTCCCAAATCAGCTGATTTGGAAGTCGAGAGTTCTGGCGTTCATCTTCTATGGTATTCATCTTCTGAAGTAATACCTTAAGGTTGTTTCTCGAGGCTAAACAGAGAAAGACCTTGTTTAGTACACCCTTAGGTCTACCAGCGGTGTGAGGCAGTCATTCAAAAGACGGTCTCCTTTCGTTATCAACCCTCGCTCTATTTACTTTGTCTCGCTTTCCTTAGTTTTGTCAAAATTTCAACAGTAAACGTCTGCGGCCATTTTCGTACCCGGCTTGATAAATTCTGCCAACAGAATCTCTTTGCAATCCCAAAACAAGATAGCTATCGTTTTTTTTTTTTTTTTTGTTCAGATTGGTTTATTTAAATTTTGGACAACGGAGTGTCTACGAACGCATTGAAAATTTCAAAAATGGTCGCACAAGTGTTACGCATGACGAAGGAGCCGGACGACCGTTTACCGCAACAAATGAGGAAACATTGAGCGTGCACGTGACACGGTTTTCTTAGACAGACGAGTAACTATCGATGAAGTGGCACATCGTCTGCAAATTAGTCACGGTTCTGCCTACGAAATCATCCGCAACAGACTTGGGTTTCATAAAGTCTGTGCAAGACGGGTCCCAAAACGACTCACACAGTCGCATAAACAAACGCGCTTGGACATCTGCCAAAATCTTTTGGATCGCTACGGTAACGAACTTCTTAGACAGAATCATCACCGGTGACGAAACACGGATCCATCATTACGAGCCGGAGAGTATGGAATGGAAACATCCAAATTCGCTCTGCAAAAACAAGTTCAAGACCCAACCGTCCGCAGAAAACTGATGCTTACGGTTTTTTGGGACTCACATGACCCAGTACTGGAACATTATGAGGAAAGGGGCACGACAATAAACTTTGGGGGCTACAGTGAGATGCTTACTGCCAAGCTGAAGCCTGCAACGCTGAGGACTGCTGTCGAAAGGTGTTGTGTTGTTGCACGACAGTGCCCGTCCACATACTGTTGTTTACGCTGCTGAAACGCTCCAGTAACTCAACTTCGAAGTACCGGCTCATCCTCCGTATAACCACTTGTTTAGTCCACTCAAAGAGGCATTAAGGGGCCGTCGATTTACCTCGGACGAAACAGTGAAACAAGCGGTGCATTCCTGGCTTGCAGATCAACCGAAAACCTTCTTTTATTAGGGTATCAGGAAGATTGTGCAACGATGGAGCAAGTGCGTTGAAATGCAAGGAGACTATGTTGAAAAATGATGTACATCTAAGTTTCCTATTTGTATTGCAATAAAGTTTATAACTACATTGCGGATAATAATTGACTTACCCTCGTATATACAGAGTGCAATTTTGGCTACCGAAATAAAACAAGCCGCATATTTTTTAAAATAAAAATTTAACATATTTTGATCTGTTAAAAAGTTATTATTTTTTAAAGTCTAAGTAATTTTACATAAACAGATAGTTAATAAAGACTTTAATTTTATAGAAGATATAACATATTTAAATTTATTACCGCATTTTTTGTGTACGGTCGTTTAAAAGGCATCACTTAACATTATTGTAATACTATGATGGACAGCAATCACAGATGTAAAAAAAAAAAAAATACCGCAACGGAAGCATTAAAAAAGAAAGTTTTGTTTTTAATGTAGGTAGGTTTTTATATGTTGATTAAGAAAAAAAAAAGATTATTTAGGAAGTTGTCGATTTAAAAATTATAAGATTTGACCGCAAAATGTCCTTGACCGTTCGAAGGATATTGCCTTTTGTCTTGTATATTTATTTTCTTTTTCCTCTCCTTTAGTCTTTCTTTCTTATATATATATATATATATATATATATATATATATATATATACACACACACACTTTTAGTTTTGTCTTATTATTTATTTACTTTTAATATGTGAACTGTTTTCCTGCTGAGATTGGATTTTTATATTTTACGAACTAGTTTTTGTACTCTCTGTAGGAGTTTAATGTTTTGATTTTCTTTATGTACAATAAGCCATTTGAAATTGCAGCTTTAAATTTCGATTTTATTTTGTTTTAGATGGGATATTTATAAATTAACCTCCAGTAGATTAAATAAACGAGCCCACCGGGCTGGTCTGCTGGTTAAGTCGTCATCGCAAATCAGCTGATTTCGAAGTCGAGATTTTTAAGGTTCAAATCCTGGTGAAGACAGTTACTGTTATACGGATTTGAATGCTAGATCGTGGGTACCGGTGTTCTTTGATGGTTAGTTTTCAATTAACCACACATCTCAGGAATGGTCGACCTCAAACTGCACAAGACTACAGTTCATTTACATTCATACATACCATCCTCATTCATCCTTTGAGGTAATACCTTACGGTGGTTCCGGAGACTAACACAAAAAGAGAGAGAGAGTAAATAAACAAAATAATTTGTTAGTTATATTATGCAAAAATTACGTAATACGTTACTCGACATAATCTTCGCTTAAATCCATGCCATCTGACGCCGGCTTGTCTATTTCCTATTCGAAAAACGGAGCCGCTAAAGTACCCATCAGTGAGTTCATCATCCTTTTGAAGTGTTGAGTAGCCAGCTAAGTTGAATTTTGTAAACTGATGAAAATCAGACGGTACCAAGCCAGGGATGTAAGGGGAATTGTGAATAATAGTTCACGTTTTTAGTACAATCCATCGGGTTGGTCTAGTGGTGAACTCGTCATCGGAAATCAGTTGATCTTCGAAGTCGAGAGTTCTAAGGTTCAAATCTAGTAAAAGCAGTTACGTTTTTACGGATTTGAATAATAGATCGTCCATACCGGTGCTCTTTGGTGGTTGGGTTTCAATTAACCACTAATCTCAGGAGTGGACAACCTGAGGCTGTACAAGACTACACTTCATTTACCTTCATACATATCATTCTTATTCATCTTCTGAAGTAATACCTTAAGGTTGTTTCTAGAGGCTAAACAAAGAAAGAACTTGTTTAATACACCCTTAGGTCTACCAGCGGTGTGAGGCAGTCATTCAAAAAACGGTCTCCTTTCGTTATGAACGCTGGCTCTATTTATTTTGTCTCGCTTTCCTTAGTTTTGTCAACGTTTCACCAGTAAACGTCTGCGGCCATTTTCGTACCCGGCTTGATAAATTCTGCCAAAAGAATCCCTTTGCAATCCCAAAACAAAGTAGCCATCGTTTTATTTGTTCAGATTGGTTTATTTGAATTTTGGGCTTTTAAGGTGAGTGTGTGTATTCACTGTTTCGAATGTTCTTTTGTCCCAAAGTCGATGAAGCGAATCCATGTCTCGTCCCTTGTAAAAGTACCGTCAAGTTCACTTCCTTTATTCCGTTATTGCTGAAGAAAAGTCAATGCGGCTCCCATTATTTTAGTTTTGTGGACATCTGTAAGTTTTTTCGCTATCCTACACAGTTCTTACAAAAATTCAATTTATCTACCGTAAAGAGTGACCCTGAAATTTCAGGAAAATTTTTATTACAACAATTGTGAAAAGGCGTTTTAACATGAACGGCATGTTCAGTTTTTTCAATAAGTTCTCTCCCTCTTTTATTTCTCGTCGTACATATTAATTCGCCCTTCTCTAAATTTCCTGCACTGTTCTCTCACAGAACCGTCATTTATTGTACTATTACTGTAAACTACGCAAACCAATAGTTAATCTCAGCTGCAGATGTTCTTTCTACTTGAAAACAAAAGTAACCCTGTTTACCTTGCAACTGACGGAAGCCGCAACAATCACCTCCATATTTCACTACTTACTACTCCAGCGGTATAGAACGAAATGGCGGCTGTTCGTGTGACATTATTTAAGCTTAGTTGATGTCTACTGAAAATATCCTATGTTGCTATGGAAACCGGTTTGTTTGTAACTTCCGGCCGGAAGTTAATTTTAAATAATCTACGATGAAATATATATCGATTTTTTTTTACCATCGTTTCTGTGATAGGTTTTATCCAATTTTCCTATGTCTTTCCGCCGATATTTCAACTTAAAATGATCTTTTTACATGTTAAAGCTTCAAATTTTTGGTTTATGTATTCTTGTTTTATATCACCGTACCAGAGTTTACCTTATACTCTTCCTTCTGTTACATATTTACTGATTATGGATGCCATAATAAATGGTCTATCAAACTTAAGCTTATTTAAATATGTTACATATTTTACATATAATAATTTATTTACAAAATAAATTCCTGTCGATGATTACGCATCTTAGCGTACCGATCGATAACGCGATCCATATTAATTAGCATTTCGTTACGAATATGCATTAGAGGAAGTAACGACAACCTCTCTTAATTACCGATTAAGAAAAGAGATATACTCACGTTAATTACAGAGTTGCAACTGATTATTTTGACAATTTGACAATACAGTACTGGTAAAATGTTTCAATACCTTTCAATTGGGTTTTCAAAATGCAAGGTCTTTGGAGGGTTCATGGCTCCCATGGCCCTCCTCTGGATTCACCCCTGGGTGAACCTCAAGCGCTTGGCGGTACCAAATTTCATGCTGTCTTTTCGTGAGACGGACATCTAAAAATTACGTTACCGAAGGTGAAAACCAGAAATAAGATAATCTACAAGGTGGGATATTCCTATCATTTACTTCGCACCTTTAAAATTGCTGTAATGTTAGTTCTTTGAAGAATACTGTTTTTCTTTCTGGTGACGAAGCCCTCACACGTCAAAACCGGATTTCTAACTATGCTGTGCCAAGAATCTTATCGAAATCACTGTTCGATCAACTCAAACCGATTGGCTTCCGAGAGTATCCGATATCGCTCCTCTGTAACGCCATAAAATATGGAAAAGTATTGATGGAAGTACTATTATCAAATCCCGTATATTAACACTTTCACGGGACGAATTGTCCTCTCGTAGGTCCCCCCTTTGCTAGTCGGGTTTTGATGTTGAAAATCCTTGGAGAGAGAATACTTGGAAGAAGCTCGTATTAATAAATATTTTAACCCAAGCGATTCTCGAAAGATGATCCTGGTATTTCACTTTCACGTAGATCGTGGTCTGTGATGAACATAGCTACGTCCTACTAAGGGAATTGCGGTACATCTAGGTTGAAGAACAGCTGCAATCGTAATTGCAGTTTTTATATCCAAATTATAAAACATGTAATTAAGAAATTTAGGTAAATTTTTACGATTTGCATTTTTATGATCCAATCATGGATCTTTTTCATCCTTTTAAGTGACTTCTACATTTTTATCTAAGTTTTTAGAAAATAAAGAACTCTTTGACTTGTATATATAGTGTATGTGTGCGGTGCGCGCACACAAGGGAATAGCCGGGTGAACTTATCTACAGTTTGTAACAGTCACTACGATCGGCCAAAATATATTATAGACTTAATTATGAATATAGCGTCATTTTATTTAACTATATTATCAGATGAAAAATTAACGGTTTTGAGGATTATAAACAAGTGCAGTTTACGACAGGATAGCTTTTACACTGAACACCTGACAATTTCTAACATTAAACATCACATTTCCTGATATCTGTTCCTGTATAAGCATTTATGTTGTACCGCGCTGGTTCTACTACCTATATTCAGTACAGTACTGCCCTTAAATATTACAATTTTTTTTTTTTTACTTACACAATCTATTATTAATAAATTTTCTGCATGAAACTCATTTTTTTGGGGCCAATTTGAATTTTAATATCTCCTTACAGGATCATCGATCCTTTATAATATCTGAATTAAAGTCATTAAATTTTGAGATATATTTTCTTAAGTTAATATTTTATTCTGAATTTTTAATTTTCATTTAAATTGTCAGCGTTTAATACATTTTCTATCTAATTTTCTTATTATTGTTTTTTTTTATTAATTTTTTTTTTTTTACGAAAGATGTTTCAGTTTTAGTTTGTTCAAATTTTCTATTTATTAGTTAACTGTGATACAGTTTTAAATTATGAATGAACGGTTTATGCAATTCGCAATGTATACTCTAGCAGTTAGATGAGTTGAGGCTGTAAGTAGATATCTTGTTAGCTGCAGGGTCTTACTCTCTTATAATATGTGAGATACGTGATGTTTTCTGTGCTACTTAACTGCAGACTCCTGTATTATACCTACGGCAATGTATACTTTTATTTTATTTGCTTTTTTTTTAAGTTTAAAAATAAGACGTGTTGTACAACAGTATTTTATTATGTTTATCGCCTGTAGTATTTTTATTTATTTAAGTTAAATAAATAATAATGTTAGTGGCTTCGTTTCGGTTATTTTAATATTAATAAATAAATTTTGTCTATGACCAGATTCTTATAATATTAACCCGGTGTCACTGCGGTTCGAAATTGATACACGGATGTTGAGGTGGGTCAATATAACCCGTGTATGTAATGTACGTCATTTTCATGTTTTATTGAATATATTCGTAATCTTTGTCATTATAAAGCACATTTACACTCTGATCTTAGGAATAAAAGAAAAATATATTAATTACAGAACATTTACTCAAAGTATTTAAATTTTTACTTAAATTCACACAAAATTAACAAAATTAGATCCCTTAGAGTTTCATCACTACTACACTAAAATATAGTCTTTTCAGTCACATGTGGCACTTAAATTATACCTAACTAATATATCTTTGGGAAAAACGTTTAACGAAACTAATTCGAATCCTCATTGTTTACACAATCGCTGTAGAAAGGTTATGATATGCTTAGGGCAAATATATTTGTCACAACCTCGACATGTGTGTTTCGTTTTACGATCTCTTTGTACAGGGCATACTTGGCATCTTTTGTGGGCATTAGATATTTTAGCAGGAGGCTCTTCAGGTGATGCACCAGTAAACTCTCCGATTCTCTTACGCATTTCTCGTGGCAAGCGATTCAAATTGTGGCGGTTTTTCAGATGATCACTGACCAGCGCAATACCTAACCTTTTCAAAAAATGACTTCGTTTTTTCATCTGCTTATTATTGTTTATCCGGTGTATAAGACCGTTAATGCCAGAAATGTTCAACACGGCGTAAAAAATGGTAAGAGGCCATCTCTTCGAATTACGGCTCACGTCATATGTAGCGTTAAGTTCATCAGCGACGCCCACCCCGCATTTGGTTGAGTTATAGTAGGTGTTAATTTCAGGTTTTCGTTTTTCTCCAGTTGAATCGTCAATCTGATCGTCACGGTGCAAACTTGACATCAGCAAAACCATCTTTTTTTTGTTAGGGATGTGAGAAACGAGAGTAATATCTTCTTGAAAGCCAAATTGGGATGAAAACACTTTAGCGTTACGAGTTTTAGTGAATTCAGGAGGGATGATCTTTTGTTTTTATGCAAGGTTCCGACTGACGTTAGCCTGTGTTCTTTGAGCAGATGCTGGACTAGTTCGTAACTGGTGAACCGGTTATCAAATGTTATATGCGGTTTGATTTTGTAACGGGTAGCACAATTCGTTCACAATATCGTATGGATTATTACTTGCAGCAAATGGACCAAGGGGTTGTTTCCGGCATATATTTCAAGATTAAAAATATACCAAAGCTATTATCTTGATGCCATACTTTGCAGGTTTTGATGGTATGTATTGGTGAAATCGGCCCGGCCTCGAAAAGCTATTAGCATTTCATCAATAGTAAGACAATCACCGGGGATGTACGCAGTTTTGCAATTTTCTACAAATTTTTCGAATGCCAAATTTTTCGGTGCCAAGTTGTCAGTTTTCTTCCTTTCTTGACGGGAAGTCTCCTCATCAAAGCACAGGCAGCTTTGTATAAAATGGAAACGTTGTTCAGACATCACAAGTCTAAATATTTCGACTCCTGTGCTATCAGACGCCCATAGATCACTCAAATTCTGTTTT
The DNA here is from genome assembly GCF_047948215.1 of Lycorma delicatula. NCBI lineage: Eukaryota > Metazoa > Arthropoda > Insecta > Hemiptera > Fulgoridae > Lycorma > Lycorma delicatula. Next base: position 107,476,011 of record NC_134462.1, read on the forward strand.
CCTGTACGAATTAAGCCGGCAATATATAACAGGCCGATAAAAGGATTTGCGTTCAATGCGTGCATTTGTGTACGTCAAAACGTTTTGTAACATATAATTACTGAAAAACAAATTCCAGCATTCTAACTCAGAAGCAGCAGATTTTGACTTTTGTGACACGCCTGGCAATTGTGTGATTATATTTTCTGCTCTAGTTCTTACATTCCGTTTAAAAGGTGTTTTCAACCAAACTGTTCCATCTTTACCAATATAGCGTGGACGTATCTCATGTCGTGAAGATGAATCTGGAAAAACAGGACGCTCCTACTGTGGCAGCGTTGAACGATTTGCGCTGGATTGCAACTGCGTTTTAATTTCATGTACCGTCATCACTGTCTGAACACTCCTGTTCCGTATCGCTTGGCTGGCTACAAACACTCACGTGATTCTCTTCATCCACATTATCATTATTAGACAAGCCTTCTTCTGAATCAGATTCCTCAAGAATTGACAAAATTCTTTGGTTCTCTCTAACCATGTTTCTAACTACCTTGAAGCAAGGAAAAAATAGTAAAATCAAAAACATGAACGTAAAAACATAAGAAAAAACTTAAATAAACACCAAAAAACAATTTAGTAATAAAAAATTATACTTAAATAAGGCGCAAAATTGTTACGTTAATTGTGAGGATGGGTCATATTTACCTTTTTGACAAATGCGTGCATTTAGCTCCCACCGCGGTCACCGCTCGACTGATTTCTTTTCAAACACGTTTAGAACATATCGTTGGCTCCAGCTACTGAGAAGAATGGCAACGTCGCGCGCGTACGTAAAAAAATATTTGCATTTTTAAACACACTGGGTCATTTTAACTCAAACTCAATGACGCCGGGTTAAACAAATATTTATTACTGAGCCCTTTATATATTATTATGATAATAAAGTAAAATTGACAAAGTATGAAGCAAGCTTTAAAAGAAGGAAGCAGCGCCTCAAGGCATTTGAAAATTATTAAAAAGCGTTTAATAAATACGTTATAGTTACATCTAGTGGTAAGTTATTCTTTAACACAATTGAAAATTCTTCATGAATTTAATAGTTTTTGTCATTTTACTTTTCTGTATAGCGTTATAGCAGAGCTATAGCTCTAGAAGGGAAAGTATTGTATTCGGTCCTATTTGCGGATATGCGGTTCTCACCGGATCTTGACGCTCTTTTATACCTAAGGAACCCCTAAAAAACCAAAAACCGGATGGAAATTTTCCGGATGTTCGTATATACCATTGTATGTTTGGTGTCTTATTCCTTATGTCTTCAGAACTACTGGAGCGATTTTGACCAAACATTACTTCTGCATATGGGACATTGATGCCATTAAATTTTCAACTTAAAAGGTCAAACAGGGGAGGCTGTAGAGCAAGATTACCCTCAGTATTTTGAGATTTCGCTTAATTAAGGTCTTTTTTTCTTTGTTAACAATTAAAAAATAATAGTATTTGCAAAAATGAATTTTTGAAAAATTGCACCTAACCCCAAAAAATGATCTAAGTAAACTAGCGGCTAAGTTGGTATACTGTCGTACTAGTACCCACTCTCACCACAAGGAACGCCAGTGTGGAACTGATTTACAGCTGTTGTAGAAAAATATTTTATTTAAATAAAATTATAAATATTTTAAATTAAATTGTGTATAAGCCGTACATCATAAAGAAGCCGCGTGACGGGGAAGTCCTACCATTGCGTTGTCAGTTTTTACTTACTTGTACGAAGTAAAGGAAGTATTGTGATCGCGAAAAATTTCGGTTTTTAGATTTCAACGGAAATATTCATTTTGACTAGTATCGGTAGGATGTTGAAATTTTGGATTTAGGCCTTTTGTAACATCTAGTTGTGCACTTCTCCTTTTGATTGCAATCAATTGGTCCAAAAAAATGGATTTTGTACTTTTTCTTAACTGCAGTAATAAGCCCTCATTGATAGCTTTTCAATGTTTTATCATAAGTGGTAGTTATTTTTTTAATTGGTTCCAGAGTTGTAGCCAAATAAAAGTTTTATTAATGAAATATTTGGATCTTACGAGGGGAAGGCTAAATTATAATTAATAGTTAAAATTGAAACGAAACGAATCGAAATAATATAACGCAGACAAGTGGAGAGCCTATAAATTTAAGCAAAAAATATACACCAAAATTAATTGAATAAAACATGTTCTTACGAAAAAGCCAATCGTGCAGTAGGATCAAATCAATCTGCACAATTTCTTAACGGTTTACCGATTAAAACCATGTTTATGTATTAATCTACATCAGCTGATAGGTTAAAATAAATGTACAAATATGAGGGTTCCTTACTCACTTCTGTTACTGAAGATTTTGAAACAAGTTGCGATAGGAACCAAATTATATAATTATCTATCTATATTACTATAAAAATAGAAATTTATATGACAGCGCAGATTTTACTTTACACTTTACAAGCCACTTTGAAAGATAGATAGATACATATCGTATCAAAGTATCGCTTTGTTCTGATAACTTATACATACTGAAACACTATTCATACATCTATATTGTATTATTTTTTATTATTTTGTAAAGGAGTGAATTGATCGTGTCGGCCAAGTTATATATAGAAAGCTGCTGACAACTACGGATACAGAATTTTTCAATATTACGTCCTACTTTTTTCTCTCTTTATTCCGTTGTTGTATTGCAGTTTTTAATGCAATGGAAAAGTATGTTACAATGATTTTGAATCTGGGATTAATTTTATTTGTTGCTAGGTATTTGATGTATTTCATAGCTCTAGGTTAAAGAATGTTCTAAGTTTTTTAAGTTTCCATGTTTACAATACTACATCTATATTGTATTCTTACTAGATTTGTAACTTGTAACATTTTGTTTTCTTTATATTCATTAGTTGTTAAATATGTTTTAACGTATTCTTATTTGTTAATAATTCATAATTAAAATCTGTTATTACGAAGTACGATTATTAAACAGTTATTGAAATGAAATAAAAATTCTATGATTTACAAAAATTAAAATTAAATACATATTTGGATTATTAAACGATCGTCATCAATAGTTATAGAGATAAATATAAAAACCGAACCTAAAAATAATTAATTATATTAATACAAAACAAATAAATTGTCTTAAAATTAAATTTAAATAAATAAAAATCTATGCTAAAACAAAATTACCCTCAAAAATCGTTCACAAATATTTTTCTTAAAATATAAACCTTTTCCTTTACCTGTTTAGCCTCCGGTAATTACCTTTCGGATAATACTTTAGAGGATGAATGAGGATGATATGTATGTGTGTAAATGAAGTGTAGTCTTGTACAGTCTCAGGTCGATCGTTCCTGAGATGTGTGGTAAATTGAAGCCCAATCACCAAAGAACACGATCTAGTATTCAAATCCGAAAATATAATCCGGACCTGGCCATTTCGATTGTTAAACAATCATCAACTTCTAATCCAAACATAATAACACTGAATAGATGACGTCATTATAAAATTATAAATATAAAAACAAATTATGAAATGAAATTAAATGTGATGAAAGATCATATTAATTATTCAAATACTAACACATTAAATAATGTTAAGGTAAATACATTAAATATAAATAATTACAACAAAATAATTCATAATTCAGAAAGTGCTATTGACAGATTATTTTGAGCTTGTATTTATGTGCATTTTGAACAGGAATGTAGAAAAATAATTTTCTTTTTGGCCGGTTGAGGATCAGGTAAAATCCACCGGAATGATCTAGTGGTGATCTAGTCATCGGAAATCAGCTGATTTCGAAGAAAAGAGTCCTGAGTTTCAAATCCTAATAAATTCGTTAAATCCTTGGGCAATGACAAGGAGGTTTTAACCGGGTGTTGTTATTTCTCTGACAGAACAGTTCATTACATAAAATTTAATATTCCTTTTATTAGTTTTTTAAGTTTTTTTTTGTTTAATGTTTCTGTTATCCGAGTAGGGATCGGTCCTTTACACTTCTCTCGGACTTTGTTGAATTTTGTTTACTTAAATTTTTTTTCTGTTTGTTTTTATTTATTTTTTGTTTCGTTTTAAATTTATCTTATTATAAGTCTGACTGTGATTCTAGTTTTAAGATTTTGTGATATTTTATTTTAGTTTTAGTTTTGTTTTTTAATATGTTTTAGTCTTTTTTTGTTATAATATGATATTTTAGCTGTTATATTAGTTGTAAGTGTTTGGTTAATTTTTTTAATGTTATATTAGTATTATTTAATGTTATGTTACTTTTCGTTGTATGTTTTCCCGTTTTTTTTTTGTTTTTTTTTTTTAATTTATTTTACTCCGGGCGATGATATTGGGCAACCGTTTTTCGTCCCCCCCCCAAAAAAAAAATCCTAGTAATGACTTTTATACGGATTTGAATACTAGTTCGTGGATACCGGTGTTCTTTGGTGGTTTGGTTTCAGTTAACCATACATCTCAGGAACGGTAGACTCTGAGACTGACAATAACTAAACTTCATTTACATATCATCCTCATTTATCCTCTGAAGTAATACCTTACTGTGGTTCCGGACGCTAAACAGAAAAAGACGAATTGAGGATCAGGTAAAGCAGCATTTTGCGTTAATTTCTCTTTTTTGGACGTTTTATTTTCTCGTCTTCCAATAGTTCATTCTTTCGCTTTGTTTTATGGCTTCCTTCTTCTGACCGACATTATTGTTTTTTTCCCCTTCTTTTTGTGGAAATCTAAAATGAAAATGAAGAGTTTTTATAGAGTAATATTGTTTCTGTAAAATAAATTCTATTTAATGAATTTTAAATAAATTGGAAGAAAATCTTTCAAATGGTTTTATAATTAACTTAAAAATAACAGTGTGTTTTCTTGTTTGATAAAGACGGATATTGTTTTTTTTTTTTTGTTAAGTGTCTGATGTTTTTAGCTAAGATTCTACATTCATTAATATTAACACAAGGATAGGTTTAACATATTTAATTTTCTAAATGTGCATCTATACGATTCATACTGAAAGTGATCTGAAAACTCATTTTTGTATCTTGAAAGCTTTTTGAAGGAGCCCCAAGAGACGATATAATTTAGACGGAAATATAAGTAAGCACATTAAATATTTAATAATAAAGATAAGATTAAGAGTTACATTAGGTGCTTAAAAGCAAAACAGTACGGTTTGATTTTATTACTTAAAGTAAAGTATTAGATGTTACATAAAACATAAAAATAACTTGTTACATACGTAAACAGTACTTATGTAAGAGCTATTAAACGAGTATTTTTAGCAGGGTTTTTACTGAAATAAAAGAGAAAAATATTTTCGTACGTTCAATTTTCTAAGTTTTGCTTAAAGAAAAATATGTTTTATTTAACTAAATTAGAAAAAATAATTGGCCTCAGTCCTCTGTAAATTGGAAATTGGCATCTGTCCTCGGAAATTTGAAAGAATAAAGATTCTGATAATGATAAAGATAAAAGATAATGATTACAATTTAAGATACCTAGGCAAAACTAAAAGAAAAATCGATATTTATTATAATTTTATTTATTTAAGCCCGAAAAACTTTAACAAACATTTTTAGAGATTCATGCTCCCCTTATCTTACTTGAGGATAAGTTTTATCTTATTATATTAGAGGGGTGAATTCAGATGCGGCGAGCATGTGTAAATAATTTAAGTTGAATTTAAGCTTTCATTTTAGGTTTGTCTAAAACTACAACAGTTGTATATATTTTTTAGTTTTAATTTTTATATATATTATATTAAAACTGTTAGAAATACTTGGTTTTATAGTTTTTCATTGGTATTGTTTACTTGTCATGTAATATTTTTTAATTACTTATGAAGGGTGTTCAGCTTAAAGGAGGCCCCATCACTCAGTTGTTTGTACTAAATTAAAATTTTTATTAAAATGCATTTGTTGGTGTGAGATGGGTAAAATAATGTGGTAGATGTTGGTACGACTGGAACTGGAGTGGTGAGGATTGTTTATTGCCTGCACATTTAAGTATTGCCAATCAGTGTCGAGCTGTCGGTTTTGAAAAAGGTTGCATAATTGTGTGTTTTTTGTTAAAATATAATTAACGGTTGAAAAACGGGTACTGGTGACGGAAACTTATTTAGAGACGATATTTCTTGTTCTGTGTCGGCGAAAGTTTAGGGAGAAATTAAAAAAGAAAGCACTAGTGAATAGTGTTTTCAGAAGTTAGTTAAAAAATGTCGGTATTCCCGATACATATCAGTTTTAACGACGCAGGTCGTACAGGATATTAAAGCGGCAGTTCATAAATCTTTGCGGAGACTAAGCCGGCAAAAGAACATTTCACTACGTTCAGCCCACACTGCAATGACGAGAATGCTGAAGTGTTATTCGTGTAGATTATGCCAAAAGAGTTCACTGCAGTCAATGATTCAAGAACTTCATTAGAGGCGATATTGGCATTTTAGATCAAATGTTTTTTACAGATGAAATGTGGTTTCACCTTGGAGAGTATATTAATAGTCAGAAGTAGTTAATAGTTAGCGGTACTGAAAACCCGCAAATTTTTTTTTTTGAATCTCCCCTACACCCACAAAATATAGGCGTATGGTGTGCGATTTTAGGCTACGAATAATAGGACCCTTGTTTTTCTCAAAGAACTGTGAATGTTGCCGCCAACCAAAAAATTAACCAACAGTTCATAGACTTACTGCACGAGGATGAACGTGGTTGCTGGTTACCATACAGCTCGCTTTACTATGGAAATGTTACAGGATTTTTTCGGTGGAAGAATCATTTTTAAAGGATTTGTCACTAAGATCCCCTGATCTAACTAGTCCAGACTTCTTTCTGTGAAATTTACTTTAAAAAAATTAGTAGTAGCAATCCACATATTCTGCAGGAATTGAAGATAAACATTATCAGAGTCATCCAGAAAATAGACAGGATACAGCTAACAAGAGTAGCCAGGAAAGTGGTCAAACGTGATAAAAAAAAGTCCATAGATGTAGATGGACATCATTTTTAACATCTTTTGTAAATTACTATATGTGTTTGTCAATAAGCTCTTATTTATAAACTAAACTAAGTGATGATGTCTCTTAAGTTGAACTCCTATATATTATATACATATGTAATACATATATATATATATATATATACTATTTTTTATTTTATTATATTTAATTTTTCTCAGTTTTTTAAAACGTTTGTTTCCAAAATCGAAATGGTCATTAAAGTTTAGATTTCAGCAAAATTTTCGTAGTTTGTTTTTGTTTTGTAAGTTGTAATCTTGCCTTTTACTTTATTTAAATAAAATATATTTTTACTTTTAGCAGAACTTTACTCCTGAGGCCGCTTTTCCGACTGTAAGTTTCATTTTCTCGCTGTTTACAAAGTGTTGTTGAATCTATAGTGCTCGACTTGATATTGCTTCTCGAATTTCATTTATTTCAACCACCCCGTGGTCGTTCTCTGTTTCATCTAAGGAAGTCTATTCCAGTACTGAGCAATTATGATATATAACACTGAATCGTGAATCGTGCTTCTGTAAAATTCTTTTTTTTTTTAATTTCTCTACGGATGTTTCAATTTCTTAATATGCAGTTTAGAGTTGACATAATTGTATTTATATTTCTAAATTTAAAAAAATCGATAGCAAACATAGTAGAAAAAAAGAAAAAAAACACTTGTAGAAAAATAAAAGAATACATATGAATAAAATATTATTTGAACAGTCAAAGTCGAAAGTTAAAAGTTAACTAAAATGTTTAAATCACTTAAATTCCTCAATTGGGCTGGTTACCCTTTTCTTCTCCTCTAAAGACGACAAGGAATTGACATTTAAGAGATAATGATAAGATAAGAAATATTTCAAGAATGACAAAGCATGACTTTTCATTTATTATTACGGTAAACAGGAGTTAAAAATGCTAAATATTTAATGTTCAAGTTAAATATTTAGTACTACCGAAAAATTAAATAAACATTTATATTTAATCTTTAAATAGATTTTGTGATTCAAAACGATAGAATTTATCGGTCCCCTACCGTTGTTTAACAATAAATTTTCTCTTCGATCTTTTCTAATAAAATAAATTTATCACAATATATAATACCATTTACTAGTGACCCCTTGTTCCTTTGCAACATTATTATTACAAAGTAATGTTACATATTTTAAAAAACCGGCTTAAAACTTAGTGGACCCATGCTGCTCCACTGCGTTATTATTACAAAGTAATGTTATATATTTATTAAAGTTATTCATTATACTTGTCACCTTCACGAAAAATGTTTTTAACGAGAAAAATACGTCCCTCTACCGAAAAAAAATTACGTTTTTTGCAACTATTAATTCCGATGAACGAAACGCAATGAAACACGTTCAACCACAACTCAACAGTTGAAGTTTTGGTTTATTACTGAGCAGCGCTTAACCAACCCACAGTGCAATTAACCTAACGCTGCGGCTTTCCGAACGCTCTGTACAATAAGTTTTGTTTCTTTAAAATATATTTTTGCGTCGTTACTATACGATGGTGATGGTGAAATTTTTGCCTGTGTTTACCCGGTTGTTCTTGTCTGTTACTTCGAAACAAGTTAATTTCCTGTCATTAATATTAAAAGAATACTATATCTTATCAACGGTTTCTTTGTAAAACCTAAAATTTGTAGTTTTCCTAATCTTGGTCGTATAGTTATTGAAATCCATATTTCTGTTATAAGATTCCAAATCAAGTAAAACTCGGTTTGCCTTGAAAACAATCGTAGAAAAAGGTATCTTATGTTGCATAGGATAAAAAAGAGTTGTTAGTAATGTTAGTTATTAAGTTGTTAATGAAGTTAAATAACATTGTTAATGTTAATAGTTTGTTAGTAAAAATTGAAATGTTATTGCACAGAGATAAGTTTGGGGGTCCTTTGTACTAACGTAAGTATCGTTTGAAATTGATTTCTTAATTTCTTTACAATATATAATAAAATTAAAAATTATCATAACTACTTATTTGTTAAAAGTTAAATAAAAAAATTATAATTTTCCCTGGTAAAAAATTTAATAAAATTATCGTGTATTCTTTTTTTTCTGTGTTCTGATGGTAATAACTTTTATAACTATACTACCCTTAAAAAAAGTCTTTTCTGTATTTTTCGAAAAGTTAAAGGATTGAAGTTTTTAGGAACTTTGGGTGGCTACCTCGAGCCGAAAAATCATGAAGTTGTAAGATTTGAAAAAATATGATCCCAATTATATGAAAAAATCTAAAAGAATCGTTTAATTTTAGGCACTTTAGGCTTAAATTAAAACTTTAGTAATAAAATATGTTTTCAATTTTCCTTGACACTGATAGGGTAAAATGTTTACTTCTAGATAAAAAATTACTAAAATATCTAGGAAAAATTTGTTCTTTGCTTCGTAAAATAGATTGTTTTTATTTTAAAGTAATTGTAGAACACTTATCTGAAAATTCCATCGTCCAATACCAAGGGAATGAAAAATAGTTTGCGTTTAAAAAAAAAGCTGACAACACAGATGTAGGACTTCTCCGTCATGCGGCTATTTATAAATAAAATATATATTTAATATATTAATGATATATGAAAAACTCCCTCGTTATAATTAATTACAAGATGATATTGGCTTGAGGTTAAAACCGTAAATTTCAAATCTGGTATTACTAAAAAAAAGCTTCTATTTCAACAACTTTAAATATTAAAATAGTTTTCAGCGCCCAGTTTAAAAATGTATGAAATGATACTTGACACGATCATGTCTGTTACGTTCTGCTTGAACTCCAAAGTGGGAGTCAAGTTCAAATTTATAAAAAATATTTTTTTTTAAAGCAGTCTTGATTACAATAAAAAAGGAAAAGAAGAAAATGTTAAAAAATGCGTAACTTTTTTTTTAAAGCAGTCTTAATCACAATAGAAGTTCTGGGTTCGACTCCCGGTGAAGAATGGCAACTTGTTCATAATCTACAAAAAAAAAAAAATTAAAATAAATGTAATGAGAAGAAAAATGTTAAAAACATGCATGCCTTTTGGTCGAATCCGGTTGCTCGGTAAGGTTTGGGGGGCTCCCAATTTGTCAAAACCGAATCCCGGGTTCTGGGATGGGGTCCAGGAAAGACATAGTCGGGCTTGGATACCCCGCCCTAGGGGTTAGAGGCAGGCAATGAAAAGATCTGACCTATCGGACTAGACTTATTGCCGGCGGACGAGGAAGCCCGTTTGAGTAGATGGGTTGTGCCTTGGGCTGTGATTTGCTTTGTTTTGGATCCGGCCCGGGGGTAGGGTGGGAAAAAAATTAGTAAAGATTAATTTATATGCGTAATTAGACGGCAACAGAAAAAACCACAATGAAAAACAACCGTCATATCGAACACAAAGTTTAGAGAATTTTTTTTGGTGAGAATCGATTTTGCTAAATTTTATTTTTGTTAACCGTTAACAAATCTGCCTAACAAAAATATGATCTTTACTAGGTGAAATTTCAGATACTAAGGGTAACCTTTCTCCACAGTCCCACCCCCTTGACCTTTTAAGTTGAAAATTTAATGGTATCAATACCCCATATGTAGAAGTAATCTGACCAAGTTTAGTCAAAATCGATGTAGTAGTTCTGGAGATAGAAAGTGATTTAGAGGTTTACACCGAACACACACACACACACACACGTACATACGAACACTAATAATAATAATAAGTGTTCTGCCCAAAGGCAGGTTTTCACATGGCCGCCCTCCATTCTACTCGATTCTGTGCCATCCGTTTCATTTTATCGTAACCTCTTACCTTTTTATATTGTCTATCATTTTCATTCGTCTCCGACCTCTTGCTTTCCTCCCTGTTACAAATCCTTCTAATGCCGTCACAAACAGGCAGTCATGTCTCAGCCAGTGCCCCAACCAACTGCATTTTCTTCTTTTTATAATTTCAATAATCGCCCTATCTTCACCTACTCTACGAAGCACCTCCTCATTCCGAACTCTCTCTCTCTCTCTCAGCTGATCTTTTCCATTCTTCTCCAAACTCACATTTCAAAGGTCTCCAATCTTCTCTCCTCTCCTTTCCTAATAGTCCATGTCTCTCTGCCCCATAAAGGGTCATATTCACACAAAACATTTTGCAAGTTTTTTCCTTAGTCGCGAACATTGAGATCCGCAAAATTTTCATCCGATTTTTTTGGGTTCTTTATGTGTCAAAACGTCAAGATCCGGTGAAAACCGCATATTTCCAAATCGGGTCGATTGCAATACTTCACCTTCTAGAACTATAGCTCTGCTATAACGCTATCTAGACGGGAAAGTAAAAATACTTAAAAAATTGATCTTTTCCGTGACTTAGCCAGTGTTTTCTTAGATCATTCATGCAGCGTCTTTAATTCTAGAAATAAATTATTTTCTTAAATTTTAACCTTGTTTTCGGTAAAAAAATTAATTTCTGTAATTCATTACGCATAGATTATATTTATTATTTTACCTGTCGTTGTTTTATGACGTCTGTAGCGTAATCTTCAGGTTTCTTTTTAATTAAAACAGAAAAAGTCATATTATTTACTTATAAAATGCGTTTCGACTTATCTTCAGTTAAAAAAAAAATAATAGTTTAAATAATTTGTTGGATCTATTGGTTGTTTTTTTTTTATTAATAAAAATATTGTTATTAAGTTTGTAATGTCTTATTAATAATAATTATAAAACCATGTAAGTAGTAGTTCGTATTAGATTAATTCTTTTTTAAAATAATAAAATTAAAAAAAAATTAATAATAATTAAAAAATTATAGATGCAGAAAATCAATCAATTATTGCAGGAATTTTTTTTTATTACTTCTTGTGTGTGCGCGCTTAATTTTCTTAATTTAATAATTTATAGTTAATTTTACAAATATAATTATCAAAAATAATTTGCTGCCTCGTCTTTTTTTCTTTTTATTAAACTTCCGTTATAGATTTTTTCTGTCTTCTTGAGGACTTAAAAATGTCATATTCATTTATGTAAACAATTTTCCTAGAAAACAATAATTCTGTCATACCCAAAATCGTTAGAAGATTTAATCAAATGTTCTGAATATAAAACCGTCGGTTTTAAAAACTTAGTTCGCATATCTTTTAAATCTAATATTTTTCCAATCTTAATTACTCATTAAAATTTTGTTCTTACGTAATAGTTAAATTTTTGTATTGTTGATAATTATTATAATTTATTTATGCTGTGTTTCCTACGTAAAAAATGTCTTTTTATGAGTGAAAATCTTTCACATAAAAATGGGACACCACATGACTTCCTTGTACGCCTATTAATTTACGTATACACATTTATTGCTGCACATCATTTAAACTTATTTCATTTGAAAGTGCGATACAATACTCCAATCCTGTAATAAAGTGAACAGTTACACAATTGCATTGTGGTGGACACCACTCGCATCACATTTTTTTATAGTGTCCGCATCAGCATTTTATATTAGTTTATATATAAATTTTATTTCACGTCGCTGAAGTAGTTATGTGGTGTAAGTGAAAATGTAGCCATACACACATCGGTTCGAATCCGATTTCATATACATATATGAAAAAAAAAATTAATTTAAATATATTGATTAAAGCCTCTGTAATTTTAACTGAAAAATTTTTCAGTTAAAATTAAAAGTACATAAAATTTTATTTCACTAATAACTTTTCATTTTTTTTTTCAGTCGAAGGCTAATAGTTATTAATAAATCAATATTTTTTAAATTTAAAAAAAGTTAAAAAAAAAGAAATGAAGTCGGATTTGAACCGATGTGCCTCCCCTTGTAATACCCAAACCTTTCATTAATTAAAATTTTACTTGGCTGTAATTCTGGAGCCAATGAAAATAAGTACCACTTATGATATATCATTGAAAAGTTCTCAATGAGGGCTTATTACTGCAGTTACGAAATAGTCCAAAATGCAAATGTTTTTGATTTTGACCTTTTTTAGACACTTTTGGTACAATCGATTTGAGGGAGGTCCACAACTAGATATTACAGCAGTCCTAAATCCAAAATTTCAACATTCTACGGCTAATCGTTTGTGTTATGCGAGATACATATACATACGTCACGCCGAAACTAGTCAAAATGGATTTAGGGATGGTCAAAATGGATATTTCCGTTGAAATCTGAAAACCGAAATTATTCGCGATTCTTCGTTTACTGCGTACAAGGAAGTAGAGGATGGTACGTGGATTTTTTTGTTGCATGTGCTCACATTTTTATTTGGAATGAAGCGCACGAACGATTTGTAATTGTTGAACGATTCCTTCGTTCGAACGAAACGATTTATACTTCTTAATATGAGCGATTTATCTAAAACTAATTTTGTGTTTTGAAAAAGGAATACATTGGGGTTAGAGCTGTGTTAAAAAATTACAACTCAAGAAACGGCTAAAAACAGCTTTTTGTATTTAGTTACATTTGGCAAAAACATTTAATAAAATCATGTGTAATGAAACGTAAAACATGTAGCATTTTCGCGACGGATTTTTCCGTTTTTTTTTCTAGTATGTATTAAAATTAATAATATATAAATGAAATGAGTTGCATTTTTGAAATACGCTAAATTTTTCTTTTATTTTTTTTCAGGTATGTAACGTTCAGATCATTTTACGAAATATTAAAAAAAAATTAACTACATTTGTAAGTATAATGAAAAATTACATAATTAATTTGTATTTAAACGTGTATCATTTTAATATTATTTTCATTATTACTAATTTATCGATTTTTATGGCATCTGTGCTTTTAATCAGGAGGTTCTGGGTTCGACTCCCGGTGAAGCATGGCTATTTGTTTATACGTTACAGAAAAAAATAATAATTTCTCATTTTCATCGTTAAAGCGTGCCAGGCAGAATACATGGAATATAGAGGAGTTAAATTGCTGTCGTATCCTCATACAAATTTAACACATGGTTCCGAGAGAATCAGATCATAGATACGGGATTTCATTGTGCAAAAATTACTCTTATTTTAGTCTCCGGATCACCGTTAAGAATTATTGCATCAGAGGATTAAATAAAATGGTAATTTTTGTAGCGTGTGATAATGACATACCTGACCGTGATTCGAACCCTGGACCTCCGGATGAAAGGCCGAGACGCTGACACGGATGTCGGCTAGATTATTAATTTGAACCTACTAAATTGTCGCAAAAAGCTTTCATTTCTACGTTTCTTGACCTTTCATTCGGAGGTCCCGGGTTTGAATCCTGATCAAGCAGCATTTTTCATACGCTACAACATTCCGTTTCCAAATCCCACCCACAAGCTTCAAGATTATGTGCCGATTTCATCTAGCAGAAGAGAAAAATTTCCTGATTTTAAATGATTACGTTATTCGTATAAAGATGTATTGTTGTATTGATTTATAGGGAATAGTTGTATATCCGTTATATATATTTTTTTTGCCACTAATATATATTCATACTAATGATAAAAAAACTACTTTGATGTGGTTTTAATGTAAAAAAAAAAATTAATAAAATACGAAATCATATAGGTGCTTATTACTCTCCCGTGACTAACCGTTTTACTACGAGGATATTTTCTATATCCTAAACGATATTAAATTGCTTCATAATGAAAATTTAATACTTTATTATGAACATTAACGGCGTTCACTATTTACATTTGAATAACTCAGTTTGGTCGCTAAAGATTTTCCATTGAGTAAATAAAACGGCACATTAATCCAAAAGTAATCAGCAAATATCGTGCCGGTTTATTTACTAAGGAATCGCTGATATAGGTTTTACAAATCATAGATACAATTGTTAATTAAACCCGACGTTGTCCTGAAATCAGTACAACAATAAATTTAAGATTGAATTTTTGGGAGTAAGCCGTAATACTGTAATTAATTACAGGCGTTTCTTCTATAAAGCAGAACCAGGATTAAATTTGCTTGCCGATTGAGGCACAGCAACGCAATTGAACGTTGGCGTGCAAAAAACCTCGTGGTAAAAGTATTAGAATGTATGACAACAAATATTAAACGACGAACGAGAAATTCATTCGTGATATGAAAATAGAATATCTTCGCTTCTTCTTATAATCACCGCGTTAATTTGGGGCTAAAGAATTGATATTATCTGATTGTTCCGTAAACTTATCGGCGATGACACTACGCTTCATCTTTACGCATGCATTATTAATGTACAATTTACGGGTAAACCGATTCCATAGGCTGAATTATATGAAAAAATGTATCGCAGTATTTAAAAATAGACTGCTTGCAATAAAATCGTTAAATATTTTTCCCGTGATGGTTTACTTAGTAGCTAATTGATGAAAAAATGTTTCTATAAGTAGTTGTGATTTTTTAGTGCGAAGCTTTCTTGACTACTCCAGTGTGTGATATCTCAGATCACTTTCGGTTTATCATTTACTCTATGTTCGTCTATTGAAAATAATTATTAATAAGCGAGATTTTTCTTGTTGTTGTTAACGAGGCAGATTTCCTCTCATAAAAAGGAATTGATTTACTGGAAACCTTTAAATCTCACGACAAAAGAGAGATTTTGATCCCCTTAGAAGCAGAGCCATTTAATTTATTAATTTTGGTTTAAAGAAAAATACTTCTGAATACGTTTTATAGATAATTTTTTTATTAGGGTTCTGTTTAATAGTAGCATGTGGTAAATGAGTCGCCTAAATCATTTAGAATAAAAGAATTTTACGACTAACATTAACTTCATAAAAAGATTACAAAAATTCCTGACACGTTGTTTAAATAACACTACTGTCCAAATTTTAAAAGTATTAATAAAATCTATTTAAATGCACTCGTATATGCGAAACCTCAATTTACGAACTTTTATAATTTTCTATTTTTTTATTATTTTTATATAAACTTATAATTGGAATTCAGAAATATGGAGGCGTAAAATACACCCTCTCTGTTTAGCCTCTGGAACCACCTAAGGTATTACTTCAGAGGATGTAAATGAAGTGTACGTAGTCTTGTACAGTCTCAGGTCGACTGTTCCTGAGATGTGTGAATTATTGAAACCCAATCACCAAGAACAAGGTATCCGTGATTCTAGCAAAATCTGTACAAAAGTATCTACTTTTGCTAGGATTTGAATCTTAGAACTGTCGCCTTCGATGTGTGTTTCAAGTAGCCTTTTTAGGGCTCTGGATAATCGCATGTGAAACTTTAAGCTTAGTTTCATCACATAATAATGGCCTACCTGACCTGGGGCAGTCCGCTGCAAATGCATTTCTCCGAAAACATTTTCGTAAATTGTAGACAGTCTTCCGTGTCGGTGGAATAGTGATGAAATGATTATTCTACTCATTTATTACTAGATTATAACCATCTCTTTACCACGTTTTTTAAAAAAAACTCTTTCTTCATTAGTAAATATATATCTTCACAAGTTATATATTATATATATAAATACATTAATTTATGTTTGTATATATATTTATATTTAATAGATCAACACTAAGCACAGAACAATTGAAATACGATGACTTATTATTTATTTCATTTCACAAAAAGAAGCGCTTTCACGATCTTTATTCGCATCATCACCTGCATACATTTATATATATTGCAAAAAAAAAACATCATAAACTTGCAATCCATGATAACATACCACTTATTCATTTATAATTTTATGTTAAAAATATTTTTAAACAAATTAAATTTTTTAATTAAATTTAACTTTCCATACTTTAAAATCTTATACAAAAATTTTGAAAATTTTCATTTAAATTAACATTTTTTAAAATTATAATCAAAAAAAGCTGTACAAATCATAAAATATAAAAGAAATGTTTAAAATTACAAAGATCAACAAGTTAAAATTAAAATGTAAAAATATAATTAACCCAAAGATAAAAATTAAGATTTAAAAAAAACTGTTTAAAAACAATTAAAAAACAAGTTTTAATTTTTAATTAATTAATTTCTATCTTTGTTTTAATTATATTTTTACATGTTAATTTTAACTTAATTGATTAATCTTTGTAATTTTAAACATTCTTTTAATGTGGTTTTTATCCCTTGTTTAATTTATATATATATATATATATATATAAATGTATGCAGCTCATGATGGGAATAAAGTTCGCGAAAGCGCTTCTGTTTGTGAAATGAAATACGGTAAGTCATCCTGTTTCAATTGTTCTGTGCTTAGTGCTGATAAATTAATATATATGCTTGAAGTATAAATTAATATATATATATCATATTCTTCTTAGTATACATCTTCACAAGTTAGAATCAAAAATATCCAATAAACATAATAACAGCTGCATACGACAAATGTTTGATTAAATAGCAGTGCACTCTGGTGTTCGTGTCAATAAATATGTGATGAAAACAAAAGGTGGTAATTTAAAATCAATGGGAAGATTACAAACAAGATATCCTAACGTTTATAATGGGTAGCGACTTCTGGCTCACCCGTTATATGAAACATTTTAATTTGTTATTCCTTTGAAGAGGCGGCAAGGTAGGGTAGATTTCGGGCAAACAATTTTTTTTTACATTCAGAGTAAATCTGTTTTCTTATGTACTACAAATTTTTAAAGAATTAAAAGATGTAAAACTAATAACATTTCATTTGTATACTACTTTATTCGATAATTCGTGTAGCTTTAAACTAGAACGCAGAATGTTTTCGCCGAAACATTCTGTATGATGATTTAGCCGAAATTGAAAGACTTAGCAAACTATTTAAGTTAGATAGACATTTTTTTTATTTTCTTTTTAGGTCTTGTTCAGTATCTTATATTCTGCAGATTCGTATATCTAATTTATCTTCTCCCGCTGTTTATTATGCAGTTTTAAGAGTTTGTTTTTGTAAGAAATTAATTTTCGTGACGGTTTTGCTTTCAAAACTTTTCTTGTTAGTGGGCATCCCTTTGTAACTTCTATTTTATTAACGTGTAATCTAATCAGTTTATTCTTCGACAGTACTCTAGGTGCTTGATTTTGATTATAAATTTAAATAGTGTTTGTTACTATTAGTATTTATAATTTTTTGTTAAAATTTTATTTAAGGTTTTCATTGCGTGAAACAGTTCGGTATTTGTATTACATGTATTTGTTAGTTGACAATAATAACTTTTAATTCTTCTTCTTAAAAACGGCCTCTAACAGGATGGCACCGATGCAAATGCCTCGAAAAACATTTCCATCTGTGTTGAAACCCATCAATTAACAAAAGATATGTTTCAAATTCTCCTTAACCGAAAGTTTTTTTAAATTTGTTGTAGAAAAAATTTTTATTTGAAATCTCATATAATTGTGTTTGCGTTCTTAAAATATCATCGCCGATTTAAATTGGTTTTACGTATTGATTTTACTAAACTCTATTTAAAAAAAAATGTTCGCGCATCAGTGAACTTTAATTAAGTTTCATATTAAAAAAAAGTATTATCTACTCGTAATAAACGTTTAAAATGTTAAAATTCGTGATAAATTGAGACTATTTTTGTAATAAAGTATACACGAGTTAATAGAAGGGAATATTTATAGATGTTAGATATTATTGATGAGTAAGTTTCCCTACTTTTCTACTTTCACCAAATCATCTCATAATACTTTACGTTTAAGTAATAATTTTTACTCTACTTTATTTATTATATAAGGTTCCATTTATATTTGTGGTTTATATCGTAATTACAATTTTTATAAACTAAAAGAAAGTTTTGTTCTAAATTAAAAATTATGTTTGTTTTGCTATTGATGTTTATTAGCTTTTTCTTTATTTATATTTAAGAGCGTATTAAAAAAAGTTAGTTTAGATATAATTTATTTTAGAACAATCTTCCAGAATCATCGCTTTCATTTAGAAAACGATAATTTATTGAATCAATGTCCTAATTTCAACCCGGGACCACACATTACGTTGTCTGACCGAAAATATTAAATGGACCGGACGATAAATCATGAATAAAATTTTTTAAATCTTATTAGATTTTTGGTATAGTAATTCTAGCCGAGAGTAAAAAGGATTTAGAAGAAACAATGAACGGTATAGATGAAGTCCTACACAAGAACTATCGCATGAAAATAAACACGAACAAAACAAACGTAATGAAATGTAGTAGAAATAACAAAGATGGACCGCTGAATGTGAAAATAGGAGGAGAAAAGATTATGGAGGTAGAAGAATTTTGTTATTTGGGAAGTAGAATTACTAAAGAAGGACGAAGCAGGAGCGATATAAAATGCCGAATAGCACAAGCGAAACGAGCCTTCAGTAAGAAATATAATTTGTTTACATCAAAAATTAATTTAAATGTCAGGAAAAGATTTTTGAAAGTATATGTTTAGAGTGTTGCTTTATATGGAAGTGAAACTTGGACAATCGGAGTATCTGAGAAGAAAAGATTAGAAGCTTTTGAAATGTGCTATAGGAGAATGTTAAAAATCAGATGGGTGGATAAAGTGACAAATGAAGAGGTATTGAGGCAAATAGATGAAGAAAGAAGCATTTGGAAAAATATAGTTAAAAGAAGAGACAGACTTATAAGCCACATACTAAGGCATCCTGGAATAGTCGCTTTAATATTGGAAGGACAGGTAGAAGGAAAAAATTGTGTAGGCAGGCCACGTTTGGAATATGTAAAACAAATTGTTAGGGATGTAGGATGTAGAGGGTATACCGAAATGAAACGACTAGCACTAGATAGGGAATCTTGGAGAGCTGCATCAAACCAGTCAAATGACTGAAGACAAAAAAAAAAAAATTAGATTTTATTTATTTAACACCAGGGTACAGACTGACAGCAGAGTGACATGATGTGTACTTTGCAGAGATGCCAAGGCAACTGTGCGCAATCGGGCGTGTGAATATACCGATAAATGTGTAGTCTCGATCAGATTCAGGTCCACCACTCCTAGCCCACCGGGCTGGTCTAGTGGTTAACTCGTCATCGCAAATCGGCTGATTTCGAAGTCGAGATTTCTAAGGATCTGATCCTAGTAAAGGCGGTTACTTTATACGGATTTGAATACGAGGTCGTGGATACCGGTGTTCTTTGATGGTTGGGTTTTAATTAACCATACATCTCAGAAACGATCGACCTAAGATTGTACAAGACTACACTTCATTTTCATTCATACATATCATCCTCTGAATGAATATCTTACAGCGGTTCCGAAGGCCAAACAGAAAAAGGGGGAGAGGTTGACTACTCCTGAGACGTGTGGTTAATTGAAATCCAACTAATATAGAATACCGATATCCACAGTCTAGTATTCAAATTCATATAAAAGCAACTTCCTATACAAGGAGTCGAACCTTAGAACTCTCGACTTCAAAAATCAGCTGATTTTGCGGTACGTGTTAACCACTAGACTAACCCGGCAGGTTGGTATCTTGTTAAAAATGAAGTTTAGGGTTCGTAGTTTTATAAAATTTGTTTTAATTTAAATATACTTTCAAATGATCGTTTAAATATATGTATTCAAATTTTTTAACAAATTACTGGATATTACATCGTTTAATGAAATCTTAGTAGAAAGTGGGAGAATCCTGTTATTTATTTATTTTTCAACAAAGGTGATGTTCTGTGGCAGCGGTAGTGAATCGTGGACTAACGGAAAAGTTAGTCCACGTAACATGGTGTTACCGAAAACTGTTGAAAATTATATAGGTCGATCAAATTCGAATTGGGGGAAGTATTACGACATATAGGAGCTGCGAATAATTTTTAGCAGGATCTTTTGAAGAGACCAACTAGATCGATAGGCCATTCAAGACATCCAGGTGTAGTTATTTGGTTCAGGGATGTGGATAAGGTAAAGGTTTTATAAAGAAAGACATTAATTAGATTATATGAAACAAAAAATGAGAATACAGTATTTTTTAAACGAGTTAAGATTAAACGTTTTACACATAACAGAAAGAAATGGACGGTAGCATCAGTCATTTTTTTGAAATTTAGGAAATTGTATACTTTTTACAGGAAAGTGTACAATTTCCCAAACTTCGATTAAAATTTTGAGATAAAAACACCACTCCTTTTAGTTTTTTGATTGAAATAATTGAAATGTGTATAATGTAAGAAAATGGAAGTGGTCGGAACGTACGAGACTTGGCGGAGTACAAGAGGAAAGAAGAAATTGTTCGGCATACGTTACCCGTACCAACGTATCGAATCAATTCATTGATTCCAGTGCTCACGCTGGGTGTTAGAAATTGTGTTATTTGTAATTTTAAATTGTTTAAATTTGAATGGGTTATTTACTTACTAACCGATAAAAAAAATCTGATATGGACAACACATAACTTTCTTGTACGTCTATTAAATTTCATTTACATATTTTTTTTTTAAGATGAAAAGTACATAAAATTTTATTTCATTAAAAACTTCTGATTTATTTTAATTTTTTTTGTTTGTTATTAAATTATTATTCATCGTAAAATTTTTTTACAATGAGAGGTTAATTAATAAATCAATATATTTAAATTAAAATAAAAATGTATATGAAATCGAATTCGAACCGATGTGCCTTCCCCTTGTAAGATCCAAATATTTCATTAATTAAAATTTTATTTAGTACTAACTCTGGAACCAATGAAAATAAGTACAACTTATGACATATCGTTGAAAAGCTCTCAATGAGGGCTTATTATTGCAGTTAAGAAAAAGTCCAAAAAGCAAATGTTTTTGGATTTTGGGCTTTTTTGGATACTTTTGGTTCAGTTGATTCAGTCGATCAAAGGGAGAGGTGCACAACTAGATGTTACAACAGTCCTAAATCCAAAATTTCAACATCCTACGGCTAATCATTTTTGAGTTATGCGATATGTATACGTACATACAGACGTCACGCCGAAACTAGACAAAATGGATTCAGGGATGGTCAAAATAGATAGATATTTCCGTTGAAAACTGGAAACCGAAATTTTTCGCTAACACAATACTTCCTTTAATTCGTACAAGGAAGTAATAATGATACATGTTGATGTTTACAACTAAGCAAGCAGACGAATAATTTCGGAACTTTTGAGCTTGTTACTAAGAAATAATTCAAGTTTGTGAATTTTATAATAACGTTTTAATTATTTAGTTACATCGGTTTTCTGAGTTTGATTTATAATCACATTTTTAATTTCTCACACATTTTTTACCTGTTTTAAGACTGGGTACCAAAAATGTTGACCGAGTTGCATAAAAACAAACTTTAGCTAGTGTTTTGAATTTTCTCACTAGATATAGCATTGAAGGCTATCGGTTTTTACCGAATTGTTTCTGATGACGAAATATAGTTTTCTCACATTACACCGGAATCAAAACCCATTTAGAGGAGACAGTCAATATCTCTCAAGAAAGTAAAATTCAAGCAAACAGTATCACCCCGGTAAATCGTGTGCACTGTGTTTTGAGATAAAGTGGGGCCGTTACTTTTTAATTTCTTGTTCGTGGTAAAACGTGGCGGTCAGCGCCACGACGGCTATGATGACGTCAAAACAACTGTTCTAGAATTGTGTTATCTTCTCAGGGGCAGATTTATATGAAGCTGAAATGGTGAAGCTGATCACACGATACAAGTGCTTTAATATTGGCAGAAATTATGTAGAATTGGAAATTAAGAGCCAGATTTTCAAGTGAAAATATTTTTTTCAGAAAAAAAAAAGCTTCTTATTTTTTATATTAATACGGTACTTACTTAAAAAAAAAAACTTGCTTCGTATATAACTCGTTCTTGAAGGAAGACTTTTATTGAAGCATAAGTCTTATCAGATATACAGAAAGAAACTAGATAAGTACAGAGTCATCGAATAACGTTGCAGCAATTTAAAAAAAAATCGTATCTCAGAAACTAATAGGGATAATCAAACCAGTGTTTATTTTTTAAATTTATTTTATCACCAACTCAAAACTGTTTTAATATGAGTTCCGTTGATCGCTTTTCAAAGATCCGGTCGATAATCGATTTCTGCCCAGGTCCGCTGGATCATCACAGGCGTAACTGTAGCAATAGCAGCGGTGATCGGTTGTCTTCAATGTTTTACATCCCTGATTTTTTCACTCTAGACGATGTTTTTCAACGTATCCCCCATAAAAAAAAGTTAGGGATGTCAAATCTGGGCTTCTCGGAGGCCGAAGCACAGGACCGGCATTAGAATTCCAACGGAATCTTTCATCGAGAGCGTGTCGAACGCTAGGCTAAAGGGTGGGGGCGCACCATCTTGTTGAAACATTACAGCAACGTTATTTTCTTGTTCAATTTGGTCAAATTGCGAAAAAACGTACAGTTGTAGCACGTCTAAATAAACATTCCCTGTGACAAGGCCGATAGGGCCGATCATAAGATCGGACATGAAATCTCACCACACGTTTATTTTTGGGGAATCTCTGACATATTTAATAATTTCGTTGGGCTGCTGAGATCCCCATACCCTAGAGAATTATGCCAAAACATTTCAGACAACGAATCACCGCTGCTGTTATCAAAGTTACCCCTGAGATGATCCAGCGGACCTAGGCAAATGTCAATTACCGGTTGGATATTAGCAGAGCACCAACGGAGCTCATATTGAAACATTCTAAGGTATGTAAAAAAAGCTTTTGAGTATGTGAAATTAAAAAAGAATACTCGTTTGACTAATCTCTAGTAGTTTCTGAGAGACGACTTTTTTAAATCGCTGCAACCTTTTTCGATAATACTGGATTTTGTTATCCAAAAACATTGCTGTTTGAATCTGTTTAGAATTTGCAGTATGTACAAACTTCGTCTGTTAGGATCCACTCAGTAGTACCGTTAATTGTTTCTTATTTTTAAAACTATTCAGTCAAACGTTTTGTTGTTACCTGTTTAATATTTGGCTTAAATTTGAATTGTTTAATGAGTGTTTTTTGATCACCGGAACGTGTTTCATTACTACAAAATCGGTGCCATTGTTGATCTAACTAACAGTACTTTCTAGCTCAGACGGAAATTATTTTGAAAAATGGGCGTAGCTTTAAATGCAACATAATTATTAAATTCATTCATCTTGTTGAGTAAAAGATATATAAGTTTTATGTATTCGTTTACGTAATGTATAACGGGTGATAGATTCTTTCTCCTTAACAGTCATCTTTTAAATATAAAAGGTGTCGAATTTCTCCATTCATAGTGAAACTACAGACAATACTGCTGTTTGTTTTTATTAGGAACCTGATATTTCAAGTAGATTGAGAAACCCTTGTCCTTGTCTTGTTACGTAACATGACGTATTGAATTTTATAACTTAATATAGATAGAAAAAAAACTTTACGGTATATTATGATGCTAATTTTTTTTTTATTTTACCTTATGCTTAAAAATAAGAGTTTAATTTTTCAATTCCCATACTTTTTTATTATATATTAAAATTTACTTAATAAATCTAGGTAAATTAAATTGGTAAAAGTAATATTTTTTTTAATTTCTTTGGTTATTAATTGTCTTTAATAGGTAAAGTAGAACAAAACAATAAGTGTTTGTTAACCCAGATAGTACTTTTGTAAAAAAAAGTGATGTTTTACCATGTACGGTATGTTACTGACCGGTTATTTTACTATGTAATACAATATACCATTTTGGTATTCTTACATTTTAACATGTAAACTTAATCTAGTTTTAACAATCGTTAAACTATTGCACAATATATTTTGTTTTATATACTTTTCATTAACAGTAACAATCTGTCATTTATTAATGTTAAATTGCTATTGCATAACGTTACTTCAGACTTAATTTTTTGGTTTAAGAGGATTCATTTTTTAATAAACTTGATTAAAATTAATTCAGCAGTTGATTTTAGCCAAAATGAGGCCGAGTAGTCATTGAATAATTCCCTTTGTTATCTACGTATTCATTTACGTGTTTAAATGTTAATTACCTGTCATATTTATTCATATCATAATATAATTCAGAATGATTATGTTTATTTGCTGTGTGTGTGTGTGTGTGTGTGTGTGTGTGTGTTACGTTATTATTTGCTTATTTTTTTCTAATTTTATTTCTTATCGATCTCAATGGCGAAATGGTAGCATTTTTGTCTTTCATCTGGAGGTTACAGTTTTGAATCCCGGTAACCCATTGCATTTTTCATGCATTCAAAAAGCCATCGGCTACCTTTACTCACTTTTATTGTTTAACGTTATTCAGCCGTGTGAATTAATAAATATACTTTATATTTGCACGAATATTGTTTTTTTTTATGGTAAATAAATTACAACCATCCGGTTGTAAGGGATCCCTTTACAACTTAAGTTATGTTTCAGTTTTTTGAATTTTGTTCTTAATAAATTTGATTTGTTTTTTTATTTATTTTATTGCAGTTTTTAATTACCTGTAGTACCGCATTTCGTTCCTCCAGACATTTTTTACGTTTTGAAAAAAAATAAACCTTTAAAAGATTATTTTTTAAATAATTAAAATTTAATTATATGTCTATTTCAATCGTTACACGATTGTCAACGTTATACATGAGGAAACAGTAGTATAAAAAATGTGTACACCTCATGACTTCCTTGCACCCCTATTAAATTACATATACACATTTTTAAAAGTACATAAAATTTTATTTCGCTAACTTCTTTTTTTTTATTGTTATTGAATTATTATTTACTGCAATTTTCTTTTTTTACTATCAGAGGTTAATAATTATTCATACATAATTCAATATAATTAAATTAAAAAAAAAAAAAAAAATTAAAAAAATAAGGAAATGAAGTTTCATTCTAACCGATGTGCCTTACACTTGTAAGATCCAAATATTTTATTAATCAAAATTTATTTCGCTATAACTTTGGAGCCAATGAAAATAAGTAAGTACCAGTTATGATATGTCGTTAAAAAGCTCTCAATAAGGGCTTATTACTGCAGTTAAGAAAGAGTCCAAAATCCAAATGTTTTTGGATTTTGGGCTTTTTTGTACACTTTTGGTTCAATCGATTGCAATTAAAAGGGGAGGTGCACAACTATATGTTATAACAGTCCTAAATTCAAAATTTCAACATCCTACGGCTAATCGTTTTTGGGTTTTGCTAGATACATACGTCACGCCGAAACTATTCAAAATGGATATTTCCGTTGAAATCTGAAAACCGAAATTTTTCGCGATTCCTATACTTCCTTCTACATGCCCATTTGTTATCGTTTTCTTATCAAAACAATAAAATGTTAGATTTTCAATTGCGATCTTCACACACCTCTTAAAAAGGAATGGTAAAAAAAAAAAAATATCATACAAAAGTCAGAAAGCGTAAACCGTTAAGGAATCAGAATTATATTTCTCCCGTGAACAAAATTTTAGGGAGGAGGACTGTTCCTAACGTTCTTATGATGAAAACGATTTTTACTCTATTAAAATTCAAACAGAATGTTGGATATTGCATTTTAAATCTGGATATGGAGAAAAGCGTAACGTGTAAGATGAGAAGATACAGAAAGGAATGAAGTGCTACCAAAGGACCGGTGAAAAAAGCGAAGAAAGTGCTAAAAATATAATAAGAAAAAAGATGATTCGGCTAGAATGTTGGTTGAGAAGTGAATGTCTGCTCAAGACTGAAATTGAAGGATGATGGATGGAGAGAAGAAAAGAAGAATGGGGTATTAGAAGGTAGATTTGATTAAGATCTAAGGAAAATATAACATAAGAGATTGAAACAGAATCGTGAGGCATGGAGGACTACAAAAATAAGGTGTGAGGAGACTTATCAGAAAGCAGAACACAATCGATCGATTGATTAATTTGATATTGGTCCCTCCCACGAAGTTCCTTTATCATTATTCGTAAAGTAAGTTTCCTAAACTTCTAATTTTTGTTCATTACAAAATTTTTAAATACCTCATTTTTAATAAACCAATTTTATGACCGGTTTCCAAGATATGAAGGACAATCTCGATATCTCTATGGTTCCTTACATTTACAAATAATTTTCTTCATTGTATAGGCTAAATGTTTGTTTAGTTTGTCCTTTGAAATTATCTTGAATTTCAGTTCTTTTTTAAATAAATTTAAAAATACCAGCTTTTTCGATGACTGCTTTATTTTTTAGGATTCGCAAGAACAATTACCTAAATTTAATCTATTACGATAACTATTCTTTTTTTAAGCAAGGTATTAAACAAAATAAAACAAAAAAAAATTTTAAATATATTGATGGATTTTTTCATTTGTTAAAATTTCAATAGAAATATATGCTGTATGTTTTCTAATCTTGAATTAGATTAAGAGCATCATCGTCCAATATTTTATAAAAATATACTTTTATTAATATCTAATCGAACCTATTCGATTGAGATAAAAGTAGAAAAGCAATGTTTTTGCCCATTTTATAGTCGAATTAATACAATAACCAGTTTTCTTATTTGAACATATCGATGTTTAGTTTCTGAAATCATGAAGCACACCTCATTATTTGAAAATATTTTATTCTCTCCTTCGTGTTGTTTACACAAAGGATTTTTTCCGGAAAATTAGAATTTCAAAAGCGAATGAAAAAACAGGTAAAATATATCCCCGGACATTGGATGAGCACAGTTTTATTACGTTTGAAACTTAATGAAAAAATTATGCGTCTATTCCTATCATGACAAAACTGACGTAACGGAGAATTGTTTTACTCTTGTAGTATTTAAAATCTTATGCAGTGTATTATGGAGAGGAACTCATTTGGTGTGTTTTGTTAGGGAAGTACGGCTTACGTTTAAGTCATTATGCAAATCATGGAAACATTAATAGTGCTTGTGCTCTTGGTCGTATTCTAAATTAAAAATGGTAAGCGTTTTTAAATTAGAAAAATAATGGAATCTTAAAAACTTTATTTGTGTATTATATTTTACAACTGTTTTTTAACCTGAAATATGACGTGATGGGTTGGCATGTACTCCCGAATTTGGAAAAATTCCATTATTTTATTAATGTTGTAATAAAATAATTATCAAAAAAAGATTTAATACAACATTTTTGATAAAAACTTTTTTTTTGTCAAGAATCTAACATTTGTATTTTAATTATCTCGTTTCATTTTTTTCGATTTAAAAAATAATCTTTTATAGTAAAATCAGCCGAGAATTCATATTATACTTTTTTTTTTTACGTTGGTAAATAATGATAAATTTTTTAGTAGAAATAAGAATGTAAAAAATTAGATAAGGGTGAAGTCTAGTTTTTTGTTAAGGTTTGTTCGATTGAATGTTCCAAGAATTAGATTGTTTCTTTTAATATTATGTAATAAATACGTAAACTCTATTTTGCTGAAAAGGAAGATTATAAAAATATATAGTAAATACAAAACAATGAATTTCACAAAATATAAATTAAATAAGACTGAGTATAAGGATTTTAAATTACAGGGAAAATAAAAATTTATCTATATATTCATTTTTCAAGTCTCCAAACTTTATACTCTAACCCTGAGGTTCGAATATATCCTTAAGATAGAAAAAAAAATTAAAGACGTCCAATGAAAAATTTTCTTTCTTTTTCCTATTTAGCTTCTGGTAATTACCGTTCAGATAATACTTCAGAGGATGATATGTGTGAGTGTAAATGAAGTGTAAAGTCTTGTGCAGTTTCAGTTCGACCATTCCTGAAATGTGTGATTAATTGAAACCCAACCCACCAAAGAACACCGGTATCCACGATCTAGTATTCAAATCCGTGTAAAAATAACTGACTTTACTAGGACTTGAACGCTGGAACCTCTTGATTTCCAAATCAGCTGATATGAGAAAACGCGTTCACCACTAGACCAATCCGTTGGGTTCTAATGAAAAACTAAAGTGCCAAAAGAAAACTTTGGAGAAAAATGATAAAACCTGTTAATAAATATTAATTTGCCATTAATACAAATAATAATACTGAAAACTTACTAAGAATCCCGAAAAATAACACCTGTTACTAAGGGATCGATGAATTCAAGAACTCAAAATAAATCAAAAAGTTCGTGTGGACAAACGAATTACTTCGTATCATTTTCCCTGTGCGCTCCATTTGTTTGTTTTTCAAATACAAATTTATATCTTAAAATAGATTGAGGATACTTTAATTAAATTTGGTGTAATTTCTACATTCAACATCTACAATAAATTATTTGAAAATTTCAAAATGGCATTAAATGACATTAATATATTTTAATCATTAGTAGATCCGTAAATATTAGTTTTAAGAAGTACGTTAGATAAAAAGTAAGCCTTTTATTGTGAACAAAATGACAACTTATTTGTTCAGATCTGTTGATAAACAGCTGAAATATGGCCAAAATTGTTAAAATAAATTGCAAAATTTTTTGGAATCAATTCAGTTCAGTAACTTAAAATATTCATATTATGGATAATATTTATTTTATTTTCAACTGGAAATTTCGCAATTTTATTCAAAATATTTATCCTTGACGCAGGTAGCAAAAGAAACCTTGAGCGTTAGCCAGAGTTCATATCATTATAACAGGATGATTAATAAAACAACTAATTAAAAATACAAGATTTAACTACATAAAAATATATGATTTTTGTAACATGATAAATAAAAACAAAAAATAAAAAATTGAAAAATAAGTTAAATAAAATAGACTGAAAGAAAAAATGTATAGAACCAGAATGTAAAATTATTTAAATTTACATTGAAATCAAATAAAATAAAATAAATTCATGATATAAAAAATGAGAAAAAGAATAATTTCATAATGAAAAAAAAAAAATACATTAAAGAATACATATAAGACAAAAAAAAAATATTCATAAAATTAGACAACTGAATACTGTATTATGAATTAAACATTCACGGCTTTATATACGTAGATTTTTTTATGTTAATTAGTATATTAATTTATTTTGTTTTATGCTATTCATTAAAATGTGTTAAATTTATTGTCATTAGTGTGGATTATTTTTATCTTTCAATCTGGTAATTTAAAATATATATTGTGTTTCACCCATTCATCTATTTCTTTGATTATATAACTATTTATTATTTGGACGTTAGAATGATTGGGGACGTCGATAGAAAATATACCTGAGTAATACCAAAATTGACATTTGCAAACAGTTATAATTTTGAAAAGAATGTGGTATAAATATTTGTTCCTGTTGAACGAGTATTGTACGGTGTATTTTTATATTTAAAATCATTTATATATTTGTTTATGTGTAGTATTATTACTTTCTTGACATATATTTTTCTGAAAGTAGATACCCCAAATTCTTCAAATAACCGTGTACCGGGATATAACTTTGGTCTACCAAGAGATGCTCTAATTAAATATTTTTGGAGCTTAATTTTGTATATTATTTATTTATTATGGATTATTATATGCAACTGGTTTTTTTTTTCAATTTTTATTGAAAGATTACAAAACGATAGACCGAGAAAAAATGAAGCGATATTTAATCATAAGAACGTGTACGAATATTTATTTCGATGTCTTGAATGATTAAATTTTTAATTTTGGTCGTTAAGACGCCTTAAGGATCGTTTAAGGCTAGCGGACCCTTAAGTTTGGGTCATTAAGTGTTTGTCTTTAAGTTTGAACAAACCTCCGGGACATTTTGTATATTACCTTTTAAAATGAGATTGGTAGTGTTATAATTTCCAGTTTTAAATTAAATTTATGTTCAAAATGTTAATCTATTACTATTAAAAAGTAAGTTAAATATATTCACGCACGCGCAGGATTTGAATAAATTAAATTACCCCTCCATATTTTTTTCTACAATTGTTAATTTGGAGGATTGTGATCCATGTTATACCCATTTTCGACTTAAATTTTATTTTTGAGTAATATCTTGTAAAGAATAATTATATCGATGAGCAATTTATGCGCCACAGATATTTTCGTAAAATTGTCAATAGAAATGATGTATCATAGGACCACAGTGATATTTTTAAAAAAATAAATTTGAATCTAATAATAAGGACACTGGATGATGACCAAAATTTTAGAACAGTTTAAAAAGTAGTATTTATGTATTTGGCATTGATCAGGATTTTTTAAATTAACAGTTGTAGAAAAATTAGGGAACACTTTCCTTTTATATACTCAGTATATATATTAAATAACATTTTTATTAGTTGTGATAATGTGATATTTTGATTATACTAGCCAGTGTTTTTTACAGTATTAAAAATAAATTCAATAAAGTAAAATAATAATGATAATAATATGGTAAAAGAAATACATTAAAACTATAAATTTATTTTTAGTCTCAAGTTATCACATAAAAATGATTTGTTCTCTTTCAGCAAGTTAGTGTCATATTTTTGAGATATTCTTTCTTTCTTTTCATCTAACTTTCCTCATTAAAAACTACTAACTTATTAAACTCTGTAACTTATTAAAAAACTTATTAAACAAACTGTGTAACTTATTAAAAAAAACCGTTAACTCTGTACCAAACTTGAAAATCCTTTTGTCTGAATATAATTCATTATTAATATTCAGTTAGCTTATAGCGTTCAAGTACACAAACTGCGGAACGGGTGTTCCGGCGGCCGATTCACAAGCATCTCTTGTAAATCCTGATGCGTGTAAAAGATATTACGCGACGTTGATATTCAGTAACGACACGCTATTACATTTTACCAAAGTTACGTATATATTTTAAATTTAAATAAATTAAGACATTTTATTTTTAAGTTGAAATTGTCAAATCGTCCGTAAACAGTAAAATTTCACTAATTTCTTGGAATAAATCTCTATGAAAATAAATAAATAATAAATTCAATTCAGCTTTCGTTATCTGATTGCGAAAAAGCCGTAGTGCTGTCAGTATTAAGAAATACAACGGAAGCGTTGATTTGTTTTCTATTACATTATCCGTTCCCCAATAATTTGGTTCAATAGTATCCGTTTCATGTTTTATAGAGTTTTTCCATTCCTGCTGGCCTGTTTTATCGGTGGCTTTTAAGCATAAATTTTTAACATTACATATTTTGAAAGCAGTATTTTCTGACGGTACGTAACTTTTGGTTTGTCCCCAAATTACCTCGATCGGGTTGAGTACATAACGATAGGGAGGTAATCGATGCACAGTTTTGCCACTGGACCTTGTTAACACATCAATTTTATACGCATTAAAATTACTTTTAATACGCGAAACCCTTTACAATAATCGGACTTTAAGTTCACCCTCTTTAAAAATTACTCCTTTCGAACTAAGCCGCATTTTGATATCATTCTTTTTCCAAGATACTGCGGGAATTCTTTCCTTTTTACGTCAACGATAAAGGGCGTTGTCTAAGACAATAACCGAATTATCTTCCAGAGGACGAGGAGATTATCTTCCACATCGCGAAATAGTTTCTCAATAAATAAAATTCGTGTACTTTTTTACGAATCGCGTTTTTATCGAAATCGTCAACTTTTTCTACAATTCATCTGCGGGGTTTCGTTTTTCTAGGAAACCGTAATTCATCAGTAGATTCATACTTCCGAATCACATTATACACTGAAACAGCACAACTTCTACTTATGTTAGTAGTTTATTAACGACATCCGAAATCAACGTGGTCGGATTACTATGTAATTCGCTTTTATAACCGTTTAAAATGATGGGTTTTCCGCACGACTTTTTTCGAATCCTTTTTTCGGATGGGATATCAGTAATCGTCAGTTGTAATCGGTATCAGAGATGGTGTCAAAATAATGATATAACTCGAGTCGTAAAGACACAAATCTAGGAATAAACTACACTCGCATTCCAGTAAACTTAAAAATTGCATTATATTAACTTTAAATAACAGAGTAAATAAATAAGTAATAGAAACACAAAAATTAAACGCGAGAACAAAAGAGTGATCACGTGAAAAGATCACAGGTTTTAATAGAACTTTAGAAGATATAACGTTATCCTTTTGATTACATTGAAAAATTAATTATACGGTGACTATATATGAGTAATGATTATAGTGTTGTGTATAGATATGGCCGCGTTATGAATCGCCACTGATGCAAGGGACGTGACTCAGCAGAATCATAACGAACTCACTAACACATAGGCAACGTTTGTTTATGCTTCACTCTACAAGCTAACTGAAAAGATACGACTGTATAGTATAGTATACTAGACAGTATAGTATAGTATAGTAAAGTATAGATACGACTGTAAAAAGCTTTGAAATGTTTAATACGTTTATATTTATTTAACTACCATATCATTAAAAAATCTAAGAACCGCCGTGTGATGTTGTATCTACTGGTTGCAACCTATTCGCACGGTAAGCCTAGTTAACAGTTTTATGGAAATTTCTACTAAAAAAGTAGAACACCCTTTTTTTTCATTATATGCGAAATCGCGATCACAGGCAGCGGTTTCTAAAATATTATGTAATAAACCAGTATGAACAAGAAACATTAATTAAACATTATTCGTGTAGTGTTTCTTTTTTTGTTTGAGCGTAGCATTTCTCACTTTAGGAAGTTTTATTTTATATATTATTTTGTATTGGCTGTTATACATTTATCTAATCTTTTTCCCACTTCTATTTTCTTTTTGTTCGTTAAAAAAAAAATCCTTCTTGTTCCAGTTTCATTTCGTACGTATTAGAACAATATTTTTTTAATACAAAACTATTCTTAACTGTTTTGTCGGTGATGAATAGAAGGACGAATTATGTCGTACCATCAATGAGATGTTAACTGTAAATAAAATTATAACCACTACTTTCGTTTGAATTGTTTATCGGTGAATAAGTTCTTGTACAAGATTTCTTTTGTCTAAAAAAAAAAAAATTAATTTTCAATTTTTTGCTGGCATTTGGCAGAATAACAAACATAACTGTGTACTCAAACGGTCGTACAGAACACACAGAATTCGTCAGTAACTTACAATTTAAAAAAAAAAACAAAGGACGTGTGTAATAACCAAAATGGAAGCTTGTATTTTGACAAAAGATTAGTAGTATTAACATTTAAAGGT
The DNA here is from genome assembly GCF_047948215.1 of Lycorma delicatula. Lineage (NCBI taxonomy): Eukaryota > Metazoa > Arthropoda > Insecta > Hemiptera > Fulgoridae > Lycorma > Lycorma delicatula. The sequence goes on from NC_134462.1 coordinate 107,509,876, forward strand.
TTTGTTTTTTTACCGTATAGGTCTGGTTGAAATTTAATTATTTTGTTGTAACAACCGCATCGCCAGTACATTCAACTAATGTCGTAAAAGACAATGAAGAAGGGAAGAACTGTTCAAAGAAGTTGTTTTACTCAGGCAAGCACCAAATCTCGTTCTACTGATTCATAATTTTCAGTCATCTCTCTCTCTGCCTGTGGTTTTAACATAAAACCACATAACTCGACGTAAAAAAGTATTGTATTTAGTTTAATTTGTGTATAGTAAATGATATAGTAAATGTATAGTAAATGATTGTGTAAATAAATGATGTGTATAGTATAGATAAATGATAAAACAAACATTCTTCAAATGACAAGAAGTGACAGATCAGTCGTTTGCCTATCATATTGGATTAAAATTTGTTCCTTTTTAATTAAATTTATTTGTTTTTTAAAAGCTTTTATTTAACTCGCTTTAGGAATAATCAAATCTTGCAACTGCTATATCTTTTGATCTATCGTATGAAAATCAATGAAATTTGGTACACGTATACAACATCGATGACAATACTGCACTACGGTGTCGGAATTTGATATGACCCACCCCCACGCGCTGCCCCTACGCTAAATTCATCCATTTATTTGAAAATTTTTATTTCTCATGAACTATCGTATGAAAATGATTGAAATTTGGTACACGTATGTAACTTCGATGTGTAAAAATAAATATTTGTACTTTTTTTTAGTCTTAAAAAAATACAAACGAACAAAAAAAATTACAAAAATATATTTGGTTACATATTAAATGTGATTTTTAAAAAAGCTTTTATTTAACTAATATTAATATTAACATTAATAAAAAAGGAAAAAAAAATAGAAAAACCCTCTAAAAAGTAAAAAATATGAATTAAATCAAATTGAGAATTTTAAACAAAAAAATATAATATATTAACAAATATAAATATCTAATAAATAACCAATAAATAAAAAATAAGTGTAATAGTTATTAAGTTTCAAAATTAAAAGTAATGAAAATATTTAGTTAAATAAAAGCGTGGAGTAGTTTTTTATAATTTATTTAAAACAACACAACATTTATTTTTACAACAATTAATCTTCATTTTCATTTTCAATAACAACGCGAGGAGACGGAACCTCTCCAGTTGAGACTGATTAGCTACAAGTAACAATCTTTTATATTTATTTTGTGGAAATAGTTTAAATTATAGTTGTTACCTTTTAAATATTTTTAAAGTTCGTTTAAATCACATCCAAATTAAAATATAAAATAATAAAATTACAAAACAATAATGAAAAAATAAACAGAAAACAGGACTTGTATATGATGAACACAAGCGTGGTGCGCCTGCTCGAGAGTTAAAATAAATTAGTAATAATCCGTTGCCAAATGGAAGGAAAAAAATTTGATTGTTTCTGAGAATAGTATAATCTCGAAGGTAAAAGAATATAAATTCGTACGGTTGAAGTAAAGTTTATTGAATGATTCCTGTAAATTATTGAAGTCGATTAATTAAGTCGTTCGGGCTCAATTAAATCACGAAATTAGGAAAGACTATCTGTTAAACTACTCGATGATATCGTCACATAAGTTTGAATCGAAGCTTGTGGCCTGGGATACAGAAATGGAATTTTGTTTGAAAAATGCCATGCTTGACCGGAATTCGAAGCCGGGACCTCCGGGTGAAAGGCCGAAACGCTACCACTCCGTCACGAAGATCGGCATTACACTGATACTTTACGTACAATAACAGTTAAAAAAATGTCCGTTCATATGTTTATATCAAATAAATAAATCAGAGTATACCATATGTTGCCTGTTGAAGAAGGTTACTTCACTACGAGTGAAATCACTCGTAGTGAAGTATGGTAATAAAGTTGAATTCTCCGATATCATAGGTGTAAGTTATTTAATAATCATCATGGATCATTTTCCTTTATTATCGCAACTAATGATGGATGTTAAAATACGTAACGATCAATTATTGACGACATGCACATTGAAACGTCGGTAAAAATATGTTGTACAGTAATAGAAAAAACATATGACCGTCAATAGTTCCAGTATTATAATTCTGAATGTTTGGTATTTATCTCGCAACAACCGCCTACATAACACATAAGAGTGTCTTATGTATAAATTGACGGTATGTGTAATATGTTAAAACTAACATTTTTCAGCATGGTATGGACAAACATCTGTTATTTGCCGGAATATACTACTCGTATATGGGGAAAGTTCCATTATCTACTATTTTTGTTATTATTATTATTTATTTTTTTAACGTACAAGTGTGTGTTATTATAATCGACTTTATAGTAATAATAATTACACATTAAACATTTATTCCTTAAATTTCACCAAATTACTAAACTAAAAAATAACAGTATCACTAGACTTCTATATTTTCGTATGCCCGATCAATATCGCAGTATGGAATATGTTCATGAAGGTTGGGGCAAGAAACGTGCACTTTAATAAAGCGTATGTGCTTCAAAAACAGTTAATAAAAACAGCCTTAAGTAGGCCCAGACTTTACTCTACAGCTGACCTATTCCGGGAATTAACGTGTTAACAATGAAACAGCTTTACGTCAAAAGCATTGTTAATTCCTTGTACGAAGTAAAGGAAGTATTCTGATCGCCAAAAATTTCAACGTTTTCAGGTTTTTAAATTTCAAAGGAAATATCCATTTTGATCATCCCTGAATCCATTTTGATTAGTTTCGGCGTGACGTCTGTACGTACGTATGTATATAGCCTAACTCAAAAACGATTAGCCGTAGGATGTTGAAACTTTGGATTTAGGGCTGTTGTAACAACTAGTTGTGCACCTCCCCTTTTTATTGCAATCGACTGGACCAAAAGTGTTCAAATTAGCCCAAAATCCAAAACCAAAAATGGATTTTGGACTTTTTAGTAACTGCAGTAATAAGCCCTCATTGAGAGCTTTTAACGATAAATCATAAATAGTAATTATTTTCATTGGTTCCAGAGTTATAGCCAAATAAAATTATAGGATCTTACAGGGGTTTGATTCGGTTCGAATCAGACTTCATCTCCTTTTTTTTAATTTAAACATATTGATTTATTAATAATTATTAACCTCGGATTGTAAAAATATTTTTACGATAAATAATACAATAATAATAATTCGATAATACAAAAAAAAAATTAATGTACTTTTCATTTAAAAAAAATGTATATATGTAATTTAATAGGCGTACAAGGAAGTGATGTAGTGTCCACATCAGATTTGTTTTATATATAACAGTAATATAAACCGTTTTAAAACCCGTGATTCATCATATAATCTGATGTCATCTAGTATCACCTTTATAATACCCCGAAATGACCTATCGATCTGCAAAAAACATTTCATGTATTTTTCTGCTAAACTAATAAATCTTATTCCTACTAAATTTATGTAGAGCAGAGCGAAAAAAAAACTCCTTAAAGAAATAGATTAGTGGATAATGGCAAATAATGTGTACGAATCACTATTCTAAACATGTTTTTGCCACCCTGTCTAAATGATACGTAATTAGTTAATTTTCTAATCCAATCATAATAACATTTTGTTTTTTTTATATAAAATCCTATAACGGAGGTAATCAAACCTAAGAAAGGTAAATTTAGTAAGGGTAAATTTATAATTATAGTCATAATATTAATACTAAGATTATTTACCATTATTTTGTATTATTTTATATTATTACTAAATAGTGTTAACAGAATAACAGATTTGCAATTTTAATATAAAATGCCGAATAGCACAAGCGAAACGAGCCTTCAGTAAGAAATATAATTTGTTTACATCAAAAATTAATTTAAATGTCAGGAAAAGATTTTTGAAAGTATATGTTTGGAGTGTCGCTTTATATGGAAGTGAAACTTGGACGATCGGAGTATCTGAGAAGAAAAGATTAGAAGCTTTTGAAATGCGGTGCTATAGGAGAATGTTAAAAATCAGACGGGTGGATAAAGTGACAAATGAAGAGGTATTGCGGCAAATAGATGAAGAAAGAAGCATTTGGAAAAATATAGTTAAAAGAAGAGACAGACTTATAAGCCACATACTAAGGCATCCTGGAATAGTCGCTTTAATATTGGAAGAACAGGTAGAAGGAAAAAATTGTGTAGGCAGGCTACTTTTGACCCACCGGGTTGGTCTAGTGGTGAACGCGTCTTCCCAAATCAGCTGATTTGGAAGCCGAGAGTTCCAGCGTTCAAGTCCTAGTAAAGTCAGTTATTTTTACACGGATTTGAATACTAGATCGTGGATACCGGTGTTCATTGGTAGTTGGGTTTCAATTAACCACACATCTCAGGAATGGTCGAACTGAGAATGTACAAGACTACACTTCATTTACACTCATACATATCATCCTCATTCATCCTCTGAAGTATTATCTAAACGGTAGTTACCGGAGGCTAAACAGGAAAAGAAAGGCAAGCTACGTTTGGAATATGTAAAACAAATTGTTAGGGATGTAGGATGTAGAGGGTATACTGAAATGAAACGACTAGCACTAGATAGGGAACCTTGGAGAGCTGCATCAAACCAGTCAAATGACTGAAGACAAAAAAATAAGACAAGAATTTTAATGCATGGGTACGGGTGTTCATTTGTTATAGTATTATTATGCTCAATTAGTTTATTATTTCGTCGTTTTTCTAAGATAATAAGTTTAAATTTTAATTGATCTCAGTCTTTAACAATTAAGTGTTTGTTAGAACTTTAATTTTTAAACTTCCTTTTTGGAGGTAATATAAAGTGGTTAAAGTGCAAAGATAACCTGCGCACAGATTATCTTTTTCAGTTATGTTTCCTAATTTTGAATGTAATTCTTTTTTTATATGTAATTTTTTGTACAAGGGAAATAAAGGTTTATTCATTCATTCAATTAATAGATTAATAATTATTATTAGATAGATAATAATTATTCAGATGGTCAGGGTAACTCATTGATAACATTTCTACTTTCCTCATCTCAGGGTTTGTTGTTGAAATTTGGCTCAGAACGGTGTTAAAATTATTTGAATCTAGTAGCTAAATTTCCAGACAAGCTGGTGTTAAAGTGTGTCATTTTCATCGATTTGGGACTATTGAAAAGCAGTTTGGGCTTAGTAATGGACTAGATACCACCCCTTGTGTTAAATATTTTTAAGTATTGTCAGTTTAGAATTTCCTCAAACCGACAAAAGTTTTATTAGACGTTTGATTGTTATCAGAATTTTGTTGTTTTCTTTTTAATTAGGAAGCAGTTTTATACTTCTTTCTTGATTTATTTTCAAACTATATCCCTTGCTTTTTTTTTTGATAATTTATTCTATTTTCTTTAATTTTACATGTTTTTTGTAATGACTGAAATGAAAAACAAACTGTTTAATTTTAATTCCTTGATTTGAGTGATAATACATACCTATTGTGTTTATCTTCTTTTCAAGGGATCTCCACCCACACCCACACACACACACACACACACACACACACACACACACACACCTTAAAAATAACATGACGCTTTAAAAATTATTTGTTATGCATGATTTTAATTTTTATACCTTTTATCTGGGCGCAGCGACAGATTACCATATTTCGCAAGGAATGTAATTATATAAACTCATGGCTCTTTAGAGGCTATACCTTTTCCTTTAGGCAATAAATTTACCGTTTTTTACTAAATAAATAGTAGAGAGTTTTTTCATTGGTTAGATTCGCCCAGAGTGTAATCTAATGTGTTGTATTCCGTTTAATTTATTTTTTAATATATTTTTTTTATTATAAATTTTATCGTACGTAAATAATATTTACCGTTTGTATTGCAACTTTTATACAAGAAAATGGTGAAATGCTATTTTTACACGACTGCCCAAAAAGGAGTGTAATATATTTAGGGTATATGGATGCATGTATGTTTGTTACATCTAATATTATGCTTTAAAATTTTTTCAAAATGAAAAAAAAAATAATCAGATGTGGACATCACATTTTCACACTTATTCGCCTATTAAATTACATGTACACATTTAAAAAAAATGAAAAGTATAAAAAAATTTTATTTCATTAATAACTTCTGATATTTTTTCATGTTTTTATTTATTTTTTATTGAATTATTTTTTATTCTAATTTTTTTTACAATCGGAGGTTCATAATTATTAATATGTTTAAATTAAAATAAAAAGAAGATGAAGGTGGATTCGAACCGATGTGCCTTCCCCTTGTAAGATCGAAATATTTCATTAATTAAAATTTTATTTGGCTACACCTCTGGAATCAATGAAAGTAAGTACCACTAATGATATATCGCTGAAAAGCTCTCAACGAGAGCTTATTATTGCACTTACGAAAAAGTCCAAAATCAAAGAAAAAAGTTGGGTTTTGGGCTATTTTGGACACTTTTGTTCTAGTCAACTGCAATCAAAAGGAGGGGAGCTGCACAACTAGATGTTACAACAGCCTAAATCCAACATTTCAACATGCTACGGCTAATCGTTTTTGAGTTATGGGAGATACGTACGTGCAGATGTCACGCCGAAACTAGTCAAAATGGTTTCAGGGATGGTCAAATTGAATATTTCCATTGAAATCTGAAAACCGAAATATTAGCGATCACAATACTTCCTTTACTTCGTACAAGGATGTAAAATTGTCACCCGCACGCTGTTTAATTTTCTTACATTAAACAGCAGTTTTTGTCATCAGTGTTTTACTTTCCCGTGTAGCGCAAGAGTGGAGGTAAAGCTTTAGAAGGGAAAATATTATAATCGGTTTAATTTGAGCAAATTCGATTTCCACTGGATCGTGACGTTTTTACACCTAAGGAACCCAAAAAACGATAGACATTTTTTGGATGTTCGTGTGTGTGTGTGTGTGTGTGTTTTTTTTCAGTCTAACACACGTTATATCTCCTGATCTACTAGACCGATTTTGATCAAACTTGATCAGATTACTTCTATATATAGGTTATTAACGCTATTAAATGTTCAACTTAAAAGGTCAAGCGGGTGAGGCTGTAGAGCAAGGTCACCCTCAGTATCTCGAGATTTCGAGTAATTAAGGTTTTATTTTTCTTAGGCACGTTGGTTAACAATTAAAAAATGATAATATTTTCAAAAACAAAATTTTGGCAAAATTGCATTTCATCTCAAAAAATTATCTAAATACGGCTAAGTGGTTATACTACCTCAATAGTACCTTCTCTCCCCACAAGAGGCGCTAGTATAGCACTGAGGTACACCTGTTTAATCGTTACTATGTTGTGACATCATAGGTGAGCGGTAGAATTAAATAAATAATATTTAAAATGTAAAAAAGTATTTAATGTGGCCGCTAGTAACGCCATATCCGAGCTAATGAAATACGGTATGCGCGCGCATTTTAGTTAGAATGATTGAATTAAATAAATAAACAATATTTTAGTTAAATAAAATGATAAATATTTTTAATTAAGTTGTGTGTGTATGTGTGTTTAGGCCGTGCATCAGAAAAAACACTGTGACGGGAAAATCCTACAACTGTAGTGTCAGCTTTCTTTTTTTAATTTTTAATATTTCTTTTGCTCTTAAAAACAAATTGTGACAACATCATAAAAATCATCAATGTGGAAATGGAAAGTCATTCGTTGTGGGAGTTGTTATGCGGTCTGTTTATTTGAGGCACAATTTAAAAAAAAAAATAGAGAACAATGATTGTAACACTCAATATATTAAACGTTTTATAGAAACCGTAAGAGTTAAAATATTCACTAACAATGTGGTCATTTTATTTATTATTATTATTGTAACCCACTAGTATTTCCAAATTTTAGCCGATTCGAAAATAGCTTTATTCTTTCGATTCCGGTACGGGATGAAATAAGAAACCAAGTATTAAAGGTGTAATAAAAATAATTTAAATGTACACTTATTTGAAGGATGTTGTTGATGACCTGTATTGACCAGTTTTAATAATTCAACGATATTGAATTTGTTGTAATGGTTCACTTCATCCTCGCTAAATACGCTAATAAGTAAAAAACATAGTAGTATAATTTCCCAAAATGAAATTTCAGTCAACATTCCAAAAATTCTAAATCGGCTGAAAATTTGAATATCAAAGTAACCTTTTTATTCATTTTCAAAAAATATCTTTTTGGGCGGGGCTGTGTCGGGGCGCACGGCCGCTGGTTTAACGTGTAACATTATAGACGGAATCTCTGATTTGAGGGCAGAGTCATGGTCGATAGTCTCAATCTAATTCTCGAGCCCGATATCGTCATCCTCGTCGTTGTATGTTGTATCATCATCTGTACGTTGTAGTGCTTGTACAGAGGCTGGTTTACCAAGTAGCGGAGCCACGCCTTGATCACCGACTTGCGTACAAAACCGCTCAGATAATTAAATTTGTGGATGAGGTTAATCTTTATGTTGATTTTGAAGGCAAAGTCGTCGTCTATCCACTTCGGTAGTTGCTGCACCATGTTATTTACATCGACAGGCATGTTAATCACCTGGCCGACTATATCATAATTACCTTCGTAGTGTAGACGACGAATTTGCATAAAGGGCAAGCGCGGCGAAATCAACCGAACACTGATCGGGTCAAGCGGTGACAGGCCGTCCGGCTTTGATAATATCGAAATTCGTTTGAGCGCGACAGCGTCGGGATTTTATTGGCATCTATCGACTTGCTTCAACTACTACATAAACGAAATGTCGCTACATTTTCGCCAGGGAATTTAGTGCGAAGAAGAGGAATGTTGCGAGCTTTCGCCTGCTTTAAATTTCTGTCGAACCAAAGTCTATCACAAACGCTGCAAGATAAACCAAACGGATTGTTTTCAAATAGCGTTTTGAAGCGTTTGTCTGCTGCACGCCAACGATCCTGCATCGCATCTACTCGACTGATGTTGATATCCATCAGCCCGGGGACGTCTTTGATAGATGTATGGGTGTTATCTTCACTCGTTATGTCCATAAGTAAGTTCGGGTACAGCAGCGGTAGAGGTGCTCGCGCCGTCGGCGTCGGCGCCGTGCCAGCTTTGCGACGCTCCCGAAACAGTCTCGGTCGCTTAGCACCGGATATTGGAGTTCTTGTGCGTGGCCCGTAACCTCCCCTTTCCAACGATATGCGTAATTTATATTTCCGGCTGACTTTTGCGCGGGCTGAAACAGACATATTGAATTTTTATACTTTTTTACATGTTTACTTTAATTTTTTACTCGTAAATATTGTCCAAAATACACTTTTATTACTTAAATAGATTTACCTCGACAAATTCTAAACACAAATACATCACTACGCTATCACGTCTAAGTCGTGAGCTACACTGAATGGAAATGAGCGAGAGCGCCAGATTTGGCCGATCTGCGCTGTTCCCCCCACCGCCAACCCGCTCTCCAGTGACAAACTCAATTTGTATCAGCGAGCTGCCCATATAAGTTATAAAATCACACCGCATGAGACTAATAGTTAGGGAGTTATTAAGGCAGGATGATGTAGACCTCTTCGTTACGCTACAAATTTCTGTTCTGGTACCCGTATGTTTCGGTGTGATTTTAAAGACGTTTCAGGTCAAAAATAAAATAAATATATAAAAACAAAGATGGTAACGTAAAACAGCAGAAACATTTCCATAAAAATGATTTTTTTTTCTTTGTTGTTTTTTTAATACGATTAGTTTTTTATTTTATAAAATACAACTAAAGATAAAACATTTTCATAAACGATAATTTAATCGAAATAAGTAGAAATTTTATAGTATACGCTGACGTCTTTAATGGTTCTTTCAGAACTTCAAATTTAGTGGAGATATGCAATTTAGAAAAAAAAACGATTTTATAAAAATTAGAATTTCTAGTTATTTTTTCCTCCGTTGTTATAGGATGTGTCGAAGAAAATTTGTAGTTAAGACGTTTCTTGTAGGTGTGTTTATGAAAGGAAATTAAATATAAAGTTCGCCGTCGGCTACGCAACTCTTTTTTTCTATACGTAAAACAGGTAACAAATAGTAAATGTGATTCATGGAATGAAAGCTTTCTTCTTGTTTCTGTTATACTTTCAGTTAGCTAAGTAACCACAAAAATTTAAGTTTTTTCGTTTTCCGCTTCACTTATTCTTTTGTAAAAACAATGTTTATCTTTAGTTCCATCTTATGAAAAAAAAAACCTATCAAAACAACATCAAAAGAATCTTCACAAGAAGAAAATCTTTTTTTTTGAAACTTGTCTGGTGTTTAATGTTGTATGATATTTATTTTTGTATATTTGGTCTTGCTTTTTAAATATTTATATTATTTTCAGACATTATACTTTTTTAAACCCAGACACTTTTTTAGCGCTTCGAAATTGTGAAAATATTAAATCTATGGATAAAATGTTATTTATACGTTTCCTAAAATTCAGCTGAATTGAATTTTTGGTGACGTTAAAACGTTTTTTTTAAAATTTAATGTAGTTACAAAACGAAATTATTTTTAAGTAATAAAATAACAAAAATTATTTATTTAATAAATTATTTAAAGTGCTACAAGTAACCAAAAATACTTACAACAAAAAATCGCTTTCGATTAACACTAAAATTAGACATTACAAAACTGTGGTTAAACCGGTAATTTCTTACGTGAGCGAAACTTTATTTAGATTAAATCAGAAAAATATGACTGAACCTTTGCTTAAAGTTGAACGCAGGATTCTTAGAACCTGCATAAACAAAAAATATAAACACGAAAATCGGTACAGATTATTGCCTAATAAATTTCTGTACGAAAACTTGGAATCCTTAATCGATACTATGAAAAAGAAGCGAATTTCTTTCTGCGCACACTTGTTAAGATTACCGCAGGATAGGATTACTAAGTGAATTATCGATAGATTTTGGTCTTTAAAAAATCCGCCATTATGGATCAAAGAAATTAAAGAAGACGTGCAAGAATTAAATTTCACTTACGAAGATTTACTTAATAAATCCGAAAAGTTAAAATTTGTTATTACAGATCCGAATACCGACTTTAAAGTAAGAACTTTTAGTTATACAAAAACGGTTTATTCAGAAGAGGATCGTAAAGCAAGATCATTAAGAATGACTAAATATTGGGAAAAAGTAAAAGCTAAGAACTTAAAGGCCAAAAGATCGGCAAAAAAGACTTGAATTATTTTGACTTAAGTGGTCTTTTGCGGCCTTAAAAGTAAAAAAAAATAAAAACTAACAAAAGTTAAATATTGAAGCAAAAATGCCGACAAAGTTGCATAACATTTTTGGTTTTGGTGTTGATAGATTTTTATTTCAAATACTCCATGAAATTTTTAAATATTAATGACTTAATTATATAATATTTAAACTCCAATTACAAAAAAAAAATAATAAAAATGTTCAGAAAAAACATTCGACCATTTTGACCAAATGAAATTATAAAATTATATTGTATTTAGAGTATAAAAAAAATAAAACTTAGGTGAAAAGTTTTTTACGTCCAATTTGACTCCCTTGCTCGACAGCTATCTAATATAATATTTTTAATTTTTTTTTTTTTTTTTTTTTTTTTTTATATTATTGAAATCTTGAGAGATCGACATTTGGAAAATCTCTTTTGCTAGAATATTGGCCGATCACTATACTTCCCGTCTATAGTTGTGCTGCTGCCACCGTAATATTAAATCCGTGAAAATAAAAATGGAAAATTACTAAAAAAGAAAAGAAATCGATTAAAAAAAAAATAAACAAAAAAGTAAAAAAAACATTTAAATCTTTCGAAATGAACTTTTTTGTAATAGTGAGCGTACTGCATATAAACATGCGCATAATATAATTGTTATATACAGATATCCAACGAAGAAACGGTGAAATTTTTAGGTCATGTTCTGCTGGTGAAAATAATGAAAAAAGTTCACTTAAATATAGGTGTGCAAACGCTTTATTTTTGAGTTACGGCTGGCGAAACATCTCCCTTGAGTTTCAACTCTTCTAATAAAAAGAAGCCTTATTGTAATTTTTGGGACCCAAATTAGGGAGTAAAGTTGATAGTTTCTTTGATAATTTGAGGTCGAAAATAGGATAAAACAGGTCCTAGAACTCCAACTTCAGTAGTGTTTAAGATATCTGACGTAAAACACAAATATCGGTGTCGAAAAACAAGCTTTGTTTAGCTTTGTAGTATAATAACTTTATTACATTTACTAGATTTAGTAACAAAACTTTTAGAAAATTTAATTCTGAGAAAATTAATTTAAATACAGCCTATAAAAAGTAAATAATTTTTTATTGAAGCAAAACAAACCGAAAATCGTAATATTCTTTCTCTACTTATTAAACACTATTCTTAATACAGCAAAATAAAAAAAATAATATATGAAATGATAAATGGTAACAGAAAAACAAACCTCAGTTGCAGTAATTGTTAGAAATTCCCTCCTTCAAAATGCACACAGCACTCTAACCGACGTAAAAAATTTCCGGAGACTTTCCTTATCATCTCAGGATCGTTTCGTTTAGAGTCAGTACCATTTCGTATTTTAATTAGTAGCTCTTCTTCAGTATTAACGTTTTGTTGAAATACTATCGTTTTCATATGGCTCCGAATGAAGTGGTTAGGTGATCGTGGTGGCCAGGATTTAATTTGTTAGAAGTGCTGAAATCCGGGCGAAATGTTTCGTTAGTCGTAACTCAAAAACAAAGCGTTTCCACACCTATGTTTATATGAACTTTTTTCATTATTTTCACAAGTAGAACATGTCCTGAAAGTTTCTTCGTGGGACATTCTTATAAAAAAGTCTAGTTTTTTGTTGACGAAGTACATTTTTTGTTGACAGTTTTTCTTTTTAGAAAAAAGCAGGTATATTAAAAAAAAATGATCCTTTTGTAACGCAATCGAATCGTGTGCGCCTACATTAGTTCTCGTACGCTGTAGTTAAGCAGGTTTTGAAAAAAAGAATTTTTACTTTCAGGAGCATAAATTAGTTATTTTTCTAATGCGATTATTTTATGAAATAAATACTCATTACAACATGAATTAAAGACAAAAAATAAATTTCTTAGAAGCCCAGAGTAAACCGTTTTATTTGTTTAGTAGTGTTTTAAATTTTTACTTTTTTATTTTATTTGGATTATCTATTCTGTACATTTAAATCCAAGAAGGATTTAATAATCTGTTTAATCAACCGACGCCGATTCGTTCAGTAATAAGCAGTGGTGGGAGTAGGAATGGTTTATGATCGGTGGTTTTCGCCCGGTCGGTAGATTACGTTTAAGAGTTGAAGGGTGAAGCTTTTAGCCGATTAAGCTAACCGGATCATTTTCATAGATTATATTCTATATGCGTACGCAGGCTTTTATCCCTGATCGATGTAGATTAATTTCTCTTAATCGATTTACATTGAGATGATTGAGAATTACGCACGAGGTTTGTGCGGGCGTTGGTAAAATTAATTTCAATTAGTACATGCGCGTAGGTGGAATTAAATAATTACCTATTGTTATCTTTGTTGCTGTGATATTGTATTCATTATTATTATTATTATGTTTCTTTAAATTTTTATAAAAATATGTGTTCACGTCATTTCAAGGCCGCTTTAATGTTGTCATTATAATTTGTTAATAATTCTTTTCTTTTCTTTTAATTTAAACAATAGCAGAAAAATGTGTTATTTAAAGAAAATAAGTCACGCTTACATGTAAAAAAGAAAGTTCAGGGTGGTTGAGTGAAAGTATTCGTGTATATGTGTGTTCGGTTATTTTATTTTGTTATAAAAGGTCATTATTGCTATTAAATTTAACTTTTATTTGCGTTGGAGGTTATGGAAACAGTTTTTTATTCCATAATAATAATTATTATTATGATTTCTTTTTGCTGTAAAATTACATGTGGCTTATTCCAAAAGTTCAACAATTATGTATCACATTCTTGAGTCCAAAGTGGAGATTGCGTCACAATAATTCATATCCGTTATATACGCTTTACTTTTTACCTCTATACGTTAATGATAACAATGTGGCTGAAAAATAATTTTTTCCACCTTCTATTAAATAGAGTGTTTTTAAGGGTGAAAGCTTTGAACGGTAGTCGAGTGTAATTTACTCTTTTGCTATTGTCCATCGTTTCTACTCGTATGTACATACTTTGAATTACGCGTTTCTCTTTTATGTAAGTTTTTTTTTAATATTTATTTACCCTTATCTATAATGAAACTCCATTCATATACGTTGACATTATTTAATGGTAAACATAAATTTATCAGTTAATTTCAGTGATGGAAATTTATGTTATCCGTTTCTAGTTTATTTTTCTTTGTCACAATTTCTACTATAATATGAAAAAAAAACTTCGTACATAACATCTTTTATAGATCCTAAATAATAGAAATGAATTTATTTTTATTATTGTATGATTTATAAAAATCAAATTATTTTACATGTAGCGATTTAAAAGGGATAGAAAACAGTATAATTTTTCCTTTCCGTCTAGATAGCGCTATAACAGAGTTAAAGCTCTAGAAGGAAAAGTACCATTATAATCGGTCCAATTTGGAGATATGAAGTTTTCACCCCGGATCTTGACTTTTTGATACCTAAGGGATTCAAAACACAAAAAAACCGGATGGGTATTTTCAGGATGTTAATGTACTCAGTATGTACGTAAGTGTGTTCGGTGTTGGCCTCTAAATCATCTTATTTATCCAGAATTACTGGACCGATTTTGACCAAAGTTAGATTACTTCTATATATGAAACATTGCTGCCATTACATTTTCAACTTAAAAGGTCCAGTAGAGTGCGGATGAGGCTGTAGAGCAAGATTACGCTCAGTATCTCGAGATACTGAGGGTCACCTCTGCCTAATTAAGGTCATATTTTTCTTAGGCACATTTGTAATTAAAAAATAGCAATATTTGCAAAAATGTTTTTGCTAAATCGAACCCCCACCCCAGAAAGTGCTCTAAACTACTGCTATGTTGTGACGACACATTTGAGCGGTAGAATTAAATAAATGAATAATATATATATTTAACGTGTAAAAAAGTAACTCGGTCTGGCTGGGTCTCAAACTCGATCGCCCGGTTGACCCGTGACCTGGTGCGTTAAGCCTCGCGTCTTTCCTTTCTTTTTCCTGTTTAGCATCCGGTAATTACCGTTCAGATAATACTTCAGAGGATGAGTGAAGATGATATGAATCAGTGTAAATGAAGTGTAGTCTTGTATAGTGTCAGTTCGACCGTTCCTGAGATATGTGTTAATTGAAACCCAACCACCAAAGAACACCGGTATCCAGGATCACTTATTCAGATCCGTGTAAAAATATCTGACTATACTAGGACTTGAACGCTGGAACTTTCGACTTCCAAATCAGCTGATTTGGGAAGACGCATTCACCACTAGACCAACCCGGTGGGTTAAGCCTCGCGTCTACACCAGGTCTGCCGACTGTACAAGCGAAATTTGTTGTATGTAAGTTGTGAAATTACAATAGTTCAGTTAGTGCCGATGGTCGCCGTTATTACCGCCACACCCGCGCGAATTAAATACGGTATTTACGAACGCTTTAGTTGGAATCATTGAATTAAATAAACGAAAAAATATTACCGGAGGTTGTCTTTAGACCCTCTAACTGTTTACATCTCACAGTCGTCAGCCAGGCCTCGGTCGGGATGCCTCATTTGGAAATGCCTCGGTAGACATTTGCATCAGTAAAATACAAATCTAATTTCGCCTTCACGTAGGCCTCAAACGGACATCTTACATCCAACCTAGCATGATTCCCTCAAACTAATTAACCGAGACGGCGGAAGCGCGGACCCCGCGCCTAGTCCAAATTTGACAACACCGTTCGTGACTGTGAATGCCTTAGAAAACGAATAAGTTGTAAGTTAAATCGGTGCTACACTCATACCGATCAAAATTATGTTTTACGCAATATAGAAATGCAGACCTACACCTAAATAAGTCGACCAAAGTAGGTCAAATAACAAGAGGAACGTAACCTCATTCAAGTCCGCGCAGGAGCCGGGGACAAAAACCCCACTCCCACCCGGTTCCATCATGGAGTCTTGCGCGGCATTACCAAGTCACGATCAGGGACCACCACCGGCGGAACGAAGCCACGCCTTCAGTAACACGGGTTACCATACTCTGGCAGCGCGATCCAACAGTGAAGCGTAATACTCCCGGTCGTAGTCCGTCTTTTTCCGTATAGTCTACGAGCACCAAACTACGAGAATCTCAAAAAACCGTAGCGATGATTTGTCTTATACATGAAACCGTTTTGGCTTTCTTTAGCGCAATTTCATCTCATTCCCATTCATTGTTTAGACTGCTGTTCGGCTTCTGGTATACAATTGCGAATCGATGTTTCATCTGCTATTAAAATGTCAAGAAACTTGGTGAAATCGCGTTTAAATAATTCTATACTACCTCGAGAAGTACTCAGTTAAATGCGTTGTTGGTCGACTGCTAAACGCGACACCATCCACAGGAAAGCTTTGTCATATCCAAAACAAACATCGTCTTAAATTTAGTGGGCACGGTCTCTCGAATTGTTTGCGATGTTTGCAAGCTCTACCACTTTCAATAGGCGATAATTTATAGGCTCTATGGGTTTTTGTGACGATTTCGTCCGTAGGAGAGGTTTTTGGAGGTTCATCATCTTTAATGGATATACAACATCCTGACACTCGCCTTGTGACCATCCCGGCCGCCATATTACCCTCTCCATTTCTAACCCTGATGGGCTTACCGGAGGTAGTCTTTTAGACCTTCTAAACTTGATAGCATAACACAGTTATCAATTTGACCTCTTGTCAGGGTGATACCGATGCAAATACAATCAGTGTATTTACTGTCGCCTTCATATTTCTTCTTCCAATCTCGACCATCTACCATAACTTACAACCCTTAACTATCAAATTAACCGATTTGCGGAAGCGCGATCCTCTAACACCGAAGGTTTCACACAAATCTCTTCGTATTTCTAACTTCAATCCGATTATGTACTTAGATTATCTGATTTGACTTGATTGAGTTTTTAAACACCAAAAATCCTGTCCTCATAATAACGACGTTTTCTTTTTTTGTCGAAAACGAAGAGTAAGAATCTTGTAAAGTGGAATCTTACTTTTTTTTGTATGTCCGTTGGGGTTGAACCTTTTAAAACAAAGTACTTTATAACACCTCGAACATCAGTTTTATTAAATGTTTTTAGTAAATGTCAAAACATGATTGCTTACTCGATCGCCAAAAACAAGCTACTAGGTTCACGGTCTGAAACTTTGCAGCACATCATCTAAAAGATCTTCTTGATAGATATCAGTCATTTGGTCATACTTCTGCCATGTCTGCGTCAGGCCGAGATCTTTCTGAACGACCTTGGTAATTGGAAATAAATAATGATATTAGAGGACGTATCATATAACAGAAATTTATGTATATTTTTATTATATTGCTCTTATGAATTGATTCACTGGATAATTGTAGGTTTATGCTCAATTACGCCTACCCCTTCCTCTATTTAATCTTTTGTGATCGAAATAAATTCTGTAGCGTGTGAAAAATTCCCAGCTTGATTAAATATCGAACTCAAGAAGCTTAGCGGTTGAAAGGAAACGACATTCTGTTGCCACAAAAGTCTATGTGTAACAAGTAAATTACTCATAAATAGATGTTATTTATTGAATACTATAAAAATAAATAATGTAAACCGTGGTTTCATTGTGACAAGTTTTTTTTAATAAAAATCTAGTTTTTCGTGTATAAATTAAAATGTTACTAATCATCTTACACATATGACAATATATCGATATAATAATATGAATACTAGCAGAATAACTAAACAAAAAAAAATTAAGTGACAGAATATTATCTTTTCTTAATTTATTTCTTAATTATTTTTATTAATAAACGAAACGATTATGTACTTAGATTATCTGATTTGACTTGATTGAGTTTTTAAACACCAAAAATCCTGTCCTCATAATAACGACGTTTTCTTTTTTTGTCGAAAACGAAGAGTAAGAATCTTGTAAAGTGGAATCTTACTTTTTTTTGTATGTCCGTTGGGGTTGAACCTTTTAAAACAAAGTACTTTATAACACCTCGAACATCAGTTTTATTAAATGTTTTTAGTAAATGTCAAAACATGATTGCTTACTCGATCGCCAAAAACAAGCTACTAGGTTCACGGTCTGAAACTTTGCAGCACGTCATCTAAAAGATCTTCTTGATAGATATCAGTCATTTGGTCATACTTCTGCCATGTCTGCGTCAGGCCGAGATCTTTCTGAACGACCTTGGTAATTGGAAATAAATAATGATATTAGAGGACGTATCATATAACAGAAATTTATGTATATTTTTATTATATTGCTCTTATGAATTGATTCACTGGATAATTGTAGGTTTATGCTCAATTACGCCTACCCCTTCCTCTATTTAATCTTTTGTGATCGAAATAAATTCTGTAGCGTGTGAAAAATTCCCAGCTTGATTAAATATCGAACTCAAGAAGCTTAGCGGTTGAAAGGAAACGACATTCTGTTGCCACAAAAGTCTATGTGTAACAAGTAAATTACTCATAAATAGATGTTATTTATTGAATACTATAAAAATAAATAATGTAAACCGTGGTTTCATTGTGACAAGTTTTTTTTAATAAAAATCTAGTTTTTCGTGTATAAATTAAAATGTTACTAATCATCTTACACATATGACAATATATCGATATAATAATATGAATACTAGCAGAATAACTAAACAAAAAAAAATTAAGTGACAGAATATTATCTTTTCTTAATTTATTTCTTAATTATTTTTATTAATAAACGAAACGAATTTTTATATTGATTTATGCAAATTTGAATATTTTATCGCAATTTACATTTTAATTAACGTAAACAAAGTAGTTATTTATATGATAAATGATTATTTATCTTTACAAATATAATTTATGTATACTTGAATATTTTTTTCCAAATATTTTTACAAAAGTTATTAAATTTTAATTATTTTAGATATTTATTTTAGCGTTAGTAGTAGAACTAAATGAATTATAATCGGTTAATTTAGTTATTCTACTTTCCTTTTTTTCCTTGTATTCAATTAAGTTTTTTTAAAATTAAATAGTTTGTAGTTATAAACTTAAAATAAAAACGACTTCCTAAATTTTCACTTTCATTTTATGACGTCTAAAAAGCATATATATGTATAATTTTTTTTTATTATTAACTAGCTAGTTAATGGAGAAAATAAGTTCTTATATGTGAGACTTTCTTTGTAATAGTTTTTATATATTCCAACTATTTTAAAGAATTTAATGAGTAATTTCTAAACATCTTATGAAGGTATATTTTACATTCGAAATTTTATTTAATTTTTATTTTCCTAATATGTACGTTTCAATCTGTTCAAAGCAATAAGTAACTTATTATTCATAAGTTGACATGCAAAGAAAAAGAATTGTGCTCCTTTTGCGGGAAAGAGGGGCCATCATGTTCAAGAATGCTTGGTCAAAAAGGAAGGGGGCTCACCCATATGTCCTAATTGTTTTTTTCGTGTCGGGATACCGGCCGGGCACGACTGCTGATCGGATGAGTATCCTGCGTACAAGAGTGCGCTGGACATTCTTTGTCGCCGGATAGAAGTATAATTCTTTGTTTCTCGTTTCATTTTGGTTAGTTTAGGTATTTGTTTTAGTGTTCTTTTAAGTTTTGTTTTAGTTTTTTTTTGAAGTTTTTTAATGTTTTATGTTTGTGTTATGTATGTGAAGTTTATTTAAAAGCTTTTGTGATTTATGAGTTTATTTAAAGTTTTTTTGTATGTATTCTGGTCTGGTTTTGTTTCGCTTTAGCGTTTATGTACGGGTTATGTATACTTTTATCTTTGTGTTTCTGTTACGGGTTTATTAATTGTAGGTTATGGAATTTAAGTGTTAGGAATTTTTGTTTTCTTTATGATAGTTTTAGTGTTTGGTTTCGGTTGACGTTCGATTGGTTTTGTCGGTTTAAGTATTTGTTGTTTGTTTACGGTGTTTCATAAGTTAATGTGAATGTTTCTTTGTGTTTTAGTTTTTGGTTAGTATTCTCACAGTTTTTTATGTTTATTAAATTATTTTTGGTTGTACAGTCGTAGTGGTTTTTTCTTTTTTTTGTTTTTTTTTTTAAGTTAGGGTTTGTTTTTTATTAATTTTCGATCGGTGTTGCGTGTTGGGCTCGCCCCTTTTTACCGTTTACGGTTAGGTAGAGTAATTTACCTCGATCGGTATGGTCTTGTCATGATCACTGGTGAAGAACTGGTACCCGGGTTTCCTGTTCCCCGTGCTTGGGATGGACCCATCTCTGATGTCTTCCACCTCCGCTTTGCTTACCCGCTGGTACATCGCCTTCCTCTTCCGAATGAAATCCCTAGTGTGCAAGGCCGGTTACTACCCAGACGACATCGCCGGAGATTGTCCTCTATCCGACCCAACATATCCGTAGGGAGACAGCCTATGAACCCGGTTCAAAATTGTCCGTGTCTACCTTTTTCGAGCGCCGACAGACGACCAGGCTTCGTTCTTTTTCTGTTTAGCCTTCGGAATCACCGTCAGGTATTCCTCAGAGGATGAATGAGTATATGTATGAATGTAAATGAAGCGCAATCTTGTACAGGTTCAGGTCTACCGTTCGTGACCGGGCTTGTCTCCGTACAAGACTTTTGAGAGCACCATCTGTGATATGATCCTCTGCTTAAATGTGCCGGGACATCGAGCGTCTACGAAAGTTCTCCTTTAGAAAGCTTTAAAGCTCTTCTGTAGTTGGTTTTCCATCTAACCGTTCTCACCTGTATTCGTAAACACTTCATTATCCTTATAAGTTAACGACGAAAAACAATTACTGCATTGTACATTACGATCGAAACCCTGTTTGAAGGTACCATAGTTAATCGGCCGATGAACCTATAGTAAAAGAAAAAAACCTGCTATAAAAGAAAACCCCGGCATATGATTTAGAGACTTCTCGGGTAAAGCCTGGATTCGTAATACTTTCGTACTCTTAGATACGCTTACAGATATACAATGTCCTACTGGTTGGATCTCTTTTCATTTGTTTGAGAAGAATAGTAAATTTTAAAAAAACGAACGTAAATTAAATTTTTTTTTATTTACTTTTGTTAAAAGTCCAATTTCCATATCTTTTATCTTGAAAATTTCCTAAATCATTTAATGTTAATAAATTCTTCTTCAAAATAAAAAACAAAATCAATTTATTTTATAATTACTTATTACGAAACAGATTAACTCAGCGATAAAGATTTTTAAATATCGTTATGAGATTATTTTTTTTGTATGAAATCATTACTGATCCTTGTATCAAATTAGGGTTTTGAGGTTATCAAAGAGATCTGAAACTAGAATAGCCCAGAACGATAATAATACTCGTTTATTTATTATTTTTTTATTTTAATATTTAATCACCGGTAGTAGTATTTCGATTTTTATCTACTTAAAAAAAAAGAACGTAACCTACACCATAAACTTATTATGATAGAATGAAGAGAAAGCTGTACATGTATATATAATTCGATACTTTATGGTTGATAATATTTATACTAGAATAGCTAACCTTTATTTACAGTTGATATCTTCTTAAGTATAATCTGTACAAACAGCTGTCCTGATTTTTTTCCTGTCAAAATATAATCCAATACGTTTCACTTGAAATCGTAGTAATGGTGGTTTTTTATTTCGCCTTATAGGTTTTTTTTTTATAATTATGAAATGATTTCTGACAGTTAACGTAAATTTATATCTTCCCTTAATTGTCGGAAAACATTAATAATGTTCCAGTTGAAAAAAGGCGAGCCTATGGCCCGCCGGAAGATGTTACACAGTTTATGTTTCGTTACACATGATTTTGTTAAATGGTTTTGCTAATTATCGTGAACATATAACGTTCATGAATTTAGCGTTCAAACACTTGTACAACGAAAAGTTTCAAAATCGTCAACATTTTTAGCTGTTTCTTGAGTTGTGATTTTTTAACACATCTCTAACCCCAAAGTTTACATTTTTTATCCCCAAAACACAATTATAATTTTAGATAAATATTTATTAACAAAAATTAAATAATAAAAACAGAATAAAGAAAAGTAATGACTAAAAATTGAACTAACAACTTTATAATAAATTGTATTGTGTATTATAAAGGAGAGCTTTAAAGCTTTCGTAGACACTCGATATCCCCGCACATTTAAGCAGAGGGTCATATCACAGATGGTGCTCTCAAAAGTCTTGTACGGAAACAAGCCTGGTCACGAACGGTAGACCTGAACCTGTACAAGACTGCACTTCATTTACATTCATACACATCATACTCATATTGTATTGTTTAATAAATTTATTGTTAATGTTGTTTACATTAACATTTATTCGATACTTATTTATTTTTATAAAATTTCACAGAACTTCTGTCTACAACAGCCTTTTTTTAACAAAATTTAAAAAATTAATAAGCATAATAAATGTTAATGTAAACAACGTACTGTTTGTAGTGCACAATGTAGTTTGTCTTGTACTGGAAGACCGAGTCCCGGATACCTGGGCGGGACCTTGTGTTCTGCCAAGATAGTTTGAATCGAAAGTGACACCCCCTTCCCGGAGCTGAGTTATGCTTTGACGCTGTTCCGGCTACGGGGGACGGGGTAAATGAAGGTGAACAAATATATATATATATATATATAATTTATCATACAGTTGTTAGTTCAGTTTTTCCGCTAGATGGTAGAATAAAAATATGAGTACATATTGCAAACAAAGCGATGCACCATGCTTCTTGATACGATCAAAAATTCATCTCGGAGGTCACATTATGCTCCAAAATTTTTAATTTAAGACCGTTTAAGATAAACTAATTATTAGTTTTAAAAATATTTTTCATCAGAATTATTGATTTACATGACCAAAACCTCTCTTTCTTACACATATTATTTCCCTCCTCATCCTCTTCCCCTCTCACAAAAAAAAAATGTTGCAAATTATTATCCAGGAGTAATAAATTTGATATACTCATTATGCGTTGCATGTTATCGTAATGAGTTCATAATAATCGATATTTTCCAATAACAATCGATGTTTCCAAGTTGTCTTATTAAACACATGCGATAGATGACGAGCAAGAGGGTTAAATTAACTTAAATTATATTATTACATTTTTTTTTTAGCAATTATTATCTAAATACGGTATACATTTGATGACAAAAATATCATGGGTCAAAGAAGTCAACTGGGAGCTGTAAAAGATTTTATTAAGGACTTTGATTTTTTTTCAGTTATATGTTTAATATCGATAAATTTGTAAGGTAAAAATCATAATATGATCAAGGGGGTCTATTCGGAGGCAAATTTTTTTCACCAAACATTTTGATTTTTTCAAAATTGTACTAGTATTTACTAAGTATTGTATAATTAAGTAATTAATATTTTAGAAGTGAATGGTGTATTTAAAATAAAAACGTTGGGACAGTTATCGAACCTTTCCCGCCAATTTTTTTGAGTTTATACTCAGCGTTGCTGTATTCAGAGAAGTTGATAATTTTTGTAATAACTTTTTTGTATAAAATTACGGTATTTTTTATCCACTCTTTAATCTAATTAGCTGGATTACTTTTTTTTCAATACCAATTTCAAAATATTTTTTAAGGAATTTTCATTTGATCAAGTTTAATTTTTTCTTAACTATCATTTCATATTTATTTTCTCATGTAATTATTTAAAATCATTTTTGAGAATAAATTTTATGCGTAATAGTTAAAAAATCCTACAATATACTCATTTTTTGTTTTTCTAACAATTTTATTTCGATTAATAAAAAAAGCTGACAATACAGTTGTAAGACCTTCCCGTCACGCGGCTTACATTCGCATACACATACAATTTAATTCAGCACGTCAGTGCTACACTAGCGCTCCTTGTGGTGATAGGGAGTACTACTGACACAGTATACCCACTTAGCAACTAGTTTAGAACATTATTTTGGGGTGAGGGTACGATTTTGTAAAAGTTTTTTTGCAACTATTATTTTATTTTTTAATATTTAACAAATGTACCTAAGGAAAGTAAGACCTTAATTAGGCGAAATCTCGAGATGCTGATGGTAACCTTGCTCTACAGCCTTACCCTCTTGACCTTTTATGTTAAAAATTTAATGATTTCAATCTCCCATATATCGAAGTAATCTGACCAATTTTGGTCAAAATCGGTTCAGTAGTTCTTAAGGTATAAGGTGATTTAGAGGCCAAAACCGAACACACACACACACGTACATACGAACATTAACATCCGGAAAATTTCCTTCCGGTTTTTTGAGTTCCTTAGGTATCAAAACTTAAAGATCCGGTGAAAACCGCATATGTCCATACTGGATCGATTACAATACTTTCCCTTCTACTGCTATAGCGCTAAACAGGAAAGTAATAATTATTTACTTTTAGCTACTTCATTTATTTCTTTTAAATCTCTATTTACTTGTTATCAAATGTATAATTTTGATAAATCTTTTTTTACTTAATGAAAACATAGGTAGTGGTTTAGGAATTGCAAATATAACTACAGAAATAAATCATCTTTTAATACTGGTTTTAGTCAAAAGATTAAATTATTTAATTTTGAAAATAACAAATAAAAATAGTGTTTTTTATTCCTGTCCTTAGTGATTAGTAATTAAAATCAATGTTTATAAATGCAAAAGCCTTCTCTCTCTCTCTCTTCCTCTCTGTCATCCAATTTCCTGAATACGAGAAATCAGAATTTTGGCGATCATTTATGTCTACTTTAATAGGAAAACTACATTTCTATTAATTTTAAACGGTTTGGAAAGGATTGAAATCATGCAAATATTAATTTATAAATCTTTTTGAACATTTTCTATTTTTAACTTTTCGGTATTATTCCTAAATAGATAACAAAAAATATTAATTATATTATATTGTTTAAAAAACTCTTTAAGGACGTGAAAAGAAATTAACTGTAAATTTAGATATAATTAATTTTCTATCTGATTGAATTTATGTTTCAGAATTTGCATAATTGTTTATAAGACAAGCCATCAGTAAATATAAAATAAAGGTTTGGAAAATTTACTTCATAAGGTTCTAATAAATTCTAATCGCACGTAAAATAACGTGTAAAGTTTTGTTCATAAAAACAAGTCCAAACTTACAGATATATTTTTACAGCATTATTACAGACATTAAATTTAAAAGTCTTGTCGGTATACAACCCCCAAAGAAGTAAACACGGGGTTGACCTACCGATTACCAAAATATTCTTTGACCCTTGACGTTTGGCCATATAAATTTGTCTGCCTTCAAAATGTTATATTTGTACTTTCTCAAATGGATAACACAGATAACTAGTAGTTAAATCTTTATTTGTTCATTTCGAGTTGGCTGTAAATTTAATTGGTATTGAAAAATAAAAACATAAAATACGATTTAATTAAACTATTCATTCTATTTATAGATATTAAAAGTTTATAACCTAAAAAAATCAGAAATCCGTAGCAATCATTCTTGTATTGTAATTAATAAAGTTTACTTATACTTAAATATCAAACATTACACATTTAAAATTCGTATCACGATTTCGATAGTCTTACCTGTATATAACCCGACAAAATTATACGTATTAAGTTAAATACACAGTGTATCAAAAACATTCATCCGATATGAAAAGGATTTAAATAAGTCTGCAACCGTTTACCGATAACGAATGAATCAGGTGTAATATAAGAGAGAGGATTCTTTCCTTCACTCTGCGTTAAGAGTCCGTTCAACAGAAGGCATTTTGCATTCTCCCGTTTAACAGTTGATTCTGTGACAACTGTGTTGTGTGATGTTTATCGGCAATACCCCGGCGTTACACCTACTACTCCTTAGATCATTCTACGTTAGCACCGACAGGTTCAAGAAGCAGGATATTTGTGTGAAAGGAGATTCATAAGTGGTTCCAGTGCGTGTCGAACGAAGACGTCGAGCGTATCCAACAGAGTTTTGTACGTAGCCTAGGAAAGTCCACAGTTGTTTATAAATGATAAACAACGATGTTGGAAGTTTTATGATTTTATCTTCGACAAACAGGAAGCAGATGACTTTTATTTCACGCTTAGTGTTTAGTAATGAGACCACGTTTTATCTAAATGAAATTAACCGCCACCAAGTAAGGATATAGAATTAGACACGCCTTATGCAACAGCCGCACATGAGAGAGACTCTTCAAAGTCAATGTCTTCTGCCCCGTTTCCTGAGAAAAGTTCTTTTTTATGTGAAATATTACGGAAATTTCATTTCCCCTCGATTATAAACAGATTCTTATGAATTAATTTTCTAGCAGGACGAAGTACCATTGCATCGTTCGTTTCTTAATAATGAGGTCCAAAACTATGGATCGGCCGTAAGGTACATGTCGATTTGGCATTTCATCACTGGTCACCATTGTAGCCGCTGTCACTTTCTTTGATCTTTTCTTGCGGGGATTTGTGAAAAAACTCCGTTTATATGCACCCTCTTTCAGCAATTACGGTCGAACTACGTAACCGCATAACAGCAGCATTTACAGTATAACACCAGGCATGATCGATCGAGTACGGGATGGGATGGGTTTAACTATCGTTTAGATGTGTGCCGTTGATCCGGAAAAGACCATATTGAACGTTTGTGGAAAATTGTAAGTAAAGTTTCATATTCAAACTTATATTTTATAATTCATTAACAAGATAAGTTCATTTGTTTAAAATATAAATTGGGATGAATCTTTTTGATACACTGTATATTTCTTCATCCGAATCCAGTAATTATTTATTCCTTCAAACTCTTTCTTCTCCCACAAAAAAATATCCGAACATCAAGGCTCCTTTATTCTTTTACGAGAGAAATAATTTGTGGGCCTCCATAACGAAATTTTTGTAGTGAAAGAATTAATTTGTTGAAGTGTTTTTTTAACTATTAATTTGTTCCACGAAAACTTACTATCAACAAAACTTATTATGCATGTTGCAGTATGCAATCAATTTTTCTTTTAAAATATAAATTAAAATTTATTTTTCATAAAGTAAAACCGGTTTGTTCATTCATTTCAATCGGTCATATCTTCTTATAAAATATGATAGTTCCGTTCACAAAAACTGTTTCTTGAATGTCTTAAAGCTTATGAGTTATCAATCCCAGTATCCCAGTACTGGGATCATATCCCAGTAGCTTATGAGTTATCAATCCCAGTAGTTAATCGGTATTGTTTTTATTTTTATTAACTTTATTTTTCAGTGTTTTATATATATATATATATATTTTTTTTTTTTTGTCGGCTGTAATAGATATTTGTACTTATATAGTTTTACTATAGCAATTATGGTCATCTACTAATGGTAGAACATTATCGACATAGAATTATAAATTTCTCCGATTAGCCTTGCTGTTCTGTTGTTATAGATGTTATTTCGGAAGGAAAATTAAGCGTGAAATAACTTTTTTATTTAAGTGGAACGATAGATAATATTGAGTAAATTGTCTTTATTGGAATTTCATTTTTCTGGAAAAGTTCTAATTGACTTTTCTTTACAGGTATTTTCTCAGAAATAATCATCTGTAGTGAAATTAAAAAAAAAAAAAAGTATTTATTTGTAGATTAGCTGAAAGAAGTCGGTTACAAAACAAAATATATTTTTGACTTAATTTCATGCCGACTGATTGTTTTTTAGTTACATGGTCAATGTATCCAGCTGTAATGTGGGTTGTGTTACATTTTTTCTCACTTCATACATGGTTCATTCATTATTATACGATTATGAATGAAACAAATAATTAATTTACACGTTGTAATAATATCCTGTTTTTATTTAGTTTTTATATTTATATTATATACTGTGGTTATTGCGGTTAAAGAAATTCTTTAATAATAAAAAAAACGCCTCAACTGGTCAGATGATTCAGGTATATGCGGACACGCATATAAAATGAATCACCTTATTGCGGTTGACATTCAAACGGTAAATACCGTTTGTACAATATTAAATTATTTTGGCATTCCATACATTTTTTGTTTAAATTGTTGTTAACAGCAGTTTCATTTTTAAATTCGTTAAATTTTTTCTAGATACAAGAAATATCTAGAACTATTTTTCTTCTCTTTTTTGTTTTAATGCAGAGTAATACGTAAAAACTATTTAAATATACAATTTACTCGGAACTCGAAGATACAGTTGAGAAATATTATGATGAAAAACAGTGGTTGTCGATGAGCGATTTAAAATATTGAAATTTGCTCCAGAATGTCAGTTTGAGGTGACATTAACGTGGAATCGAATCAGTAAAACTCATAATTTCTTTTTACATAGTTTTCTTGTTAAATAGTTAACCCTGAATATCGACTGATAGACTGTAATAAAACAAACCCTTTGTAACATTTTTTCCAATAAAACCTTCTCAATAACTTTTCAGATTAAATTTAATATCTTTATAAAAGTTATAAGATTAATATTTCTTTATTAACTACCAAAGTTTACTGAAGTTAATTAAAAACAAAGGGCGAAGAAAAGTGTTTTAGATAAAAAAAGAGAAATGTGTGTTCAGCTTAACCAGAAGACCACCCAGCAAGAATGAACCGACGATGTTGCTCGGTCGCCTGCTTGTACCTATATCACTTACATCTAAGCGGACTGAATGTAAATCAGTGGACACGTATCATATATTGTAAAGGAAGAATGAGAACGGTGCCACGTCCAGTAATGAAGTAGTAGTAAAGTCATCGGTTTTTTTCTAGAAACATTTATCCGCGTTTTAAATTTATTTTTATTTTGGATATTATTTCTATAATTATATTAAATAAATACTGCTTAGCTTTAGATTTGTTTATAAAATTATAAAATTTAAAAAAAAACAGAGGGAATGTTTTATAAATTATCAATTTAATAAGTTAAATAACATTAGATAGCCGAACTCTTTGGCTACGTATATAGCATCTTGGGATTTCGTGTAGAGGTCCCGGATTCGAATCCCGGTCAAGTATGGCATTTCTTCATACCCTGCCAATATCCATCGGTCTACCGTAGTCAACCGGAGTCTACCGGTAGACAACCATAGTTGTATCGACAACCATAGTTGTTGATACGCATTCCTTCATAATAAAAAAAAATTATAAATAACTGTGAAGTAGATTTATAATGTTCATTGGGATTCAATGTTTATGTTACGTAGCAATATTGTATTATACAGGTCGTTTCATAATGTTCTTAGGAGTACAAAAATTCAGTACAAAAAAAGTATTTCACTTACCTAAATGAAAGTTGTACGACGTGATGCAGGGACTCAAACAGTTTTTGTTAAAATCTATAAATGTTCAATATGTACTCCTTTGGTGATACGGCACACATCAACACCAAAGTCTAGCTCTTGCCAAACTCGTTCTAACGTGTTATTTTCGATAGAGTTCATCGCATAGATTATGCGATCCTTTAGCTCAGCGATATCGTGCGGCATCGGTGGGATAAACACCTTATCTTTCACGTAACCCCAGAGAAAGAAATCACATGGCGTGAGGTCTGGTGATCTTGGTGGCCACAGCATAATGTGTTGGTCTTCTTCAGACTCACGTCCTATCCAGCGCCGAGGTAATGTTATGTTAAGGTACTGTCGAACCTCTTTATGAAAACGGGCAGGACAACCGTCTTGCTGGAAAATGAAGTCGTTCAGTAGCTGAGGCGTAAGCCACAATTGTAACATATCCAGGTATATCATGCCGGTTACTGTCGTTTCCGAAAAAAAGAACACACGAGAGATCGCACAAAAAACGTTTACTTCCGGAGAATCCCGAATGCGTTCCACATAAGCGTGTGGGTTTTCAGTTCCCCAAACTCGCACGTTATGACGGTTTACATTGCCGCTAATATGGTAAGTATCTTCATCGTGAAAATTAAATTGTTTAGAAAAACTTCATCTAACAACATATTTTCCTGCAACCGTAAACAAAAATCAAGCCTACGTGTTTTATCTCCGTCAGAAAGACGCTGGATTAATTGAAGACGGTACGGTTTGCATAGTAAACGTTTACGGAGAACTCTCCACACTGTCGTTTTCGGAATTCCTAATTTTCTGCCTGCAGCCGCAGTCAATTTTGACGGGCTGCAAATGAAACTTGCACGCCCACGTTCGACATTGATTTCTGAGATTGATGGACGACCGGTTGATTTTTGCTTGTACAAGCAACCGGTTTCACTGAATTGTTTATACCATGCACGAACTGAATTGTCACTTTGTTGGCTTCTTATGAAATTTCAACCGAAACGCACGTTGCAGAGAAATTACTGACTTTGACAAGTCAAATTCTAACACACAAAACGACTTCTTGCTTCCCGTGGCAGCCATTTTCTCTACTGTCGACGCCTAGCGGTTTATTAACTGCCTAGTATACGTAGAAAAAACTATTTGAAGTCCTCTTTCGTACAGTACTTGTTTTATTCTTATGAGTGAAATAGTTTTTTGTTAATGAATTTTCGAAACTCCGAAGAACATTATGAAACGCCCTGTATATAGAGTACATTTTAATATGCAAAAATACGATAACAAATTAAATAACCAGATTTATAACTTTTACACTGCCAAGATACTATTATTACTATTGGTGGTTTACCGGGTCGATTAAAAAAAAAAATTGTTTAAATATTTAACAAATTATGGCAACTCTCAAATAATTTTTATACTACTTTATATTAACTCGCTCTTGGACTATTTATACGAGATTCATGGTACGGAACTTTTCAGTCGAATTTTGAAGCACTTCCGCTTATCCATTCGCTGTAAAATTTTGCATATAGGTTTTTTCCTGATAACACATTTTAGCAAGATTTTCAAATCGCTAAGATACCCCTAAGTTGATAAGTGAAAAAAATGTCCCTTGAACTTATGCAACCTCGTTTACATGCATATTTTCTTTGTGAAAGATAACGCCTATTTCGGTAAGTTTGGATTTAAAATTCTCACACGTTTGAAATACATAATTTTACCAAAACGTAGGGCTCTACCTACTATAACAACCGATTGGAGCTAAATGATAACACGCTAATAGTTTTATATTTATAAATAAGTGAGATATATTAGGGTATAAAGATGTATTAGAGTATACAGTTGCTACTAGAAATTCTGTACATTAGTGGCCGAAGTTTTGGGAAAATTTAGTACCTTTTAACGGGATCCGAATTTTCGGACGAAAATCGCAAATTTGTCGAAAATGGTCGATCCTAGTGCTCTGAAAAAATGTTTGACCTCCCTCGCCGATACCTCATCCGTTCCCAGTGGTACCCGTCGGAAGATAACATTTTCAAATGCTCCCGGAGCGCCGTTCGGAAAATGGGGAGGGGGTGCGATGGGATGCCACCGTAATATCTCGACAATCGTTCGTCCGATTTTCACGATTCAAACGGCATATGTATCAGCAGGTCGAGCGCTAACTATTTAACGCATCGAGTACACTCTTGATCGACCGGATGTTTGTTATCAGGAAATTAAATCGTTTAGCTTTGTGTTTTGATCGCACTCACCCACCGTAAAACGTACCGATCCGATCTTTCGCTAAATACGCTCAAACCTTTGCGCTAGCGCAGCTGTAAAGTATAAACTTATGATCAAAAAGTATAAAATAAAAAATATGTAAAAGTAATTTTTAGAACACGACCCTTAAATTAAACGCACTAAAAGGTAAAAAAATAATTTTAAAACGATATCTCATAATGGATTTGACAAGCTTTGACGATGATATGTAAGATTATATGAAAGTCTTACCTTCAAATTAAAAATTTGATGTTTTTGCCAGTTTTTTCATATGCGTGTTGAATAACCTAAAGAGTGGGGTGGGTGCTTTAGCTCTCTTTACACCATTCATCAGGCGTATGAAAAAATTGGCAAAAACATCAAAATTTTAATTTGAAGCTGACTTTCACATAATCTTACATATCAGCATCAAGCTTGTTGTCAAATCCATTCTCAAATAATGTCCTAAAATTATTTTTTACCTTTTTGTGCGTTTAATTTAAGAGTGGTGTTTTAAAAAGTTTTTTTAATATATTTTTTTAACAGTTCATTATAAAGAATTAAATTTAGCAAATGCTTCACCTTGAAATTATCTATTTTGAGGTACAAGACCGACGCACCTCAGGCAGGAAACTGAAAGGTTTAAAACGGAAAGGGTAGGATTGCGACACGAAATTTTAAAGAATGAAACTATAATTTTCATATAAAGAACGGGCTATATTTAACTATTAAAAAGTTATTTAAGGATTGTCACACTTAATACCCGGTGTATGCAATATCTACTTAAAGAATAACTTCACTTTCATTGCATAGTGTCAGTTAAACTCAACTAACAATAGTATTTCTGTATTTAATAGCCTTCCGAACCTTCTGTGTTCTCAAAACCGTCCAACCGTTTTTTTTTTTTTTAGTTTTTTTTTCTAGTCTACAGCTCTATTTCTGCCGCAGCAGTATAGCTATTTAAATATTTATATGGACCTATATCAGCATATATTTATCAGCTTGAGGCATGATTTTCAATCCCATCGGTTAAGGGGGGCATCACGCTATTCCCTTCATGTTATTTTATTTTTTTATTAACGTATTAATCTTTTTCCTTAGTTGAATAACATTGCGCACCAAATCGGGCGGACTTATTCAAATAAATAATTACTGCAATAAATAAATGTTTAAGTCTCAAAAAATAATGGGACTGATTGCAAGCCGTTCTTAAAATAAAAATTTTCTTTAACTATTATTTTCAAAATTGAATACCCAATTGTATCTAAATTGATGTAGACGACACAGGTGTTTTTCTTTTTAAAGGGGAGCGTATTATAAAAATGTTTTTCATTTTTACTTCCTTGTACGAAGTATTGTGATCGTGAAAAATTTCTCAGATTTTAATGGAAATATCCATTTTGACCATCACCACCACTGAATTCATTTTTACTAGTTTCGGCGTGACGTCTGTACGTACGTATCTCTCATAACTCAAAAACTATTAGCCGTAGGTTGTTGAAATTTTGGATTTAGCACTGCCGTAACATCTAGTTGTGCACCTTCCCTCTTGATTGCAATTGATCAAGTGTGTCCAAAAAGCCCAAAATCAAAAAAATTTGGATCTTGGACTACTGGAGTAATAAGCCCTCATTGGAGCTTTTCAACGATGTATCATAAGTGGTACTTATTTCCATTGGTTCCAGCCAAATAATTTTAATTAATGAATTATTTGGATCTTACAAGGGAAAGGTCCTTTTTTAATTTAAATATATTGATATATTAATAATTATTAACCTCTGATTATAAAAAAAATTTTATAATAAATAATAGGTCAATAATAACGATTAAAAAAAATGAAAAAAGTATCGGAAGTTATTAATGAAATAATTTTTTTTTTACTTTTCATTTAAAAAAAATGTGTATGTCTAATTTTATAGGCGAACAATGAAGTTTCGTGGTGTCCACATCAGATTTTTTAATTACTTACGTATGTTGTTTTTCCTTAAGTCTGGTTTTACGCACAAGATTTGTACTTATAAATGAGGAGCCATAGGGACTGTCTAAAAAACACTTAAAATAGAAATATTTTAAGTGTTCTTTTTTTAAACGGGTTTTGAACGTTTTCTTGAACTTCATATTATTTCAATAATTATTTAATACAGTTCTTTATATAAAAAAACTTAATAAATTGTAATATAAGCCGAAAATATAGTACATTTATCTAATGTAATATTCAAACAAAAATAAAAGCCTTGAAAGTCTCTTTTGCATTTATCGTCGCCCTATATCGATAACTGTCGTAGAGAAGAGTAGTTGATAAGTGTGCAGTGATTAATTAAATCGTCACGTACGCTCTAGAAAAACGGAGAAGATTAATCATTTTTTTTGGCAGGTTAATAAATAAATCTCTCTTTTAACGTGGCTCGGCGTAAAAAAACTTTAACGTAATTTATTTTTTTTTTATTGTAAACGATTGTTTTTTTATTATTTATATTTTAAATATTAATAGGTTTTAAAATGTCCATTCGTTCAGTTTATATTTACTAAAAGGTTTTTTAAATTTTAAATCTACAACAATATTTTTTTTTTCATAAAAATATTTTTTTATTTATCGTGTAACTAAGTAACTATACATGATGAAAAGGAAAAAATAATATATCTAAAAATAAAATATAGTTGATAAATTTAAAAGTTATAAATTAAAACAAAAAAAATTGTTACCTAATTCTGTTTTAAAAAGAGAAAACGTATATACTACACGTCATCATAAGTTCCTTTTTCACTCTTTCAAAAAAAAATCTAACTATTCATACGGAATTAAGAAACAGATTATGCACACAGATCTACCAGTATTGTTTGTGAAAATATAACTAAAAAATACTGCATGTCTAAGAAAAAATCTGAATAAAGAAAATTAACATAATAAACATTTAATCTGAGATTTAGAAAAGAACATTAATCAGAAATGATACGGAACTCTTTTTTTTATACAGATAAAAAAATTTTAATTTCGAATAAACATAGTGCAATATATTTGTTTCTTTTTTTTATATAATATATGACTTACAATGAAATATATATTTTTTGTGCAAATCCCAAGACTTAATATATTACAACTTTATGAATAAGCTTGCAAAGGATTTTGAATTCATATAAGTGCTAAAGTGCAATAACCTCCGTATCGTAAATATATATATATATATATATATATATATAAACAATTTGGAAACTTATTAAATATAATACATACTTTACTCTAAAATAATCTGTTTTAATATGGAAATGTTAAAATTTTACATAAATTATAAAATTAATGACCAAATGTTGAAAATAGCATTGAAGTGGTTTTTAACAATATTTTTGTTTCTACTAATAGGCTAGAGAAGAAAAATTCTGTAATAAAATTAGCTGTAAGCCTGTTCGTATTTTTTTACTATGTTACGAAACCCTCATGAAGAAAAAGGGTTATGAAAACTAATAAAAAGTTAGCGTGTTTCTCTTTCTTCATTTTTACATAATGGAGTAAATGAAGTAGATACATTATTTTTAATTAATTCCTACGGTTTTTGCTTTAAAGCAGGAAGTTTGCCGTAGAGTTATTGGAAAAACACATTTACCTTCTTAAACATTTACCCTTTAATTATTTTTTTCATGTATTAATTATAATTAATACATGAAAATGAATGATTATTAAACTCTAAGGTAAACTTTTCGTATTTTACCTTGTTTTTAACATTTTAACTGCATAAAAAAAATCGCAAATACGGGTTTCAATTAAAAGAATATAAAAGTAGATCGAGCCGCAAAAAAGTGTACTATACATGATTCGCATTTAATTTATCCACCGTGAAAGAAAGAAATCCATCGACCATTAACGTGATTAGAATGCTCGCCTGGCTACACTCGAGTAAGTAAAATATTCTTGTGTAACTCAAGTTCACTACCCGCGATATATTGATAAGATATAATACTGGTAAGTATATAATAATGCTAAGATTCTGGAGAAAAGCCTCGTCCATAGTGGGAATCAATCTGACAGTATTCATATCCCATAAAATAACAAGGAACGGGTTAAGTGATCCTTAAAGAAGAGTCTGAACTTTGCCAAGTTGTTTTTTTACTACATATAGAAAAAGCGTAGTACATATTTAAATTGTATTTTCCCGTGTAGAGTTTACAGCTATAGCTGTAAAATGTAAAGTATCGTAATAGGTCCAATTTGGGCATATGCGGTTTTCACCCGATCTTGTTATTTTGATACTTAAGCAACCCAAAAAACCTCATGGAAATTTTCCGGATGTTAATGTTCGTGTGTTCGTATTGACCACTAAATCAACTTACACTTCCAGAACTACAGGACCGATTTTGACCAAACTTGGTCAGATTACTTCTATATATGAGGGCGTTGATGTCATTAAATTTTCAACTCAAAAGATCATGCGGGTGAGGCTGTAGTGCAAGGTCACCCTCACTTTCTCGAGATTTCACCTAATTAAGGTCATATTTTTCTTAAGCACATTACTAACAATTAAAAAATAACAATATTTGCAAGAAAAAAAAACTTTTGCAAAATCGCATTCCTACCAAAAAAGAAATGCTATAAACTATTGCTATGTTGTGATGTCATAGGTAAGCGGTAGAATTAAAAAAAAAGAATAATATTTAACGGGTAAAAAAGTGAGTCGGTGTGGCAGGGTCTCGAACTCGATCGCCCGGTCGACTCGGTACCTGGTGCGTTAAATCTCGCGGCTACGCCAATCTGCAAACCGTACAAGCGAAATTTGTTCTATGTCAGTTGTGAAATTACTTAGTTTAGTTAGTGCCGACCGTCGCCGCTAGTACCATCACACCCGCGCGAATTAAATACGATATACACGCGCGCTTTGGTATATATTATATTTAAATAAATATTTTAAATTAAGTTACGTGTGTAAGCCGTGCATCAGAAACCGCCCACAGTTGTAGAACTTTTTTTAATTTTAAATGGATATACGGATAAAGAGGAATTGATGCAAGTGATATATCTTTCTTCTTTCTTTCCTGTTTAGCCTCCGGTAACTATCGTTTAGATAATTCTTCAGAGGATGAATGAGGATGATATGTATGAGTGTAAATGAAGTGTAGTCTTGTACATTCTCAGTTCGACCATTCCTGAGATGTGTGGTTAATTGAAACCCAACCACCAAAGTACACCGGTATCCACGATCTAGTATTCAAATCCGTGTAAAAATAACTGGCTTTACTAGGACTTGAACAAGTGATATATCTGGGAAAATGGATTTTATAATAAATTTACTCAATCTTGTTTAGCTGATAAAAAATAATAAAACTGAAAATAATAATTAAAATTTAAAAGTTTAAAAACTGTAAATAAATTACTTCTCCTAATTAAACATTTGATTTTTAGACATATTTTTAAAACGTATTTCGTTTTTTAAAGTCCATCCTCTCTCTGAAAGCACTCCGCAGTATCTCCCTGCCCATTCCACCTATTAAAAAAAGAAGATATATATATATATATATAAACTTACTCTTAACAAACATATACCTTAGCACATTTTTTTTTTTTTTTGCACAATAACAGTTATAATTACAATCGGCTCTCCTGCGGAGCCATAAGTAAGTTTCCTGACAAAAGCACGTGATAAGAAGGTCCTTAAGGAACCCCCAAAATAAATAATACACAATAAACAGTTGTAAGCAAACTTAAAGTCAAATATGAAATTTCAAGCTCGGTTATAAATCACAAACCAATAATTTCAGCACCATATAGTCCACAAAACAAACATTATTATCAAATAAAAAAGAAAAAGAAACAGAAGTAACAAGAAATTAGATACGACACCACTAGACTTGACGGTGTTAGATTCCAAACCTTTACGCAGACCCTAAGTCGAGTACGTGGGTTTGTTTCAACCGTCGGACGTCTCTGGTGTTATCGAGTAATTGCAAAGTGGTTTACATGATTCTCAAGCCTCTGTAGGTATTTGACATTCGCTGTCGTGCAATCTCACGAACCGATGGGGGCTCCAGATAACCCTGAATCTCATCATTCCGCGTGAACTACGGAGCTTCGGCAATTACCCTCGCTACTTTGTTCTGAAATCGTTGTATAATTTCCACATTACTAGTACTAGCCGTTCCTCACAATTCCACACCGTACGTCCAGATTGGGTGCAGGATATAGTCTTGTAAATTAAGATCTTGTTTGATAACGTGGGGCCTGAGTTCCTCCGTAGCAACCAATGAAGTTCCTTGTACCTTACGTTACAGGAATAATTAATGTCATAATTTGACATTAATCGTCCCTCACTTGATCTATATAAATGCCAATATTCATAAGCACGCATGTATGCGTAAAAAAACTTGGTTATAATGATTTTTAATATCCTTTGCCTTGGTAAAGCACAAAACAACCTGAAATATAAAGATCCAGGGTGAGAGTTATTTTATCCCCTCATGTTATGTAACATAACAACCGGGAAGATAAATATATATTTATGTACGTAGTTTAGGAAAATATAGGAATAAGATTATGTTAGTTATGATACAATGGACATAAGGTTAATCAACTTTTGGTCGCCATTAACTGACTTAATTTGATATTTTTTTTACTTTTAAACAAAAAAAAAAATTAAAAATGATACGTAATGTAGCTAAGTTTATTCTGCGCCGGTTCGACCTGCATGATGTTATGTATAATGCAGATGCGTATGTTTAAAACAGTAAACGTGCGTGAACGTTGTTGGCGTCGATAAGAGAATGTAAGTTTGTTCCGACTGAACTTAATTGTTCGCACGCACTACGTATGTTTTCTTAGAATAAAACTTTTAATTATTCTTCGGTGCACGTAAATTATGCGGGCGTGTATCTCCGACTTAAACTAGGTTTAAACAGGGTAAAAGTATTTCAGAACAGCCAGGTTACTACTGGTTTATTTTATGGGGAAAATATATTGTGCGATTTGTAAAATATAATCTATTACCACAAGTTTCATTAATTTTTTTTTTTTTACATAAACTGACGTATATTCAGATTTGTTATGTATAACTTTATTTATAGAAATCACTTTCTGATGTGTATAAAAAAAAAATGGATCGTAACTCGAATAATGTGTTATTGCAAGTATAAATTGCAAATGCGCCGTTGTAATTTATAAAATCGTACAAACAATATACTTAATTCTGCTTGTGAAACGGTACAGTAAGACTAAGGAGTGATTGGAGGAAAATTGTTCTCCAAGATATGCAAATTAAATTCATCTGTACACGACGCTCAAAAAGGAGTATAGTGTATTTAGGGTCTATGAATGTATGTTTGTTCCACCATAGCAGATCAATATATTTTTTTTTTTTTTTTGTCTTCAGTCATTTGACTGGTTTGATGCAGCTCTCCAAGATTCCCTATCTAGTGCTAGTCGTCTCATTTCAGTATACCCTCTACATCCTACATCCCTAACAATTTGTTTTACATATTCCAAACGTGGCCTGCCTACACAATTTTTTCCTTCTACCTTTCCTTCCAATATTAAAGCGACTATTCCAGGATGCCTTAGTATGTGGCCTATAAGTCTGTCTCTTCTTTTAACTTTATTTTTCCAAATGCTTCTTTCTTCATCTATTTGCCGCAATACCTCTTCATTTGTCACTTTATCCACCCGTCTGATTTTTAACATTCTCCTATAGCACCGCATTTCTAAAGCCTCTAATCTTTTCTTCTCAGATACTCCGATCGTCCAAGTTTCACTTCCATATAAAGCGACACTCCAAACATATACTTTCAAAAATCTTTTCCTGACATTTAAATTAATTTTTGATGTAAACAAATTATATTTCTTACTGAAGGCTCGTTTCGCTTGTACTATTCGGCATTTTATATCGCTCCTGCTTCGTCCATCTTTAGTAATTCTACTTCCCAAATAACAAAATTCTTCTACCTCCATAATCTTTTCTCCTCCTATTTTCACACTCAGTGGTCCATCTTTGTTATTCCTACTACATTTCATTACTTTTTTTTGTTCTTGTTTATTTTCATGCGATAGTTCTTGCGTAGGACTTCATCTATGCCGTTCATTGTTTCTTCTAAATCCTTTTTACTCTCGGCTAGAATTACTATATCATCAGCAAATGAGTAGCATCTTTATCTTTTCACCTTGTACTGTTACTCCGAATCTAAATTGTTCTTTAACATCATTAACTGCTAGTTCCATGTAAAGATTAAAAAGTAACGGAGATAGGGAACATCCTTTTCGGACTCCCTTTCTCATTACGGCTTCTTTCTTATGTTCTTCGATTATTACTGTTGCTGTTTGGTTCCTGTACATGTTAGCAATTGTTCTTCTATCTCTGTATTTGAACCCTAATTTTTTTTAAATGCTGAACATTTTATTCCAGTCTACGTTATCGAATGCCTTTTCTAGGTCTATAAACGCCAAGTATATATATATATATACACACACACACACACACACACAACATATGGTGAAGATTTGCCGGTTGAAGCACAAACTTTAATGATTTGAATTAATGAACTGTGAACTATGAGCTTCTATCCCTGTACTAGCCGGGTTTGAACTAAATGATACAAATCAATCGAATGAATAATATTACAAAAATAATAGAAGTAAATTTACCTTAAAATAATATAAAATACATTTTTAATAAATTCTGTTTTAAAATTTTTTAAAACAGAATCTTAATGATTTTAATAATAATGAATACCCTTGGGGATTGCATGTGAGGTTATCCTGGTAAGGTGATGCGAGCAGTAGTAGTGTGAGGCTAGACCAATCATTATCATCAACTGGTAACAAACGGGGTGCCCCTGGAGCATTTGTAATAACTCTGTGTATTTAAATACATATAATTTGTTTTTCTTAGATGTTTTCTAAAATACATCTTTGGAAAAAAGCTGACAACACATTTGTAGGACTTTCCCTGAACGCGGCTTTAAACCCGTGGGTTGTTTCTGATGCACGGATTACACACGCATAAACATACAACGTAATTGAGAATATTTATAATTTTATTTATACGCAATATTTTTTTCGTTTATTTAATTCAACGATTGTAACTAAAGTAAGCGAGCATACCGTATTCAATTCTCGCGGGTGTGGCGGTACAAGCGGTGACGGTCGGCACTAACTAAACTGATGTAATTTCACTACTTACATAGCATAAATTTCTCTTGATCGATTGACTGATGTAGCCACGAGGCTTAACGCACCAGGTATCGAGTCAACCGGGCGATCGAGTTCGAGACCCAGCCAAACCGAGTTACTCTTTTACGCTTTAAATATTATTCATTTATTTAATTCTACCGCTCACCTGTAACGTTACAACATAGAAGACGATTAAAACAGCTGTACGTCAGTTATACCAAACTTAAAAATATTAATTAGATAAAATAAATAAATAATATTTAAAGTGTAAAAAATAATTTCGTTGGCACCCCTGTGGAATTTCAAATATCCCGGTCCAAGATGACGAAGGGAAAGGGAATTTACCATAGGGAAGATGGTGGACTGCGATACTAGCGCTCCTTGTGGTGACAGGGGATTCTCTTGACGCAGTATACCCATATACGCGTTTTTTTTTGGGTGGGGGTGCGATTTTGCAAAAACGTTTTTTTGCAAACATTATTATTTTTTTAATTAACCAATGTACCTAAGAAAAATATCATCTTAATTAGGCGAAATCTCAAGATACTGAGTGTGACCTTGCTGAACAGCCTCATACTCTTAACCTTTTAAGTTGAAAATTTAATGGAATCAATGCCCCCCCGTATATAGAAATAATCTAAGTTTGGTCAAAAAATCGGTCCTGTAGTTCTGGAGATGTAAGGTAAGGTGATTTAGAGACCGACACCGAAAACGCACACGAACATTAATATCCGGAAAATTTTCATCTGGGTTTTTGGGTTCTTAGGTGTCAAAACGTCAAGATACAGTGAAAACAGCTATGCCCAAATTGGACCGAATTTAACATATTTACTTTTTAAGAAAAAATATATTGCAATATAATTAATTATTTGAACAATATATTATATATATGTAGAGCAATCAAAGTTTGGGATTTTCTCATTGGTGGGAAGTATGTAATTAATGAAATAATTTATATTCACTAAAGTAATAACTCTGAAAGTTAACCGTTGGGGAGAGATTACGGTTACGGTCCGAATATAGTCGACGAGGAAAGGGGAATTTATTACAGCTCTCCCCTCTTTGCTTTCTCTACTTTACTTCTCTCTCCCGCCATAACAAGTGTAGAATAGGGGAATTATCTTCCTTGGTCGAGGGTTGAACGGGAGGAGTGAGTCACTGTTTTGTTAATTCTCACTTATATATAAATGGGAACTATAAGATTTAGTTCCGTAAGTAAACTCGTATAATCGATTTGTCTTACAAACTGTATGCAATTTATTATTTTACAATATTTTAAAATTATTATTATTTTTTTTTTAATATTAGTGGATCGTGTTGAAAAATAAAAAAATAAATATTTAGTGCCAGTTTATTAATATTTGATATTAATAATCATTGTCATGTAATAATGACGAATAGATTTAGACAAATACAAATCATAATTATACTAGACGCTTTGTAAATTTGCCAATAAACTTAATAACTCTTTCTGTTTCCTGTATAGCCTCCGGTAATTACCTTTCAGATGATACTTCAAAGGATGAATGAGGATGATATGTATGAGTGTAAATGAAGTGTAGTCTTGTACAGTCTCAGTTCGACCATTCCTGAAATGTGTGGTTAATTGAAACCCAACCACCAAAGAACACCGGTATCCACGATCTAGTATTCAAATCCGTGTAAAAATAACTGGCTTTACTAGGACTTGAACGCTGGAACTCTCGACTTCCAAATCAGTTGATTTGGGAAGAAGCTTAATAACTCGATTCACAGTAACTTCACTCATCATATTTCTATACGATGTAAACGAAAAGTTTATCTGAAAAATATTATTTGTTTCAAATGATATTAGTAATGTAGGCATTATAGCAACTATGTTGCTATAATGCCTTACTGCTGAATTTTTTTTACTTTCTTGTACGAAGTAAAGGAAGTATTGTGAGCGGGTAAAATTTCGGTTTTCAGATTTCAATGGAAATATTCATTTTGACAATCCTTAAATATTTTGACTACTTTTGGTGTGACGTCTTTACGTACGCATATATATAGCACAATTAAAAAATCATTAGCCGTAGGATGTTGAAATTTTGAATTTAAGACTGTTGCAACATCTAGTTATGCACCTCATCTTTTGATTGCAATCGACTGAACCAAAAGTGTCCAAAAAAGCCCAAAATCCAAAGCAATTTGGATTTTGAACTTTTTCTTAACTGCAGTGATAAGCCCTCATTGAGAGCTTTTCAACGATAAATTCTAAGTGGTACTTATTTTCATCTGTTC
The DNA here is from genome assembly GCF_047948215.1 of Lycorma delicatula. Lineage (NCBI taxonomy): Eukaryota > Metazoa > Arthropoda > Insecta > Hemiptera > Fulgoridae > Lycorma > Lycorma delicatula. Next base: position 107,552,795 of record NC_134462.1, read on the forward strand.
CAGAGTTTTAGCGAAATTAAATTTTAATAATGAAATATTTGGATCTTATAAGGGGATGGCACATCGGTTCAAATTCGATATAACTTCTTTTTTTTCTTCTTAATTTATATACATTGATTTACTACCAATTATTAACCGCTGATTGTAAAAAAGGTTTACAATAAATAATTATTCAATAACAATAAAAAAAAATTAGAAGTTAATGAAATAAAATTTTATGCACTTTTCATTTAAAAAAGATGGATATATATATAATTTAATAGGCGTACAAGGAAGTCATGTGTTGTCCAAGTCGGATTTTTTTACTTTGTTATCCTGTAAGTTTCTATCTAAGCAGAATAAATAGTTGCTAATTGTGTTGATTATATAATTTATTTAGAACAGTTTTGTAACATCATACGTTACTAGATCAAGGTCGCATTCATTTTACTACGCACAGTTTACACGTGTTTTTTTTTTTTTTTTTACATTGGTAATTGTTAATTTGGCCATCGTTATTTATCAATTTAGTTGTAACCAAATGATTTCCTCATAAACCTACAAATTTAATTCTATTTAGTTGAATTATATTTCGTCATGTATAATTTATTCCACTCTGCATAAACATTTATATAACATTCTGTTGTATTCGTGGTAATATTTCTATTCAAATAAATTTATAAAAGATATGTTTATAATACTATTTTAAATTGTTATTTTATTTATATATATATAGATTTATACCGCTCGCTAAACTTTCTCGACTAGATTTTATTGTAGTTACCTTTGATCGTAAGATTTGCCATTCTTTACTGACATCACGCTCACCTGTCTCAACTATACCGATGAAAACCATTGAAGCTTGAATTTAAATGTTGCAAGTTGTACAATCAAGCGCATTCTCATTGAGTTGTTTTATTGGATTGCATTCATCCACTCAGCGATTTTATTTGTTACATATTTAAACCGAATACATTATCGAATTCTGCTTAATTATTTTAGTCTTAGGTACAAAATAGATACGAGAATCAGAACATATTTTTATTTTTAATAAAATTATTCTGTATTGTAATTCTGAATCTGCTGGTTGGAATAGTAATGTGTTCTCGATGTTATAACTTGAAAAACCAGTTTTTCCCAAACTGTGTGTAGGCGACACCATCGTAGGGAGTCACGAAAACCTTTTACATTTAAAGAAATACGTATATCACAGTTAAGCAAAGAAAATAATTTTATATACACAAGACCTGTTTTTCAAGTAAGTCTGTGAATTAAAAACAAAACTGAAAAAAAAGATGAATAATTTTTTTACGTATGAATAAAAACTACTTATATTTATTTATTTTTTTTTACACAACTGTCTTCAACACATATTTCATCATAGCGTTTTACTGATTTCTTCATTCCCTCTTCAATAGATTACGCCGCCATCGTCAAACCGTTGTTTAAAGTGAAGAAAAAAGTAATCTCTGGAAGGCAAGTCAAAGCTTTAGGGGCGATGATGAAAGATCTTTCCAACGGAATATTTCTATTCGCTGTTTGATTTGCCGTATGTGGCCAGCCATTGTCATGCCAAAACTCACGGGATACAATCCCAGGTCGCTTATTTTTTTAAATCACTTCTAAGAATTTTAACGTTTTGCAATACGTATCTGCATTCACAGCAGTTCCGCGATCACTAAATTCTACAAGAACATCGTTTTATCCCCCAGAAACAGTAACCAAAGCTCCCGAATATTCTTGTTTTAACTTCTTTGGTATAAAAGATGTTGAATGCTGTCATAGCATCGATTGATGCTTTATGTCGATTCAATTAAGAATTCAAGTTTCATCTCCAGTAACAATGCGATCAAACAGTTATCAACTTTCATCTTCGCCGCATGAATTATTGCGGCGTTACGTTTTTTCTTGTATATGTGAGTCGGTTAATTTTTTCCGCACCGAAACGGTACATAATTTTTTCTAGCCCAATTTTTTCCGTCAAAACGTCTAAATCAAAGATTGTGAATACTAAAAGCAATTGTGACACGGGGAAGCGCCGGTTTTTTCTCAAATTATCCGTTATAACTGAATGCTACGTTCTTCCATCATGAAAAATTCGTTAGCCATTCTCGAAATTAACGATACTATCGTCTCATTTTATCACTCGTAATATTCGACCCGTAAACGTAAGAAATTTGTCTCTGAATTTCAGCCTCAAAATTGTTTTTTGCCATCAAAATACTCCTCGTACTTCGTACTTCATGGGTTTACGAATTGTAGCAGTAATTTAAAACTGATCGTTAAAATGGATAAATATAAACAACTGACAACAAAATGATTAACTGTTTTTTCTAACAGCTGACTATTGATTGAAATAACTGAGCTAAGCAACCGCCATCTGTTTAAACCGCATACATAAGTGGGAAATTAAAAACGGAACTTACTTTTAAAACACGCCTTACCTAATGATTTTAAAAGGGTATTACTTTCCCGTCTTGATATCGCTATAGCAGAACTATAGCCGTAGAAAGTATTGTAATCGGTCCAATTTTGGCATGTGCAGTTTTCACTGGATCTTCACGTTTTGACACTTAAGGAACCTAAAACAAAACCGGATCGAAATTTTCTGGATATTAATGGGCGTGTGTGTATTCTTTGTTGGCCTCTAAACCCCCTTATATCTACAGAACAACTTGACCGATTTTTACCAAACTTGGACAGATTACTAATATGTATACGGGCATTAGTGCCATTAAATTTTCAACTTAAAAAGTCGAGGGGGTGAGGCAGTAGAGCAAAGATCACCTTCAGTATCTCGAGATTTCGCCTTATTAAGGTTATATTTTTCTTAGACACATTGTTAACGATAAAAAAATAACAATATTTAGAAATATTTTTTGCAAGATCGCATCCCGACCTCAGAAAATGCTCTAAACTAGTAGTTAAGTGGGTATACTGCGTCAATAGTACCCCCTTTCACCAAAAGGAGCGCTAGTGTCGCAGTCCGCCATCTTGGGATTTATATTTTTCCTTGTAGTAAATTCCTTTTTCCCTCGCCCACTTCGACCAGGAAATTTGAAATTCCACAAGGTTGCCGACCAAATTATTTTTTATACTTTAAATAATAATAATATTTAGTTAATATTTCAATGGCTGGTAGCACTAACGTACAGCTGTTGTAGTCATCTACTATGTTGTGACGTCACAGATGAGCGGTAGAATTAAATAAATAAATAATATTTTAATTGTAAATGGTAGCTCGGTCAGGCTGGTTCTCGAACTCAATCGCCTTGTTGACTTGTTACCGGTGCGTTAAGCCTCGCGACTACACCAGCTGCTGATTGTACAAGCGAAATTTGTATACGTAAGTTTTGAAATTACATTATTTTAGTTAGTGCCGACCGTCGCCGCTAGTACTGCCACACTCGGGCGAGTTTAATATGCGAGCGCGCTTTAATTAGAATCGTTGAATTAGATAAACGGAATATTATTATATTTAAATAAAACGATAAATATTTTAAATTAAGTTGTGTGTATAAGTCATTCATCAGAAACAATTCTCAGTTGTAAGACACAGTTATAATTCCTACAACTGTGTTATCGGCTTTTTATGTAAATAAGATATAATATATAGATTCTTAACTTTGCAATAAATGTAATTATAACACAGAACGCTTATAAGAGTATTAATGAAATACCTATGCTAGATCGTTATTGCAATAAATCGAAAAATAAGTATACTTACTAAAACCGTTTAAAAAAATATTTAAAATCTAAAAATATATGATTATGTCGATTGTTATACAATCATTATCAGTAGATATTGTGACTTATTAAAAATGAGATAAGCGAAGAAAAAAATTATACAGTTTTTACATATTTAACTCGCTATAAAGAATTTTTTTTAAATTCTTTAAATACTTATTGGTTATTTGGTAAATTACTTAATTAAGAATCACGTAGTAACTACATATTTAAATTACGATATTACAAAAATATCTTATTGCGTTCAAAATTTTTAATTTCTTCAAACCTTTTTTTTATTTCAGTATTAAAAGATTAATCCCTCCCTTAAATTTTGTTAATGTCGGAGGTTGTCTCTTTGATAAGCGTTTAAACTTATCATTTGCAATATCTTGAGTAAAATTGTTTTTATTCAATTTTGTGTAGGCAATCTGAGTTGATGTTTTAATGGTTTATAAACGTTTTTTATTAACCAAACTTTCGTTTGAGATTGTCTAAAACGAGTTTCGTTTTATTTTGTGAACAGTTTTTTTTTAAATTTTTATTATATTAAACACTGATAGAAATACCTATTTTATTGCGCTTTTACTTCCTTTAACGAAGAAATGGAATGAAGTATTGTGATCGCGAAAAATTTCGGTTTTCAGATTTCAACGGGACTATCCATTTTGACTATCCCTCAATCCATTTTGACTAGTTTCGGCGTAACGTCTGTACGTACACGTATGTATCTCGTATAACTCAAAAACTATTAGCCGTAGGATGTTGAAATTTTGGATTTACAACTGTTGTAACATACAGTTGTGCACCTCCCCTTTTGATTGCAATCGAATAAACCAAAAGTGTACAAAAAAGACCAAAATAAAAAAAAATTGGGATTTTGGAATTTTTCTTAACTGCAGTAATAAGCTCATTGAGAGCCTTTCAACGATGTATCATAAGTGGTACTTATTTTCATTGGCTCCAGAGTTATAGCTAAATAAAATTTTAATTAATTAAATATTGTATCTTACAAGTCTCGAATTACACTTCATCTCCTTTTTTAACTTTTTTTTTTAATTTAATAATTTATTAACCTCTAATTGTAAACAAATTTTTACGATGAATAATAATTCAATAATAAATATAAATATACCTGAAAACATATCAGAAATTATTAATGAAATAAAATTTTATCTACTTCCCATTTTAAAAAAAATTGTGTAAATATAATTTAACAGGCATACAAGAAAGTCTGTGATGTCCAAATCAGATTTTTTTTTAAAGTTTTATTTACATATTAATTAATTATTACTGTTATTTCATCATTATCATTGTTTTTCTTTCTTCATTTACTTATTTTATAATTCCTTAATTATTTACTGATGATAATAATTTGTCAAGCCAAATGGTTAGTTGTAATTATTTTAAATATATTTTGATTGCTCTCTGGTTATCAATTGTTTATGTGTAAAATTTTCATTAAAGAAAAATATCTTTTATTACATTCTACTAACTTAATTTTAAATTAACCTGATTTTAATATCAGCTAATGGAAAAAATTATTTACAATTCAGTTTAGATTCATGGGTTATTATACACTAAATAGGCTAAATGTATGTAATATTTTTTATTTATTTTTATTCTGATGCGGATTGAATGGATGTTTCAGAAATTTTCAGATATCTAATGCCAATTTCTTGACTCGGAACCTGTAACTAACTACGTTCTTATTTTTATAACGGGTGATTGTTGTATGTTACGTCAATGTAATGCCAGTCTGAAATGTGTCGTTAATTAGAGCCCAAAAAGAAAATGTGGGCGAGGACAGTATCACAGAGTTATTTTTATTTACAAATATAGTTCGACTGGATCTCGAATTATGAACCTTTCGCAAGGGGAGACAGCTCTTAACAGTCTATATTACTACTATATATAGTTTGTTTAAAAAAAAGGAATTTTATTTTCTAATGATTGGAGTCTTACGAATTACTTAAAAGTAATCTTAAATTCATTTAACGACCCATAAAATAGAAAGAGATGAAATTATATTATATATAATTTATGATAAATTATATATATATATCTTTTTTTTACGCAAGAAAGAGAAACAAGTAGAAGACAAACGAACTCACATTGAATTTAAGGTTTCAGTTTTACAAACAGTGAGCTTAAAGTTCCTTCTTAATACGAAATTGAAGCTGTTCTAATTTCCTAACATTTAACAATTGTTTGGTGCCTAATACCAGTAAAAAAAAAATTATATTCAGTTAATCGTTCAAGATGTTTATTATTTATTATTCCATGGAAATTTTTTAGTAACATTCAAAGGTCCCAAAATGTTGTTTAGCTATGGTCAATAGTTTTAATTTTGAGAATTTTTTTAGTTTTAAGAAGGTTTTTTTCCAAATTATTCTTTAAACAAAAAAAGCATGTTCGTTTTTATCTAATATAAAACTTTTAATTTTATAGTTCATTTTTATTTTAAAATAAATGCAGAAAAGATTGAAAAACTTTTCCAATTTGAAAGAAGTTGCGAATCGGATCCAAATATTCAGTACAATAATCGAACCTCATCTCTCACTCTCTCTCTCTCTCTCTCTCTCTGTCCACTATATCAGACCACTATATCTATATCCACTAGGACAGAATTCGAACAATTGTATGAAAGATTCGTATATAAATTACAGAAATTTATGTTTTTTGAGCGGAAGAAATGATATCTGCGAGACTCTTACCGTACGGTTTACAATTTCATTGTAATCTTTTTTGATATTACTGCGTTTGTTAGATATTCTTTAATTTTTTTTTATGAATTACTGATGGTTACCTTACGGATTATTAAAATATATTGCCTTTCTAGAACAAACAAATGTACATTTTTGAATTTCACGGCTATTTTTTTTTTTCTTATAGTCATATCATTCACTTCATACCATATCATTCCTTGTTTAATAAACTAATATAATGGCCCTTCACGAATCGAAGATCCATGATGTATTATTGCACTTATTACTTTGTAAGTGTACCCTTGATTTTTTATCGTTAAATTCGATTTTACCAATCAAACTTTTTTCTGTTTCATTTATTTCTTTTTTTTAATAAAACTAGTATAATCTCTTGTAAACTAATTTAATTTTTTTTTAATGAAGTGATGGGTATTAAAAAAAATTGTTTCATCTTCAGTACTTTCATTTACGTAAGAACATTTACTATTAATTTTATTATTTTAAACTACCTAGTACTATCAAGTACTGCTATCTAGCGGCGCGATTCGTAAAGTCACATTAAAAAAATGAATAAAATGACGTATTCGAGTTCCGCGGTTCATCAAATTGAAAAAAAAAATGTTGTGTAACAAAATTCGAAAGTATTCTTTATTACAAATCTAATTGAACTGTAATATAATGTTTTCACGCTTATTTTTATTTCCCCATTTTCATTTCACTTTTAAGTTAGGTCATGTTTAGAACTGTAAACGTAGTTCGTAGGTCGAGTGGTGAACTCGTCTTGGAAGTCGTCGTGAGTCCAGCGTTCAAGTCATAGTAAAGGCACTTTTATACGGATTTGAATAGTAGATCGTGGATACCGGTGTTCTTTGATGGTTGGGCTTCAATTAACATGTCAGGAATGGTCGTACTGAGACTTTACAAGACTGCACTTCATTTACACTCATACATATCATCCTTATTCATCCTTTGAAGTAATACCTGAATGGTAATTCTCGGAGGTTAAACAGGAAAAAAGAGAGAGGGACTCTTACCGTGGAAGTTCTAACGAACCTCATAATTAATAGAAGTTCTTACCAAATATATAACTCATAATCATAAAATATAAATCTCTGAATTATTAATTTAAACACTTAAAAAAATGGAACAATTTTGTATGCATGTGTCAGCTCAGCGGCTGAACCGATTTAAAAGTATCCCTCCCCCCCGTTGGAATCCTTACGTTACCGGGAGTGTCGTAGGATGTGTATATAACATATATATAAATATATCTTAAACAATAATAATAAGACACTTACCTTACACAGTAACAGAAGGACTTTTAAAATTACTACAAAACGTTAACTTTCGCGGTATCCCGCATCATCAGTCGTGTCATTTCCACAGAGGGGAGTAACTCGTTACAGAATATACCGTATAGTTTTAGTTTGAATATCTTTGTTAACATTTTTTAATACAATATTTAAAAGGAAATAATTAATAAAATCATTCACATTCAATTATTACTCAAGTAATTACAAGTATTACTCGTAAAATCTTTTTCGTAATTAAATAATTACTTAAATATATTCACTATTTAAATAAGATATAGGAACTCTCATGGATACAAAAATCTTCTTTTTTTAATACAAGACAAGAGAATCATTTTAAATAGAAAAATAAAAAACGCCCAAGTAAAAAATAAATGACGGGAAATTTTTAGAGAAAATAAATACGCCTAGATAATTATCGAAAAAATATACAAAGAAAAATAGTAATAAATTAATTACTTATTAAACAGATGCAGATTTAATTGACCTAATATAAAATTGTGCTATTTTTACTCTTCAATCGGTTTCAAGGACAGTAATTAATGTTAAAATCTCATTATGTACGTAATGATACTGCCTAAAAATCTAATTACTGGATCAATTAATTTTTTTATTCTTTTTTTAAATTATTAAAAAATTACAAAATGAAAATGCAATTTACCTACATCAAGAAACTTCTAGTTGTTTTAGAGCAGTCCGGGCTTTAACCAATTAAGAATTTAATATTTTTTGGCGAGCCACATATATATTTTGCTTCTAATATTTCAATTTAAAACGTATATAATGCACAAAAAATTGCAATATATTAATGAAAATACGTAATTTATTAAGAATTCAAATACAAATTGAATATAAGAAACACATATGATAATGTGAAACCCGATAGTGCATTACTTCTGCCAGTTTCTTGTAGTCTGGTACATAGGATGTTATAGCTAAATTCATGCAATAATTCAGAAGTTCATTAGTTATCCTGGATCTGAACTTTGATTTTAGCAAGTTCATTGTTGAAAAACCACTATCGCAAAGGTAAGTTGATTCAAAGCCGGAGTGTAGGCTTTGAACAATTTTTTTTTAAGAATGGATATTTTTCTCATCTACTAATACAAAAAAATCTGTTTGTGATATTCTTGCTTTTAATTGTATATCAGATTGAAAATCAATTATTTCAATTACTAAATTAGTAGCATTTTTATTTATCATATTTGCAATTTGTTGCGATATTTCAGAAATATTAGTATCAACAAATGGATTGAAAAAATTGGCTGAATTTTACAAAAATCAGAAAAGCTAATTTCGAAATTATTTTTAAGCTGAGTGGGAGATTCAGAATATTTATTTGTTTCAATTTTCTTACGGGGTATTCCATTTTAATTCAATAAAGGATAAGTGCATCACTACTTTTTTATTTTGATGATATTTGTTGTATAATAACTACCCAACTTGTAGTGGCCGATTTGACGGCAATTTTCTTTTAATGGACATCTCGATCCCCCCCCCCCCCCCCGAGGGGTGAAGATCCCGCCATCGTAGCGTGTCCGGTCGCTACACCACCTCCTCCGTTCCTTGATTGTAGTGGCTTTAACGGAGACTTTTAATGGACACTCAGTATCAGTCCAATTTTTTTTTTTTAAAGGAATACTAGTACCTAAGAGTTAAAAGGTAAAAAACAGGCCTGTTACCCTAAGTCCTTCATTATTTATTTTAGGCACAAAATTAAAAAAAAAAAACAATTTGTAAACATAACTTCAAAAACAATACAAGATTTGGTTATGAAACAAAATGAATTTTGGGTACACTAAGATGAAGTCCCATCTTTACTCTCTCCAAAAAGCCCTTTTAGACCTTGTATGATGTAAAATAAGAATGCTACAGCTCATGGAAAAACTGACGAACATGGCTGTTTTTACCTGTTGTAAATGAGAAGATAATCTAGAAAAAAAAAGTAAAAACATAAAAAAATATAAAAATATTCTTTGGCCACTACAAGGTGGGTAGTCATCATATATCATAGGTCATTAAAATCAAAAATAGTATACAGTAAAATTTTTGAAAATTTCTTGAAGTAAAATGGAACCCCCCTCACCTACATCACACTTTACTTCCGTAACTATCTAATCAAAATACGCAAATAAACCAATGACAACACACATTCACTGTTCAATACCGCAGATTAGTCTTAACATTATAGTCAAAAATCTCAAAAACTACTACTTGATCAATTTCACTGAAATTTAGATATGCTGTAGTAGTGTATCTGAAATTGTGCTTATAAAAGTTTTATGAAGATTGGATGAGCTGTTTTTCAGTTACGCCCAATTTAAGGTAGACAACAGACAACATAACTTCAATTTAAGAATATATTTTCTTTACTAAATTTGTTTGTTTTCAAATTTCAACGGAAATATCCATTTTGACCATCACTGAATCCATTTTAACTAGTTTGAGTGTCTGTACGTATGTATCTCGCATTTCTCAAAAACAATTAGCCGTAGGATGTTGAAATTTTGGATTTATGTCTGTAATAACATCTATCTAATTGTGCACCTCCATTTTTTATTGCAACGACTGAATCAAAAGTGTTCAAAAAAGCCCAAAATCCAAAAAAATTGGATTTTTGCCTTTTTCTTAACTGTACTAAATCCTCATTGGAACTTTTCAACGATATATCATAAGTGGTATTTATTTTCATTGGTTTCAGAGTTATACTCAAATAAAATTTTAGTTAATCAAATATTTGGATCTTACAACGGGAAGGCACATCGATTCGAATCGGACTTTGTTTCCTTTTTTTTAAGCTTTTTTTTAAATTTAAATATATTGATTTATTAATAATAATTAATGTGTAAAAAAAATTTTACGATTAATAATATTTCAGTAATAATAAATAAAATTAAAAAAAAAATCGGAGGTTATTAATGATATAAAATAGTATGTACTTTTAAAAATGTGTGTAATTTAATAGGGTTATAAGGAAGTAGTGGATATAGTGTCTACATCATTTTTTTTTCACATGCGCTTATTCACTGCGTCACAGTGATGAGTGAAACAAATAATTATACAAAAAATATTAAGCAAAATAAAATAACGAAACGCCAGTCTTCTTGCGTAGAACTGCGCAAGAAGTTTTATAATTTAAATATTGTTCAGAAATCGGTAAAAAAGTGATGGAGTAACACTAAATGGTTAACATTACATTGAATTTGAATAATTAATTATCATAATTAAAAGGTAAGGTTCAAGGCTGATCTATGATTAAATTATAAAAGTATAAATTAATCTGTCAATGATAAGAACAGGCCAGTTCCTTTATCGCAGTTGTTACAGTTATACCTTTGTAACAACTTCCTAAGTTACCTCTGTTGAAATTCATGATATAAAAATTTGTTGTTTTACCGGCAAGGTTCCTGGGTAGCAGTCGGAATATGAAATTATTATGAGGATAAACAATTCACATCTAACCCTCATTAAAAAAGGAAAAAATAATAATTCCTAATAATCCTTCACATCTAACAACATTAAACTATATAACAATTCACATCTAACCCTCATTAAAAAAGGAAAAAATAATAATTCCTAATGAGCATCTGCTTTTAATCACAAAAATAGAAACCTGGAAATTTATAAAAATTTAGCGATTCGTCATAGTAGTTTATTCTTACACTAGAAACTCAATATGGATTGGTCCCTTATTGTTTCCTTCTAGTAAATGATTCCTTGTTCATTAGTATTCTTGTTTTTATTTCGTTTACACTTTCGAAAGGTTCCGGTTTACATCATACCTAAGTGCTTTTTTTTTACTTGTTCCGTCCTTTCTTCCTTTGTTTATATATTTTAATGAATATCTACACAAAGCCAATCCAGTCTTTCAGGATTATCGTCTTCTTTTTTCTTTACTTTTGTTTTTTTAACATCCATTTTCATTTATTATTCTTTCATAATATCTTGTAATTTTTAAATCATCTGTCGAATATTCTGTACGAATCTCCTAAAAATACCATATCGTCTGTAAATCTTATATATTAGATCTAGAAAATCTGTATTTGTGATCTGAATTTAAATTTGTCACTATATTTTTATTCCGGTATGCGTAGAAAATTATACATTTATTATGAAAAGTAATAAAATTCATTAAAATAGAATTAAAATTAAAAAAATTAACTTTTTTTACCTAATAACTGGTTGGTAATAATAAAATTCAATCGGCTAATAAGATTGTAAAAAAATATTATTAAACTTTTTAAAATAATAGTTAGAAATAACAGTGTATTTTTAAATACATAATCTGTTTAAGCCAACCGTGGTCGTCGCATTCAAGGGCCTAAGTATCTCGATTTAGAGTTCCTTCGTTTTTTCTTATTCGATTATAAATATTTTCTTTTTTCTTTTTATTTCCAATGTTTACGTTCAATCATAATGACTTATAAGCGACCTCATGGTACAGTGAGATAAGAATGACATGTAAATGAGGTGTAGTCTTGTACAGACTCGGCCGACCATTCCTGAGATGTGTGATTAATTGAACCCTAACATCCGTTATCCACTATCTCGTATTCAAATTAGTATAAAAGTACTTTCCTTAACTAGGACTTGAACATCAGAACCTTATACTTCGAAAATCAGCTGTTAAACAAGTGATTTGCGATGTCGAGTTAACTAAATCTGTTCTTTTTCTGTTTAGCCTCCGAAATCACCGTTAGTATTACTTTAGAGGATGATGTGTATGAATGTAAATGAAGTGTAGTCTTGCATAGTTTCAGGTCGGCCGTTCCTGAGTCGTGTGATTAGTTAAATTCCAACCACCAAAGAACACCGGTATCCACGATTTAGTATTCAAATCTCGGTGGGATTTATATACTAAATACCGGTGGGTTAGAATCCACCGGGTTGGTCTAGTAATGAACTCATCATCGCAAATCAGCTGATTTAAAAGTCGAGGTTTCTAAGGCTCAAATCCTAGTAAACGCAGTTACTTTTATAGCGATTTGAATACTAGATCGTGGACACCAATGTTCTCTGGTGGTTGGGTTTCAATTAACCACACATCTCAAGAATGGTCGATCTGAAACTGTGCAAGACTACACTTCATTCACATTCATACATATCATCCTGATTGATCCTATAAAGTAATACCTTACGGTGGTTCCCGAGGCTATACAGAAAAGAAAGATATTACTGAATCAGTCGTCCGGTGGGTTATAAATACGTATGATACAACTTTGGTATGAAAAGTGTTAAAATAATTAAACATAAGTAAATAATTAAACATTTTATTGTGAATTTTTTGATAATTTTAATGATCATAAACTGATAAATTATATTTCTTAATACTCTATACGTCTAATTTATAGATTATGTTACTCATAATTTTTCCGTAATGTTATATTACTCATTCCACTTAACAAATCTGTATGATATTTTAAAATTTCAAGTATATTAGCTAGATTCTACAATGACAGATTCATTTTTCAACAGCAGCTAATACGTTTGTATTATTTTTACACAATGTTTAGCGCAGCATACCATATCATGAACTATTTCCAGTTTTACATGCTTCACAAGAAAAAGAAAAAAATCCACTAAGCCTGAACAAAATTTTATGTTTTTTCCCGCCATGTTGTTGCAAACAGCAATTTTATTTTTAAAAGCAGTGTTCGTTACGTTGTTCGCAAGCGATTGCGATATTTCATGCTTTAAACTGAAGCGACTTCATGAAATTAAACCTAACAATAATCCAGTTTGTAATAACCATGTTAAATTTCATTTCTGTTGATGAAAATAACCTGCAGCGCAGTATATTTTTTGTTGAAGCAGCATTCCATTTTCATGGGGTTGTCAATCGGCGTAATTTCGGAGCATGGGAACAGAAAATCCACACGCATTGATGTAATTCGTCCGCAACTGTCCGATTGTGAATGTCTCGTATGGTATCATGAGAAATCGAATTTTTTCGCCATTTTTTTTCTACAATAAGACTATTACGTCATAATATACCTGAACATGTTACAGAATTTTGTGTTTCGGTAGGTTGAAAATATGGAACCCCCCAGGTTGGTCTAGTGGTGAACGCGTCTTCCCAAAACAGCTGATTTGGAAGTCGAGAGTTTCAGCGTTCAAGTCCTAGTAAAGTCAGTTATTTTTACACGGATTTGAATACTAGATCGTGGATACCGGTGTTCTTGGTGGTTGGGTTTCAATTAACCAAACATCTCAGGAATGATCGAACTGAGACTGTACAAGACTACACTTCATTTACACTCATACATATCATCCTCTGAAGAATTATCTAAACGGTAGTTACCGGGGGTTAAACAGGAAAAAGAAAGAAAGAAAGGAAGGCGATGGCTGATTTAAAGAAAGGCAAAAATGATTTTTTCCTGATATTTAAAAATAAAATTAAATACCTACTACACTAGTACATAAAAATAAAGAAATACTTTAATTTTATGATAAAAATGATTGTATTCAAACTACTTTAAGTTTGTAACCAAGAGGCTTAGACAGACGAATAAAAAAAAAAAAAATAAAGCTCGAATATTCTATTTTTTGACGGTGTACTTCTGATTCCAAAAATTACCAAATAAAAAAAAATCAATGGGAGAAAATTTTTTAAAATTTATGTTTTTCTTCGTGTTTGTTCGAGCGCATGGGGGTTATGAAATTTTTTCAGGAAACTGCATTAAAAATCGTTTAAAAGTTTAAGACCTTAGCTTTAATTTCTTTTTTTGTATGTCTATAATTTTTTTGAACTGAAATATCCCATTTTAAAGAGAAAAGGCCACTTTTTTCTTTAATTCTGCATATCTTCCGGTCTATGCAACTTATTGATACAAATAAATATGACAATTAAAGGGGTTTGATCTAGCTTTAATAAAAAAATGTGAGGTCTTTAATGTAGCGTTGCAGTTTTTGGCTTTTGTTCCTTTTTTGCCGAAGTATTGAAATGTTTAACGATTGAGAATGTAACATGTATACCTTAACCGAAGATCACAGTTATATAACAACTATATAAATACAAATGTAATGTTTAGAAAACAATTTTAATAAAAATACTTCCGGTCTTATTTTATATGTAAGTTTCAGAAATAGGATATGCCACGTTTAAAAACAATAATTGCAATTGCTGTTTTTAAGAGCGCTTCTTAAAACAGTAATTGCAATTATTATTTTTAGCAGACTGTAAGTTTAAAAATCTTGGGGGGCGCTAGAAAATTGTTGATTCTGAATGTGGGCGGTGGGCAAACCAATTTGAGAATCATTGCATTAAGAGGTAAAATAAACTTTAGACTTCGTACTTTAATATAATAAAACATATACATTTGTAATTCCAAATGAAATAAAGTCAATTTATTCTAAAACCGCGGAGTTTTTCGAACACCCGGTTTATATTCTAATACGTTGGTTTAGTAAATCATCATTATGTATAATTGGATAATATGCTTGTGTGCGTGTGCTTATCGTTGTGCAAAACGTATCTATATTAAAATTAGTTGCATCTTAACGAACCGTAACCTTGTTCTACTTTTTTCTTTTTTATATAACTAATGCACTAGCATAATTTTTATCGTATAAGAATATAACAAAAAATTTAACAAAAGGATACTATCCTATAAAAAACAAACATGGTGGATATAAAATACTTCAGTTACAAAAAAAAACAAAAAACAATAACAATAAATAAGAAAAACAGTTTGGGTACCATTTTTATTGTTGTGGGCGTTATCTCTCTTCGCGTAGCACATAACACAAACACACACAAACATGTATTTACTAATATAATAACGACCTCCTTTATTTGTAACTGTTGCTATATAGCATCAATATGAAGCACTGTGTATTGTGTTAAGGCGTGCAGATGAATATAACAAGAAAAATTAACCGCTTATAATCTAAATAAGTTTCTTCTTACAGGAAGATGTAAGTTTAGTTTGGATTGACATCTGCCTATAATTTTTTTATAACCATTTTTATTCACTCTTATTTGTAGCGGTATTAACCGCACTAAAAATTACAAAGATATTGTTTTTCTTCCTTTTTACTTTTAATAATTTTCAGTTTTACAGTCACTTAATAAAAAAATGTAACTGTAAAAAGAGATACATAATAAAAATTAAAAAACATGATTACCAAAAAAAAAATATTGCTTTTAATATAGGATAATTAAAGAGCATGCAGGTGACAATTTTGTATATAGTATAATTTTTTCTTTAAATTTGTAAATTTATTTAAACATATATATATATTCTGTGATACTCCCGGTATCGTAAGGATTCCAGCGCGGGGTCATACATAAAAATCGGTTCAGTCGTTGAACTGCTACGGTGGAACAAACATAAATATATACAAATCCCCTAAATACATTACATTGCTTTTTGGACAGTCGTGTGAAAAACCTCGTCAATTGATTAGTTGAATTGTTTTCGTATAGTTCCGTGTTCAGATTCTAAAAATGATTTTTTAGCTAATATGGCAGGTTGTTCAGCTCTGTTAATTCTTAGTAATAACTGTGGGCTCGTCAATTGACAATTATAGTAAAAATTAAATATTAAAAATGATAAAACGTAAATACCTGTTCAGAAGTAACAGACAAAGCTTAATCGATAAAACTGGCCATAAATAAAATGGTATTTATTTTTTCTTCAAACTGCGGATATTAATAGATCATCCACCGATTTAAAAAATATATAATATAGACAGAATAACGAATAAGTGACCTAATGGTGATACGTTGTAATAGTGAAATAATATTATTCGGTGGTACCCTGTAATGTCTCTGAAGATGAAGAAATATCTAAAGCTTGAAACTTATTTAATTCATAATTAATTAATTTTGTTCACTATTTTTTCAATAATGATTTAACACTATTTATTTTCTGTAAAATTTTTCCAAATTTTTCTTTACTTGGTCGATTATTTTTACTTTCCCGTCTAAATAGCGCTCTAGCAGAACTATAGGTGTAGAAGGGAAAATATTGTAATCGATCCAATTTAGGCACATGCGGTTTTCACGGGATCTTCACGTTTTTACACGTAAGCGACCCAAAAAACCGGATGGAAATTTTCCGTAATATAATGTACATATGTTCCGTATTGGCCTCTAAATCACCCTATACCTTCAAAACTATTAGGCCGTTTTTAACCAAACTTGGTCAGATTATTTCTACGCCGTCATTGATGCCGTTAAATTTTCAACGTAAAAGGTCAAGCGGGTGAATCTGTAAAGCGAGCTCACTCTCATTATCTCGAGATTTTGTCTAATTAAGGACATATTTTTCTTAGGCACATTTGTTAACAATTAAAAAATAAAAATATTTGTAAAAAAAATTTTTGTAAAATCGCACCCCCTACCCCAAAAAATGCTCTAAACTACTGCTACGTTGTGTCGTCACAGGTGAGCGGTAGAATTAAATAAATGAATAATATTTAAAGTGTAAAAAATTAACGGGGTCTCGAACTGTTAACTCGGTACCTGATGCGTTAAGTCTCGCGGTACACCGGTCTGCCGATCTTACGAACGAAATTTTTTCTATATAAGTTGCAAACTTACATTAGTTTAGTAATGCCGACCGTCGCGGCAAGTACCGCCACATCCGTGTGAATTAAATACGGTATGCGCGCGCCCTCTAGTTAGATTTGTTGAATAAAATAAACGAAAAAATATTATATTTCAATAAAATAAAAATATTTTTAATTAAGTTACGTGCGTATTTTGTATGTAAGCCGTGTATCAGAAACAACCTACTGTTTTAGGACTTTCCCGAAACGCGGCTTTAGCCGCGTGACAGCTAAGTCCTAAAACTGTGTTGTCAGCTTTTTTTTTTTTATTGAATATCATTTTATTGTCTTGTAATAAACAAAGTTAATTAAAATGTATAATACAAAACAATTTTTTTTTCACAAGTATTTATGAGATTTCCCTATTACCTATTTATTTAAGTAATCGGATATATGGATGGTTATTTTAATTATGAAAAAATTTCTCTTTTAAGATTACAGTAATGACAATGAATGTAGATAATTTGATAAAAGTAAACAATTTCCTTTTAAATATAGTATTAAACATACTTCTAAAATAATTCGTGTAAAAATAATTGATGGTATACTCTCCCCACGGTTGGTAGAAAGACATGACAAGTATTGCATTGTCTTGTATTGATTAAAACATACGAGATTGGTATTTCTTAAATCGAAAGTATTATGTAATGTACGTTTCATTATGTTAAAAGAGAATCGGCCAATCACTCGAGTATTAGGCATTAATTCCAGAAGTCATTTCTCTCTGACGCCGTAGAAAATAAGTTTAATGAAATTACATGGCTGAGTATATTTTAAATTTTTAATAAAAGTAATTAATATTTAAAGTTTAAAAGGCATCGGTATATTAATAAAGAAGACTTGAATTAATACCCAGGAATATAATAATTCTCTTTATTAATTAGTATTTTCTGGCCTTTGGACTGACTGGAACATTGATATTTTCTTGTAAATAATATATGTATTATTGCATGCAAATAATCAGTGTTGTTCTCAGTAGGAACACCGTATCCGAATGGAATGCTGTTATATATTGTAAATCGCTACAGATGAATTTTGTTTTTTATGTTTAGTCATATCTTTATAAGAAAAAAAAGAAGGAGTTTGGAATGCAGAATGTTCTTAAAGTCACGCAATCTATAACTAAAACAATCTTTATTTGCTTAATAACTGGAATAATTATTTGATACAGGAGAATCTAAACAGTCAATATTTTAAATCTTTTTCTTCTTGCATGTTAAATAAATGTTCAGAATAATAACCCTTAACAGCCTTAATAATCTTCAACATTTTTCCTGGTGTCAACTCGTAAATGTTTTTTTTTTTAGGTTCAATTTTCCGTAAGATATGTCGTTTTCGATATTTTCTTTTAATTTATTCAAAGTGTGGGGTTCTTGAAAAATCATTTTTTTTATAACTCCGTAAATAAAGAAATGGTTGTGTGATCCAGGGACCGTGTAGGTCATAGTTCATTAACCCACCGGGTTGGTCTAGTGGTGAACGCGTCTTCCCAAATCAGCTGATTTGGAAGTCGAAAGTTCCAGCGTTCAAATCCTAGTAAAGTCAGCTATTTTTACTCGGATTTGAATACTAGATCGTGGATACCGGTGTTCTTTGGTGGTTGGGTTTCAATTAACCACACATCTCAGAAATCTTTGAACTGAGAATGTACAAGACTACACTTCATTTACACTCATACATATTATCCTCATTCATCCTCTGAAGTATTATCTGAACGGTAGTTACCGGAGGCTAAACAGGAAAAGAAAGAAAGAAAGGTCATAGTTCGCTGGAAATTATACGGTCATCGAAAAATTCACATAATAATTTCACAGCCGAATAGGCAAAATGGTCTATAGAACCGTGTTGCTGTTACCTACAATTTCGCTTTTCAATTTCAATCAAGGGGGAAAAACACTCTGCGACCGATCTTCGTCGCGAATTCGTGTACCATCAAACATAAACTTTTTGGAAATGTAAATGACCTTCATAATAAATATGAGGGTTCTCAGAACTCCAGTGGTTTCCAAACTTTTCCAGTCGCGGCACCCTTTTTCAATAAAAATTTACCCATGGCCCCCTACACTAAGTAAACGTATGACTACCCGTAAGTAGGAGATAAAAATAAATAAAGCTCGTGTATCTTCATTATTTTTCTTTACTAAAATTAAATTAATAATTATAAATGTCTTGGTTAAATTAATTATGAAGCTTTTACAATATTTCGCGATGAATCCTGGTTTCATCTTTCATGAATCAGTTAATGGAAAAATAGTCGATATTTGATACTGCACTTCTGAAATTAGCCGTAAAAACATCCTGACATTCAGAATATGATTGGGTGATTAAATTGTAAAATTGGCTTGTAAAAACGGGTTGCTTTTTGTACTACTGTGAAAAATATTGACACTGACGGAGAGATGACGAATAACATGGTCTATAGATTTTGAGCAAAATATCTGCTTAGCCAGGAATCTTTTTAACTGCAAACTTACATTTATAGGATCGGGGTTCGTTGGATCGCGTGACTTTTATGAACTCATTGTATTATTTTGCTGTAAATTTCCGTTAAAAAATAAATGTTAGTTACTTTCCTAGATGTTATTGTTAATAAAAGGAGAAAATCACGGTTTTTAGTTTTACTTTCCCGTTTTTGATAGCGCTATAGCAGAGCTGTAGATGTAGATGGGAAGGTATTGTAATCGGTCCAATTTGGGCATACGCGGTTTTCACCGGATCTTTAAGTTTTCACACTTACGGAACCAAACAACCGGATGGAAATTTTCCCCAAACTAATGTTCATATGAATATATATATGTGTGTGTGTGTGTGTGTGTGTGTGTGTGTGTGTGTGTGTGTGTGTGTGTGTGTGTGTGTGTGTGTGTGTGTTCGGTGTTGACCTCCAAATCACCTTGTATCTCCAAAACTACTGGACCTATTTTGAACAAAGTTGATAAGATTACTTCTAAATAAGGGGCATTGATGCCAATAAAATTTCAACTCAGGTCAGGAGGGTGAGGCTGTAGAGCTGATGATCTTAGTATCAGTACCACTGAGATTGTGCCTAATTAAGGTCATATTTTACTTAGACATATTTGTTAACAATTAAAAGATATTTGCAAAAAAAATATTTTCAAAATCACATCCCGCCCCAAAAAAATGCTCTAAACTAGTGGCCAAGTGGACATACTGCGTTATTAGTATCCCCTGTCACCACAAGGAGCGTTAGTGTAGTAGTCATTCATCTTGGAATTTCCTTTTTTCCCTGTGGGAAATTCCCTTTTTCGTAGTTCTCGTGAACCGGGTAATTTGAAATTCCACAGGATTGTTAACCAAAATATTTTTTACACGTTAAATGTTAATTATTTATTTTATTTCATTTAGTTAATATTTCAAAGGTTGGTAGTACTGCTTACAGCCTTTGTAGTCTTCCGCTATGTTTTTACGTCACATATGAGCGCTAGAATTAAATAAATAAATAATATTTAAAATGTAAAAAAGTAACGCTGTCTGGCTGGGTATCGAACTCGATCGCCCTGTCGACTCGGTACCTGGTGCGTTAAGAGCTTCTCGGCTAGACCAGTCTGCCGATCGTACAAGCGAAATTTGTTCTATGGAAGTTGTAAAATTTCATTAGTTTTAGTTATTTCCGTCGTTGCTAGTACCACCACAGCTGCGTGAATTAAACACGGTATGCGCGCGCGCTTTAGTTAGAATCATTGGATTAAATAAACGAAAAAATATTATATTTAAATAAAATGGAAAATATTTTCAATTAAGTTGTGTATATATGTGTGTAAGCCGTGCATCAGAAATAACTGTTGTCACTTTTTGTTTCTGGAATGTCAACTTTAAAAGATCTAGTTAACATAAAAGTTACTTTATCAGTTTTATAATATTATTTTTTTTTACACACAGATCATAGTAAGAAGGCAACAGGAAACGATTTTCCTTTTCTACTTCGTTTTCCTTAGAAAACCTATCATGAGTTCTTATTATTCTTTGGAATAATTATGCGATTTTCGTGAAGGACGTACACTGTAACTCGTGTCAGACTGGGTACGGTTGTTACACGGTTATGGCATCTGACATACAT
The DNA here is from genome assembly GCF_047948215.1 of Lycorma delicatula. Lineage (NCBI taxonomy): Eukaryota > Metazoa > Arthropoda > Insecta > Hemiptera > Fulgoridae > Lycorma > Lycorma delicatula. The sequence continues at coordinate 107,574,148 of NC_134462.1, forward strand.
AAACCGATTTGACGGTTCGTTAAAGTTCACCACGGCCTGTTCGATTAAATAAATTAGTCATTTTTAATTTTTTATACTCGTATCATGTTTTATGAACTACTTAATTACTGGTAAGTCTTTATTATCATAGTTAATGACGTCAGATAGCTTAATTGACTGCGTTAATTTAAAAGGTTATATAAGTATTATTTTAGATTTGTATTCTACGTCCGAGATATAGCCTGTAATTTATTTCTAGTTTAATAATATTTGTCTAATAAATTACATCATAAGCTCTACGGTTTGGCATTGTGACAGAATGATGAATAGACATATAGACATAGAGACTCTTTAACAGTTAAATCTCATCCTAACTCGTGAATTAAAGTTAAAAGGAGATTCATGAAGTTTAAACTACTAAATTACTTATTTCTATAATTGACGTCGCCAGGCCCTTTAACTCATCCATTTAACAACCGACTTGAAAAACTTCCATAACTAAAGATGGGTGGACGCATAATATCCGTCACCCGTTGCGTGTGATAAGCTGATGATACCGTTTTATTATCGAGCCGTATTACCCCTATTCATTTATTCGTAAATGATTGAATCCGTATCATCTGTTGCAACAGATATATCGTAAATAACATGATATGTACACGATTTATAAATCATATGTATTACGATTTACGTCATACACACGGATGCATCTTCCTGTTCCGACCGGTGATCCGGTTCTTATCGCCATGTTTAAATGATTGTGAATAAGGGTTGATGAAACGGTGCATATCCGTGTCAAGTATAATCAAGTAGATATACATACAAACATGGACTCGTGTTCACTGTTCGTATACATTTCAGTAATCTGCTTTGAAATTTATTTGTATCGGTTTTAGTAAGTCTTACCGATCATAACTTTCAAAGAGTAATAAGGTTTCAGTTAAAACTGAGTCGTATTATGAAGCTTGAAAAGGAATAAGTTCTTTGTTCTTATATGAATAATAGTTTGTAGATTTTAGGGTTATGGACATTTTTTTTTCAATTTATTGTAAATAACTAGCATTAAAGGTCATTACATAAAAAATTACAACGGTCTCTAAAAAATTTTTACTGGCAAATTCTTCCATTAAATTGCCATACGCGGAAGAATCTGTAGGATGTAATACTGCTAGGAAGAAGAACGTGAACCCCTTACGTGATTTTCCACATTTTTTTATATTTGGTAGATTTCATAAGAAAGCTACCTGTTGTAATGTGTACCATGATTCGACTTCCGGAAAATTTCGACATAAATGTAGCAAAATTACATTTTATTTTTTTAAAATCGGTAACAAAAATAGTCGAGTTACGGGAGAAGATTGATGTAACTTTGTATTACAATTATTAAGTTATTTTACTGTGAGAAAATTATTACTTAAACTGATACTAATTTAAAATACTAGCATTTAAAACACACCGGGTTAGTCTAGTGGTGAACGCGTCTTTCCAGAACAACTGATTTGGAAGTCGTGAAGTTCCAGCGTTTATGACCTTGTAAATTCAGTTATTTTTATACGGATTTGAATATTAGATGGTGGATATCGGTGTTATTTGATGGTTGGGTTTCAATTAACCTTACGTCTCAGGAATGGTCGTACTGAGACTGTACAGGACTACACTTCATTTACAATCATACATATCATCCTCTGAAGTATTATCTGAACGGTAATTTCCACAGGCTAAATAGGAAAAAGAAAATTAATACTAGAATTAACAACAAATAAAAACAATTAATATTTCATCGAATTGAACGTAAAATGGACATTAAAACAGACACAAAATTACAACATCAATAAACTCGGCTATTTGTTAACCGATTTATAAAAAATAAAATATCATTTTGTTCAAAATAAAAGACTTAATATTTTAGCATTAACATAAACTTTTATAAAAATAATATTTATGGAGATATAACGGATTGAAAAATAAACATGGCCGCCATTTTGTAATTTACAAAGCTATTTTAGTCGTTTTTTTTTAATAATTTTAAAATTTTATTACAAAGACGCATATCAAATATTAATGAGATTCCTCTATTCGAACTTGAGATATAAAATTTTATATAAAAATTACAATATGGCGGACAGGGAAGAACGAAGGAGATATTTCCATTTTCCCAAGTATATTTTTTGTTTAGTTTTACAAGTAGAATCCAAAAAAGTATAGCCAACCCACCATTTTAGAAACATCCTGTGTATATATATGCATAAAAGATAATTTATTTAATGATTCTAATGTATTTCACTCATCATTGGCTCATAATCACACTCTCTCTCTCTCTCTCTCTCTCTCACTCTCTAAAAAGAAATTTTAATCTAAACTGTGGTTAGTTAATGCTTAATTATTTCATAACAGCATTTATTTTTAACAAAATTATAGTTTTTGATAGTATATGTTCCACGTCTTCATATCTATCAAAAATAAAAACCAATAAATTGGGGTAAAAAACCCTGTTTTTTTATGTTTGATGAACTACTTTCTTAAATGGGTAATAAATACGTAAAACCTTTAAATATAACTTATACAGAATTTAATTCTGAACAAATTGGTGTAAGATAAGTTGAATAAAACAAAGAAAAGTTGGAAAAACTCAAATTTTATTTAGGAACAGTACATTACTGCGTTTGTTAGAAAATTACTTATTTAATGTAAATAAAAACTAAATTATTTTTTGTGATGTGAAAATTTTGTACTAACATAATTTACTGTTACATATTACTGTCAAGAAATAAAAAAACTGGAAATTTTGCAGCAATTGTCAAATGGAAATAAATAAATAAAGAATATTGAGATAATCTTTTTTTTTATTAATGAAAGAAATATAATAAAGTATTTTAAACATTATTTTCGTAAAGTATTTAAATTTTAAATACCACCCCATTCATAAGGAATTATTTTCACTGTCGGTTTTTAAATGTTTTTTTTTTTTTAAAGTTCCATACATATAGTTATTGTTATTGATCTTTAAAATTTAAATGTCCTCTGTTCATTAAAATACGTTTTTAATCTTTTATTCTAATATGATCAGAGTACATTTCAATTTTAAAATAATTTTTTTTAATCTTTCTTATTTTTAAAATTTTATTTTATTTAACTCTCTTTTATTTAATTCTCTTTTATTTTATTATTTTTTTAATTTAATTTTTTTTTTAATTTTATTTTATTTTAATTTTTATTTTATTTTATTTCATTTTATTGTACTAATTATTTCGTAGATTTCATAAGAAAGCTATCTTCTGTAATGGATACCATAATTCGACCTCCGGAAAATTTCGACATATCTTCGCGTTTCACATACCCCAGAACCATTTACATATATATATATATATATATATTTCACTTTCTTTTGGACACGATAACTGCCGCAATTTTCCGCCAGCCCCTTTCAAAATGTTCCTTAAAAATAACTCGTCCCAAAATCACGGTCGATTTCGTTAATGGCCAAAATCAGACCGTACGGGTTGAAATCCCCCCCCCCCTCATTTCAACCCGTATGGCCTGATCACGAAGTTCTCTCGGAATTTTTACGAGAGATTTCGTATCTTAGTAGAAAACAAGGAAAATACACTAGAAAGTAATGTAATTAAAGGAAAAGATAAAATAAAGTAAATTTCTGAAATAATCATTTGTTTCATAATGTAAAGCAAAAATAATACTTTTGTAGCGGAAGTGATTGATCGGAAGACTTTATAGCTGGATTACAGTAAAGCTCCATATAACTTAGCGGGTACGTATTGTTGTTTTGTCAACACGTAAAATCGTGAAACACATTTAATTACAATCCTAGATTCATATTTTTTTCTGCATAAAATTTATAAAACAATTCTTGAATGTCATTTTACATTCTTTTTTTATCGGGATAGGAATAAAAAATTTTTTTTTTTAATTTTCAGAAAAGTAAAATTTGGACATGTAAAAAAATAACAGACTGTAATAAAAATCGATCAAATTCTTTATGTAAATATTTATCACTCTTCAGAGTGTCAGCTCGATTAAATAATTTTTAAAACTATGACTTTTTAATTAGAATATCGAAATTTGACAGGCATTTCTCATGTATTTGATACAAAAAAATATATATATATGAAGTCGGATTCGAACCGAAGTCCATTACCCTTGTAAGATCCAAATATTTCATTAATTAAAATTTTACTTGGTTATGAAAATTTCACTTATGATATATCGCTGAAAAGCTCTCGACGAGGGATTATTACTGCAGTTAAGAAAAAGTCCATAATCCAAATGTTTCGAAATTGAGTTCTTTAGAGGTATGACTGTATATATATTTTTGGTTCAGTCGATTACAATCAAAAAGGGAGATGCACAGCTAGGTGTTACAACAGTCTTGAATATAAAATTTCAACATCCTACGGCTAATCGTTTTTGAGTTATGCGAGATACGTACGTACGTACAGACGTCACGCCGAAACTAATCAAAACGGATTCAGGAATGGTCAAAATGGATATTTCCGTTGAAATCTGAAAACCGAAATTTTTCGCGATCGCAATATTTCCTTTACTTCGTACAAGGAAGTAAAAAAGAATAACTGTCGTAATATATATATAAATATTATGTGTATAACAAAACAAAGAGAAAATTATTTCTCAAGGAATGAATAATTTCGTACAATAAAAAAATAATTTTACAATATTTTTACTTTTTTGTTCGAAGTATTGTAATCGTGAAAAATTTCCGTTTTCAATTTTAACGGAAATATTCATGTTGACCATTCCTGAGTCCATTTTGATTTGTTTCGGCGTGACATCTTTACGTACGTATGTATCTCGCATAACTCGAAAACGATTAGCTGTAGAATGTTGAAATTATGGATTTATGACTGTTGTAACATCTAGTTGTGCACCTCCGTTTTTGATTGCAATCGAATTGAGAAAAAGTGTCCAAAAAGGTCCAAATAAAAAAAAAATTGTTTTTTTTAATTTTTTTAACTGCAGTAATTAGCTCTCGTTGAAAGCTTTTTAACGATATATCATAAATGGTACGTATTTTCATTGATTCCAGAGTTATATCCAAATAAAAGTTTAATTAATGAAGTATTTTGAAACTTACAAGGGGAAGGCACATCAATTCGATTCCAACTCATTTCCTTTTGTTTTAAGTTCTTTTTTTCAATTTACATATATTGATTTATTAATAATTATTAACCTCTGATTGTAAAAAATGTTTTTATAAAAGTAATAATTCAATAATTACAATTAAAAAAAAAATATGGATAATATCAAAAGTTATTAGTGAAATATAAACTTTATGTACTTTTCATTTTAATTCAAACATTTTACGGAGGTTAATAATTATTAATAAAAAAATATATTTAAATTAAACTAAAAAAAGTAATAAAAAAAAAATATATGAATATGAAATCGGATTCGAACTGATGTGTCTGTAGGGTTACAGAGCCGACACGCTCACACTCACAACTACATAGTTACTTACGTGAAACACAATTAATATATAAACTAATATAAAATGCTGATACGGAAGCACAAAAAAATGTGATTCAATTTGGTGACAATACAATTGTGTATGTCCACTTTATTGAAGAATTGGAGGATCGTATCTCACTTTCAAATGAAATACAGCAGAATTGTGTATATGTAATTTAATAGGCGTAGAAGGAAGTCATGTGGTGTCCACATCAGATTTTTTTATTTTAACGTTACTCATAATATTCAGTCTGTAAACGTCACAAATTTATCTGTGCATTTCATCCGCACAATTGTTTTTACCTTCAAAATAGGATTACTCCTTATTTTATATACTCATCGGAATCACAAATTATATACAGAGTGATTTTTTAGTCCTGTTTCCCAATTTTAAATTTAATTTAAGAAAGGAAAATTTAGGTGGAATAAAAAAATTTATTTTTTGCTTACAAAAGAGATTTAATAAAAAGCTATTACTTACATAATTGTTAAAGAATACGCTCAAAATGCCCACCCGTTGCGGTTATACACACACGGACTCTTTTCAGCATATTAGCAGAAACCTTTTTAAGAGTTGCATTGGAAATATTCGTGATTAAATCTGTAATATTGACTTTAAGTTAATCGATAGTGTGAGGATTGTTTTTGAAGGCCTCGGACTTAATATAGCCTCACAAAAAGTATTCAGGAGATGTGAGGTCTGGGGACTTTGGAGGCCATAAGCCCTTGCTTGTTATTATTCGATCATCAAAGAACTCTTGCAGAAAATCCACTGTTTCTCGAGACGGTGGCATGTAGCGCCGTCTTGCTGAAACCAGCAATACCGTTCTTGGGGTTCCAGGAGGAACACAAGTTGGCGCAAAATATTCCTGTATACTTCACCATTAACTGTCTCTTCGAAGAATATGGGTCCGACTATACGATGACGAGATATCTTGCACCACACACCAATTTTTTCAGGATGCAAAGATTTGTCTTGCAAAGAGTTAGGATTTTCAACCGCCGAAATTCGACAGTTTTGACTGTTCACATAACCATCGAGATGGATCCAAGCTTCATCACTAAAGAACAGTGTGTTTAAAAATTCGATTCCGTTATCGTTTACGAGAGACCTAAACCAACGGCAATATTGCAATCGCTTATTTAAATCTGGAGGCTGAAGCTCTTGGACTAATCGTACGCGATACGGATAGAATTTCAATTTTTTAGCGGCTTTCTGAACACTCGAATATGACAAACCGACTTGAGTGGAAAGTTTTCGTAAACTTTTCGGTGGAGAATTGAGCAATCTTGTTTTCACATTCTCTAAAACGTCATCTGTCAAGCGAGTCGGTCGACCACTACGTTTTCTGTCGCAAACACTACCTGTCTCTCGAAATCGGTTTGCTAGCCTAGAAATTGACATTTTTTCTGGGGGAGGTACAGCAACAAATTTAATTTGAAATGATTTTTTTACACTCGGTACGATTTCGTAGCAAAATATTGTTCAAGAATGAATACTCGTTGTTCTATGGTAAAAGACATTCTGTTCGTAACACGACCGGAAACGGCACAAAAGTTTACACAGCTGAAGGAGAATCAACTCACGCTGCCGTATCTATACCGGTTGAGTAGCGCTACTAACTTCGTGTCACAAAACAAAATTTACCTTTGTTGGAAAAAATTACCAGACATTAACAATTGGGTAACAGGACTAAAAAATCAACCTGTGACATTCGTTATAAACGGATGAATATAAACAAGATGATTAAAATATGGTTGCTAACAGCTTACTACGCAACCGCCATCTTTTTACATCGCTTATGTAATCTGGAAATACAAAATATTAAAAACACGCCTTGCATTAATCATAACACGTTTTGAGTTGCCTTCTGATAATTTTAATTTTTTTAAATTTGCATCTAGTTAATAACATTTTGTTATTTTACTTATTAAGAAAATAATTTACTAGCGCTCTTTATCAACTTTGTTATGCAGCCAGCTGTATAGATTATCTTTTCTTCCGCTTAATGTACTCGTATTCTAGGAAAAATAAAAGAAGATGAGAATAATGAGGTTTAATAATTAAATGCTTCAGTATTCTAAATAATTCATACCAATTGATGGTGAAAGTTGCTATTCACTTAACGTAATTTTACGTGAACGCATTCATTGTATTAATTGCTTACTTTTTTAAATGTTTTGTAAGTTTCAAATAAAGTAAACGTGTAAAAGTTATTAAGTTTTTTTTAATGTTGTAGCAGACTGTTAAACAATCATAGCGATAAGAATTTTTGTTTTATTTATTATTTAAAGTATGAAAATAACACATTTATCACACCTTTTTATTTATTTTTTGCAGGTACGTGTCATATATTTACAACTTAATTACTGTCAATTCCTTACATTACGTAAGTATAACATTTTTTATGTTATGTACTGTCGCCCGTAATGGGTTTGTTATCGACGGGAATAAGTAAGTTTTTCGTTTCTATTTGTATAACTGATAGTAACAAAGTAATTGTAAAAAAGATTCTACCTGTTTGGGAATATTTTTCATACTTATATAAGCATTTGAATATACTTTGCGATTTAACAATCCACTAATATTAATTTTAAAATATTAGAATTAATCTTATATTTTTATTTTTTAAATAGTATAATAATATGCGAAACATTATTAAACGGTCTGCATTTTTAATTTAAGGTCGCGGAATTTGTAATTTATGATCGGTGTCCGTTGAACACACAAATAGATTTTTTATAAACTTCATGTTATTATCAACATATATCATCATTTTAGTTGACATTTTATAAACGCAGCACGTAGCGTTGTTGTACGTGCCGACGAGAAACTTTTTTTCTCGTACTAGGTCAATTTTTGATTTCAGATGACACAATACTACACTGTCACCCCTATAATTCAATCGTGACAATATATTTAGCCTACTTCGATTGTTTCTTAATCTTTTTTTTTACCTTCTGTTATTTGAATTTTATTCGAAATGTAATTTAAATTAAATTTAGGATTTTTAACTTTCTTTCATGTAAAAATTAAATGCCTTTTTTAGTTTTTTGATATTTAAAATTATAAAATATGATAATTAATGCTGTTGAAATTATCAGCTATTTCTTTAATGTATTCATTTATTAGATACGTTAATTCACCTGATATAATTTTATCTATCGTAAATATTACATTTTCAAGCGTTTGCTTGAACAGTTTGTCGTTAATTTGGACGATTGCCTGTCACACATTTCATGTGATAGTCTAGGTTGTACCTTTAGGAATAATAAATATACTTTTATTCACAACTGTATATAGTAATCAGAGAAATTGTGCTATAAAAAGAAGTGAACTAACGCTGAATTTGTATCCGCAACAGTTTTTTCCTTCAGTTTTTCAAATTAGCTAATATTAATTTTTTTTTATATTTTCCTTAATTTTTTTATTTTTTTGTGACTTAGACATTAAACAAACTAAGGGTATTTATTTTAACATGTTATTTTTGTATTATTTATTAGAATGACAAATGGAGTTTATTAAAATAAAAAACAAAAAAAAAAATAATATTATTATGTTAATATAAATCAGCATTACTTTCAAAATTCAAATTCATAATTTGTATATAGAATAGGCCAAAAAGATGCCACGAACGAATTTTTTCCAAATATCTCTGTCAATAAAACTGAATAACCAAAAAAATATCAAGTTACTTCTTTTCTACTGAGTCTTTTATACTCCTTGGTTGATTTTTTAATCTTCCTACAAGAAACGATTGTATAAATATTACCATTTTCCAATAATATTTACAAATAATTTTAACTAGAAAGTCGTATTGCTAATTTAAAAATAAAAATCTTTCTTATATTTTCATTTAACTTCTTATAAAATTCCAGACAAGATACTATTATTTTTCTGTTTAGCCTCCGGAACCACCGTAAGGTATTACTTCAGAGGAGATGATTTGTATGAATGTAAATGAAGTCTAGACTTGTACAGGCTCAGTTCCTAATCCACCGGGTTGGTCTATTGGTGAACCCGTCTTCGTAAATCAGCTGATTTGGAAGTCGAGAGTTCCAGCGTTGAAGTCCTAGTAAAGACAGTTACTTTTATACGCATTTGAATACTAGATCGCGGACCCTGGTGTTCTTTGGTGGTTGGATTTTAAGTAACCACACATCTCAGGAATGATCGACTGAGACTGTAAAAGACTACACTTCGTTTAAACTCATTCATATCAACCTCATTCATCCTCTGAATACCTGAACGGTAATTTCCAAAGGCTATACAGGAAAAAGAAAAAAAAAAGGTCGACCATTCCTGAGATGTGTAGGTAATTGAAACCCAACCACCAAAGAACACCAGGGTCCGCTATCTAGTATTCAAATCCGTATAAAAGTAACTGCCTTTACTAGGATTTGAATATTACAACTCTGGACTTCGAAATCAGCTGATTTGCGATGATGAGTTCACCAATAGTTCAACTTGGTGGGATGTGCGTCAGTGAATGATCGGTGATTTCGTAACCATTTCTGTACGTAACTTTTCGGTTCCTGTATGTCGATGGGTGTACCGTGAAGTTTCAAGAAATTTCGTAATGTTTGTTCCTTCCGTTTTTCAGTCACTTTTGTTTGTTTATTAAATTGAAAATAATATTTACAAATAATTTTTACACTTTTTTTATTAAATCTATGAATTTTTTAATGTTAATAATTAAACACGTCAAGGATAAAAAATATCTCGAAATGCGATTAAAATGTAGTATTAACATTAAATAAACACTTTAGTACAAATCATGTATATAAATCGAAAGCCACTGATCGACACTGAAGCTTCATGAAAAATACCCAAAAATATTCTTCTATTGTTGATACTTACCCTTTGAATTTTGCAGACTTTATGACTAGCCGACTAGTCATATAATTTTTGGGAAAATATTAAATTCTTATAGCTAGAATTAAAACCCTAGGGTTAGTGTCATAAATTAGGAGAGGGAGTGGTCTGCGAAACATTGTATAAAAGACCTATAAAAATGGAGAGACTTGTATCATTTTTTTTCTAGTAACATATCCGCAAATTGTAAACAATTATTCTTCCTTTTAAAAAAAAAAAATAATCATTCAAAGATTTTAAATTAAAAAGTGCAGGTACGCCGTTCCGGCCCTACTAAACACCTGGTAGTAAATATATTTTACATAGATCACGTCAGAAGTATGTAGATATGATATATAGAATAAAAGAAGGAATTGTTTTGGATCGATAAACGGAAATTTTGATCAGAGTAGAATTACAAAATAACCCACCGGGTTGGTCAAGTGGTGAACGCGTCTTCCCAAATCAGCTGATTTGGAAGTAGTGAATTCCAGCGTTCAAGTCCTAGTAAAGTCAGTTATTTTTAAATGGATTTCAATACTAGATCGTGGATACCGGTGTTCTTTGGTGGTTGGGTTTCAATTAACCACCTATCCCAGGAGTGGTAGAACTGAGACTGTGTAAGACTACACTTCATTTACACTCATACATATCATCTCTCATTCATACTCTGAAGTAACACTTGAACGGTAATTCCCGGACGTCAAACAGAAAAAGAAAGAAAAGGTGTTAATGAAAATTATTTGAACACATAGTCATGTACATGTTGATCAAGATGCGTAAAATTCAGAATTTTTTTCATCGTTTTAAAATTTGTATTATTTAGAATTTCTTGCAAAAGGGTAGAAAACGAGTGGTTAATGCGGGATGGTACCGCAATGTGCACAGCTAATGTTGTTTTAGACTTTCTACCTGAAGTGGCCTCCGAACAGTCCTGATTTGAATGATTATAGTCCATGTGATTATTTTTTTTGGTGATTTCTAAAGGAAAAGATTTTCCGTAAACATCCTTGTTCAGTGATGGAACTGCGAGTGCTGAACATCGAGGCGTGCAACGAGATAATAGAGGATGTGTCGTCAAGTTATTAACAACATAGGAAGTTTTGTTGAACAAGTTGCTAGACGTGATGGTGGTCATATTGAACATGTGATAAGCAGAACATAATCTCCACGTATATAGTAAACACGTTGTAATTTAATTTTCTGTATTGCGAGTCAAATAAATATTTTTTAACAAAAAATATTTATTTGTATCTAGATTAGATACAAAAAACTCTTGGTTGAATCATTTCGCGGGCCACAAATCTACATTTGTGTTGAGAATTCTTGGACTTATAGAACTGAACGTTGTATTACTTTCTTGGAGGGGCAGTTGTACCGATCCGGGAACACTTTGCTGTCTTATTGCCGTATAGTAAACCCAGTTTCTTAATTTTCTCTCCTAAATTTTATTATATAAAAAAATAATGAAATATATATTATAAATTAATAAACTATTATATATTCTGTTAAAAATAGTATATACTCGACTGAGTAGCTATTAAGTTAAGGTATATTTTACATAACGCTGTGTTTCTTTTTTTAACTTTTGCTATTACATGTTTTGTATTTAAAAATAAGAATTCAGTTCATAAAATCTTTACGTTTTATGTAAGTTGAGACATATTTCACAGGAGTAAAATTATTAAATGAATAAAAGCAGTTATTTTTCGCTAGTGTCTTTAAATATAGTAGTAAATGCATTTTTTAAGAAAAATCAATAGGTTAGAGTCCTCGATGCAGAAATACTGTTCGGTTACATTAAGACCTGCATTCTAGTTAAACGAGTGCGCATAATCGATTACCAGTAATAGCACAATTTTAGTAGTTGATTTTTTTATAATGATAAACAACTGGACGGGTCATTAACATTCAAAAGTGGCGACTAACAAAGTCGTATGTACAGAGAGGTATTATAACGTAATCCAAATTTTAAAAAAAAAAAAAAAAATTAACGGAAAAACGTGATGAAATTTTTTTAAAGGACAGCAATTAATAAAGAGAGAGATAAAATATTTTATTTGTGCTGTAAGATTATTTATTCGAAATTACGCTATTCTCCCTGACATTCCATTTCACACAATCTTATTATTTTTGTTTCCTCATTTCGTTAGTTAATTTTACTTGTTCTTTTATCATTTTTTTTTTCGCTTATCGCCACGAAAGAAACCCTTAATCAAAAAGCTGGCAAAATATCGCATCGCTTTACCGGCTACACCGGTCCATAATTACCAAAATAATTAAAATTCCCAATTCCCAATTAAAAAAAAAAATATTAAAACGAGTACGTCTGTGCGTCGGACACACGATGGAAGCGAAGCTTCTTACGCAACATTTATGATATGAATTATTAATTACATGAATTGTTAATGGTGGAAAATAACGTACGCAATATACAAAAACGATAAATTTTTTTATCAATAAGAAATATGAACCAACAATGAAAAATATACGTATAAAAAATATTTATTTACGTAAAACATAGTAAAATTTAAACATAACATTGAATTTAATCTTTATTAAAGTTGGAGCACGTGTTTTCTATATTATATGGTCTTTCTTTCTTTTTTTCTTTTTCCTGTTTAGCCTCCGGTAACTACCGTTTTAGATAATACTTCAGAGGATGAATGAGGATGATATATATGAGTGTGAATGAAGTGTAGTGTTGTACATTCTCAGTTCGACCATACCTGAGATGTGTGGTTATTTGAAACCCAACCACCAAAGAACACCGGTATCCACGATCTAGTATTCAAATCCATGTAAAAATAGCTGGCTTTACTAGGACTTGAACGCTGAAACTCTCGACTTCCAAATCAGCTAATTTGGGAAGACGCGTTCACCACTAGAGCAACCCGGTGGGTTTATATTATATGGTCAGCGTATTGGGGAATTCATTATAGTGTGACCCTCCTTTTTTCTCATTTGACTCCCCATCCCGAGCCTAAATTAAGAATCTTCGCTTTAAAAATTATTTTAGAGGCACTTTTACTATTATGGAGACAATTTAGGAAAGATTTAATTTTATGAAGTAGTGATTTCTAACAAAAAAAAAACTAATAATTTAAAAGAGAATTATTGAAAAATATTGAAAAAAACTTGGTAAAACATTAACGAAAGTGATGAAAAAAATTGCTTCTTATGTTTAGTCCGAAATATAATATAGCTGTCAAAGCGTTTTTTAATTCTATATCCGTTTAATCGTTGTAAAAAAAAAAACAAAAAAGAAATTTCTAGTAAAAATAAAAAGAATAGAGCCAAAAAAAAAACAGAATTATTTATATTTTTCAGAGGTGAGGAATAAATTTTAAGAAAAATTTTTTTTAAAGGTATGCAGATGAAACTTAATAAATTTGCTTAAGTTTGGTTTTCTGTAAATCTAACATCCCTTTAAAAGAGGCTAAAATAAGAGAAAGTAAATTTCCATAAAGCTTTTCTGCATTTTAGTCCGAGGTATGTTTTTTTGGTTTAGATGAACTAGTTGGATTATAAAATGTAAATATTTGATAAAACCCCACACCCAATTTTTGACATGATCACCATACTTCCCCGTTGATGTAACTATTCTAGCTATATATATATGTGTGTGTTTGTGTGTTTATTTTAATTTAAAAAAGTTTCATCCGGGATGGGTAATTTCTTACAATTTTTGTTATGAAATCAATGAAAATTTAAAGAATATTTGTAGTGACTAGTCGTAAAAATATAAAATAGATATTAAATACAAAATATAACCAGTAATATCTTAAATTTCGGATGTCAAAATTACTAATTTGAATCCCTCTATATCTTTAGTATATTTCCAACTCTCTGTTTTGAGCCCGAGATTTGGTTGGAAATTTAAACTAGTGTACAGAACATTTTTAAAAAAAACCTAAAATTGAAAACTTATTTTTACATTTTTAATTACAAACTGAACGGAGTGGAATGAAATTATATATATTTTTTCCTTGTCTTCTCTGCAAGATTTATCCATTTATGCCCAGTTAAATCATGGTACCCCTAAACTATGGGTACCGTCAACACCAGATCGAATCTGTAGTACAATAATCACAAATTTAACCTGGTACAGTTATGATATGTGTAGACGCGGCTTCAATATATTAAATTTTTGAAAATAACAATCAATATTGCACTATAACGAAATATATTCCGTAAATAAAATTTTGTATTCCTTCTCTTTTTCTCGAGAAGTTATTGTGCTGTTGTCGGGCAGCATTTTTTTAAAATTTAAAAATCTATTTTGCAAATCGGCGGTTTTTTGAACCTCTGATTAGTTTAACCAGGTAATAACGGTTTATTGAAACTGTTTTAATTTGAAAGGTTTTTTCCCGAGATTAAGCGATTAGAGAAGAATATATATATTTGACCTTTCATTCCTGTTTGTCTAGACTTAGTATACGTCATAAAATGAAAAGGATCTTTAGAATTGAGGTATGATTATTTATGAAGTTTGTTTATCTAGGTAAGATAATGAAGAAAACCCGCTTGTTCTTTTTGTTTCCTCAATAAGATATTGTTGTACTTGTTTTCTTTTATAAAAAAATATATTTGTAAAAGCTTAATATCTATGTACGTTAAATATTTAATGTTGTGTTAAGATATTTAACCTATGTAAATTTAAATTACTTAACTTTCTTTCTTTTTATCGTTTAAAATAAAATTACCGTTTGATTCACCGTGTACAATCGATAGATTGGTTGTGGGAGTTTCTTGAAAACAGGTAATACTAATTGTAAAATAGCAAATGTGGTTTTTAAATAAGTTATAAAGTACTATAAGTTATGTGTGTAAAAGGTCACTAGTGAAATCAACGTCTTTTAAAAATCTCCTCCAAGATTTTTATTTATTTATTGATTAAAAAAGTGTTTAGTATAGTATCAAAAGAAATACTAATAAACAAATTCAATGATTTTGAATTCACAATCATTAATTAACACGATCATAATGATTTAAGAAAAACGTCTAAGTTTTTTGTGTAAATAAAGATCTTGATAATTTGTTTATTTAATCGAGAAAAAAAACAGATTACAATGAGGATTTTTAACGACTTTTTTACTTTCTTGACTATTTTAATTTCATACTTGGAATTAGTTTTATTGAATTCGAAAGCGTACGTTACCAATTTATTTTATTAATTAAAGTTAAGTTAACGAGTCATTCTCTCTATTTCTGGTAGATCTGGAACTGCGCTCTACTTTTAAGACACTGTGACCTTAAAAATGAAAAAGTTAAATAATTCCAAAAAATTTATTATCTTGTCTTTTCAGCGATTAAAAAAAAAAAAAAAACCTTAGGTGTGCAACTAATTCTATTATAATAATATTAATGACGTTATTTACGTGCGATTTTTATTCTGTCATTTCTGACCTTCCCCGTTTTATTTACCTGTTGAAGGTCACGTTCAATTGGTCGCCGTTATTTTTAAGAATCTATAATATAAAAAATCTAATTACATTAGTAACTTTCTTTAAATTATATAAACAAAAAAAATCTTTCAATATTTTTCCAAAATTTTCTATCTATTACTTTGTATTATTTGTTATGTAAAACATTTTTGAACCAATTCATGTAAACGAATGTAAATTATTTCTGCGCAATAAGAGAGAGAAAAAAAATTTTCCATTGTAGTGACATTGAAGATAATTTTAGACAATAATAAGGGCATATATAATTTGTGAAATAAAATAGGAGCATGTAAACATTTACTAAACTGAAGGCTTCTTACTAATACTTAAAAATAATAATTTATTTTAATCGTCAGTTATATTAAATTTATTACCAATTCATGAAAATATAATACCTTTAATGTGGAATCGGTAGGTTACGCTTATTGAATATGGAAACGTGTCCTGGATTGGTATATTGTTTGGCGGAGGGGTCACAGGCAAAACGTTAGCCGGTGGGAGAATAAATTGGAAACTCATGTTAGTGGCCAGTATAATAAACTGATGGATGATACGTTACCACGGCAACAAACACTCTCCTACTGGCCTATCTCCCTTAAAACTCCGCATCCTATATTTGTGGTAGGCCTATATTATTCATATCTTACAGGTTAATGAATAATTACAACTACCCTCTTTTTTTTGTATGACATTTATATTTAGTTAAATATATCAAATGTATTAAATAGGTATTCGAACTCAGAACATTCCTGATGAATGACAGAAGCGCCATCATTACGCCGTGGCTATCAGTGAAATGATATAAATTAGGTTTATATTCCTCATAAATTACTCCGTTGTAATAACATGATTAATTTAATTTTCAGATCGAAATCTTATGAAACTACTGTGTCGATCTTGCCATTCTAATTTATCTCCTTATAAAACAGCAAATGTAGTCCAACCGATCGATCAAAATTTTACAATTCAGCTTACCAGTACATTTATATAAAAAATAATTCAGCGTGCAAGTATTTGCATTCAATAAGAAAAGTGAAATTTAATAAAAAAAATGACAAATTTTAAAAACCCTCCACGAAAAAAGTTAAGGAAAAAATATTTATATGGGGGTCCTCTAAAAAGGTTGAAATAATTAAATAACTATTTTTACCTTATAATCCTCTATGACATTGTCATATTGCTTGTGATACAATAAAATTTTAGATTTTGATTAACCTTCGAGCGTGACTATGATGATAACTAAAGCTTATCTACGCACTCCGTAGTTGCATGATTTTGATTGACCGTCGTATTTATTGACGGTCAATACAAATTTAAACTGTCTTAAAAACAGTATCGCAGAGGTTTATAAGGTAAAAATACAGTTTGTTTAATTATTTCCCTGTTTTTAGAGGACCACCTTTTTAATTATTTACTTAACGTTTTTTCGTCATGGGTTTTTAAAAAAAAATTATTTTATTTTTTATTTATTACTTTTTAAAGATTACTAGGCATGTGCCCAATATTGAGACGTTTATAGGCTGATGATAATGATGACAGTTTAGTATACTTGACCAGCGCAAATTATTTAATAATCACACAATAATGTTGCATTACGGGAGTTAGAAAGATTTAGAAACATTCAAAAGTCGTTTTGAAGAAATATATATACTGCAACGCTTCCTGACGGCTTATAATCCTAAAACTAATCTAAGAACTTGCTCTGAGGTGATACCCATGTAATGCAAAAAAATCGCATCAAAATCGGCCCAACCGTTTTAGAGAAACACATCTACTGCAGCGCCCGCTAGCGGCTTACAACCGTAAAAATAATCTAAGAACATGCTCTGAGGTGATACCTATGTAATGTAAAAAAACCGCATTGAAATCGGTCCAGTCGTTTTTGAGGAAAATGATAACACACACACACAAAACCTTTTATCCCAAACGGATATACTGTCTCCGTTCTGTCGTGGGTAAATATGTCCGTTTTTTAAATTTTCTCAAAGAATCCTAGATAGAATGTTAAGAAATGTTTTGAACCATTTTAGTATGATGTCATATGATTAATACAACCTTGTGCAAATTAATGCGAACAAAAGGTAATTTTTAGTTATGTTGTATCACCGATTCCAGATGTAGTACAGTTGTTTCCATCCATTTAAAGTGTTGCCTGGAGATATTTTGTTTGTTTTGAGAGGTTATGTGTATCGCTTAACTATTTTATTTTAGTTTCTTTTAGTGTAAGTGATCTTGAGATTTCGTTAATAAATTTAGAAAAGTAGCAACACGGTTTTAACTCCTAAGAAAAGAAGCAGGATAATAACACTCAATGAACGTGCTCCTATGACTCAAAGACCCATAGCAGCACAGAGTAAGGTCGGTCTAGGTGTAGTTAATAAGATAATTAAACAAAATCTTGAGACTGGTACAATTTCACCCCGACGAAAAGATCGCTGTGGAAGAAAACGTAATACCACCTTAAAAGATGGTGCTATTTTACGTAGAATAGGTAAACTTAATCTTCAGAAAAACAGTTTGAGTTACTAAAAGACTTAAAATCAGCCGGTATGAGAATGCACGATTCTACTGTACGCAGAAGACTTCGGAAAAACGGTCGCAAGGCACGAAGGCCAGTAAGAAAACAACTTCTTACGGACGCCATGAAGAAGAAAAAGCTTCTTGGGCCTAAAAATACAAAAAAACTTGAGTGCTGGAGAAAAGTTCTTTCCTCTGACGAGTCATTTTCTAGTTCAGGGCGTAAGCGTGTCGCATGTGCGAAGAAGCGATGATGAGCGGATTTCTCCAAAACATATCAAACAAGTTGTAAAGCATCCTTTAAAGAAAATGTTTTGGGGATGCTTCTGCAACTTTAGTCCTAAAACTTTACTACCCATCTCTGGGACGTTGAAAAGTGAAAAGTGCATCCACTTATTGGAAAATAGCGCTCTACCAATAATTCAATAACTTGCAGATTTACTTGGGAGTCGAAAACACTGTTTTTCAAGGTTTGGCCTCCTGTCACTCGTCAAAGTAAGTTAAGCTTTTCACGTCTCAAAAAGGGATTCAGTGTTTGAGCTGGCCTGGAGATTCACCAGACCTCAACCCGATTGAAAATTTGTGGGCAACTATGAAGAAAAGACTGAGAAAAATGGATTGCACTATCAAAGAGAAAATGATTTATGCTGTGATAAAGGTATGGTTTCACGATCAAGAAATTAAAGAAATATATAAAAAAATTTATTTAGATTCAATGCCTAAATGGTTATTAAAGGCGAATAGGACATATTAAATACTGTAATAAACACTGGACACGTAATAATTTTTTTTAATTTTTTGAAAATATACTCTTGTTCACGTTAATTTACACAAAATTGTAATTTGCGTATTATGGATACGGATGATATTTCAGTGAAATGCTTACCAAACGATTTTTAAGTAATTTAAATACTAAATACTTCAAATTTCGTAATTTTGGATCGGAGAGTTTGTTCGCTTAGAAACACCGAGTATGTTTTCATTTTGTTAATTAATCGCTATATTTTTTAGGTATAATATTTGTGCTAACATAGATTTAAACTGGTTTATTCAGAATTTGTTGTCAATAATTTGCTATTCACATTTTGGGATTATGCGATTGGAGGTACCTTGGTTTTTTTGTCTCTTTAGGTTACTGCGTTTGAATCATTATTGATAATTATTTGTTGTCATCGACCACTTTCATTTCTCCTTGATCCCTTCTTTCTGATTTTAAGTATGAAGATTTAAATCAGACCCCACTACGTCTGTAGGATGCCAGAATCATAAAATAGGACTTGATTGAAGGGAGCATAAACGCAATAAATATACGTTTTTTATAACTGAAAGGACTGATGTCAGAAATAATAAATTATTACTTAGACTGATTTCAATGGATTTCGTAAATCGATTACCCGTAAGTGTGTTAGGGGTGTAACAAATAACTTGTTTTAAATTTGTTACTCTTTCATTTCATTTTATTCTAGGTTATTGGTAAGAACAATTATTACATATCGTGATGTACAATGTTTCTTGAAAATGAATATTATACATTTTATTATATAAATAATATAATTTTTTTAAATTTTATTTTATTTCTTTGTGTAACATGACATCATGATTTATTTTTACCTAAAAAAAACGTATTTGTATTCAGTTTATCCAGTTTATCATTTGTATTGTAATAGTTTATCCAATGCATAATTAAGTAAATAAACACTGACTGAAGTAGAACATACAAGTTTTAATACCAAGGACATTTATAATATAAACCTATATTTTATTGTACTGTACATGACAATAAAATTATAGGCTGTACTTAATGGTGTTTGTGATTCTAGGGCGCTCATGTATAAATGTATGTAGGCATTAATAAGTCATAAATCCCTGTCAGGTGATTTGCTTTACAGTTTTTGTTTTTTATCTCTTGTCGATTGTACAGTGTCAAAGTATATTGTTTAAGACTTTCTAAGTTTTAATTCTCAGTCGTGTTTAATCATTTATTTATTTATTATTTGTATTTTTAAATGTTATAAAAACGAAAGTTAATTAGTCATTACATCGAGTTCTTTATCGAATTATGTTATTTGTTTTATTACTACGGTTCTAGTCGGAAAAACCTAAGACCAATTTGTCTTTTAAAAAAAGGTATCGATACTTAGTCTTTTTTTAAAACTCAAGTCGTTAGATTGATGTGAAAATTAAAAACGATGGGTTTTTTATCCTAAAGAAGTACGAGAGACGTTGGTCGTTCCGTAATTAACGAGACAAATTGATGTGGAGAAAAAACGATTTATTTTAATGATTACACTAATTTTCAACGCAGTCTCTAGCAACAACATTTAGACACTTGTTTTAACCTACTGTTTGCTTTCAGATTCCCGCAGCATAGAAGTCTTTTGAACCAAACTTTCTGTTTGAACCATTTGTGTACCGCTTTTTTGACCGTTTCGTTGTCAAACCTTTTGCCGCGTAAAACGTCTTTGAGCGGTCCGACCAGGTTATTATACGATCTTGAAAGTCATTACTTTCCGCTTCATACCGTTCTTTGAGCTCAGAACAAATGTGAATCCGGGTGTCTTCATGAGTCAACTGATTTGGAACCCATCTCGAATACGTTTTGCGATAATTTAGCACGTCATGAATGATTAAATGCGTAATTCAAACACTAATATTACAAAAACTAGCAATTTTGGAAATTTTGACTCGCCTGTCTTCGTGAATATGATCATTTATGCGATTTTGCAGGGCGTGGTAGTCGAAAGTTCAACTTGTCTTCTATTGTGATGGACATCAATCACAGTTGTTCTTTTTTTCCTCTTTAGCCTCCGGGAATTACCGTTCAGGTATTACTTCAGAATAGATATGTATGAGTGCAAATGAAGTGTAGTAGTCTTGTACAGTCTAAGTTCGATCATTTCTGAGATGTGTGGTTAATTGAAACGCAACCACCAAAGAACACCGCGGCATCCACGATCTAGTATTCGAATCCGAATAAAAGTAACTGCCTTTACTAAGACTTGAAGGCTGGAACTCTCGACTACCAAATCAGCTGATTTTGGAAGACGCGTTCACCATTAGACCAATCCGGTGGGTTAATCACACTTTTTCTGCCCAAATTAAAATGTTCCACCCACTTTTCACCATATGTTTGCATCATTCTTGGAGTAAATTTCCGCTGGTTTCACACCTTTTGATAGCAAAAATCTTATCGTTGAACGTTGCCCTTCCGGCGTACACGTTTCAAACGGAGCTGAAATTCTGAAATCAACAAAGTAGGTTATGTTTAGATTAATTAAGATAGAAAAGCTGATTAAATATATTCCCAAGGTTGCCAACTTGATCCTCAAAACGTTTTTTTTGTCATTGTATGAACCGTTTTTCTCTACAGCAGTTTATCTCGTTAATTATTGAATGTCTTTCGTAAAATGTTTATAACGCTTATAAAATACAAGCGAAATCCTAACAGATTAATTTTTAGTAATAATTTATTGATTTTGTTATAAAAGCCGTTATATACAATATTTGGAGTAATCAAAATAGAATTAGATTTTTTTTTTTAAGTAGTAGGGTAGAAACTCGGTTGTATGTTTTCTTTCGTATTGCTATCCTAAGACAGGTACGGTTGGAAGTTATCTTCGCGCCTGTAGGTAGGATTGGCTTAGTAGTAAGCCAATGGGGGATTTACAAGATCTTTCCCTGTCTTTCCGAATTCCCTGTCTCTAATACGCAGGGTCAGAGACAAGAACACTCTGTTCATTCTATGGTACGATTTTGTTCTGTAATCGCCACATAAACGTCTGAACATGTGAATGAATGAAGTATCTAACGTGTAGGTTCGTACACTTTTCATAATATTTGCAGCCTCTTTTCGCAATGTTTACAAAACGAGGCTGCAAATGTTTTTCAGCTTCTTTCCGTTAACATACTGAAATATCACTATCTATGTTAGCGATCAATTCGTCAAGTGTATGAGGATTGTTTTTAAAAATTACCCTTTTTAAATACCTAAAAAGAAAAAGTCTGCCGGTGTAAGGTCTGGGGTTCTTGGAGGCCACAACCCTTTTGTTATTAAACGATGACCAAAAAATTCCCGTAACATATCCAGCATTAGATTAGCGATATGACGAGTTGCGTTATCTTGCTGAAACCGACATTCTCGTTGGTAAATCTAACATGACGGTAAACTGTCTGATTAAGTTCCGGTAAACCACACCGTCTACAGATTTGTCAAAAAATAAAGGCCCTATTACACAGCACCGGGAGATCGCGCACCAAACAACAATTTTTCGTGCGTGTAACGATCTGTCGTTAAAACGCATGAGGATTTTAAGCGCTCCATATTCGGAGTTTTGGTTGTTAATATAGCCACCCGAGTGAAATCATACCACGTCGTTGAAATAAACGATCCAAAATTTAAATACCATTGTCATCAACCAGAGAACGAAATCGACGGCACTGTAAAGTTTTCCGTGATTAACGTCTTTCAGTTCTTAAACGAAAACGATACGATAAGCATACGATTGTAATTTTTTAATATCCCTGAAACCTGTAGATAGTGAAACTCGATCCTGTGAAGATAACATTCTGAGCGATTTTCTGGGTGAGCGAGTCAAACGTTCTTTCACATCCTTCAGAACCAATACAATTAACAGTGACGGTCGACCTGTGCTTTTCCGATCACGTACACTCCGTCTCATAAAATTTATTAATCGAATGCAGTATTGTCGATTTATTGTTGAGTTGGGAAATTTTATCCTAAAATCGTCTTTCACTCGTTTGTAAGATTTATACGCGCGATATAACTCAATAATAAACACGTTCCTCCTTGGAGAACGACATAGTTAACAGAAAAGAGACGAATTTATTCTGGTATAGCACTAGTGCATAAGAAGGAAATTACATCTGTAACAAGCTGCTAACCTTGAGTACAGTGTTGCCAACTGACATGGAGGAAGAAATAAAATTTACCTATGCGTGACTTCAATCTTAGGGTTGCGTCATTTTTGAAACACCATTATAATTGGCAAATTTTTTGATGCGTTGCTTTAGTGATTTGGTATTAACGAACTAGTTTTTCAAATTTATATTGGTATTGCTAGGAAATTCAGATTAATCTATATTTAATAAATTTGTTTACTGTTTACATATCTTAATTTTTGTTATTAAATAATGTACCAATCATATTGGTACATAATAAATTGTTTAATTAAAAAAAAATCTCTTTCAACACTTTTCCTCTCTTTCTTATTCTTAATGGATTCTTTCGTATATACATTAAACATATTGGTTCAAAACCGCTTTATTTTTAACTGTGTGTCGTTATTATTTTTAACTGTTATTCCTCTTTGTTAAGTAGTTAATTAAGCGAGCTCTTTTGTTGTGGGTGTAAATGTAGGACTTTGTTTTATAATTGAAAGTGAATATCTTATCTATATCATCATTTATTAATTAATGATGCTGCGCATTGTATAAGTCTAATGAAATGAATATTGATTGGTGAATATTAATCGTTTTTATTATTAATCAATGTTACATCATGAATTGTTATTTATATATGCATGAGTATATGCCATAATGAATGTTTTGATTTAATTTTAAGTTTTATTATTAATTAATTCACTGTATTTTCAAATGATATTCTACGAGTATTTGTTCATATCCAAACAGTTTGAGTATAAACAACCCAGATTATTAATGGTGTATTATTTCATTTCGGTCATACATTGTCAACGTTGTCGTTCATTATAAAAATTGTTTACTTCTTTAAGAACTTCTGTCTATTAAATACGTAATGGAGTTGTAGGTTAACAATGGTACATCGTTGTGAAGAAGGGAATTTGAACTTATCAGGCTTCCACGCCCTTCTCTTCTGTGTAAAATATGATGTATATCGTTTACCATCACAACCATTTAGAGACGAAATCTCATATTGTTCGTCGCTGAAAGTTCAAGGAGAAATATGAATAGGAACCGCCTGTGAAAAGTGTTATTCAGAAATCGAGTAAAAAATTTCGTGAAACAGGTTCGGTGTTAGACCGGATACGTGCCCGACATAGATCACTTTTAACGACACAGATCATGACAGGACATTAAAGCGTTAGTTATAAGATCTCGTAAATCTGTGTGGAGACTTAGCCGGAGAAAAAAACAATCACTAGGTTCAACCCATATTGCAGTTAGGGGAATGCTGAAATGTTATTCGTATCGATTATGGTACAAGGATTCGCTTCTGTCAGTTGTTAAAGAACTTAATTAGAGAAAACATTAACATTTTAGATCAAGTGTTTTTCATACACAAAGCGCAATTTCACCTTGATGGGTACGTTAATAGTCAGAACTACCGGACCTATGGTACTGAAAACCCGCGTATTTTCTTTAAATCACTCCCAAGACCCACAAAAAAATAGGCATATGGTGTGCGATTTCAAGGGGACGAATAATAGGAACCTTGCTTTTTGAAAAAAACTTTGGATGCTGCCGTCCACCAAGAAATTATCCAACAGTTCACAGCTTTACTGCAAGAGGATGAGCTTGACTTCTGGTTGCAGCACGACAGCGAACTGTATGGCAAGTGTTGCAGCGCCACTTTGCTTACAGGTCGCTCTGCTATTCTTTAGCTTCTGCTATTGAATTTTTTCGGTGGGAGAATCATTTCTAAAGGATTATGACCACCTAGATCTCCTAACTTGACTAGTCCACATTTCTTTCTGTGGGATTACTTACAATAAACTGTTTATAGGAACGATCCAAACACCCTGCCGGAGTAGAAGCCAAACATTACCGATGCCATCCAGTAAATAAAACAGGTTCAGCTAACAAGAGTAGCCAAGATGGTCAAACGTGTTGACAAGGACATGGAAGTGGATGGACATATTTTCAGTACCTGTAAATTATTGTTTAAGTGTTTGCCTATAAACAATTATTTATAGACTAAGTGAAAGGTCTCTTTTAATGGAACACTATATAAGTACTTATATTCAGATTTAGATTTGCAGGTTTGTAAATAACCGTTATAATTTTATGTAATTACGTTTGATGAAATAGATAATTATTTAATTAAGAAATGATTGAAATATAAAATGAATAATTATTTTGTTTAATACTTTAGTAAACAAAGACATTTAATCAACAATTCGCTTTTATAAAGCAATAAAAAAAACTAGACGTATTGACGACATCCATACACAGTAATAGCGAAGTATTAATAAATTAATTGAATAGCTATTTGGCTTAATTATCTTGTTTATGCAGTTATTGTAGGCTTGAATCCGATTTAAGTCGATTAAAATTCATAACCTTAGATCGCTTCACAAATACAGCCGTAATTTATTTTTATTTTAAAAAATGCCTTTGCTATCTACCTTCTGTAATTAGTCAAATTCAATTAGCTGATTGAATTTTTTCTTGATGCCACTTTTACGCCCAAAATTTCATTTAAAAACTTTTTTTAACTTATGTATTTGTCAATCAAATTTCCTGTGTGACGAACTGGTTTTTAATAAGCTGCAAACGTCGTGAAACTTTCGGAGATACGTATTATCAATCAAAAAATATGTATCAGAGTCTTATTTTCGGAGAATAACCATTAAAGAATAAGAACCTAACATTGTAATGTTAAAAATGACCACTACTCTAGAAGGAGAAGTTTTTCTGCTTTTCTCAAATCGTTCAGTTTAATTTTTGGCCACGGTTCCGTTTTACTTCTAGTACAGTCAATTAGTATTTTTATTTGAAAATCCTTACCTAACGATTGATGTTTTTTCCATATATTAGGGGTGATGAGGGAAGCTTAATTACAGATTTTTAACATCCCCTCTCGCAGATTTTTTAAAAACTGAAAAAGTTTTTGAAATGCTTTTTTCTCTGAATCTATGCATTTAAGAGAAAAGTTTTTCGAAACAAAAAATGTACAAGACATTCTCCTCTACAATTAATGTTTTTGAAGTTATGCCGTATAATTTGAAATTGAAATACTAGGTGGCCTGAAGTTGTAAAAAACGTGTTTTTTCGGTTTTTTCAACGTAAAAAATTGTTTTTCGTCTGTATTGGATTTGGAAAAGTTGTTAATCTAAAAAAACAGACAACTTTTATTTAAACAATTTTCTTGTACAACTTACCATTTTTGAGCTGTAGCTTGTGAAAGTGTGAAAATGTTGTGAATTGGGCACGTGTTCGAAACCGGTCTAGTCGCTGAACAATGTCGATCTCCCCGGCTACAGTAACGATACGCTGCGTTGCCATTGTACCGCCATAACTCTGGAATGCTAAGTCGTAGAGCTTCCCTCATGACACCTAACGCATGGACAAAAGATCAATCGGTAGGTAAGGATTTTCAAATACAGCCTATTTTGATGACAAATCGCCTGTACTATTCAATGTACAAATTAAAGGAGTATTGTAATCGCCAAAAATTTAGCTTTTTAGATTTCAACGGAAATATCCATTTTGACTAGTTTCGGCGTGACGTCTGAATGTACATACGTCTGTATGTTTCTCCCATAACTCAAAAATGATTAGTCGTAGGATGTTGAAATTTTGGATTTAGGACAGTTGTAACACCTAGTTGTGCAATTTCCCTTTTGATTGCAATCGACTGGACTAAAAGTGCGCAAAAAAGCCCAAAATCCAACAAAATTTGGATTTTGGAATTTTTCTTAACTGCAGTAATAAGCCCTCATTGAGAGCTTTTGAACGATATATCATATGTGGTACTTATTTTCATTGGTACCAGAGTTATAGCCAAATAAAATTTTAATTAATGAAATATTAGTATCTTACAAGGGGAAGGCCTTTTTTTAATTTTTTTTTTTCTAATTTAAATATATTGATTTATTAATAATTGTTAACCTCTGATTGTAAGAAAGTTTTACGATAAATAATAATTCAATAATGTCAATAAAAAAAAAAGAATATAAACAATTATCAGAAGTTATTTAAATGTGTATATTTAATTTAATAGGCGTACAAGGAAGTCGTGTGGTGTCCACATAATTTTTTTGTATGTAACATTCATTTAAAACATTTGTTATTATTTACTGTATCGCTGGTCGTTTATTTTATTAAAGAATACTTTTCACCACCGTAATTTAATCTGGAGGTTTATCTGCTACGTTAGTTTTGAACGGGATGAAGAAAAAAAATTAACTCTTATTTATCCTAAGATTGAATTATTCATTTAAAGATCAGTTGGCCATTTATCCTGATCTCTGATATTATTTTGCCTTTCTTATAATGCTTCATATTCACACTTTTGTGATGCGAAAGTTTATTTTACGTAATACTAACCGTGTTTAAACAGTTCTCACCCGTTTGGCTTATTGCTGTTCAATTAGTTCTTAGCATACGTGAGAATCAGCCCGTTCTAAGTCACATTAATGTTTACATTATTTTATGCTCATGACGTAAAGTCAATATTAAAGCAAGAAATTTTATTTTAATTTTTTGTTTTAATCGTGTGTGTGTGTGTGTGTGTGTGTACGCGCGCGTAAGTGTAAAACAAAGTATCCTACTAATTGACTGATTACAACGGTCAGCTCATACTGCGTAACCTAAGTCGGTGAATTTTAGACGGTACATCTTTTTCTATAAAGTAGCCACCCGCTAAAAAAGTATTTTGAAAAACTCCTCTATAAACGGTGGAAAAGGGTAGAAATTAAAGAACAAATTCTAAATCTTAGGAATCGAAGGATTTACAGTCATGAAAATCAGTATATAGACTTCTCTTTGAAAATAAAATTGTATTTATTTTACCTTGGATCAAAAATGTAATTTCCGAGTGTAAAGATTTTTTATAAAACTATATGTTGCCGAATGGGTTACGGTTGTAAAAATTAGTATGTAAACTTTTCTTTGAAAACAAAAAGGAACATGTTTCACCATTTTTCAAAAATCCAATTTGTGGTAGGAAAGTACGAGCCAAATTTTTTAATGAAAATTTTAAATATCCAGAACGTATTATGATTATATTCTAAGGGACGTTTCAGGTCCACCTCTCCATTATTTTATCGTTCAGATTCGATACAAAATTTGTTGTTAATTTGTTCCTCAACTAAGATTTAGACCGATTTGGCAATATGCCCACTTTATTACGCCCACTTATTATGGATTTCACATCAACCTTTAAATTATGGTAGAATTTTAACAAAAATATGATGTTTCTCTTGAAAATTTATTCTTGGTATAAATTCGAAATCTGTGCAAGCGAAACAGCGAGGAATAGATAAAATATATATCGTTAAGTTTTCCGTAATGTTAAAAAAACTTACAACCCATAAAAAAGACTGATAATGATGAAATAACAGTTTGTTTTTTGTGGGTCAACTTCATAAGTTTTCAGTTTTTGTTTGTGATTCATGAATATAACAAAAAGCAAAATAATAAGAATTGTAGGTTTAAGATTTCAAAATTTTAAAAGATAAATCCCACATTTGTCACAATCTATGCACTCTACAAGTTTGCTAATGTTTATTAAGGGCCAATTTGTAATAGCCTTTTAAAAATTAAAAATTATTTTTGTTGAAATTTTTTAATCGTAATAATGGTTATTCCTTCGCTTAAAATTTTGTTGGTTGGGTGGAATATCTCTTTGATTTAAGATTCGTCCTACTTCTACCCTTTCCTTCTTCCAGGCAAGTGTTTACAGCTATAAAGACCGTCTTCCACATCCCAACGCCAAACTCTTCTTCCGCTAATTTTCCTTCTCCAAATTCCTTCTCTCTATCGCTTCCATCATTCCAGACATCCATTGCCTTCGAGGTCATTCACGTTTCCTCCTCTCTCCATTCCAGTATCCTTCTAGGCCATGTATACTCAATTTTTGGAAAATTCCCACACCATTGTAGTCTTCTTCCCGTCAAAACATCAATCACTACTATACCTGTTGTTCCAATTCTTCTTCTGATCTCCTCATTTCTCACTCACCGCATTTTAGAAACTCCACAACTCCTGCGCAGCGCATCCATCTCCACAGCCGATAATCTTGCCTCTACTCTTTTTCTAGTTTCCTAAGCTTCTGACCCGTACAATAAAATGCTCCCGATAATTCTCTTGTACAACCTATATTTAGTTGGTTTCCGTATCCCTTCACACCACAAGGAATTGCACTTCTGGATAGCCATCCGATCCAAATCTATACGATTATTTATATCTTTACCACTATTTCTTTCCCGTGATAATATAGAGCCAAGGTACCTAAAGTCTTCACATTCTTCGATGATATTCCCATCTACAATCAAGTCATCTTCTTTTGCACCAGCCACTAGATACTTCTGTTACTAAAATTCATCTTCAATTAGAAATATTCGTTTTGTATTATTTTTTGTTGTTCTTTAATTAATAATAATTATTCTTTCTAAATTTACTTATCATTTATTTATTTACTTTACTTTGATATACTTTCTTATACTTGAAGATCTTTCAATAATTAAAGAGTCAAATTTCTGTAAAAAAAATTATTTATTTAATGGCGATGAAACTAAAAGCTACTTTTCAACGTAATCCCCAAATATATTGGGCCCTTGACCAAATGTTCTCGATGTCATGTTCTCATGTCTTGTATCGTACTCTTGGCTCATTGGTACCGAACTGTAAGGGATATAATTTACCATGATCGTGATTGTAAGGTGGATGTGACACCACTTCCTGACCTAACTGTTGAATAACTTCCCGTGTTTTTTTTTAAGCAATATGGGATCGGACATGATCGTTTTTTTCTCCTTCCTTCCATTCAACCCTCCCTCCGAAGGTCGGACCTGCTGTTAGCATTACTCTGTATGCCGTTCCCAGCAGCACCCCCCGGGTAGCCGAGGTAGGTCTTCCCAATGCCTCGCTTCATGCTAGGATCCCTCCGAAAGAGTGACTCCCACCTGGTCTGTGGTCTTTTAATACACTGTTTTGCCCAAGTACCCCGACTGACTTCCAGAAGAAATCTATTTTCCCTATCATACCCCTGGCACTCCTGGTCCTGAAGCACCTTCGTTGCCAAGATAGAGACAATCACGCTGTCACACACAGCCCACTCCCCGTCCTGTGGCCCAACCCACCATATTCATACATTTGGACCTCTCTCTACAGACAGGTCCGATAACCTTTTCCGCCACAGTTAAAACACGTGCCTGACCTATCTGGGCATCGTACATGATCCTGCAGAAGAATGACGTCTCTCGAGATAGAACTGGGACTTAAAAATATTCAAAGTGAATTTAACAAAAATAAAACCCAATCAACTTAAAAATCCCAACAAACCACCAGAAATAATCCGCAAAGTGAAACCTGCATTTGCGGGTTTCACTTTGTTTTGTAGTATGTCACAATAGCCACGTATCTTGTTCTTTGAAATCTTGTTAATAAATTTAGCCTTTATTGTCCCAAAAGGGGGATTGTTTGCGCATTGTCGGACCGTGTGGGAGTTTCTTGATGAGGTTGCTATGTTCAACCGACATCAGTAGTTTACTTAAGGGAAAGACTCCTACCGCACTGCTGTAGAAAGCTAACCTACAGATATATGGCTGACCACCAGCCAGTTTAGGCTTCAAGCGCTTTAATATGGTGGACAGATTCAGCGACCTAGGCGTGGCAGCGAATTGCTGCTGTCTAGACGAAGTAAATTTTAATTTTTGGATGTCATATATTTTTAGTAGTTGACGGGATGCGCCTACTCATTTTAGTAAATATATGACATATGAGCGGTTGGGACAGGTAAGCCGGTGGTGTATGGCACCGCGATTAGTCCGCACACGCTGTTAGGTAAGCTTTAGGAGCTATTTAGATCACTGGTCGCTGAACTGTTTTGTGGCTCAGTAGCCGTTTGTGGCACAGACATTCGGTCTTATGCTTTAGGCGACCGAATGGAGTAGTGACGGAGAAATGCCGAGAAAACCAATTACAGTCCCAGAACACCGTTAGCATCACTTTACCGGCTGACGCGTAGGTTTTAATTTTTTTCATTGGCGGGCGAATTTGGGTGTTTCCATTCCATATTCGACATTCGAATTCCGACAAAAAAATTATGAATCAAAGTTTCGTTACAATTTATTATGCGATCTATAAAAGCATTACCTTCCGTTAAGACCGTTGTTTAAGTTCCGTACAATTATTAATTCGGGTGTTATTGGGATTTTGAATCTGCCGTCTCGGAACCCGCTTCGGACACGTTTTGCTGTAATTTTGTGTCATAGATAATGGAATGGGTAATACCGATATTTACACTACAAATTTCAGCAATTTCCCAAAATTTTATGCTTCTTTTTTTTGCGAATGAAATTATTAATGCGCGATTTTGCAAAGCGTCAGTCGAAACTACAATGAAAATCGATCGCTTATTCTGGCCGATTTAAACTGTTCATTTCAGTTAAAAAATGCTCACGGTTAATGTACCTTTTACCTTTTGTTTTAACATCTGCAAATGAATTTCGGCTGGTTTTACAATTTCAAAAAATAAAAAGTTTTATCGAAGTACACTGTTTTATCAAGGTACACGTTTCAAGCGAGTCGGCATTGTAAAAAACAAAAGAGGTTATAATAATGGAATCTCTTTTCGAGTAGTTGATATTTTTTATGACAGGTTGCCAATTTGAACTTCGGACAGTTTCAGTTTATTCTATTAAAACGTTCTCCCGCTGTTGCCATTTGTCTCTTTATTTATTAAACGACCCTCGTAACTCTCCGTAACACTAATGATGACTGATTAACAAACAAATTGGTAATCTGGTTTTAAATTTAAATTTTTTATTAATGGTATTAATATAAAATATTTTTAACAACGTTAAAAAATGTTAATGTTGGGAGGCATAACAAAGTGGAGGTCACAGATGAGGTCAGGAAGCAACGATCCGATAGAACGAAGAAATACTGGGAAAATCGAAAGGCCAGAATAATACAGAAATTCAAGAGGAACTGAAATATCGATTACTAAAGTGGTCCAATGTGGCCTCAAAATGAAAAAAAAAGAAAAAAGTATTAAATCTTATTTTACATTTTCGATGATCGGAACGTACATTATTTTAATCGGTTCGAAATATTAACGCGATTGTATTATATGCATTTTAAAGTCCGTACGCCGTTTTATTATAAAGTGATGTACTTTTTTTTCTTTATGATGACAAAACCTGTTTATATTTTACCCAAATCGAATTGAACTCGCGTGAAAGCTTACAATTTTAACTAAAAATTAACTTTCAATCAAAATATTATTTATGAAAAAATTGTTTAACTGCCATTTTTTATTACTATAAAAATATTTTAATAGAGGTTTTACATTTAGATTACAAAAAATAAAGAATAAAATTTACTAGTATTAAATAAGTTATTATTTTTATACTTACAATTTAAAACATCCGTTGTTTAATTTATATACACCTAGTATACTCGTATCATATCGTAACTCCTATGTTACGGCTGTTAAACATCTTAATAACTGGTATAATGATAAAAAACTTGGTGTATATACATACACCTTAGTCGTTCGATTCGATGTTAATGAAATAATAGATAAGTACTTCTAGGCGTAATAATGTTTGGTATTCCAACATAGAACCGTTATAAAATCTGTCATTATTATTTAGTACATATAATTATTTTTGCATAATGCTATTTTTTAATTATTTTCAACATTTCATCTTTATTGCTGTATTATTTCCGTATACCTACATTATCTTTGTTTAAAATTTCACGTCGTATTTTTGGCATGTAAAGAAATGAAAAGAAAGGTCATTACAATTATGTTTTTCGATGTATCAACCTAATTAATACGTAAATATTCTATTCTTTAAAGACTTCATGTATATTAAAAACTATGTAGGAGAAAGGTTTAGGAGAAAGAGCTTAACTTATCCAATTGGTCAATGAAAAAATAGTTTTATTTGTTTACACTCTGAATTATACGTCAGCGTACGTACTTGAAACCAAGTAAATAAATGTACTGTGATAACAGTAAAACTAAAATTAAAAAATAAGATTAATTTATATGTAAACTGTTGGATTTATAATTCAATAAATTTTTCATTCTTTTTTACAATCAATTTCAGAAGTGCAGCCATTCGTATATACTTTTTTTATGTAGATTTCATAAGAAAACTACCTATTGTAATGGGTACCATGATTCGACTTCCCGAAAATTTCGACATATCTTCCCGTTTTACATCCTCCAGACCCCAAAACCACATCTCGATTACCCCCCGAGGGGAGAAGATCCCACCTCGTAACGTGTCCGGTCGCTACACCACCCCCTCCGTTCCTAGCCAGTAGTGGCTTTAACGGCCCCAAAACCACATCTCAATTCCCCCCCGAGGGGATAAGATCCCAGCCTCGTAGCGTGTCAGGTCGCTACACCACCCCCTCCGTTCGTGGCCAGCAGTGGCTTTAACGGAGGACATCTTCTTGCCCTCAAACTGTAACACATTCCACAGTGTACAGCCCGGCCACGGGGAGATGCCACCGATGCAGATGCCCCGAGGGACATGTACATCGGTAATTCGTCACGAGAGATAGTATGAGTCCTGTCTTCCGAAGAAGACAGCTGACACCTAACGCTATCACGTTGCCCTCAAGAACTAAGCAAAAGCCTAAATTCGCGGAGAAGAACCCCGCGCCTACCACAATCAGTCTAAATTATTCCATGCCGCAGATGCATCAAGTACGCCACGACAGCATATCTTTCAGCAGATTCAGTCACCGCAACGGATCGTATCCCCAAAACCACAGTCAGAACAAAAGTTTATATGTATACATTATTTTATATATATTTATTTCACTATCCTGTGGACACTATAACTGCCGTAATTTTACGCCAATCAGTTTCAAATTGATACATGAAATATAACGACCCAAAATCTCGGTTGATGTAGTTAACGGTCAAAATCGGATCATGGGGGTGGAAATGGGGGAACTTTTTTCGAAAAAACTAAATATCGGTATAACTTTCCTATTAAGTAAAATATCGAATTCGTTTAAAGTTCCTACTATTCTTTGGATAAGAGCCTAAAACTTATATAATTAAAGGTTTTGATATCATCAACCATTGGCCCTGGGAGTGCAAAAAATGGAGTTTCGAAGACAAAAAATCATACCTCCCTTAATATGCACAGTATCGAATCGGTTTAAAGTGCTCGTTAGTCCTCTTAAACATTCCCTAAAATCTTTGAAACAATTTTTGGTATGACCAACCCTTACGGCAAGGATGACCAAACTGTTGCTGGAATTGTAAGAAGATGGGGCTTGTCGTATGCTGAGCATGTGAAACACTTTTCACATGCAAACATTGTCATAAATTGAGTAAATTTGAAATTTTTCGTAACTTTAAGGTGGGAATCTTTTTTATTCCCTACTTAGCATCGGTAAAATCTACCTCCGCCTTCCGTTATGCCGAAAGGGATTTTTTTTTGGCTCATTTTTAGTAAAGATAATCCGTGATCAGTGGCTGCTCATATCTACAATTAATGGGAGTGCTGCTCCAGAAAATATTTTTCTGGGCCTTTTCAAAGGCATGGTTATAGTTTTCTGTAAAATAAAAGAACTGAAAAAAACGAATCAAATAGTATAGCTGGAAGCATTATAGTAATCTAATTCGATACATTATCACCTTCAAGAAAACGGTATACGGTTTTTAAGCACATTGTGCGTAAGCAATATATTATTTGGTGAATAAATAATTATCAGAAATATTTAGAATTTTATTTTATATTTTAAATGTGACAATAAATTTATGTAAAATAAAACTGTTTTTCCCAATGTCAATCTAAAATAGAGTATGACCTTTGCTGTTGGGGGAGGGGTGCTTATAAAATTATTTTAGAACCAGTTTGCAATACTCAGGAATAGTTATTTCGAACAATATTACGGAAAAGAAAAGATGAGCCTAGTTTTGTATTAGTTTGTGTTTAAAAGATTCTTCCCTTGAGGCATTTATTTGCTTCTAAACTATTGAAGATGTTTTTTCAAAAAAGTGGCGTTTTTAAAATATATTTTATATTAGAGCAAGGATTTTGAGGAATAAGGAGGATATGTTTTTTTGCTAAATCTAAATGTAAAATATTTAAAATTTGGACTGAATATTTATTTCCTATAATTTATAATTGTATATACCGTTGGAAATTAAAATTATTGATAAAATGAGTATGAAATTAAATGCTTTAAAGCATTGGCTTTTTATAAATGAAACTTTTGTATTCTTTTTAAAACAACTATAAATGTAAAGAGTGATTTTTTGAGTTTATCTGTCTCTTTCAACTGCTGAAGTACAATGTTGAATATCTTTATTTGTTTTTGAATTTATACTGTAAGCGATCCTGAATTTCTCTCGTACAGGTTTTTGTTTTGAGAATGCTTTATATTTTTTATAACGATTTGTTAACATAATTTTTTTTTTTACCGTAAAGAATGTAATTATTGATTTGATACATGTGTATAAGTTAGTTGTTAAATAATAATGTGAAAAAAAGTTAAAATTAAAATTAATTAATAAACCAGAAGGTACTTTCATTAAACCAGAAGGTATGTTGTACCTGATGACTGTATTTGAAGATAAGGCACTTATTGAATTAAGCCCAAGTATTCCAGGTATAGTGTCTAGTATAAATTCGCTTAAAATATAAGGAACAATCCAACTTATACCGTATTCTATTGATACTTCACAATTCCCATTTAAAATTATTATAATTATTCTTTTTGTAACTAACTATTAATAATGAGTATTTCAAAACGTCTTTATGACATTTTTTTACAACTTTTTGTAAGGGAATTGATAACTGGGAACTCTGTCGCAATATAAAGAAATATATTTCGATTTAAAAACATTTAGAAGATTGTATTTTTACCAAATAAAAAATATAGAGAACGTTTAAATTTTACCAAAAGCACTAAAATTTTGATTGATCTTTTTTATTTTGTAGATGACTTGTTTCCACATCTCAAGTAACTGGGAAAATATTTAGTTTTTATTTGTTTATCATCAGTATTACATAGTATTGGTTTGTGATATTCAACATGTTCATAGTCAACATTCAACATAGTCTGATATTCAAAATATTTTCACGCGAAAATTTAAGAAAAGTTATTGAAAATCTGTGTTAACCTATGGAAACAAAAAATATATATATATTTCAAAACGAATTTTAAAAAAAAAATTATTTTGACGTGAAACGTCTTTAAAATCACATGAAAACATACGGGTACCAGAACAGAAATTTTTAGCGTAACGAAAAGGTCTATTTCGTCCTGCCTTAATAACTCCCTAACTATTAGTCTCAGAGACGTAAATGCGGTGTCATTTTATAACTTACATGATCAGTTCGTCGTTACTGAATTTGCGTCACTGGCAAGCGGGTTTGCGGGAAGGAGACACAGCGCAGATCGACCAAAACTGACGCTCTCGCTCATTTCCATTAAGTATAGCTCACGACTTAGACGTGATAGCGCGGTGATTCGTGTGTTTGTGTTTAGAGTTTGTCGAGGTAGATCGATTTAAGTAATGATAAGTGTATTTTGGACAATTTTTACGTGTAAACAATAAAAGTAAACAAGTAAAAAGTATAAAAATTCAACATGTTAGCCTCAGCCCGCGCAAAAGCCAGCCGGAAATATAAATTATGCATATCGTTGGAAAGGGGAGATTATGGGTCACGCACAAGTACCCCAATGTCCGGTGTCGAGCGACCGAGACTGTTTCGGGAGCGTGGTAAAGCTGCCACGGCGGGCTCAGTGGATTGACGCCGACGGTGCGAGCACCTCTACCGCTGTTTGTTATGCATTATGTCTCCTACTTCTCATATCAGAGACCGATGTTGAACAGAATTGTCGTAGAATATTAATCGACATAAATATCATACACTATTTAGTGTCTGTTTTATGTTAAAAGTAAATTTAGTACTCGATCAGTATCTCGTTTTTATTTCAATCCAATACACTAAAAGCGACTCGTCGCTGACATCCGAACTATCCAATTTTTCTGTAGAGTTGGCCAAATGAAGGAACTAAAATTTTCCATCGGAGACTTTCAGTTTTGTTCAAAAAAAAAAAATACGCGATGGTGGCTCTCCCATATAAGTTGGTCGGTCTGTAGGTCGGAGGAACTTCATCCAAGGTCTGTAACGTTTCACGTTAAACCAACGGCCGTCCGTCCCGGCACAGCTCTGCCCGATTTTTATTTATTGTTTGAGTTCATATAAACAACGTTTTTAATACACTTTAAAGAGTATTATCGCATGATGTTTAGTAGTATTCTTATGTTGTTGCATTGTATTCTATTATAATCTTTATTAAGACCAAGGAATTTCGTCTTATTGAACAGGATACATTATAGGGAAACGTTTTTTGGTGATAAATTTACCCATTTAAAAAAAAACGTAATAAACCTTATAAAAAATAATAAAACTGATTTAAAAACACACTAAATTGAAAATTAGTATGTTTTCACTTTTATTTTAAATTTTACCATATAAGTTGTTAATCGTTCTTTTTAATTTGACTCCGTTTTCAAAAAGGTTACGTTACGCCTAAATTTAAAGAAAAAGTTAAGAGGGTTATCTTTTACTCTTAGTACGTCGAATTATCTTTTAAAAGCTTTTTATTATTTAGTGGAATATTATAAAATGGTACACTATTTCAGTTTCGATCTATTCTCTATGGATCTTATTTATTTCATTTAAATAGAATAAAATTTGTATTTAAAATATTTAAATATTTTATTTAATTTAAATTATTTAATTTTTATTTTTTTGATTGTACTGTAAGTACTATTTTGCAAATTAGAGGTTATTAACCTCTCAGAGGATTATAACTTGAATAATTAACATTGGTGCTTGTTTTGTACGTATAAGAATACATACAGACTTTTTTATCATAAACGTTATACATATGGTAATCATTTATCTAACAAGGTAGAAAGTAAATATTTTCCATTAGTTAGCCAGTGGTAGTGAGTGTATTTGCCTTCCACCCGGTAGGTTATGACTTGGAATCGCAGTCACTTTGGAGGCTTGACATTTTTCACTTCGTACAAAAATAATTTTTCATAAAAAAAAATATTATAAAAGTACTAAAATTTTAAAAATATTCTAGATTAGAGACTATTTAGTAGGAAATGATTCAATATTTTTTGAAAGGTACATTCATCTTTTTTTTTTACATTATTTATCCTAGACATTTTTGTCTGTGATACATGTAAAGTACCTGAAGTACAGCAGTTACCGGTCTCTGAAAATAGGCTGGGTAGTAGACTGGGTTTCCAGTCTTAACGATGAACAGAATGAATCTGTTACGTGTAGGGTCGAATGTCTCCTACGTTTCGATGGGCTTAGCGTGATAATGTAAAACAATATATTTGACTGGGCGAAGATGGCTGCGGTAAACCGTTTCGTTCGACTTTATTTTGCCGGCACTAAGAATATCGCTTGATTGTAGATAAATCATTCTATTAAATTTTTTACCGACATAACGCTGGATTCAAGTACGACGATCAGCGTTGTAATTTATCGTCATAATCATCATCATTATCATAATTCAGGTCATTTACAACCGTCAGTTTTGTCATATTCATATAAATATATTTACGTATATTTGTTAGTAATTGTATAACAGTTACTGTAGATTGTGTTTGTTTTTAAAATTTGATGATATCTTTTATGTGTAATTAGATGTAATTAGTTCCAGAAAATTGATTTAGTCAAACAGAAATTTTGTTAAGAATTATGATATTATCATTAAGAAAAGGAGAGATTTAATATGATACCTACTATTTTTATTGACATTTTTCCTTATTTGTGACATTTCTTTCTTCAAGGTGAAATAAACATACTTAAGCTTTCATTAAACCAGAAGGTAATACCCATAATTACTCCTTCGTGGATACGGTTTGACTTTTAACGGTTTTCTTTCTACCGGCTACGAATCGATTTCAGTATATTGTACGAAGTTTTACAAGTTTTCTTTATATAAAAATTAATTTTTTACTTCTATTTCTTAACCCATTATTTTTTAACAATCAACTAAATATATTTTGAAACTTTTTTTTATTAAGTTTATAGCTCGTCTAGCTAGAACCTGGACCCTCGGGGCACAGGTCAGCCCAGGCTGACCCGGAGCCAACTTATGAGCTCCTCGTGGCCTCCCGGGACCAAGGGTTCTATTCCATTGTCGCAGAGCTTGCTTCGCTCGCCATTCATATATAACCAGAAGACTCCGCCCCCTGAACCCTCCTTGGGGGCGAAGAAATAATAAATATTTTAACTTTCAAGGGAACTAGGGCCTCATTCGATGGTTTAAAACCTTCCATGGGATAACACGAATGTATCCTGCAAATTTGAAAGGGATCGATCATTTTGTTCGTGCGTGATGTGATAATAAACAAACAAACTTTATACATATATATATATATATACATTTCCGAACAACGGTAATCTGTTAGATCGAGAGTATATCTGATGCGTGCAGAAGTTAGTCTTCAACCCCGTTGGAATTTTGATAATCGGACGATTGTTTGTAGGGATATTATAAGAGCACCCCATTGCACCTCCCAAAACAGCGCCCAAGTGCACCCCGTTTGTTACCGATTGATGGTGATGATTGGTTTAGCTTCCCACAAGGTGCTCGCATATTCCACCACTCTACACTCGCACACAGTCCCCTCGGGAAGCCCATTATTTTTGAACAGAAATTTTTTAAATTTATTTAATATTATTTTATTTAACGTACACGTGAATTTAATGTATTTATATAATATTATTCATTTGATTGATTTGAATCAATCAGTTCAATCCCAGGTCATAGTTCATTAATTCAATTCATTTAAGTTTGTGCTTCAACCGGCAAATCTGCACTATTTCTTTTTAGATATTTTCCGAGATTAAATATATCTAAAAATCTCAGTTATGCCAAGATACATGGGTAAAACATTGGTTGCTATTGATCGGATGGTTATTTGTTTATCCCTAACAAACAAAATCCCTCTTTCTCTTTATGTAATAGTATAGATAGCAGGATAAAAAAAAAATTGTAATTATTTTTTTATAGTATGAGATGATTATTTAGTTGAGAAATAATTTTCTCTTCTTTTTGTTGTTTAGGTATGGATATAGAAAATATAACACCTATACATAATATATATATATATTATATTATATTATGACAGTTATTCTTTTTTACTTCCTTTACTTCGTAAAGGAAGTATTGTAATCGGGAAAAATGTCAGTTTTCAGATTTAAACGGAAATATCCATTTTCTCTAGTTTCGACGTGACGTCTATACGTACGAATGTATCTCGGATAACTAAAAAACTATTAGCCGTAGGATGTTGAAATTTGGATTTAGGATTGTTGTAACATTTAGTTGTGCACCTCCCTTTTTGATTGCAATCGATCGAACCAGTGATAACTTAACGATATATCATATAAGTGGTACTTATTTTCATTGGTTCCAGAGTTATAGCCAAATAAAATTTTAATTAATGAGATATTTGGATTTTTACAAGGGGAAGGCACATAGGTTCGAATCTGACTTCATATACATATATTTGTTTAACTTTTTTTTCTTTTTTTTTTAATTATAAATATATTGATTAATTAATAATTATTAACCTATGCTTGTAAAAAAAAATTAACAATAAATAATAATTCAATAATAAGAATGAGAAACACATATGAAAAAAATCAGAAGTTATTATTGAAATAAAATTTTATATACTTTTCATTTTAATTCAAAAATTTTCACAATTAGAGATTAATAATTATTAATAAATCAATATATTTTCATTAAAAAAAAAAGTTAAACAAATTTTTTTGTATGAAGTCGGATTCGAACCGATGTATGCATGGTTACGGATCCGACACATTCTTATTTACACCAAGTATCTACTTCCTTTTTTTTTCTTTTTCATGTTTAGCCCCCGGGAATTTCCGTTCAGGTATTACTTTAGAGGATGAATGTGGATGATATGTATGAGTGTAAATGAAGTGTAATCTTGTACAGTTTCAGTTCGACCATTGCTGACATGTATGGTTAATTGAAATCCAACCACCAAAGAACACCGGTATCCACGATCTAGTATTCAAATTCGTGTAAAAGTAACTGCCTTTACTCCCGTAAGCTGATTTGGGAAGACGCGTTCTCCAGTATACCAACCCGGTGGGTTACCTCGTATCTACTTGAGCGACGTGAAACAAAATTAATATATATACTAATATAAAATGCTAAGGAAATTTTTAGGGCCATTTTTCTTGAGTATAATTGAATATTGGGTGTTAGTATTATGTGATGACACGTAAACAGTGTACTATTCACACGCGCAATGTGGTACAAATCGGTGTCCCGAAGCCCGTGCCTTTCCCTTGTTAGCTACAGTAATATGGAATCTTAGGTTCCTTATACCGATTTAACACTTTATAGAAAAAGTCACTATAGTTATTTTCTTTCAGAATTAGCAATAATTTGCTACGAAAAACAATTTTTTTTAAACATCGCATGATCTTAGTATATTAGAATAATTTTATTTCGGATAAGATTGTTCAATTAATAATTGTATAAATATTTGATGTCAATAAAAAATATATTTCAGCAATTGTGTAACTGTCCACTTTATTAAAGAATTGGAGGATCGTATATCTCTTTCAAATGATGTTTAAATGAAGTGTAGCAGAAAATGTGTGTATGTAATTTAATAGTAGTACAAAGAAGTAATGTGGTACCACATCAGATTTTTCAAGTTGAAATATCAGATTATTTAATTTCGATGAAAATTTAGATTAATGAATTCTGTATCATTAAATTTTACGTACTATATTTAGCAAATAGTCTTTCAGTAATCAATTTTTTAACCGTCATTTGAATTTAAAAATAACAGTGTTATTGTTCAATTACTGTGATTATGAGCAAATAATTCAAACAATCAAATAAAGCAAATAATCAGTTATTTCCTCGATAGTGTGTTATATATAAGAACATAAATATGTTCTTTTAGTAATGAATTTTATTGACCTCCCTCCTATCGCTTCATTACTGCTCTATCTTTCTCCAGATATCTTCATAATGGGTCTCGCTATTTCTCTTTTTTCCACACTTATCTTACCTTTCTTTTCTTATCTTATTTAATTATTATATATATATATATATATATATATATATATATATAAAATATTCTGCGTTGATGGTTTTTGACCAAATGAATTCTAAATATAATATTATGAAATTTTTTTTATGTGCACTAACTAAACCTGAAAAAATTAAAGAAGTAAAAAAATAAATCTGATGTGTACCCCATATGATTACATTTATAAATTTATCTAAAATTAAAAGTACATAAAATTTTATTTCATTAATAACTTCTGATATATATATTTTTTTGTTATTGAATTATTAATTATCGTAATTTTTTTTTTACAATTAGAGGTTAACAATTAGTAATTAAACAATATATTTAAATTTAAAAAAATGTTAAAAAAGGGAGATGAAGTCGGATTTGAATCGATGGCCTTCTCCTTGTAAGATCCAAATACTTCATTAATTAAAATTTCATTTGGCTATAACTCTAGAACCAACGAAAATAAGTACCACTTATGATATATTGTTGAAAATGCTCTCAATGAGGGCTTATTACTGTAGTTAAGAAAAAGTCCAGAATCCAAATTTTGTTGGATTTTTGGGTTTTTTGGACACGTTTGGTCCAGTCGATTGCAATCAAAAGAGGAGTTGCACAGATAGATGTTACAACAGTTCTAAATCCAAAATTTCAACATCCTTCGGCTAGGCTAATCGTTTTTGAGTTTTGCGAGATACATAAGTACATACGTGTGTATGTACAGACGTCACGCCGAAATTAGTCGAAATGGATTTAGGGATAGTCTAAAAATGAATATTTCCGTTGAAATCTAAACACCGAAATCTTTGGCGATCACAATACTTC
This sequence comes from Lycorma delicatula, assembly GCF_047948215.1. Lineage (NCBI taxonomy): Eukaryota > Metazoa > Arthropoda > Insecta > Hemiptera > Fulgoridae > Lycorma > Lycorma delicatula. The sequence continues at coordinate 107,617,295 of NC_134462.1, forward strand.
TTTTACTTAGTACAAGGAAATAAAAATGGAAATTTCAGACATGACGTAATTTTTTCAACAGATTGGTTTTCCTTAAATCATATAACAGAGCTTATGCAAACAAAACTTCAATTAGTATATTCTAAATCTATTATCCCTTTTTCCCTCTTCTTATATACTCACTCACCCTTTCCTTACATGCTCACAGTCCTTCCTTTTAACACAAAATGGGATACATTAATTTGATTGCTTTACGCTATCTATATATATTTTAGGTTGTATTTCTTATTGTTGCGACGTAAGTAAAGCATCTAAGAGGTTCCAGTTCAGAGTTGTTTTTTTTTCTGAGAGTTGTGATTTTCATTCTGTTTAACTTATATAAGGGTGGTGAACAAGTAAAGATGTCATTTGTAGAGCTGAATTTTAGTTGTATTTTGTTAACCTTGACTTGTTTTATATCCAATTGTGTCTTCACTCAGCTCGCTAAAGGAGGTAACAGAAAATATTTCACTTCTCACATCTCCTAAACTGTGAGACATTTAAAATAACTAAAGATTGTTATCAAAATCTATTAAATTTAAAAAAGTACAGTGTATTAATATCTGGAAATTTTTTAATAAATGAAATAATTATTGAAAATAGTTAAATAACTAATTAATATTAAAAAATTATTTAATTTTATATATATATTAAATAAAATCAAAAAAAAAATCATCTCAATTGTCACTACAACACAAAAAAAAGTAAAAAATCTGACAACTTAAATTATTGTGCATAAAAAAACAGACTTATATCCCTTTTCTTAGTTTTATTAAGAAAAGGTATGCATTTTGGTTTAAAAAATTATGTTTACAATTTTTTAATTAAAAATAAAATTGTTTGCTCTCAGTTTGGTGCAATCTAAAAAAAAAATAAATAAATAAATTTGAGGAAGAACTTAAAACTATTTTTTTTAAATCAATTTTATTTATATTTTATATCTTTTTTACATTCATTTTATTTCAGTATTTTAGGCCTAAAGTTGTCATATAATGTTGAAACTAAAGAAATAGTTTGATATTTAAATTAAGTACAAATCGCTGGAATGGATGTTTTGTTGCTAGTGTTAAAATACAAATAAAGAATCTTAAGTAAAGAAATATCGGTCCTGTACTTATTTATATATAGTTACAGGATGATTCAAAAAGGACTTCAAAACTTTAAAAGTATATAAAGATTCACTGAAATAACGTACAGATTCGGTTGAGGTCTCATTTCATAGAAAAACCAATCACGTTTGTCACCTTACATTCACTTTGGTTCGATAACGCTTCCATTTGTAATGCGACATACATCCCACCTGAAGTCGATTTCATTCCAGACTGTAATCATCAAGTCGGGTGTTACCTGTAGAGCTGCGGCGTTAATTTGAAGTCTTAGCTGAACAAGATGAGCAGCCAAAGTTGGTATGTAAACCCGATTTTTAATGAACCCCACAAGAAAAAATCTAGCCGGATCAGATCTGGTGAGCGAGGTGGATCATACAATTAGACGTTCACGACCATCCCACCGACCTCAGAATCGAGTATCAAGAAAATTCGACCTAAGAATCGAGTACAAGAAAATTTCAGACTTCAAGGCTGTAGGAAGATGATGCCCCGCCTTGCTGATAGTAATGGCGTCCGTCTTGTTATCATCGTCTAACTGAGGAATTAGAAAATTTTGACCCATGTCCATATTAACGATACAATTTACGGTTTCCTCGTAGAAGTACGGGCCGTTCTGTCTGGAAGAACAGCCTGACTCAACGAAGATTTGGTGCCAGGAGTAAATTGTTTGCCTACTAGGAGGCTCCCTAAAGTACTCGACGAAAATTAAGTTGAACTAAGTTGCTGACTATAAGTCGTGAAACCAAAACACACAGCGAACACGTTCCTCACCATTAAATGTATACATTTTTAACAACACTGGATACAGCGCTATTGGCCGAATTCGGTACTAATGAACTACGCGAATCAAATTTGACGTGTTTTGCTGTGAAATGAGACCTCAACCGAATCTGGAAGTTATCTAAATAAATCTTTACATTGCATTTAAAGTTATTAAGTCCTTTTGAATCAGTCGGTGTTATAACTTGCAACTTGAATGATGTAATTTTACCCTGAAATCGTATAATAAGGTTAGGGTATTTTAGGGTTCTTTTAATAGTAGGGTTTACCACCTTAAAACCTTTTGAAAAACAATGTTTCTCAACCAGTTAGTTTTCTCATCGGTTAAAGAAATAATTGTACGGAAATTTGTTGATCTGTTAAATACAATAGCATATTTAAAGATAAACATTTATTTTATAATATTTTAATTAAAGAACGTGACCTTAGATAACATTTAAAAATTTGTTCGGCTAATATCTTCCTTTATTTTCCCATCTACATAGCATTGTAGACGAACTATAGCTATAGAAGGAAAATCATTGTAATCTGTCCAATTTGGGCATTGCGGTTTTCACCACCCGATCTTTACGTTTTGACACCTAAGGACCCAAAAACCGTATGGAAAATTTCCGGGTATTAGTGTTCGTTTATATGTGTGTGTGAGTGTGTTCGGTGTAAGTTTTTAAATCACTTTAAGTTTTCAGAACTACTGGACGATTTTTTGACCGAACTTGATCGTATTACTTCTATTATAGCGCATTGATGCCTTTAAATTTTCATCTTAAAAGGTCAAAGGGGTGAGGCTGTAGAACAAAGGGGTAAGGTCACCATCAGTGTCTCCAGATTTCGACTAAATAACGTCATATTTTTTTCTTAGGCACATTTGTTAACAATTAAAATATAACAGTATTTGCAAAATCGCACCCCACCCCAAAAAATTATTTTAACTAGTGACTAAGTGTCGGCTGCGTCAACACTATCGCCTGTCAACACAAGGAGCGCTAGTGTCGCAGTCAGCCATATTGGAATTTCCCTTTTTCTCCTCTGGTAAACTCCCTTTTTCATCATCTTCTTGGACCAGGAAATCTAAAATTCCACAGGGTTGCCAACCAAATTACTTTTTACACTTTAAATAGTATTTATTTTAGTTAATATTTCAATGGTTGGTAACACTGACGTACAGTTGTTGTAGTCTTTTGCTTTGTTTGACTTATAGGTAAGCGGTAGAATTAAGTAAATGAATAATATTTAAAGTGTATAAAAGTAACTTTGTCTGGCTGGGTTTCGAAGCGATCGGCCGGTCGACTCGGTAGCTGTTGCGTTAAGCCTAGCGGCTACACCACTCTGTCAACCATACAAGTCAAAATTGTTCTATGTAAGTCGTGAAATTATGTTAGTTTAGTTAGTGCCGACTGTCGCCGTTAGTACTGCCATATACCCGCACCATTTAAATTCGGTATATGCGCGGGCGTTTTAGTTCAAATTATTGAATTAAATAAACGAAAATGATATTATATTTAAGTAAAAATTTTTTAATATATATTAAAAATATATATATTTTTAATTAAGCTGTGTGTGCTCGTGTGTAAACCGTGCATCAGAAACAACCCACAGCTGCAGCTTTTTCCCCCGTTATCGATATGATTTTTCTTTTTACTCTCTCTCTCTCTCTCTCTCTCTCTCTCTCTCTCTCTCTCTCTCTCTCTCTCTCTGTGTGTGTGTGTGTATATATATATATATATATATATATATATATATATATATGTTTTGCTATGTAAAATAATAGTTTTTTTTTAAATAAGAAAGAAAGAAAAACAAAATAGTCAAACTCTTTTTTATATTTCGAGTAGAAAAATTACATTATCATTTACAAAGTGTTAAGTTTGTTTCCTGAAGTGAATTGAGAGTCAGGAAGGTTTTTATATCGCGTATTACCTTCGTCACCTTATTTCCTTACGGTGTTGAAATGGTACCTTTGGGCCTTAAGTCAATGTAGAATAGTTTAACTATACATATCTGAATTTCTAACCTCTTTCTCCATTTTTCATAAAATGTAAATCTCATTTCCTAGTTAAAAAAATAAAATAAAAACCATCATATCCCTTGATGAAAAAAAATAAATAAAAGTACGTATAAATTTAAGAAACATTAAAGCAAAAACTAATAAAAATAAAATTAAATAAAAATTGAGAAATATAATTCTGCATTGTGGGAATTTAAATTGCGGTTTTTATGCGGGTGGGGTAGTGACGGGAGGTATTTTTAATATCTTCCGGAATAATGGTATCTAATACGGTAGTAATCAACAGTCAGTCAAATAAGATATTAATTCAGAGGTTTAACATTTCAGCAGTATTCAGCACGCGAGCGGAACAAGTGGAAGTGAGGGGGGAGTTAATTTACGTTGACTGAGATTGTGGAATGTAGAAGGATCATAGTAATTATTTTAATACGTAGTCTTCTGTGACTATGATATTTCAACCTATCTGTATATATAATGTCATTGACATTAATATTTAATGGGTATTGGAATATAAAATAATTAAAATAAAAAGGTATGCATTAAAATATTTTCATCTCTTTTTTTAATTTACTTTTATATAATTTTTATTTATTTTTTAAATTATTCTTTTAGAGTAATGTCGACTTAGTGATGTTCCGTTTTTTTTCTTCAAATTTTATTAATTATGTAGTATTTTCTTTTTAAATACAAAGCGGCGAGGTTAAAATGATAGGTTGTAGTAAAAAATAACTAAATAATCTTTAACCGTGAAATTTAGAATGAATTAGCATATAATTTCAGGATTAAAAGTCAATATGTTAATGAAAAATTATTAAAATAAATTTGCAAATTGTTTAAATATTGTTCGAAAACTTTTTTTTACTTTAAATGATTGCTTATTAGTTAATACGAGCAAATATGTACTTACAAATCGGTCCCAAAAAAGAAACCTTTAGGGTTCTTATAGTAAATTACAAGAATATTACCTTATTAAGGAAATGATGAACGAAGTGGTTTCCTAGCATTTTCTTCACTAGACAAAATATACTATTATGTAACGGCATGTAACAACCCACAAAAATGTGTCACATATAAGGCTGGTTGTATAATAGCATTATTATTCTGATAAGACGATGGTACTTTCTTATCTCAGTAATAAGAAATTCTCGATGGGATAAATGAAAAAATTGATAGTCGATTTCTTCGGGAGAGTGGTAGTGAATCAACTATTCTTTTCCGTGTTCTTAAACACCTTTCTTTGCAAATTACAATTCTCATTTCATATTCTCACTACTAGTTTTTGTAGTGTGTAAAAAAAGTCGATAGCATAGTTTCTTTCCAAACACGCGGCTTTTTTCTGATGCACGGCTTACACACAATTTAAAATATTAATCATTTTATTTAAATATAATATTTTTTGTTAAATTCAATGATTCTAACTATAGCGCGCGCATACAGTATTTTATTCGCGCGGGTGTGGCGGTATAGGGACCAATTTAAATACTTTTTTACACTTAAAATATTCATCGTTTATTTAATTCTACCGCTCACCTGTGACGCCACAACATAGTAGACGACTACAGCAGCTGTACGTCAGTGCTACAGTAGCGCTCCTTGTGGTGAGAGGATGTACTAATGACTAATACCCACTTAACCGCGAGTTTATTTAGAGGATTTTTTAGGGTGGGGTGCGATTTTGCAAAAAAAACGATTTGGAAATATTATTTTTTAATGGTTAACAAATGTGAGTAAGAAAAATAAGACCTTAATTAGGCTAAATCTCGAGATACTGAGGATGACATTGCCTGCAGCATCACCCCCTTGACCTTTTAAGTTGAAACTTTAATGGCATCAATATCCCATGTATAAAAGTAATCTGACAAAGTTGTCAAAATCGGTCGGGTAGTTCTAGAGATATTAGTTGATTTAGGGTGCGAAATCGCGCGCCCTCGCACACACACGCACGCACGCGCGTAATACGATCATCGGGAAAATTTCCATACGGTTTTTCGGGCTCCTTATGTATCAAAACGTAAAGATCCGGTGAAAACTATGTGTGCCCAAATTGGACCGATTAATATATGTATATGTATATCTAATTAATTTAATGGTACATTTATATAGAATTAGAAGAATTATACGCACTCAGTTGAAGACATTTTTATTTAATAATAATAAAAGTTTCTATTTACATATTTTTTATTCAAATGGATTTAAAAACAAACTAACAATTTATTTTTTAGTCAAAATCGGTAGTTTGGGCATATGAGGTTTTCACCGGATCTTGACATATTGACATCTAAGGAACCCAAAAAAACTGTGTGGAAATTATCAGGATGTTAGTATGTACGTGTATGTGTTTGGTCTTGAGCTCCTTATATCTCCAGAACTACTGGACGTATTTTGACCACACTTGGTCAGATTACTTTTATATATGGGGGGCATTGATCCCATCAAATTTTTAAATTAAAAGGTCAACGGGGAGAGGCTGTAGAGCAAGGTCACCTCAGTATTTCGAAATTTTGCCTTATTAACATGTTATTTTCTTAGGCACATTTATTAAAAAATAACAGTAACAATATTTGAAAAAAACAAACTTTTGCAAAATCGCATCCCCGCCCCCAAAGATGCTCTAAATTAGTGACTTAGTGGGTATACTGCTTCAATAGTATCCCCTGTCGCCACAAGGAACGCTAGTGTAGCATTGTCGTCCTAAATTAAGTTGTGTGTAAGCGGTGTGAAAGTCCTAAAACTGTTGTCGGTTTTTTCTTTTTGATGATGAAAAAGTTAAGGTATAGTAACAAAAATTTTACTAGTAACACATGTTAAAAATGTGCATAGATTTATCCGGCTAGATTATGTTAATAGATAATTATTTTTATTAAAATATTTTTCTAATACCAGTTTGTATTACGTTATAGTTTTTCTATTACTCGTGCAAACCGCTAATTAATTTACTGTAAATAAATACAGTTATTTTAACCGTCTTAATTACTGTCGTGCTTAAAATTCAGCTTTAAGATATTTTCTTATAATAATATTTCTTCTTAAATTATGATTATTACAAAGTAATTATTTATGTTTAAAAATTTGGAGTGGTGGCTTGGGGTGCTCTTAAAATGGAAGGGATAGATTGGTAGTACGGAAGGGGAATTGCGACAGGAGAATGTTCCTCGAACAGCGTGTTTTGAATTTACCTCTTGGGATTACAGTTGTTCCGCTTTTGATGTCCTCCGGGTCTGGGACCGTAAATTAATTATAATGTTGTATTATGTAAACGTTGTCCTAGTTCCAAGTAACTCGTTCTCTGCGTGTTCTTTATGCGGAATATTTTTAATTTTTAACTAAAAATATTTTTCTTTATTGCTGAAATTACGCTTGTTTTGTGTGTTTTTTTTTATTTTAAATTATTTACACTTAACTTGGACTGTTGTCATCTATGATTCCTGTTCTCCAATAATATTTATTCAGCTAATATCGGAAGTAAATAATATTTTTATTATTTATACTAGCTGCAGGGTTTGCGTGCGGCACGCCTCCGCAGCTAGGCCCTCCGGGCGGGTTGCCCTTGCGGGTGGCGTCTTGGAATGGGTTTATTAGGTGTCAAAATTTGATTACCTCTTGTGTAAAAATTGTTTTTTTGAGTGATGAAAATTGATATAACGAAAGTTAAATTAGGAATTTAACTCTAGAAATTGATACTAACGAATCGGGATTTTCCGCTAGTGATCGGTACATTCCGGTGCCTACTTTTTGGTTTTAGTTCATTATTTTATGAAGAAAAACAGTCAAATAAATAAACAAATGTAATAAAGATTTTTCGAACACCACTCTTAAATTAAACGCAGTAAATAATTTTAGGACGGTATCTTAGAATGGATTTGACAACAACCTTTGATGTTGAACCTAAGATTATGTGAATCTCAAATTTTTAATTTGAAGCTATGACTTTTCACATAATCTTACATATCACCATCGAAGCTTGTCAAATCCATTCTGAGATACCGTCCTAAAATCATTTAGTGAGTTTAATTTAACAGTGGCGTTTTAAAAATCTTTTTTATATATATATTTTTTAATTTTCTACTTTATAGTGCATTTAATAATATAAGAGTGGTTTCTAGAAGTTTTTTTATATATTTTTTATTTTCTACTTTTTAATGTTCATAAGTTTATACTTTACAGCTAAACTAGGGCACATGTTTGAGCGTTTTTAGCGAAAGATCGGATAGGTAGTTTTACGGTGAGTGATCAAAACGTAGGGCTAAACGATATAATTTCCGGATAACGAAGATCCGGTCGATCAAGATTGTACCCGATGGGTTAAACAGTTAAAATGTATCTGCTGATACATTCGCCGTTTGAATCGTGAAAATCGTACGTGCAGTTGCCGAGGTATTACGATGGCATCCCATCGCACCCCCTCCCCGATTTCCGAATAGCGCCCCGGGGAACTTGAAAATATTATCATCCAACGGGTACCACTGGGAGCGGATGGGGAATAGTAGAAGGGGTTCGTAAAACTTTTTCAGAGGGCTAAGATTAACCGTTTTTTCGAGATATTTGCGATTTTCGTCCGAAAATTCGGATTCGGTTAAAAAGTACTAAATTTTCCCAAAACTGATATATATATATATATATATATGATGTATCGGTATATAATAATGTAACAAGTATATATCTGGCCATCACGAGACATGTACTAAGGAATCGAAATTTTCCGCTAGTGATCGGTACATTCCGGTGCTAAGTTAAGGGGGACGTACACACAGAGACATACAAATGCCGTTTATTAGGATAGAATTTGTGTCCGGTTTGTACAAGTGATCGTTACTAATCTGTTATTATTTTGTTGAAAATAATACTTTCGGTGCTTCATCCTTGATATTGACGAGTCTTCTTTAAATACTTAAAGGTGTTTTATCCTTTACCAGAGTTCATGTTTAGTATCATCTCTGCCCATTGTCCCTAAATTTTCCATGTTTTCTCCTTCCCTTCAACAGCCTTTGAATTTTTAACTGAATGTTCTTTCTTAGTTGCCATAAGATTATAAAATTTCTGATACATTTTACTATTAAAATATTCTTGCAATGATTGCATTTTTTTTTTTTATTTCATTACTTTCATGTTATGGTGAAACTAGCTTTCAATTTGATGGCCTAAGGACTCTTCTGTTAGGGTTCCTTCTTAAACTTGAATGATCACTTGTGCGTTATTTACGGTACAAAGGCTACAAGACCCAAAAAGTGTTAGACTGGTATAAACGATACCATTTTAGTAGGTTTTATAGTTATTTAACTGTGGAGTTTTGTTTTTCGATATCAGAACATATCACCGTTATACATGGCCAGGATTCTTTTGATTCCTCTCTTTTGAATAGAACTGATTATTTCATGATGTAAATTTTCATTTAAATATATTGTTTGTTTAATTTAATCGAGTTTTTCATGATAAAAAATAGCAGTGTAGCAATAGATTTTGAGATTTTAGATCGGTTGATGGATCCATGACCGTTCCCGTATCCCAAGAAATTCTATATCCTAGAGTATAATGCTTCTCGCAGTAGAACCTTACTTAAAGTTAATTGTTTGGGTGAAAATTTTGAACGTAGTACATCTTAAACAGATGTTAGTTTTATTTGTTGTTTGAAGATTTCTAAGGTGCTCGCATATCAAACAAATGACAATAATCATACAATATCATACGATATTTGTATCATATAATACAAATTTAATATAGAAATAATTGATATTTGCAATTAAGAGTTTTTGAAAACTCGACCGTAGATTTTCTTTAGAAAATCGTAGTTAATTTTCTTGAAGATTTCTTGATAAAAATTATCCATAAACCAGGAATTAAGCCTTGCATTTATTAAATATAAAATAAAATTTTAATTATAATTCTTACAAACTTATAAAAGATTTTTAGGTTTTTACAGAATGAGTAAGAAACCAACCTGGTTGGTCAACGCAAATCAGCTTATTTCGAAGTCGAGATTTGTAGAAGAACTTTTGGTTTTGGAGAACTTTTTTGCTTTCTTTGACGTGTGACATAGTGCAAGGTCCTGTTGGAAAATGAGTTCTGGGTTCTTCAGCATAAGTGGGATTATTTTTCTCTGGCATATTTTAATGTATCGGTTTGATTTCATCATCCTATCCACAGGGATAAGTGCTCCTGGCTGTTCATACGTAAAACATCCTTTTGGTTGGGTGTTTGGGAGCTTGTTGCAGGTGTGCTGGCGTAGTAGTCTTCTCATCTGCTGACATACGAATGCAGGCTACTCTCTCTCTCCTTGGAGAAAGAAATGAGTCTCGATTGAAAAAATATCTTTTTTCCACATCTTAATAGTCCATTCTTTACGTTCCTTTGCCCATTGAAGTCTTTTTGTCTTCATAACCTGTCTCAATAACTGCTTCTTTTTAGGTTTCCGAGCAAGCCTTCCCACTGCCAACAGCCTTCTACGAACAGTCATATCAGAAAAATTAGTCCCACTGGCTCTCAAGTCCCTATTAAGGTCAACAGCTGCCAATTGTGTATTAATTTTGCTTTTCCTTATTAGTAATCGATCCTGTGTAGCGTGGTTTTCTTTTTCCGTTCTTATTTTTCTTTTCTTTTTGAAGAGACGGAACCTGTTTCCTTAAACCTTTTCATGATTTCAATTACAGTACCTAACTCCACACTATATCTACTGGTAATCTGTCTTTGAGTTCATTTGTGTGGGTTGGGACAGAGCAACAATATTTTACCGTTTTCGTGGGGTTATATATCCATTATGTTAACAGAAACAAACAACAAATTTATGACAGAAACTCACAAGGTCATCAAAAACTAATTGACAATGAATTATAAAAACACAAAAACCACTAATTCTATTTGTATATGAACTAACAACAAAAGCTGAACCACCAAACAGCAAGCGGTCTGCCATAGACTGTATTTCCATGCACAACAAAACAAAAATTCCCTTTGTTCGGATTAATTTGTTTGCTACTGAATATATATATATATATATATTAGTGGATCGAAAATCTCCAAAACTACATCAATTTCATTGAAATTTAGATATGCTGCACTAGTGTATCTGAAGTTGTGCATATTTATGAACATTGGTTGAATCGTTCTTGAGTTACGTTCAACATAGGATTGACAATAGACAATATGACCTCACTTTGAGGTTATTTTGAATGTGAAGTAGTGTATTTTTCATACGCGCTTTTGCAGTGAGTCACAGGTGGTAAGTGAGTTGAAACTTGATACTTGTATGTAGGGTCTACTCGTTAATCAAACGCTCTACTTAGTAGTAGTGCGTTGTACTCTGAAAATCAGTGCGTTTCTGACTAAAATAGTTAGGGCTAAAGTCGGTCTTCTTCTACGCTGAACTGCGCAAGTTTTTTTTTTTTACACTGAATAACAGTTAATAACAGCTGAGGGTGGAATTAAGTTTATTGATCTTAATAATGAATGAGCGAGCGTAAAAGAGCTTTTTTAAATTCATTAACTATAATCTTATTGATTTTGGTTTAAATTTGTTTGCTAATCTCCGTAGGTTACTGAAGAAAAAGTGAGGGAATTTTTTATGTTTTGTTTGATTTTATTACTCATGAAATTTATTGCTTATGTTAAACATAGTTTTTAGTCTTCAAATTTTTCTTTCTTGAAATTTAACCGGTTCGGATGAAACGGTAGACACACAGACACTTTACACTTTCATTATTTTGAGTATGTACCAACCCACCACACATCCTCGGATTTCTTTCCATAAACTTTATGGGAAAATTTTTTTAAAAACATTGTTTCATTAGGGCAATTCCATTGATTTTTAATATCTCCTTTCAAAAATCGGTATTCTTTTACAATTCTTTTAACAATATATTAAATCTTTGTAGCTTTTTTAAAAAATAATTTGATTGTTAGGAATTAAGGAATACGATTCAATACGCTCTATAATCTAACTTAAAAAAAAAAAAAAAAAAATATTAAGTTAGATCTATTTGTTAAGTTGGTATAATCAGACGAATGACCCTAATAGAATGGAACTAACCCTTCCTCTGTCGCGCATGCGCTCACGCATGCATACTTACAAAGAACTAACAAGCATTCCAGTCAAGGCTACTGATCTGCCCGATGACCTTCATGAAGGTCACTTATGTGAGTTTTGTCCTCCACATTTACAAGTAAATCTGTCAATCCCACTTTTAAAAATATTACTACGCCTCCATATGTTATTGTTTTTGTGTTAAACGGAATTTTGATATACAGAAATATATCTTAACAGGATTTTCATTTAAACAGTTAATAAATATTGAACTCGCCTTAATTAATATTAATGAGATATTTACATATTTCTAAGTGATATACTAATGTTTTAATAATTGGATTTATTAAACGTGTAGGTTTCTTAAAAAATAATTTTGTTTCTGTGCAATATACATACCTATACACACCTGTTGTTCTTGACCAAACGATGCAATTTAATTTTTAATGTTAACAAAGCTCATTTAAAGAAAAAAGAACTTATTCGTGTCAACTGTCAAGATTAAAAGAATCTGTTAAGATAATTTTTGAAAAGTCTATAATTAATTTATCTTAACAATATTTGTGGTGTTTAATGAATTTATATATACATTTTTTTTTTTAAATTACGTTGTTTTAAATAACATTATTTCGGGGAATCGATTATTTATATGTCTTTTAGCGATAAATAATAATTTATTTATATTACATCTTGTTAGGAGATGTTTATTGACAGCAGTTATACACATGTTTCATAATTGTCTCATTATATTCACCGAAAATATAATGATTTGTTTAATTGATCAATGTAAAAAATGACAAGTTCTAATCACATTCCTACAGGAATTTGACGAATTTTACGAACAGGTGCGAGATCGTCAGACTTGTTCCAAAAATGGATTCCGAAGTTATGAAAGAGGTTATGGGATGAATGCTGTTCTCATGGAATACAGATTAATATTTCGAAATATTTTGCAGTTGATATATTTGAGTGAAGGGCTTAAATTAAATTAAAATTACGAGAAAAAACCTCAATAATATATAAAAAGGGTTTTTTCTATCCCTTTTGTTATCAATCGTCGAGTTTCCTAAATCATTTATGGTGTAGTTTCCTGCTTTGAGCCATTTTTCTTTTGCGCAGCAGGATACTTACATAGAGAAAGTATAACGATGGGGCAGAATTTAGGTTAACGCTGTTTTTTTTTTGCAAATATCTATGATTGAAGTCCTCTTTTGGAATTTCCGAAAGATGTTTGTACGGACGTATTTGGATTAATATTTCTGGACTGGCTCAACAGACATTTTTCTTAAATGGCTCAAAGAATTTTTATATATTGGGCATTAATGGGATTTTGAACAAAATTAAAAAAGGGAAGTTCATTTTCGCAATTTATTTTCTTTTTGCGTGGTGGTCGTAGAAGATTTTGCTTTGGTACAATGGAAGTATTTATTAATTTATTTGAAATTCCAAAATTTTAAGTCGATTGGATTATACATAATTTCTTTTTAAAAACCTAAATATATATTTTTTTAAATCTGATGTGGACACCACATGACTTCATTGTATGCCTATTAAATTACATTTACACATTTTTAAAAGTACATAAAATTTTATTTCACTAATAACTTCTAATTTTTTTTCATATATATTTTATTATTATTTATTGTTAATATTTGTTTACAATCACAGGTTAATAATTATTAGTAAATCTATATATTTAAATTAAAAAAGATATTAAAAAAAGGACATGAAATCGAATTCGAACCGATGTGTCTTCCCCCTTGTAAGATAAAATATTTCATTAATTACAATTTTATTTGGCTATAATTCCAATTTACCTTTTATGATGTATCGTTGAAAAGCTCTCAATGAGGGCTTATTATTGCAGTTAAGAAAAAGTTCAAAATCCAAATTTTTTGGATCTTGGGCTTTTTTGGACACTTTTGGTTCAGTTTATTGCCATGAAAAGGGGAGGTGCACTAGTCTTAAATCCAAAATTTCGATATTCTACGGCTAATCGTTTTTGAGTTATGCGAGATACATATGTACGTATGTATCTCAAAACAAAAATGGAGTCAAAATGGATGAAGTATAGACCGCTTTGCTTATTGTGCTGGATGGCAAAATTATACGAGAAAATGCTTCTCAAACGAATAAATGAAGAGTGCAGTTGACAGGCGGGTTTCCCGAGGATCAATACGGCTTTCGGGCTGGTCATTCAGAGTTAGACGCATTGGAGCGTGTAATGGGCATAGTCCGGACTGCCGTCCAAGGTGCTTGATGACGTGGAAGTTAGCTGCAGTTATGCTTATATATATATATATGTAATACATTCAGTGAGATCCCGTGGGATGTGATTTTCCGCGAACTCAGGGCTAGACAAATCCCGGCATATTTTATAAGACTAATACAAGTATATTTTAAGGACAGATTTGTAGTAGGCAACTGTGAGGAAGGTGAGGTGAAGTCCACTGTGGAGAGAGGTGTTTCGCAGGGCTCGGTATTAGGTCCTACCCTGTGGAACATAGCTTTTGATGGGGTGATCTTATCCGGAGGGCGCCACACCGGTGGCATATTCTGACGTTTTGGCTCGGGTTAGTAGGAAAAACTGAAGATGAACTGAAGACTTCCGGAGAGGAAGCGGCCAGGGTAGTACGGAGATGGCTTCTCGCGGAGGAGAAGGTAAAGGTGGTGTTTGTGTCCGGCCGGCGGAGGCTGAGTCCCATCAGTTTCTGTGTAGGTGATACTATAATCTACCCCAGTACAGCCACAAAATACGTGGGAGTGTGGCTGGACAGGAATCAAACATTCTCCATACATGTGGAAGAGGCAGCCAGAAAGAGTGAGAGGGTGGTTCAGGCATTGAGTAGAGTCATGACTAGCAAAGGGGACCCAAGAACCATGAAGAGAAGACTGATGGCAAGTGTACTCTCGTCAGGGGTTTAATACGGAGTGCAGATTTGGCAGGGAGTTTTTTTCAGAGTTCGAAATGTGGGTTAACAAATGAGGCTGCAACGCAGACTTAACCTCCGGATAATCGCAGTATACAGGACCATAAGTACAGAGGCGGCATCGATGTTGGCGGGGGTTCCTCCGGTGGATTTGCAAGCTAGGATGAGAATCCTTATTGTGAACTGTAGAAATAGGAGTTCAGTAGTAGATGAGCTGTACACGGAGTGGAACGGAAGGTAGCAAACGACACGCAAGGATAGATGGACATACGAGCTCATCGGAGATGTCAGAAGTTGGGTAGAGAGGAGCCATGGAGACACGAACTTCGAGTTTACCCAATTCCTGTCTGGCCACGGGTGTTTTCTTGATTACTTACAACGGATGGGTAGGAGCATCACGAACCAATGACATAATTGCGGGGAATAGGACACCGCGGAACATATGATGTTCTCCTGCCCAAGATAGCGAGATTTGAGAGTCGGACTGGTGGAGCAAGGAATAGTGGAAGCGAGCAATATAATAAAGAGTAACGCTTAGCAGAAAGGACAAGTGGGATAAAGGAATGACAGTGGTTTCCACCATGATACGTGGAAAGGCACATGAGAATAGAATTCGACAGGATATTGATCAACGGATGAACCGAGGTACGGAGTCCGAAGACGAATGATCGTGGGGCTAGCCGCTGGGGTGCGTGGTGGGGGCTCCCCGGAGTCGCCGACCGTCAATCGCCCCCAGGGGACGCGACGGGTTCGTTTCGAATCCGATAAAAGAGAGCCCGGGTGATCACGCGGGGGCTGAGTACATGCCATAGGGATTGGTTCCGGCCCCTGTGTGACTAGTGGAGAGGTTTTTTTTAGCGGGTGAGAGCCCCGAACTGCCGTCAGTGAGGGGCTGGGAGAGCTTTTTCCCCCTATGGAAAAAAAGTTGTCAAATGAGACCCAAATTATTTTTTCTGAATATTTGGATCTTTTTTGCAATCGTATCCTAACTACAATATAATTTCGGTGATAAAACATCATTTGGTCAAGAGGTGACCCAATATCTTTTATTAAGAATTTTGATTTTTTCTCAATTATACTTTTAATACCGCTTAATTTTTAAGGCAATAATGTCATTTGATCAAGAGAGTCAAATCGAATTAAGTTTCGCAATTGTGTTTTAAATGTTACTTAATTAATATTTTAAAAAACCTATTACGTTTTTAAAATAAATACCTTTCGAGGACAAATTCTTGGAAAATTATGCAATCCTTTGTCCGATTTCTTTAATGCTATGGTTTTTCTCTCTTCTCTATCCGTAACGAGTGACTCTTCTACCTTCATGCTTTTTTTCTATCTGACCTTGCCGTAACAAGAGTCGATTGGTAAATTATTTGCATAAGTCTGTGTTAATATATTCTGAAAACTCGTCCTACAAAATCAAGCACTGTTACTATAAGGATATTTAAGATTCTTTTAGAGTAGCCGTTGAAAGCCGTCTGAAACACTGCAAGAAATTATTAAACAACGAATACGATATTGTTATTATTATAATTTTTGTTAAATGACAGATGTACAATAATACAAATGTTATCAGGGAATTACATACATCAATTATGAACCTTATGTATAACTATGTAGACCCACTAACAGTAGCCGTATTGGCAACAGTATACTCTATTGGCAACAATTCACAGCAGTAATGCAGAACATGCAATGCACTGATGACATGACATAAAATGCATTGTTGGCCAACTGATTTCTCTGTTACCAACTTACGAAATCGTAATTTCTCAAATTTTCAATTTGACAGTAAATTCGAGAAAGATACATAAACGTTTGTCTGAATAATTGTAGTACTATTTTTTTTTTATTACTGTTATTTTTTGTATCATTGCAATTTGAAGGAAAGCAAACATGATTTGGTACGTGTAATCCCTCCGTTTTCATACGGTAAGTGTTAGTAAAAAAATCAAATTTCTTGAATATGTATTTGTTTTTTATTGGGTATTTTACATCATTTATTTCAGAATTTAATTCCTTACAAGTTTTGATGATAGATTTTACACATCTATTAGTCATTAGACGGGCGTCTTACTCTTCTCGTCTTAAAGGACAACCATATCATCAC
Organism: Lycorma delicatula; assembly: GCF_047948215.1. Lineage (NCBI taxonomy): Eukaryota > Metazoa > Arthropoda > Insecta > Hemiptera > Fulgoridae > Lycorma > Lycorma delicatula. Next base: position 107,634,261 of record NC_134462.1, read on the forward strand.
CCTATTCTTAAAGCAGTCCTCGCAAACCCTCATTTCCATCGCTATGAGAACCATCTACCTAATGCAGTACCAATGGGTGTCCGTACCCAATGCGTTTAATGTAACTTTTAAATTTTGACATCTATTTTCCTAACCTATCCCTGTTCATGTCTTCCGTGGAGATTCGACCCTATACATTTTAATTATGACCTCACCGTGTATAATAAAAAATTAACAATTCCTCTCTTTCAGTAAACATTTTACTATTTTCTGTCCAACGCAGTATTATATACAGATGGGTCGAAGCAGAACGATACCGTTGGATGCGTTTTTGGCGTAAATGACACAACTTATGTGTTCGGTCTACCTGATATTACCAGTATCTACAATGCTGAACTGTACGCCATCAATATGGCTTTGAATATCATTAAATCAAAACATCGTCACATCCTTGACTTAGCGATCGTTTAGCGTATCTTAGCGATCCAAGCTTTAGAGGATTTGTATTCCAACCATCCTATCGACATCGAAATTCATAATAGAATCGCTGAATTGAATCGTCACAACATACAAGTGATCTCTGCTGTATCCCTAGTCATGTGGGAATCCTGTTTAACGAACGTGTGGATTCTGCTGTTAAAGATATGTGTAGTAAACTACTCGAATTTTTTTATTCCAAGTATAAAATGTGTATTTTCCGACAAAACGTTATCGTGTTTTACCCTGTTTTTCTTAAAACCTAAGTGAGATATAGGTTCAATTTATTAGATTAAAAATTATAAGAAACCGTCAAATTTATTCTTAGATTTGTCCCCAGAATTTTAGTACGGTTATTTTCACAGAGGGAACATAAAGCTGGGCTAAATGTTTCAAAACTCGCTAACGAACCGTTTTCTGACCTATGTTTATATGAAATGTTTTTTTAATTTTTGGCTACCGTGCCAGTTTGGAATCATTTTGTATATAAATACACCACTGAATTTTTTAATTTATACAATATTTAAGTGTAAGTTATACAGACTACAATCCGATATTTGTATTGCTGCCGAATTCACTCTAGCACGTCCTCTATCTCCTATTTCAAGATGAACTATGCGATTTTCTAGCTGACCCTACCTGTGAAATACGGTCAAGTAGACAGTATCTTCAATGTACCCAAATAGAAAAAATCGAACTATGTAAAATATGATGACCTTGAGGCCAACGATAGAATTTCTTGCTACAGAATCCACAACTATAGGTCCAATGTCGAGGTAGTATTTCGTCAAAATAATGGTGATCATCTAGTAAGGAGCATAGGTGTAAGTAATCAGCATATCCAACAGCAATGACAGATTTATTATGTTTGATATAAGTAAAAAGAGACCATGAATTTTTTACTCGGGAAATGGTACAGAACATTGTAACTTGATAAAATCTTATTTTATCTACGGAATACCCGTTCGTATTGTTGACAAAAGTTAAGTTGTACAATCATTAAAAATACTATAATAAATTTGTACCATTTTAGTCAGTCATTTTGCCAGTATTTTGAATCTTAATAATTCTCATTATGATAAATGTAAAAAGTCAATAACTATCTAATTTTATCATCAAATTATCATCAAAACAACTTCCAGTTTAATGAAACGAAAAATAGTAATTCTCTTTTTTAACACAAACCTATACTATTATATGAAAAGGAAGAGGGTTATGTTTGTTCTTGATAAACAGTAAAACTGCTCGATAATTTGCAACCAAACTTTTACCCATCTTTCTTCGCATAACTGAAAAGGATTTAGATATAATTTATTCTCGAAAAATGTCTAAAAAAACAATATACGAGGGATATCTCTAAAGTAAAGACCGCTGGGAAATCTCCTTAAGGTTGAAAACCTGTGTCGTTCATGGTCACGCTAGTAATGTACACATTGCATTTTTGTCTGTAAGTTGTCGCGTTGTAGTATCTTTGGTTAGGTGTGAGTTATTACGTTATAAAATGAATAGAAGAATCGATGTTGCACCGACTCTGAAATACGTAGTCATACCTTTTTTTTTAAACCATCAAAACGTTAAGCCGGCTGAAATTCAGAGGCAGTTGGTTGCTGTGAACGGTGATAATGTAATGAATGAAAGAAACGTCCGAAAATGGTGTGAAAGGTTTAGAAGTAACAGATTTAATGTTCATGATGAAGAAAGTTCGAGAAGTAATCACCGAGGACTTGTTGAAACGCGTTGATGATGAAATCAGAAAAGATAGTCATTTAACGATTTCCGATATGGCCCTTCTTTTTCCTGATGTTTCAAGAGCTGTTATCGGTCGCATTGTTCATGACCATTTAGGCTTCAGAAAGGTTTTTGCACGTTAGGTGCCGCACATCTTAACGGAACGTCACAAAAAAATCCGAACGGGATCAGCTTTGGAATTCTTGATGCGCTACATAAAGAAAGGTGATGAGTTCCTTAATTCAATTGTTACTGGCGATGAAACACTGATTTCGTATTACACTCCAGAGAAAAAACGGCAGTCAAGTGAATGGCGTCATCCTCAATCACCAACCAAACCGACAAAGGTCAAGCCGCAACCATTTGGACGCAAACTGAAGGCCACAATCTTTTGGGATCGGTTTTGTATACTGCTGATCAATTTCACGCTACGTGGAACGAGTATAACTGCAGAAACCTATTGCGAAACCCTACGAAAGTTACAGCGCGCCATTCGAGATCGGCGACGTGGATGGCTGACCGACGGCGTTGTCCGGCTGCACGGTAATGCACATCTACATGTTTCGGGTCCGACCTGTGATTTACTGAGAGCATTTGGATGGGAAATTTACGATCACCTACCATATAGTCCGGATTTAGCTCCTTCTGATTACCTTTTGTTTGGGAAATTGAACGAATTTTGAGTGATAAGCAGTTCGCGGGTGATAATGAATTTAAAAATGTTGTTAATCAGTGGCTAAATGGACTGACGGTAGAATACGACGAGGGTTATTGATGCTGGTGTATCGCTACGATAAATCTCTTAATTCATCTGGCGATTATATAGAGACGTAGTATAAGGTATGTAGATTAAGAGAAATAAAAATATTTATGAAGTTTTCAGAATACATTTTTTTACAATGAAACGGTCTTTACTTTAGAGATAACATCTCGTATATATGTATGTAGTAGTGGAGATTTTCCGGTTGAAGCACAAACTTTAATGAATTGAAGTAAAGACCTATTTGCCGTTGAAGTACAAATTTTAATGAATAAAGTTATGTTATTATCTTATTTTTAATCTTATTACTATCTTAGTTTTCATATTAGTTTTGACCTTATTTTATTAATATATGACCTACCTGTGAACTGTGAATCTCTATCACTATGTCAGCTGGGTTTGAACCGAATAATTGGAATCAATGGAATAAATAATATTAAAAAAAATAATAGAATTAAATTTACATTAAATTAAATAAAATTTTATTCTAAGCTAGTCCCTTGTTAAGTTAAGCTAACTTTCCCACGCAGTCCGTAGGGACTGCATATGAGACTAGAGTGATGAGGTATACAAGCACTCGTGGGAGGCTAGCCCAATCATCACCAACTGGTATCATACTGGCTGCCCCTAGGGCGCTGTTTTGGAAGGTGCAATGGGGTTCTCTTTATAATATCTCTGCAAACAATCGTTCGATTTTCAAAATTCAAATGGAATATTTCTTAGTAGGTTGAAGGCTATCTTTTGTACGCATCAGGTACACTCTCGATCTAACAAATTATTGTTATTCGGAAATATTGTTATATCTTCGCAATTCTCGATTTAAAAATTGAAACGGGGTTTTTTCTAGGTTGAGGTGGAGGGGGGTGTTGGCACTCCGCTAGGCGGCGGGCACTTTGTGGTACGCTTCACGCAACAATTTTTTCACAGTTCCTTCTACTTAATCACGAGAGCGTACGCTGCCGATACGTGTTATTGAATATCAGACAATTTTAATTCCTTTCTTTGATATACGAATACTAGTTAGGTTAATGAAGTTGTATTCGATTTCTTAGGTAATGTGGTATGTTGATTCCGTAATAGGCGATGAATATCTGATTACTCTTTTGGCGATATTTTTTTCAAATTATTGAATTGCATCTAAATTTTATTAAATAAAGAGGAAACTTTTTTGTACGTTAACAAAACGTTTAGGAACCAGTAAACTAACCGCTTAAAATTTTAACAGTAGCTTCATTATGTAATCCGGAGTTTCATAGCCTATTTTAAGATGAAATACTATTTATTTAAACGTGTAAATAATAAATAATCTGTTACGGTGCTGCACTTCTTAATCGGACCGCTGGTGAGCCGAAATGTCTTATTAAAATCGAAGACAAGGTTATAAGTCTTGGTGAAAAGTATTTATGCCATTTCATTTTACCATCGCCAATCCGTGATGAACATCATAATGAAAATCTCTATGACACAATGTTCCGAAATTTTTTCAATATCAATGAATTTAAAGAGTACATAAATATTGAACTTTCTAAATTAGAACCAGATCAGCACCAATCATATGATTCCATCACTCGCAATATCCATACTGACAGAAAAAAGTATTTTTTTTAGATGATCCTAGAAGTTCTGGGGAAACCTTTTTGATAAATCTACTTCTCGCATATGTTCGACGGACAAGCAGCTTGGCTCACGGTGTAGCATCGCTGCGACGCTTCTCGCTGGTGGTGGGATTGCTCATTCAGCTTTTAAATTTCCGTTAAATGTATCGTGTGAACAAGAGTAAGTTTGCTGTATGCGTAAAAATGGTCCTTTTGGTAAAATTTTCGAAGATAAAAGTATGGGATGAATGCTGCACCACGCGATTCACCGAGCTCATGTTGAAGCGATTGACCGTTCTCTCAGAGACCTTTGTCACGTGATAAGATAGTGGGAGGAATATCTTTGTCTTTGATAGAAATTTTCGACAAAATTTACCAGTGCGTGCAAAGTCGCGACGGAGGATGCTAGTTAACTATATGTAGTACAGTATAGTTCAGTCGAAGCTGTAAAACTCGATTTTTTTTTAATGCTTAAAAATGAATTAAGAATTTGTTTTTTTTTTCAAATATAAAAAGCAATTTGCTTGGTTTTTTGCGATTTCTTTATAAAATAATAATAATAAATATAATAATAGTAATAACACGAATTCTTTATAAAAACATAAGTTTTTAATTCATATAATGTTTTTTTCTATCGGTTAGTTACAAAATTATAATAACCTTAAAATCAACTACTTTCTGTAGTTAAGTCATATGTTAAATAAATAAATATTAAGTCATAATTAAATTGTAACATTTAATAATACGAATATTAATTAAATTGCTTAGGCTATAATTTGCTATGTGGTAATTTAGATCGATTACGGTATGTGTAGAAAAAAGCTTTTACTATAAAAAAAATCCCATCAATCAGGTAGATAAATGTACTGGATAAAACTGGTTTTTGTATTCACAATTTATTATATAGATTACAAGGGAAACACACACACACACACACACACACACACACACACACACACACACACACACACACATATATATATATATATATATATATATATGCATAAGTTACCTCATTATATAATTAATTGTTAAAAATTGATTTAAAGTTTTTTTTTCAGAATTTAAAATAAAAAAAAAAGAACAACTTTTTATATCCCAAGCGCATGCAAATTTCGGGTTAAATTGTGATTTTCGCTTCATAAATCTTGAAAAATGACCACAAAAGTCTCCTGATTTGAGACTTGATTTTCCTTTTTATAAAAAATAAAATTTATTTCATCTTTTCAGTATGGTGGTTAGTTTTGGATAATTTTTTTCTAAATTAAGAAAGACAATAATAATGTGACAGTTTTTTGTTGAATTACAATACAAATTTTTGTTATTTGCGTATTTACATTTCTTTTTAATTTTTATCTTCTGTTATTTATTTCTAGAACAAGTTATCGTTTATACGTTTTGTATCTAAACATGTTCAGTATTTATTTGATGGAGTATAACAAAAGTTATGATGTAATTTAACGCTTTAATTAATATGTTTGTGAATACCTTGACAATTTATTACAATTTTTTGTTTTTGTTTTAAAAATGTTTTCAGAATATTTATGATTAGAATAGAATAATTTAAAACAATTTATTAATGAATTCGTATATTAATGTTTTGGAAATTAGTACAGTCATTTGTATTTTTATTTGAAAATCCTTACCTACCGATTGATGTTTTTCCCATATGTTAGGGGTGATGAGGGAAGCTTAACTCCAGATTTTTAACATGCCCCCTCCCATAGATTTTTGAAAAACTCAAAAAGTTTTTTAAATGCGTTTTTCTCTGAATCTATGCATTTTAAGAAAAGTTTTTCAAACAAAAAATGTAGAGGACATTGTCCTCTACAATTAATGTCTGACGTTATGCCGTATAATTTGAAATTGAAATACTAGGTGGCGCTGAAGTTGTAAAAAACATTGTAAACGACTAGACCGGTTTCGAACACGTGCCCAATTCACAACATTTTCACACTTTCACAAGCTACAGCTCCAAAACGGTAAGTCGTACAAGAAAATTGTTTAAATAAAAGTTGTTTGTTTTTTTTGAGATTAACAACTTTTCCAAATGCAATACAGACGAAAAACAATTTTTTCCGATGAAAAAAACACGTTTTTTACAACTTCAGCGCCACCTAATATTTCAATTTCAAATTATACGGCATAACTTCAAAGACATTAATTGTAGAGCAGAATGTCCTCTACATTTTTTGTTTGAAAAACTTTTCTTTAAAATGCATATATTCAGAGAAAAACGCGTTTAAAAAACTATTGAGTTTTTCAAAAATCTACGGGGGGATGTTAAAAATCTGGAGTTAAGCTTCCCTCATCACCCCTAACGCATGGACAAAGATCAATCGGTAGATAAGGATTTTCAAATACAGCCTATTTTGATGACAAATTGCCTGTACTAAATTACAAATATTTTGTTTCAGATAAAAATTGAACAGTTTATCTTATGCTTATTATTTTATTAATTTATGAAAAAAAAAACATTGTAAGAAAGAATACTAAATTTACATTTTTCAAGTTTTATTTTACCAGATATTTATCTTTTTTTCTTAGTAAATTTACTAAATAAATTAAACATAAAATTACGCTTTCACTTAATTTTACTGATGTATGTTATTTACGTTTTTTATTAATTGTCATTTGTTCGGTAAATTATCTTTGAAATTGTGAAAGGTTTAAATATTATCTATGATACACCTGTAATTTACGGTACCCGATTGATTTACTCATTAGATCTTTTAGGGTTTTTTTTTTTGTTTATATTTTCTCCATTCCTAAGGAAATTAATATATGGTTATGTATTTTACTGACCTCTGGTTCACCTTTATCTATATATTATTTTCATTAAATATATTTACTGTATAGTTCGCTGTATTAATATTTATCTTTTTTCCTTTGCGATTATTATAATATTTTTGTTGCCATATTATTATTATTACTATTATCTTTCTTCTTTAAATTATATTTTAAGTTTAACATTTTGAAAATTATTATACCTATTTGCATGTCTTTACATTATATAAATCTGGGAAAAAATTTCAAAAACAATTTATGGACCATCCTGACCCCCGTAGAGGAAGACAACCGCCTTGTGATTATCCCGGTCGGCATACTCCTCCCCGTTTATAGTCCTGATGGGCTTTACTAGAGGTCGTTTTTTAGACCCTCTAAACTTAATAACACATCAGTTATCAGTTTGGCCTCTTGTCAGGGTGCTACCGATGCAAATGCCATCAGTGTACTTACATAACTTACTATCGCCTTCATATTGCATCTTCCAACCTCGATAATCTACCATAACTAACAATCCTCAACCATCAAATTAACCGATTGGGGTAAGCGCGATCTTCACCTTCCTCTAACACCGAAGGTTTCACACTCAAAAACTTATTCTATAGCTTTCTTCAGTTAGACTGTGCACTCAAATCACTATTTGATTGACTCTTTTAAACACCAAAAAAGTACAATTCTCATACCAACAAAACAAATGTTCATCGCATCAAAAACAATTTTTTTCCCTGCAATTCAACATACTGAAATTCTTCATGATTTACTCATAAATCAAGAAAAAATTCATAAATTTGATAAAACATATCTTATTTCTCTCTGCTCTGAGAATCTGAATTCTGAAATCTCTAGTTATAATCACTGAATTAAAGAAAGAAAAAAATATTATATTTGAATAAAATGGTAAATATTTTAAATTAAATTGTGTGTGTAAGCCGCGTGGCGGAAAAATTCTACAACTGTGTTGTCAGCCTTTTTTTTGTTGCCATCATAAATTAATATTATATTATTACAGACCAAATTAATAATATATTGCCGAATTTATTTTTGTATTCAATATACTTTAATGCAAAAATCAAAGAAGATTAATTTGAAAATATCAAAAAAACATATATTCCCACTTTCCAGGTTGCCTTTAATCACGTTCGATGGTTATCTTCACGTCTTTTTTCATATTATTATTTTTTTTTACTTATTTTTGTCAATTCACAGATTACATTTTTTCCAGTGTCTTTTTTTTCATTCTGGAGGCTTAGGTTTTTAAATTTTAAATTAATAAATACTCTGGGGCTGAGCTCCTTGGCCGCTTTGCGGCCAGCATCTTTATTATCTTGTATAATACAGGGAAAACCAATGTTCGTTCATATCTCGACTCAGAATTGAGGAAATATTTTGGCTTGTCTTCATTAGGTGTGATTGATTCTCCGAATATTTTAAGCAATTGCCCGTCCTAGTAAATGGATTAGGCTTCGAGATATTGCAGTTTTAATATTTACATGGAACTAGCAGTTAATGATGTTACTCCGAATTTAGATTCGGAGTAACAGTACAAGGTGAAAAGATAAAGATGCTACGATTTGCTGATAATATAGTAATTATAGCTGAGAGTAAAAAGGATTTAGAAGAAACAATGAACGGCATAGATGAAGTCCTACGCAAGAACTATCGCATGAAAATAAACAAAAACAAAACAAAAGTAATGAAATGTAGTAGAAATAACAAAGATGGACCACTGAATGTGAAAATAGGAGGAGAAAAGATTATGGAGATAGAAGAATTTTGTTATTTGGGAAGTAAAATTATTAAAGATGGACGAAGGAGGAGCGATATAACATGCCGAATAGCACAAGCTAAACGAGCCTTCAGTAAGAAATATAATTTGCTTACATCAAAAATTAATTTAAATGTCAGGAAAATATTTTTGAAAGTGTATGTTTGGAGTGTCGCTTTATATGGAAGTGAAACTAGGACGATCGGAGTATCTGAGAAGAAAAGATTAGAAGCTTTTGAAATGTGGTGCTATAGGAGAACAGACTTATAGGCCACATACTAAGGCATCCTGGAATAGTCGCTTTAATATTGGAAGGACAGGTAGAAGGAAAAAATTGTGTAGTCAGGCCACGTTTGGAATATGTAAAACAAATTGTTAGGGATGTAGGATGTAGAGGGTATACTGAAATGAAACGACTAGCACTAGATAGGGAATCTTGGAGAGCTGCATCAAACCAGTCAAATGACTGAAGACAAAAAAAAAAAAAATGTTTTCAGCAGTTTTCTTACCACTTTATAATTTAGGGAGGATAAACAAATTTGAAAATAACTACTCGAAAAATTATTATGTAATATTTTATCAGATTTTTAATTTCCACTTTTTATTAAGTAGGATCCAAGTTTATTATTAGTAAATTATTAATAATTATGTTTTTTATTTGCCGCCATCTTCTATAAGGTTTTCAGGAAATCTTTTGGCGTGGCCTCATTAGGCGTAATTAATTCTCCGAATATTTTACGCCATTGCCCGTCCTAGTAAATGGATTAGGTCTCGAGATATTGCAGTTTTCATGTTTTCAGCATATTTCTTACCAGTTTATAATTTAGGGAGGATAAATAAATATTAAAATAACGACTCGAAAAATTATTTTGTAATATTTTATCAGATTTTTATATTTCCACTTTTTATTAAGTAGGATCCAAATTTATTATTAGTAAATTATTAATAATAATTTTTTTATTTGCCGCCAACTTCTATAAGGTAAAATTGTATAAAAAACTTTTTGGGTTTTTCTTTTACTTTTACAAGACCGATTTTATTTTCCAGATAATTGCAAAATTAAAAAAAAAATATTTATTATGTGTTCTAGACAATATAATTCTAATGTTCATTGCGTATTACACTTAATAAAAAACGAAAATATAAAAAAAATAAGTGCATTTCAATAAAATTAAAAAGATTCTTCAGAACTCAAAGTGTTATAAGAATTGCAAAAAAGTTAATGAAAAATAAAAAAAGTTTAAAAACAAAGATCAATGAAAATAAATTTTGACGCAAAGCTTTATTTGAATAATATTTTAAATTATTAATTTCTTTTAAGTTACCTAGTCCGGATAGTTGGACACCCGAAAAATTGGTGTCCCACTGTAGTAAAAAAAAACAAAAAACACACACACATGCACAGATTACCGAATAAATTAGAAATAATATTTTTGTTTTATACTCGTACATATATATATATATATATATATCCCATTATTTCTCAATATAAATAAATATATTACGTAATAAAGTGTATTACAATATTAAACGTTATATAATATAATATTTAATAAGAAGATATAGGAAGTACATTTCATATTATGTAAATATAATGTTCAATTATAATTTTCTCCTTAGTATGTTATTTACTACAAAGTAAGTTATTTTATTATTATAATTATTAAGATTGTTTAACGTATTACATTTAAGTTGAAATATATATATATATATATATTCGTAACCAGCTGTTATAGTACATTATTTATTATTATTAGTATTATAATGCATTAAACATTATAAGGAAAGTGAATGAATGGAATAACCGTGAAAGTTTTACGAGTGCAGGAAATAAAATTATTATTAAAATAAAAATTATAATAATATTTTTAAATAAACCGGAGCAAGAAGAAGAAGAAGAAGAAGAAGAATAGAGGAAATAAAGACTGAAAATAATGATAATAATAATAACAATAATAAAAGGACACGATTGAGAAAGTCGAATGGAATAATTATAATTGTCGCAGTCTCTTCTTTGTTATATTTTTAATTTTATCGTTATTAAAGGACTAAAACGAATATATTTCCTTACCGGACTGTACTTCATTTATTTTTTAGAAAGAAATCAATTTTGTACTAATGTTATAATATAGTTTTTTAATATATATTTTATAATTTGTATTGTAAATTGAGAAAGTTGTAACTTCATAATTATTACTGTTATATTTCCATTGTTAACGTTTTTCTTATTGTAGTAAATTATTAAGTCGATGATCATAATGATTGCGTACGTAATTCTAATGGTGGTAGTACAATATATTAACAGATAATGTCTTCTTTTGTTGTTAAAAAACTAACACTAATAATTTAATTTTAAAATATTTAGGGCGTGAGAATTGAAAGTTAAAATTAATTAATATTACTCTTAGAAGCCGCTTCCAAAAAAGAAATTAAATAAATAACAGTAGTAAAACTATTATACTCGACCGACATAACCGCTCTAATCAATACATTAGACCGTTATAGGAATTCGGTATACATAATAAGAGTAGAAATCAAATAAAAGAAACCGTCACAGATGCAACCTCACAGATGTCAAGTTTGTAGATATGATATCGAAACCGTTGAAAATCGAAAGAGGAGTCAGACGAGTGGATGGAATATCATTATCATTCAACATTTTTTATATGAGAATCGAAGAAGAGACTAATCGAGCAAAGGATCGAAACCGGAATTAAAATAGAAACAAAGAGAATCTAATTCGACCGGTCAGCTTTTACTGATGATGGCAGAGAGCATAACAACAAAAAAACAAAAATTATACACGGATTAGCAGAGAATACTGGATTAATATATCTTTTACGAAAAACAGAAATAACGATTTACGATAAAAAAAAGAACGAACACAGATGTGAAATACCAAATACGGTAAGTACGTTAGATTCAAGAAGTTTAGATATCTTGACAAAATCATGGCGCCAACAGATCTGCTGTAAAAATCACTGAAAGACAAAGATGGCTTTTATTACTTTGCGGTTCGGCGGAAGTATATAAACTATATATATATATATATATATATACAGTGTTAATAAAATATGGGAATCCTTAAATAATTTTTCAAACATTAAACATAAAATAATTAAATTTAAATAAATCTCCTTCCTCAAAATGACCGAATTTTTCAGTATTAGACCACCCACGCCAAAAATCCGAGGGGGTTTGGAATATCCAAGTACTTTAAAAATTATAATTGAAAGGGTACGATTATGGCATATCATTTTAAAGGGTACTAAATACCAGAAACAAAACCTTTGAGTTACGGTAAGTTTAACCAAAATGGCGACCCTTAAGTTGATAGACTGGCGCAGTGTTGCACAGAAATCTTAAACAATTGTTCAGTAGTGAAAGATTAAAAAAGATAACATTTAGCGAATGCTCCGATTTTAAAACGATATATTTTTGGGTATGTACTGTGGATCATTTTTGAAGCTAGCATGAAAAAAATTTAAATGGCCGTCTTTTTTGGTTAGGATTGCCGTAGCCTGAAGGTTTTTAAACTCAGTTTTTGTTTCTTGTTCTCTTTTTTCAATCCATTTTGAAATGATGTGCCCCAACCTTACACTTTCCGTTTTAAATTTTAGTATTATCTTCTTCTTAAGGGCCCCTTGGTAGTTTGGGGTGTGGTGTTTTCACACAAAATAAATAGTTTTTGCCAAAAAATAAATCGTTTTTAGGTACGGGGATTTGTAAAATTTCATCTTTCTATGTATATTTGTTGAAAAGTTATTTGCGAGTTCCCACACTGTATTAACATCCAGTAAGCAGTATACTCGTATATAAGTACCTGTTATTTAGAAAGGATTACGAGATAAGGCTTACCCGATGGACACTTCAACTGTTAAGCTTATCGTATAGCCACAGAAAATAAGAGAACCCTGATAGAAGGACCCGCCTCGAATCATATCGAGAATGCGTGGACTATACAGGTCTCGGCAACTCGGCCTGGGCCAGGTTCGGCGTATAGATAGACGACCGAAAATGATGAATAATCAGTGATAAGGAAGTTGGATTGTAATCAGAAAAATACCGCTGTACTAGAGGACGACCCACATTCCGAAGGAAAATCTCGCAGTCCCTAGGAAATGGAAAACTTGAATCAGCGCGGTTACCCGTCAACGATTTTGGTGTATTGTGTAACAAATTCTTATTGTTTAAAAAATAAAGGAGCCACTTAAATACAAGTATGAAGCTCTTAGAGAAACGACGTTGACCATTCCCAGAATTATCAGCTACGTAGTCTCCAACTCGATTATAAATCATGTTCGTGAAATTCTCAGTAGAATCTAATTATCAGTATAATTAAATGGATTGTCATTGTTCAGATGTACGTTTTGTAATTTGATGGTATATATTTGAATATCATACTCGTACTTCGAGTAACGCATAATCTGAATGTTTGTTTATTACAAATCAATCACGCAGAAAGTACTGCATCGATTCTAATGTAACTTTTTATTTTCTTTCTTTTTTGGTAGGCTGCATTGTTACAAGCACGAGAGCGAAGCTGCGAGTAGCCGCTAATATATATATATAAAATATTGTTATATTGTGATTAATGTGTATGTGTGTGTGTGTATATATATATATATATATATATATACACATATATTTTGTGATGAATATTATTATAGAAATATCGTACACCAAAGTTTAATACTTTTAATAATTAATATTTTATAAATTTAGGTTAATTGCAACGTTAAGTTGTATTTTGTAAATTTAAATATTAAATACTCAGAGGAAACAGATGAATTATGATCTTAAATTCTTACGCTCATTCCACTCGCCACTCTTCTAAGCTTTACCTTTTTGATTTGTTTATTCTCCTTTTCTTTCCCTTTATAGTTTTACACTCCCCCTTCTTATATCTCTTCTCGTTTTCTTTTGCTTATTTCTTTGTATTTTTTCTCCTTTTTCGTTTTTATTTATTGCTTTTTTCGTCTTATCCTTATCATTGCTGCCAAGTTTTTATCGTGTTTTTATTCTTATTTACTTTTATTATTACTATATATATATATATATATATATATATATATATATATATATATATATATATATATATATATATATATATATCACAAAACTGAGCGCACTTACCCCATATTTTTCAGTAATGTTCCGATGAAAATACTGAAGGTTATTTTCGGATGAAAAACTGAGTTTTTAGGTCAGAATACTTCGAAATAGTTTAAACGTCTGCTTGCCTTAAATTCGCGTAGACTGTTTTAAAAATATTTTTTTGTTTAAAAAATTAAACAAATTCTTCTCTGGAAAAATTTTTTACCTTTATCTTTAACCACCATTTATTTAATACAAATTCTTAACAGTTGGAATGGAATGGAATGCAAAGTTTATAGATTCTCCCTTCGGATCGCAGAACCTGGACAAACTCCCTTGGTGCTGGATGATTCTAAATCGGGCGTGTTTTTTTAAAAGGTTTATTTTAAGTGGCGGGTCTAATTTTTCAAGTTTTGTCTTATTTAATATTTAATATTTTTAAGGACGGATTTAATTGCATTCCAATCCGTTGTTAAACCAGCGTTATCGAACCCATTTTTATGGGCCGACCGCGGAAGGCTAGGCTTATGCAACCTGTCCTCCCGACGTAATTCCCCTTCAGACCGTCCACTGAAGTCCTTTCGGTGCTAACGCTTCATAGGCTAGCAGGAATACGCCACAACGGTGCATTAGCTATATGGAGGGAGCAATGCGCCCCCTTTTCCGGAGGAGTCACAATTGCTGATTTATGTTAATTATTATGTAAGTTTTAAAGGAAGGGTTGTGTAGAAGGTCTTCATCCACTTCTGCCTTTCAGGACGCATCTCTGCTGGGCTCTGTTCCGGACTCCTGTCCGTGATGTTGGAACGAGTAGAGGGTCTTCCTTCTTCTTCATCTTCTTCTTCCGATGACCTCTTCATTCTTCTTTCGCCTGCACTTTCCGAGAATTGGCAGTAACCGAAGTTACATACCGTTAACCTTAGTATTCCCGTGGCCCCGAAGGGCTGAACGGGCGAAAGTGCAGGTTTCTTCTTTCTTCCATGCTGTCAGTGGCTGCTGGGCAGGTGGCTGCTAGGCAGGTGACTGCGGGGCAGGTGGCTGCTGGCTGCTGGGCAGGTGACTGCTCGGCTGATGGCTGCTGGGCTCGTTCCCTCATTCTTCTTTCTTGAAAGGAAAGGTAATAGGAAACTTAAAAATTGGTGATACCTATTCGCGATCGCGGTTTTGGGGCGGCGATTGCCTTTTCAGAAGCAAACAGAAGTTCTTTAGTGTACATAATATTAATCTCCAGACACACGTGTGTCCGGGAAGGGGTTGGGGGGACCGCGTGGCCGCAGTGAAGAAACCATTTGTTTATTGTGGTGGCTGTGGTCGTAACAGTTGCTAAATAGTTTGATATTTGAGAAATCTTTCGTACTCTTAGAGATTTAGTTTTTCAATTTTGACTTTCCCCTTTAATGTAGTTCTCCCAGTTATATTAAAAATGGGGTATCGTATTCTTTGCAGATCTTTAGGTTCAAGTAGTTCATTTAGACCAAAAGAAGAAGCACACGCAAACACACACACACACACACACACTGTGTTGCACTGATTTTGGTCTTATATCTTAGGATTGACCTCACCAATTTTTTTTTAAATTTGACTCGAATATTTATATATTTGAGACCTTGATTATATTACCTTTTTTTTAAAAAAAATCATTATTGGTGAAGGGGAAATCGCAAAAAAACCAGTTCGATTTTCTTGATAGGCATTTTAGAGAAGACTATTAAAGCAAATTTGTTACTTATAGTGTATGTATAAATATTTCAATTTTTTTTTTAATCAACTCCCATCTCTTAAAATTGAATTATTATTTTTTGTACCATTTGACCTGTCTCCCTTCGGTTTAAAATAAAGGTTTGCCAAATAAAATTCTGGTTCGTATTGCAGTTGAGAAAAGATCCATAGTTGTAGCATATCAAGATAGTTCGTTCCAGACACATACTTCTGCGAATAAGATTGCCCCGTAAACTTCTACGGATACGGGACAAAAAACATCCGCTTTCAGAAGTTTTATCGTTCACACCGAAATATTTCGTGAGGATTTTCTGATCGATACGCACATTATGAGTCTTTGATTTTCCAGTAATATAAGTGTTGATTTGTCACTGTATACAACACGATAAAGAAAGTCTTCATCGTCACAGTGGATCATTTCACCTGCGAAGCTTGCACGCCAACGTGTTGGCTTGCAACGTGTTGTAATGTTAATCTGTTGGCTTTAAAGCTTATAACAGCTGTAAACGAGATGGACGCAGTTGTAAGCGTTTCCTTAAAACCCTCTGCACCGACGTCACTGGAATCGCTAATTCGCGACTAGTCTTCCTAACGTATTTCCTAGGACTACGCACAAAAGACTTTCTTACACGTTCAACATTGCCTTCGGATACACTCGGTCGTATAGCACCCTTCCATTTACAAATACAGCCAGCGGTCAAATTGTTTATACCATCTACGAATGTTGAATGTACATTTTTTCTGTTTATCCTCCGGAACCACCGTAAAGTATTACTTCAGAAGATGAATGAGGATGATATACATGAATGTAAATGACCAAACCACCAAAGAACACCGGTATTCACGATCTAGTGTTTAAATCCGTATAAAAGTAACTAACTGCCTTTACTAGGATTTGAACGTTGGTACTCTCGACTTCAAAATGTACTATTCTACGAATGTACTCATGGATCACTACGGAATGAACGGTAATTACAGATTTTCACTTTGCAAATTGCGAGACACATAACGCTTTCTGTTGGGGAGTTCCCATTTTTACTACTAGCGCGTTCAAGCGGAAGACAGGAAGCAGTTTATGAGCTTGCATACAATTAAAAATGTTTGAGTTACACTTTCATTTCATGTATAATTAATCAACGCACATGAAAATTGAAAAATATTACATAAAAACCCCGATATTCATTTTGAAACACACGGTATATTTATTTATGAGACCATTTGAAGGAAATTAAACAGAATTTTGTTTTCAGCAATTCCAATCTTTCATTATTTTGTTTTTATTAAATTGAAAAATATTATCTCGTCTTTATACTAAAATATTATTAGTTTCTCTGTTGCATGTATTAATGTTTTGTTTTGTATGTAATTTTCCTCTGAACAATTTATTATGCCGCAAGCAAGTTAGGTTTAAATTTGAGTTAATTATTAAATTGGTTCAGTGTAACTGAACCAAACTGGTTCATTGACGTATGTTAGTAATTGAGACTTCAATTACTTATATTATAAACCGAGTTAATGGTAATAATAATAACAATAACAATAATAATAAAAAAGAAACCGGTTAGGAATTGAAATATATAAGGCTATATGCGGGTTTGAAATAGATTATCGACACGAAAATATCATTACGGCTAATAAACAATTACATATGAATTATGCAATTAATTATAATGTAGTATTTTTATGTATTTTTCATAACATTTATTTAAATATTACTTATTTAATTATTTAGAACGAATTGTTAATATTAACTGTTGTTAAATACATTTAATCCTAAATTTATGTTTTTTAATGTTATTCCCCTCTAATCCAATATTATAGCTTGATTTATGATATACAGCATTTTTTATTTTACCCTGATAACGCCACATATAGATATGAATAATAAACAATGATGATCAGCAATTTGTAGTAGTAAAAAGTAGGGAAAATCCTATATAACTTAATTTTTATCGGGTAGACTGCGTTTTACATTTACTTCGAAAGTTTTTCAGTAGTATGAAATTCAATCGTAATATTTTTACGGTTCATTTATCTCTCACTCTCTCTCTCTCTTTTTTCTGTTCAGCCTCTGGAACCACCGTGAGGTATTACTTCAGAGAATGAATGAGGATGATATGTATGAATATGTATACTTCATAGTATGAGATCAAGTTTTGTAGCGTACAAAAAAATGCTCGAACCGGGACCTTCCGATGAAAGGCCAAGAAGCTACCACGAGGCCGGCCAAGTTCAATTGTTTGCAATATTTAAAAAGTTTATTCTTCAACTGTTATGTAATAATGTTTAATAAGCCATTAATATGTCATTCTGTACATATAATAAATAAAACAAATCGCAATCCAATTAATGGGTGAAAATTAAAATAAACGTAGTCATTGAATAATAAATAATACATTATTCGCTCAAAACATAGGTTAATACATTAGTTAAACATAGGTTAATATATTATAGGCTCGCATGTAATGATTGCCATTGATACACCAGTGCGAAGTAGGTTACACTTGCCATGTCACGTGTCGTAAACTTCCTCACAGAGTATGATCGTTACAGAAAGTTGCATACCGTAATGTTTTTTACGGTTGAGAAAATATTGGGATTATTGATTTAAATCAGTTATACATTGTTTACGGAATATTTTTTTTTAATCTTTCAAAAATATATTAAACAATTTTACATTTCTGTGGCAATAGGTAATTAGTAATAAGTTTTGCCTTTTTCTTTAATATCGATAGGTATTATTTCTTCTTTGGAATCCGACTTGATTAACAAAAAAATAAACGGTGTAGTATATAAACTTAGTTACGTATTGGTAAAACCAAATTAACCTCATCTTGCTAATTCTTAAAACGGATTAAACTCTAAGTGAAAAAAACAGCTGATACATTAAATCAGCTGTTTAAAGTTGACATTTGTTTCTGATTTGTCAATGGTTGAAAAGAGTAGGCTTTTGATTGGTTGAACGAGGGGTGTTCAACCAATCTTTTCTATTTTAACCTCCGGAAATACGGTAACGTATCACTTTAGAGGATGAATGGGTATGATATGAATGAATGTAAATGAAGTGTACTTTTTTACAGTGTCAGGTCGACTATTCCTAAGATGTGTGATTAATTGAAACCCAACCACCAAAGAACGCGATCTCGTATTCAGATCCGTATAAAAGTACGAGGGTAAGTCAATTATAATCCGTAATGTAGTTATAAATTTTATTGCGATACAAATAGGAAACTTACATGTATATCATTTTCCAACATAGTCCCCTTGCATTTCAACGCACTTGGTCCATCGTTGGACAAGTTTCCTGATGCTCTCATAAAAGAAGGTTTTCGGTAGAGCTGCGAGCCAGAAATGCACCGCTTCTTTCACTGTTTCGTCCGAGGTAAATCGACGGCCCCTTAATGCCTCTTTGAGTGGACCAAACAAGTGGTAGTTAGAAGGGGCAAGATCAGGACCATACGGAGGATGAGCCGGTACTTCAAAGTTGAGTTTCTGGAGCGTTTCTAAGATGTTCGTTACCGTAGCGATCAGCTGAATCGGTTGAACACCTGTATTAAAATGAAGATCTGTTTTATAATGACACTCATTACGGTACAGGTTCCAGCCAAGTGATTCAAGCTTTATAATTCAGCCGTAGAAAAACATTTACTTTTAGTTTCGTATGGAACTTAAAGAGAATATGAAAATAAAAGGAATTATAATAATCTTTTCTCCAGACGTTATTTTAATTGTATTAATGCTACATAGATTGCGCTCGTTACGAAAAATTATCTAATTCGTCAACCTACGAAAATTTCGGTACGTAAAATTTTATATTAAACAGCTAATATTTGGGGAACGGTTTACACAATTTTTATTTATTAATATTGAAATAAATTCCGCCTTTTTTTCTTACAGTTCCTCTCGGGTGTTACTGTGTTCAGTAGAATGTGATTTAGTCAGAACTCAAAATATTACGGCACAAAATTACAGCGTTATTACGAAACACTTTATATTTAAGGTTTTCTGATCAACTGATAATATTTGTTTGGGTAAATAAATTTTTACCCTTAAATTTTAATGAAAACATTGTTTATCATTCAGATCTGTCTAGTTACTTCAATGTTTAGTTAATATTTTTACAAACAAGTTTGTCCGGTAATATTCTAATTTACATTATTATAATGATAATATCAAGAAAGTAACAGCACACTATTCTTAAAAGTATCAGATAAAATTAGAAAAGTTTTTCTCATTATATTTCGTAACCTTCACGTTTACGAGCAGAAATATAAGATATTAATAGAGCTGTAAATGGCGTGATCGGAAACTATTTAACCATATTTGTAAATTTTATATTTTAATGTAATAAATGATTTATTATATTAAAATAGGGACATATAATTTAGCATGATAAGGCTAAATTTAAAAATAGAATATTCGTTAAATTTTAAGGATCATTTATGTGAAGACCAGGATGATATTTGACAGAGTAAGAAATCTAATTTATTAGGCCGATGAAATTTTATAGTATATAAATTATGTAAGATACTCTTTATTGCGTAGATTAGTAATTCTGGTTATTTTAAAACTAAGTTGGTTTTAATAACTTTTTTTTATTATATATATAGAGGCCACATTCTTTTCATTACTAAAAATATTTATATGTTTTTATACAATAAATTAGGACTTTTATTTGAAATTTCGTAGTACTATATTAATGGGACTGTAAGTTATGCCCTCTGATGTTGATGTGAATCAATTAAATACGATCAGTAATTCATATAATTAAGATCAATGTGAGAATTGTTTGAAAATATTTTTATTTAATTGCAGGCTATTTTTCTTTCTACAATTACTTCATCTCGAGGTCGATCTCTTTGTACAGTCATCAAATAGAAAACAGAAAACTTAGGTAAATTCATCGGCGGGGTTATTCTCAGCACATTTAACCAAGTATAATTATTTCATAGAGGTATTAATAACTCAAACGGCTTTTTAAATTTATACAAGGATTTACTTCGCGTTTAACCGAATCTAATATAAGATCATTGGGGCATTTTATATGGCAATCTGGAAAAGAGATCTCGTAAAGAGTGCTTCAGAGACATTTTTGGGACACATACTGACTTTTTTTTTGTTAATCAGCTCAGTTACGTCTAGCAAGTACTTGTTTTTTCTTCATATATTAGAGAATTAATCAAGAATAAGCTCGGTATTCTAATAAAAAGTTGTGTCCATTCCCAGAATTTTGAGGCCACTCGGTCTTCCTCTTTGTAATTAGTAAAGTTTTCATTTGGCTATAACTCTGGAACCAATGAAACTAACAATCACTTATGATATATCGTTGAAAAGCTACTGCAGTTAATAAAAAGTCCAAAATCCAAATGTTTTTCTATTTTCTGCTTTTTTGGTCATTTTTGGTCAAGTCGATTGCAATCAAAAGGGGAGGTGCACAACTAGATGTTACAGCAGTCCTAAATCCCAAAATTTCAACATCCTACGCCTAATCGTTTTTGAGTTATGAGAGAGCTATATACACGTACGTACAGACGTCACGCCAAAACTAGTCAAATTGGATTCGGGGATGGTCAAAATGGATATTTCCGTTGAAATTTGAAAACCGAAATTTTTTCGCAATTACAATATTTCCTTTACTTCGTACAATGAATTATAAACCGTTAAATTTTGGTTATATAATTTTTTTCTGCATAAAAATAGAAATAAATTTACTTTGATAGCCTTGAGAATGATTCTAAAGATTTTATTTAATAAATTTAATGCTGGGATATGATACAAAGTATCTACGACGAAAAGCAATATGTATTGCTATTTAGATAGGGTTTTCTTCTTATTTGATTCTATCTTTTGAAAAATAAATCCAATAAATAAAATTATTTATCGGAATATTTTATAAATTGAGATACATACAGATAGGAATATTTTTACCTTTCGGTTGTCGTGAGTTGTTTACATATTTTTAATGTGTACGTGTTAACCTTGAGCATTATTAAGATGTTTTCATCATAAATAATTGTCAATTACCTTTTTTTTTTATAATTTAGCAGGTTTCTGTGAAAGATAAAGAAGTAAATAACTCTGTAACAGAAAATGTAATAGGCTTGTAATAATTTTGTCTCGTGTAATAAAATATTGAATTTATAGCAATAATTATTTTAAAATACGTATTTCTACGATTACACTTTTTTCTTTAATTTATAGTACGTCTTCCTAAGGGTATGAAAGTTCAGTGGCGTTGAAAAATTTTCTACTAAACGTTAGAAATCTTGTTTAAGATTTCAACTTCATTGTGCGCGCGCGTATGTAGAAATATAATTTTAATGGTATTATGTTTAGTTGAATTAATATTTCTTCGTGAGTTATATTAAACTGTTAACCTTACTGAATGCTACTTCCGTGTTGATTTTTTTTATTAATTTTTTTCTTTCTATATATACGTAAAATAACTTCTTACTGTTTAGTTGATTTTTAATATATTTTTACTTTTCATGCCAACGCTCTATTGCCTGCTGTTGCAACATAATTATAAAGGAAAGGTTTAACGATCGGCAACAATTTTTGGTATCAGGAATTTTGTAAATGTCGACGTTTCAGCACTCTCTTATTAAAAAAAAAAAAAAACACAAAAAAGTTATAAAACTTTCGTACGTACTTATGTGTTGGCTTGAGTTTTGATTAATATTTCCGAACTGGCACACAACATAAATGCTTAAAAAATGTCTCAAAAAATGTTTATATATGGGACATTGAAGCATTAAATTTTGGAAAAGACTAAAAAGGCATAAGGGTAGTTTTTGCCATTTTTAATTTTTGACTTTTGTGCCTTAAAAAATTTAGCCTTTGAACGATGAAATTAATTATTAAGTTATTTAAAATTCCAAAGTCGATTGGATTTAGGAATTTTTTACTCGTATTTCGAAAACCAGTTGAGCAAAAAAAATTGAAATTTGGGTGTATATATTATATATAAAACCCCAATTTCGGCTTTATTTACGATTAACAGAGGACAAGGACCTCACGATCTCCATAATTTCTTTTTAACGTTGAATAATACTGCATTAAAGCAGACCAGCTTATTGTAAAAAATATCTACTCTTAATAAATAAACTTTTAAGCCCGTAAAAATAAGGGGGCTGAGTGAGACCCGTACTTAAAATATCATTGTTTTTAAATGTTAATTTTCAAGATTGAATATTCTTCTAGTATTATTGAAGACAAGATTAAAACTTTAAAAAAGAGGTCCTAGGAGACCTAACTTGAGAATTACAATTTTTTTTTAATTTTGTGAAACCTCTGGTACTTATATCTGTTTTTCAAGTTTTGTTTGTTCCTAAAATGTTATTTGAGTTAGCTACCGAGCAAGGGTTCAAATGGGACCAAACTGTTTAAAAATGTAACTGTATTAAAAATTTGTATTTTTTTTTGCAGTTATACTCTTTATTTATACTATTATATAAAGAGGAAGAGTGTTTTTGTTTGTTCGGGATAAACAAAAAAACTAATCGATCAATCGCAACCAAATTTTTACCCATGTTTCTTAGCGTAACTGAGAAACAGTTATGCCAAAAAATAAATGAAATATATCTAGAAACCTTCTACATATATTTCATATCGAGAAAAAATATATATATACATATTTGTAGTAGTGCAGATTTGCTGTTGAAGCACAAACTTTAATGGATTGAATTAATGAACTGTGAGTCTCTACCACTGTGTGAGCTAGGTTTGAACTGAATGATTCAAATCAATCGAATGAATAATATTAGAAAAATAATAGAATTAGATTTACATAAAATAAAATAATATTAAATAAATTAAAAAAATTTCTGTTTAACAATAATGGGCTTCCCGTGGGGGCTAAGTGTGAGGCTAGACTGGTGAGGTTTGCGATCACCTCGTGGGAGGCTAGACCAATCATCACCATCAACTGGTAACAAACGGGGCGTCCATTGGGAAGTACAATGGAGTGCTCTTATAATATTTCTGCAAACAATCGTCCGATTTACAAAATTGAAACGGGTATTTGTTAGTAGGTTGAAGGCTACCTGATGCATGCTTTTGCATGCATCAGGTATACTCTCGTACTAACTGATCATGAATTTTTCGTCGTCAAAGGTGGGTATTTACTTTATTTACCGTAGTTACTATTATTATTCTATCTTTTGTAATTTAGTTTATTTTTCAGGTTTCTATAAAACCTGAATATTGTAATTATTATTTATCAGTATTATTCTCACAATCATGAGGATAATGAACAATGCGGGATTCAGGGAGTGGAGCCCTCTGGGTAGATGGGAATGGTGAACGAAGCAAGCTCTGCGGGTGTCTGGGTGCCGGTCTTCCTGCAATTTGGGAATGGCGAGCTCTGCGGCTATAGGGTAGACCCCGAGGAGCTCCTGAATTAGCTCCGGGATTCGCCTGGGCTGACCTGAGCCACGAGGGTCCAGGGTCTTTCTAGATTGGCCGGCTAGTACAGTATAATTATGATGATAAAAATGTTATTCAGACAGGGATTCAGCTGGAAACCAGAATGTTTTACCAAAAAATGTTAATTCTTTATTCAATTATTCTTTTATACTGTGTAATTTTTAAATTAAGAACGTTATTTGATCAAGAAGGGACAAATTGAACCCAAATGTTTTTTTTATCTGACATTTTGATAATTTTTGTTTTTGTGCTGTAAATATTGCATAAAGTTATTAATGTTTAAAACCCCTATGGCGGCGTTTTTGAGATATACAATCTGACAATCAAGGGAAAGCCGGGAAAGTTATGCAATCGTTAGACAGTTTTTTTTTTACAACAACAGTGTATAGCAAAATTTAAAAGTAAAGAAAAATAACTAAGAGATCGAAACATATTTATAAAGCCATTTTGTTGTCAAAAAAAATACTTATTTGTTATCATTTTACACAGTTTTGTTTTAAAGTGAATTAATTCCGTTATTTAAAACCTTTTTTATTAAAATGTCCTACATTAAACTTACTGTAAAATAACAGCAAGATTATCAACCTTTAAAATTATATTTATTAATGTACAGTGTTTACGTTTTTATGAAGTCGTTTTAAATTTATAGTTTTGTTAAAATAAATTCGTGACATGGAAGTCGCTTTCGGGTTTATTAAAATCACGACTTTTTTTGTTCTGTTTACTAGTTCGAAATTCTAAAGTCCTATTACAAGCTGTCAATATCAGTATTGTCGGACAACACTTTCTCCTATTGTTCATACATTTATATCACAATAACATTTCTAAGAGCCATTTACAAATAATGAATTAGATTTACTTAACTGAACATATGCCAATTAACGACTTAATAAGTTTGTCGAGTAGTTAATAATATTGCCTGTTTTGTGTGTGTTGGAGGGGAGAGATCCTTGATGTATTGTTTCTTCTACTGTTGTTAATTGATTAAAAACATATACAGTGTAGAGAGAATATGAATTGAAAACTAGTTTAAGAAAATTGATTTTTATTCTATTTTATGGTATTTTTAGAAATCTTATAATTCCTTTTTTATGTAAAAAGAAAAAAATAATTTAATTAATTATTTGATTAAATGATTTTGGGCCAAGCTAATAGCTATCATTATAAAATTATTTTTGAAATGAATTGAATAAATTGTTGTATAAATTTATAATGTAATGGGGACAACCACAATATAGTCGATTGTACGTTTAATCGATACGAATTGTTGGCTGATGCTCGAGGTTTGTAGATATTATTCTGCAGTTTATCTTAGCGAAAAAAAACGGATGGTATTCTAGAGAACAGCTGACCTGGAAATCAAAGCTGTGACCTCTCTACTGCTAGACTGGTGTCATTTCCTTGGGGAGTTCATTTTTATGGTTGATTTATTTTCTGTTAAAAAAGAAGAAGAAAAAAACTTGTTGGTGTGAAGTATTTGGAAGGAAAATAATTTGAACATATTTTTTTTATCTGTTTTTTTTAAATTTTACTTACCTTTTAAAATTGGTCTCTTGTGATAGATGTACACTTGATATATTTATTTATTTAGTTAATCTAACTCTATAGTTTCCATTTGATAAAATTAAGACCATGTGAGAGAGAAACCGAGAAAAATAAATAAAATTACCGTACAATAAACTAATTTAAAAAACAAAAATAAAAACAGACTTCAAAAAATAATAGTACATAAAAAAATAGTACATAGTAATATGTGACAAATAATTATTTTTTTATTTATTAATAAAGTAAAAGTATTTACAAAAAATAATTATTTTTGAAGTCGGTGCCAGCGCGAACAAAAGGTAAACATAGTTATATAAAGTTAGTGTCTCAACCGACCGCTAGGTTGTTGAAGCGTCTAAACGAGATTCCCACATGTAAAATGGATCTCAAGATCATATAAGCGTTTCACGATTATACCTCATCTTTAGTTTCCATAGGCATATATATATATATATACTTCGTGATAATATATGTACCTAAGCATCTATAAAATACTCTTATATCACATTTTTGTATGTCCCATTACATTGTTATATTATATTTTTGTAGATCTCATTTTATTTTAATAAAACCTCTATTACCAATTTTACATTGTTTAAAGAAAAATAGAGATAGAGATTGAATACATTATCAATTCAATCCTAAATCTTTCTTTTGTGTTACACATTGTTTTTCAGTTAAATGTGATATTTACCGTTTGAGAAATGCTGCTACCCCCGTTTCTCTTCCAAAGCGTAACAGCGGCTACATCACTCGTAAAAATTACAATTTTTTTCTGTGATAAACTTCAGATAACTAAATAGAATGTTTTTGATTAATAGTTATAAACTAGTAAGAAAGTCACGGTGTATGCTACTCCGTAGACTAACGAAACGTGTCATTGAATATACCTGACGTATTTACAATAACCGATCGTAGATGCGCGGGAAATAAATTTCTCTGTGCGGAATACCTATTTTTATTGCAAATCACTGCGCAGCTGCGCGTTCGCGCAGCTTAGAGGCAACTATGAATTAGAGGTATCTTATAATTTGTTTTCTGTATAAGAATTACTCGTCGTAAGTCGTATGGGAATTATGTACATTATACATAGCAAAATTTCTCTTCTTCTTTCATATATTTTAAAGTTATGTTTTATTATTAAATAATTTCGTTGATCATTTTATTTATTATTAAATAAATGTTACTTCTTTCTGTTTCAGGTAAGTGTAATGTTGTATAGATCTACTGCTGGTAATTCTTTAATAAATCAAGATATTTTATGACCGTAAGTAAAATAATAATAGATGCTTTTATTCTTTTCACATAAAATCTAATGATATATTTCACGATGTTTATTTTTATTTATGTGTTTTAGAGTTAGGAAAACTATAATTTAAAGTTACAATTAGTTGTAATGGCTTCCTATATATTTCTTGATGTCTTAAATATAACTTTGATATTTATGATTGTTTTTTTTTCGTGAAATTTCTTTTTTTATACTTGAAATTGTTTCCAATTGATTTTTTTAATACATTTAATTTTGTTATTAGTGTTTGTTTAGTATAGTATTGATTATTTTTATTACTGAATTTTAATTTCACTAAATTTAAATAGATCATTTTAGAGTATTAAAATTATTAACAAATGTTACGTATTTATTATTTTCCTGGCGTCGTAGGTATGCTGCTAGAAAAAAAGTATGGTAAATGGGGTATGGGGTTTTTTTGCATTTCTCGCATTTCATACCCAAGGATCCCAAAAAACAAAAAAAAAGTGGGGGATTATGTTCGTACGTACGTGCGTTGGCGGTTTTGAAGCTTAATAATTATTGATTGGGTGAACCGATTTTGATGAAATTTTGTGCAGAGATTCGTGTATATGGGGCAATTTTTTGGGAAATCGTTTGGGTCAATCTCCTACAGGTGGGAGATTTTTGGGGTCAACTTTTAAAAATTTTGCAGGCAAAACCCCATTTTATATTAAGCTCAATACATGCGTGGATACTTATCTTGCCATTTTTAGCCGTAGAATTTTGGAAATTTATATTTAAGTCTGTTGTAAAATCTAGTTGTGCATCTCCCCCCCCCCCTTTTGATTGCAATCGACTTGACCAAAAAAGCCGAAAATACAAAAATATTTTGATTTTGAACTTTTTCTTAACTGCTGTAATAAGCTCTCATTAAGAGCTTTTGAACGATGTATCATAAGTGGTACTTATTTTCATTTGTTCTAGAGTTATAGCCAAATAAAATTTTAATTAATTAAATATTTTGATCTTACAAGGGGACGGCACAACGGTTCAGATTCGATTTCATTTCTTTTTTTTTAACTTTTTTAATTTAAATATATTGATTTATTAACCTGTGATGGTTTAAAGTTTTTTATAATAAATAATAATTCAATAAAAAAATAAATTAAAAAAATCAGAAGTTGTTAGTGAAATAAAATTTTATGTACTTTTAAAACGTGTATATGTAATTTAATAGGCGTACAAGGAAGTCATGTGGTGTCTACATCAGATTTTTTTACCTCCATTATATAAGATGCACCCTCTCTTTCCCTCAAACATTTGTTTATATATTTACGAGTAGATGTTACTGAGAAGCGTTTTACCGCTCACTATCTACAGCGTTACTAATTCTTAGAAGAATTGTGCCTTCATTGTTCTGAATGGGACGTCATAACATTAGGCTTATTTGTGCAACCGTCGGACAGGGAACAATAGTCTCTTGGTCGGCCACAAGCACTTTCTTATGAATACATACCGAGGAAGTCGATCCCGCAGGCCTTAGTATCCCACTGAACCTGAAAAGGGAATTGAAATCTGGTTAGAATAGAAAAATGATAGAACGTTGAAAAGGTTATATACCCTCCCACCGTGATATTGCAACAGAAGATAAATATCCTCATCAGGAGGAAAGTATAACGCGCTTCCAAGCAGTGGGTTTTCGGTAGACCGTAGAGTTTTTACAGAGAGATAAAAACACATGCGTTGATCGGCTTAAATATATGTTGCAAAAATAGCTTTTTTCTAAAAATTAAAGAAGAGTTTTAGGAACACGGTTTCTAAATGAAAATCTCACTCATTTTCAGAATTCTATGACGAATTTTGTAGTGTCTTATTGGACTATAAGTTAGACACCCACTGCAAATGTAAATACTGTTTTTATTACACTACTGCACAAAAAGGAGTGTAATTTATTTAGGTTTTATGTACGTATGCATGTATCTTTGTTCCATAGCAGCTGATTGACTGAACCGATTTAGATGTATGACCCCGCATTGGAATCCTTACGTTACCAGTATTGTCATAGGTTATGTAAATTTTGTATATATTTATATATGAGTATGTATACAAAATTTTAAAAAATATGAAAAAAATCTATGGTATGAACGAGTGGTTTTTGAATAACTCGCATCTTAACGTTCATACTGAACGATTCGGAAACTTCGTATCTTATGCGTCTGAAATTGTTCTCTTACTAGTGTTTTTACATGACTGCCCAAAAAGGAGTGTAATGTATTTAGTGTGTATTTATCATTGGTAATCAAAAAAAGGTTCGATTTGTATTAAATTGAACAGATGAAATGAATTTTATAATTAATTATAATAGAAATCTAATTAAATAGTTTTATGTGTTATATATTTAATCGTGTGTTATATCTGCCATAAATAGTACTTGGAGTTAATTGTATGTGTTTGATCTCAACGATATAAATCTTGACTGTTATAATTATCATTATTTTTATTATCAAAGCAGTTCATCTACATCTTTTAATTGAGGTAGTTAAATTATTATATACCAATTATTGTTTAATTAATTTACTCTTATAGTGCCGTATATCTAGGGTGTGTGTGTGTATGTGTGTGTGTGTGTGTGTGTGTATGTATAATGTATGTATTAGTTTTGGTTTTATATTAAATAAAATACGTAATTAAAGAAAATTTGGTAATTAATAAGTAGGTTAAAAATTATGGGATTTTATATTCGTTACACTAATTTTCTTACTGAACGTTAAAATTAAGAGAAAATTCTTGTTAATAAATAATCATTTAGGCAAATAATTTGATATTTACTCGTATTCAAAATTTATGGCCCGTTTAAAACATATAGAAAGAATAAAATTCCCGAATAAATTTTAGTTATAAAAATTTCCTTTAAAAGAAAAGAATTAACTTCATTTTTATTAGCTTTACGAAAGAAACAAAAGTAGTGCAGTCACTCTCAGTATCTCAATATTTCGTCTAATTAAGGTCATATTTTCTGTAGGCATATTTGATAACGATTAAAAAATGACAATATTTGCACAAAAAAATTTTTTTGCAAAATCGCACCCCCACCCAAAAAAATACTGTTGTAGTTGCCTACTCAGTTGTTACATCACAGTGAGTGGTAGAATTAAATAAATGAATAATATTTAAAATATAAAAGATTAACTCGGTCTGGCTGGATCTCGAACTCGATCGCCCGGTCGGTTCGCTACCTGGTGCGTTAAGCCTCGCGTCTACACCAGTCTGTTGACCGTACAAGCGAAATTTGTTCTACGTAAGTTGTGAAATTACATTAGTTTAATTAGTGTCAATTGTCGTCGCTAGTACCGTCACACCTGCGCGAATAAAATATGGTATGCGCGCGCATTAATTACAATAATTTAATTAAATTAACAAGAAGATATTACATTTAAATAAAATGATAAATATTTTAAATTAAGTTTTGTGTGTGTAGGTATGTGCAAGCCGTGCATCAGAAACAACTGTTATCAAATTTTTTTGTACAAGTTGTCTTTGAGACTACGTGTAATTTACTTTAAAAATATTATCCTTCCAGCAGGACTGGAAGAGTGCAGTGGAAATAAATGAAAGGATACCTATGGCAAAGGAAGCCTTCAGTAACAAGAGGAAATTATTTAGAATTAAAAAAGAGGTTAGCCAAGTGCTATTTATAGAGAATATCCTGCTGTTTAGAAATGAAGCATAGACATTGAGGATAGAGAGGACCTGGATTGAGGCTTTTGAAATGAAAATATGGAGAAGAATGGAGATAGTAAGATAAAATGAGGAATGAGGAAGTAATGAATAGGATTAATGATGAAGAGCATTTATGCAGGAAGTTGGCAATAGAAAAGGAAACTGTTAAGAGGAAATGGAATCTTAACAAGTATATCGGAAGGGTCAGCAGAAGGAAAAAGGAAGCGTCGAAGAAGAAGGACAAAGTTAATTGATAAGATGAAGATTGCAAACTTATGCTAGGTATAGGTGGAGACTGCAGTAGCGGAAGGAACCTGCCGCCAGTTGATAATGATGAGCGAGTACATAATTAATGTACCTGCCCCCAGATGATAATGAGTGAGAGTACACGATTAATGTACTTTTCATGTAAATAATATCATAACATGAAAAAATAACTTTTCAAATATGGAAAACATTAACGGTTACTCAAATTTAATTCTTTTCCGAATAACGGCAAGTGAAAGATTTAGCTTGGATTTCAGCTACCTCGGTGAAATGGTGTGGTACTGAGATTTTTAGAACATTAGGTGGCAGAATTAGTGATTTCTTATGGTTTTTGATCTGAAAAATTGAATAAAATAGGTCCCAGAACCGTATCTCTAGTAGTTTTTAAGAAATCGGGGGTGAACCAATACATTGGAGTAAAAAACCATAAAGTAGGTTCTGGTAAAGAATTTCAGTTCCACCTCATTTCATCGGGATACCTGGAATCCCAACGAAATCTTTTGTTAGCCGTAACTCGCAAATATGTTATATGAACATATTCACATATGCATCTATGTTGTATGAACTTTTTCCATTATTTTCACAAGTAGAATAGATTATGAAAGTTCTGGAGAAATTCGTGATACACCTGTATATATATATACAGGTGTATCATATATATATATATATATATATATATATATATATATATATACACACACACGAGGGTAAGTCAATTATTATCCGCAATGTAGTTATAAATTTTATTGCAATACAAATAGGAAACTTACGTTTACATCATTTTTCAACATAGTCCCCTTGCATTTCAACGTACTTGGCCCATTGTGTCACAAGCTTCCTGATGCCCTCATAAATAAGGTTTTCGATTGAACTGGGAGCCAGGAATGCACCGCTTCTTTCACCGTTTTGTTCGAGGTAAATCGACGGGCCCTTAATGCCTCTTTGAGTAGACCAAACAAGTGGTAGTCAAAAGGTGCAAGACCACGACTATACGGAGGAAGAGCCGGTACTTCAAAGTTAAGTTTTAGGAGCGTTTCAGCAGTGTGGGCAGCAGTATGTGGACGGTCATTGTCGTGCAACAACACAACATCTCTCGATAGCAGTCCTCGGGGTTTGCTTCGAACTGCAGGCTTCAGCTTGGCAGTAAACATCTCACTGTAACGCGCACTGTTTATTGTCGTGCCCCTTTCCTCATAATGTTCCAGTACTGGGCCTTGTGAGTCCCGAAAAACCGTAAGCGTCAGTTTTCCTGCGGACGATTGGATCTTGAATTTTTTTTGCAGGGCGAATTAGGATGTTTCCATCCCATACTCTACCGTTTACTCTCCTTGAATACTCTCCTTGAATTTTTTTTGCAGGGCGAATTAGGATGTTTCCATCCCATACTCTACCGTTTACTCTCCTTGAATACTCTCCTTGAATTTTTTTTGCAGGGCGAATTAGGATGTTTCCATCCCATATTCTACCGTTTACTCTCCGGCTCGTAATGATGGATCTGTGTTTCGTCACCGGTGATGATTCTGTCTAAGAAGGTGTCCCGTTCGTTACCGTAACGATCCAAATCTTTTTGGCAGATGTCCAAGTGCGTTTGCTTATGCGACTGTGTGAGTTGTTTTGGGATCCATCTTGCACAGACTTTATGAAACCCAAGTCTGTTGTGGATGATTTCTTAGGCAGAACCGTGACTGATTTGCAGACGATGTGCCACTTCGTCAATAGTTTCTCGTTTGTCTAAGAAAACCGTGTCACGTGCACGCTCAATGTTTTTCTCATTTGTGGTGGTAAACGGTCGTCCGGCTCCATCATCGTGTGTAACACTTGTGCGACAGTTTTTGAATCTTTTAATCCATTCGTTGACACTCCGTTGCGGCAACACACTGTTCCCGTACTGTACCGAAAGTCTTCGATGAATTTCGGCCCCTGATACACCTTCAGACCACAAACGGATCGCTGAACGTTGTTCTTGTTTGGTGCAAACAGAAAGCGGAGCAGCCATGGTGAACGGCAGGGCAGCGATAATGGAACTAACCTCGCAGCTCAAACCTGCACAAACAACAATTAAACCACGCATGCGTCATCTACGCAACACGACAGTACTACCAACATAAACAAAAATATAACTTAACTGCGGATAATAATTGACTTTCCCTCGTATATATATGTATATATATTTTTTTTCTATTACGGGCTCAACTGCTATGAAAATTTGTAGCGTATAATAAATGTCATGCCCTTATTTTTTATCATAAGTCACTGCAACTATTTCGACCGGACTACATCGTACGGTAGTTTGTAACTGTTTTTTAAATATAATATATGTGTATGCATGATAAATTCATTAACATGTGGTGTCCATCGCCCGTTTGAGTGGTTCCAGGTAATAATGGACTACTCTCCTGAAAAGCACTTTCAGCAAGTAAGTTCGGTTTCCCGTTGTCGCGATTTGAGTCCGTCAGCAGAGTCACGATTCTGCTCTACATGAAGCCGTTTACCTGTCCCAACAGCGCTAGAGGCTGTCGGGTGAGAGGTTTTCCTTCTGTTCGTAGGTGGGATAATATTTAACATCAAAGCAGCTAAAAAAATCAATAGACGAGTTGTCGGAGTCCGTGTTTTATGCGGCTTAAACAGTAGCCTATAACTTTCACGCTACTAACCTGGGACGCTTGACATAAAGGCCTACCAGTCTGCACGTTCCGTTTGCTCGGGAACCTCCAGTCGATGGGCGAAAAAAGGTAGATTTTTGAAGAACATTAGTAGAGTTTAGGGAAGTAGATGGGGTTGTAGATTAGGGTAAATATAATTTTTTATAAGCGACTGGAAAAAATGGCGGTCGTTCAAAGGTGGTGGTAATCGGTTTTTCAATTTTGTAGGCCAAGGTAAACTTCCGAGGCGGAAAAATTGTGGACATTTGCATTACGTATAATTTAAGCCCTCAAACGTTGAATTTCGTTAATTAGTTGGTGCAAAAGAAAGCTGTAAAACTGTTAAAAATGGGCGTTCTTAACAAAGCCAGTATTTATTGCAAATAATGTGGATGGCCAATGTATTTTATAATAAGATTATACAATTGTGTAATTGTTGGCTCAGTTTAATTAAAGATTGCACTGACATATTATTTTCCATGACACGCAATATTTTTAACATATATATATATATATAAATGTTAAGTTCGTTCGGGTACGATTCAAAAACTCAAAATGTTCTGCACCGATTGAGCTCAAATTTTAGCACGATATATAACACACATCAAAGATTGTTTTCATCTATTTCTAATAAATCTATCTTTCTATTTTTAATTTGTACATATTTAATTTGGAAATGTAAACAAAGGAAAACCAATCAGATCAATGTAAGATGGTCGCTGTCAAACACAACGACCAGTCACAAAGAGCCCGTACGGCCGTTGCCAATGTAAACAAAATCACAACTGATTAAGTAACAAATTTCTTTGAATTATATTTAACAGCTAAAACATCTGTATTTTATTAAAAAAAAAAAAAAACACCAAAACAAAAAGAAAGCCACCAAGAAGGATAATTTACAGTAAATAAATTAAAACACCCAACTTTCTTATAGCCCAGATAGACTTAAGACTATGCAAACAAAAAGTCGAAATAACCAAATACACACAAAATAATATCCCTACATAATGACCAAAAAATCCTTTGTTAGGTTAAATATTCACTTTTGTCCGAATTTACAGAAGGCATTTACAACGAAGCATTGATAAATATTGAAGACAAGTGCTTAGCTAATGCAAATAAAGTTCTTAGTCAATTGGGAATGCCAGCACCCACCTGAACTGCGATTGCTTCATTTGATGTGGATTTATGCCGTGAACAGAGTTACAACATTGGTGATCTTCAGTCATATGTCCGATCAAACATTCCCAAATTAACGCGTGAACAGAAAGGCATTTATGATCGCATAATGCAAATGATAAATGACGGAGTTGGGGGGACCTTCTTCTTGGATGCGCCAGGAGGAACTGGGAAAACATTCCTCATTAGATTGATTCTAGCAACGGTTCGATCAAAAACTGACAATTATCCTGTTGCGGAATATTAATCAGCCAAAACTCTGCAACGGCACGCGACTTGCAGTTAAGAAATTGATGAATAATATAGTGGAAGCAACGATTTTAACGGGGCCTTTCAAAGGTGAAGATGTCCTCATTCCTCGAATACCCATGATCCCGACCGATACACCATTTTAATTTAAAAGATTGCAATTCCCAATTCGATTGGCATTTGCAATCACAATCGATAAAGCTCAAGGTCAATCTTTAGAATTGTGTGGTTTGCTTCTCACATGGGCAACTGTATGTTGCGTGTTCCCGAGTCGGCAAACCAGATAGCCTTTATATCTACGCAGACAGTGGAAAAACAAAAAATATTGTATATCCACAAGTATTGCAAAATTAAACTTCTATGAATCGTATGCTTTGTTTTGTTTGTCATTTCTCATCCATGCAACCACAATGTCCCACAGCGAACCGTGGCGGGTAGAGCTAGTTGTTAATAATTGTTCAAAAATGAGCCCGCCATTTCAACACACTTCTGAACCGCATCCACAATGCGGATAAGTAATTCCTCAAGACAATATATTTTTATTTTGTATACAATATTCCTCATCAGATTGATTCTAGCAACGGTTCGATAAAAAAATGACATAGCCTTAGCTCTTGCTTCGTCTGGAATAGCTGCGACATTGTTACCAGGTGGAAGGACCGCGCATTCAGCTCTGAAGTTGCCATTAAACATGCAAATCATCGAGACTCCCACGTGCAATATTTCCAAAGCATCCTGTTTGGGAAAAGTATTACAAAAATGTAAACTCATTGTTTGGGATGAATGCACGATGGCACATAAAAAATCGCTTAAAGCTCTTGATCGATCGTTACGAGATTTGTCTGGAAACGTTCAACCATTCGGGAATGCTTTGATATTGCTCGCAGGAGATTTTAGGCAAACATTGCCTGTAATTTCTCGATCGACACCAGCAGACGAAATAAATGCTTGCCTGAAGTATTCAACACTGTGGCGACAGGTACGTACATTGCAGTTGACTACGAATATGCGTGTCCAGTTGCAGAATGATCCATCAGCTGAGGTATTCTCACGACAGTTACTGGACATTGGAAACGGACAGCTGCCAGTCGATGAGACGTCTAGGCGAATATCATTTCCTGATAATTTTTGTAATTTAGTAATATCGGAAGATGAACTGATCGAAAAAGTATTTCCTGATATTCAAATTAATCATAGAAATCACGATCGGCTCAGTGTACGAGCTATCCTTGCCACAAAGAATAAAGATGTCTATCAACTTAATAATGTTATTCAATCCGGCATTCAAAGTGAGGAAATTACATATAAGTCGATAGACACCGTTGTGGAATTAGATGAAGTAGTTAATTATCCAACGGAATTTTTAAACTCACTTGATCTGCCAGGGATGCCACCACACATATTAAAATTGAAAATAGGTGTCCCAATTATTCTGTTGCGGAATATTAATCAGCCAAAACTCTGCAACGGCACGCGACTTGCAGTTAAGAAATTGATGAATAACGTAGTGGAAGCAACGATTTTAACGGGGCCTTTCAAAAGTGAAGATGTCCTCATTCCTCGAATACCCATGATCCCGACCGATACACCATTTCAATTTAAAAGATTGCAATTCCCAATTCGATTGGCATTTGCAATCACAATCAATAAAGCTCAAGGTCAATCTTTAGAATTGTGTGGTTTAGATTTAGATGCGGATTAGTTTTCACATGGATAACTGTATGTGCGTGTTCCCGAGTCGGCAAACCAGATAGCCTGACGCAGACAGTGGAAAAACAAAAAATATTGTATATCCACAAGTATTGTAAAATTAAATTTCTATGAATCGTATGCTTTGTTTTGTTTCTCATTTCTCATTCTCATCCATGCAACCACAATGTGCCACAGCGAAGCGTGGCGGGTACAGCTAGTATATATATATATATACTACTACCACTGCTCCGAAGCTATCCTGTTAGCTTAAATACTGTTCTTTGAACAGGTAACTAATGCATTTTTTAAGCTGTCTCTATTCTGCCTATAATAAAATATTCTTCACCTATAAATCAATATGCAGTTCGTATAGTGAAACAAGTTTGAAATTCCATTTGTGTTTGGTTGTCTGTGTGAAGTTAAGGTTTTGTCCTTCGCATAATAGTTTTATTTAATTTACTTTCTTCGCTGTTAACGCTGCTTCTTCTGTTTGAATATTAAATTGTAGAATTCATTTATTAGTAATCGTTTCATACTTTCCAGAATTTCATTAACTTTGCAATTCTATTGCAAGTCGTCACAGAGGACACAGTTATACTTCGTCTCCTGCAGGAAAAGAGCCGTAACCTACCGCTCGTTGCAGGTCTATACGAAGATTTATCTACTTTAAAATAGTAAACCTTTCTCGAAATATTAGCTGTTTAATATAAAATCTTATTTCCGTAGGTAGACGAATTAAGTAATTTTTTTGTAAGGAGAGCTGTCTAAGTAGCATTAATACAATTAAAATATCGTCTGGTCAAGAAATTATTATAATTCGTTTTATTTTCATTCTCTTAATATGTTCCGTACGAAACTAAAGGAAAAGTTTTTTTCTAACGACTGTATTATAAAGTTTGACTTACGCGGCTGGAACCTATATCATAAATGAGGGTCGTTATGAAACAGATTTTCATTAACCGATCAAAAGCATACTCTTTTCAATCACTTACCGAGAAAAGCGGATATCGTTTAATGTATCAGCTGTTTTTTTTTTAATTTTAATTTTAATCTGATTTAGTAGTTAACAAAGCAGAGTTAAAATTTCAATTCAGCTCTGCTTCCAATTAAACTCCATTTAACTTCCGATTCCAATTAAACTCTCCCTGTTAGCAAGCAAAGTTTAGTTTGAAAATTCACGAATACACTAAGTTTCTGTACCATACTGTTTATCCTTTTGTTAATCATGTCGGATTCGAAGGAAGAAATGTCTTTAACTCCGATCGATGTTAAAGAAAAGGCAGAACTTATGACTAATAACCTACTGCCTCAGAAATGCATAGTTTAATGTATTTTTTGAAATATAAGAAAAAAATATTCTGTAAACGATATATTCTATCATCGATTTAAATCAATAATCCCAGCATTTTCGCAGCCGTAGAAAAAATACGATATGCATGCAACTCTCTATAATGGCCAGTAATGCACTCTGGCGAAGTTTACCACACTAAAAGTATCGTTTCGTACCTTACTTCGCATTTGTACATTAGTGGCTATCATTATCGGTTCGTTGCATAATGTTCTATTAATGGTGATTAAAAGTTAAACCCAAAAGTTTCTACAAATATTTTTTAGTTACTCAAAAACAAATTTTAGCTTTTTCATATATAAATAGTTAATTAAAATTACTAAATCCGAGGTTTTTATTTTAGGAGTGGTTCAACGAGAAAATCCGAGATGTGGTTCATGCAATGTTGGAATTATCAAGTATTAAAATTCACCTTGTCATTTATTTCATGCAGATCGGTTTGTATCCATGTCATCAACACAGGTAGAATTACTTCTCTGAAAGAGCTGGATTATATGTATGAGGATCATCTAGTCTGGATTTGTTGCTCCCTCATTTGGTCTCAAAACTCGTTTTAATTCTAACGTAATAAGAGTTGTTAAAAATTACTTTTCCTGAAGATACTTTCAAAAATTTTCGTCAAATTTCAAATCTGAAGCCACTTACGAAAGGATAGTAGTTAAAATATTCAGTGATGTTGCCTTTCCTGTTAAAATTAGTAGAATAACCTTTTTTTTCTAAATTAGTTGATTAACCTTTTTTTTATCCACTTTTGAATGGAAAAAATTCCCTTTTTAGCGATAGATTATTTCCTAAACTGAACAAACCTGCTCAGTGTGTTTGAAGGTTCCAGCTGTTCTGTCTCAGGACCTTTTTTTTATGTATTAGGATTTTCAATCAAAATATTTTTTCCGTGCTTGCCTTCATTTGATAACTAGGAAAATAAGAAAACTAATGATAACTGAATCTGAAAAGTTTTTTTTCAGTAATCCATCTTATCTCTTTTTAGTTCCTGTTATGAGTATTGAAAAAAAAATCATTCTTGAATGGTGTCTAATTCTTTAAGGTAAACATGTGTCTAATTCTTTAAGGCTTGGATTCAAGTTACTAATCCTTTTGATCTCGATATCCTTTCCTAATAAATTTTATTTAATCCCTTTAGGGTTTGTTTTTTAAAATAAAACTTTTTTCTAACAATTTTCCTACATAACATCATCCGACGAATCTACCGTTCTACATTTCAAGGAAGTTAGAAAATTATTGATAAGCGAATCGATAAAGACTTTGCAATAATCGTTTTCAACTTCTTAGGGAGCGAGTGAAATAAATCCTTCGTAGCTATAACTTGTTGGGTAAGGGGAACATAACTGGAAAGTATGTTTCAAGTTTTACCGGTCTCGACACCTCTTTTAAACCCTGATTTAATTTAACCTTTTATAAATTATTAATCCAAGTTATATTCCCATACTTCTAAATACTTTTTTCTTTGGTAAAATTTCAACTTTGTATCTAATCGGTTCCGTGGCTTATTCGTCCGCTCGGTCCACCGCTCTTAGAATGCTCTGCAGTCCTTCCTTCATTCATCTGTCATGCCGCAGGTGCATTTCGTTCAAGCCCTGGGGTAAGTCTGCCGGTGGAAAGCGGTGAACCATCCCTTTGGAATAGATGGAATCAAATGATCTTCACTTACGTAACTCGTATTAAAGCGCAACGAAATCATCCAACCTTTGATGCGGTATTCTCTAACCAATGTCTGATTCCATACCAGGAATAGCTGAAAGCTACTGCTCCACTAGGCATCAGAGCTCACCCCTGTTTCTCAACTCTAAATATACAATTATCTCCAGTCCTTAGTACCCCATGTTATTACCCCCATTCTCTCATTAATTATTGCTTTGATCTTTGTCAGTATCATTAAAAGAACATAAATCCCGTTTTTTTACTAAAAAAATTTTATCAAATTACAAATAGCGTGATTTCTATTGTTATAATTTATATGGACGTCGGCTCAAGAAACGTTAATTCTCTTGGTATTTTTTGTGGTTGGCAGCAGAAAATACATGTTTGGCCTTTCCCAGCGTCGTCAGTATTTTTGTTACGGAACTAGATGCTATTAAAAATTCCTTAAGTATAATTAGCCCAACATTTCGACAACTGCTTGTTTGCTCAGATTCCATGAGTGCCTTACAGGCCATTAGTGACGTGTACTCCAGCCACCCTATTGTCTGTAAGATTCAGTGTGTTATTTCGTAAATGATTTAATGCACTGCAACTGTGAACTTCTGCTGGAATTTCCATTTTACCATATTGGAATTTCAGGCAATGAGCGCGTTGATATTGCGGCAAAAGAGGCTTGTTTCCAGCCTCCTTTCACCAATCGCGTTGTTTTAAGCGATCTTTTCTGTTTTCTGAAGAAGGTGGTTCATGATGAGTCACCATGGAAATCCTCATGTAGAAATAACCGTCTAAAGGAGGTTCTTATTTGCCGTTTGCGAGTAGGTCACACTAGGCTCTCTCATGGATATCCGATGACTCAAACAGATGTACCCGTTTGTGTTCGCTGCGACTGCCACATAGAAAATTGCACCATATCCTTGTGGATTCTATTTTTTATGGCATAGTGTCGCAAGTTTAAAGTAGGGGCGTTTAAATTAATCATGCGAACTATTCTCAGGGATAACGAAATGATTCCTTGTGTTTTACGATTCCTTAGAGTTGTCCGTTTATATTCAAGTATTTAAATTATTGTAGAGTTTCAGCTATTCATGCCATTTGCCTTAAAGCAGACGGTAATTTTATTATTGTAATTGAGATAAGTAATATTTCTTTGTGTTTTTATTTCGCTTTAAGCATACGTTGCAAGCTTTTTCCTTTTAAGAGTGTTTTTACGTCGCTGGGTTTTAGTTTTCAATTGTCAATTTTTAACATCTACTTACAACAAATATATCGTATCCGGGTGATGATAACGTGAAAGCGTTTTTCGCTCAGAAAAGAAAATCTAATCAGAAAAGGAAAAACCTAACGATAAGCGGGTTAGTAAAGGCTCGTCTTAGATAACTTTATTTTAACCCTCTTAAGGAAGCGAAAAAAATTCTTCGTTGAATTTACTCACTCCGTAAAGGAAACCATACACTGAGTTTCCGGTCTCCACTCTTTTTAAATATCTATTTATTTTTATCCTTAAAGTTTGTTAATCAAAGTAAATATTTCCTTGGCTTTTTTTAATACTCCTTTGTATATAACAATGACAAATTTCAGCTTCCTATCTATCCGGGAAACAGGAGAATTATTTGATAATTGAATTGAGTCCAGGCTTTAGGAATATTATCAATATATATAGTAGATTTGTTATTTCAAGGTTAAATTATATATAGATTCAGTAATATATACAGGTTGTTTATAAAAACCGTTTCAAGAATTCAGGGTATGGTCCCCCATATCGAAATAAAGAAAAAAACTGTATGTGATTTCAATAATATTTTATTTTCTTGTAGAATTTTCAATATTATTAAATTATTATAATTTATTACATATTAAAAATTATTCCAGTTGAGATCATGTCGATTATTTAATTCTATTCCGGAGGAAATGAAAACTTGTTTTTTTAATATTGAACGTCTCACTTCTAGAATCTTTGTCATAACTTTGTTATTTATGAACGGATTTGAAAAAGATGTCATTTTCTTTGTTATAAAAAGTTTAACATTTTATATAATCGTAAAATTTAAATAAACCAGTGGGTGCGAAGGTATTAACAGTTAAAAGATTTACATGCCCGCGATTTTGGTATGGATGTTTATAGATCAGGTTCATTATTTTTATACTAGTGAACGTCTACGTACCCTAACAGTACACCAGATTTCAGCTGAATACGATTAGTCACCCGTGAGAAATAGTTGTTTATGTTAAAATACAAAGCTGATAAACTAAGCGTTTTCGGAGATATGTTAATATAAAGTTTTTTCTTTATTTTGATGTAGGGGACCATCCCCTTAATTGTTGAAACGGTTTTTATAAACGCTCTTTATGTTATATTAATGGTAAATGTTAGTATTTAGTTTACGCTATTTAAATATTTTTGTATTAGAAGAATTAGGTAATAGTGTGCAATAATGCTTTTACAAATTTGACACCTTTTTTTTAATTAGCTTTTACTAATTTATATAGAATATTGAATAACATATATAAACTTCCTAGTAGGCGTACTTTATTTAAGGAAAAACTTCAGTTGTTTTTATTTTTTATTATATTGATTTTAGATATGATGGTGAAACAACTTTATTGCGTAAACGAAAAGCTATTACTTAAATGTGTTGATGTTTTGAATTTTTAAATATGCAAGAAAATTTTTTATTTTATCAAATTCATTACTATTATCTGGTATTTAAAATAAACATTATTGATGGACCTTAAATCTGTTATCAAAAATATTAAGTTAGGTTCACATATATTCACGAATGAATTATTATTTAATAATTTCTATTTTATGTAAAAAAAAAAGATTCTTTATCAGAAAGTTCATTTGGTTTTTATTTGATAAAAATTTATTTTTAAAGGAAGGACAGTAATGGCGTAATTAAAAGAAATGGGAGATCGGAGGAGATGAATTCGTTTGAATAGTTTACTGGTAATGTTTTTTCTTTTTTATTAAAAAAGGAACTTTTTTAAAATTGCGTTTTGTATTAAAGCTCTCTTAAAAGCTTTTCGGCAATTTATAACCTTTTTCACTAGGTTTGTACCGTACGCTATGTTATATGTAGTCGACATATATTACTGCTGGTATTTCCTTACGGTTCTGGCCAATAATTTCCAAAAAATATTTTTACAGGAAAATAGTTTAAAATTTAAGCCGTTCTTATCTTATTTTACATACGTTTTATTTTTTTAACTATAATAGAAAAAAATGTTAATTTATTAATTTCCCGTCTATAGCAGAGCTATAGTTCTAGAAGGGAAAATATTGTAATCAATCCAATTTGAACATAATGCGATTTTCACTGGATATTTATGTTTTGACACCTAAGGAACCCAAAAAACCGGATGGAAATTTTCCGGATCTTAAAGTCCATATGTACGTGTGTTTTGTGTTGGCCTCTAAATCACCTTATATCTCCAGACCTTCGGGACCGATTTTGACCAAACTTGGTTTGGTTACTTTTACATATTGGGACGTTGATGCCATTAAATTTTTAACTTAAAAGGTCAAGCGGGTGAGGTTGTAGAGCAACGTCACCCCCAATATCTCGAGATTTTGCACAAATACGGTCAGATTTTTCTTATGCACATTTTTTAACTATTACAAATTAACAATATTTGCAAAAAAATCTTTTCGAAGATCGCACCTCCATCCCAAAATTCATCTGGTATGTTGTGACGTCACAGGTGAGCGGTATAATTAAATAGATGAAATATGTTTTAAGTGTAAAAAAGTAACTCGGTCTGGCTGGGTCTTGAACTCGATCGCCCGGTCGATTCGCTACCTGGTGCGTTAAGTCTCGCGGCTATTCCAGCTCCCGACCGTACATACTAAATTTGATTTATGCAAGTTGTGAGAATACATTAATTTAGTTAGTGCCGACCGTCGCTGCTAGTACCGCCACACCCGCGCGAATTAAATTCGGTATGCGCGCGCGTTTTAGGTAGAATTATTGAATTAAATAAACGAAAAAATATTATATTTAAATAGAACGGAAAATATTTAAAATTAAGTTGTGTGTATAAGTGTGCATCAGAAACAACCCACAGTTGTAGGACTTTCCCGTCACGCGGCGCCGCGTGACGGGAAGCGTCTTTTTTTTTATCGAAATGAATCGGAGCCTTCCGTTAAAATTCTAAATTTAGGAAATTTTTTTAAAAAATTTTTTGAAGTTTTCCGGGTTTTATTTTTTTGTTGTATATTTTTCTTTAAAGTTTG
Source organism: Lycorma delicatula (assembly GCF_047948215.1). Taxonomy (NCBI): domain Eukaryota; kingdom Metazoa; phylum Arthropoda; class Insecta; order Hemiptera; family Fulgoridae; genus Lycorma; species Lycorma delicatula. Next base: position 107,678,361 of record NC_134462.1, read on the forward strand.
GCGTCATAAGTGAGGAGTATTAAAGAAAAATAATAAAAATCAAATTAAACAAGTAGAAAAGAAAGATTAATTTTACTCTGATGAATATTGAGCTACTGTAAGACATATTTATTGTTGATTTGCCGGCAGCATTTTTGTGAAGCCTGTGCAATTTTGAATCCGACTGCATATCGGCAGATTAAGGATTCTTTTTCTCTTTCTCATTTCCACCCCCTCCTACGCAACTTTTACGCTGTTATCTTTTTCTTATCTTCTTACTGTCTTTCTCTTTCTCTCTCTGGTATACAATGTTATAACTTTTGCTCTTCATTTTGCATGGATGAAACTTAAGCATTTCTTTTTTTTAATTCCTGCAACCCTTTTCATTTAATTCATTCATTTCTGCAGAACGATGATTTGCTTTTCTATTCCCAAGGGGAATTTATCCTCATTAAATTATACTTATTTTAATTTTATTGCGGTGCTTTAAAATAAAATAATTCTACCGTACTATGTTTATTAAAATACATCATATATTATTTGATTTATTCTATGTAATATTATCTGCGTAATAATTAACAGCGAAAATTATGTTTTACTTATTATAGTTTTATAAAAATATGATATGGACACCACATGACTTTCTTGTACAGCTGTGAAATACTTGAACACATTTTTTTTTAAATGAAAACTTAACAAAATTTTATTTCATTAATATCTTCAGTTATTTTTTCATATTTTTTTTTACTATTATTGAATTATTATTTACCGTAAAACTTTTTTAACAATCAGAAGTTAATAATTATTAATAAATCAATATATTTAATTACAAAAAAAATTAAAAAAAGGAGATGAAGACTGATTCGAACCGATGTACCTTACCCTTGTAAGATGCAAATATTTCGTTAATTAAAATTTCATTTGGCTATAGCTATGGAACCGATGAAAATAAGTAACACTTATGATATATCGAAAAGCTCTCAATGAGGGCTTATTAGCAGTTAAGCAAAAGTCCAAAATCAAAATTTTTATTTGGATTTTGGGCTTTTTGGAAATTTTTGTTTAGCCGATTGCAATCAAAAGGGGAGGTGCACGACTAGATGTTGCTACAATCCTAAATCCAAAATGTCAACATCCTATGACTAATCGTTTTCGAATTATGCGAAATTAATACATACGTACGTACAGACGTCACGCTGTAACTAGTCAAAATGGATTCAGGGATGGTCAAAATGGATATTTCCGTTGCAATCTGAAAACCGAAATTTTTCGCGATCACAGTACTCCTTTATTTCGTCCAAGGAAGTAATAAATTTTAAAAAAATGATCAGATGAATGAGTCGTTTTTTAATAACTCTCATATCAACGCTTCATTCTGAACGATTCGGAAACATTGCTTCATTCACAATAAAAATGTGAGCTTAACCGGCAAATAAACCAACGCACCATGTTCTTCTCCATCTTTTTTTTTCTATTTATCCTCCGGAACCACCGTAAGAGTCTACTTTAGAGGATAATTGAGGATGATGTGTTTTAATTTAAATGAAGTGTAGTCTTGTGTACAGTCTCAGGTCGACCATTTCTACGATGTGTGGATAATTGAAACCCAACCACCAAAGAACACCGGTATCCACGATTTAGTATTCAGATCCTTATAAAAGTAACTGCCTTTACTAGGATTTGAACCTTGGAACTCTCAACTTCGAGATCAGGTGATTTGTAACGACGAGTTCACCACTAGACCAACCCGGTGGGTTATGCTTCTTCATCTGGTTGAATTAATTGCATATTTTGCTCTGATGATGCTTTGATCAAGGTTCTATCATGATTTTTGTTGCTCTATTTAGGTACATGAACGGACAGTTTTTTAATCGAAGGAGTAACTTATGGGATTCTTTTTGAGATGATCTGTACAGTATATGTACCTATGAGAATACTCATAGGTACAGATAATTTAACAACATCTATAAAATTAATTTTATTTCTAAATAAAATTAAAAATATGAAAACATTTATTTACTTCATTATACTTTATAATTTTTATTTAAAATGGTTAAGGTTAAATTTATGAAAAAAAAACGACGTAACAAAAAGTGATAATATCACATAATCATATTTAACTTGTAAATTAACGAATTGCAGTTAATCGAAGTCGTATTATAACTTATGTATAATTCGCGTGCAACAAAAGATTATAATAATATGTATAAACTTTTAACACGATAAATAAAAGAATATCGTAAAATGGCGTGCGATTATTAAAATTTAATAGGAAAATATAAAATTTTTACTGCTTGACGAACATTATTTGTTTATTAACTTTTTATGTAAAATTAGTAGAAATCTAAGATACGTATAGATATTTCAAAACTTATTCTTAACATAAAATAATATCTTTAGAATTGCTTTAAAACTAGAAATCTTTGTAAATTAAATAAGTAAATCTATTCAATTTAATCTGTTCAGTTCTTTCTTTTAAAAATCCAATATAAGAATTTTTTTACCAAGAAAAATATTTCAATTCAAATTAATTTCAATTTTTTTTAATATTAAAAGATAGAAAATCCTTGTGTTTTATATTTAATTATTTCTATATACAGATAAAAAAAAAGATTAAATAAACATCATAATAAGCTTAAAAAAGAGAAATTTAATTCTTTTTACTTTCTTGTACGAAGTAAAGGAAGTATTGTGATCGCGAAAAATTTCGGTTTCCAGATTTCAACCGAGATATCTATTTTGACTATCTCTGAATCCATTTTGACTAGTTCGGCGTAAAGTCTGTACTTACGTATGAATCTCACATAACTCAAAAACGATTAGCCGTAGGATGTTAAAATGTCGATTTAGGCTGTCGTAACATCTAGTTGTACACCTTCTCTTTTGATTGCAATCGACTGAATCAAAAGTCTCCAAAAAGCCCAAAATCGAAAATAATTTGGATTCTGGACTTTTTCTTAACTGCAGTAATAAGCTCTCATTGAGAGCTTTTCAACGATCATCATAAGTGGTACTTATTTTCTTTGGTTCCAGAAATATAGCCAAATAAAATTGTAATAAATGAAATATTTGGATCTTACAAGGGGAAGGTACATCGGTTCGAACCAGACTTCATCTCCTTTATTTTTTTAAATATATTGATTTATTAATAATTATTAACCTGTAATTGTAAAAAAATTACAATAAATAATAATTCATTGAATAACAATAAAATAAAAATTATATAATAAATATAATATTATAATAAAAAAATATATTTTTTTATATAAAAAAATCAGAAGTTATTAGTGAAATAAATTTCTATATACTTTTAAAAATGTGTATATGTAATTTAACGGGCGTACAAGCAAATCATATCAGAATTTTTTTAAAAGTACAACAAAAGATTTACAAATTTTCATACTATTAAATATATATACTTAACTAATTTAAAATACATGTTAATAACTAGTTACGGAAAACCCAGATAAAAAAAGACACACATTTTTTTTATATTTAGGTTAAAATAAACTTAACATCTATTGTTTGTCGGTGTTGTAACCGTAATTGTTGTACATAGAATCACCTGTCGACAAAGTATACTAAGGAGAGTGAGGAATATTTTCCGTCTTCATCGCTTCGTTTATCGAGGCAAATACATTGTCGTATATGAGCATGCCAACCCATTTGAACGCAGTTGATATTCGTCCTACAAATGTCACCTTCATTTTGTTCACAGTAATGGACTGACTGTCTAATGAACATCATTATTCTTCGAGAAGGCGATACCGATTTATGTTACTTTTATCGTAGATGATTTGTCTGCTTTACAGCTGTTGAGAAACAGCTCCTGACAATTCACACAGATCCTGACGGTTCACTCGGCTCCGTCTATATAACATAAGCCGGCTCCGCATTAGAATCAGGCAGTCTCGTTCCATCGCTTGAAGGCTCACATTGTCTTGTTATAACTCATCGTTCATCATTGTTTTATATTTATGTTATGTAATGCCATGATGGAATTTGAACAATTAATAAGACAAATTTATCAGTAAAGTTGCGAATTCTCGGTACTGAACCTCTTTGTCTTATTAATCGTTTCATTTCCATACTGGTATTAAATAACTTAAATTAACATGTGAAATATTAAAAAAGTAGATTAAATTTGAAATGAATCAATGATATTGCATAAATGACGAAACAATGTAAATTAAATGTAATGATAAATTAAAAAAGAAAGGTTTCCAACCTTTGAGGACTTTATCGAGTTTCTTAGTTCCAGACTACAACTTTTAGAAAATCTTAATTCATTCACTTCAAACAAGCAAATAAATACAGAAAACGAAACCAAAGAACAACGTTATAAAAATACAGCCAGACGCTTTAATTTAAATCCTAATAAACAATATAATACTGTTAGTTATGTTGAATCTAATTTTAATCGATGTTCATTCTGTAATTCAAAAAAATTCCTTACGTTGATATAAGTAATGATTTGAATTACAGAATGAACATTCTGTAATTCATATATATCAACGTAAAAATTTAAAAAAATTCCATTGATGATCGAAAAGCCTTTTTTGATAATAATAATTCTTGTTTTGATTTTCTCCGGAAAGACCATTTCATTAATTAATGTTATTCAAAACGTCGAGGTAAGATTTGTGCTAAGAAACACAATCTTTCACATGGACGAAATTAATGATTCTAAATTAGAAAATAATAAGTCTGAAATTAATACTTATCGTTTATCTAAGAATTAGTTACAGAAAAAAATTGATAGAGTTCAATCATTTATATCACGTGTTGGCAATGTAACGAAGAAAAAAATAATCGAAGGAAAGTTAAAGGAACATAATTCATGCTATTCTGGGCATCAACATATCCAGATTAGCAGCCATAAGAAAAACTGTGAGAGATGTAATGCAACAAATTTACCCTTTCAGTAGTAAATGTTGCATTATACAAATTGTCTTTACTTAACAAGGGTTAGTAAGGTATTTAAAAAACTGAATGGTTAAATTGACCGTAATTTTTCCATTAACTCAAAAAAAGGTTTTAGAAATTTCCAGAAGATATTTATATATATAGGTAATATCTATAATAGATTATATATATATACAGTCATAATTTACACACGCGCGCGCGTGTGTATATATATATGTACGATTATGTATATACATGATATAAGATGTATGTATGTACAGGTGTTGGACTATATTTTAATTAATATATCTGGAATAATTAAACGTAAATTTCTCAAAAATTGCTCAAAAATTTATATTTATTAGTGTGTTAATGACATTTTTGGATAAATTTTTAAAAAATGGGGAGGGAGTAATCTCGTTTTTTTTCAAGTTTTTTGCTTTTTGTATAGTGGTCGTAAAAAATTGAACTTAATTACGATCAAAGTACTTAGTATTTTAAAATTCTAAAGTTTTAAATCGATTGGATTTAGGGGTAGGGAAGTATTCAAAATTATTTCTAAACAATTTTGCCTCATATCTCGAAAACCCTTTAACCAAAAAAAAATGAAAATTAGTACTTTATTTAATATTTTGTCCGATTTCAAGATCGGACAAGGGGACACTCCACCCATATTTTTTTCTTAGTAGATTCATTTTTTTTAGCCTTGAATAACATTGCCCCAAAATCGGGCAAATTGCACCAACTTATTGAAATAAATAATTATTTCAATTAATAACTTTGAATAAAGAAAATCTAACGAGTGGACTGAATGGAACAATATATGAAATGTTTTTTATTTTTAACTTAAGTTTTGAAGACTGAAAATCCAAATTTACCTCATTAATGTAGAGGACTTGGGATAGTTTTTAAAAAAGGGGATACCATAGTAGCGATTTAAGAATTATGAAAGTTTTTTGAATTTTTGATACTTATCTATTTTTCATGTTGTGGCTATTATTACAAATTTTTCTGTAAGGTACCTGTGTATGTGTGTGTGTGTATATATATATATATATATATATATATGTATAGGGTGTCCTACAAAGAAGCGGAAAAAACTTTCAGAACCTGTATATTGGTGAAAATAATGAAAAAAATTTATATTAACATAGATCTGCAGACGCTTTGTTTTCGAGTTACGGCTAGCAAAACATTGTTCCCGGATTTCAACTCTTCTAATTAAAAGAAGCCCTACACTCATTTTTGGGATACAAATTAAGCAGTAAAGCTGATGTTACTTTATGTAATTTGAGCTGGGAAATAGGATAAAACAGGACCCTGAACTGCAACTTTTTAAAATATCTGACGTTTAACACAAAATTGGGGGTCAAAAAATAAGTGTTTTTTAGGTTTATAGTACAATAGTTTTGTTAAGTGACTAATAAATATGGAAGATTTAGTTACAAAACTAGTGGAGAATTTAATTCTGAGAAAATTAATGTAAATATTGCCAATAAAAAGTAAATAAAAACTTTTAAAAATTTGTTTTTATTGAAGCAAACAAACGAAAAATAGACAGAAAATCGTTTTATTCTTTTTGTACCTAATTTACCCGTACATTCTTCTTTTTAAAAACAAACGCTAATTACTGAAAATAATTTTAAAGAAGTACAAACTTTATACTTCTTTCTTTCTTTTTCCTGTTTAGCCTCCGGTAACTACCGTTTAGATAATTCTTCAGAGGATGAATGAGGATGATATGTATGAGTGTAAATGAAGTGTAAGTCTTGTACATTCTCAGTTCGACCATTCCTGAGATGTGTGGTTAATTGAAACCCAACCACCAAAGAACACCGGTATCCACGATCTAGTATTCAAACTTTATACTGTAAAACAATATTTTAACCGTGTATATTCGATAATTTACGCAGGTAAAACTAAATAATTACTTTAAAAAACTGAATTGAAATGTATGTTACTTTACAAAGATTTTAAAAAAAAATTATTTTATACGTCGGCAATACCATCATCTGGTCAACAATGAAAATTGTGTACTTTACTCTGTGTATATATTTAACAATTATACTCTGAATGCAGAATATTTTTTGCGATGTAAACGTCATTTGATCAAGAGGAGAGTTCAAAATTTTTTACTGAATATTTTAATTTTTTTCACAGTTGTACTCTAAATATTACATAATCAAATCATTAATATTTAAATATTTTACGACGTATTTGAAATAAAAACCTGTCAAGGACAAAGCCGGGAAAGTTATGTAATCCTTTGCTGGTTTTTTGTTTAGTATTATTTAAAAATTCATCGATAAAATAATGTTGTTTCTATAGAAGAAAATTTTTTTAATTGTTTTTAAAATTAATTGCTGGAAAAAGTTTTTAACTATTCCTTTCTAAATGCCGCCCTTTCTCGTAAGCCGAAGTATTGTGTTAATTTATGCGAAAACAATCTGTTGTCTAGTTTTTTTTAGAAGTGGATATTTACTTTAATAATAAATTACTAAAATAAAGAAATAACATTCATTTTAATATAATTCATAAATATAAACACAAGGATAAATTAATATTTTTAATTTTCTAAATGTCGGTCCACTAATTTATACGTATGAGTATTAATTAATGTTTTCTTATAGTCTATTTCTATATCTTGAAAGCTTGTTTTCATCTTTTAAGGCAAAGTCCCTAGAAATGATTCCTCTTTAAATGGCAAAGTACTTAAGTATGATAAATATTTTAAGAAAATTATTCGTTTTAGATGCGGTGATAATGAAATGTTAAATTATTATTTCAACTATATCTTTTGTGCTAAAAAAATTGTTGCGTAATTTAAATTATAATCTATAAGGAAAAGAATCCCATAGAAACAGTTGAAGATAGTTTGCTCGTTTTTCTGAAAATAAATACTTCTTAATTTTCTTAATTGGGTATTTTTAACAGATAACGCAAATGAATTTTATCCTCTCGTAGATTTTCATTTCCTTAATCCATTAATTTATCCGTCACTCTCTTCTGTTTCAGATTGAGGCGTAATTTCGTCGAATAAAACTTTTATTGAATCGTGCAAACCATTGATATAAACAAATAGCATGACGACTGAAATAAAAACAATATAGTAAAATAAATAAAAAGTTTCGTATTTTTTATTATTTCTGTTATATATATATATTTATTTTATTACCTTCGACGGAACGGAGACAGTATGTGCGTTTTGGGTAAATGGGTAAAAGGTTGTGTGTATGTCTTTTATGCCATCTCTCAAAAACTACTGGACCGATTTTGATGCGGTTTTTGCATTACGTAGGTATCACCTCAGAGCTGATTCTTAAATTAGTTTTACGGTTATAGGCTATCACGGATCGCCTGTAACCGTTTCTTTCGAATTACAGCAAGACTACTGTCGAATAATTTGCCGCCTTCGTTTAATACCTCGGTTGAGTTTAAATTATTCTAAATATCTGTTCGCTGATTCATACGAATAAATAAAAGTCTTGACTTCGTTTATAATATAAATTGTTTTTATTATAATCTTCAACTTGTGAATTAATTACTTGTACATTCATAACAAATACAAGTTGAGTCTCTGGATGAAGGAATTATACTAGACTATTCTAGTGCGGAGCCAGCTTTTAGAGCGTGGATAGAGCCGAGTGAGCCGCCAGGAGCTGTGTGAGCCGTACGAAGCCGAGTGAACTGTCAGGATCTGTGTGAGCCGTACAGAGCCGAGGGACTTTTAAAAATTAAAAACCCTTTAAATAAAACTTAAAGTTCCTCATTTAAAAAGGAGTCGCAAAAAAGTTAACCTTTGGCAGGGATGCCAACCTGAGCTAACGAGTAACAAAAAAGTAAGAATTTAGCTGGAATGCCAACCTTCATTTAAAAATTAAATAACACTGCGTCTCAACACCTTCATTAAAAAGTGTAGTTGTTATTGTGTGGCTTATTAAATAATTTGCGCCTACTAATCTGTAAAAAGTAATAAATAAAAATAAAAATGTTAAAAAACCCAAGACAAAAAAACCTTTAAAAAACATGAAATAATTAAATAACTGTATTTATATCTTATAATCCTCTGTGACATTGTAATGTTGTTTTTAAGGCAATAAAATTTAATATTTTGATTACCGCCGTGCGTGACCCGTAGACTGCATAGATAAACTTTAGTTATCATAGTCACGCCCGACGGTTAATTAAAATGTTAAATTTTATTGCCTTAAAAACAACATCAGACAACAACAGTGCCACAGAGAATTATACGGTAAAAATAGTTATTTAATTATTTCACGTTTTTTAAGGTTTTTTCATCGTGGATTTATAAATTTTTTACTTTTATCTATATGCTGTTATTATTTATTTGATTGTATTTATGCAAAAGTGAACTGATTTAAAAATGTGTAATATTTATAAACAGCTAAGAAACAAAATTTTGTAACGAGATTCTCTCTCTCTGTCTATCTGTGCGCGCGCGTAAAGAAGTAGTGAAAGAGGAGAGCGCATTTGTATGGACAAATGTCTAAAACTAATACAAATTTTTTGGACAACAATAATTATTTTAGTTTTGGACATTTGTCCATACAAAGGATAATATATACAATATAAAAATAAAAATTAAGGAATTACATCAGGCGACAAAGTAAAATTTTCCTGTTTGTTAAGACTCATTTTATTTCATGTCTGTAAATGTTATTAATGAGGAACTTTAAATTTTATTTCAAGAAGAACTTTTAAATTCTAAAAGTTTTACGTTGACTCCCACTAGAATGGTCAGTCTAGTTCAGCTATCAGAGACTGAACATGTATTTAACAGTCATGTATAATTAATTTATACAACGTCACATATATGAAGCGTAAGTTTTAATATAATAACAATAATTTAAGGTATAATGAAAACAAAGACTTTTATTTAATTCAATGAACCAGCGCACAAAATAATACTTAGAATAATTTCAACCCAACCGATGTATTAAACCAAGGCGGCAAATTTTTCGACACTGTTTTCGAAGTAAAATAAAACAAAAAAATATTCTAAAACAATCCTGGCTATTATCTCACAAACAAACAAAAACCCGATATATTATGAAATAATAGTATCACTCTGTACTCAAATAAACATAAATTTTTCGCAAATAAATATCAGTGATTAAAATGTAAATTTTTTATATTTGAAGCTCCTTACAGATACCAGTAAATATGATTAAATTTCTCTGAACTGTTTATATTTAACTATTAACTCGCTATTTCAGCTTATATTATCAGAAATCAGAATAAATCTTTGTAAGTAAAGACTTTTTTAAATGATTAAAAAATGCAAAAAAAAAATAAATAAAAAACAAACAAAATTACAAAAATATTTTTGATTACATATAAAAAATTATTTTTTGAAAAAGCTTTTATTTAACTAATATTAATATTAACATTAATAAAAAAAGGAAACAAAAGAAAAAAACTCTCTAAAAACTAAAAAATAAGAATTAAATCAAATTGAGAATTTTAAACAAAAAAATATAATATATTAACAAATATAAAAATGCACTGAAAAGTAAAAAATAAAATTATATAAATATCTAATAAATAACCAATAAATAAATGTAATAATTATTAAATTTTAAAATTAACAGTAATGAAAATATTTATTTAAATAAAAGCGTGGCGCACTTTTTATAATTTATTTAAAACAACACAACATTTATTTTAACAACAATTAATCTTCATTTTCATTTTCAATAACGACACGAGAAGGCGGAAAGGTCTGCTGGAACCTCTCCAGTTGAGATTGACTAACTACAAGTAACAGTCTGGGAAAATGCACCCACTCGCTTTCTTTGTACGTGTTCTCACATAGTTGAAGTTCATCTTCGAATTCTGCTTGTAATCTAAGCCAAATTGAACGCACTCCTTCCGTTAAAAGTTTCATTTTAATTAATTATGATTTTTATTTAATGAATTCGTAATTACGATTACAATTATAATAATTAATCATTTTTCAGATTACCGTCAAAATGTAATTACTTTGTGCAAAATTTCTATATTTCATTTTTATTTTTAATGTTATTAACCCTTAAAGGTCATCTCGGTGCAAATTTGAACCATCTATGAATTAAAACTTGAGTTATTTTATTACTGATAAATAAAGCATATACTTATACTAAACAACCTTATTAAAAAAAAAAAATATATTTTAAAATACAGCAAATGTCTATAAATACTTATTCGAAAAAATTGTTATAAAAACTGCGCCACGCTTTTATTTAACTAAATATTTTCATTACTTTTAATTTTAAAATTTAATAATTATTACATTTTTTTAATTTTTATTTATTGGTTATTTATAAGATATTTATATAATTTATTTTTTACTTTTCATTACATTTTTATATTTGTTAATATATTATATTTTTTTGTTTAAAATTCTCAATTTGATTTAATTCTTATTTTTTACTTTTTAGAGGGTTTTTCTAATTTGTTTCCTTTTTATATTAATGTTAATATTAACATTAGTTAAATAAAAGCTTTTTTAAAAAATTATTTTTTATATCTAATCAAATACATTTGTGTAATTTTTTTGTATTTTTTTTAAGACTAAAAAAAAAGTAAAAATATGTATTTTTACACATCGAAGTTACATACGTGTACCAAATTTCAATCATTTTCATACGATAGTTCATGAGAAATGAAAATTTTCAACTAAAAGCATGAATTTAACGTAGCGGTAGGACGTGGGGGCGTTGTGGTGGGTCATATCAAATTCCGACACCGTAGTGCTATATTGTCATCGAAGTTACATACGTGTACCAAATTTCATTGATTTACACACGATAGATCAAAAGATATAGCAGTTGCAAGATTTGGTTATTCCTAAAGCGAGTTAAATAAAAGCTTTTAAAAAGAATCAACCTACTTAAAAGTGCGAAATATCATCCGCCTTACTACCGTTAGATATTGCACAGCGTAATCGAAAATAAATGTGATCCCGTTATATTAAAATATAATAAAATGTTTGCCCGTTTGAGTTGTCACAACAGATGGATTTTCTAAATTTGATACCTAAAATTTAAATAATTTTCAACAAACTTGAAAGTCTAAATTTGACGATATAAAAATTATATATTGATCTCAAGACTTCATATTACTGTCGTTAAAGATATTTACTTTATTTTTAATTATGTACAGATTTTGATTTAACGAAATATCATCAGCCCTAATTTAAATTAACAAAAACATGGTTTTAATTTTCTAAATGCGACAAATTTCTCTCTCTCTCTCCGTATACGTAGGTACGTGTGTGTGTGTGTGTGTGTAACAAAAAATATTTTTTTATTTTATCTATTTCCGGTAATTTTATAAACTTTCTTTTTTTTAAAAAAAAGAGAAAAAGAATGAATCCTTTAATAATGCGTGAACATATACGCAGTTGTGCGTAAGTAATTTGTAGGCTTATTCATAAAATATAATTAACGCGTGCCTGGAAGACTTGAAATGTAATATGTTATGGTGGTTATATTTTTTATTAATTAATATTTATACTTTTCAGATTAGGGTTATTATTTTAACTTAATTAATATGCGCTTTTAAAAAATCATATTACAATTTATGGACTATAATATAAAAGAAGAAATATTAATTATTAAAGCTTATATATATGTCAGAGAATACAACGGTTCTTTGTTAAATTAAAAATAGAACCGATGATTTTTTATTTGTAATTTTAGAGAGCCCCCTTGCATCAATACTTATTCTTTTTAATTCCGCCTCATATAATCTTGTGATTTTAAAAAATGTTCATTATTATTGATGTCTAGATCCCCGTGTTTTAAGGTATCATGTTCTCTGATATCTAGATGATATTTTGTAGTGTATCACGTCCTAGCCCAAATACATGTATTAAAATTTATAAAAATCGGTTCTACGGTTTCCAAAACATGGAGGAATCGTAGTCCTGCTTAGAGACACAAGGACCTTTTTGGTTCTGTTACAATCGACCTAGAAACAAAATTTTATGTAAATTTGTTACTTTTTAATGTTTTGAACGAATTTAGATCACTGTTTTCATTAATAAATACCGATATTGGAAATTCAGAAATACATAAGTTGTAGTATATTTATACTGTTTTTCAAAGCTAGTCTAATTCGTTATATTGTTTTAGCTAATAAAATACTTTATGTGTTATACTTTCGTTAGAAATTTTAGTTTCTTATTTACTTGCTTATGATATGAATTATTTTATTATGTAATTTTTATTAATTTACTATTTTTATTTATTATTAATAATTTTTATTACATTTAGTGGAGGAAATAAAAACAGGCAAAAATTATCATCTTGTATTACGGCGCGCAAGAGTACAGCCGGGTTAATTGTTTGCAATAACTCGATTGTTTATCACATGGTTTTTTAAAAATCGGGTGTCATTTTGTCAAAATAAAATGCTTAATAAATTTTTTAATAAGTAAAAATTTAATCAAACAAATAATTACAAATATATTGAATATTAAAAATTTAAGATGGTCGCTATTTTAACATTTTTAAAGGTTAAGTTTTCAAATTTTTTTATTTTATAGAACAAGACACTAGTCTTAGATTTGCTAAATTTAATTAAAGTAGGTTTACCCGTTCCTGAGAAATAATATTTTTATTGAAAATCACAAAATGGTGATCAGAAGGAAAACAAAGCAACGTAGGTTATATTGATATGAACAATTTTTCTTATTTTGGGGTACTGTATCATTACCTGATGTTCCCGGACCGCTTCGTATATCCGGAAAATTAAAAGATTAATTTTAGAAAACAACGTTAATATAGAAAATCTAGACATTGTTGAATGAAGTCGTGCTTAAAACGATACCGTTTTCTGTATTGATGAAGATTATGGAGAAAATTTAAGGAAAAGAGAAACTGTGTTTACGAAACGTCATTATTTTTTAATAATAATTGAAACGAAATTTGTTTTTATTCAACTTCTATATTCGATCAGTACATACATTAAAATAACAATATAAAAAGTAGGGAAGTAGTACTATAAACGAGATATTTCAGTTCTACTATCTACCGAATAAAAACAGATTGAATGCTCTGGAAGCAGGAAATAACATTTTTGTACATTTTTACTAATTTTTATTATTTAGGGATTGGTATCGGTTTAATAGATTACATCGAGTTTAGTTTACGAAAAAAGTAATAATCATCTGAACAGAGAAAGTTCATTAGCATTTTGTAATGTGAATTAAATTTTAATTAAATTACGATATTACACGAGTACCTGTTCTTATCTCTTATTAAAACCGTTTTAATATAGTTATATTATAATTATTTATTAAGTTTACCTAAGACATTACAGACGACTACTTCATATAATCTGATAGTGCATAATTATTAACGTAGAGTTCAGAATAAATGGAACAGTGAAATTCAGTCAGACGTTAGATCAATCATTTCCTTAAATCCAGGTGTGAATTGTAGGCTAGGACGACTAGGAATAAGTTAATGCTAAAAACAAACAAAAATATCTTTGAATGTTCCTAATTATTTTTAAAATTTAGGTATGAAATTTTTTCACTTACTGTATGATTTACTTTCATGAAAGGTATATAATTTTTAAAAATCCGCCAGATCTCAGTTTTATAAGTCTTGATTTTTAAATGAACGAAGATTTTAATCGTAAAAAAAGATAATAATGTTAATGATGATTTTTACAATTATTGATCGGTATTTTGCTTACCTGTTCAGCTGCAAGCTTCTTTATTCATTCTGCTTTTAATCGATTGCATCATATCGCAAAATGAATTATCTTATACTAGCATCCCCGTCACGGCTTCGTCCGCGCTATTTGATTACTTACTTTTCCCGTCGTGGTCAGGGAATATTTAGCCAGTCATGGCTCGCTTCACTCGCCCTTCTCGTCTAACCAGAGGGCTCTGCCCCTTAGACCCCGCTGTATTCATTAAACTCAGTCTTGTGAGAATTATAATGATAGATAAAAATTAAAGCCTTTTCTATTTATAAAAAAATGTCAGTTATTGTAATTTCTTCAGAGCAACAGTTTGGTCAATACAAGACCCGAAACTTTGAGTGATCTAAGAATTTGGGCTTCAAAATAGTCGGCCTCAATCTTAAAAATATTAGTTATAAGTGATTATCCGTAATTCGTACGGGTAATAATGTATTTTGCCCGGTCCTTAGCGTTACTCGACAAATATCACTAGGAGGAAGTGACCGTATTTCGTTTCTAATTTAAAAAAAAAGTTTTTAATTACTTTTATTTATTTTTTTTAGTCAAGTAACCGGAGGTGGATGCAGCCACTGGCGCGTTACATACGTGGTTGCACTCCTTAAAAAATCGAAATTCAAAAAAACCGAAAATGGTTTTTAGATATTTTTATGAAGAGTATTTGCAAGTCCAAATTAGTGAATATATCGATTAGTATAGTCTGAAATGAGGAAAATTTGAAATTATAGTTCAAAATTGTTTTATCTTTATTCACCTCTTTTAAAGTCGAATTTACAAAAATCTAGAAATTGGTTTTTAGATATTTACATGAAAATTACTCGTACAAAAAAATCAAGTTGATACCTTTATTTGATACAGATAAATTCAAAAAAGTATCCGATTTCAAAAAAAAATCAAAATACATTTTAATTCTTTAAACTCGGAATTTCTAAAAATCTAGAAATAGTTTTTAGATATTCATATGAAGATTGTACACACCAAAAATCAAGTAGTCTTCATTAGTTACCGAGAAATTAAAAAAAAAAAAAATCATTTTTGCTCTAATCTAACCCTTTAAACTCGGAATTTCAAAAATTCTTTCTTAGTGCGTATGCAACACCATAAGAAGAACAACACACGTATACAAATATTTATCAATTTATCTTCAGTAGTTTTTGCTGAGCGTTTTTGTACACACATACATATATATATATATATATATAAGTTTGGAAAACAAATTATATAAAATATTGTCATTCGCATGCTCTTTAATTAAACCTACATTAGTAATTATCCTATATTAGAGCAATGTCTTTTTTGCAGCCGTATTTTTTTAATATCTATCTTTTGTTAAAATTTATGAAATTTTATTTATATATATATATATATATATATATATAACAACAAGACATATTTTACTTAAAAATATTATCTTCATTATTCTTTTGGTTTAACCAGTGAACTATACAAACTTATAAATTAAATTAAATATGTTTCGCTTAGAATTCTCTAAGCTTCCTCAGGTGACAGTACACATTTCATACACATCACACAAAATTCTTTTACATACTGTATGAGAAGTATGTAAGAGAATTTTTAAGTAAATATATCTTATATTTAATTCTATCCAATCAAGAGAAAAATAAACTTAAATAAATTACATTTAAGTTAATATTACATTAATTGTTATACTTTTGTAGCTCATCTGTGATTTAGACTATAAAAAGAGAAACGCGTGCAGTTTTTTAACAGCAGAAGGATATGCTGGATCAAAGTTGTCAATGCTGGAATAATCATATTATGACATCTTTTTAGCTCTAAGGCTAAAGAAAATTACAGCACTAAGGAACGCATTTCTTTACAGCTGTAAGGAATATTATATCGAAATGGTGCACTGGAAAACTAGAAATGTTTTTTTGATGTAGTTACGGATAGGAAAAAAATTATTTACGTAAGTTTATGCGAACAGTCTGCTCTATAATATAATAATTGCAAGTGTCCCATGGCTGAATTGTTGAAGTAACGAATTGCTTTTCTACAAACGAAAAAACAACGCAAGCAGAATTTATTCATAGAAATGGGTGTTTGGCGGGAAATAAAGACAAATATGTAAATGTTTTTATACGCCGTTTTCTTCCTGTTCTTTGGCCAACGCGTTACTACACGTAATACGAGCCTCCTCCATCCGACGAGTAATATAAATGTGTCGGATGAAAACGGTGACATTTCATCATTACAATCATACGCTTAAATTCGTTGGGCAACGAATTTAAGTGTTACGGTGCTCTGCACCGTGTTACGCAAGCTCTGAAACTTAGATTATACATAAACGTGAGCGTTTTTGGACTCGCATTACGTGGTAGAGAGACAACCGGAATGTCAACATATTTGAAGAAATATTGGTGGAGATCTTAGTGGTGCAACATCAATGTTACACACCAAAATCTTGTTTTCTGTTTGTAACATATACACAGAATGTTCTCGTTATAGTATCTTTAAAATTAATAAATCTCAGTGGTAAGGTTCTAACGAGATATTTTCATACATTTACATGAAAATTGTTGCAAATTTTTAAAATGATGGATATCATAAAATCTTATTTTACTTGTAAATTATTACATTTTAATAATAAGAGAAAATAATTATTATGGAGTGTTTGAAATTAGCAAAAATCTTTTTTCTTTAATATATCTTTTCTGGAATCAAGATTTCTAAAATACGATTGTGACAGTAATAATTTTAGGAGATAGGGAAAGAGAAAAAATTTCATTTTTCGCGATTGTCTCCAAAATATTTTCTTAAAGTATGTCAAGACAACCTTTTTTCTATACGACTGCCCAAAAAAAGTAGTTTATGTATTTATCTATTTATTGATTATATTTAGGTTGTATGTGTATGTATGTATGTATGTTCCACCGTAGCAGGTTAACGGTAGAACCGATTTACATGTATGATCCCGCGTTGGAATCTTTACGTTATCGGAAGTGTCATATGCTATATATATGTTCATTTATTTGTAACTAAAAGGCTAAAAAAAAAATCATGCTTCCAATTCTAAATCGATAATCGATAGTATTTTCAGTATCAATTTATTTTTATCGAAAGTAATTGTGTTTTAAGATGATACGATATTGAATTAATGAATTGCGGTAGTAAATTTTAATTTATTTTTGTGGCAATTTCTTATATTTTATATATATATATATATATATATATATATATATATATATATATATATATATATGTGTGTGTGTGTGTTCAATTAAATTTAAAAAGTTTGGAAAAAAAATTATATAAAATATTGTCATTCGCATGCTCTTTAATTAAACCTACATTAGTAATTATCCTATATTAGAGCAATGTCTTTTTTGCAGCCGTATTTTTTTAATATCTATCTTTTGTTAAAATTTATGAAATTTCTTTTAATTTACATTTAATTTAGTCATAGTACAACAAAAATTTATTGAGATACAACTTTTGAAATATTAATCCTTTTTTGAAAATATAATTTTAACGAAAACACGTTTTCTTACGTGAAATGTATTAATAATAAATTTCAAAAAAGATTGGCGCCGTCGAAGGTCCTGTGGACTTATCGATCCCTGAAAAAGTTAATAAAATTGAACATCTATCACCAATTTTCTATGCTTCTGCTACTTCTGAAACATTTTTATATTCTTTTTATTTTGAACTATTGAATTATCTGCAATTCATAATATTAATAATATCGATTTTTTTTTTAATAAAAAAATATACATTATTGTTGTGATATTAAGTATTATATTTTATACGAAATTCGTATTGTTAATAATGTATTCTTGTTAAAAAACTATGAAGTTAATAATTTTTTTTTGTACAGATGAGAATTGCAATAAGTTTTCCTTTTTCTAAATTGCGTTCGTGTTGATGTATTTATATACAGACAGGATATTGCCAGGAAATATGAAATGTATGCAATTCATCATAAGTAAAAATGACGTAATATATGTTTATTTATTGGCTGCGCAGGATATATGCATGGTGTCAATTCAATTTTAACTGAATTTATTTCTTATGAAATGTCGACGTTTCTCTTATTATTATGCAATTCGAATAAAATTTTATTAAAAAATTGATGTAAATGGATATTATATTTTATATTAGTTCTTTTAAAACTGTAAGAAATATCTGTGAATATTTCCTATTAAAAAAATTATCAATAGTGATTTCTTAAATTAATTAATTCGAGTTTATTTTATTTTCTTTCTATTTCCGTTTTATAGAATTCCAAAATGGAAATAGAAATTAAATAGCAGCCATTTAATTTCTTTTCTTTTTTAATTAATATTAGCTCTGTAAATATTTTATTAGATAAAATATAAGCCTTTCATTGTGAACAAAATGTCATTTCATTTGTTCAAACCGGTTAATAAACATGTGAAATATGGTTTAAATTGTTATATGATTGTTAGATATGAAATTGATATAATTGCTACGTCTGTTTTTACTTCTGTTATTTAATTTATTTATTACTAATAATAGAAATTATCTTTCTAAAAAAAAAGCATGATGCGTTGATTTGTTTCCTGTACGCACTCACATTTTTATTTCGGTTTGAAGAATCGACTTAATGAACTGTGAGCTGTGACTCTATATATGTGTGAGCTGGGTTTGAACGAAATGATCCGAATCAATCGTATAAATAATATTACAAAAAGATTTTTTTGGGGAATTTCGTTTTTTGTGTTGCAAAAATAAAGCAAATTTATCGTAATTCTTTTTTTAATTTTTTCATTGATGTTGCAATTTTTGTTTTAAATTATTGAAACTATAAGCTTCGGGCTTATTAATATTTATTTAAAATTATATTTGTGTTTTGTGGGATACAAAAGGAAAACATTGGGGTTAGAGCTATGTTAAAAAATCACAACTTAAGAAAAAGCTAAAAATGTTCAGGATTTTGAAGTTTTTCGTTTTAAACGTTTTTATTGTTGTTAGTACGCTATATTCATAAACATTATATAGTTATAATAGGGGAAAAACATTTAAAAAAATCATGTGTAATGAAACATAAACCATGTAAGATTTTCGTGGCGGGTCATAGGCCCGCCTTTTTTCTAGTAATTACAAAATTGTCAGACTGTTTAATTTTTTAGATTAAAGGTAAAATTTTAAAAGAAATTTATCGTGTAGATGTTGGGTACACCAAATTTCATTAAACTATCTTAATTCGTTCTTATGATATAAAATTTTATCGACAAAACATCAAATAGTGGACAAAAGGGAAAATGGAGCGTGGTAGGGCGTTTGTCTTCATGAATATTTTTGTTGTGCTGAATGAGTCCTTTAAATTTTGCCAATACCTACCGGGATAACCTGTATAAAAGCGAACATTTGTGCTTGTAATAAATAATACGAAACGTTTGGAAGAAATGATTGATTATATTATACTGTATTGTAAATTTCATATTAAATGTGTAAAAGTAATAAAATAAATCAAACCTGATGAGGTTATAAAATATAAAAGTTAAAAGATATGAACTGAACCGAAAAGAAAGGAGAATAGTATCAAAGAAGTCTTGTAACTGACAAAGAATTCTATTAAATTCGTTGTGATTTTAAAAAAAAATTATTTTAATTATGATACTATTTTTAAGGTAAGCGTTTATTAAAACGATGTCTTCTTTTTAATTCATATACATAGTATTCCGGGACGTATTCCCCGAACTTCCGGTCCTAATTCAGGATGCCAAAATGGGCAAAAACGTTCATATCGACATGTCCTATTTTGCTTTGTTTCTTTCTGGACACAATTTTGTGATTTTCAACAAAAAAAAAAAAAATATTTCTCAGGAACTTATAAAAGTACTTTCATTAAATTTGACAAATCTAAGCCTAGTGTCCTATTCTACAAAATAAAAAATGTTTGTAGTAATGCTTATATTACGGTGGGCAGGCGTACTGCCGGGTTAATTATCTGCAATAACTCCATTGATTGTCAACGGATTTTTACAAATGAGGTGACAATTTGTTCAAAATAAAATGCTTAATAAATTTTGCAATAAGTAAAAATTTGATCAAACAAATAATTGCAAAGTTACTGAAGATTAAACAATTAAGATGGCCGCCATTTTGAAATTTTTCAAGATAACGTTTTCTAATTTTTTATTTTCTAAAATAAGACACTAGTTTTAGATTTTCGAAATTGAATGAAAATCGGTTTATCCGTTCCTGAGAAATAACTTTTGATGAAAATCACAAAATGGCATCCAGAAGGAAAACGAAGAAAAATAGGACTTACGTCGATTTGAACATTTTTGCTCATTTTGGTGTCTGAATCAATACCCAAAGTTCGTATGTATATATATATATATATATATATATATTTTATAAAACAAAAAATAAAGAAAAGTTAGTTTAATTTATTTTTGCTGACGGTATTCATTTATGATAGTTTTAAAAAATATATAAAATTTATTATTTTAAAAATGAAACGAAATACATTTTATGTGTGAACTACTTTGGATATTAAATGTAGTATATGCTGAATACTAAAAAGAAAATATTTATTGCTGATTCAAATTGAAAAAAATTTCACTTTTATATGCACGTAATAGTTATATTTAATCTGCTGAATTATTAAATATATTTGTAATATCATTATTATTATAATATATATATATATATATATATATATATATATACATATATATATATATATATATATGATTAATGAAATAGAAATTAAATTAATATATATTTGAGTTACGTGCAGGAATATTAAAATGAACGGCGAGTGAGTTTTGTTCTCGTTTTAAATTCTGTGCACACTTGCCAAAGAGATATTTTATATGCCACTACTATAAAAAAAATTATTATTTTTTTTTTACTTTTTTGTTTTCTAAAACATAGTAATTGCTCTCTAGTTAAAACTTGTTTCCGAATATTTTTGTTTTTTTTCTTTTTACCTCCTCTTTTGAAGGGTAAAACGTTTTGTAAATATTTACCTGTTAATTGTTTTTAGTAATTTCAGCTGTGCATTTTTGATATCGTTAAATCCAGTTCACCCATTTCGGTTAAATGTGTGTATGTATGTAAACACGCCGCTTAAACAAATACACACTGGCACAAATGCAGAGGTTCTACAAAATTCTTATTTTAGTTTGTTGAATTTCGTAAAATTCTTGCTTCATTTTCAGAAGAATTCGTTAGTTATTGCAAATATCTCAAAAAATCTTTTTTTTTAATTTTTATAATTAATTAGGTATTTTATTACAATAAAAGAAAAAATATAAAAAATAAATTTACTATTCTTCTGCCACACACTTTTTACCTTTATGCCACTAAGTAATTACATTTTTAGATTTTTATTTCTAAACTATTTTCTATGTATTTAAAAAAAAAGAAAAGTAATACATTAATTGCTTACAGTTTTAATTTAAGGTGTTCAAGAGTAAGTAACGTACCTAAAAATACGAACAAAATTAAAACCAATGTGATGTTTTACCGCAAAAAAGAGGTTAGAGTACTTGAGGGATTTATCTAATTTGTAGTTCAAGGTCATTCCAAGCAGTGAAAACTTATTTCACTCACAATCCCACATGAGATCCGGGGTACTTTATTCAGAGCATCGTCAATAAACAACAGCTTTTGCATTGATCGGTTCGATGAAAAAAAAAAATTGTTTTCCCTTTAATTATTAAAGGGTCAGCTGAGAACAAGGAAAGCCTCTTTAAATTGAAACTCTTGCCCACCTCTGAAATTGTAGAAGAATCTGAATAAACTATAAACTGGGATATCTGTAAATCGTTAGAATTCCTTTTCTTTATTTATAAACCGCTGTAAGCCTGCCCATTATTTCAATCTGTATAAATTGACATCTTTAACTTCGTAATGTATTTGATTTTTAGTTAGTTTAGAATGAGTTTACCTAATTACGGTTTTAAAATGCGTATGCGTTGAATAAATATTTGTAGCAAATCCCGTTCTTAGCCTTTCTCCTGATAAAGAAAATTGTTAAGTTTATTTTATTTTACTAAATAATATAAAGTAATTTTTTTTTGTGGTTGATAGATTCATCTTATAAGCTGGGGATTATATTCTTTAAATTGAATTTTTTATTTCTGTATTTCTAAGCTTCTACATAGAAACACGGTATAGAAATTTTGTAATGTATGACAAAAGATCATCCAGATCGGGATTCAAACCCCCCGTCTTTCATCTGGAAGATGAATTCATCTTCCAGATGAAAGACGATACTATTCCACCAAGTATGGATTTGAATTTAGTGTATACACACTTGACAAAGATAGTAGGCGGTATCCCCAACTTCTAACCTCTTTTTTTTACTTTAATACAGTATTAGTTTAAAATTTGTTTTAATAAAAGTATAGTTTATATCACAATTAATAGTAACTGGGAACAGATGCCAGGTCTATACTACTGTATTATGAGATGTGAGAAATTTCAAAATGCTATCAAATTACCAGTTGCCCTTTCATGTCTCAAAAAAAAAAGAAAATTAAATCCAATAAAATATAAAATTTTGTGATATTAATCAGGGATTCTGTCGAAATATTTTATTTTTCGTTTTTTTTTTAATTTTCACGATTTAAAAAATTTTATAACGGACAAAATTAAAGAATTTAATTTTACTTTATTCGTCCTTTTATTAGGCAAGAAATGATTAACCAAAGATACACCAATTCAATTCAATTTGTATATTCACTATTTAGTCCAGGCAAATATCTGTTTTAAAATGGTTATATTTGGACTTTTCCTATACGATCGCTAATTTTTGCTTTAATGCTTCTGGATATATCATTAGAAATGAGATTATTTCGTTAAACTCCAGTTGAAAAAGGTGTGCTTCAATTTTTATTAGACAAAATGTAAAAAAATCGCAAAAATATCCATTTTCTCCTATTTCCCTAGATAGCTCGATAACTGTTCATTTTAGAGGAAAGTTCGAGAAAGAAAAACGGTTAGTTATTAAATTTTACACACAATATCATCGGTTGAAAATCGAAAAGTACGTTATTATTGATGCAAAAATAGGAATAACTGTCAAAGAAAAAAAAACAAAATTTTTGGGAATGTTTTCCGAGTACTTATGCATAGACCTTCACATTTTGTCTTAAAAAACCTTTAAGTATTTAGGTTATATACGAGGTGCGACAATGAAGTAATGAGACTGATTTTTCTTTGCAAGATGTGGCAACCATCTTATAGATAGGCATACCATCTTTGACGTTGGTCTATAAGCTACTTCTGGTCCAAGCGGCACATTGATGCAACTGCTCGGTCGTGAGTTGTGCTGTAATAAGTGAACACGTATTTGTGTCTCTCGTCACAGAAATGAAACCGCAAAATATTGCGCAACGATATGCCATTTCTTTTTGCGTTAAATCGGGTGAAAACGAGACGACAACTTATGGTAAGCTTCAGAAGGCTTTTGGAGCGGAGGTTATGTCAAGAGCTCAAGTTTTTCGGTGGCATAAAATTTTTAGTGAACGTAGAATGAATGTTGAAGATGAAGACCGCAGTGGACGACCATCAACCTCACGGACAAATGTCAACTTGACCAGGGTGCGTGAAATCGTACGATCTGATCGAAGCTTACCCGTGAAAATGATTACAGAAGAACTAAATATCAATCGAGAAACGGTTCGTCTAATATTAACTGAAGATCTTGGTATGAGAAAGATTTGTGCAAAAATGGTCCCCAAAAATATCACAACAACAGCGAGAAACACGGAAAGATGTGGCACCCGATCTGTTAGAGCAAACGGAAATCAATCCAGATTTGTTGTTATCACTGGTGATGAAGGTTGGTTTTTTCAATACGATCCAGAGACAAAACGCCAAAGTTCGCAATGGTGCTCAAAGGGATCACCCAGACCAAAAAAAGCTCGCATGTCAAAGTCAAAAGTGAAATGCATGCTTGTGTGCTTCTTCGATTCCAAGGGAATTGTTAATAAAGAGTGGGTGTCTCCTGGACAAACAGTTAACCAATATTTGTACAAAGAAATTTTAGAAAGACGTCGTAAACGAGTTCTTCGTGTCCGAGCCAACATTGCTGATAATTGGATTTTGCATCACGATAATGCGCCATCCCACACTGCTCTGTCAGTACAGCAATTTTTAACCTCTAAACAAATTTCAGTACTACCACAGCCACCTTATTCACCAGATATCGCTCCGTGCGACTTTTTTCTATCTCTAAGAGTCAAAATGGCGGTCAAGGGACATCATTTTCAAACAACACAAAATGTCCAAAAAGCTGTGACGAGGGTCTTAGAGGATATTACAGAATATGAGTTCCGGAATTGTTACCGTCAATGGCAGAAGCGCTGGAATAAATGTGTGCAATCAGAGGGGAACTACTTTAGAGGAGACAACACTAAACATAACTAAAACGGTAAGTAACAGTTTTTTTCACATCAGTCTCATTACTTTACTGTCGCACCTCGTATGATAAAGCAACACGCCAAATTTCAACAAAATCAGTCAGACTGTTTTTGCACCATAATTTTTCAATCCAGATTTAAAATAAAAAATATTTTTCCAATTTGTGTAGAGCGTGAAATAAAGTCTTTAAATATTTGAAAATTTAATCGCATATAAAAGAGCACTCAAACTTTCAAATTCATTTTGAAAAATTGTAATTGGTAAATTAGGAGAACCTAGGGAATTTTTCAAACATACTTGCAATTTTTTTTTTCTTTTAAGCAAATTGAATATCTTCTCGAATGTTATTTAAAAACAATAATTTTGTTCGTTACAATTGCAGTTTTGTTAAAATTGCAAGTATGTTTGAAAAGTTTCCTAGGTTCTCCTAATTAACCGATTTAAATTTTTCGATTTTAAATAACATTTATTAGTGAAATAAAATTTTACGTACTTTTCGTTTTAGTTCAAAAATTTTTACAATCTGAGGTTAATAATAATTATTAATAAATCAATATATTTAAATTAAAAAAAAAGTTACAAAAAAAACTTATATGAAGTCAAATTCGAACCGCTGTATGCATTGTTACTGATCCGACACGCGCTCACTTACACCACAACTACTTGAGCGACGTGAAACAAATTTAATATATAAACTAATATAAAATGCTAAGAAAATTTTTAGGGCCACTTTTTTTAAAAGTATAATTGAATATTGAGTGTTAGTATTTTGCGATGAAGACACTTAAATAGTGTTATATTATTCACACAACAATTTGGTTCAAATTGGTGTCCCGAAGCCCGTGCCTTTCCTTCGTTAGCTACAGTAATATGGATCTTACCTGCCTTATACTGATTTAACTTTTTATAGAAAAAGGTCACTATAGAGTTATTCTCTTTCAGAATTAGAAATAATCTGCTTACGAAAATCGATATTTTTTTTAAACATTAAGCATGATCTTAGTGTAGTAGTATAATTTTATTTCCAAAGCTAATCTTGTTTTACCTTTTACACGTTCTCAAAAATGATTAGCCGTAGAGTATTGAAATTTTGTATTTAGGACTGTCGTAACATTTAGTTTTTACCTCTTTTTTTTATTGCAATCGACTGGACAATCGACATTTTTAATATTTGATTGTTATGTTGATAATAACCATTTATATTATATCTGATTATTTAATATTAATTGAAAATTATGATTTAGAATCCTATTATTTTTGGATTTTCATAGTAAATTCTTCTAAAAATTGTATATTTATTTTTAAAAAAATCATTTTATTTCATTATTTGACAGAAGAATGAAATATAGTTTAGAATTGTATTCAATTTAAAGTGGTGGTTGAAAATGATTTAATTAATTACTGTTGGACATATGAATTCAAATTTTATATACATATATATATTTTTTTAAATATTTGTATTTACTTTATTAGAAAAATTATTTTCATTTATAATTATAATGATTTATACATTTTTAATTTCAAAATACTTACTTTATTCTTCAAATGTATATTTCAAATGACATCTTTTTCTTTTTCTTACGGGGAAGTGGTTCTGATCGTAGGAAAAGTATAGTACAGAACCAGACTTGTAACAGGTGTTATAAATTTAGAATAAATATACAGACAAAAACCCTCCTACACCATACTAATTTTAAATTCAGTAAAAACATATTAAAAATGTAAACTAAAAATTTAGTAACCTTTTCCAGTTTTGTTTTTATTATCATTGAATGCAATGAAAAAAAATTATATATATATATATATATATATATAATGATGAAATATGATAAGCGTGATTAGGTAACACTTGGTTCTCCATTTCTTCTGTATAAATATATAATTTTTATTTATTTATGCATTTGTTTCACTCTACTTGATAATAAACAGCGCTATAAAATTTAGTAACTTTTTCCTGTTTCGTTTTTGTTTTCATTTTGTTGATGATTACATCATAATAATTAAAAAAAAAAAAATTATATAGATATAAGACTTACATTTATTTAAATAGTAATAATGGGACTTTTGCCCTAACCTAATATTTCAGGTAAGATTGTTGAATTAATAATTGTATAAATATTTGATGTTAATAAAAACTAATATTTCAGCAATTGTGTAACTTTCTACTTTTATTAAAGAACCAGCAGACCCGGCAATGCTTTGCTATTGCTAGATTTGAGTGTATATATATGTATATATATATATATATATAGAGAGAGAGGGAGAGAGTTTAAATGAACACAATTGAAAAGTTGATAAAAAAATTAAAAAACTGAACATTACAGAACTTCACAAATTTTACCTTTCTTTCACTTATTCTCCTTCCCCTTTTCCCATTCCAACTTATCCCTTTCACCGTTGTCCCTCACCCCTCTCCAAGTTTCCTTTTTACCCTTTTCCGTTTTCCCCTTTTATCTTTCACCTTTTCCTCGTTTTCCATTTTCCCCTTTACCCGCGTGTAAATCGATCCATTAGTTTTTTGTCTTTAGCGGACACACATACGAACATGCCTTTTATATATATATGTATATAGAATAAAAAAGTCTGTTTGTATATTTGTTTGTTTGTTTCGTAAATATCTCGACACCGGCCCAACCTAGCGGGTATAATTTTTGCAAAAATATTTCTTTTCACGTAACTAATATTCATATTCTGAATATGAACCAAGTCGGTCCATAAATATAATTTTTCTAAATATCTCAATCCCAGCGCCATCTATCGGGCCCATTTTTTGCAGAGATAATTCTTTCCGTTTAAGTAACGCGTATTCTGAATATGAGACTCGGACCATAAATACAATTTTTCGAAATATGTCGACGCCAGCGCCACCTAGCGGGTCCAAACAAATTCAGAAACCTTCCCTGGCATGCGTCCAACCATTCCCCACAGTTTCATCGCTATCGGATTAACGGTTTAGGAAGGCATAAGAGACATACAGACAGACAAACATTCATTTTTATATTTATATAGATCGGAGGATAGTATCTTACTTTCAAATGAAATAAGTTTAAATGAAGTGCTGTAGAAAATGTGTATATGTAATTTAATAGGCGTAAAAGGAAATCATGTAGTGTCCACATCAAATTTTTTTACAGTTTTTTACTATTTTTGTATCAATAATAACGTATTTTTCGATTTTCAACCGATGAATTGCGTGTAAAATTTAATAGAATAAATTTTTTCTCTTTCGAATCTTTCTATAAATTGTAGAGCTATCGATTTATTTAGGAACATAGGAGAAAAAAAATGGATTCTTTTGCGATTTTTTTTACATTTTGTTTAATAAAAATTTATACACATCCTTTTCAACTGGCGCAAAACGAAATAATCATTTCTGATGATATTTCGGAGTCGTTAAAGTAAAAATTAACGATTATAAGAAAACGTCCAACCCAAAACAGATACCGCCTGAACTAATCAGCGAATTGTAAAAATCTGTATGCTTGGCTTTCTAAATAATCATTAAATATTAAAGTTTTGTTACTTTACATTTAAATTTGTTAGTTATCAGTATCAATAATCACTGCGGATTATTTTACTGAATAAATTTTAAAAATCTCATTTACGAATTATGGTCGGTCCATATGCTTCATTATTATATACGTATGCTAATTAACATTGTCTTGTAAATATTCTTTTGTAACATGTCTCGACTATTTATTTGCAAATGTATTTTTAAAATCGTATTTACATCGTTTTCAAATATGTTAGTTTGGTACATTATTTCTTAATTTTATTATTTATTTTAAAATATTGAAGAGAATTCATTTTTAAAACAAATTTTACCGACTTCGAGTCTGTTGGCGACATATTAATGTTTAGACTGCGTTACTCTGTATTACCATATGTTCTTATTTCTTTATATTTGCTACCGTAATTTCAGTTAAGTCACGTAATACGATTTACTTTGGACCCTAACAATGGTGACCTTTTTTTTTATATTTATTACTTTGTATTGTACGTAGTTTGAAAATAAAAGAAACTATTTCGTGATTTGAAAAGAAAACATTCTATATTTTGTGACGAGTAATACAAAAAAGAAATATTTGAAAATTATGTACAAAAAAAAAACAATATATAAAATTATAAACATCAATAATTTTATTTTAGAAGTTAGTGAATCTAACTTTAATTTTTAGAATCGATTGCATTCGGTAGCGTGGCGATAGGTTCCTTGCCTGTTACATTGAAGGTTCAAGATTCGATAAGCGGGAAAATTTATAACGGACCAATTCCAGTTTATACGTTAATGATGTTTATTTAACAATTGACGCATTTTAATTATACTGGATTGAAATAAAATTAAAAAAATTGTAGTATCACTTTATCTACTGCATTGCGCCGTAATTAGGATACTAATTAATGGGACAATGGTGTATTTAGTAGTTTTGATTTAGCCTAATTATTTTTTGTGTTGTTTTATCAGATGAATATCACTTTTTTTTTTTAAATTTCTTTCGTGATCGATATATTTTATTATGGATTAGTTAACTAACAGGTCTTAGTCGACAGTAAAAATCACTATATTTCCATTATATTCTTGACATTATTTTGAAAAATTTCGGTCCTGAATTTCTCAAAAACGGTTCGTACGATTTTTAATAAAATTCCAAAATATATTAATTATAATGTAAAAACACGCTTTAATTTGCATATACCTTTAGTATCAGCTTGTTTTAAATAAATGATCAGAAAATAAATATAAATACATCTTATTAAGTTAAAAAGCTGACAACACAGGTGGACTTTCCCCGTCGCATGGTTTTTTCTCATGCACATACACGCATTTAATTAAAAATATTTATACTTTTATTTAAATATAATATTTTTTGTTTATTTAATTCAGTGAATCTAACTAAAGCGCGCACACATATCGTATTTAATTCGCACGTATCTGGCGGCACTAGCAGTCACTTTAAATACTTTTATAGTTTAAATATTATTCAATTATTGAATTCTATCGCTCTCCTGTGACGTCACAATATAACGGGGCGACTACAACAGTTGTACGTCAGTGGTACGCTAGCGCTCCTTGTGGTGAGAGGGAGTACTATTTGGGTAGTACACCCACTTAGCCGTTTATTTAGAACATTTTTTATGGTAGAGGTGCGATTTTGCAAAAAAAATTGTTATTTACGTAAAAATACTTCAATGTTGCGGAATAATTAACATATTTTACATATTAAAAAGGCGCATAAGCTTTATTGCATATAATTATAGATTTAAATTAACCTACGCTACGAGCTCGACTAATTAACAGTAATGTTGTGATTATTTAAATAATAAATAAAAAAATTCCAATAGCTACTGACTTTATTATTTAAATAATCAAAACATTACTGTGTTAATTAGTCAAGGTTAGCCAGCGAAGAGAGCTTAGGTTAAGTTTGGTTAAATTATATTTATAAAATAAATAAATATAAACAGTTATAAAAATGTTAATATAATGGTTATTATCGGGTAATATTAACAATAACCCAAAAGTTTGAAATTTATTGGTCGACGGGCTAATACGTAAATACCAAATTTTTTTTGCAGTTATTTTATATTTTAATTGTTAACAAATATGCTTAAGAAAGATCAGACCTTAATTAAACCTTTTAACTTGAAAATTTAATGGCATCAATTTATATGTTCTATATATAGAAGTAATTTGACCAAGTTTTGTCAAAATCGGTCCAGTAGTTCTCGAGATATAAGGTGATTTAGAGGCCGACACCAAAAACACACTCGTACATACGAACATCCGGAAAATTTCCATCCGCGGTATTTTGGATTCCTTAGGTGTGAAAACGTGAAGATCTGGTGAAGACCGCATATGTCCAAATTGGACCGATTACAATACTTTCCTTTCTACAGTTATAGCGCTATCTAGACGGGAATGAAAAAATTACTAATTATAAGTTGTACATGTAAATGTTTTTATTGGGTCTGGGATATCATCAATACATGATCATAGTATTAGAAATATTAATAATTTTTTTTCTTCCATGCCGATGTCGTTACGTAGACTATCATTCGTCTACTTATAATTGTATGAATAGTTTCTGTAACGAAATTTTTAGAGTAAATTTTATACTCTGTATGTCTTGAAGGGAGGGTTACTTTAATGTAGAAGTTAATAAATTTTCTGAATATATTCAAAAATATTTTTTCGTTTTTTATTTATTAATATAAATTAAACCTGTGAACCTTTAGAAACATTCTTTTTTAAATTAATGATAGTAATTGATTGATTGTTAAATCACGAAATTACACGTTAAAAACAAATTGCAGCTGTTTTGCTTTTAGGACGGGAGATGTGTTTTAAAATCCCATGGTAACTCTATACATTGTAAACTCTAAAAAAAGGCTAAACTTTTTTTTTTTTAAAAATGCTATTGTGTTTATCTGATGTTTTATACAGATTTTAACGATTACTTTATTAAAAGAGAAATAATTTTTGTATTCACTCAGTGAAAAGGACTTTTCTGTTTTCTATTTTTTTATTTTTTTTTAAACAATAATGATTCACGATTAAAAAAGTACAATTGCGCTATACTTTATCTTTCATACGTTAATTGGAGATACGCAGTCCAGAGTGCAGTAAGGTTGGCGTTTAGTCTGTTTGCTAATTACCGCGTTTCTTATATTAAAAACAGCTATACTTTTCACCTTACAAAAAAAGTAATTTTGAAATTAGCAATAGTGCGCCTCTACACCTTTTTCTTTTTGCAAACCGTAAACGATGGTAAAGAGTAAACCGAAATTTTCTCTTGCCTCTTATAACAAAATTTTAATACAGTAAACTTGCCGATTAGGAAATGATGTAAAGCTCCTAGAGGTATTTTGAATTTTTAAAATAAAATTCCTGATTCAAAGGCTAAAAGAGTGGATAAATCTGTCCAGTCGATAAACTAAAGAATGTTAGAATGAAGTCGCAGGTGGTAAAAATGATGCTGACCCTCTCCAGGTAGTACTATATTTGATGCAGAAAGATTTGCTGCAAATTAAAAAAAAAATTATTGTTATTATTCCTGTGATTAGACGACTTAAACAAGAGGAGTTTCTCAATTCGACCCGATATATTATATACTGGTTATTAATCTAATAATAAAGTTAATATAATAAAAAGAATATAATTAATAATAATAAAAGTTTTAATTTAAAAATCTAGGAGAATCTATGGTTCCACACCATTACTGAGCGATACTGAATCATTAAAAAGAAAGTATTGTGTGAAAAAACTCCGATGTATGCAGTTGAACGTTTATTGTTTTTCGAAAAGCTTCTGCATTGACTATGTGCCTTAGATTATTCGATACTTGACGCAATCTCTGCAAACGAGTGTGTCTTTCGTCAGCTTTTTCGTTTCGCAGTTTCTCAAATTGATGCTCTTCGTCAATTGATGTAAACGTTCTTCAGTTGTTTAATTACAAATACTTTTATGTTTTAACGAAAACGGTGTGATCTTTGTTGTTGAATCAATTTAAATTCAAGCTCATGTTGAAATTCATTTATACATCTATTTATTCTTGCTTCATGCTGTCTATGTTTAACCAGTTTGTATTGTACTTTAATTGTTATTGTAATATTATTGTACGTATATTCATTATTGACTCATCTCTTATCTTATAAAGAGTTATTCTTTAAGAAAAAAAAAATATTTTTTGTCTTTAGACAGGAAACTTCAACGTAATTTCTTACTACAGTGTTATTTATACCTGTTATTTGTAATAACAGGTAATAAATTACCTGTAGATAAATGCAGGTAATAAATTACATTTAGAAAAAGAACAAAATATATATGGGAATTCTAAAATGGAATTTTAAAATAACATATAAATAGAAAAAAAGAAAAATTCACAATTTTTCAACCGATAAAAGTTGTTCTATTTAAATAAATACTTAGGATTATGTAATAAAAAAAGAGGAGCGTTTCCATTATTAATTCTTTTTAATAATTTAATTAGGTTTTACTAAAAATATTTTCGTATTGTTGGCAAAGATTACAAACTCAGAGTATTATTTGGGAATAAATTAATTTTGATCTTATTAATTAAGTTTTCGCAACATATCGCTGCCGAATGAAATATAAGTTTCTGTTTGTTTTCTTGCGTAGACTTTTTTTTTATTAATGTAGCTAATTTTATGGTAATTTATACTTTAAATTGTTTACCTTTTAAATATTTTATATACTTTTATATATATAAATTGTGGTATTAAATTACCAGTAATTTATTTAAATATCGATAATTACAGTGATTAGCGGTTTATCATCCACTGCTTATTAGGTTGGTATGATATAATGAGTTTTTACTTCATATCATTTAATTATTTAAAATTATACAGGTTAAAATTGCATAATTTAACTATTTTAATGACCAAATTAAAAAAAATAATATGTATAATAGTTGAATATATTGCAAATAAATATGCCTCAAGGTAAAACGTTTAAATTCTACAAAGATTCACGTTAACGTTTTAATTTGTTGAATTTAAATTATAAAAAGTTTTAAATCAAATTTTTTGTTGTTAATTAAAGTTTTAAACTTCATTTTAACGTTTAAAATGTAACAGATTGATTTTGACACGTTAATATGTTTTCTTTTACTCGATTTAAATTTCATTTAAAATTTTCCAAATTTCTAATCAATTACAACTTCTATAATTTACTTTTATAATTAAAAATTAAATATTATCTGGTACAAACATTAATTTGGTGATACGTTACTTTGATGTATTTGTATTATCATTTGGACGATAGAAACTATTCAATTATTCATAAGTGTTTATTTAGTACATATAATCGATGCTTCCTACATTTTTTATGTCTTATCGCTTTGATGGTTATACCCAACTTCTTATTGGTTTGATTCAAAGTAATTTTCAGGCCGATAAGTGGTAACATATATGTTACGTGAATGAAACATTGCAATACTAAACCTTTTGCAAATTACATGGGCGGTCGATTATTGTTATTAGATATCTTTGTTTCTTCCCTTTTGATATTTTAGATTAATTAAAGAAGTCTGATTAATTAAAGAAAATAATAAAATTAAAGAAGATTAATTAAAGAAAATAAACAAGAAGAAAACAAAAGTAATGATATGTAGTATAAATAACAAAGATGAACCACTGAATGTGAAAATAGGACGAGAAAAGATTATGGAGGTAGAAGAATTTTGTTATTTGGGAAGTAGAATTACTAAAGATGGACGAAGCAGGAGCGATATAAAATGCCGAATAGCACAAGCGAAACGAGCCTTCAGTAAGAAATATAATTTGTTTACATCAAAAATTAATTTAAATGTCAGGAAAAGATTTTTGAAAGTATATGTTTGGAGTGTCGCTTTAAATGGAAGTGAAACTTGCACGATCGGAGTATCTGAGAAGAAAATATTAGAAGCTTTTGAAATGTGGTGCTATAGGAGAATTAAAAATCAGATGGGTGGATAAAGTGACAAATGAAGAGGTATTGCGACAAATAGACGAAGAAAGAAGCATTTGGAAAAATATAGTTAAAAGAAGAGACAGACTTATAGGCTACATACTAAGGCATCCTGGAATAGTCGCTTTAGTATTGGAAGGACAGGTAGAAGGGAAAAATTGTTTAGGCAGGCCACGTTTGGAATATGTAAAACAAATTGTTAGGGATGTAGGATGTAGAGGGTATACTGAAATGAAACGACTAGCACTAGATAGGGAATCTTGGAGAGCTGCATCAAACCAGTCAAATGAGTGAAGACAAAAAAAAAATAAAGAAGTCTGGTGACTATTGCTATAGTGTAGATAGTATGTGGTTAAGCATGACCTTAAATAGAATCTGGCAGGAGAGATGGGTGGAGGCTGGTGTCGCTGGATGGACAAGAACCTTAATTCCAGAATTAACAGGATGGATAAACAGGCGGCATGGAGAAACTGACTATTGGATCACCCAGTTCCTGACGGGACATGGGTGTTTCAATGGTTATCTCCATAATGTGGGAAGAAGGAATGAACCCACGTGCATGTACTGCGAACAGGACGATGATTCTGAGCATACGTTTTTAGTATGTAATAAATGGATAAGACTAAGACATGACGTGGGTATTCATGGAAAAACGCCGAAGGAAACCGTGGATTTCATGCTCAGCAGTAAGGAGAACTGGAGGAAGGTCGCTGATTATATAAAGACAGTACTAAAACAGAAGAATGAAGATGAAAGAAGTATGGGTTTCTAGTATGTTAGGTTGGGTGGACAGCCTCAGCGGTGAGAGCCAGCATGCTTAGGTGTGCTGGTTTCAATGATCCGCTGAGGACTCCTTGGGGTGTGCTGTAGGGGCAAGAGAGTATTATGAAAGTTCCGGGGATCACATCACGACTTATAGGTATGATGTGGTTCCATAGAGGACATAATAGAGAATAAAAAATCTCAAAAGAGCCACCGGTAGGTCTGACCTGCCATGCCGGTATATAGCCGGTAGGCGGGGAGGGCCTATTAGAGTAATAGACACTCCCCTGGGTGGCGTAATATCATCAAGTCGGTCCGGCCCAGGGGAGTAGAGAAAAAAAAAAGCATGACCTTGACGATATCTATGATTCATTTATCGAAAGTTGAAATCGGATGTAAATGGATGATCTATCCTCTGATTATAATCAGTGGGAATGCATTGTTTCCTATGTAAAGGGATTAATGAATTTGTTGTTTTACGCTTTATCTATCCCAGTTGTTTCTATTACAGTAACGCAAGTAAAGATTTTAAGATATATGAGGCAGTATTCGGAGTTGCTTTCTCTGTTATTAATGATGTTCATAATATAACCAGATTCTACGGTGAATAAAATGAAGTTGTCATTTGTTGGGTCGAATATTATC
The DNA here is from genome assembly GCF_047948215.1 of Lycorma delicatula. Lineage (NCBI taxonomy): Eukaryota > Metazoa > Arthropoda > Insecta > Hemiptera > Fulgoridae > Lycorma > Lycorma delicatula. The sequence goes on from NC_134462.1 coordinate 107,714,206, forward strand.
TGTATATCAGAGACGTTGATGTGCAGATATGGTACAATGTATTGAGACTCTGTGAAGAAGATGAGGGAAGTCACTTCATTTCGCACTCTTTTTAATAAGCCTGGAATGGGATCATTGATATTTTTGGTAATTAGTATGCAATTTTCGGTGGTAACTTTGTTTTATGTCAAGCTTCCTACAGCCATTATAATAATATAATTAACATAATAAATATATTCATAAATAAATGAAAGCGATTCTGATTGGCAGATAATTAAATTTAGGTTTAAATTGAGAGAGGTTTCACCTCTCTCAAAAAAGAGAGAGGTGAAGACATTGTAGCATCACAATAGTTTTATTGAATATTTATTAAATTTAATTTAAATTTAATATCTTATCTCTAAACAGTTATAATATATGATAACAGTTCAATAAGGTAATGAATATCTAAATAAAAAAAGAGAGAATTGAAGAAGTAAAACATTAAAGATATTTAAGAAGGATGCTAACATCTTCAGCATCTATAAGATTCTAATTTCTTATGGCGTAACTAAGGATATATACAATAAGAAACGGGTCTCTTGGATGGGCAGGATCAGGCACAATAATAACGTACAGTAATAAACTCCTTCCAGGAGTTTTATACGTAGCTCTGATCCAAGGTGAAATAGATAAACTGGAACTTGCTGAAACACTGACATTAAGGAAAATCCTAGGGCCCAGAAAAATTATTGATGGTTGGAAATTTAGGAAAAAATGAGGACTTTACCAGCAGTTGGATAGAATCACGGAAGAAATACGTAAGCGAAGACTGACATTCTACGGATATCTGTCAAGAATGGATTCAAACAGGCTTACGAAGAGAATTTTTGACGAGTATAATGGTGACAACACGAACGTTAAATGGTTCAAGCAAGTTAGAGATGACCTAAGGGTAGCAAACGTAAACGTGACAGATTTAAAAGAGAAGAGTGCTTAGGAAAAAAATTAAAATCAAATGGATCCAGAAGAAGAAAGAATGCGTTAACCTAGACTGGTCGAAAGAAAGAAGGAAGCGGCACAATGAAAGAATGAAGGAGTATTGAAGAGCTAAAAAAACTAGCCAGAAGTTAACCTTTCCTTGTGGTTCTACGATGACCGGTATCGAAAGAAAGAAGATATTTGAGTACGTATTAACAGAAAATTGTAAAAGTGAAAACGAAATAAAAACAAGAATATCAACGACTAAGGAAGCATTAACAGAAAAATGTTATGAAATGGAAAACGGCTTTACGGAGCGTCTTGTAAAGTACTGTGTTGGAGCGTATTCCTGTACGGATGTGAAACATGATTTTTAAGAAAAAGGAAAAGAAAGGCTAGAGACATTTGAAATGTAGTTGAAATACGTGGTTTAATCTTCTTCAGTCACACTTTTAAGGTGAAACTTGAGAAGATTAAACAAGAGTGGGAAATGAAAAACTGATCAGGAGGTTGACCGAGAATAGAAGCTTAATCAGAAAAATGTATAAAAGGAAAGTTTATTACATCGTGAGAGGAGAAGGATTGATAAAAACAATGCATGAAGGATCAGCAGAAGATGGAAAGAAGAGAAAAGCCGGAAAAGATGAAAAATCATGTAATATTAAATTGGAAATATCAAGTTGGAAATAGAAGACAATGATAACAAACATTATATGCTTATGAATATTTGATTTTAGAAACAAACATCCCAACATTTCTTAATTCATTTATGCCGTGATAAAAAGAATATTCTGTAGTTACCGTAGAAAAGCGGGGGTAAACTTTTCGGTTTGCAGTGTAATGTTTTTATCTTTCGTTTAAGATTAGTAATAATTTGTTTGTTATACTGTTAGGGAAAAATCGTTTTTATGTGGCCCAGTTTAGGTTTTATTAATAATAACAGTAATAAATGATGTACAGTTTTTATTCATTTTTGTTCATGTATGTAGGTGGTAATAGAATTTGGCGTGCCGAGTTGTTCCGATTAACGGTTGAATTGGTTGCTCCATTACGGTACTCTACATCGTAGTTGATTTGTATATTTACTTTTTTTATTTTTTTCCACTAATACAGCTTATTATTGACACCCACATGGGTGTCAATCAAATTGTTTATAATGATTAAAATTGTAGGTCACGTAAAAGTTTGTATTGAATGATTGGTCTCTTTGAACCGTTTTTAACTTTTATATGTTTGAGTTAAATTTTTAAAATTGTAAGAACATTTAATAGCCATCTGTTTTTTGGGTTGAATCATTGACCGGTTGTTTTAGAATGAAGTCCTACAATTCTATAGATAACGGCTTAGAAGTAAGCCGGTGTTGCGCATATGTGGTCTATAAACTCGAGAGAGACTCGTAGTGTAGCTCCGTATTATGTACGCCGTCATCGTTCCCGTGGTAACACTGTTAACATTTATCATTATAATAGTAGGTTTTAATCTTGTATAATTCACTCTTACATGAGAGGCTACGAAATGTCGCGAGAGTAAAATAATACTGTACGGTCATTGTCACGCGTGGAGTACCGGGATGGAAATATGTGTTACTGAAATACGACGCATGCGTCAATTTATATTATACCTGCATTACGTACGTAACAGTGATACTACGCGACTCCTCAAAATGATTGCATATTATTAACATTATCTGTTTTTTGATGACGTCTTTTTGTTGAATAGATCTTAGAAAATTTGTTCGTAAAATTACGTCTTTACTTGCATCACTCCATACGTTTCGGCGATAGTTTACTGGCGCATGTTTGAGTGATTTGATTGTTAGGTCCAAAAAGGATTTGATTGTTGGTACGCTATACTCATGTACGTTATTTAGTTAAAATTGGTAAAACATGTAACAGAATCATATGTAATGAAACATAAACATGCATCATTTTTGCGGCAAGCCGTAGGTCCGCCTTTTTTCTGGTTTTTAAATTAACTTTGGAAAGATATTTGCAAACTAGAAATGATTAAGTTATTATGGAGATTTGTTTAATCATATATGAGACCGATTAAAATAGATGATATATTTTATAATAATATATACGCCTCTTAAAAATTGTACAAGTTTTGTGGGTGAACATGTTATTTGATCGAAAGCTATATCTAATATATTCATTTTTTTTTGTTTCCATGTTTTAATTTTTTTTATACGCATTATTTATATGAGTATTATAATTGAATTTTTTCTCTACATCCAAAATAATTTCTCTGTTTGTAAATAAACGCAAATATTTATACATTATAAATATTAAATCGCTAAAAACAAGATATAAATAAATAAATATACGGATATATAAATATAATAGATTAAGATGAGTATAAATTGGTTTTATAAACAGATTCTCTTATATATGTATATATCTATGTACGAAATATGAGTAAAAAATTTAGCATTTTGTCAGTAACTTTATTAAAAATAATCAGTGAAACAATGCGGTGTTAATTCTAATCGATTTCCATGTTTATCTATTTATTGCCCGTGGGGAATTTATGAATTCATTAATATTCTCTTATATTAATTAATTTTGCGTTGTTAATGAAATAATAGTAATTTTGTGTTTGGTAGCTGTAATAACTGAAAACAGTTTTAATATTTTGATCGTTAATATAGCCAGTAGCTGCGTGAATGTTGCGCATTTTATACTGAATTTAATAAATTGAACTCTACAAAAGAATTGAGTTAATGTATAATGAAAAAAATATAATAGTAACAAATTATCAATCTTAATTAATCTTGAAAGATGTAAAATATAATCTCACTGTATCAAAATAATTTTTAACCAATGTTTCCATGGCTACAGAACATCTCTTACTAATGAATCTCGAGGGATACTTCCACTTAATCCCCTTGTATTTTTCTTTTTTTTTGTAATTCATTACTTTTATTAAATAAGTTGTTCATTAGGAAAACAATAAGGATACCTTGGCAGATATTGTACTCCTGCTTAGATTTTTTAAATTAATAAATTAACGGCTTGTGGGTGTAGTTTACTTGTTGGTATATTGCATTAAAAAAATAACAATTAAATTAGACTGGGGGGCTGTGCCCCTCATTTTGCGGCCAGCATTCCAGCGTTTTTCTTACCATGTCATAATATAGGGAAAACCAGTGTTCGGTCATATCTCGATTCAGAATTGAGGAAAAATTTTGGATGTGGTTTAATTAGGTGTGACTTGATTATCCGAATGTTTTAAGCCATCGTTCGTTCCAGTAGATCAATTAGGTCTCGAATTATTGCATTTTTCCTATTCTCAGCAATTTTCTTACCATTTTATAATACAAGGAGGATTAGGTATTTTATGGGGCTATTCTTTTCAAAGTTTTATCATAGTTTCTCCTGATACATCCAGGAAAATGCTGGAGCAGTTCCTTTCATTTTATATCGTTCGTAAATAATGTTTTTATAAAATAATAAAAATATTACAAACAAAAAAAATCAAAATGAAGAAAAATAATGACAAAAAATTGAACTAACAACTGTATTATAAATTGTATTGTGTACTATATGTACTATAAACAGTATTTTCTAAAGATGTTTGTTGAATTATGTGGCATTTTAGAGTTAAAGATCGTAATTTAGTTGAGTTCGACGAAATATTTCACGATTCGTAATCAGAATAAGATATCTAAGATTAAATGCTATTAATAAGACACTACCGTAATAACGGTAATGATAATTTCAAAAATCCACATCTAATGAAGTATTTAATATGTTTGGAGCGAAGTTTTTTATGGAAATGAAACTTGGACGATCGGAGTACCTGGGAAGAAAAATTAGAAGCTTTTGAAGTGTGGTACTATATGAGAATGTTAAAAAAACATTTGGGTGGATAAAGTGACAAATGAAAAGGTGTTACGGCAAATCGATGAAGAAAAAAGCATTTCGAAAAGTATAGTTAAAATAAGAGACAGACTTATAAGCCACATATTAAGGCATCATGGAATAGTCGCTTTGATATTGGAGAGGGACATGTAGACGGGAAAAATTGTGCAGCAGGCGACGTTTGGAATGTGTAAAACAAATTGTTAGGGATGTAGTATGTAGGGGGTACACCGAAATGAAACGACTGGTACTACATAGGGAATCTTGAAGAGCTGCATCAAACCAGTCAAATGACTGAAGATAAAAAAAGAAAAAAAAATTGTGCTAAGAAAGGCACAACAGTAGTAGAACGCTTTTAGAGACAAATAGTAATTTTAAAGGCACAATGAAAGTAAAAGGATGAAGTATGTAACGCATTTTCATTGAGAAACAGATTTGATTAGTGTATCATCAAGAGTAGAGGAGATCATTTGTTCAGTCTACGCCGCGGTGGCTTGTCAATAAAACGTAAAAGAATGAAGAATCTAACGCCTCATCACTGATAAACAGATGATTTGATTGGTATGTCATCAGGAGTAGGGAAAACCAGTAGGCTTGTCGAAGGAAACTTCCACTCCTCCGTATTTCTTCAATCCCTGGTTACAATAAGGTAAGCAGCTGCCAGTTTTAAACGGAATATTTTATAAAAAAATTTTCCATACATATTTCATTCTCTTATAATGTGGATACTGTTAAGACGCAGCGTTATTTAATTTTTAAATGAAGGTTGGCATCCCTGCAAAATTCTCACTTTTTTATTATTCTTATTAAATGAGGAACTTTAAATTTTATTTAAAGACTTTTTGTTTTTAAAAGTTCTTCGGACAACTGCACTCGGCTCCATCCACGCTTTAAAAGCTGACTGTACCAGTCTAGTTCCTTCATGCAGAAACTCAACTTGTGTTTGTTGTGAATGTACAATTTATATTTTAAATGAAGTTAAGACTTTTATATATTTGTATGAACCACCGCTCAACAAATATTTAGAATAATTTAAATCCAACCGAGGTATTAAATCAAGGCGAAGTGTCAAAAGGTCGATTAAAACAGAACATCACTTCGCACCGTCATTTATTCTTTTGTTGTATTTCACTTATTGAAATTATAATAATTTAGATATACGATTATTTCAAATGAATTATCTACATAAATGTTGGTTTTAATGAGACCGGAAATCGTGATACCTAGTAAAACTACATTTTGTTATTTTACTGGCTTAACTTACAGCTTCCTTTCTATTTCGTGTTTTTATGTCTGGTAATTCTATCTGTATACAGTAACATGTTGCATTCACCTTATACTCGAGTAGAATGGATTACAACTGTATAGCTGCAAGCGGTACCAGATGATCTTTTCTTAACGTCCTGTTTTATCAACGGTACAAGTACAGTGCTTGTTTTTCTTAATTAATTCAGATTAACATCGGAACCGTGTAGCTGCAATAATCAATGTTTCACCTCATTTTAAATTTATTTTTCCTATCTATCTTCTTTGAATCTCGTTCTCTTTTCCTTGTTATTTCTGTTTTCGTCCTCGTTTTCCTTATACAATGTTTGTTTATTATCGCATATAACGTACTTTGGTGTTAATGAGAATTATATTTAGCTTTACACTGCGAGCGTCATTATTTTCTTTGAGAGCGGGAAGTATTAATTGTGTTTCTCAATTAATTTGCTTGGAGTTAATCGTAACTAACTGCGGTATGAGTAAAAGACCTTTGAGATACGTGATCCATGACATTTCCCCATCGACTTGACCGATTGTAATCGAAATTGAATGGTATCAATGTTCCTTATTCAGAAATCATTATGAAATATTTCGGAAAAGTCGATGAATGCACTCTGAAGATATCAAGCGAAATAATAACTGACGTAAGCAAATAGCAAAATAAATAAATAAGTAGGTATATTGTGTGAAGGATAATAAATACGTAATACATAAATGGCATTAAATTATGTAAAAAAATTTACTTAACTCCTGCTTGACTGTACGCCATATCCTTGTGGATTGCATGTGTTATGCAGCCTTGCGTTGTAAATTTAAATTACCAAGAAACATTCGCCGTATCCTGGGCAACGGTAAGAAGGTTTCAAATCAGGTGTTGTTATTTCTACGAAGTATCAAAATACTTCATAGAATTTAATATCGTCTTACCGTCAAAAAAACCAACAATCATCTTTGATTCAATTTTTGTTTACTCTTGCGTATCTTTTGTTATCCGGAAAGGGGCTCTTTACACTTCTTTTGGCTTTCGTTAAATTTTTTTTGAGTTTATCTAAATTTTTTTGTCTGCTTTTGTGATATTAATTTTAAGTGAGTTTTTAGTGATAGATTAGCTGTGACATTGAGTGTAAAATAGTGTTTTTTAATATTTAGGTTTGGTTTATTTTTATTTATTTATTTTTTGTTTGAATATGCTTGTTCCGGCGATGATAACGTGAAAGCGTTTTTCGCCCTCCCCCCCAAAAAAAATGTTCGTTAAAGCCGGAAGTATCAAACAAAAAACAGGCGCCATAGCTATAATGTACGTACATACATGCTTTTGGAATTTTTCAATGCTAAAATTGTTTTTTTTCTTAGAGAAAATTATAAAACGTAAAGATGTGTAAAAACCCTGACGTAAAAAATTTGAGCCGCTTAGCATACTTCCTCTTACAGTATATATTCTTCTTTATCGGCAGCCCCGAATTATGAAGCAACTAAGTATTAAAGTCATTGCACGAACTAATGCACCCTAGATTAGAACGTTTCATAACAAGACGAACTTCCTTTTAATCTTTTTTCTGTTGAGCGTCCGGAACTACCTTAAGAAATTACTTCAGGGGATGATGTGTATGAATGTGAATGAAGTGCAGTCTCAGGTCGACCACTCCTGAGAAGAGTGGTTAATTGAAACCCAACCACCAAAGAATACCGGTATCCAGAATTTAGTATTCAAATCCATATAAAAGTAACTGCCTTTACTAGGATTTGAACCTTGGAATTCTCGACTTCAAAATCAGCTGATTTCCGAAGACGGGTTAACCATTAGATGACCGTTTACCTGAGTTTAAATAAAGAAATAATAATTAGATAATATTGTAATAATACAAAAACAGTAATTAAAAATGAACGATAAGCAAATAAATTATTAGATTACAAATTATACAATTTTACTTAAAAAAATTTTAATTCAAATTTAAGTCGTAAATTTAAAATTATCATTTATTGACACCAAACATGTCAGATACATCACTGTGTCCATTTCATAATATATGTTTATTTTGTTTTTTTATAGTCATTTCGAAGTCTGGTTATAGGAGCCCTATTTCTAACAGGTTCGTTTATACTTTTCAGTATGATGAAGTAACTGTTTGAAATTCTAAAAGCTTATTTATAAAATTATTTAAACGTCGGTGGGCTTTGTAAAACCTTCCATTAAATTGTAAGTAAAACGATTCGTAAATCGTTGTTGGTTATATATATATATATATATATATATATATATATATATATATATATCAACCAAATAATCTTGAATATCGACTTGTGATTGTTTTATAAATATAATATTCTTCCCGTAAAATATAAATATTTTTCAGATAATGACTGGTTAATAACAAGTGATAGACTGGTGTGCTGTGCGCGTAATTCATTCAAGATACATCAAGCAAGAGGTAAAAAGGGATTAAGAGTGCGCAGTTCGTGAACGCCCCATAACAATATAGTTGGGAAAATAAAAAATTAATATTGAAATCGGTCGAATGAAATTTATATTAAACTGGATTAATTTTTTTTAATGTTAAAATGATTATAATCGGCACAAAAATAGTTTGGTCTAAAAGCTTTGCGTTCTCTCTTAGTTTTTCTAAAATTAACATTTCATAAGATACATTATTATAATCTATGAATAAAATAGTTCAACTTACCGTTTCCATATATTGTAGGTTAAAAAAAAAATTTAGAATTAAAGAGGTATTAAACATTTTGAAGGAACCCTTATATTTTCTCGGATTATTAAGTAATCGCTCGAGAACAGTCGATATAATATATATATATATATATATATATATATATATATATATATATATATATATATATATATTACTGGACTGTAGATAATTTGCTTTTTACTTCCTTGTACGAAGTAAAGAAAGTACTGCGAAAAATTTCGGTTTACAGATTTCAATGGAAATATCTATTTTGACCATCCCTGAATCCATTTTGACTAGTTTCGGCGTGACGTCTGTACGTACGTACGTATATATCTCGCATAACTCAAAAACGATTAGTTGTATGTTGTTAAAATTTTGAATTTAGGACGTTGTAACATCTAGTTGTGCACCTTCCCTTTTGATTGCAATCGACTGAACCAAAAGTGTCCAAAAATTACCAAAATCCCCAAAAAATTATATTTTGGACTTTTTTCTTAACTGCAGTAATAAGCCCTCATTGACAGCTTTTCAACGATATATCATAACTGTTACTTATTTTCATTGGTTCCAGATTTATAGCCCCTTAAAATTTTAATTAATGAAATTTTTGGATCTTGCAAGGGGAAGGCGCATGGGTTCGAATCAGACATCTCCTTTTTTTAAAATTTGTTTTTAATTTAAATATATTGATTTATTAATAATTATTAACCTCTGATTGTAAAAAAACACTTTTACGATAAATAATAATTATAACAGAAGTTATTAATGAAATTAAATTTAATGTACTTTTAAAAGTGTGTATATGTAAGGCGTACAAGGAAGTCATGTGGTGTCCACATCAGATTCTTTAGTAAGATTATCAGCACTATTTGTGTGTAAACTTTATACCTAGAAATATTAACGACCGGAATGTAATGTTGTGTAAATGAAAAATGTTTCTTTGGTAATCAATGAAACATTAAAATAAAGTGTATAGGTGCCTCTAGATTAATGTACATTAATTTTTTATTACTAGTTAAAAATATTAAATGAGTATTTTATTATAAATATACTGTTTTTTTAATTTATATCAATCCGATATAAACATTAATCTGACAGGTTCGGTAATTTAATTTTATTTTTTTTTTTAATTACAGTTTACGAATAATTTTACGATTCAAAAGGATAGTACTTTTCAGTGAACGGTTTAAATCGTTTACATCGATTTGTTTTACCGCATTAAAGTACTGAGATAATAATAAAAAATAGTTGACACGAACGAAATGTATTATGAAGACTTGCAATGTCGTTGCTAATAAAATATATTTATACGTCTATGCAATGTGTGCCGTTGAATAAATTTACACGTTAATGTTAAGCACATATATTTACTCAGTTTATTTGAATATATTCTAGTTTCAATCCTTCAGTATATGTATTAAATGAGTAAATTTTTTTTACTAATAAATACCTATCCTATATACTTAAAAATATATATATATCTACTAGCTGGACAGTGCTCGCTTCACTTGCCCTTCCGTTTAGCCTGGAGGCTCCGCTCTTTGGACCCTTGCTGTAATCGTTATGATTGTCAGAATAATATTAAGTAACAATTGAAGCCTGAACAGCTCTCTTTCGTCCAACGTTTCCCTCGTTCTTGATATAGAAGTTCCTTCTGTAGACGAACATATCCCTTTTGGTTCCCCCTTTCCATTATCATAGAGTACCCTATCTCGGGAAGGGATCTAGATAGAGAATTGAAAATCGGATATGTTATAAAACGCATTGTCTATTATTTACTCGGAAAATCTTATCTTTATACCTCGGAAAAATTGGAACCTTATCTTTATAAAAGGGTGTTAAATAGTCGTGCAAGAGGAAGAATTCACAACTTCACCCGAGTAAGTTAGAGCCTCGATTTATGATTTAAAACCTTCCCTAGGATAACACAAATGTATCCTAAAAATTTGAAAGCAATCGGTCCGTTGGTTCTCGCGTGATGCTGTTGCAAACGGGCAGAACCCCCACAAAATTTCGCATTGTATATTAGATATAACAGAGTGTCCCACGAAGATATGGAGAAACTTTCGGGATATTTTCTACCGTTAAAAATAATGAAAAAAACTTCATATAAACATACGTCCGGAAACGCTTGTTTTCTAGTTACGGCTATCGAAATATTTAGCCCGGATTTCAGTTCTTCTAATAAAAATAAACCCTGCTGTAATTTTTGGGACCTAAATTAAGCAGTAAAGTTGGTAGTTTCTTTTTATAATTTGGGCTAAGGAATAGGTTGAAATAGGTTCCAGAATTGTAACTCCAGTAGTAGATTATTTTTAGAATTGAAGACTCAGTTTCTCTCAAAAGTGGCTCTTTTTTTAGATTTAATCATTTATTTAAAATAGTTATAATATTTTAAAATATTTAAAATATTGAGTAGATATCTTCTATTCCAGTGAGATTTGTAGTTTCTATGCCGTACAAAATGACTGGTTTTACAACTGTGCTCTAGTGCACTAATTTGTGTTTTTTGTCTGAATCTCCAGTTATCTGTTCCATTTCTATTGATTGTTTCTCCAAGATATTTAAAATGGTTCGTGATCTTAATTTAGCAATATTTCTTTCTTACATCTTTTTTGGATATTTACTGGATTTTTTCATCATTTTTGTCTTTAAAAGGAAATTTGCAAACCCGTCTTTGTAACTATTTTTTTCAATTGATTAATTGCTTTTTATTCTGATTCTGGAAAATATGCTAAGTCGTCGGTAAAAGCTAGACATTCAATCTTGACGTTCTGATACTTTGTTGTTATTTTTGCATTCGAGTCATTATTTTTCCTTTTCCTTTTCGTGACTATCTAACACGAAGTTTAAAAGCATTGGTGAAAAATAATCCCTTGTCTAAGTCTGCTTTTACTTGGAATATATTTCTTTTGTATTTAATTTGTAATTTAGATATTATGAAGTAATTGACGGTTATAGTAATTTGAAATCTCAACAAAAAAAATTATAATTTTATTAGTAGGGTAAATTTGGAAAAAAATGTTTCGTGATTCCTGAATTTCATCTACTTATAATAATAAACAATTATTATACATGATTAGTGGCAGATAAAATTAAAATGAATTCACGTCGCTATAACTTATAAATTGCAGTAGTATATTTAGTTGTTAACCTCAAATTTACGAAGTGCTTATTTTTATACTTTAATGAATGAGAAAAAAATGTCAGATAAAATATGAAAAATGTTAAGAAACTTTTACGATATGGGATAATCTTCTAGAAAGAATTGGACTCGATTAGAGATTGTAAGGTTAATCCTGATAAATATGTTAGAAATTTATTCATCCGGTCATACATTCTTGTTCATACGCGCATCAATTTGTCCAGGTGCTAGGACTAGACTGTCCTGATTTCCCTTGGTCAGTTACAATTTTAAATCATAAGTTAGAATAAAAATCTTTAATAAATCGTCCTGGTTTTGTTTTATCTCAGATGTTTTATATATATATTTTTTTTCTCTCTCTTAACCATGTCTGCTTAGCAATCTTATTGAAATCATTTTAAAATCTTATCTTTTTGTTTTCTTACATGTACATTGGAATAATTTAGTATAACTTTCTATTATATATTTTTAACTCTTCTTTCTTGTGATTATTGAATTTTTTATTGAAATTATTGTTTCATTACACGCATACGTTCGGAAAGTACATTCTTACTTAATTTTATAAATTGATACATTTTTATAGATTATTAATGTTTAATGTAGAGTTTAGACCAGCTATGTCCAACCCCGTGACCCAGTTGTTCCTTTTGTGTTGTCCTTATAGATTTTACATAGATTTTTTTTTCGCATTACAGAATGTAACAAAAATTATAATATATTTTATACAATATATTTTAATAGAATATTTATGTATAACAGCGTAATACAAGCTTTAACGGCTATTTTTTTTTATATAAAACTATTTACAATTATTCATTGATGGCTCTTATAGTCTTAAGTTTTAAAAATTTTTTTTTTAACCTCCGGATCCACTGTTATGTATTATTCAGAGGATGAGATGAATGATTTGTAGCGTGTGTGAAAAATGTCATGCCTAACCGGGATTTGAACCCGTGACTTTCGGATGAAACGCCGAGACGCTACCACTCGCGCCACGGAGGCCGGCTATAACTTTTTTAACTTATGACGCTAAAGACACACACTGTAAAAGAGTTTTATTTTTAAAATAATATGATTTAGAAATAAAATACATGTTTTAAATAAAAAAAAAAAAAATATGTTAGAAACAAAATATAAATATGTTTAGTTAGTTAAAATATTGTTTTATTACACTGTATAATAAATTATAATAACAGGCGGCCGGCTCTTTACACCTCTTGTCTATGCGACGTGCGGCTCACTTCACAAACCTAGTATTTTATTGGCCCGGTAACAATTTTGGATTGGCCTTAGCTGGTTTAGACTTTTATAAAAACATGTGAAAGTTATTTCCTGTTAATTTACAATCCTGGACGTTCATATCTATGAAGTTATTAGGAAAGTTTCATTTTTTAAACCCGGTCGATCGTTTGCAATACCCTTTGCTTTACTGATTACGTATATCAGGGAATCCAGCAATACGGAAAATTCAGATTCATTGATGTCTGGTGTTGAAACATCAGTCTTTTCAAAAGAAATAAGGACCGACCGTAATACGATTACGTAAATTCCAATTCATACTTGAACGAAAATTTTACGTGTTTCATGTTTCATTACACATGATTTTGTTTAATATTTTTCCAGTTGTAACTAAATAACGTTCATGAATTTAGCGTACTAACAAAAAAAAAAAAAAACTGAACAGAATCTAACAAAAAAAAGTCGATGCCCATATAACAAAAAAAACAAAAAAAAAAAAACGAAAAGCTTTGAAATACTGACATTTTTAGTTGTTTCTTTAGTTGTGATTTTGTAATGTAGCTTTTACCCTAATTTTTCCCTTTTTTTATCCCCAAAACAGATATAAATTGTTCGTATAAAGAAATCGCTGCACGCAGCTCCTTGGCGTATCACGTAGACCGCTCTGCGCCAGTGGCAGCTAAAATAAAAATGAGAGCACATACATCGAACAAACAAACTCACGCACTATCTTTTTTTGTGGGAAAGATAACATAGATTGTCTATTCCTGGTAATGAAAACTTGAACTTAACTGCGTATCTAGTTGTACAAGATTAAGGTAGGGGAATATATCTGTGATTTTAATTTAATAAACTAATAAGTAATACTGTATTTTACTGTCAGAAAGTAACAGTGGTGCTTTTGGTTTATTACTGCATACTATCGAAGTGCTTGTGTAAAATTTTTTTCAAAGTTGTCATCTCGTTGAGTAAAGTAATTGAAAATTTTACGGTTCCAAAACCTATTTTTTCTTTTATATGGTTTTTACTTTTTTTAACATTTTTTAGATTTTGTGACAATATTCCTGGTTTACAAATATTCAGGTTGAGTAAATTATATTAATTATGATATTACACTTACGTATAAGTGATATAATGCTTTTTTCGGGTATAAACGCATGAACTTCATTTACGCAACTATATTATAATGTAAGCGACACTATATTATACTGAATGCAACTATTCGAGGTACAATATGCTTCTATAATTCACTTTCTTTGAAATAAATTATATTCAATCCGTTTTGTAAGTATTGAAGCAATTTTTTCAAAGAAAATATTGTCATGGAAATTATGTGATAAGATATTCGCTAGAGAAAGCCATCTATTGTCCGTTTGCGTACGGGCATACCGGATTGTCGAATGAATATCTTTTACATTGTCGTATTGTTTCAATATGCCCATTATATAACTGTCTTATAACGCCGTTTGTTTTCATTATTAAATCGATTTACGAGATAGAATTATTTACTTCAGTCTGGAACATGTATTTTTCTTTTATATTTCCGATAGGGTTCTTAAAAACCCGTTCTTTATTGATAATAAAATTTTTTGTGTAAATTTTGGTTGTTTTTTGTGCAATTTTTTTAAAATTAATGTTTACATTATTAAGATAAAATAAAAACTTATCATATTTGTTTTTATACGTATGAACTTCTGTGATTATATAATTTTTGTGTGGTAGTAACAGATGACTTTCACCAATAACCAAAACCAACCTTTTACGTATTGTCTGAATAAAGATATATTTGTTAGGATCCATTTTGTCAACTGTTGTATATCGGTTTTTTATGGCGACGTGAAATTGTATTCGGTTAATCGACCCTATAGGAATATACTTTACTCCCCAATTTTCAGACGTTTAAAAGAATTGAATGTTAGTCGATCAATCGCGGTGGTGTTTATAGTTTTCTGGATATTTTCTATTTATCCAATAATGATTTACTAGCTATAATGAGACTTACTAAGAGTATTCTTTTGAGCTCTTGTGTCGTTAAAACGACGATTTTGCCTTCATATGAATTTTGTTTTTTGTCATGTTTACAGGGTTTATTAGAGATAAAATAGCCGTAGATTCCTGTAATAATCCTCAGATATATTTTATATTATCACAATTGTTTCATCAATATAAAATTAGTTCATAAATGAATTTTTAATATACCATGTTATCATTAGATATTTTTTTTCGGAAACGTTTTAGAATTTCAATATTAGAATTGTAGAAGTACCCCAAAATTGAGTGTTGTGTGCCCAAACAGGTTTCAAAACTGATTTTTATATAGGTATAGTTATCTTATTTTGAACTGAAAATCGATACGTTTCCTGATCAAGTAGTAGTTACATACTTTACACCAGGAATTCTCAACTTGTGCTCTGTGGAGTCCTAAGGACTCAGCGCGTGTTCACATGAAAATTAAGTTCCAGGAAAATAAGATTAATTAAATTGGATGAGATTAAAGTGTTACAGACAAAAAGTAAACTCAAATTAAAAAAAAAAAATAATAGAAATTACACTTTTGAACAGAATATTTCTAAGATGAATTTCTCGCCTCCTCTAGACGCTTGGTCATTCTGCTGCCACTAGCTCCAAAATTATTGTATAGTAGCGCGAGACGGACAGACGTCTGAGCGGGGCGCCGGTCTGTCGTGTACCGGGGTTTTATTGGCCCTTCCTGGAACTGAATCTCTGAATGATTTCTTGGAACTGCACATTCGAGAAATTTCTCGCACATTCTTGGCCTTCGAGAATTCCTGGAATCCGCTCGAAACTTTTTAAAACTTTGGAAGAACTTTTATGTATGGCTAAATTTTGATAGTAATATCACGTGTATCGGTGGTAGTTGAGAATAGATTGAGATATTAAGTTAAATTCAAAGTTTTTAAAATATAATTTAATTACATGAACGTTGAGGAATTGTTTTAGATCCGTTTACATTCCCTAACTGCTTATCCTTCCCCCGTCATAACATTACTCCTAAACACCATTAACTTGTAAGATATAGGGTAGACCTAAGGGGCTCTGCCTTATTAATTAATTTAGAAAAGATACTAATTAATTAATTTTAAAATGAGCTTCACTAGTTAAATAGATTGGGAGCTGCTGGTTATACCCGTCAAATCGAATTTCTTCCTTTGCTTCTTCATGCGTTTTTTCCACGGGAGACGACGATAAAACAATATGGCTTAATAATTAGCCCGAAATTTCGGGCTAATTCTTTTGGATAATAATTAAAAATGTATTAAAAGGCTGGAAAGTTACAACGTTTTGGATTTACTTTAAAGATTTTAATAAATTTTGCTTTTAATTTTCTAAATTTAAAAATTTTATGAAATACGTGATCAAGTGATCGTTAGTAATGACTTTTATTTGTAATTTCTTTGCTAAAACATTTACTTATTATTCTATACATTTTATTAAGAATAAATTGTAATATTATGTCTGATATTATGGAAAATAAAAAATAGCCTTTTATTGTGGGAGTGTAAACGAAGCTTTTCGTTCCTGAATTTTTATATAAAATTAACTTGTATTTTTATTTAATGATATTTGATATTTTATTTATATGTTACGTTATACATTGTATAATATTAAACTTTTAAATGAAAATGAAATTATAAAAAGCAATAGGATTTGTATGGGAGTTGTTAATTGATGCATATCGAACATTTTCTGCTGCGAGTAGATATCGATTACTACATGTATGTTTTAGCAACGCAGCTGCTACGTATGAATATTATATACCTGCCTTAACGAAATACATTCCAGTAATAATAATAATAATAATAAAATGAATTATTGCAATACAATACTATTTTTATTGTAATGCATTCTTATAACTTTTTCGGATAGAATTTGTACCGGTTTCTTTCGAGTGTCTGTTATTATGTAATCAAACGATATTCTTTTAGTATTACCATAAAGTATACGCATACCAGAATTGTTTTTATTTTTTGATTTATAGATTAAATTTGTCGGATAAGTTAACTAAAATTATGTATTATCAATATAATTACACCAATTTTCGAAATTTTTTGGTCGCTAGAGCAAGACATAAGGTAAGTTAATTTAAGCAGTTTTTTTTATCATTTGTTTTATTCATTTTAATATTGTTACCGACTTCAAAATATGAAAATAATGTGTTTTTCTGTGCTTTTATTCTCACGGTTTGTTCGCTTTTTTAACAGAATTTTCCGTAAAAAATTCTGAACAAGAATTTTTCACAAGTTTGTGAGAATTCTCACAAACTTTTTCTCACAATAACCAAATGATATCTGTATGAAAAAAAAATGTCGCCCATTTCATCGCAAAGTTTAGCAAACAGCCGCAGTTAAATAGTTTTAACTAGGATTCATTGAGTTGGGGTTGGGGGATTGCGAAATATTTATTATATATATTTTTTTTATTTTATGGGGTCGTGAAACTAAAAAGATTGAAATTCCCACTGCCAAGTGAGTGCATTGCTCTCCACAAAACTAGGGTCCCATCAGGTGCATTCCTATTAGATCGAAAGCCTATTTTAGTTTCTTTGAAATTTCTGAAAAATCTCTTTATTTGATCTTAAGATATTTTGATTATTTTTACAATTTATATCCTAAAATTTTTCTTTCTAATTAAATCTTTTTTTCATTCTCGATTTTTTTACTGTCATTATCGTTTCTGTAGTTATTACCGTACTAGTTTAATGGTTGTGTTATAGCGTCTAAATTTTGCGGTAAAAGAGAGTGATTTGTTGTTTTTTTCTTACATATATTTTTGTTGATAAATATTTCCATTTTATTAGAAAAATAAAATGGATCCTGAAATGATGAAACACATTTCTTAGTTGGATTTTCCAGAACGTTATTCTCATCTATCTGTAATCTTCCATAGCATCTTGGGTATATTACTGGCTCGATATCCGAACCGGTCTTTACTTGTAGGATACTACTTAAAATTATTTTTTTTTTTTAAACGCATAAAATACAATTATACAGACATAATTAATAAAACACTATATACAATAATTCCCCCACATGAAATGTTTCCCCTACCTCCAGTGTATGGGAAGGAATCTTCCCAGTTTTGTTACACATAGATATCTGTTACAAAGAGGAAAAATTCAATCAAAAATATTTCTATAAATTCAATATGAATATATTGGTAAATTAGAATAACCAAATTTATTTTAAATAAAACATATCTATATAAAAATAATTTTTTTCTATGATTATTCAGTTAAGTCAAAATGTAATTAATATTTCGGAAATTTACAATAGATAAATATCATAATCTATACCTACTATCGTAATTCGCTTTATAATATGATCAGGTAATGAATTTTCTAGTCTGGGTGTCCAGTGTTTCGTTCCTGTTGTATGAGTTCGTTTAATTTGTAACAATTTACGCGCTTTCTGTATGTGTTCACATTTTTATTTTACCTGCTATTGGCGCTGAGCGGACCAATGGTGGTCCGTGGGCGGCTGCGCGCAGCGCACGAATGATTTATATACTTTTCCAACGTTTCATTCGTTCGAACGATTTGTACTTCTTCATACGAACGATTTATCTAAAATTGTATTTGTCTTGGGGATAAAAAAAGAATTTTGGTTAGCCCTGTGTTAAAAAATCACAACTCAAGAATCGGCTAAAACTAATCAGGATTTTGAAGGTTTTGTTGTAAAAGTTTTGTTATTAGTAAGCTAAATTCATAAACGTTATTTAGTTACAAAAACGTTGGAAAAAACACTTAACGAAATCTTGTGTAATTAAATATAAATTGTGTAACATTTTCGCGGCGCCTTTTTTCCTAGTTTTTATAACGCCAAGCAACAACTACTTTAATATTATTACATTTTTCATCATAAATTATAAAAATAAAATAAATCATGCCCTACTAAACGGCATTTATATGTGTGTGTCTGTGTGCGCGTCCCCATTAGCTTAGCACCGGAAAGTTCCGATCACTAGCGGAAAATCCCGAATCGTTAGTACATGTTTCTTGGTGGTCAGGTGTATACTTGGTATATTATTATATATAAATATACCTTATATATATGCGAATTATATATCGACTGTTTTGGAAAAACTTAGTACGTTTTAACCGGATCCGAATTTTCGGACGAAAATCGCAAATATCTCGAAAAAGGTTAATCTTAGCCCTCTGAAAAAGTCTTATGAACACCTTTTCCAATTCCCCATTCGGTCTCAGTGGCACTCGTCGGATGATAATATTTTCAACTGCCCCCGGCGTGCCGTTCGGATATTGTGGAGGGGTGCGATGGGTGCCACCGTAATATTTCGGCAACCGCTCGTCTGATTTTCACGATTCAATCGGCGTATATATCAGCAGGTTGAGCGCTAACTGCTTAACGCATCAGGTATACTTTTGACCGACCGGATCTTGTTTATCCGGAATAAGTCGTTTAGCCCTATGTTTTGATTGCACTCATCCACCGTAAAAACTTACCGATCCGATCTTTCGCTAAATACGTTCAAACCTGTTCGCCAGCGCAGCTGTAAAGTATAAACTTATGAAGAATAAAAAGTAGAAAATAAAAAATATACAAAAAACTTTTTAAAAATCACTTATATTAAATGCACTAAAAAGTAGAAAATTAAAGATATGTAAAAAAAAATTAAAATACCACTCTTAAATTAAACGTACTGAAATTTAATAAATGATTTTGGGACGGTATCTCAGATTCGATGTGACAGCAAGCTTTGACGGTGATATGTAAGATTATGTGAAAGTCATAGCTTCAAATTAAAAATTTGATGCTTTTGCCAATTTTTCCTTATGCGTGGTGAATGGCCTAAAGAGTGGGTGCAAACACGCATGAGAGAAAATTGGTAAAAACATCAGATTTTTAATTTTAAGCTATGACTTTCACATAATCTTACATATTACCATCAGAGGTTGCTATCAAATCCATTCTGACATACCGTCCTACAATTAATTATTTTTTACATTTTAGTGCGTCTAATTTAAGAGTGCTGTTTTAAAATCGTTCGTTATATCAATTTTCATCATTCAAAAAAAGTATTTTTACACAAGAGGAAATCAATTTTGAACACCTAATAATCCCATTTTGAGACGCCACCCGCCATAGCAACCCGCTTGGAGGGCCGAGTTTTTTAAAAATTAGGCGGATGAGTTTTTTAAAAATAATTCTGTAAAGGAGTACACAAATGAATGAAAAGTTACAATTGTAGTTTTAATTATAATTAGCGTGCAATTATAAATAATTACACTACCCGTTAAATTTTGAAGTTATACAATTCGGATAACGTATTTTATTAATGTGTTTTGGATATATATAATATTGGTGAATTCCGGTTAATAGGACCACCACATATGCCGGCAGCTGTTTAGTTTGAGCAGTTTTGTAAAAATAAATACACATTGGTATAGCTTATGAGATTTTTCGCCGGTTTAACGGTTCAAAATGCCGCTTATAAGGCCCACCGTTTGTATGTATCTTTATATTAATCGTAAAATAATACAATTTTATTAGGTAAATAATTCGTTTAATCGTTTTTTAAACTTTATAGGGAGGAAGGTAACTTTTCCTTAACCACTAGGAAAAAATGTTGTACCTTTTGGTCTCCACAGTACGTAATCATTTGAAGTCGGGTTGAGCGGTATAGGTTCTGCTACTCACAGAGAACTGTTCTGAGAATCATAATGTAGATTTACGAAACATACAAATTCATTTTTTTACCACCAAATACGAGTTTAATTCAACCATTCGACATGGGAATAATAAAAAAGTAAAAATCTATTTACCGAAGTAAACAAGAAAGCTACATTTTACGAGAAATTCAAGTGAATATCTTGACTTCTTCTGTTACGGCTAAAGATATCAATGTACGTATTTAAATTTGATGTGATTTCAGTTCATAGCCGATGGTGGGGATGAAGTAAAAAGTAAATGATCACAAATTACATTGCCAAATGTTAAAAAATCGATGCCGACGATGATGCTAAAGATAATATACCAACAACTTTTTGCAGAAGCAGAATCAAAATTTTGAAGATTTCTCGAAGATCGACGAAAACGTAGACTACTATGATCAAAATGAAACAGATGATGAGGATATAATCAAAAAAATTATTCAAAAACTGGACGATGTTGAAGATGATGACGATGACGAACCTGAAGACAAAAGCTTGTCTACACAAGATGTAAAAAATTCATTCATGGACTTCAGCAATGTTTTATGCGAGCAGGCAGTGAAGGAAGCCAGCTAGCAGCACTGGTCAATCAAATTGTAAAGCGCCAGGTAATGAAACAGAATCGACCGAGTTGATCTAATGGTCAACTCGACATCGCAAATTAGCTCATTTCGAAGTCGAGAGTTCTAAGGTTCAAATCCTAGTAAAGACAGTTACTTTTATACGAATTTGAATACTAGATCGTGGATACCGGTGTTTTTTGGTTCTTGGGTTTCAATTAACCATACATCTCATGAATGGTAGACCTGAGACTGTACAAGATTACACTTCATTTATATTCCTACATATCATCCTCTGTAATAATACCTTACAGTGGTTCCGGAGGCTAAACAGAAAAATAGAAAGAAAGAGAGGTAATGAAAGGAAGACAAAGAGCAAATTAGAATAATTTTTTCGAGAAGTTTAACCAAGTAAGAGACGTTAAAGTACATATTTCTGTATTTTATTGATCATAGAAAGCAGTCATTATTTTCACTTGTACCTCTATTCTGTTTATCAGACTTTGTTTTTTATTAATGAAGACAACAAAAACATTTTCATAATTTAGAAATTTAATATAATAATAATAATTTTGTAACTTTTTAATATTGTATTTTAGAACTAAAATTCTGTATATTATGATATTAAATCGTGTTTCATAATTAGTATGTACTGTATTTGTGTATATCTCGTTCTTCATTAATATCGCTTAATAGGGCCTTGTGATCCCAGTCCGGAACTGGTCTGATTATCCGGAATCTACTGTAATTAGAAATTATTAATTGGAACCGGTTGATAAAAGAACAAATTTATCTTTAATTATGAAAATATTTATCTATTAAATAGTAAATTTTAGTAGATATTTTTTAGTAGAATTTTAAAAGGGATTTTTAATGATAAAATTTATCAACTTTTCTAATAAAGATTCTTGATCGTAAACATATTATAAATAGAACCGGTTAATAAAAATTCAACATCGCTGTTCGTTACTTGTTAGTAAAATCATATATAGTTTTAACTGTAATGTGTTTTTTTTTATATTAATATTAAAGAAACAGGTCAGAGTAGTGATAGTTAATTAATTTTAAGTTCATTTTAAATCAGTACAGTAGTATTACTTGTGTGTATCTGTGTTTGTGTGTGCGCGTGCGCTCGCGCGCAATATATATATATATATGCATTGAATCATAAAATTTATTGCAAAGAAATATAAAATTAATTTTGTTTGTACTAGTATGCTATTTACCGATTGCCTTAAGTAAATTTTGTACTATTAAGAAAAAGCAAACATGTTAATGAATAAAAATATATATAAACGCCTCCTGTTTCCTGCGGAGGTATTGCCGTTTCCATTACCATTCGGTTATATCCTGGTATATATACATGTACATATGTGTTCGACTGTTGTAGGTTGAACAAGTACTTAAGCGAATACCTACATACCTACATCCACTATTATAGTAACATTTATTTATACTGTTGTGAATTAAAGTCGACTCTTTAGATTAACGTAAAAGGCGATTCGTTGTTAAAACGAATAAGATTCTTTTTTTAACCTTTTGCTGTATCATTATCCTCTTAGATTTATATTTTTAATTTAATTATACTGATGAAGGAAGAAAATATTGTACTGGTATTTATGAAATACTAATTTTTTATCAGTGTATTCATTTGAAGTATTCAATAGGTTATGTAAACATATCTTTATTTATTTTCTTTAGAAATAACAGGGCTTACGCAAAATTACCAAGTTTCATATTGATAGGTGAGATTTGTGACATAGGAATAATTCTAAGCCTGACTGGGATTTGAACGCAGAATCTTTCAAATGAAAGTAAGGGACGCTATCGTTCCGCCATGAAGTCACTGTATAATGAAATTTGGCTAAAACTTCTCTGAAAAAAAAACCAACGTTTTGATTCGTTAACTGGTGGTCCATCAGTGTACCCATTGCAAAAAAAAAATATGTTCAGTTATTATAGAACTTCTTATGAGTGGGGTAATGTATTTAAATGGTGTTTATAATTCTGTGAATCCATTCTCGTAAAATATCTCTTCAAATCATAATGCATTATGATTTGAAGAGGTTGAAGTAAAAAAAAGGTAGATACGTTTTCCTACCCAGTAAATCAAAATTGTTAAGAGATTCATCAAATGAAGTATTAAATAAAAACGCTTAAAACAATATATATATTTAGTTCTGGTAATAATATAATGAAAAAATAATTAATAATTAATCGTAATAATATAAAACAACAATTATAAAGGTAAAAGAAACCCTGATAACAGCTGTTTCTGAGGCATGGCTTACACACGCACAACTTAATTTAATATATTTATCATTTTATTTAAATATAAATATTTTTTCGTTTAATTCACTGATTCTAACCAAAGCGCCAGCGCATACCGTATTTAATTCTCGCGAGCATGGCGGTACTAGCGGCGACGGTCGGGACTAACTAAACTAATTTAATTTCACAACTTACACAGAATAAATTTTTCTTGTACGGTCGGCAGATTAATGTAGCCGCAGGGCTTATCGCACCAGGTGCCAAGTCAACCGGGCGATCGAGTTCGAGACCCAGCCAAACCGAGTTAGTTTTTAAATATTATTAATATATTTAATTATACATCTCACCTGTGACGTCACAACGTAGTAGTTTAGAGCATTTTTTAGGGTAGGGGAACGATTTTATAAAAGGTTTTTTAAAATATTGTTTTTTATTGTTAACAAATGTGCCTAAAAAAAAAATATGACCTTAATTAGACGAAATCTTAAGATACGACGGGGACCTTGCTCTAAAGCTTCACTCCCTTGACGTTTTAAGTTGATTATTTAATGCTTCAATGCCCCGTATATAAAAGTAATCTAACCAAGTTGGTGAAAATCGGCCCAGTAGTTCTGGAGATATATGATTTAGAGACCAACACCGAACAGAGGTAAGTAGGTAAATACGAACATTAACATACGGGAAATTTCCATCCGGTTTTTTGGTTTCATTAGGTGTCAATACGTCAAGATCCAGAGAAAACCGCATATGTCAAAATTTGACCGATTACAATAATTTCCCTTCTAGAGCTATAGCGCTAAACCGGAAAGTAAAATTAGAAAAAGAAACATTGAATTCTTTGAATCCCGTTTAATGTAAACGTAAATATGCGTTCAGAAAGTTTTCATTAACATTTTTTGAGTCGTGTTTTTACTCTGACTATTATGTATCATGTGTTTATATTTTAAATAATTAATATGTAGATTAATCACATCTGTTTTACTTTTCCGACGAGTATTGCTGGAATATTAAAGGGAAAAGGTATGGTAAGCATGTCAAAAATTGGGTATTTTTTGTACTTATGGGTACTTTTTTGTACTTTGTATTTTTTTTTTTTTTGTAGATCTTTACATTTTATGGGTCCAACTAGTTCAGCTAGATAAAAAAAACATATGTATATGTATGTCGAACTGCTTTTGACCTTATATCTCAGGATTGATCGAATCGATTTTCTTTAAATTTGGCTCCAATATTTCTTTATATTGGGCATTGATCAAAGTAATTTTTTTTTTTAATTCTTAAGAAAGTGGTGGGGATATCGGGAAAACCCCAATCTCGATTCTCTTCAGAGGCATTTTACAGAAAACCTTATTAAAGGAACTTTGTTACTTACAATGCAGATATAAATAATTCAAAAAATTTTTATTTAAATCAATCCAAACCTCTTCAAATTGGAATATATATTTTTTGTTCTATTGCCTTATGTCCCTTCGGTTTAAGTATTTTTCAAAAATTGTTTAAAAGTTTAACCTTTATTCTATCAAGAAATGTTTACAATTTTTTCAAATTATAAACCTTGGACCTAGGCAAAATATGTTTTTTTGAAACTTCCTTTTTCTCATTTTCGCCTCTGTTGTAGGAATTTAGATTTAAAGGAAACTTTACTTAAGCAAATTTGTTAAGCTTAACCTATATGTGAACAGTATTTTTGTGATATAGAAAGATTTATTTTTAAATTTATTCCCCACCTCTAAAAAATGTATCATAGTATGTATGCGATCATAGTAGTTCGTACAAGGAAGTATTATAATCGCGAAAAATTTCGGTTTTCAGATTTCAACGGAAATATCCATTTTGACCATCCCTTAATCCATTTTGACTAGTTTCAGTGTGTCTGTACGTACGTGCGTATGTATGTATCTCGCATAACTCAAAAACGATTAGCCGTACAAAGTTGAAATTTTGGATTTAGGACTGTTGTAACATCTAGTTGTGCCTGGCGTTGTGATTGCAATCGGCTAGACCAAAAAGGCCAAAATCCATTTTTTTTTGGATTTTGGACTCATTAGAGCTTTTCAATGATATATCATAAGTGGTATTTATTTTCATTGGTTTCACAGTTATAACCAAATAGAATTTTAATTAATGAAATATTTGGATTTTACAAGGGGAAGACACATCGGTTCAAATCTGACTTCACTTCCTTTTTTTAACTTTTTCTTTTTAGCTTAAATATATTGATTTATTAATAACCTGTGATTGTAAAAAAAATACAATAAATAATTCAATAACAATAAAAAAAAGAAAAAACCTCATAAGTTATTAGTGAAATAAAATTTTATATACTTTTAAAAATGTGTATATGTAATTTAATATAAGGAAGTCATGTAGTGTCCATATTAGATTTTTTAATTTAATCGAAATTTGGGAATTTTGTCCTAAATCTTTTTTTTTGTAATCATTACTTGACCGGCGTAATCGGGAAAATCATGTAATAGAGTATATTTACTTTTTTTGTTTATAAAATTTTGTGATGTTGCTCTCATCAAGGTTTTAGCACAATTTCCCTTGATCAATCCAAACAAAATCTGAGACTATTCCTTTTTTGTTTATTATCCACGGTACATCCCAACCCCGTAGGGGAAGACACCCGCCACACTTGACTTTCCGGTCGCCACACACCCCGATCCTTGACCTGTTGGGCTTTAACGGGAGTCGTCTATCGCCGTCTGACTTTTTACATCTCATAGTAATAAACTTGACCTCGTTGGGATGCCACCGATGCGAATGCCTCGGTTGACATTTGCATCGGTAATTTAATAACTCAGCTTATTGCCTTCGCTGTACGCCTCGTCCGGACATCTTGAATGCCCTAACATCGTCTCCCTCTGAACTAGCTAACCGAGCTCGCGGAAGCGCGAACTCCGCGTCTATCCACCCCCGAGGGGAGAAGATCCCGCCAACGTAGCGTGTCCGGTCGCTACACCATCCCCTCCGTTCCTTGCCAGTAGTGGCTTTAACGGAGGTCATCTTCTTGTCCTCGTACTGATCACATTCCACAGTGTTCAGTCCGGCCTCGGGGAGATGCCACTGATGCAGATGCCCCGAGGGACATCTACATCAGTTATTCCCCCATAATAAAATCGCCCTCCGAAGAAGACTTGGACACCTAATGCTACAACGTAGCCCTCAAGAACTAAGCTAAGAGCCTACACGCGGAAGCGTGAACCCCGCGCCTAGTTTTACTTGTTATGAACCAATTTCGTGAACGTCTCGTTATACGAGGCAATAAACAACAAATTCCCACTAAAAGTGTTGAACGCAACAACGAAATTTAGACCTAGTTCCCTTGAAGAGTTGGTCTAGTGGTGAACGCGTCTTCCCAAATCAGCTGATTTGGAAGCCGAGAGTTCCAGCGTGCAAGTCCTAGTAAAGCCAGTTATTTTTACACGGATATGAACACTAGATCATGGATACCGGTGTTCTTTGGTGGTTGGGTTTCAATTAGCCACACATATCATGAATGGTAGACCTGAGACTGTACAAGATTACACTTCATTTACACTCATACATATCATCCTCATTCATCCTCTGAAGTATTATCTAAACGGTAGTTACCGGAGGCTAAACAGGAAAAAGAGAGAGAGTTCCCTTGAAGAACCCAGCTACCGCTAAATGAACTCGAGTGCAAAGTTAATTACGGACTCCGGTCTGGTCTACCGAGGAGAGGAGAATGAACGCCTGCTTCCGCTCAGCTCCATCGCGGAGTCCCGCGTGACATTCACCACCATAAACCGCTATCCACGGTAGAGTCCATCTACTCATTCCCGACATGATTTATATAATGTATTATATGTATCGATCAGACATAAGTTTATTTATTTATATTATGGCTAGCCGGCCGTCTAGTCAGAACCTGGATCCTCGGGGCTCGGTTCAGCCCAAGCGAATCCCGGAGCAAACTCTGGGGCTCCTTGGGGCCAAGGGGCCTATACTCCTTGGCTTCGGGATTATTTTATTTAACGTAAATTTAATTTTATTATTTTTGTAATATTATCCATTTTATTTATTCGAATCATTCAGTTCGAACCCAGTTCACACTGTGATAGAAACTCAGAATACATTAATTCATTAAAGTTTGTGCTTCAACCGGTAACTCTACACTACTATATATATATATATTTTTTTTTTTTTTTGTTGAGATTTTTCAAGATAAAATGTATTTAAAAAAAACCTTCTCAGTTACGCCAAGTAACATGGGTAAATATTTGGTTGCGATTGATCTTGTAGTTTTTTGTTTATCCCGAACAAACAAAAATCCTCTTCCTCTTTATATAATAGTATAGATTCTTTAGTTTCAAATCATCCACTTATTTTAGTATTGTTTACTATTTTTAGTGTAAAAATATTATTGATTTTTCGCATGGTAAATGATTTGAATTGAAATTAAATGTATACGCCTACATAATTTTATTCGAATTTGTGTATTATTTAATTTATAATATTGCAGCAAGACTGTTTGGTCTGAAAAGAACAAGAATATATACCAAATGAAATCTCATTTGCAACATATTTTTAAGTAGTACAAAATTTTGGAAAAAAATAAAGCTGAAATAAAATAAAGTTAGTTTTAACGTAATAGCATCTATCTATTAAAATAACTGTGTTGTTTCTGTAATCGTTTTATGGATTGCTTTTATTATTATTGTTACATTTTTCTTTTAGATTACTTTTTTTTTTGTTTTTAGATAAATGTTCAATTAAGTTAAATCCTGAATTATTAGTGTATATTACCACCATCATGAGAAATCAGAATTTGTAAAATGTAGTCGTAATAACAAAGCGTAAGAGTATCAGTGCGTAGAAGAGTAGGCTTTTATTGTGTAGGTTAGGTTACTGTTTATGTGAACTGGGTCAACAATGGAAGTTTACGTTCGATGGGAGGGGAAGGGAGGAAGTGGTCTTCCCATTATTTCTGACTGATCGTACTAATTACTTTTTCTGTACTTGTACTTTACCGCTACATTTTATTCTGGGGTATTATATATACAGTGTACGCACAGTATGGGGAATATAATGTTAAACTAAACTGTTTTATTAGTGTTATTACGTAGGTATTTTTTTTTTTACATTTATTACTTGCTGCACTGACCTAGCAAACTTTACTTAACTGTATATGTATAATATATACTAATTATTGTTTTTTATTGATGCATAGTAGATTACTGCATTTTTTTAAAAAATTAAGTATAACATTTTTCATAATTTGTATTAGTTTTATTATTACGTTGTGTATTTATTCAAAAAACGATACCATTCTGGTGATGCTATTTTTATGTCGTTTGATTTTTTTGTTTTCAAACACGCTGTTATTTTTTTTTTTTGGGGGAGTTTTCTGAGCGATAAACGCTTTCGCGTTATCATTGCCCAGACACAATGTATTTGTTGTAATAAATAAAAAAGCTGACAACACAATTAAATGACTTTCCCGCCACGTGGCTTTTTTCTGATGTACGGCTTATACACACAACTTAATTTATAATTTTATCTAAATATAATATTTTTGGTACAGCTATACTTCGTGCTACATTAACGTCCCTCAAAGTAACAGGGGGTACTATTGACGCAGTATACCCACTTAGCCACTAGTTTACAGCATTGTGGTGAGGTGCGACTTTTGGAAAAAAAAATTGTCACAATTATTGCTATTATTTTTTGTTAAAAAATGTGCCTAAGAAAAAAAAGACCTTAATTCATCGAAATTTCGCGATACTGAGAGTGACCTTGCTCTACAGTCTCATCTCCTTGACCTTTTAAGTTGAAAATTTAGGTGCCCCATATACAGAGGTAATCTTGAGTAAGTCTAGTCAAAATCGGTTCAGTAGTTCTGGAGATATAAGGTGTGAGACACCGAACACACGCACATACATACGAATATCCGGAAAATTTCCATCCGGTTTTTGGGTTTCTTAACTGTCAAAACGTCAAGATTCGATGTAAACCGCGTATGCTCAGATTGGACCGATTACAATCCTTTCCTTTCTAGAGCTATAGCTCTGCTACAGCGTTAGTCAGGGAGGTAAAAGGATATATATTGCATTATATATCAAAATAAAATTAATAAAAATATCTGCTTTACGGCAAATGGCATGATTAGCTGAAAAACAATTCAGTAAATTCAAATACTTGAATATAGACGGTCGTTTCTAAGAAATCGTAAAACATAGATAACATTTCATTATCCCCGAGAACAGTTCGCATGTTAGCCCCTAGGTTAAATTTGCACCCACCGGGTTGGTCTAGTGAAGAACGCGTCTTCCCAAATCAGCTGATTTGGAAGGCGAGAGTTCCAGCGTTCAAGTCCTAGTAAAGCCAGTTATTTTTACACGGATTTGAATACTAGATCGTGGATACCGGTCGGGTCTGGTCTTTGGTGGTCGGGTTTTTCAATTAACCACACATCTCAGGAATGGTTGAACTGAGAATGTACAAGACTACACTTCATTTACACTCATATATATCATCCTCATTCATCCTCTGAAGTATTATCTAAAACGGTAGTTACCGGAGGCTAAACAGGAAAATAAAGAAAAGAAAGGTTAAATTTGCGACGCAATGCCGCATAACAGATACAATCCACAAGGATGTGATGCACTAGCAGCTAGTTGGCATTAGCAGCAACCACAAAGGGGTGCATCTGTTTTCGTCATCAGATATTCATGAGTGAATGCCTTACTCGTAAATGACAAATAATAATTTCTCTCGACGGTTAGTTTTGCATGAGGAGGAACTTCATCAACGGATGAAGTTTATTATTCATGGTAGAACTCCATTTTGCCATTTATGAACCACCCTCTTCGGGAAACAGACAAGATCGTTCGAAGCGACGCGATTGGTGAAAGGAATATGGAAAAAAGTTTCCTTTGCCGGGCTATCCGCGCTCATTGCCTGAAATCCCAACAGAGCTGGGGATCCAGCAGATGCTCACAGTTTTATTATGGTGGTTCATTTGCGAAATAACCCGCTGAATTTCACAGACAACAGGCTATCCGGAGTACACGTCACTAATTCCCTGTAAGGCATTCATCGGATCAGAGCAAATAAGTACATGTCGAAATGTTGGGCTAATTATATTTAAGGCCTTATTAATAGCAAAGAGCTCGGCGATGAAATACTGACGATGTATGTTCTGTTGCCAACCACAAAATCACAACACATGGAGTTAACGTTTTTTGAGTCATCCGTTTAAACAGTAGCATCAGGATTAAGGCTATTTATAATATTATAACATTTATTTATTTATTTCACAAAATAACCGAATTTGTGTCCTTTTTGTTATACTGACCAAGTTAAAAGTAGTAATTAACGAGAGAAGGCCTCCACATGGGAGGCTTAATTAACAGTAAGGACTGGAGGTAATTGTATATTTACAGCTAAGAAAAGGCGGTGAGCTCTGATGTTTAGCGGAGCAGTAGATATCGGCTATTCTTGGTATTGAATCAGAAGTTGGTTAGAATCCAAAGGTCGGATGATTTCGTTACGTTTTAGTACGAGATACGTTAGAGCATTTCATTTGATTCCGTCTGTTTGAAAGGGATGGCTCATCACTTTCCATCTGTACACTTACCATAATTTACTGCAAACATAGGACCACGCAAATATTCAATTCTTTATAATATGTTTTGTCTTCTTTCATGCATTTCTCATTTTTTCGACATTCGTTTTGTTTTTGCTCACCTGTCCTTTTTTTCTTCCACAAGAACTTTTAAATTGTAAATTATTTTTCGAACATTGTCTCTGTCGCACCAGTCCTCTTCTTCTTTCAAACCTATCCTTTGAAGGTCCTGTTCGATCTGTTTCAGGTAGTTTAATTTGCTTTTATGTTCCACAGTTTGTCAAAGATTTGTTTATTTAATCTGTTTGGATCCACGGCTGACGCCCCAAGAAATTTAACAACCTTTTTCTTTTCGCTATTTCTAGGTCTTCTTGTTTTTGGTAGATCTCTATGAAAACATTATTTAATTGATACTAATTTACAATACTAGAATTAACAATAAATAAAAACAATTAGTATTTAATCGAATTGAATGTAAAGTGGAGGACATGAAAATAGACACAAAATTACAACATAAATCTTCTACCATAACTCGGTTATTCGTTAACCGATTTTAAAAAGTAAAACGTATTTTTGTTAAAAATAAAAGGCTTAATATTTTAGCAATAACATAAATTTTGATAAAACTAATATTTATGAGATATGACGGATTGAAAAATAAACATGGCCTCCATTTCGTAATTTGCGAAGGTATTTTTAATTCCTGATTTTTCTCTAATTTTAAAACTGGCCGAGTTACCGCAGAAAATTGATGGTTTAATTTTGAGTCATAATTATTAGGTCTATTGTTGTGAGAAAATTATTACTTAATTTGATACTAATTTACTAGAATTAACAATAAATAAAAACAATATTTAAACGAATTGAACGTAAAGTATTGGACAGGAAAACACAAAATTACATCAATTTTTGGCCATAACTAGACTATTTATTAACCGATTTTAAAAAATGTAATGTTATTTTGTTTAAAATAAAGGCTTAATATTTTAGAAAAAAACATACATTTTGATAAAACTTATATTTATGGAGATATAACGGATTGGAAGATAAACACGCCCGCCAATTTGTAATTTGTGAAAGTATTTAAATCCTTATTTTTTAACTTTATTACCAAAACGTTTACCAAATATTAATGTGATTCGTTTAACCAAAATTGAGATATAAATTTTTATATAAACATAACTAAATGACGGACACTGAAAGCACGACGGAGAAATCGCCATTTTTCCTAAGGATATTTTTGTTTAGTTTTACAAGTAGAATCGAAAAACTTATAGCCAGCCCACCATTTTAGGAACACTGTATATTTATATATATATATATATATACACTCGCGCGCGCGCACACACACACACAAAGAGAGAGAGTTACACTCATTTTCATCTCCGTAGAGTGAGCGGAAAAACTCCTATTGTTGAAAGGTTACATCATAATAAATATACCTCTCAGGATTCAAAAAAACAACACTTACTGTCTTGACATCCTTTTCTAACTCGTCATACAGTTTTACGTTTTAAATTGAAATAATGTTTCCTAAATACTCCGTTGGGTATAATTTTGCCAAATTTGAAATTTATAGACGTATGATAAACGGGAGAATTAGTGATAAATGGGTCGATGAGGGTTTTGAATTTTTAATTATACAGGGTTATCATAAAAGAATGGTGCGGTTTCAGTAATTTATAGGAAGGTTGTAGGGAAATTTCTAGATGTTATATTGGTGTCCCTGAAAGCCTCCAACCCAAAAGTTTGTAACTTTCTAGTTGTAACGTCAGTTCTTGTATTGTTGTTGCGGTGAGTTTTGTGAGTTACTATGTTCTCGGATAAAGACAAAGCAAAGTGTGTTTTATTGATGGCTGAATTAAAATCCGTAATTTTAGTTCAACGTGCGTTTCCACGTAAATTCGGAAAAGATCCACCACACAAAAATAACACATAACGCGTTGGTTCAAACAATTCGAAGAAACCGGATCGGTTAAGAAACAGAAATCAACCGGCAGACCAAGTGTACCGGACGAAACGGTTGAACTAATTAGACGATCGGCAATTAGAAGTCCTGGGAAGTCCATCCCCCGTCGAAGCGTCGAATTAGATATTCCAAAATCAACAGTTCACAAAGTTTTACATAAAAAACTGAAATTACACGCTCTTAAAGTCCAGATACTGCAGGAATTGAAATCCGATGATGGTGTAAAACGTTACGATTTCGCTGTTGAAATGTCGGACAGAATAAGTGAAAACGAATCATTTTTAGACGACATAATTTTTACAGACGAAGCTACATTCCATGTGATTGGATGCGTTAACAGAAACAATTCACGAATATGGTGCTCTGAAAACCCACACGCAATTATCGAGAAACAACGCGATTCGCCTAAAGTTAATGTTTGGTGTGGTGCGATGAAAAATCGTGTAATAGGGCCTTTCTTCTTTGCTGAATAAACAATTAATGGAGTCATGTATCTTGACATGTTAACCGATTATTGCTTTTATCAGCCGGATGAACTCGAAAACATTCACCGACTTCATTTCCAACATGATGGTGCTCCTTCGCACTTCAATGCATCGGTCACGAACGCTTTGAACGAAAAATTTGGAGATCGATGGATAGGCCGGCAAGGACCCGTACTTTGGCCTCCAAGGAGTCCAGACCTGACACCTTGGCGACCTAAGCCGCTTAAAAAATAAGATTAATGAAGCAATGACAACCATTAACGAAGAAATGTTAACTAATGTTTGGAGAGAAGTTGAGTATCGTTTGTACATTTGTCGACCGACTAAGGGCGCACATATTGAAATTTATTAATTATGTAAAAAAATGTTTGAGACGTCAAATTTGAAAAATAAAAAACATAAACTGAAAGTAATTCTGTTTTAATTTAAACCATGTTCAAAACAGCACCACTCGTTTATGATAACTCTGTATAATAGATGAAAAGCCAGTACAATTAGAAGCATAAGAATTCCTGGTGTAAAGTCCACACAGGATAACAACAGGAGATAAAATCTGCTGCTGTAGAATATAGCTTCTAAGCATGTCCGCATTAATTAATTGGTCCGTTAAATTTATATATCTTGTTTTAATAAATTTATGTTTTTTATTATTATTATTATTTGTGTTATTATTATTATGATTAATGTAGACCGTAAAAATACTGATTAATTATTCCATTATCAGTTAAAAACATCATTTATGTTCATTATGGCGTGACCACCACTTTATTGTTATATTGAGCTAATTTCCAAGACGATAAAGGAAGTGGTGTGGGGGGATAGACATCTTATTGTTTTATTGTAAATGCAGTAATAAAGCTGTTATTATTTTTATCTTTTACATTCATTTTTTAAAAAAATCTTTACTTCATTCATCTAAAAAGATCTTTATTGTTGATATTCTTAAGATAAAGAATATTATGAAATAAGAACTTAAATGACTTCATTTAAAAAAATATCAGTTGTTTACGTATTGTGTTGTATCCATTATTTTTCCCTTTAATCCATGTAAGTTTTTATCTTTCTTTTCCTTCTAATTTAAGTTACTTCTCTTCAACCCTGTCTTTCTCTCTCAAAACATTGAAAGTAGGCTTTCTCAATAATATCATATATGTGGTTACTTATTTTTTTTTTTAACCCTACATCCCTGGGCCGGACAACCAATTAAGTATACTTGGCCCAACGACGTGTCCTTCCGACTCTAAGGAAGTCTCCCCATCCACCGGCTTAACATCCGGCACGACAGGTCAACCCCCCCCCCCCCGGTTCTGGATCTTTTGTGCCTGCCTCTAATCCTCGGCGGGGGAAACGGGGCCCGGCTATGTCGTTCCCCCCCTCCCCACCAGGAACCGGGTCTCGGTCATTATGCCTTGCTTCAAACCAAAGGTGCCAGCACCAAGGGCGCAAGCACCCCCAGAAAACCAACACCCTCGACCGGGTCTCGGTCTTAACTTAACCC
Source organism: Lycorma delicatula (assembly GCF_047948215.1). Taxonomy (NCBI): domain Eukaryota; kingdom Metazoa; phylum Arthropoda; class Insecta; order Hemiptera; family Fulgoridae; genus Lycorma; species Lycorma delicatula. The sequence continues at coordinate 107,749,415 of NC_134462.1, forward strand.
CTCGCGAAGGGTTTCCCATGGAGTCCCCATCCCCTCACAGGAACCCGTACACCTAAGCATACGGGGCTGTCCATCCTTCCCTACACTTAGCATTCTAGTAACCCCGGCGTCGATATTCCTACAACTTCGTACGGAGAACTGTTTCCGCGAATTTTGCGAATCATTTCCACTTATTTTCAGAGGCCAACATCCACTCCACAAGATTTCCCGTCACAATGCGTTCATCTACTAATCGTTGGCGGTGTTGCGTCCATCTATGGCACTCGATTAGCGTATGTTCGGCGTCATCTACGCCCTGACTATTCACAAACAGGCGACTCCTTCTTACCAATTCTATTCAGGTAGGTACTGAAACAGCCATGGCCAGACATCAGTTGGGTAATGTGGTTATCCATATCACCGTGACGCCGGTCCAGCCAGTTATCTAATTCATGTATTAGTCGCCTGGTCCACTCTGCTACTGATGACTCGGTCCAGACCGTCTTCCACTCATTCCTGACCACTTCTTCTGCTTCAATTTTATTATAACCAGCCGCCCTTAGCCTCCTACCTTTGACTTGTAGGTCAATTGGCGGAACTGATGCCAAAACTTATAACGCGTTGTACGACATTGTACGGTAACCTGCCACTATACCTAATAGCGCCGTCCTATGCATACTTGTCAGTTTTTGTCTGTCTGTTTCTTTGTATATTTACGGCATCAGCCCATATTGATGCCGCGTATAGTACAGATGACACCATCGCAGACGTGATGAGCCTCCTTCTTGACGATCTAGGTACTGTGTGTCCAGCAAACAGCCCCCTGATCGCTTTTACTGTCGATGAAGCCCTCTTGCATACCATTTCTATATGCCTGCCAAACTTTAGACTCTTATCTAGCACAACCCCCAGATATTTTGTGCTAGTAATAAAAATTAAAAAAAATAAAGATATTTCTTCCGCTCAAAAAACAAAAATTTCTGTATAATATAAATAAAACTGTTTTTATATGGTTACCTATTATATTGCGTATTTTTAACGCATTATAAAAAAAATAAACTAAACAAAGATAAGTGAATAATTTTACATCATTATTTATTTTCTAACCACTAGACAAGCCCAACCGGACTGGTTTAGTGGTTAACTCGTCGTCGCAAATCAGTTTTTAATGGCTGATTTTCGAAGTCGAAGGTCTAAGGTTCAAATCCTAGTAAAATTAGTTGTTTTTATACGGATTTGAATACTGGTCAGTGAATACGTAAGTGTACTTTGGTGGTTGGGGTTCAATTAACCATACATCTCAGGAATGGTCGGTCTGAGTCTGTACAAAACTACACCTCATTTACATGTCATACATATCGTTGGACGGGGGTGCTTGCTTTGTGTTCACTAGTCGAACTGATTGCAATGAAGACGTTAGGAAAGTAAAAATATTATTTATTTGCAACACCGATTTAGGGTCAATTTATGGTGCGGACTTCACAATCAGCTGTTTGGACCGTTCATATTACCTGGTCGCTTAGTTGCTGAGGTTTACTTACACTTCAAGAAGAATTGCCGCAGCTGCTTGAAGTTGTTCCTTTAGCGCTGACACGCATAGTACAGCTCCAGCACAATGGCGCGTCTCCCTGTTTTTCTTGTGCTGTTGCCACACTTAAATCATAATTTCTCTGAGAAATAGATCGGTCACAACGGTCCACACTCCTGGCCAGGAAGATAGCCTAATTTTACACCTTTAGATTTTTGCGTCTGAAGATGGATGAAGAATATTGTATACAAAACAAAAATAGATTGTCTTGAGAAATTACTTATTCGCATTGTGGATGCGATTCAGAAACTTAAAGAAATCCTTGAAGAACTACAGAAAGTAACTGAAACGGTTCAGAAGTGTGCCAAGAAGTGTGTTGAAATGGCGGGTTCATTTTTGAACAATTATTAACAACTAGCTCTACCCGCCACGCTTCGCTGTGGCACATTGTGGTTGCATGGATGAGAAATGAGAAACAAAACAAAGCGTACGTTTCATAGAAGTTTAATTTTGCAATACTTGTGGATATTTAATATTTTTTGTTTTTCCACTGTCTGCGTAGATATAAAGGCTATCTGGTTTGCCGACTCGGGAACACGCAACATACAGTTGCCCATGTGAGAAGCAATCCGCATCTAAATCTAAACCACACAGTTCTAAAGATTGACCTTGAGCTATATCGATTGTGATTGCAAATGCCAATCGAATTGGGAATTGCAATCTTTTAAATTAAAATGGTGTATCGGTCGGGATCATGGGTATTCGAGGAATGAGGACATCTTCACCTATGAAAGGCCCCGTTAAAATCGTTGCTTCCACTACGTTATTCATCAATTTCTTAACTGCAAGTCGCGTGCCGTTGCAGAGTTTTGGCTGATTAATATTCCGCAACAGGATAATTGTCATTTTTTGATCGAACCGTTGCTAGAATCAATCTAATGAGGAATGTTTTCCCAGTTCCTCCTGGCGCATCCAAGAAGAAACTCCCCCCAACTCCGTCATTTATCATTTGCAGTATGCGATCATAAATGCCTTTCTGTTCACGCGTTAATTTGGGAATGTTTGATTGGACATATGACTGAAGATCACTGATATTGTAACTCTGTTCACGGCGTAAACCCACATCAAATGAAGAAATCGCAGCTTGGGTGGGTGCTAGCATTCCCAATTGACTAAGAACTTTATTTGCAATAGCTAAGCACTTGTCTTCAATATTTATCAATGCTTCGTTGTAAATGCCTTCTGTAAATTCCATGGTCATATTGGTATTTTATAGGCGTACTCTATGCAAAATATCCTCAGCCATATGCGATCGATATCTTTCCCGTAACTCTGTAGGAGATGAAGGGAAGCAAGCGGTCAATATAATTGCGAATAATGCGCGAATTTGGTTTGGATGTGCAGTGTTGCGCTCGTCATTAATACATATATCCCACTGTTGGTCGTTTTCTAATAAATTCAGAGCTTGGTGAAAGGTGTAGCTCAATCAAGACACGATCACACAAAAGTACCTCGATTAACGTGAATATTTAATGCAGATTGTATAATAATCTGAATCAGATGCAAGTGGATACGTTTTTTTTTTTTTTTTTTTTAATAAACAATTTAATTGGGAACAGGTATTGTTTCACATGTGACTGCTGTTGTCGTTAGCTAGTATGGCGAGTGTTCCCCTCGCTTCCGGCAGATGGCGCGGTCACTAGTACACAACTGACCGTTAAAAAAACTGTTTTCTCGCAGTCGCGGGTGTGTGACTGCTGCGAAAAATAGATAAAAACAATCTTTGATGCGGGTTATATATCGTGCAAAAATTTGAGCTCAATCGGTGCAGAACATTTTGAGTTTTTGAAGCGTACACAAACGAACTTAACATTTTTATATATAAAGACTAGTACACTAAGTGAGTCGAGAGTTCCAGCGTACAAGTCCTGGTAAAGACAGTTATTTTTATTCGGATTAGAATACTAGATCGTGGGTACCGGTGTTCTTGGTGGTTGGGTTTCAATTTACCACACATCTCAGGAATGGTCGAACATAGACTGTACAAGACTAAACTTCATTTACAGTCATACATATCATCCTCAGAAGTAATAACTGAACGATAATTCTCGGAGAATAAACAGGAAAAGAAAGAAAAGTACACTAAGTGAGCTGCAGGCAGGCCTCTGTCTTTGTCAACCGAACTGTCGACTGGCTTAAACCCGATGGGCGAGCCGGGGTAGTTGAACAATCTAACCAGATATGACATCATCCGATTACTAATAACATGACACCATTGCAAACAACAGATAGTACACTAGACACAGCAGTTGGTGAGGACAAACTTTTATATGATCTTTCGTCTACTGTATTGTTTCTAAATAAAATTTGATTTTTCTAAATTTTCCTTATTCTATTCAACTTATCTTAGCCAGTTTTGTTTAGAATTAAATTCTTTACTGGTTTTGTTTAAAAGTTTTATGTGTTTATTACTCATTTAACAAAGTTACTGTAAGTCAAAAATAAAAAAACAGGATTTTTACCGCAATTTATTGATTTTCACCCCAGATTTCTAAAAAAACTATTGCAGAGGGACCTATTTTATTCGAAACACCACTCTTTAATTAAACGCACTAAAATGTAAAATATAAAACGGTATCTCAGAATGGATTTGACGAGCTTTGGTGGTGATATGTAAGATTATGTGAAAGTCATAGCTTCAAATTAAAAATTTGATGTTTTTGCTAATTTTCTCTTATGCATGTTTGTACCCACTCTTTAGGCCAATCATCACGCATAAGAAAAAATTGGTATGTAAGAAAATGTTACATATCTCCATCAAAGCTTGTTGTCAAATCCATCTTGAGATATCATCATAAAATTACATTTTACGTTTTAGTGCGTTTAATTTGAGTGTTATTTTAAAGGTTTTTTTTACGTATTTTTTTATTTTCTACATTTTGTGCATTTAATATAAGAGCGGTTTCTAGAAAGTTTTTTTATATATTTTTTATTTTATACTTTTTAGTTTTCATAAGTTTATACTTTACAGCTGCGCTCTAGCGGACAGGTTTGAGACTATTTAGCGAAACATCGGATCGGTATATTTTACGATGGGTGAATTTAATAAACAAATAGAGCTAAACGATTTAATTTCCGGATAACCAAGATCCGGTTGATGAAGAGTGTACCCGATGCGTTAAACAGTTAGCGCTCGACCTACTGATACATACGCCGTTTGAATCGTGAAAATGGATGAGCGGTTGCCTAGATATTACGGTAACATTTCATCGCACCCCTTCCCTAATTTCCGAACGGCGCCCCGGGGGCACTTGAAAATATCATCCGACGGGTACCACTGGGAACGGAACGGTTAATATTTAGCGGTGGGTCGAAAAAATTTTCCAGAGCGCTAGGACCACCGACCGTTTTCGAGATATTTGCGATTTTCATCCTAAAATTCGGATCCGGTTAAAAAATACTAAATTTTCCCAAAACTTCGATTTACATATATATATATATATATGCGATATATCGATATATAACAATATAACAAATATGCATCTGACCACCACAAGACATGTACTAACGAATCGGGATTTTCCGATAGTGATCTGTACACTCCGGTGCTAAGCTAATGGGACGCACATAAAAATGCGCTCAGAACGCACATAAAAATGCCGTTCAGTAGGGTAGGATAATTTTTTTGAATTATTTAAACAAGCGATAATTTATATTCTGATAAGTTTAGAGGTATTTGATCGGTCTCATTGGTTACCATGGTTACCTATAAGGAAATACAGAGCCTATAAAATATAATCGTACGTTGACGCCAGCATTTATTGTCTTCTTTTTTTGATGAATATATTTCATTATATGCATTTAGGTTGCTTAAATTTAAAAATGTTATTTATTACGGAAAATTTCTATTTATAAAACGTATATTAAAGTAATGAATGAATTAAGCGCTGATTGAGTTAGAAAGTCTGTTACTGAAGAATGTGTGACTTTTCACTGTATATTTATTTAATATATTTGAATAAATCATGTTATCGCAATTTTCCCTTTCCTTCATTTTATATGAGTGTGTGTATATTTGTACGCTGTTATTGTTTGTCAATACATTCGCGTGATATAATGCAGTTAAATGCTAAATTGCCCGGTTAAACATATAATAGTTCAACACTTTATCCGTTCTATATCATTGCATATTATAATCTTGAGGGTTACCAACCCCTACGGCTTACCTCCACCTTACATCTTAAAACAAAATCATTTTTGTGGCAGTGATAATAATAATAATCGTGACAACAACTGTTATAATTGAATTTTATATCGCTTTTGTTATTGTTCTCCTTAGATTATATCATCTTTTTCGTATATTTTCGGTTATAACCTTTTGCTTTTTATATAATTAATCTTGGAAAAATAAACATAAACAGAATTCTTATTTTATTTGGTAAGGTTTTTCCTGCGTTATATGTCCTTGTTTGACGAAAATTTAAAAAGGGAAATGGGTAGGACAAATGTGGATATAGTAGGAATTAGTGAGGTTCGGTGGGAAGAGGAAGGCGACTTTTGGTCAGGTGATTTTAGAGTAATTAACTCAGCGTCAAATAATGGGCAGGCAGGAGTAGGTTTCGTGATGAACAAGAAGATAGGGAGGAGAGTGGAGTATTTCAAAATGCATAGCGATAGAATCATTGTAATAAGGATAAAATCAAAACCTAAACCGACAACGATTGTTAACGTCTATATGCCTACAAGCGCCCATGATGATGATGAGGTAGAGTGTGTATACGAAGAGATTGATGAAGCAATTAAACACGTAAAAGGAGATGAAAATTTAATAATAGTTGGAGATTGGAATGCAAGCATTGGAAAAGGCAAGGAAGGAAATATAGTGGGTGAATACGGGCTGGGCAAAAGGAATGAAAGAGGGGACCGACTTATAGAATTTTGCACGAAGTATAATTTAGTAATTGCCAACACCCAATTTAAAAATCATAATAGAAGAATATACACTTGGAAAAAGCCAGGCGATACTGGAAGGTATCAGATAGATTATATCATGGTTAAGCAAAGATTTAGAAATCAACTCGTTGACTGCAAAACTTACCCTGGAGCAGACATTGATAGCGACCATAATTTGGTGATAATGAAATGTAGATTGGGGTTTAAAAACCTGAAGAAAAGGTGTCGGATGAATCGGTGGAATTTAGAGAAGCTTGAGGAAGAAGAGGTAAAGAAGATTTTTGAGGAGGACATCGCAAGAGGTCTGAGTAAAAAAGATAAGGTAGAAAATGTAGAAGAAGAATGGGAGAATGTTAAAAAGGAAATTCTTAAATCAGCAGAAGCAAACTTAGGCGGAATAAAGAGAACCGGTAGAAAACCTTGGGTTTCAGACGATATATTGCAGCTGATGGATGAACGTAGAAAATATAAGAATGCTAGTGATGAAGAAAGTAAAAGGAACTATCGGAAATTAAGAAATGCTATAAACAGGAAGTGCAAACTGGTGAAAGAAGAGTGGATTAAAGAAAAGTGTTCAGAAGTGGAAAGAGAAATGAACATTGGTAAAATAGACGGAGCATACAGGAAAGTTAAGGAAAATTTTGGGGTACATAAATTAAAATCTAATAATGTGTTAAACAAAGATGGTACACCAATATATAATACGAAAGGTAAAGTCGATAGATGGGTGGAATATATTGAAGAGTTATACGGAGGAAATGAATTAGAAAATGGTGTTATAGAGGAAGAAGAGGAAGTTGAGGAGGATGAAATGGGAGAAACAATACTAAGATCTGAATTTAAGAGAGCATTAAAAGATTTAAATTGCAGAAAGGCTCCTGGAATAGACGAAATACCTGTAGAATTACTGCGCAGTGCAGGTGAGGAAGCGATTGATAGATTATACAAACTGGTGTGTAATATTTATGAAAATGGGGAATTTCCATCAGACTTCAAAAAAAGTGTTATAGTTATGATACCAAAGAAAGCAGGGGCAGATAAATGTGAAGAATACAGAACAATTAGTTTAACTAGTCATGCATCAAAAATCTTAACTAGAATTCTATACAGAAGAATTGAGAGGAGAGTGGAAGAAGTGTTAGGAGAAGACCAATTTGGTTTCAGGAAAAGTATAGGGACAAGGGAAGCAATTTTAGGCCTCAGATTAATAGTAGAAGGAAGATTAAAGAAAAACAAACCAACATACTTGGCGTTTATAGACCTAGAAAAGGCTTTCGATAACGTAGACTGGAATAAAATGTTCAGCATTTTAAAAAAATTAGGGTTCAAATACAGAGATAGAAGAACAATTGCTAACATGTACAGGAACCAAACAGCAACAATAACAATGGAAGAACATAAGAAAGAAGCCCTAATAAGAAAGGGAGTCCGACAAGGATGTTCCCTATCTCCGTTACTTTTTAATCTTTACATGGAACTAGCAGTTAATGATGTTAAAGAACAATTTAGATTCGGAGTAACAGTACAAGGTGAAAAGATAAAGATGCTACGATTTGCTGATGATATAGTAATTCTAGCCGAGAGTAAAAAGGATTTAGAAGAAACAATGAACGGCATAGATGAAGTCCTACGCAAGAACTATCGCGTGAAAATAAACAAGAACAAAACAAAAGTAATGAAATGTAGTAGAAATAACAAAGATGGACCGCTGAATGTGAAAATAGGAGGAGAAAAGATTATGGAGGTAGAAGAATTTTGTTATTTGGGAAGTAAAATTACTAAAGATGGACGAAGCAGGAGCGATATAAAATGCCGAATAGCACAAGCTAAACGAGCCTTCAGTAAGAAATATAATTTGTTTACATCAAAAATTAATTTAAATGTCAGGAAAAGATTTTTGAAAGTGTATGTTTGGAGTGTCGCTTTATATGGAAGTGAAACTTGGACAATCGGAGTATCTGAGAAGAAAAGATTAGAAGCTTTTGAAATGTGGTGCTATAGGAGAATGTTAAAAATCAGATGGGTGGATAAAGTGACAAATGAAGAGGTATTGCGGCAAATAGATGAAGAAAGAAGCATTTGGAAAAATATAGTTAAAAGAAGAGACAGACTTATAGGCCACATACTAAGGCATCCTGGAATAGTCGCTTTAATATTGGAAGGACAGGTGGAAGGAAAAAATTGTGTAGGCAGGCCACGTTTGGAGTATGTAAAACAAATTGTTGGGGATGTAGGATGTAGAGGGTATACTGAAATGAAACGACTAGCACTAGATAGGGAATCTTGGAGAGCTGCATCAAACCAGTCAAATGACTGAAGACAAAAAAAAAAAAAAAGTTTGACGTTCGGCTTTTTCTTAAGGCCGATCCAACAGTTCTCGGAAAGTAATGGGTAAAATTATGCGATTTGTCCTCATTAAATGCGTCTTACATTTGAACAAAATTCTATAACTGTGTATGTTGGCTTTTATGTTTATTGTTTTTCAAACATTATGAATAGAACATGATTTATGGATCCATATGTGAATCTGACGCGTCGTATGTATGTACACGCGTTACTCATTGCATTTAAATTTGGGTGGCAAAATTTAAATTTGGATAAATCTTTGTTGGGCCTTCTAAAAAAAGATTTTTTTGTAAATTACTGGTAGGGAGGGGATATTTTTTTTCCTTCGATAGGATTTGCATATTAAATTCTTTAAACTCTCATGACAAAATACCTGTAATGTAATAACAAATATATCTGTTAAAAATAGGTAAATTGTTATAATATTAATACATATAACGTCGAAAGTGAAGCTTAAAATATCAAACTCTGATTCGTCATCCCTTTTCTTTTTATGTTTAGCCTCCGAAACCACCGTAAGGTATAATTTCAGAGGATGATATGTATGAATGTAAATGAAGTGTAGTCTTGTACAGTCTGAGGTCGACACGTTCTTAAAATGTTTGGTTAATTGAAACCCAACCACCAAAGAACACCGGTATCCACGATCTAGTATTCAAATCTGTATAAAAGTAACTAACTGCCATTACTAGGACTTGAACGCTGTAACTCTCGACTTCGAAATCAGCTGATTTGTGATGATTAGTTAACCACTAGACCAGTCTGGTGGGGGTGATCCTTCTCCCTAAAAAACTAAAAGACTCAGATGTCCCAAGCAATTATTCAGTTGCTTAGAAATAAAATCGAAGAAGTTGAAATATTTCTTTCCTAGTCGTTCAGGACATTGTTGAACCCAACACAGAAGCGATTTCTGAACTAGATAATTTCATGCTTACTGAAGTTTTTTTACAAAAGTGCAAATACAAACTGGAGAATTTCAACTTTCGTTATATCTTTTTAATTAGTTCAGAAATTATTAATATTAGCGGAATAAATTAATTTTAGATGGTCTTTGTAATTCAGTGCCCTAGTCTAAAATTGATATCGATGGTAATTTATACATTTTCTAGTTCTTATGAAATCTTTCTACATAACACTTTCTAAAATTCCTAATAAATTCGATGTCATAGTACATGGCTATTTTAATATTAATTTTTTAGACAATTCCAATTTATTAATGAACTATTAACTCAGCTCTTATTAACCGGACTAAATTTTTCAGTCTTCCGGCCGAATAAAATGTACCTCTGGGAAAATATTTTTAAAATTTACCTAGAGGTAATTTTCTATTCATTAATACAGATTACAGTGTTTTCTGTTTTTTTATTTTTATTTTTCACTTTAATAATCTATTTTTACATCCTTGAACGAAGTATTTTAAACGAAAAATTTCGGTTTCCAGATTTCAACGGAAATATTCATTTTGACCATCCTTGAATCCACTTTGACTAGTTCCGGCGTGACGTCTGTACCTATGTATTTATCTCGCATAACTCAAAAATGATAAGCCTTAGCCTTAGGACGTTGAAATTTTGTATTTAGAACTGTTGTAACATCTAGTTGTGCACCTCCGCATTTGATTGCAATCGACTGGACCAAAAGTGTCCAAAAAAGCCCAAAATCCAAAATATTTGGATTTTGGACTTTTTCTTAACTGCAGTAACAAGCTCTCATGGAGAGATTTCAACGATATATTATAAGTGGTACTTATTTTCATTGGTTCCAGAATTATAGCCAAATAAAATTTTAATTAATGAAATATTTGGATCTTACAAGGGGAAGGTACATCGGTTCAAATCGGACTTCTCCTCTTTTTTTATTTAACTTCTTTTTTAATTTAAATATATTGATTGATTTATTAATAATTATTAATCTCTGATTGTAAAAATGTTTTACGTTAAATAATAATTCAATAACAATAATAAAAATAAATAAAAAATGAAAAGATATCAGAAGTTATTAATGAAATAAAATGTTATGTACTTTTCATTTTAAAAAAATGAGTATAAGTAGTTTAATAGGCGTACAAGGAAGTCATGTGGTATAATATTTTATTGTTGTTTGTGATTTACTGATCAAGACTTTACATGGTTTCTTTTGATCCATTCTAAGCAATGGGGCAATTTTTTTTATTCCTGGAGTAGTAAATTACCCATTACTGAAATTATTTATATAATGCAACGATTAAAATGAACAATTTATTTATTTTTCATGTGTTTTTTATTTTTATTTTTAACCATTTTTATGTTATTTACATCCCTGAGCAGCACAATTTACCAGTTTTTGACTCCCTACTTTTTCATAGAAATGTATTCATTAAACACGAGAAAATTCTTGTCAATGAACATGTATCTTGCGAATATTATTCAATTAATGTGTACGTAAATGATACATATTCTTATAATATTATATTAAAGTATTATTTTACTTTTTTTGTATAATATTACGTTTATTTATAGGTGTATTGTTATTAGGAATTTTTCCATTATGTTATATAATAACTCGCAGATTTTTAACGATTAAAAACTAAGATTACAACTTAAATCTTGTTTAACTGGGGAAGAATGTATATTAGACAGATTGATTATATTTGTCGCATTTTATGAAATGAAAGCTCGTCCGTCATTATCACTGGTTATGTTGAATATTAATGTACCTAGTCGACTGAAAATGTTAATAATCGATACTATTGAAATCGATAATGTATCTATTCGTAACTTACCCGAATTGTAATATTTTATGTAATATATAAACCGATTTAACTGAGAAATTTCAATATAACTAATGTTCCTACTCTTTACGGCAATTAATAAATCTTTCACCTTTTTTCAGATTCGAGAGTTTATCATTCTGCTTGTAGGGAGTTGTGGGCATTTTTGAACGAGTATGTTTGTAACTTGTTTGTACGAGTCTGATACCATGTCATAGCGAAGCGATGTACGGTTTACTCTGCGTATAACTCGTATATTCTGTTTCGGTTACATAATAACTTTAAAAATTTCCCCTTTGACTATTTCATATCCTTACCTATACTTTGTTTAAACCGTTTAGTTTAGTTTGTAATTTTCGTGTCGGTTACTACCGATTCGCTCGTTTGGGTAGTTAAAAGTAATCGATATCTGACATCTTTATCGGTGCCAGATTATATTCCATACTGATTATGAATAAAATATTTTGATTAGAAAATATTATCGAAGATTAACAAACATATAAGAAGTTATGATTTAGAATTTAGCGGTAAATATTTAGACGTTGTGCTTAGAAAGAGAGTTATTCTAAATTGAATTCGCTCATCCGGCTTATTAATAATTTTCCGATTTGTTTTACGGTTATTCAGATGTTTTATTGCTGTTGTATTTCGGTAAATATAGACGTCACGTTGTAATTACAACAATGGTAATTTGCATTTTAATGTAAAATATTACTTTAAAAAGTATTATTACAAACGTTTCTACAGAACGATGAAAGCGGAACTCAAAACCAGCTGAAAGTTTATTATTCATTGTGGAATAATGTGTATTATTAAATACGAAAAAGAATATATGAGGTGGTTACTTCGGATTATGGAATTAAATTTTTGTGTAATGCTTAAAAAATAGTTTTCAAAAAGAAAATTACTTCCAGACTAATTATTTCTTTTATTTTTAATTGATAAAATGTTCATTTGTCATAGATATTGAAGAAATAATAACAGAGAATTACAATAAATGTAACACACACATTTTGAGAGATAGAGAGAGAGAGAGAGATAGAGAGAGAGAGAGAGAGAGTGAGAGAGAGAGTGTGTGTGTGTGTGTGGTACATGTATTTTAATTCTATCTTACTACTTCTTTACACTCTTACTATTTCTCTACACTATCACACAAATGTTAAGTCTGTGTGTGTTATAATAAATAAATCAGGAAGGAAATATTAATAAATAAAATATTCAACAATTTTTATTAATAAAATTAAGCTTAAAATTGATGACCAAAAAGTAAGAAGTATTAATAAATACAAATAAATAAATAAATAAATCTTTCATTCTGATCGGTACATAATAAAATTATACAATATTTTTCATCAAGAACGAGTAGACATGCGACTCCACAGATAAAAAAGGAACTACCCCAGCATTTGGCTGGATGGATCAAGGGAAAACACGATAAAACGTAGATAAGAAAGTATCAAAAAACAATTATACAAAAAAAAAAAATTAATTAATTAAAGCCCTATTAATTATTATTTGAAATATAAACACACGATATATTATTAGAATAAATACACGAAGTTATAAATAAAACTTCATAGGTAAAAATATAAGTAAAAATAGAAAATAGTTCACAATAAAGAATGAATTAGTAAAATAATGGTTCATTAATTTATAAAAATAGTAACGGAAACATAATAAGACCTTTTCTCATAAGTCGAAGTATTGTGTTATAGTTAAGCCGAGATATGTAGAAATAGTTTTATTGTTTGCTATTTTGTTTTTTTTTAAGGCAAACGCGCATTATGCGGCCATGGCCGGTCGTCGCCGCACTGTGTACGGCCGAACAAATGGCCAACAAGGTGGTGGCCGCGCATTGGCCGTACAGTCACAAGATAGATGTCACCTAGAAAGCCGCATTTATGTATTTATATAATCTCTTGAAACGGCAAAGAAAAAAAGTATTGGGTACATCCCATTTTACAAAGTCGTTTTCTAAAGACATTTTTATAATTTTTTTCTGATCTGCGTCAACATGAAAAAAAACTTTTCAATTTCACAAGAATGTCAGTCAAGAATTTTCATAATTTTTCAAATAAATTTGCAGACGACGTAAGAGGTATAAGCATATCATTACGTCTATGCACAGGAGATTTTTGTTGGAATATTCATCGGAAGACAGATCCCGTAAACTTAATTTTTCTTTAACTTCAGAAATAAATTTTTCCGTTTCGAAAACAATTTTCGACATTATATCAATATTTTTAAAAAAGAGTCGAGAGAAAAAAACGAATTTAAAATTATATATTTTTACATTTTTGCTAAATTACTCGCTAAAATTATAATTTAATATAATTTTGCATACGTTTGCACATAATTCACCAGGTCGTTGCCTGATCGCATACTGACCGTCTGGCGTGCGTGTTCTCTCATTACAATTAATACAAATTTTGGCCTAAAGATTTCGGTTGGTCGTGGCGGCCAGAACGACAATCCTTTGACCGCAGCGGCCAGTTGGTCGCACCGGCCACGTTTGCGTTCATTTATATGAGTTCCATATAAATTGGCCGCTTGCGGCCAGCTGCTTTCCTCGCCGCGGCCGCAACCGCGCAAGTGCGCATTTACCCTAAGTGTAAGTGATTAATTTTTAGAAAAGCTTGCACATTCATAAATAGTATAAATTCAAGGATAAGTTAACATGTTTAATTTTCTAAATATCCATACATATAAACGCCAAACAGTGATCCGGCAACCTACTTTTGTATTTTGAAAAATATTCTGAGTTTTTAAGGAATCCTCAATTATGATGTGATATTATATATAATCCTCAATTATCAATAATGATATTATCAGATCAGCATATACGTAAAAATAATAAAGATTTAATTATTTAGTATTTAGTTTTTTAAGATACTTCGAATCTAATCAGTACAATTTGATTTTGTTGAAAATGAAATAAATTTAATCATTCCGATACAATTTTTTTATTTTATTAAAACATTCAGAAATTTCTTATTATGGGCAATAGAAATACTATCGTTATCATTAATGTCAGGAATTCTATCCACGCTATCAACGATGTTAAGTTTATCTTAGAAGCACAATGCAACGGCTTTATGCACAATTAAACTTATATGATTTACAATCTCCATGCAAACGTTTCCAGCTTATGTAGTGAAATTATCATTAAAAAAAACCTTCCAGTTAATTATTCTTTGAATTTTTAATGTAAAATTTCATGAACTCTACAATTTTGTGCAAATTAACACGCACAAGAGTATATTTTTAAAAAAATAATCAAATTTATTACATGAACAGTGTTTATTACAGTATTTTTTACTGTTTAATATGTCCTGCTCGCTCTTTAATAACCATTTCAATTGTTTTAGGCATTGAATTTATATGCTTTTTATATATTTCCTTGATTTCTTGATCGTGAAACCACACCCTTATCACAGAACCAATACCTTCTCTTTGGTGATGCAATCCATTTTTCTCAGTCTTTTCACAATAGAAGACCGAGAAAAGGTTTAATATGAAATTACATTAGTTTAATTAGTACCGACTGTCGCTGCTAGTATCGCCACACCCGCGCGAATTAAATGCAAGCGCGCTTTAGTTAAAATCATTGAATTAAATAAAGGAAAAAATATTGTATTTAAATAAAATTATAAACATTCTAAATTAACTTGTGAGTGCGTGTGTGTAAGCTGTGCATCAGAAGCAACAGCCGGAACGCGGGTTTAGCTGCGTGACAGGAAAGTCCCATAACTGTGTTGTCAGATTTTACTTCCTTGTACGAAGTAAAGGAAGTATTGCGATCGCGAAAAATTTCGGTTTTCAGATTTTAACGGAAATACCATTTTGACTAGTTTCAGCGTGACGTATGTACGTATGTATCTCGCATAACTTAAAAAACTATTATCCGTAGGATGTTGTAACATTGTTACAACATTGTTACAGTTACTGTTGTAACATCTAGTTAGTTATGCACCTCTCCTTTTGACTGCAATCAACTGGACCAAAAGTGTCCAAAAAAGTCTAAAATTGGATTTTGGCTTAATAAGCCCTAATTGGAACTTTTTTCAAGGATATGACATAAGTGGTATTTATTTTCATTGGTTTCAGAGTTATTCTCAAATAAAATTTTAGATAATGAAATATTTGTATCTTACAACGGGAAGGCACATCGATTCGAATCGGACTTGGTTTCCTTTTTTTTAGCCTTTTTTAAATTTAAATATATTGATTTATTAATAATTATTAATCTCTGTAAAAAAAATTTTACGATAGATAATATTTCGGTAATAAATAAAATTAAAAAAAAATATCAGAAGTTATTAATGAAATAAAATTTTATGTACTTTTATAATGTGTATATGTAATTTAATAGGGGTACAAGGAAGTAATGTAGTGTCTACATCATTTTTTTTCACATGCGCTTATTCACTTTCGGGGGGCACATCGGTTCGAATTCGAGTTCATATACATATATTTCTTTAAACTTATTTTTTAATTTAAATCTTAGTAATTATTAATAAATCAATATATTTAAATTAACAAAAAAACGTTAAAAAAATGTATGTATATAATTTCAAAAAAAATTTTTTAACTAATTTTTTTTTTACTTTTTAAAAATTTAAATATATTGATTTATTAATAATTTTAATTTCTGATTGTAAAAGATTACAATTTTTACAATTTTGATTTGAATTTCTGATTACAATTTTTGATATGCAATTTATTAGGCTTACAAGGAAGTCGCGTGCGGTGTCCACATCAGATTTTTTTTTATTATTCTAAAGCAAAGTTAATTATATATATATCATTCGTGGTTGTCTAATAAAACCATTTAACTAAATTTTATTTTTAATAATAATTCTCCGATAAGCTTCAGACCCGTGGGGCATCTGGTTTATTCTGTAAACTGTCTATTTAAAGTATAAAAATCCAGCAAATGCCATCTAGTTTACGTAATTTTCTTGACCTTCATGTTTACATAGCTCATACTACTTTCATTTCCAAAAACTCTTCATCCTTTCACTCATTATAAGCTTTTATTTAACTTGCTTTAGTTATAATCAAATCTTGCAAATGATATATTTTTTTATCTATCGTATGAAAATCAATGAAATTTGGTACACGTAGGTAACTTTGATGGCGGTACAATACTGTGGTGTTGGAATTTGGATATGAACACACACACTACCTTTGATATGAATTTGATATGACACGCGCTACCCCTACGCTAAATTCATGCATTTAGTTGAAAATTTTCATTTCTCATGAACTGTCGTATGAAAATGATTGAAATTTGGTACACGTATGTAACTTCGATGTGTAAAAGTAAATATTTTACTTTTTAGTCTTAATATACAAACAAACTTGAACAAACAATAATATTCAGTTATAAATATTAGCGAGAATATTTTTTATTTGTAATCAAATATATTTTTGTAATATTTTTTCTTTTTTACTTTTTTTTTCTTTTCATCTTATCACTCCATTTACGATTTTGATTTTTCTTCTGATCTTTTGGAAATTCACATTTTATCTCTGCTTTTTCTGAAAGTTTGTTCTACTTTTTGTTAAATATTTAGTTTTTTCAAATCCTTTTCTGCTTTTCTATACCAACATATTTTTGTTCTTTTTTCTTCTTTCAAAAAATAATATTATTTATTATATTTTAACTTTTAGTTTCTTGTTTCAGGCGGAAAGAGATCGTTTAGCCAATTTCCAGAGAGATCTGGAAAAGAAATTGGAATCAAAAGATCAAGAGATGCACGATAAAGAAGAAGAATTATTTTTACAACTTGAGAAGGCGATTAGGCTGGAAGAAGATTGTGAAAAGGTCGGTGTATATGCATACATTTATTTTATTTGTGCTTTTATACCGTAATAATATTACTTCCGCGGTTATAAATCGACCTTATAAACCAGTTATTTTTTATGTCTCCGGCAGATATTGAATTGTAAAAATAGTTTTAAAATACAATTAGCGGACTTTTAATATGTTTTTATTATATTAAATTAAAAATTTAAACGTCAGAGATGAAAATATCGAGATGTAGAAGTGGAAGGGAGGAGGTCAATAATTTTATGTATAACAGCAATGTTTCTCCTTTTGTTTCATAGAATATTGCAGTAGTAGAAAAAGGGTTTCGTTTGCTTCATTTGTATTATTTTCAGTGGTGTTCTACAGGATAAAAAATCTTTCTTAATTTAATTTTTATAAAAGTTTGAAAGAAGTGTATTTCGTACGTTTTATTTATTTTTATAGTCGAGATAAAAATAAGTTTTACACGATCATAATTAATTAATCTTGAGTCCTTATTCGTTTTTGTGCTTGCGTGCTCGTTTGAGCTCGCACATTCTTTTGAAAAAGAGTGAAAGAAATATTTTAATACCTCATTTCACAATATTCCTCTTAATTTCCTTTTATAAATTATACTGTAAAACTTGCCCGCGTTAAGTTAGTTTTATCGTTGACTTTTTCTTTTCTATATTTCAGTGTTCAGTAATAGAATTTAATATAAGTTTGTACTTACTGATTATCGTTGTAGAAAGAGGTTTTTATCATTTCTGTTTCAGTGAAACTCTTCTATTATGCCAGTTACAATATTGCAAACGAACAAAAGGGTACTGGTGTATTTAGTAACGAAATCTCTCTCGCTGTATATCCATCGTATATTGAAACGTAAAAGTTTTTCTGTTTAACATTTTAATAGTTTACTGTTTTGCATACTGTTTCAAACGTTTAATAAATTTATTTTCTACTAAAAATGTTTTTTACAAAAAGTCTTTATAATGATTTTGTTTTAAAAAGGACTATTTCATTCTGTTATTTTATAACCGATGAATTTATATACTTTTTCTAGTGTGTTGGCGTGTTTGAAGCTTAATAACTTTTGACTGGGTAAACCGATTTTGATGAAATTTTGTTCAGTGGGTCATGTAGATGTGGCAGTTTTTTGGTAAAATTTTGAACTCAATACCTCCAGAAGATGGAAGGGTCTTTTGGAAGTCAATTTTCTCAAAGTTTTGCATACATAACATTTCATATTAAGCTTAGTTCATACGTGCATGCATAGCTTACTATTTTTTTTTTTTAATTTGCCCCAAAATTTCCCCTTCCTCAAAAATAAAAAAGTATCTTTTTATTCATTGCATATTTTTTAACCGAATTTTTTTTAATGTCTTCCTAGGCATAGTAGTAGTGCAAGCGACCGTAACAAACACTTCAGCGGCAATATAGAGGGTTCGGGAGCCAATCAATGTTTAAAAACATCGATTTTTTTTTATTTAAAACATTTTTTTTTGTTTATTTAAACATATAATGAAAATTTTACAATAAAATCTCATCATAAATTCCCCCCTCTCATTTCCCCCAAAAAAGTAATCTTAGGTAACTTTTTTCATGTATAATAATTTTTCCACTATATAAGAGTAAATGAAGAATGCCAGTTACTATTAAACTTTGTCAGATTTTTTGTTATTTTTTTATTAGTTATCAGTCAGTTGACTGTTTTCTTTTTCTGACTATTTTTTTTACTATTTCTTTTTCTTATACGTTAATCTTTTAATCCCAACAGAATTTCTCCATCTTACATTATCTTTTACTTTCACGGTAATGAAAGTAATATGCAATATATTATATAAGGGAAATTATGCTAATTAGGTCAAATTAACATGATTTTTTTGTAGATCTCGATGCTTTATAACCCTCTCTAACAAAAAACTATTATTTTAGCATTAATAATTTCCGAAAGGATGTATGTTTACCTTTTTTCTTGATATTTTCAGATTGATAGTCCGATTTGGATGAACTTTGGCTCAATGATTTCTCTGTATGTTGCATTGATGCCATTTAATTTTGGTCAAGGGAGAGGGGTGATACGGATCTTTTAGTCCACATTTCTTAAAATTTGGTATTTGTGTATTACGAAGGCGCGCCACTATCGTTGGGAGGTTATAACCAGCGCGACTGGTGGCGAGTTAAATAACTAAGTTCTATTTCTTATCAGTAAGACGATAAAATAAAAATATTCGTTAAAGTTAACGGTGAACTTATAAGTAAAATGTGTGCACTTAGAATTTGGGATTTCCGTCGTTGTGAAGAGGAAACTTAGATTTTTGCAGGTTAGGTTAAGATAATTTGAATAAATAATTCAGTTTCTGGTTTTGTATTTTTACTTTATTCCTAACATCATAAATTTATACACTTATTATATATAACCGTCCAACCATAATGTACCCGTTATAATACATAAGTACCCAAAATTTTACTCAGATGATTGGTAAATTTTTTTACGTAATTAATGACCTTCAGGTATCTAAGATACTTTCTGCTTGATCTCGCGCACAGATGCGCTTTAAATTAACCGTGACCGGTAAAGAACTGGGTAATCTCGTATCCCTTGTTTGTGGTCCAGGCATCTCTGGAGGTCCAGAATCAGTTTGTAGGTCCATCTACCTTTTGTCAACCGATCCCATCTCTCCTACGCATCTCCATCTTTCCATCGGATAAACGATGCCTCTGCATCTGCCTTTCTTGACCCTTCTTCCAGTACATCTCTGAGATCCAGAGATACAAGTCCGGCCACTACATCGGCGGCATCGCTCGAGGTGGTCCTGTACCAACATTATACTCTGTGAATACATATAGTCCTGTGAGTGGATCTGACTAAGATTTGCACGGGTTCTCCCCTTTTCCAGCGTGACAGATCAGAAGTATTGTACGGTACTCCATACAATACTTCGGAGAGCACTATCTACGAGTACTCTGCCTTTCGACCAGACTCTCCCTTTTGACCATCTCTCTCTCTTTCTCATGACCAGACTCTCTCTTTCGTTGTTCGGAGGCCCCTGATGTTGATCATTATCTGACCGATTGTGGATGCCATTTTTTTGGTTTTATCTTTGGCACCGCTTCACATATCTTTGAAACGTGGCGTTTTTATCGATCCATATTCCGAGTTACCCCACTGCAAGGGAAGAGTAGACTACCACGGTTCTGACCCTAATTGAAATCGTGATCGGGGTACGTGTTACCCGAGACTACAACCACTTGGATCTTCACGGACGAAAGCTGAATCTCCTAAAGACGCGAAACGATAATATTTATTCCCCCTTTCCCAATGTCCATCACCATTTGTTTCGACTTGGCCGTTGCAAGTGCCAAATCATCGATCAACCTGGCCAGGACTGCCCTTTCGGGAAACGCTACCTCTCATACCTGCTCATGGATATCCAGATGTATGCGAAATTGCTACAGTCGTGGATTCTAATATCTATGATTATCATAACGAAAGTATGATTTAGTTTGGTCCTGGTAAACTGATGTACATTTCAAAGATTTATCATCGTCTTATATACCTGTGCACACACACACACACACACATATATATATATATGTATATATATATATATGTGTGTGTATATATATATATATATATATATATATATATATATATATATGTATTTATTTATTTATTCTATTAATATCGGCGTAACTTTTAAAATCGCATTTTTATGGTATTAATTAAACCTTTTTTACACGAATTTTTATTTTTTTTTATTTCTGAAAGCATTTATTGCAGGTTAATATTAATGACTTAAATCTTGATCCAGTAAAAAGTGTAAATGTTCGTTACTCTATAGATAGTTATAATTTTTTTATTAATTTACAACATAAATTTAATTTATATCTTTATATTTTTATTTGTTTTTTTATGCCTTTTTTCTCTACATTCTGTTGACATGACTGGTTTTTTTACCTTATCGCATTTGCGTCATTATTCACAAATTGCGTATCAACGACATATATATTCATACACTCTACACACAATTCTAGACATAATTTACGCCATATTTACCAAGGAATTCTTTTCACACATTAACTCGTGTATACGAGTATGTACGTAAATGTTTTATTTATAGTACAGGTTCAACATATACTTTTCAAATTATACTCATTTAGTACATTAGAAATATTTTCTTGATAATCTCTATTTTTTATTTTTAATATTTTGTGGATGTAGTTAAAAATGTCAATATCTGTTAAATTCTAAACTATTATTTTTATTTTATTTTTTTCATAATTTTCAGTAAAAAGAAGTATTGTAGTTTTACAAAAAAAAAAAAATATTTAAATGCTTTCGGACTCTAATGTTATAAACCCGAAATTTAAAAAGAATAATTTTTTTAATGTTTCATTATGCCCGTAAGTTATTTTATTTCTCTTTATATCATCCTCTTTGACGCTAAAATATTTTATTTCATTTTTTATTTTCAAATATCACTCCGTCCCATCTTTATAATGATTTTTTAAAAAATTATTATACAAGTTTTCCTATTTAACTTATAAAAGTAAACGTAGCATTTTTGTTTTAACAGATGTCAGTAAGAGCAACGGGTTCTCATATAGATTTATATTCGTTTTTATTAAATATTTATTTATGTTTAAAGCATATTCTTCACCAAATAAACCGATTTCGATTACTTATTTTTTATTTGGCGGAAGTTCCTCCAAGTTTTTTTTTTGGTGGGGAGGGGGCGAAAAACGCCTGTGCGTTATCATTGCCCGGAATTTGTTTTAATAAAAAGGTAAAATAACACTAAAATAATAAAACTAAATAAGGCTTAAAACTAATATAAATTCTATAATAAAAAATTTTAAATTAAGTTAAAACAAAAGTTAAAAAAGTGAAATAAAACTTAAAACTAATATCACAGATGGAGTCTTTAAAATATAAAAGCTAAAATAATAGAAAAGGAAACTATATAAAATTTAACTAATTCCGATAGGGAGTGCAAAAGGCTCCCTACTCGGATAATAAAATTAAAGACATAGAACCAAAAAAATCGAAATTGAAAGTAAGGGGAAAAAATTATCAAAAACTCTTCTAGCGTAAAAAATATATATGACAATATTACATTTTTTGTAGTAACCTAGTACTACGCTAAAACAGAAACATCCGGTCTAAAATTTCATTATCATTTTACAAGACACCACGGATGTTTCTGGGTAGATTAAATTTACGACGCAACGCCGCATAACATATGCAGTCAATGAGTATGTGATGCACAGTCATGCGGCAGTTGCATCATGTTCCTCCAATGGATAGGATGTGAATTTATTACAAATTAATTTAGTAGACAGTTTTTTTACCGAAAAATTACATCGTTCACTTAGACGATTTAATTATATTATTCATATTTGTTGCCGTATTAATTAGTATTCGATTATTATGGATAATAATATTTAGTTAAATGTAATTCTGATACTCAAAGAATTTTCAAACGAAAATTTAATAGAAAATTAATTAGAAAATTCAGGATAAAAATAACACGATTTCAAAATCCCTTATTACCTTCGAGTTCGGTAGTAGTTCTCTTACGTTGTTCTTGTTCATTCCTTTTCTTATATTTATAAAAATATGTTTTCCACTTTTGGTCTAGACTAACCACTACTTAGAAGGAAACTTAAACCTAACCTTGAATGGAAATCACCCAACGCATAACCAAAACAACACATTGGTGTAATGGACTCATCTAATTAGTACAAGTACGTAAATTTGAGCCCAGAAACGACAAAAAATAAAAAAGGGTGTTTTGCACCCAAATTTTTTTTGTGTTAAAATAAGAGTAAGAATCAGTAGAAGGCATCTTATATATCTAAGGGATATTAATTATTTAAAAACATTTACCTACTATTTAGGTAGAATTTTAAGATATGGAACCCACAAAGGTTCGTATCTCCTTGTCCTTGATTTATTGTAACGAAATTTAAATGTCATCAATGTCCCATATATAGAAAATGTCGTGATAAATTTTATCCCAATAGGTCCATCAAGTCTGGACATATCAAGAAAAAAACAGTCTAATATACTCGTAAATACATCGTTTCGGAATTTTCCTTTGGTAAAAACTGTGTTTTTTTGGTTAAAGGAAATCATGAGACATCAAGATCAGCAAAATTTGCCCCGATCGGCGTACTTTCCCTTCTATAATATGTTGTGTAGCTATAGAATTTAACGTTTTCCTTGGAAAAAAAAAACAGTGTATTTACTTTTCCTGGTTGAGGGAACATGTTGGGAACATATAAACTCAATTTTATATACACGGTGAACCAGTTGAGGCATGCACGCGGGTTAGATTTCTAGGAATGTGGTTAGACCAACGACTAACTTGGGTAACACATTTGAAGTTAAAATGTCTAAAAATGTTTTATTTAATATCCGTTGGGGAAACGAACGTATATGAATGTTATGCTTCTACCGAGCTCTGGTCCGTTCCCGCTTAGACTACAGCTGCGTAGCTTATTCGTCGCACGGACCACCGCTCTAAGAATGCTCAATGCGGTCCATCATTCTTTCTTTCTTGCCACGGGTTCGTTTCGCTCAATCCCGTGTCTGCTGGTGGACAATGATGAGCCATCTCTGGAATAGGCGGAAGCAGATTACATGCTCCTATCTGACTCGGATTAAAGCGCCACCAATTCATTCAATCTTTGATTGCGGGATTCTCAAACCAACATATTAAACGGTACCAGGAACAACCGAAATGTATCACTCCGCTAGGCATCAGAACTCAGCGACTTTTCTCAGCTCTAAACATACAATCACCTCCAAGTCCTTACTGTTGCTCCATGATGTTACCTCCCCTTGGCAGCCTTCTCTCGTTAATTACTGCTTTGATCTTTGTCAGTATAGTAAAAATAACAGAAATCCGCTTATCTTACCAAACGAATTTTATAATATTATAAATGGTGATGTAATCCTGATATTACAGCTTATACGGACGGCTCTAGAATTCTGTTGGTTGTGTTTCTGTGGTTGGCAACAGAACATACATGTTTGATCTACCCAGCATCGTCAACATTTTCGTCGCGTTGCTGTATGTTATTAATAAGACCTTAAATATAATTAGCCCAACATTTCGACATGTTCTTGTTTATTCAGATTCCATTAGTGCCTCAGGCGATTACTGACGTGTACTTCAGACACCCTGTTGTCTGTGAGATTCATTGTATCATTTCGCAAATGAATCACCGTAATACAACAGTGAACTTTTGCTGGATCCTCAGCTATATTAGGATAATATGAACGAGCGCGCTGATCGTGCGGAAAAGTAGAATTGTTCCCAGCCTCCTTTCACCAATCGCGTCGCTTCGAACAATCTTGTCTGTTTTCTAAAGAGGATGGCGCATGATGAGTGGCGAAGTGAGTGGGATGCTGATATTAACAATGAACTTCATCCAATCAAGAACACGGTGTCACAGTGAAGCTTATCATGCAGAAAGAACCGTCGAGAGTAGGTTATTATTATCTTCCTTTTGCGAATACGGCACACTAGATTCACTCATTGATAACTTGATGACGCATACGGAACGGAACGGAACGCAAGAATGGCGGGAGTTTCAATATTTCTCCCTACAGATCGCAGAGCCTGGACAATGCCCCTAGTTGCTGTATCTTTCTATTATCGGGCGGATTTCATCGGTTATTTAGTGGCGGTTATAAATTTTAAGTTTTATTTATGGACGGATTTGTTAATTTGCGTTCCTATCCGTATGGACCATCGTGAAATTTATTTACTGGTTCTGACCGTGAGAGACTAAGCTTTTGAGCCTAGTAATCCCGGCGTGATTCCTCTTCAGTCCATCGGCTGAAGTCCTATCAGTACGACACATACAGATGCGTCCGTTTGTGCACGCTTCGACTGCCAACTAACTGTGCACCACATCTGTGTGGATTGTATCTGTTATGCGGCACCTAGGGACTAACATTCGAACTATTCTAGGGGGTAATGAAAGACTTTATCTAAGTTTTACTATTTCTTAGGCCGGTCCGTTTATATACAATTACTTGAATTATTACAGGTGTTTCCAGTTATTCATGCTATTTGCCGCAAAACAGATGGTAATTTTATTACGCTAGTTGGTATATATGTGATACAACTTTGTCTATTTTAAAAACATGTATTTTGTTTTCGGGCGATGACAGGCGAAAGCGTTTTTAACCCCCCTCCCAAAAAAAAAAAAAATAGATTATAACTATATGCCTAGGTAAATAAAAATGTAAAATAGATTTAACTTAAAATTAGTTAATAATAAAGTTCTCTTATTTATATTTTATGTTTAAAAAATGTATCATTCGTGGCTCAAATAGCGATTGGTTGGAAAATTGACCTTTAACTGGAACTTATTGATCTAAAAACATCCGAGAAATTAATTTGGTCTATGAGAAAAAATGCATATTACGCTTTTAATAGTTATTTTTTTTTTAAATCGTTTTTTATTTCTCATCGGTATAAATTCAGATTATATTTACATGTCATAAATAAAGGGGACTTTTCTTTAAGCTTTTTTTAAAATTAATTTTAATAATAAAAATGAAGTTTCTACTCATAGTTTAACAGAAGAATGATAATAAATATAATGTCAGAATACTTTTGATATTTTTTATAATTACTATGAAGTGAGTTATTTATATTTCAAAACTTACCCGTCGGCAAAAATGCATGCAACACGTTAAGTTACACAATTCAGTGTAAATTTTAGGGTATTCGTACACTTGTAAATTTCTCTATTTATTTCTTCTTTACATTCAAGTTAAAATACTTAATACGGATACAATTGCCCGGGTATATATCTGAAGAATTACTACGATTTACTTTCCGATAAATGCATCTTTCTAAGCTAAGTCTTAGGTACGGTACAGTTATTCCCTTAAAGAAAAAAGTGAAATAAAACAGTCTATTTGTATTTCGTAACAATATTGTAAAATCATAATTTGTGGTTATTGAATTTATTTTACAATTTATATACCTTCTATTTTAAACTGTTTGAAAATCAATCTTCACGGATCAGTTGTTATAAAATTATTTTTTAAATAAATAAATATAAAAACTTGATAAAAGAAATGCTATTTTAAAAAAGTAAAACCGGTTTTGCATTATATTATATTTATAATATAAATTTATCAAGTTAAGTGAACGGTAACAGTGTTGTCTTCGTTGAATATTTTATTAGAGAAATGTATTTCATATTTTATAAGTTAGTTGTTTATTGAACCAAATCGAAATAAACATTTAAAATTGTTAAATTATATTAATATATTATTATTTTAAGGTTTTTTTTTTACTTCCTTATACGAAGTAAAGGAGGTATTGTGATGGCGAAAAAATTCGGTTTTCAGATTGTAACGGAAATATCCATTTTGACTATCAACGAATCCACTAGTTTTGGCGTGATGTCTGTACGAACGTTACGTATGTATAACTCAAAAACGATTAGCCGTAGGATGTAGAAAGTTTGGATGTAGGACTGTTTTAACATGTAATTAAGCACCTTCCCTTTTGATTGCATCGACTGGACCAAAAGTGCCCAAAAAAGCCCAAAATCCAAAAAAATTGGATTTTGGACTTTTACTTAACTGCAGTAATAAGTCCTCATTGAGAGCTTTTCAACGATATATCATAAGTAGTACTATTTTCATTGGTTCCAGAATTATAGACAAATAAAATTTTAATGAATGAAATACTTGAATCTTAAAAGGGAATGGCATATCGGCGAGAATTCAATTTCATTACCTTTTTTTTTTTAACTTTTTTTCATTTCAATATATTATTTATTAATAATTATTAACCTATGATTGGTAAAACGTTTTTACAATAAATAATAATTCAATAGTGACAATATAGTTAAAAAAAAATTAACAAAAAATATAAATATATAAAACATATATGTAATTTATTAGACATACTAGGAAGTCATGTGGTGTTCACATTAGATTTTCCCCGACAACGAATTACTTAATTCTTTAAGGCTTTGGGGGTTAGCGTTCCCACGGGCCTTGCAGCTCTTCCCACTACACATTGAATTTCTACTTTATGTTTTACATTTCTACTTTTAAAACTTTTACTTATGTTTTAAATTTTACATCGTGATCGGACGATGATAATGCCGAAGCGTTTTTCGCCCAGAAAAACCAAAAAAAAAATCACATTTTTAAAAAATTTAAATATATTGATTTATTAACCTCTGATTGTAAAAAATTGTTTATGATAAATAATAATTCAATAATAACTATAAAAAAAGGAAAAAATATCAGAAGTTATTAATGAAATAAAATGTTATGTACTTCTAAAAATGTGTATATGTAATTTAATAGGCGTACAAGGAAGTCATGTGGTGTTCACATCAGACATTTTTATAACACTCAGGCAGTTGAAAAATTAGATAGCGTTAGTTAATTAGATGGTCTAAATCTACGTGTAATAGAGGTCTGTTTTCAGAGATCACTGAAATTAAATAACATGAGTTGCATCTGTATAAAGACCATAGCAGTTGATTTCATTTATATATATTTATAAAAAAATTAGAATTTTTACTGCCATTTGTGGTAAATTTTGATCGTTACGTATTATATTTCCGAAGTTTCTTCAGCAAATAATTTTTAATGTTTTGTTCAACTGGTGGTCCCTATATACGATTGTGTTCATTGTTTATATAATAAAGTGTTTTCATAGCCTCTTTTATCCCTGGATGGACAGGCCGGGATAATTAGAATCAAACAATAGAGTTGTGACCAGGGAAAATTATTAATGAGGTCTACGGTACGAGTATTTACGTTAAATGCCGTTACCAAACATGAACCAGTCAGTTTTGAATATGGCATAATCGTTCTCAAGAATATTAAATATCACGAAACAGACTTATTAAGGAAAGTGAGGAGTGAAGTCATTTCCTATTGTCTTTTTCGTTTAGTTCAATATACGTATATGCAATACGTTTTTATACGTATTTATTTGTCAACATGGCGAACCCATTAAAAGTGAAAAGTGATTTTCAATCGTTTTTAATGTTGCCATAACTCGTTAAGTGTCAAAAACGTTAATCAAAACGTCAAATGGTTATATCAAACGTCGACGTTTGAAGATCCCCTAATTCAAAAAATCACAAAAAAGTGCTAAACATTTCTGGAAGATGTATGTGTGCACACACGTAACTGCATTGCCCTGTATCTTGATAAATATATCCGGACTGGCTCAGTATAAATTCTTCGAAAGTGGCTCAAATATATATTGGGTCATCGGTGGGATTAAACCTTTTGACAAAATTAAAACTCCTGATGTGGGCACTACGTGACTTCCTTGTATGCCTACTAAATTACACATACACTTTCTTTGCTGCACTTCATTTAAACTTATTTCAATTGAAAGTGAGATACGCTCCTCGAATTCTTTAATAAACTGGGCAGCAATGTGGTCTCTTCCACAATTGTATAGTGGTAGACACCACATTGCATCACATTTTTTCGTTGTGACCGTATCAGAATTTTATATTAGTTTATTTATTAATTTTGTTTCATGTCGCTCAAGTAGTTATGTGATCAGTGAGAACGTGTCAGATCCGTAACCATGGATAAAGGATACGGATCCGACTTCATTTACATATATTTTTGTTAACTTTTTTTTTAATTTAAAAATACTGATTTATTAATAATTATTAACCTCTGTAAAAAATTTTGAATTAAAATGAAAAATACCTAAAATTTTATTTCATTAATAACCTGATTTTTTTTTTTTGTTATTGAATTGTTATTTTTTGTAATTTTTTTTACAATCGGAGGTTAATAAAGCAATATATTTAAATTTAAAAAAAAGGGGAGATGAAGTCTGATTCGAACCGATGTGCCTTCCCCTTGTAAGATCGAAATGTTTCATTAATTAAAATTTTATTTGGCTACAACTCTGGAACCAATGAAAATAAGTACCATTTATGATACATTGTTGAAAAGCTCTCAGAGAGAGCTTATTACTGCAGTTAAGAAAAAGTCCAAAGCCCATTTTGGATTTCGGGTTTTTTTAGATACTTTTGATCCAGTCGATTGCAATCAAAAGGGAAGTTGCTTAACGACATGTTACAACAGTCCTAAATCCAAAATTTCAACATTCTACGGCTAATCGTTTTTGAATTATGCCTGGTACATACGCACATATATATATACGTACAGACGTCACGCCAAAACTAGTGAAAATGGATTCGGTGGCAGTCAGAATGGATATTTCCGTTGCAATCTGAAAACCTAAATTTTTCGCGATCACAATACTTCCTTTACTTCGTACAAGGAAGTAAAAAGGGATTCCCATCAAATTTGGAAATGAAAATATTAAAAATCTTAAATTTAGTATAGTGTCTATACTTAAACTTTTTTCAAGCTGTGGCTGTTTTTAAATATGTTACACGAGATTCTTGTCGAGTAAGAATTTGAAATGATACTGAAAGTTTATTTATTTAGAAATTATACTCCAATACTGTAGAGTATAATTTTGATTACAAATACGTAATTTGGTCAAGGGTGTCAGCTGGAACCCAAAATTTTCCACTAAGAAATTTGATTTTTTTCTTAATTATAATGTACTTTAAATGCTGGATAATTTTAAAAATAAAAACATCTTTCGCTCAAGGGAGTCAAATGGAATCCAAATTTTAAAAAGAATATTTTGATCTTTTTCGCAATTAATTCTGATATTGCATAATTAAGTTATTAATATTTAAACATTATTTTGACGTATTTGTAATAAAAATCTATCGAGGGCAAAGGGGAAAGTTATGCTATCCTTTTCCGATTTTTTTCTTTTCTAATAAAACACAACTTGGTTGATTGTCATTTATAAAGCAGGTGCTTGAAATATTGAAATATTTTTAGTTTTATGGGAAGAGATAAAGTAAAATCACAAATCAATGTACGGATTCCATTAGAAAACAATACATGACAAATGATTTTTCCATTCGGTTAGGGAAAACTTGATGGTATTGTGTCTTGAACCGACAGTATTTCCCAATGAAAA
Organism: Lycorma delicatula; assembly: GCF_047948215.1. Classification (NCBI taxonomy): domain Eukaryota; kingdom Metazoa; phylum Arthropoda; class Insecta; order Hemiptera; family Fulgoridae; genus Lycorma; species Lycorma delicatula. The sequence goes on from NC_134462.1 coordinate 107,779,807, forward strand.
ACAAACATTAACCAATGTACTGATAAATTGCGGTTCAACGCATGTTTATAATATCGAACAAGAAGAAAATATGTTCTAATTTAGGATCAGTATGATAACCGTAACATATTCAAAAAAATACTTCTAATATTATATCTATTTCATATTTATTTAAATTTTTTCGTTTTAAAATTGAAATTCTTTGCTAAAGTACATCCTCAGCAAGTTAACAGAAAAAAAACATCATGTATCATGAAATTTTTAATTAGAATCTCCCTTTCGGTTATTCGAACAATTTTTCTAAATAATTTAATTTAAGTTTTACTGCAATTTTTTTTCGTTATATACCTCGTGAGTATGACGTAATCTGAATATCATGCACTCATATGATATGGTAATCCTGATAAGATATGTCATAAGATGTCTCATATGACAATTATCGGTATGATGTAATGATGTAAAAATAATTGCGAGAAAATTCATTCCATAAATTTACTTTAATTTGGTTTGTCCAGTTTTTTTTTTTTATTGAAAAAAACCAGAAAAATATGTATCAAAATATTTACTAATTTGCGTATAGTAATTATGGCAAATAAAAAATAACAGCGGAAGAACACATGTTATTTTATGAGCATCCGATATAAAAATAAAACTATTTTTAATTACGTAGAATTTTTTTTTTGAGCATATAAAATTAATTTTATTTCCAAATTGTTTCATATCAAACGTACAAATATATCTATTTGATAAAAGTTAGTAAGCGCTGGTATTTTTAAGCAAATCGTAGCGATTATCTGAAAACAAAAGGTGTACTAGAATTTTGTGTAGTTATAACCATTGTTTAGTAATTATTATTTTTTTTAATTGGAAACTTCAAGTAGTATAGAAAGAAATGGAGATAATCGTTAAACATTTGCGGCCGGATATGGAATTATTATGCGTTTATAAAAACATTTATAAAAATAATATTTTAAATTGTTTCTCATTGTTACAGATGCTTACATCATCGTGAGGAAGAAATTTTTGTTATACCTAACCTCCCATTTGTGATATTGTCTTTTGAAACGACTTTATATTATGTTGTTCAGTGGGAACATGGTCTTTGTTCGTTTATTATATCTATATCATTATCTAAATTTCGTTTTATGGTGGAAATTTTACATGGATCTATTCCAGATGTAACGCGACACGGAACTGTTTGTAAAGTTAATAATAGAAAACACGCCTCCGTGATTGTCTCTTTCCCAGTCATAAATATGAAAGGACTTATTTTAGAGTAATATACATGGAAGCATTCCTTAAATGATTTTATATCATAACCAATAACACAACCGGTTTTTAAAATTCAACGTTTTTTTGTGTACGCATTTAAACAAATATATTTTTTTTACTATATATTGGCTTTTAATTAGTATGATTAAATCGAACTTTATAACAATTTAAATTATGAACTATATACCGAAGCTGGCCATTATTTCGATTCACCGATTTAAATCGTCGAGCTTTCATGATTTACCTCGCATAGCGTAACATATTCACAAGAATTATGGTAACTTCTTTTATTTTGAAGACACGTTTGGGGGCGACTTATTGAATAGTTTACCTTTTAATTAGCCCCACAAAGAAAAAACTCACGGTGTGACATTGGGTCACACCCAAAAAATCTAACGGTCCAACGACGGAAATAATATCTAGAAACAATTGTTCTGTAACCGGTCACTCTAGCTGTTGAAATCATATTTACGGATTGCTTTCAGATTTCATCGCTATTTCAGAAAACAAATTCTTCAATCATTCGGACGTATCGTTCTGATGTGACGGTAATAGCATTTCCGTTATTGTTTTCAAAGAAACATGTACTGATTATATTAGTAGATGTGGTGGCACATCGTACAGTAACTTTAGTACTGTGCAATGTTTCAGTACTGTGCAATGTTTCTAGATGAATTTTATTAAGATAGTTTGTCGTCGGATACCGGAAGTTTTGTTTATTTAGATGTCATAAAAATTGTGGTCCATTACTTATTAGCATGTTGTAAATAACATCTTCGTAAATCTTATTAATAAATTTTACACTTCGACGACAAAAAATCGTACGATTTACTCAATCATATTCATTTAATGCTTGAAATGATTGAATTTTATGTGGTGTGTGTGTGCGCGCCGCGCGAATGTGTAAATAATCCTTGGAAAGCAGCTTGACGAGGGGTTGACCGTTTGGGACCTCGTCGCAGTGCAGTTGTTACGGCATTTATATGTTTTACTGTGCGTACTCATAGATTCCACTGTTTATCAGAAGGCTTTTTGTTCAATAATGAACCAGTTTCTTCAAAATTCTGCAACTACATTTTCATGGCGTGGGCCGGAGATTCCGGTGAATATTGAAAGTGAAGTTGCCAATCGATGTGCAGCTGTAAAATATACGAGGGTTATTTTTTTCAAGTTCCGATCGGCCACGAAATTAAATTCACAGTGAAAGAAAAATATTTTTTATTTGTAACAAGTACTTACATGGTTATGCTATTTCTCTACATAATCGCCACAAAACATGGCTGAAAACACAGGCGTCTCCGTTCTATGACGAGGGCATTGGAAAGTTGGTACCACGCTACGAAAAATGTCTAAATCGGAGTGGCGACTATGTAGAGAAACAGCGTAACTATGTAAGTACTTGTTACAAATTAAATTTTTTTTACTTTCGCTGTGGTTTTAATTTCGTGACCAATCGAACCTAGAAAAAAATAAACCTCGTACTCTCACCTTATGATTGGTTAAAAAACAAACAATACGACTGATTGAAATTTTGTGTTGATAATGATAAGAATTGCTCTCACCTTAATATAGGGTAAAAAACAAAGAATACGATTGGTTCGAATTTTGTGCTCGATAATGGTAAGAATTACACTCACCTTATGATTGGTTAAAAAGGAAAGAATACGATTGGTTGGAATTTATTCTTATCATTATAAGAATTACTCTCACCTTATAATTACTCTCACCTTTGTTTTGTGTCTCATAAAGAAAAGAATTACTCTCACCATATGATTGGTTAAAAAACAAAGAATATGATTGGTTGGAATTTTGTGTCTGATAATGATAATAATAACCCTCACCTTATGATTGGTTAAAAAACAATGAATTCGATTGGTTGGTATTTCCGGCCTGATAATGATAAGAATTACTGTCACCTTATGATTGGTTGAAAAACAAAGAATTCGAATGGTTGGAATTTTGTGTCTGATAATGATAAGAATAACCCTCACCTTATGATTGGTTAAAAAACAATGAATTCGATTGGTTGGTATTTCCGGTCTGATAATGGTAAGAATTACTGTCACCTTATGATTGGTTGAAAAACAAACAATTCGATTGGTTGGAATTTTGTGTCTGATAATGATAAGAATTACTCTCACCTTATGATTGGTTGAATATCGACAAAGGTAGAACAAGATTTTAAGATGCAAAATGGATTATCTGATTATTGTTTGCAGTGCACAAGTATGAATCATATAGACCAATATTTAGAGAACCCACCAGGTTGGTCTAGTGAACTCATAATCAGAAATCAAGTGATTTCAACTTTAGAGAGTTCTAAGGTTTAAATCCCAGTAAAGGCAGTTATGTTTATATGGATTTGACTATTTAGATAGATCATGAATCTAGTAAAGGTGTTCTTTGGTAGTTGGGTTTCATTTAACCACACATCTCAGGAACGGTTGACCTGAGGCTGTACAACACTACACTTCATTTACGTTCATACTTATCATCCTCATTTGTCCTCTGAAATAATACCTTATGGTGGTATTGGAGACTAAACAGAAAAAGAAGAGAGGGAGAGACCAATATTTAGAAAATTAAAAATGTTATCTTTTCCTTGTGTTTATATTAATGAATATGCAATCTTTTCTAAAAAAGAAAATAATCATTTATTTAAGAATATATATGTATATTTACTCATACCAAAGCAGACAACCCAACCTTTTCATTCAACTCACAAAAATAGTCGTTAACAGTCAATAATACAAGTTATGAGAAAGGTATTATAATTTCAATGCCAGATTTTTTAATAAATTACAAAACCATTTGAAATATATTTCCATCAATTTATTTACAATCTAGTTAAAAAAGTTTTTTTTACGAATGCAGAATTTTCTTTTACAGATGAAAAATTATTATTTTTATCCATTTTTACTTAAAAATTACAAAAAATCCTAATTTCCTGCATTCCATTCAGCATGTACATAAGTATGTGTTCTAAATAATTTTTAATAGTGCTTTTTGTAGTATGAATTATTTTAACATAATTTAATGTATTTACTTTACCATTATTTGTATGTTTCTATTTAATTAATAAATATAGACTTTAATCCGCCAACCTCTGCGGCAAAGTAGTAACACCTTTCATTCCGAGATTCTGGGATTGAATTCCGGTAGGGATAGCATTTTTTAAATGCTACAGAATTCCATTTCCATTTCCACGTACAAGCTTCAAAGCGTAATGTGTAATTTCATCAACCAATAAATAAATAGATCATTGTCCACATTTTATCTAATAATTTATGTTTTTATAATATTTATAATTAAAGACCACTTATTTATAATATCTATAAATCAGACCCCTTTTTCTAAATTTGCGTGATATTATATTACTTAAATTCTATTAATATTTCAAAATAATTTTGCATTAAACTTTTTTTATGCTTTTACAAATTTTAAAACATGATTTTTTTTTTATTAGGTAGATTTTGAATTGTTTGATATTTAATACAGAAAAAAACTTAAAACAGAAATTCTGTAATTCGTAGATTGAAAGTTTATTTTAAAACGATGCTTATTTTATTTTTTAAGATAATTAAAAGATAAAATTTATGTGTTAGTGTAATGAATATTTTCAAGATTTAATTCAAGTTTTAAAAAATTCATTTCAAGTTTTAATTGTAGTTGATCAATTATTATTTGATTATCATTTTTTCCATAATTATATCAGTAAATTTTAATTGCTAGCAATACTGAAAATTTAAAAAATAAATTCAGTAATCGCAAATGGTAAATTAAATTTTTTAAATCATTCTATAGGAGTGTCATATTTCTTTTTTTAATGTTTCATTTGTTAAACAAATATGCATTGCAATTACAGTTATTTTTATTTTGTACAAATAAATAACCCTTTATTATTACCGCAGATTATAATAACATTATATAGATTACATCTGGAGAATAATTAGGTATGCTACTCCATTGATAACAAAAGTGGACTATCCCAACATTAGCCTGGATGGAAACATTAGCCTGGGGGGATTAATGGAAATTGTAGTAAAATCTTGATCAGAACAGAATCATGAAATACATAATTAATTGTAAAATAAAAAATATATATGATTAAAGTTTATATTAATTATTTAAAATATTTAATTAAATATGTGATGATACTAAATCAATTAAATAACTAAAAATTAAATCACAATTCAGATGTTAATGAAAATTATTGGAACACATATAATAGTGTGCACATTGAATGGGATGCAAAAAAAAATCAAAATATTTTTTTTTAATTAATATTTTTTTAAATTCCTTCACAGAGTTATTTGTTTCTGTATAAGAAAAATTTTAATTGTATTTTAAATAAATTAGTGAGTTATTACACAACTGTCCAAAAAGGAGTGTAATTTATTTAGGGTGTACGTATGTCTGTTCCATTGTAGCAGCTCAATGGTTGAACCAGTTTAGATGTATGACCCCCACATTTGAATCCTTATGTTACTGGGAGTGTCATAGGCTATGTAGATATATAGTAGTGGAGATTTGTTAGTTGAAGCACAAACTTTAATGAGTTGAATTAATGATCTGTGAACTTCTGTTACTGTGTTAGATGGGTTTGAACTGAATGATTCAAATCAGTTGAATGAAAAAAATGAGTATTACAAAAATAATAAAATTAAGTTTACATTAAATAAAATAGAATACATCATGCAACATTGGTACGAACAAAATCCAGAGAAAGTAAAAATTGGAAGTAAATTTAACAACGTGAGCCTTAACTGCCTTGGCTTCACAGACGATGTAGCGTTCCTTGCAGAAACAGAGGAAGAGACTGAACACCAGATAGAATCATTGGCCTCTATCGCAGTGAAAATTGGACTTCAGATCTCATACGAGAAGACATAAGCAATGTTCACTAGACAGACACAGCGGAAACATTTGGAAATCTATGGTCGCAGAATTAAAATAGTATCAAAATTTAAATATTTGGGTGAACCCATCACACAGAATTTAAACGAGAAAATAGCCTGGCAAGAAAGAGCACACAGACTAGCAATGGCACAAGTGGTCACACAAAACACCTATAACAAGAAATGCATCTCCAAACAAGCCAAGATAAGACACTATAATACTGTGATCAAACCGGTAGTAATGTATGGGAGTGAAACACTGGGTCAAATCAAGATAGCATCGAGAACTGAAAAATTAGCCAAAATAGAAAGAAGGATCGTAAGGACCTGTATTGGCGGGGTAAACTTGGTGGAAGGAAAGTGGAGATTACTCTCAAACCATAAAATCTATGAGGTTGTTACACCAATTACAGAGAAATAAGAAAGAAGAGAATAAAATTCTTTGGCCACCTCTTGCGTTTGGAGGAATCAGGAAAAAGTAAACAACTCTTGGAAAGATTGCTAAAGCTAAAAACACAACCAGTGTGGCTGAGGTGCTTCAAGACATCAAAGAAGCAGGCATTGCACTGCAAGATCTCAGAACAGGATATGGAAATTATAACAACTTGCCCAGTGTTAATTTGCAGAAAAGCCTAAAAAGAAAACGGGGACGGTTTGTACAGAGGAACGGAAAAGGGATTTTTCCAGGAAAATGAAAGAGTATTGGAAGAAAAGAAAGACTAAACATAAATTAATAATTGGTCCTTTCGGGCTGTAACAAAAAAAAAATAGAATAAGATTAAATAAGTTAAAAAAAAGAATCATTTTAATAATGGGCTTTCTGTGGGGATTGCATGTGAACCTAGAGAAGTGAAGTGATTGAGCACCTCATGTGAGGCTAGACTGATCATCACCATCAAATGGTAACAAACAAGGTGCCCCTGGGGCACTGTTTTGGGAGGTTGAAGGGAGTGTTCTTATAATATCTCTTCAAACAATTGTCTGATTTTCAAAATTGAATTGGGGCATTTGTTAATAGGTTGAAGACTACCTTTTGCATGCACCAGGTACTCTCGATCTAACAGATCACAATAATTTGGAAATTTTGTTATATATTTGCAACCAATCTTCTGATTTTCTAAATTCAAATTGTGTATTTGCTAGTATAATACAAAATCACGATGGAACCAAACTAGAACAAAAATTAACTGATTTTCTGAGAAATGAACCTTATTTAATGTTACATTGCATATGAATGTACTGTTTACAAAGCTACTTCTATTACTAGAAATTAATGTGAAAGCATTTTCTTAGATAAAACTATATCCATAGATTTAGTAATGACAAAAAAGACTTAGTTCAGCAAATTTTAATAATAATTATATTTATACCAATTTAAATGATGTTCTTCGATCGTGTCGCATGATAATTCTTATTAATAGAAACTTACAAATATAAAACTCATAATCATAAAATACAAATCTCTGAATTATTATTATTAATAATTATTACATGACTGCCCAAAAAAGAGTGTAAGGTATTTAGGGTGTTTGTATGTAGATTTGTTCCCCATAGCATCTCAACAGTTGAAGCGATTTAGGTGTATGATCCTGCGTTGGAATCCTTACTTGTCATAGGCTATATATATATATATATATATGTTTAAATAAATTTAAAAAAATAGAAAAAATTATAATATATACAAAATTGTCACCTGCACACTTTTTAATTAAAAATTAAATTGCTGTTTAATTATTATCCTATATTAAACAGCAATGTTTGTCAGCAATTTTTTTTTATGTCATTTTTGAATGTTTTGATGTTTGTCGTGCTGTTTTATTTTTAATATTTATCTCTTGTTTTAAAATGTTAAGCAATTAAAAAATGTAAAAAAACTTATATTAAAAATGGCAACATAAAGATAAGCAGAATTTTAGAAGAAGAAGTCAAAGTATAATGTTGTTACATACACAAAAACAATTTTGTTATCTTGCTTGGTAGCAGTAGAGATTGTTATTTTTCTGAATAAAGTGACCATTCACAAAGATTTAGCTTCATAAATATTAACAAATGAATGAGTTAAAATCTTTAATTTTCTAAATCGTTCTAATTAAAAATGTTAACTTACCCTTGAACTTATAAGTATTAATGTGCAATTTAATCTTTGATAAAAAGAATAATCACTTATTGTTAAAAAATAACAGTATCTACCTCTATCAAACTAGCCAATAGAACTGTTGTCATGTAACTTGATACAATACTTCAAATTACAAGAAAATACTGTGTTATACTTCGGTTCTCATTTTTAATAACTTACTGTATCATTTAAAAAATCTTCCCAGAAATTATTTTTAAAATAAAATTAAAAACTTCTCTTTTATAGAAATAATATTACTCTGTAGATAAAGAAATTCTTAATGCTCATTTAAAAATTGAAAAACACAAATGTTTCATTAATGTAATTTTTTAAATTGGAAAACATTTTTTATGTTTTTTTACAAGGTACTATTATTTTATAAAAGTTTTGTTCAACAGATGTTGACATCAGTTCACAATGTTATTCGCCATATAATTTATTGTAAACTTGGTTGAAACCATCATAGTTTTTTGTGCAATTGTCAGGTTGTCTATTTTTGTGTGAGATTATATCTCAATTTTATGTTGGTCTTGAATTTTTGTTTGTTTTTGGTGTTGAATCTTAGAATTTTTAATATGTATGTATTTAAAACTTTCCTACATTGTTGAAGAAAAGTTTACTTAGAATTATTTTGGTGACATGAAAAATTTTTAAGTGAAATTGAGAGAATCTACGATTGCTTAACCTCTATGGAAATATAATCTTAATTGTGAGACCTTTGTTTTTTGTTTTTGTTATGTAGTTGTTTCTGAATGATTATTTTCTATTTATTCTCTGTTAGTACTACAATTACATTGATTATGGCTATACCATTACAGCAGATTTGAAAGTAATTAATTTTACTTTTCTATTTTAATTAAATTAATTGTTTTACTGATCAGCTGGCTGATCTATAGTGGCTATCGTGTTAGCATCTGTATTTAGAGGTTCAGAGCTTAATTCGTGGTGTAATAATTTTTATCTTTCCCCCTCTGGCTTATAGTATCAGTTGTCCACCAATCCCTATAACCATTTTGTTCTTTTGCCAGTGTCTTAAATTCCTTTCTTTTTGAAGCACAGCTTCTAAACACAGTCTTTGGAAGGGAGTCAACTGAGAAAAAATAAGCATCACGAAAAAGCATCACGGTATAGCTAATAACACAGTTCATTCAAGAATTGTGTTCAAACAATGATATTTATACTCTTTTCTGGACAGTTTTTAATCATGTTCATATTTAAATATTTCAATTACAGATTGAATTTAACCGTTGACAGATTTAAAAGATTTAAAAGATTGGATTTCATTGTTAGTTCATATTTCTTAGTAATAAAAATTTTATCATTTGTGTATATTGTGTATACATTATTTGTACAATTAATAAGTCATATAATACATGTAGGAAGCTTTGCTTCCATAGTATATCCACGCACTGACGCACTCGTTTTAATTTTTTCTCCTTTTTATACTACTTTTTCTGTTTGCTTTTCTTCTACTCTTGATCTTCCTTGTCATTTTTCTCTTTTGGCTTTGCTTCAAATATCTGCTCTGGCTTTCTGCTATTATTCATTTTTATTAAGTGATCATATTGTTGTCACCAATTATACAACAAGTGGGATCTGTCTCAACTCTTTTCTAACTGTTAATTTTAGATTTTATTTTCTCTACAACTCATCTTAGTACTTCATCTCTGAAGCTTACAACTTACTCTCGTAGTTCTCCAGCAGAGTTTAGGTTTCTGATCAGTATGCCAGTATCAGAACCTAAATGTTTTTATATATATTTTTAAATAATGCGAAATCACTGTTATATTAATTGAGCGCTATTTCATTCTTCTTTTACAAACCTCATATCGTCATTCTGAACAAAAAAAAAAGTTGTTGATCAGGCGAGTAGTTATTATGATTGTTTGATGCTGTTGATCTGGGTTTGATCCAGTCTTCCAAATTGAGTTTCAATGAATGCACCTGATGTACTTATGTCATTTGAATATCAATAACAAGATAATTCCAGCCTTGGTCAACTAGAGATTCATTAAAAGCATTCATTAAACTGTAATAATCTTGTTGTAACTATTGTCCTGTTAAAAAAAAAAATGTGTTGAATACAATGGTAAATGACATGAAGGAACCAAATGGAAGAGTAGAGTTTATAGTGTGTGGTTACGTGAAATTTTTTAATTTAAAAATTCTCTTTTTAAAATTATTAATTACTTTTCAGATGTTTTATTGAAATAGGATTAAAAAATCATAATACACATTGCTTTATGGTAGAGATGTGGCATTATTTTATTGTTGTTCCAGTTCAGCATATGGTTATATCGTACATATAAAGAAATTTATATATGAGCTTCACCAATTGGAGTTACTTTCATTGATAGTAATGATTTTTATTAAAAAGCTACTCCTAGTGGTAAAACTCATGAATAACCACTTTCAGGGATGATTTGTTTAATGGGATTTTTTTTACTATTGGAAATAACTGTTTCATTGTTGGTTGTGAATTTTGAATCATGAAACTTCCCATTGCTTATATATATATTTTTTTTTAGTTAATATCATCATCACTTTACATTAATCTACCTACCAACAACTATTTCCATATTTACAACTAACTATTAAAAATCTAGGATTAACTGAATATTTTGATTGTTATAATCATTAGTAGTATAAGAAATTATAAAAAATAAATGCAAGAGCAAGAGTAAAAAAAAATATATGTACTCGTATATAGCAGTAAAAAAAAAAGTCACACTTGCTCTCTTGTTACCTAAATTCTTTACTGGGACTGATGAGAAATTAGAATATTAAGTTCTAGTTTCTCTTAATTTGAGTAAACAGGTTAATTATTTCATTAAGTTATGTGTTTTTTTTTTTTTATTATTTGTAATATACTGTTTTTTTGCATTTATTTGGATTTACTTTTGTAACTACTGGTGATGATTGTTTAACATCTCAATTCTGTATCTAGTTGTCAACTTTTTACTTGTAAATGCTTCTCATGAATTCTGTTTGTTATTTTATTAAAGTAACTGTTTATTACGGCCCATTCTTCATATTTGTTTATTACAACTGCAAAAAAATATTTACAGGCATGATCTACTTTATTAGTTGTTTTGGTTTTAATTTATGCAAATTTAATGTAGTACAATTTTATTTTTTTGTGTAGGCTACTGAAATTTTTTTAAGTGAAACCATAGTTAAGAGTATAACATTTTTAAATAGAATGTCTCAACAGGATTATTTTTGTATTTATCTTAAAATTAATAAATCATTTTATTATTAAACAATAAAATAATAAAAAAGAAAATTAATTTATTTGATACAGTTTTATATTTGTTTTTTTTTTTTTTAAATCAATGATTTGGAATGGAGGTATGATTTTTAATTAACAAATTAATCTTAAAGCATTACTAATTTAAGATCATTTTAATGTTGTGATCATAAGTCACTAAATCCTTACTGTATGTTATCACCTACTCTGATGAAAAATGTTGCTTCATGTATTATGTATAATTTGTAAAATGCGGTTTTGCTCCAAAGAATTTTATCTGTTCTTAAAATCTTTATAAATTGATTGATGTTTCTCTGTAAAATATTTCTAGAATTGTTAGAGTCCCTGAGAAAGTTTACCGATTTTGCAAAAGATCCTTTTTCATCACATTTTAATTGGTAATCAGTAGAATGTAATTCTTTAAAAATTGATTTTTGGAATCTTATAAGCATAGCTCTTAATATCAAAATACATATAGAGTTATTATGTATTGTTAATCTTTATAGAAGAAGTGATCCTTTATATGACTTCTTTGTTACTCACCGTGCTTGTATGCAGTGTAACTGGCCTTATATTTCTATTCAATTGATTTTATTCTCATTAAATGGCAGTGCCCAACCCTATTGTGTGTATTGAATGTGTACAGTAGGCGATACATATATGTCGTATCTGATGTTTTATTTCATGGGTTCAGTTACATCTAGTGAGTACACTGGCCTAAGAAGTCATTTTCACTTGCTTACTCACACAAATATGAGCTATTTTTCTTGTTATAGTTATTACATGTTTTTATCTACGTTATATTATAGTGTGAAGTATAATCTTTGTTATGAGCAAAAATGCAGTATATATCATATAATATAAAAAAAAGAATTAATTCTAAACTTTAAAAATAATCTATCTTTATATATAAAGAATTATGATTTATTTTTATTTTTCGGTTCCGGTAAGTGAAAACTGTGGCATAATGTTGCAAAGAGGATAGGCCTAGTGTTAAATTTCCCTGTCTGATGTGCCTTATTACAAACTCTTTTGGCCACCCTTATAATTGAATATTTATTCAAAAGAATAAAATTGTGATTGCTGTTTCTGGTATTCCTTGGTGCTAAATGAATCGCAGGTGGAAGAAAAACTTGGACAGGACAATAAATTCTAGCATAAAACGTGCACTTTATAAAACTCTGCTTTTATTCAGTAGGGGAATGTATAAAATTAGATATATCAAATTCTATTTGGTACAAACAGTTTGCAATAAAAATTTTAAATGTTTAGAAATTATGTATGAAATGAATAAGATCAGTAAACTGTAAAATATATGTAATTGCTTTAGACCTATATATATATCAGAACTGTAATAATTATTTATTTATAGTCAGATTTTCTTTATATGATTATATGAAAACTTATACGCCAATAAGTTTTAATGTAAACATCTTATTGACAGGTAGGATGTTTACAGTGATGAAAAAATCACTTCATAAAATTTCCACAACTAGAAGTCAACCTTTAAGAACAACAAAAATTTATAACTTGTAATCTGAAAATTTAAATTGCAACTTCAATTTGTTACTAAAACAACAATTTCTGTCAGTCTTAATTTAAAATAAATAAGAAGATTATTCATATTCTTGAATCTGAATTACGGTTTCTTTTACTGCTTTATTTCATATAGCCTTCCATCAACACTTAAAATATCTCTAGAAGCGTTTTAGGAAATTATTTTAGCCATTTGGAAAATAGTAAGTTATAAACTGATTCTCATTGTTGATAAATGCATACTTTTTTTTGCATGAAGACGGTTCCGGGAGGTGCCTTTACCTCTAGTCGCCAGACGAGGGAAACGCCAGGCCCGGCTATGCCGTTCCCAGCCTCCGTCACTCAGCAACCGGGATTCGGTCTTTTGTGCTTCCCCGGAGGGACGGCACCGCCGGGACTTAGTCTTTTAACTTAGTGGCTCGAGAGTCCCCGCACTTCATTACCACCGTCCACCCGTGTAAGCACGGGCGAACGGCAGTTTCGTACGGAGCTGCCCCTCACCATCTAGTTTCCCAATATTTCAGTTGCAGTATTCCCGACACAAATCCCGTCACAGTGTCGAAGTCCACCGAACTTCGTAACATCGTTCCAACGATGGTCCCCACCTCGAGTTGTCCAGTTACGGCAGTACAGTCGCGGTGTTCCTCGTCCCACCGCGGGTACTGGAATATCACCCGTTTAGGCGTGTCTAACTCTTGACAGTTGGGGCAAAAGTGGTCTTCAGCTCTTCTTCGTCCACACAGGTATGAACGATAGACCCCATGGCCGGTCAGGAATTGTATCATCCAGAATCCCAGTTCGCCTAACTTCCATACTTAGATTGTTAAATACACACTCATCTTTGAGATCCTATGCAAAAATTACAGTTTTTGTTTATTACATCTTATTCTGCTGATCCCCCATCTTTCTCTATGCAAACATTCAGCTTGTTTACAATCACTCTTCTGTCAGAATGGATGAAAACAACTTTATAGATAGTTATTTGATAACTATTTTGCTGGAATATTGGTTATTGTATTTGAACATGGTAAAAGACGACAGCTATCCAAAAGTAACTTACATTTTGAAATAAAAAACCAACCAAATAAAAAAAGAAATTTTGTTATATACATTTGAAAGGGATAATTTTAAACTATTTTTCTACATAGTCACCATTTAAATCGAGGCACTTATTATAACGACGCATAAACTTTTCAATTCCTTCTATGTAGAAATCTGCACCTTAGATTTTTGGCACCCATCTTGCACAAATCTTATGATAACTAAGCTTCCTGGACAATTTCATGCAGTAAACTTCGTGAAATTTGGGGGAAATGAAGTGAGAGTTCTCTAATCATAATGCGGCAGTTTTCACGAATTTTATTGTTGATTTTCATTGTCAGTTCATCAGTCTCAAGGCTAGGTCGACCACTGCGGTCCTCATCATGAACATTGGTGCAGCCATTTTTAAACTGAATGTACCACTGCCTCACTCCACCATCACTCATTATTCCATCTCCATATACCTCACAAAATTGCCAATGAATTTCAATTGGTTTGAGATTTTTTGCCAGTAAAAACCTAATCGCTGAATGCACCTCACAACTCGCAGGATTTTCTATTGAAGTGCACATTTCAATAATTCACAACGAGCAAAGTAGAAAAATCACAGTCCACATGCTACGAAAGCTTGATGCGTACTGAGTGTAGAAACGTTTTAAAACCAAGATGGTGGCTTTATCACCACCTATCTCCATACTAGGCACAAATGTAAGTTACTTTCTGGACTGCCCTGGTATTATCAAATTTGTTCACTATTTTCACTATAACACATGTAATATCCCTAAGGTATGAGAGGCAGCAGGAAGAATTTTTTTCTTAGAGTAATGATGTTTGCTATTCATGCAGTCCATGTGATGATGAGAATATAGGTGTCATTTGTAGGGTTGAATTTTAATGGGTATGGGCATGATGATTTCGGCAATATTTTTTGCTCAGTGAAGAATAGGATGGAAAACCGCTTCACTCTCATTTCTTATAATAAGACCAATATATGATTGCTTTTGTGGTTGAGAATAGTTAGCTATTCTGTTTTTAAGTATGGCTTATTATTCATGACTTGCCATTTAAAAATGTCAGTTGTGATATGTAATGATAATGTACGTTTGTTTGTTATTACATAAAGCAGGTGAATGGTAACAAAATTTATGTTTCATTTGAAATATTACATAATGGGTTAATAGTAAGTGAACTTTTCATTGGGTTAATTATTAATAACCTGTTTATTAATATATTATGTAAGTTTATTGTTTTTTTTTTTCCATTTCAACTAATGAGTGGTAATAGATTTTATTATTAATTAGTAATTAGTTTAGTTATGTGGTAATTAATTTTAAAAATTGTGAGAAAATTCACATATAACATTTTATTTTGGTTGTGATTTTTGTGCATATAAATTAATTAAATTAATGTTACCATTTAAATTCTGGTACTCTAGTTATGTGAACTAAAAGTTTTATCTACTTTTTGTAAAATATAACTGTTCATATTTCAATTATTTCTGAGTCAAAATGTTTTTTTTTTTTTAATTTACTTCTCTTTATTCTTTCTTTTTGTATCTCTTTTCTTTGTATGTATCCCATATTAATTATTCCTTTCTTCTTTACATGTCATTCTGACATCTCTATCTATTACTTTCTCTTTATCTTTTTCTTATGACTGTAATTTTTTCTGTTCTTATCTTGTTGTCAGTGGTACAGTTGAAGAAATTATCTGTCCATTTCACTTGTCCACAATATCTTCCTATGATTTGAATTTTTTTGGGGCTTCATTAATTAGTTTTTCCGCATGTCTACACATCTACCTTTCCTTTACCATTAATTAAAACCTCATTTTATATATCTGTGCTTTTTTTCGGGTCTTTTTTCACATTGCAGTATAGTTAATCCTAATGGATATATTATGTTATTTTGGTTTTGCCTTTATTAGTACAAGTACTTTTGTCAAAATAAATTAGGTATATTACATTATTAACTTCTATATTAATCGTTTCCTATTGCTTTCTGTAGGATTGTTATTGCGAAGAGTGTATTATTTCTTTATTATAATATGAGTTCTTGTGTAATTAATTAGAAGAAAGATATGTGAAGAAAAATTATATCTATATGCTACAGTTTTGAGTTAGTATCTTTAGGGCTAGCTTGTACAAATGATTTTCATTCAGCAATTTAAGTATTAATGATTGAAACAAGTTAAATATTTCAAGTCTAAAAATCATAATTTTTTTGATATTAAAATAGAGAAATAATTTTTTTGCAGAACCATTCTTCTAAAGCATATACTGAAAAGCAATATAGCAAACATTAAGAAAAAAAGAAGAAAGTGGACTTATTGGGGACATATTCTCCTACATTATGAAAAAATATCATTTTGTACTATTTATAATTCTGTAATTAGTTTAATTATTAATGTAGCAACTTTAAACTTAAAAAGAAATTTAGTTCCAAGTCTTCACATTTTTGTTTCTAAAAAAAAAAGTTGAAGCTAAAATAAAAGAAAAATTTTATCCTCTTATTTTTACTTTAAAACCTGGAGGAATGTAGCAAATCTATTTTAATAGTAAGACAAAAATAAATGAAATTTATTTTTGGAAATGTGATTTATTTAAAATTAACAAGACTGAATTTGTAAACAATTACATAGAGACTTTGAATGATATTGACTAGACTGTTAAAAGGTGTGATAATTTTATTAACAAATTCTTATGAAATATTTCCTTAGAAAAAAATAAATAAAAAATCCTTGAAATGGATCACTCAAGGAAACAAAAATCAGGAATTCTAATGAATTCCTGATTTTTTGTGCATTTGCACACAAAAAAAAAAATTATTTGTATCATGCTCCATCTATATCCCAGCACTCCAAAGGAACTAGTGCACTAACATATGAAAAGTTTAAGGATGGGTATAAAAATTACAGAGTTGGGTATTATGAGCTTTCTACATTTATAAGTGGTAAATGTTATTACATCTTGGTACTTTTATCATTTTTTATGATTAGTGTTTCTTTTTCAGATAAGGGAAGAAAAAGAAAGGATGGGTGAATGGAAGGATAAACTGGAAAGAGAGAAAAATGAAGCTTATAGACAAGTAAGTATGACTTCTTATTATTGTATTATTTATAATAACTACAGTTTTACTAGAATCTGTGGTTAGCATTATAGTGCAGAAGCTTAATCCCTAATTATAGTGCAGAGGCTTAAGTAGCCTGGCTTGTCTGATTACATTTAAATGCCAACATCTTTTTAGTACTGTCGCCAACTACAGTTTCATTTCTAGCTTCTAGTTAAAACATCCTTGCCTGCAAATCATGGATGTAACAATCTGCAAATACACTTATTACATGAATAAGTTATAATTGTATGCATCAATTCAAGAAAGATGTCTGAACATCCCCATAGTGTCATATGAATCCACTAATCAGTATAATAATTATAAAGTGGAAAGTTCTTTCGTAGATTAGTAACATGAAGAAGCAACCCTGTGGTACAATACTGATGATAATTTATATAGTAAGAATTATCCATTATAGGCTTTGGACTGAATAAGGTGGTAATTATCTGTATCACCTGATAGTTAGATGATTTGTCATCTTAGGTACATTTTAATTGAAAAATATATATACACCCTTTTTTTTAACAATAATAAGTTTTACATGATTCATGTTTTCTATAAAATTCAAACATTAAATTCTAACATTCACCTCTATTTCTCTCTGCTTAAATTATTATATTTTGCCAAAATCATTTGATGATTTATCTTAAATATATGTGGGCAGAACACAAAATTGGGTTTGAATGATATCTGTATACAGTATGGCTAGACTATATCGATTACATCTTTTTTTCTTTCTTGTACAAACTAAAGGAAATATTGTGATCGTGAAAAATTTCAGTTTTCAGATTTCAATGGACATATCCATTTTGACCATCTCTGAATCCATTTTGACTAGTTTCGGCATGACATCTGTACGTAACTCAAAAAAGAGATTAGCCGTAGGATGTTGAAATTTTAGATTTAGGACTCTTGTAATATCTAGTTGTGCATCTCCCCTTTTGATTGCAATTGACTGAACCATAAGTGTTCAGAAAAGCCCAAAATATCCTTATTTTGCCCATAATTTTTTAACTGCAGTAAAAGACCTCATTGGAGAGCTAGCTTTTCAATGATATCACAAGTTGTACTTTTTTTCATTGGTTCCAGAGTTATATCCAAATAAAATTTTAATTAATGAAATACTTGGTTCTTACAAGAAAGGCACATTGGTTTGAATCAGACATTATCTCCTTTTTTTTTAACATTAAAAAAAAAACAAATTATTTTTTTTTAACATTAAAAAAAAAAAAATTATTTTTTCTTTTTTTAAATTTAAATATATTGATTTATTAATTATTAACTCATGGTTGTAAATTAGTTTTACAATAAATAATTCATTAATGAGTAAAAAAAAAAAAAATGAAAAAAATTACAAGTTATTAGTGAAGTAAAATTTTATGTACTTTTAAAAATTTGTGTATGTAATTTAAGCATCATTATATTTATGTACATGTAATAGATTTGGTGAAACATCTGATTATTTAATATTAATTGAAAATTATAATTTAGAATTGTATTATTTTTGGATATACTAGTTTAATTTGTGTTTAATTTTATTTAATTATTCTGGAATTTCTGTTTAAAATTAGCCTGTTAAAGTCATTTAAGTTAGGTCTTTTTATGTTAAAGTTAAGTACAGGGAGACTTAAAAATAGACCCTCACAACAACAACATATACACTAAGGCATACATGCCTGATCTTAAATAAATTGCAAAAAATTATTATTTTTTAGTTCATTACTCCTTTGATATTGTCAGACAATATTCTCCTTAAGTTGGAGTTGATCATCATTTCGTTTATTTGTTTACGTTGTCAATAATTTAATCTCTCTTTGGTTTGATATAATTCTTCTGATCTTAATTTGTAGATAATACTTAATGTTTAAATTCTTCCTGATGTTTAAATTCTTTTAAGGCAGTCAGCTGTAATATCTAACAAAATCTATTTATATTTATTCCTGAAAGGAATCTGGTAGTGTTCAACCTTCTCTTGATACCTCTAAACTTACAAGCTAAGTTACAAATAAACTGAACTATATTTATTAAAAGAATTGTGTTGGATACTTAGGTCATCAGATGTAATGTCACTGGATTACTGTCAGTGAGAGCATATGAAGACTTCAGTAAATGAAAAATTAAATTCTGAAGAAGAGTTCATATTCAGAATTACAAAATTGCTAAATTTGTTTTTAAAAACCTTGAAACAGCAAAAGCAGCAATCTAAGGTTTATGGAGCTAAATATTGAAATTGATGTAGTAGTAGTTGAGGAATTAAACATTAAGATAGAAGAAAGAGAACACAAAATACCAGAATTGGTGTGAGGGTTTTGTTATTTATATAGTTTTATTATAATTAGATGTCAATTTAGATATCAAAAGCAGATTGGCATAAGCAAGGAGAGTAACTTTCATATATAAAAAAGATTGCTGGTAGAGATCTAAGAATTAGGAAAAAATCCTTGAAAATATTTATATGGCGTATAGTGCTTCATGGTAATGAAATAAAGACATTGGAAGAACAGAACGGAATAGAGGGTTTGAAATTTGGTGTTATAGATGGATATTAATAATTAGATCCATAAAATTTGAAATAAAGTGGTCTTATGATGAAGTGGGGAGGAGAGATTGTGAGAGAATTTTGTAGAAATAAACAGATTTGATAGATTATATATAGTGATGTGCAGAGAGTAAGTTGAAGGTTGGAATTTACAAAGCAGGTAGCTGTGTACAGAGAATGATATAGTTGTGTTCAGGTTGAAATATAGTACAGAACAGAAAAAACTGTTGAAATCTGTAATAAAGATAAAGTTAAAGGAAATATTATTATTAATCTTTTGCAATGATATAGCGTCGGATAACACACATTCTTACCAATTGGAGTTGGAGATCTAGAATAATTTTCTATTTTTATATATTTCTATTTTCTTTGTTAATTGTGGTTATGCCTATTGTTATTGTTGTGGCTTATGTTTCAAATAATGGGGACAGCATATCATTCTTTAATCTGTTATTAATAGCAAAACCTTTTCAATTCTTCATATGCCTAGTAATCTATGTGCTTTTTTTGAGATTTTTTTAAATGTGGCACTAAGTATGGTTTAGTCACATAAACAATTGTTGATTGTGTGAATAAAACCCTGTCCCAATAAATTCTTTAAAGATTGAGGAGAATGTTAGTTCCCAAGCTTTTATTTTCAAGTATCCTTGAAAAACCCCATTATGCAGAGATAGTAGGAAAAAAATTATGAGTATTTTGAAAATTCTATTTAGTTTATGTAATTATTATAAAAATTGTGTTTATGATTACATCAGAAATTAACTTATTTGTCTTCTAATACAAATGAGAAATGTAGATGAAAACCAATGTGGATAGAATACAGTTAATGCATTAAATTTTATGGTAGTGTTACCACATCATTCGGTAAGAAAAACTAATTTATTCCAGTAATTTTTTATTAAGCCTGACAACTTGTATCTGCTTCTTATATGTTCTTGCTTAATTTTTTAAAGTTTTTTTTTTAATCACATAATACAAGGAATACCTTGTGTTGTTGTCACATAATACAAGGTCTGTTTTCTATTTTGTAACATTTCAGTGGAAATTTCAGGAGATTATTTAAATTACCCTCGGAATCTGATAAATTTAATTAAATCGTAGTATTTTTTGTTTTGTCTACAAAATGTTCCAGAAATATATTACCAGATAACATATAAATTTATATTTTATTTGGTATTATGCAGTAAGAATATTCAATTTCTTTCCAATTAATTAATGAATATTTAATAAATGAAGTACTTATTTTATTCTATTAATTTATTTTAGATTTTCAAACTTTCGTTTGAACATTACCCACGTGAAACTAATTCGACAATTGACCAATGTTCAAGTAAGTTATATAGTGATACAGGTAATTTATCTATCAACCACGAATGAACACTGATGTAATACTGATATATTATTATTCACCATATAGTTACTTTTTTAAAGTTAATTTCTATATTAATTTTAATGGGAAATTAAAATTACGTTTTTATTTTTGTTTCTGAGATTCGCTACAATATTGCATGTAACAGTTGGTACTCTGATTTCCGTTTCCGAAGATGGATTCACTTGCAGCTGTATCCTCGTGTGCTGTGGTTGTGGGTTTAAATTTAGTTGGTATATTTTATCGTTTGCCATGGAAAAATTATGTTACATTAACATAATTGTTACTGAGACTTATTATTTGGAGTTATCTTGCGTAGCAAAACAAGATGATATATCAAATTGATGTAATCATTGTCGTCATGATTCTTAACAACATGCGTGTTTCCCGTATAGGTATGGAAACGATTTTATAATTATTTTTAAATTGTACATTTTGTTACTTAAGATTTTTTAGTTTCAGTTCTCCCGATTGTGAAAACTAACTGCTTATTTACTTAAAATTATAAAATTGGTAACGTTTATCTTTGACACAGAATTTCAATTAATAGATCATCTTTTTAAAAAATTATTTTTTCTTGTTTTATACCAAAATCGCAAGATATGTGTCATTTTTTAATTTATATTCATTGAAAAGTATTTACGTATTATAGATGGCGTTACGTTAAATTCCTTCCTACTTAATTTGTAATATTATGTATTCCATCCCGACTAATTTTTATCTGTGCTTAAGAGTAGTAATTACCATTATTTGCTGTATTATTTGAGACCCTTCTACAGAAACAGAACTTTAAATTTAACCCGACTTAGATTTCCTAAAGTAATTGTGCAGTAAAGACTGTGATGTATAAGCATTCAGTTTATGAGGAATTTTTATTATGAGATTAATATTATATGCAAGTCTTTATTGCTCTGCAATATTAGCAGTAAATTTCAATACAGTTTACTTATTTTCAGTTGAAACTCCAGGCTGAAGAGTCAGAAATTACTCGTCGCCGACTAGAGCGTGCAAGAAATGACGTTGTGAGACAAGTAACTGCTATTGTTGCTGAAAAAGATTCACTAGAACGAGAGGTATGATAAATAGTTTTTTCCAGTTTACAAAATTAGTATTTGTTTTTCATTTTTGTTTTTGCCCCTGGTTGTTGGTGGTGATAAATCTAACAAAACTTTTCATTTTTATTAGCAAGTTTAACTTAATATTATTTTTAAACATTACACTGTTGGCGAAACAGTGTAGAGTACAAAAGTAGGCGATACTTCTGTACTTGTCCTCAGGTCGCCAAAGTTGGCCACTAAAGCACCTGATAGTACTACGTTATACGTTTAGAAATTGATTTGTTATTAATGATTAGTTTTATTAATTTATATGTACATTTACTTGTCTGTGTTTAACTTATTTGTTCTTTGGTAGTATCAAAAACTAATATGCTGAATACAATGCAGTTTAGCTGTGCGTATGGCTAATTATTAAAGGCTTAGAACATGCTCGCATTTCAGTATAAAAAAATTATTGGGGATTTACTTTAGTGTTAGCAGTGATTTTTGCTATTTAAGAAATCATTTTTAAAAATAAAAATGTTTGCTTGTAGGAAAATTTGATAAAATTGTGTGCGAATATCCAATCTTAAATGATCAATTGAGTGATGATTGCAAAAACATAAGGAAAAAGTCCTAATTTTGTTAGCGATTAGATTTATAATTTCTTCAAAGTAGAAATTGCTTATTCAGTAATAAATGTAAACGTGTCTTCATCCTTTCTTAGTTATCAAGGTATGAAATCCATTTCGTTTTACCCTATATTATTGTTAATCTGTTATCTTCAAGTACCTGGATGAAAAAAAAAATAGAAAACGAGATTATTCATGAAACATTCTCATTACTTAATAATTATCATTATTTTTCCCCTAACTTTAAATTAGTGATTTAGATAATATAAAATAACTAGTATAAAAGTTATTTTTGGTAAGATCAGAGACAGCAGCTTGACTAAATAAAATAATAAATCACTTAAAATAGAGATATTCATATTATAATAATTTTTGGTATACTAACACCCTCTCCTAATTCTCTTTAATGTAATTGAGTCCTTTTCATCTGATTACCAGTGCATTCTTTTCAAAAGTTGACAGAAATAATGCTTTGGTGTGAAAAACTTTGGAATTTATTGCCATTATACCGCCAAATATTTTGCAAAGTCTGTAGAAGATTTAAAGCAGTTATCCATGTATTATCTGAAATGAAATATCTTCCTTACCTGTTCTGATGTGTAATGACTAAATTTTTTTTCTTTTATACTGTTGGTGCGATAGTTGAGTTCTATTAATTCATTGTTCATAACTTATTTTATTGTTAATGTTTTTTTTGTTTCAGAATGAACGTTTGAAAGAAGCTCTTAGAGATATTGAGAGGAAAAGTTACAGACGCAGTGCTTACAGAAGGAGTAATACAAATCTGCAAGGATTAGAAAAAGAGGTATGTAGTAATTACTTTTTTTTATAACATTTGAGCTTTATATTTTTGTTTTTTAATCGGGTAATTGCAGTGATAAAACATTTTTTGATTGTAATGTAGATTTCACCTGTAACTTATTATTATTGCTTTTGTGAGATTATCATTATTTTTAACAATAATGATTAGTTTTTATTTGTCAAAAGAAATAATTAAAGATTTATTATATTTGAAATATTGAAAAATGATTAAAAATATAACTTTTGTGGACGTCAAAGGAAGTAAATAAAATTTCAATTGTTTTGGGTGAGGGAGAGATAATTACTGTAATTCTTACCCTCAGTCACAGTCTATACATTATTTTAAACTGTAAAGCAGATTTTATCTTCTACTGAAGGCAAGGTTAAAGATTGTGCCATTTTTTAATCTCATAATTGTTGTTAATGTCTGTATTGTTGTTGAGAAATATACTTTTGCAGTTATGTAAATATATAAAGACATATTTTTATTTCAGTTAACATAAATTACTTTATAAAAACATGATCTTCCTAAAAAGCACCACTAGTGATAAAAAATGTAACTTTTGTGGACGTCAAAGGAAGTAAATAAAAATTTCAATTGTTTTGGGTGAGGATATGATTGGTCCTATAATTTTTATTCTCAATCGCAGTTGATACATTATTTAATGTGAAAAAAAGTTGATTTTCTTTTCTTTATGATGTGTAATCACATAATTTTAGGATAAAGTAAATGTAAGTTCTGAAGTTCTAGAATTTAGGTTCGAGTGTGTCCATATGTTTAGATTTTAAATATTAATAATTACAGTATTATTAATATAGGGATTTAATATTTCTTCTGTCGCCTTAACACCTGCAGTGTTTATGTTGGATGAAAATTATTAAAATTTACTCTGTTAAAATAAGAAACTTTTATGGTTTTAATTAACGTACATGATATAATAAGACATTTTTATTTTTAACTTTGTACCCTTGGTAATTGAATTAAATTGGGGATATTTTTCATCTTCCTAAAAAGCACCACAAGTGATAAAAAGTGTAACTTTTATGGACGTCAAAGGAAGTAAAGTAAAAAAAATTTCAATTGTTTTGGGTGAGGGAAAGATAGTTACCATAATTCTTACTCTCAATCGCAATTGGTACATTTTCTTGATTAAACAAAGTAAGTTTGGATATGTTTACTGATGATTATTCTTTTTTCCATGTTGTCTGTGCATGGCTGTTAATATTTTCTGTTTGTGCTAGATTTAGTGTTAACTGAGTACAGGGTAAGGGGTTTTTTTTTATACATGCTGTTGCCAATAAAGGATGTTATTGTTTTAGACAAGGAATTTTTTTTGGAAGGTAAAAATGACTTGCAAAGTTACTTATGGCAGCATTTTTCATTCATATGCTAGTATTGAGCAGATTATTTGAATTTTATATATGTGAGGATCTTCTAATTATAATTGTATGGATTAAGTTTGTTTGTATTTTAATTTTAATTTTGTTCTCTTGGTAATTCAATTAAATTGGGAATGTTTTTCACCTTCCTAAAAAGCACCAGTAGTGATAAAAAATGTAACTTTTGTGGACGTCAAAGGAAGTAAACTAAAATTTCAATTGTTTTGGGTGAGGGAAAGATAGTTACCATAATTCTTACCCTCAATCGCAATTGGTACATTGTCTTGATTAAACAAAGTAAGTTTGGATATGTTTACTGATGATTGTTCTTTTTTCCATGTTGTCTGTGCATGGCTGTTGTTAATATCTTCTGTTTGTGCTAGATTTAGTGTTAACTGAGTACAGGGTAAGGGTTTTTTATTTGTTTTTTTTTTATGTATATATATATATATATATATGCTGTTGTCAATAAAGGATGTTATTGTTTTAGACAAGGAATTTTTTTTGGAAAGTAAAAATGTCTGCAATGCAAAGTTACTTGCGGCAGCATTTTTCATTCATATGCTACTACTGAAGAATTGAATTTTATATATATATGTGAGGATCTTGTAATTATAAGTGTATGGATATTATTAACGTCATTAATAA
Source organism: Lycorma delicatula (assembly GCF_047948215.1). Classification (NCBI taxonomy): domain Eukaryota; kingdom Metazoa; phylum Arthropoda; class Insecta; order Hemiptera; family Fulgoridae; genus Lycorma; species Lycorma delicatula. Next base: position 107,805,415 of record NC_134462.1, read on the forward strand.
TAATAGTTTGCTAATTAATTCTATTTCTATTTTGTTTTTATTGTTAGGACGTATTTGAGTGTTGTGATCATTATAGAATTAATTTTTTTTGCCAGTATTTAGATAAATCTAGAATCAAAGTTTTATTTTTTGCTTTATTTGTGTTAAAGGTGTGTGATCTGAAATTAGTTGCCAAACAGAGTGCCACATTAAATAGCCAACTAAAGAAGGGAATGAAACATTTGGCGATGTGTCGTCGTCGTAAGTGTAGTGTATGTTCATATACACGTGCAACATTTGGTGAATATGCTTCAGAGTGAGTGTCTAATTTTTGTATAATGTGTTCATTCAGTTTTTGGAGGGAAGATAAATAGTTTTTGATTTTAGTATATTTTAGAATAAATGGATAAAACTCTGTTTATCCTGTGTGAAATAGTATTAATTGCTGAAAATTACCGTTTGCTGATAGTGGGCAAAACCCACTGCCGGTTGCTGATGTTTTTTTTCTATGAGAAAATTATTCTTTTGAATGAATGATTTTATTTCTTGCAAAATACATTAGGCTTAATACTATATTACAAAATTTGAAATGAGAATTTTAGAGGTATATTTATATTTTATTATTTTTTTGTTGACGCTACTCTTTAAAATTTCTTGACTTATTAAAGGTAAGATAGGACATAGATTGAAAAGTAAGGTACTCCTGAGAAGTATCTGTTTAGGGACATACCAGTATATATTTTTTACAACAAAAAGGTTTCTGTGTACGGTACATAAAATAAAGGTTATAGTTCATATTCTCTGTATTGTGTTATCAAAGATAAAAGCTATGTATAAAAATTCTTCCTGTATTTCTGTAGTAGCATGACAGCAATTTTAGGCTGGGTTGTGCTTTTCATCCGTGAAGAACTTTAACCATGAGTAGTAGTGGATTCCTTTTTGACGGATGATTTTTATTTTTATGTAATCTTGGAGATACTTATAAAATTTATGCTCTGAAAGTTGAGGACTGTCATATATTAATGAAAATTTATTAGCGCTAATTACAATAAATATACATTAACACAACAGTCATTCTGCTGATCTTTATTTATTCAAGTCTGTTGAAACTGTGAATGGCATTTTCTTTATAATGAAAAATATTAACTTTGAACATTATTTCTCCTTTTATAGCAAGGAGTAATTGATAGATGTAAAGTAAATAGCAATTTATAAATTTTCTCTTGCTTTTGTTTACATACATGCTGCTGTTCTAGTGATTGCTTTTTAATAATAATAATTCTTTTTTTTTTATTATTAATATTTTGTCACTAATATCTGTGAAAGTTGATTAAAACCGAAACATATTCAAATTTTTTTTTTTAGAAAAATAAAATTCCTTTCATGCATTGAGACAATTGCAATAAAATATGAGATTGTAAGAAATAACCTTAAAAGAAAATTAAGTTCTGTTTCAGAAGGTGTCTATTAAATCTACTTCTGTTTCAGTAGGCTATTAAATTTGTAAGAAATTTCGTGTAATTATTTTTTTTAAATCATGATTTACCCGTTACAGTCATGTAACTCAGTTTAATTCATGAAATTACTGATACAGGATCAGTATTTGCGTGTAGTTATCAGCAATTATTTACAAGAAAAATAAATACTTTATAAGATAAAAAAATACTAATTTCTGATACTTCGTTCTCCCATTCGTAAGTAATTTCTTGAAAAATAGACCTTTTATTCACACCCTATCTCGTATTCACTGTTATTATTTTTTATTGTCTTCTACAAGATTTTTCAACATAGTTTTCACTATCTGTTCATATGAACTAAGAACAGGTTTTTGCATAAAAGTAGGGGAAAATTAGCTAAGGGGAACATCAGTGCTAGATTTCAATTTTCCTGCTTATCTAATCTAAAATCTCTTTTCAACATCTTTTTAATTTAACCTAACCTTCATTGGTAGTTGTTTATCAGAGTGTATATAGTTGTTACAAATTTTATTGTATTTTCCTTTGTTGCATAAGGTCAGAGTTGTAAAAATCATTATCACTTGATCAGTAACTGTTTATAATTGCTGTATACAGTTCTATAATTCAGATGTTATTATCCACTATTTGTTCTCTCTTATTCATATAATTATATACAGTATGTTTTAGTCCTGAAAGTAGTCAATTCATTCACATAAAGTCAAAGAATTATTTTTTTATTAAATTTTTCAGTGGCAGCAGAGGAAAGTTATTCTCTTGCTTTCAAGCCCCATTTGGTGAGATTCGGAAACGCGGGAGATCTACGCACGCGGTTGCATCAACATCTGGTAATTTTCATTTATATTCTGAAACAGATATGTTAGCAGAGAGATTATCTGAGATGTCACTTCCGACTCCGCCATCACCTCGCCCGTCCCAGTGTACGCCATCTCCTTTGCCGTTGCAACATATGTCATACATCGATGAAGTTACATCTAGCAGTAGCGATGGTGAGGCTGATGAAGAAGAATTAAGATATCCACAGACCGATGCGTCGACAACATCTTCTGCACCTCATGCTTTTTCATCCGATTCTGGGTTTTCTTCAGAGTTATGCGAATCTTCAACTACGCCAGCACGATCATTTCACATGCATCGAGCTACTAGATGGACATCGTCTTTCAGGAAACTTATACGTAGAGTCTCATCTAAAAGACAGCCTTCATCATCTTCATCTCACAATTCTACTACTTAAATCTGAAATTGAAATTTTGTTTTTAATTTTATTTATCAAAGTTATTTGGTAATATATTTTTGTATAAGATTAGTAATTTTTGTTATATTACATTAATTTGTTAAATAGCTGTAAAACAGGGTGTAAACTAATTCTTATACTCTCGCATAATTTAACGAATATGTTATATTCGTGCACATTCATATGAGATCAGGCAAAGAAAAATGATTGTCTCTTGATTAGCCAGAAGTTTTTTAATATTTTTGCTTTTAATAAATTAGCAGTTTTTTTTTTTTCAAGAATTTGACAAGGCATTTCTTTTTTACAGAGAGTGTATGTATCAGAAAATAACCATTGTACGTGATTTTTTTTTTCCTGTAAAAATCTAGATGTATCTTATGTAGATGTATAATGTATGTATTCTTCAGTATTTACATATTTGTTTATTTACTTTTTTAAGTTGTGTAAATTTGTATTTTGTTAAAAGTTTGACAATATTTGCAAGATACAGTATTACTATATACAATGTATAATTTTTTGGTATACGTACAGAAGATATTTCCTATATCAAGTTATTTTCATAAACGATTTTCATTTATTCATATTATATTAATGTTCAATATAAATATATAAATTCTTTCCCTTTTACTTATATGAATTGCTAATCATTTTTTAATCAAATTTGGACGTAACAAAAAACAGACATTAACCTATCTATCTATCTGGCTGCTGTTATTAAATAAACTGTCGATATTGTTGGAAAGTATGAGGTTGTTTGTAAATACATAAGTACTGTACTAGTATAATTTGATAATTATTTTCTAAATCACATTGATTGATGCATTGTTTTATGAATAAGAAGCTGATTTTCTTTTCTTTGTATAAAAGGAATTGCATATTTTAACGATTTAAAATGCTGTGAAGGATTATGTGAGAGTATACAATTCTTTTTCTGCTGTTATGATGTGCTACATTATTATAATATCCCTAGTTACTATTGTATTTGATAGATCTTTACAGCAATGAAATTTGAATAACTTCTAAAGGGTATTAAAATAGTTACTAGATCTCTGATTTTTTTAATATATATAGTTATGTATAATTTGATTTACAGTTTTGTCATTCAATAATTAAAATGCTGGTTGTGATTATTATTCATTGTTACTTTTATGTTATATATATTTTTCTAATAACTACTCTTTTTATTTTATAAAAATTATAACTGAGAAATAATTTCTTTTTTTGTAGCGATTCTATCATTAATAGTTGATTTATGTATATTTGTTATGCCTACAATAATTTATATTTTGTTTCACTGATCCATATATATCTAGTTAATCTGTAACTTTACATTATATATAGTTTAATACAAGTCTTTAAGGAGGTTTGTGAAGAAATTATCAATAATTTTTTTAATGTAAGACGTGCATATATGTCTTGAACAGCAGTCTCGGGTTGACTGTTACTCAGACTTGAAAATTTTGACAATTTTTTCCAAGATTTTTTTTATAAATCTTTCTGAAGAATTTGAGAGTGACTAAACTGGTTAGACAGGTATCAAATTTTTTGAGCTTTCAAACTTTGGTGATGATATACATATAATAAGATTGTTGATAGCAATTAAAAGTGCCACTCTGTTCAGAGATTGTTTTCTGCTTTCTTCAGATTTTATGTTGTGATATTTTGTGTTGCTATATATTTTTCTCAACAAATTTCTACACAAAGTGAATATGTACTCCTGATTAATTATTACACCTGAGACTGTTGTCAGGGAGTTTCTAAAATTTAAAATTTTTCCTTCTTTTCTTTTTTGTAATCTCTTGAAACATTGATCACTTCCTTTGTTGATTTTATGAATATTTATTAAACCTTTCATTTAATTTTTGATTATTTTTGCGCTTTAAAAATCTCTTTTTTATGTTTTGTTAATATTGCTGATTAATTTTACTTACATTTAATAAATTTTTCTCATAAAGCGCAGGAAACATTTTCATATATAATATAAAACATTTTTCTTATTTTTACAAAGTAAAGAATGCCATTCTTAGCATTCTTTTATTGAGATATAGATATTAATGTACAACTTAATATTTTTAATAAATAACTTTCATTATATTTCAATGACTTGTCTTTCATTTTAAAATTTAAGACTCCTGTATTCAGTAATTATTACTAATAACTGTATATTAATTGTAGTTAATTTTAACTAAATTAAATTAACATATGAATTAAACATATATATTCATATAATAATAATTATCATTTTTACGAATTTTGTTTATTAGCAAAATTATTATTAGTTTGTTATTGGAGTATATCTGTATAAAATTATTATGAAATATATGTGTATAGATTCTAGATATTCAGCTAATAAATATTTCAGAGTCATTAAATTATTACAGTTAGTTAAGTTTTTGATTTTAAAGAAATAATGTTGATTGGCCTGCAGGATCTCAGAATAAATCTGTTAGTCGGCTAACTGTTGCTATGAAAATGCCTACTGTGAACTTAATATTTTTCCTGAGAAGTATTCTATTTTCATTATATATTACAATGGTTGCAGCTCATAAGGCATTGCAGTCTAATTGCAAAATGCCAAACATCAAATATGAAAAAAAACTTATTGATTCCCTCCTTTCTGCTATTGCATTGTTTGTATTGCACTGTTTTGTTTAGTCTGTAGTGTTTTGTTTAATTTATTCAGTTAAGTTATTACCCATATTAAAAGTTATAAAAATCAAAAGGTTCATTGTGACAACCTATTTTTATAATCTATGAAGTTATGGTTCTACCTTCTTTATGTTTTGTTCTATACTTTTTATGTTTAGTAAGTGAATTTAGTGATGAAAATGACTGAAGTACTCCCAAGAGAAATGTGGTTTTTGTTCCAGTATTGTAATAACATAAAATTTATCAACAGTTTTGCTAGTATTGTAGTATTATACCAGACAAAAATTTTTTGAGTGTAAATGTTCTACTACTCATTGCCTGCTTCACCTAAGTAATGTTAACTTTAAAATAAAATGTTCTAATTAATCATGTTTATTTATTAGGTATATTCCTATTTTTATATGTTTACTTTCCTTATGAGTTGGAATATGACTTGAAATAAAATTATAAAGCTTCATTAGAAGCTTATTAGATTTATGAATTTACTTCCTGATTTTTAAGTAAATCAAGAGGACTTGAGTAAATTGAATTATAGGAAAAAATTATCGTTGCTATCAACATTTTTTTTTGTTGGATTGAGAATAGTATTTTGGTGTTTAAAAGACTTAAATTAAGTAATGCTGAGTGCACAGTCTAATTGAAAGACGATCTCCAATCAGGGGTATTAACTGAGGGGTGGGGTGTGATAATCAGGATCATCACAAGGTTTTCCCCTATGGGTTAGGATTTTCTCTTGGAATTTTTAATTTCTTTTAAAAATGTGGTGATGCTTGCAAATTTTTCATGATAGAAATTCTGCAACTGAATTTTTTTAAATATTGATAGGTGCAAATAATGGATAGAAACAACATAGCAAGCTATGTATGAGAGGAGTAATCTTAATTGACATATTTGGAATGCCTGACATGACAATATGGTTTGCTAGTAGTAACAACTGGTTTGATCATTTTGTCTAGCAACAACTACCGACGATCAACTAATTTGTTTTTTTAAGAGCCCAAGAGTCATCGGACTTGTAATTCTTACGTTTTAATTGCAATTCTATAATAAATTATTACACATTATTAGCATTTAATAGAATAATTGTTTTCTATAATCTATCTGGAGTAGTTCTTTCAAAACTTTTGTTATATATATTGACAAAATAGTTATTTATCATTATTAATTACTAAGTGTTTATCTGTAATGGTGTATGTTTCTTTATTATATGAAAATTAAAACAGTTTTGGACTTTTTGTGAAAAAAAAATATTCCTACTAATTTCTGATGTTGCTACTCTCATGTATTCATTTATGTTTCACTTTCACATTACTGTTCTATTCAGATTTTTGACAGGCTTTGAATTACTTACTATTGAATGGTTATATAGTTATTTACTTATCAAATATATATTGATACATTTATTCCTGAAAATAGTTGTAGATTATTAAATTTCAGTTTACAGTTTTGTAATATAAACCTTTTTTTCATGCATATTTTGAAAAAAACAGTATTTAGTTTTTGATGAAATGGTTGCTCTGTGGTCTAATCCTAGTGGCAAAAAAAACCTCTTCTGCTATTTGTGATTGATTATTCTCACTCTGAATTGAGCATTATTGGAAACTGCTCATGTTAAGTATTTTGTCATATTTAATTATAAAAATAATCCTGTTAATTAAACTTTTTACTTAAAATGTACCTAACCGTCATTGCAACTGTTATATATGAGTTCCTTAAAAACGTTTGGGTTAAAGTAACATTTTAATTTTATTAATAAAATGATGATGTACATGACTGATTATATTACATCATTTTTTATACGACAAAATAGTAAACTACATAATAAGAGGAATTCATTATTGAACATATAGGACAATAATTTATTGATTGTTGATAACTCAAGAGATAATCCCAGGGTTTTAAATATTTTTCTTACTGATATGGTAGTGAAAAAGTTGGTTGTTTTATAATCTTTCAAATCTATATTAAGTCTTGAGACAGTTGGCTATATTTAGCTCTGAAAAATTTTAGTTCTGTGACCAAGATGTAATAAGAATTTTTAAATTGTGAAAGTTGTAAGTAAAAGAGAGTAGAAATAAATTAAGATGCGTTTTCAGTTATGGTTGTTTTTTTTTTACCTTTGGATTCTTTAATGAGTTAAACTAGATAGATAGTATAAATAATAAACATTAAATTTGATACATGCATAATAATATTAAATACTATTAACTAAAGAATTGTAGTTATTTGAACGATGTAAGTATAATTAAAATAATTGTAATTGCATCATAATTAGCAAACAGGATGTTTTTGTAATATCCATTTTACTAATAATATTGAACAATTACATACATAGATTGCTTGTTCTATAATGTACTTTTGCAGAGTTAGTTTTTTCAGATTTATAGGGGGAAAAAAGAAGGTTTTGATTTTATTTTTAAAAAAATGTTGAAGTAGCTCATATTTTTTCTTTAATCATTAATAAAATTATTCCATATTCTTGATTGAGGAGGAACATATTGATCTATATAAAATTTTTGTATGATTCCAGAAAAGTAGTAATACTTGAAAAAAAATTACTTACCAAAATGGAAATCCATTTCCATTTCATATTTTTTTAAGGGAATTATATATATTTGACTCGGTCACTGTCTTAGAATATAATTCTTCATAATTTGTGTTTAATATTGAAGCAGATATGTGCTCACTAGGAATTCACGGGAAAATATTACATGCCGGTGCACCATTAATGGTTTATGGTAGAATTATACTATGGAATAAATCCCAATTACAGTTTTTATATTCTTGTTAAATTTTTTATTCAAGATTAATTTTGATGTGACTTTTTAAGATATGGATATTTATAAAATTTAAATTGGTATTAAGAAAAAGTAAAAATCCTTCAAAACTAGGATGTGTCTTTCTAAAAGCTAGTTATATTTTACTGACAAACTATCTAAATCATTTTTTGTACCAAATAACAAGAACATTTTTGCTTATATAATATTTTGTTATTGTTTGGTTTTATAATAATAAAGTAATTAATATTACAACTAAACATATTGATGTTTTGAAGTTTTTTGTCAGGTCCAACAATTGAATAACTTATTTCCAAAACCTGCTATTTTTTAGTAAGTTCTTTAGGAGCTGTGACAAATTTTTTTTTTCCAAAAGTTACTTAAAAAATAACTATATATTATATAGTATACTATAGTTTAACTATATAAAATAGCATGTTTTGGAAATAAACTTAAAGAATAGTTTGTTTTGAAAAAATTAAAAGTTTCCAAGTATTTGCATCAATAAAGATGTGTATTTACTTTAAAAGACACCAAAATATAATAAAAGAAAATTTGACTACAGTTTTTATGCTATTTAAGCATAACATACAAACCTAACATTAAAATATAATAAAATATTTAAACTTTTTAGTTCATTTTACTAAATAAGATCTTCATTGATGATTTCATTGTTGTCTTGCTCATCATTTTGATAACTATCTGAAAGTAATTAAGTTTTGCAGTGATAAAGCCTCTATAAAATTCCATTGTTTCTTCCTACCGATATCCCATAGCAAGTAGAAGTCCTTTAGATCAAGTTTTGATGAACTAGCATAGTTTGAAGATGTAATTTTCAGCAATAAAGTTCTTTTAGAAAGTGGCAAAACATGTATGCAAATATCATGGCTAGTGCTACTGAACTTGATGGATCAAAAGTTCAAGAAATTTTGCCTCTGTTTATAGACTAAAAGTTATAAAGTTTATCTCAAGTTTATAAACTTGAGATTAGAAGTTGTAAACAATGTCAAACAAATTATATTTTATTTAAAAAACAACTTTCATTGTTTAGATTCGATTTACGATAAACTAGTATCTATCAAACTAAACAACATCATAATTATAGATGTACTTACCTTTAAAAATTAAGAAATCGCACAAGTAAATTTTATGAACTTCCACTTAAAATTACCGATGTAATAGCAAGAAGTAATAGTAATAGTTCTTTTATAAGAACCTTTTTTCGGATGTAATAGTTCTTGTATAAGTAGAGGTAATTTGCAAGTCTATGCATGTTCAAACACAAGTTGAAGCTGTGCTCTGCTTGCGTGCTAATGATATTTTGTTCAGAGAAGTATATACATATTCAAACGAGTTCAAGCAGTGTCCTTTACAAATTCTGCATTAATTTACCATTAATAGTTAAATATTTTTAGCTTTTAGACATAAACAATATAAATATACTATGCGCTGTAAATTTTTAGCAAAGGAAAAAATCTATATGTGAAATTTTCTATTAATTGGGTATTTTTCACACATACAGCCAAAATGTCACCCCAGACAAATGTTCGGGTTGCCCACCCCTAGAGCAGATGCTGATTAACTTATGAACGCTGCTAATACTTATGAACACATGCTTACTTGCCAGCCTTTATTTTTCTTTGTTTTTTCTAATTTCATTTTAGTTTTTTGCCATTGCTCTTTGTTTATCTCCTGCTCTCAACCCTTTCTTTCCCTTTTCAACTTCTGGATACTAGTCAAAACTCCTCACAGCCTAAACTTTCATTTTTTGTCTTGATAACAAACTAACTATTTAAACAAAGTGTAGTAAACAATTAAACTGAAAAGTCTGATAATGTAAAGAACACCTAGAACACTGTTAAAGCTACTGTAAAAAACTGCCTTGTCAAATAGCATCAGAATCACCACTATTAATGCAAACTAGAACATTACCTGTAACCTTTATAGCTGCTTAGTATTGCCAACTTTTAAAATAATACAGTTCAACCTTAATATATTTTGAAAAATCAAAGTAAACTACATGTAAATTAATTAATAATATTACAATAAGTTTTGTGGAGAAACTTTTCTAAAAAGAATTTTGAATAATAAAACATAATATAACTTCTTGAAGAAATAGGCGATTTTTATATCATAAGCCATACTCCTTGTAAAATAGCAACTTTGGAATAAATTTTAAACTGTCAATAATACTTTCTACACTTTAATCTTAGCCAAGAGGCTGAGAAGCAGCTTACTACAGCAAATAGCAGGTTTTATAATTAAACTCAAATTTTCTATAGAAAATAGCTGATTTAGGAAAAAAAGAACATGACATGATTGAAATCGCCTCCTAAAATACTTAAAGAATAAATTGATAATTCAAAATCAATATTTTTTAAAAATGGCAGGTTTTGGAAGCAAACAGGAAGTATGGTTAATTGTGCTGGTTGCTTGTATTGTTACTACGAACAAAAATTATTAATTCTGTTTAGAAAAATACATCAACTCCTAGGATATTTACATTACACACACTCTTATTTTTTTATAACTAAAAAAAAATCACCATTCATAAAATACGTTGTTTTTTTTTTACCAGAAAATTGTTATAATGAGGAAAGTACATAACAAAAGCTGATTTAGTGTCTTATTCATATTGTAAATTTATTATCAAAGGAAATGAGTATGATACCTTTTTATATAGCATTATCAGAATCTTGATCTACTATTTGTCCTATATTTTTTAAATGCAAAAGTGAAACAGTTTTATTTAAACTTTTACTTGAAATTAATGTTAATTAGTTGTATGTGAGAAAAAACCACTTTGCAAGAAGGACTTACACATTATAAACAAGCAGTTTAATAAGGGATTATAAAGTTAGTTGCGATAAAAAATAAATTATTGCGTGCTTATTGTGATACCATGCAAATTAGAGCACTAGAGGTTAGCTGGCTGCTGTATAGTATTAGTTACATTATTATTGGTTTTAAATATTAATACTGCTTTTGATTACGTTTGTAAAATATTAGGGCTTGTTAAAATTTCAACAAGGCCTAATATTTTTTTTTTTTGTTGAAATGTTTGACTAAGTAGATGTATTTCATTAAGGGTCTAGAACTGTTAAGACTAGTTTATAAATCATGAAAAAAATTAATTACTATTTATGAAATAGATGGTTTACTTAGACATTATATGTAACATGAATAACTTAAATTAAAATTTTGCTGTTCCTTCTCAAACATAAAACTTAGACCATTTGTAAAACTGATTTTAACATGATTTTGTTTCACGTTTTCTTATAAATATTACTGTTAAAACTCTTCAAGTACTCATCTTTTCAAAAGTCTTCCAATGTTTAATTTTCTTTTGGAATATTCCAAAGGTAGTGTAACAGGTAGAGAAGCTTTTAGAAAGAAGAAAGAGAGAAAATAAAGAAAAACGTACGTAGAAGGAATGACAAAGGAATTCTTTATAGAAAAGTCTAGAAGGTGTGGATCAAATAAAAGATTCAACAATCAAAAGGACAGTCACAGTACTGCAGGTCAAGAGATATAAATACTGCCAGGGAGCAGTGGAGGATAGTTAGTAGTTTTCAAGTTCAGTACAGTGTGTGATAATAGCGATAACAGTAACTGTTTGGTAATGAATGAAGAGTGTGCCACAAGAATTCCATTTTGGACGATGAAAACAAGAAGCTGTTTGGCGAGTTGTTTGTGAACAGGAGTGAAAGTGACAGTATTCTATTCATTCATAAAGTGTAGGTTAGTTCTTTTTTAAACAGTAAAATTAAATGATACTTACCGAGAGTGAATTGTAGATTTTTCTGTTATCTTATTGTTAATTTTCTCAGTGGCTTAGCAATATCGGAGAAACATTTTATAAAATGATGAGAGCGTAATCCGAGAAAACTTCTTCATGTTTGTTCTTCAGCAGCCAGTCCCATACAGCTTTTAATTTTTCTATGTAACACCCTGTTAGTAATTCACAGGATTCTTTTGAAAGTTGTATAAATATGCAGAAACATAGCATGTCTCCACAACTGAAAAGAACTGTATGATCATATTCAAGGAGAGTCACCCTCCTCAGTTCTTCAGCATCAGTGAGTGAATAGCCTCATTTAGGACACTTCCCTGAAGGTTGTGCTCATAACATGCCCATTCTCACCACAGTAATAAATCACTATATATTATTGTGAAGAACTTGTTTTATGAAAAAAACAAACTGGATCAGATAAAGGGCAAAGAAAATTGGCCAGTGATATATTTTGCTCACTGACCAGGCTACTAACAGAATCATGAATGCGATCCAGTGCAAAGACAGTATCTCTTCCCCTCCCTCAGCTAGATCAATACACTTTTTTTTTTAACAGTGTGATGTGTTCACGAGGATATTGAGAGATTTCACACTTAAAAATATAAAATAGTAATTCAAATTTAAAAAAAAAATTGATTTAATAAAAATTGTAAACACTAAAAATTTAGCCCGATTTACTAGAAACTTTGTAACCCCTTGACTAATAGATACTTCAGATCTTTAAAGTGATTAATAGAAACTAATATTGAATTAACAATAAGATGACAGTAGAAAAATCTACAATTCACTTAACGCAAGTATTATCTATTTTTACTGTTTACAAAAGAGCTAACCTATACTTTATGAAAAGGATATTCTCACCTTCACTACTGTTCACAAATAACTTGCCAAACCAGCTTCTTGTTTTCATCTGCTGAGTAAAATTGAATTCTTATGATGCAGTTTCTTCGTTAGTTACCAAACACTGTTATAGTTTTTATTACACACTGCACTGAACTTGTAAAACTACTAACTGTCCTCCACTGCTTCCCAGCAGTATTTATATTTCCTGATCTGCAGTCCCAGTACGCAACTATATTTTTTTTATTGTTTAAGGGTAATAATTTTATTGTCTGCATCTTCTATGCTTTTCTACAAATCCTTTTCTAAAAAGAATTCCTTTTCATTACTTCTAGATTCTTCTTCTGTGAGCTTCTGTACCTGTTACAGTATTTATATATATATAATGTTAGCTGGATTATAGCTTAGCACTAGTTGGCAGAACAAGATCGCTGTGGTAAATCAAGCTGTGTAGAATTCAATGTTTGTGCTTTTGCAGTATCAGCTGACTCACATTCCTGGCAATGCTATTATTGGTCTTGTTTTTTATATATCTTTTATACTAAATGACGTTTGTACAATGTACTAGTCTCATTATTCATAGTATGACGAACATAATCTACTGCTATCGTAATTTAATAAAACAAAATTTGTTCAATGCTGTATAAGTATTGAGGTAAATATAAGTAATGAACAGAAGAATGTTGTAAGATAGTAATTAATGTATAATGAAATTTGTGCTGTGTGTTATGAGTAATTATGCGTTGGACCATGGTCTGGTTCTTACATCAGGATCCTTTATTTTTTTATTGTGATTATTTTTGTAATGTACCCATTAATATACACTCCGAGGCTCTACTGAAAAACTTCTTTTTAACAGCCTGATATTAATCTGGCCTCTGGTTTTAACAAATTTCAGGCAGGTTTCTGTTCTTACTTTTTTTAATTATTTGTTTTGTTAAGTAGATATCTGAAATTTTGCAAGTTTCCTATTGTCTATTTTTTCATGTAAGATATCAAATCGTACATTTATGAAATTATAACTTCTGTTTTCTTGTTAAATATAATTTCTGTTTCTGGATATTTTCCTGTAAATGCTGTTGTGTTTGTCTTCGTAGATAGTTGAACCATGTTCTCCAGATAAATTATTTATATTTTCTTTTGAAAAAAGAAAATGTTTACATTCCATGGTTTTTTTTATTGTGTAATATAATTATTATAATTAATATGGTTATATGTTTTATGGTTGTTGATGTATTTTTGATTTGTTATGTTAAATGTGAATATGCTTATATTTAATGTGAAGATTTATGATCTACCTATCATTTTAATTAAATCTTGTCGTACATATAAAATTAAATAATATTACATTCCTTTGATAAGGGACCAGAAGCTGTTTTTGATGTAAAGTAAGTAATTGTTAAGGAAAGTCGATGTTATAAAGTATATAAAAAATATTGCATGTCCAGATATTATGTGGCTTATATTATTATTAGTAATCAAATACTATAAGTAGTACAACTTATTGAGAAGTGCATTCAAAGTTATTTTTTGTGTTTATTGATAAATTAGTGTAATCATATGTGAAGTGTACTTGGAGGTTCTTTAATAAATTAATTGCTAGAGGTACTCCACTTTGATATCTACTTTCTCATTGTGTACTCATGCTCCTCTTCTATCCCTTTCTTCTTCTGTAAAAAGCTCCTCTTTTTTCCCCCTAGATTGTACCACTTCACAATAGGCTGGAAGCCCAGTTTGCACTTGTAAAATAATAAATATTTATATTCAGACTATACTAAATTAAATAAATAAAATTGTAAACTTAAAGAATACCTTAGCTTTATTTAAAAATAGTCAATTATACTATTTTATTTTATTTTGGATAACACCTTTTCTTGCTGTAAGGCGATTCCATTTTTTTAAGAATAAAATGTCTTTAGGCTGCTGTTCTACATAGTGAGTAGTATGATTTCCAAAAAAAAAAACTTGTCCATCCAAGTGTGTCATTTTTTGTGATGACAAAAATGAAGGTGACTTATCGGTCACCTTGATTTTCATTCCCGCTATCTGCATCATTTGTTGCTTGGTGGTCAACCATTTGTGTTATGCCGATTTCAGTAATTTCTTCTTAAGTTGAGTTTTCAGAATTTTGTTTTTTTTGTATCAAGCAAATGCTTGGTGTGAAATTGAATATCTATTTAGTTAGATCTGTTTGAATCTTCTTTTAGCATTTACGTAAGTATCTTATGTTTCTTAAGCTCTGAAATGACCTCTTGTCCATACGCTCGATAAGACTAATAAGATTTAGTGACAGAAATATTGTTTTAATATCATCATAGCATAGTACTTAGTATGATGGTGGATTATCAGTTAAAAGTAATAACTTCTGAGGTAGTTATCTTTCATTTAGAGATTTTTAACTTAATGAAATATCATCAAAAAATCAGATCTTAAAAATGTGTTAATCCATCTAGGCACTTTTTTAATAAGAAACTGGCAGCTCTTGATGAGCAGTATTCTTTTGTAAAGCCCTGGCGTTTTAGATTTCAAGAAATTCTTGTTTATATTTTGTGATTCCCAGATGTGTTTGAGCAAGGTTAAACTGTAATTTGTTTACTTTTTTTAAAATTCAGTGTTGCTTCTTTTATATAAACAAAGATTTTATTTGAAAGCATTCTGGAATTCAGACTCATCCCATCATAATTGTAAATTTAATTTATCCTTTAGTAAACCAGTATTTAAAATTCTGGCAAAAATGTATCTGTTTGATCAGCAGATTTTGTTTCACTGTCAGCAGAAAGTTTTTAACCACTGAATAAGTAACTCTTAATTGTATGTCTTTTTTCACTTATTAATTGACGCAGGCAAAGAGTTACAGAAACTTTTACCTTTCTATGATTGCTGTTAATATAATGCCTTTTCTTTTAATGTGGATACAGAAATTGTCCAGCCTTTTTCATGAATGGAAGAAAACCATAAATACAGTGCCTCGTTTATTCTTTCAAACTCAGTTTCCTTCATATGTGATCTATATATAATAGAATTTTCTGAAAATTACTTCTTTTACCTCATGATTACAGTTCTGTTTGATTGCATAATGAAAGTGAATTGTTTCTTCATTACCCGGAATTGTATTCTGTTTATTGTGTGTGACAAAATTTCAGTTTTGCCGTGAGTTGGGCAGAAGAATTTTTTTTCTTTAGAAAGAATTTATGATAAGTAGTCTTTTCTGAAATACTGAAATTAAATAGAGATAATTAAAATGATCAAATACTTCCAAATTATGTTGCTTATATTTATTGTTTATATTCCATAGTAATAAACCATCTGACATAATGTGAATATGTAGTGGCTAATTTCATTTCGAAGAATCTAAACTTCTATAATTAAAAAGCTAATGTGAAAAGTTTTTTCACATTTTTTATCGTTTTGTTATGCTAACATTTATTAATTCATCTGTTTTCATCATCTAATTGTTTTAATGTTATTTATTTATTTGATACTTAAAATTATGGTCATGTTCAGTATAATAATGAATAATAAAATAAAGGTTTACTAAATTTATTATAATTGTAGTCCTCTAGAAAATTTTATAAATCAAAAATACTTTTTCATATTATATCATTAATGTCTTAAATAATTAGTTTGATAGTTATAATACGTACATGTTCAAAGAGATGATTGTATAATTTTTTTAAATGTATTTACGTTTTTTGTTTACTATATGGTACATACATGAATATGAAGATATCCGTACTTTTATATGTAATTATGTTTGAAGATAAAATTAGGGTTGTTTAAATAAACCATAATCATTTAATGTAATTAGTGTGAAAGAATTGCTCATGAATCTTATATTGATTTTATTAGATATTTATGTGTATTATAAACTTTTTTTTTAATCATTCTTTGATTTACATAATGTGATATTTTTGATGAATCAAACAATTCCTTTTTTTGTTTATTATTTAATTTTACGTTAGATTAAGATCACATCATGTGCCAGTTTTGAATTACTTGTTTCTGAGCCTGACTTGATCAGTGTTTTGTTCCAAAATTAAACTTATATTTTTCACATTATATCCTCTGTTATACTTAAAGAATAGGTTCTATCATTTGAAATTAAGTAAAATCATTTCTTATAAACAAAATACTGTTATTTTCTGTATAATTATAGACATTGATTTTTTTCTCTATAAATTGTAAAATATTGGAGCACTAATAACACTGAGAGACGAAAGAATTTTTTTTAATGTTTCTCTAAGTGTGATACCATTTCTTGAATTTTTTGTTGCATACATTACAGATTTGTAAATACAGTTTTTCTATCACCCTTAGTTTTAAATAAATTATGCTTAAAAAAAAAAAAATTAAGGGAAAATATAGTTAAAATCTGTAAAGTTTATAATTTTGCATAACCATACCTATGTTAGAATGATTTCGCTGATGCTTTTCTTTTATAAATAGCCTCAGGCACATCCTGAATAATTGTCCAACAGTAATCGGCTAGCATGTTAGTATTCCATTTCCCTTTACAGCGGCTTTCCATCACCGCTTGGTAAAAACATTCACCCTGTTGTCACCTACGTCTACAAGGTTGTCCAGGATAAAATCCAGATGTGATTGGAGGAAATGTATTTTCAAAGAAATATTACATCCCATAGCTCTGTATGAAGTAAGAAGTTGATTATCAATATTGTGGTAATTGTCGGATTTTTGTTTGTCAAGAATATTTTTGCAAATGTCTTTAAATGAAGCCCAAGCTGCACGTACTACATTATTTAAAATTGAGTTAAATACATCATCTTTGACATACTCTCTTATTTGAGGACCAACAAATATTCCTTCTTTAATTTTTCCTTCACTTACATTTGGAAATTTCTGTCTGATATACAAAAATCCTGGACTATCCTTCTTCATTGCTTTTATAATATTTTTTATTAGTACTATCTTGATATGAAGAG
Source organism: Lycorma delicatula (assembly GCF_047948215.1). Classification (NCBI taxonomy): domain Eukaryota; kingdom Metazoa; phylum Arthropoda; class Insecta; order Hemiptera; family Fulgoridae; genus Lycorma; species Lycorma delicatula. Next base: position 107,823,105 of record NC_134462.1, read on the forward strand.
GAGGTAAAAATTTTTTTTGGGTTTAACTAAGGGTCCATGAATAATATTTTTCCCATTTGGAGTTAAGTTGTCTCATTTCTTCCACTCTTTGGTAATATAATGTTTATCCCTAGTTCGGCTGTCCCATTCGCAAAGAAAACATGTACTTAATGTAGCCCAACTGCATGTCTAACAAAATAGCTATAACTTTTAAGTCACCACATCAGCTATGTTCTTTATAATTTATTTTTTCAAGATTATCTTTCATCACGTTGTGTAGTAGAACCACTATTAAACTATACAAGGATGAATCTATGAAAAGGATTTATGAACTTGTCCTAAGTGGTGCAACATAAGCTCATCAATATTTGTGCAATAAACCAAATTATTTTCATCAATAAAGTACTGAGAAAGTTCTTTTTGTCAGCTTCAAAAGCCTGAAATTTTTGTATTTTTTAAAAGTAAATTCCAACATTGCAGTCTTGATCCTAACAGCTCAGCTTGAGTTTTTGATAAATTTAAATCCCTAACCATGTCATTTAATTCACCTTGTGATATAAGATATAGCTTATTGGAAGATAATTCAAAATCATTGTCTTCCTCAGTACTGCCTGATTCTTCATTGCTGCTTTCGAAACATACATTCACAGGTGGCTCAGGAATTGGAACAATTTCACTGTGAGGTACAGCCCTGACTGCAGATTGTAATAAAGGATATTTTACAGTATGTTTAGACTTTTTAGAAATTATAGACATTTGTTAAACAAAAGTAACAATCAGTTACGTGATCCTGTGGTTCACGCCAAACCATAGGTACACCAAATGGCAAAGCCTTCTGTGTACCTCTCAACCATCCTCTTAAATATACAGAACAATTAGTGTGCACTATATGAGGAGCCTATGCATTATCCTTATCACCAGTTTTACACTGCAAGTAAAAATAATATAATTAAAGGTGTAATATTTTTTCTATTTGATTTTACGGTAAACTCACCACATACATAACAAAAGGCATCCACATCATTTACACAATTTTGAGGCATTATGACACTGCACTGTTAACAGACTTAAGACAGCAATAAGACTGAACAAAATTAATTCATTAATAAAAACAACACAGCTGTGTTTTCAGATACATGTTTTGACCTGCACTGATATGATTAATCTTGTCTATGAAGGTTCACTCTTCAGTATTAGGTATGATGTCATAATATGTGACTATGATATGATTTAATTCTTTGTCTAGTATTGTTTATTTATAGCTTACAAATTATGTTAACAAAGTTAAACAATAAAATTTGAGCTAACAAAATACAATATAAGAGCTTAAAATGCTAACTGTACAATGAAAAATGAAAAAAAAATCCTTTAATTAAAATTTAAAAACAAAGCACAATACAACAGTTTAAAATGCTAACTGTATGTTGAAAAATGAAAAAAAATCCTTTAATTAAAATTTAAACATTTTTCAAAAATAGTGGGTGATAGAAAGATTCTGAGTTCATATTTGTTTTCAGCATAAAAAAAAAACAGAATAAAATCATGTATCGCATGTTAGGGAAACAAAAATTATGTTTATTAGTGGAATTACTGTGAATAATGTTATTTTTTAAAACTAGTAAGATATAATGAATAAGGTTGGTAAAATTAATACTGCTGTTATTTAGAAATTTATTTATTGTACTGTACTGAATATAAGCTCTTAATTTTGTTTATTGAAAAGATATAAGAAAATTATTTTAGAATTATTCTGGAGTTGAACAATTCAGTAAGTCATATTTTTAAATTTCTTATTATAATTAATAAAATTAACTTTAAGTTGAATGTAAGAATACATTTTACAAAATTTCTAACTCAAGATTTGTCGGTTTAGGTTTTTTATTAATTGCACTGTTGATAAAATATCTATGTATATTACAATGGTTTTGAATGATCTATGATGTAGTTATTGTAAAGTTATACCACATAATGTAACTCAGTGTTTTTTTGAAAATTGATTGCTGGGTGCACAGAGTTTTAAGTCTACTGATACAGTTATCTTTGAAACTGTTCAGAACTATGTCGTGAAATAATGTAACGACTACGAAAGAAGATCATAGGTTGTTTGTTCCTTCATGAATTCATGCACATTATTCTCTGAATATGTTGTTTTTATTTTCAAGTCATTGTGGTTTTGTCAATATATTAAAATATTCTGTATCAAAAGTAACTTTTTTTAGTACTAATTTATAGATTATATTTAATTTTTATAGTACACTATTCAGTTAATTGAAAATGCACCACTGCAAGAATCAAAGAATTAGAGAAAAAGAAGGTTATAAAATACTTTTATTAAATTAAATATTAAAATAATTGTAATTGCTGTTAATACATATGTTAAAAACATGAAAATAAATAATTACTGATACTATATTATATCTGTTCATTAAATTTACAGTTGTTAAGCATGTTATTTTCTAAATGAAATACTTTGCCGATTTATATTTGTGATGATTGTTCCATTATATGTACAGTTATTTCTACTTCCAAAGGATATATCAGTTTATTATATTTATCTTTTCATTATATTATCATTAACACATTTTCTTATATTAAAAAAAAAATTACCACAATTTCCTGTTTGTTTAAATTTGTAAATAGTTTTTTTTTTTGGAAGTGTTGATTTCACAGATATAATTATTTCCTATGTTTTTATTTTCAAGTTTTTAAAAAATAATTTACAGGAAATGGACAAAATAAATAATAGCAGGAAATGGATAAAGTAATAGGAAAAGTAATACATATTTTATATGCACATTCTGGTTTTTAATATTTTTTATTCTAGGTAGTGAAACATAATTTTTTATAAATTATTTGTTTTTAAATATTCTTTGATATTATTCTCTCATTCATTTGTCCCTTACTATTTGCAAAACTTTACTGTTTTCTCTTTTGAAAAATTTTGCTACATTTTCACCACAAAAACATTTATTGATTTTCCATTAAAAAATGTCAATAAAACTTTAAACCACTTGAATGTAAAAGAAATTCTGTTTTTGCACTTTTCTTTTTTCTTTAAAGGACTATTTTATATAGAAAGAAGTAGTTATTAAGTTTCTTTGATAGTTGAAATCACTTTTAAAAATTGTAATAAGCAAACAATAACAAAAATTTGAACTAATACAGTAGATAGACTTATATTAGATGTTTATTATCTCGTTCAACTGGAAATTTTTATATTAATCTTTAATCTTAAAGAAACTAAGAAATCAGTAATCCAATTTCATTGGCATTGTATATGTTCTTTATGTTGTGTATTTGAAAACCATTAATAATTAGCTCAACTATTGTTAATTCACTGGCCCGCTTAAACTTTAATTTTGTAATTTTAATTTGTATGATGCTTTGTTTTTTTTTTGCCAACCATTCAATGTCTCAGATTATTTTCTCTCACCATTTTCGTAACTTGTAAAGCTTGATCTTGAATAAAAGTGAGCATCCTTTTTGTTCAAAGGCATAGAACAATTAATCAGGATTAAGTATTTTCTGAAACTATTCTTTTACCGCAAATCCCTATTGAATCTGCTCTGAATTATTATTTTTTTATTATCTCTTATTTCATACTTTTCTTTAATGTTATTTTTAAAACTTTTAATGAGATTTCTATGTTGATTGTAATCTTTTTTATTTCTTTCGTTTTTGATTTAGGTTGTTATTGAAAATGAAAAGGCAAAGTAATAATAGTATGTTAATAAAATAAAATTAACAAAGTTAAATAGAAGTATTCAAAAAAGATAAAATATGAAAACATTGAACTTTTGCATTTGTATGAATTTCTAAAAAAAAATAAATTTGCTACTTAAATCACAAGCAATGAAACATTTAAATATGTAATAAAGATAAAGTACCGTATAATAATGTCAATATAGCATAAAACAGCGTAATATTTAACTGAAATCTATTTAATACAATAAGAGTTTCACATAATGTAAAGATTATATAATAATTTTTAATTTCAATATCATTTAATCGGTTTTTATCTATTTCCAGAAACTTTCTCCACAGTATTTCCTTTCAAAGACAGCTCTCCAGTAACAGTACCAGATTAAAAGCCCAGAAGTAGCCTATTTTATTTTCAGTTATGACTAACTTTAGAATTCTGTGTTATCAGAGAAAAGCTTTTGTTTAATTTTGCTGAGCAAGAATTGGAAAGAATTATCTCCAATTGATATATTTTACATTACCTTCATCTACCTTCACTGCATAGTATATAATAGTAAAATGTTTTCATTAATTTTGTTTCCAGAATTAAAAAGGTTTCAGCCATATTAAGGGCCTTATATGTTCCAAAATTTCAGGATTTATAATTTCTTTCTGCATTTTTGAACATTTGTTTCTAGAAAGGTTTTTACTGTACTACTTTATTTATCCTGCTTAAATAACATTTTAAACATTTTTTACTTTTACTTGCATCTTATTTAATTCTTATCTTAAGAGATGTGTTTTCTTATTAATTTAAACAAGAATACAATTGAAATAATAGATATGAAAATGCGTACAGTCTCCGGAATGTATAAGAAAAATCAGAAATTACTATTACCCTATGGATTGAAATTTCTTAGAATTTAAAGTAAATTGTACCTGTGTCAATGATAAAGTCATGCTTTTTATTGGAAACAAATCATTTATTAGAAAGTGACATCTTAATTTCATAGCAATGTTAATTTTGTTAAACATTTTTTATAAAGTCATGTGGATGTCTAAACTGATATTTTTTTATAAGAATTTATCAGAACTTTATTTAGTTTGTAGTTATGGACACAAATTTGATGTTGCAGCGAATATTTTTGTGGCAGAATTTTTTGTAGAAGATTTAAAAATTTTGTACCATGAAGCCGGTTCTTTTATTTCATTCGTAGTATTTATGGAGGTATATTAATTATTGTGGCTTATACACTTTTGAACAATTTGTCATTATTAATCAATAGCCTTTGCCTAAATACAACTAACAAATATTTTAAAGGCTTAGTATAATAGCTAAAGATCAAGTCTGTTTTCTGCTCGAGAGCTTACCTATATAGCAAGTGATGTTGAAATTACTTATAGATAATACTGAAAGATTTACTACTTATTTGATCCTAAAATTTAAATACATGTAAGTAATACTGAAGTATCAAAAAATGTAAAATAAAATTCTTATATTATGCATTTATTAAAAAGAAAAAGAATTGAGCATATTTCGGTATGTTTAAAATGTTATTGTTACAAAACTTTTTTTCTGTGACATATTTATGACTTATTCAACATTTGTGCCTTATTTTATTTTAATTTAGAATTATATTTATAAGTATATATATAATTTTAAATTAGTTTTTAACACGTGCAGCCACTTATTAATTCACTTATTTATATATTATTTTTATCTCTTTTCAGTACTTAAATTCTTTAAGATATTATTATTAAGTATTCATATTTATTTTAAATTGTAAATAATTTATTTATTTATTATAAAATATTGTGGTATATGTTAATATAATGCAGTTATTGTTTTATAGGTTGTGATTTCCTATTCATTTTATATGGAAGTTTATTTAATTGTATGAAATTTTTAAGAGATTATTTGTTACTAAGTTTGTTTAAAAAGAAGTGTTTTAATCATCTGTTAATTGCTTTAATATTAAATTTTTTTTAAGGAACTTTAAAAGCATAATATTTTTAATTATTAAATGTCATAAAATTACTTAGTAAATAATACATAAATGTTAAGGTGAATATATTTTATTTAAGCAGTCTGATTAAAAAATAACAAAATGTCATATCTTAAAAATAAAATTATAATAAATAAGATTTGGCTAAAAAAATTTATTTCTTTATTACAAACTGTAGAGAACTAATTTTAATATTAGTATTTTTTTAATTTGGTATTTTATCTAATTGATAATCACTTTTGAACGAAATCAAAATTTGTTAATTCATTAAACATAGGTATTTTACACTTCTTCACATTATTATTAAACTTTATCCAGAACAAGAATTAGTGGATATTTGTTTAATTAACTATGTACTCTGAGTAAAGTATCTAATTAGTAATTAATATTTGTATTTCTTATTTATATATTCAGATATTTATAACCCATCAGGTTGTTCATAAAAAAAAAGAAAAAATCTTGCTATGTAATCAATATTGAATGTAAATCGGTTTTTCTCATATCAAATATGTTTTATAGTAAAATTATTGAATTAATAATTCCCATTCTGTAGAGAAATATTTAGAATTCTGTGCACACTATCAACAGATAGGAATGTACAGTTTGTACATGCTTTCATTAATTCAACTATGTCTGTTTGTGAAGCCAAAATATGTTTGCATCCTGTAAAAATGATTTGCAAGTTTTTATTTATTTGTATCCACATTCAGATTATTATTATTTGTAACCAAGTCATCATCAGTCCACTAATGTGTGTTCTATTTGTTTGTTTCATCAAGAAACAGATAAAAAGAAATATGCACCTTTTCAAATAAAAATATTTACTTTTCACTGTAGATGAAATATGAAGCGAAATTATTATTATGAATTGTATCTTGTAGAATAATGATGACTGCTGAGAAAATAAAATTGTAGTTGAAAATCTTTAATGAGCTTGTTCTGATTAACAGTCTAGTTTAGCCATTAGATTTTACTACTAAGAAAAGTTATTGCTATTATGTTTGGGATACAGTAAAACCGGGGTGTGGTGCCTATGTACTAAAAATTTTTATTGAGCTCTATAATCTTTATCTATTAACATGTACAATAAATTCCTGCTACTCTGTTAACAGCTATCACTCGTCGGAGATGGATGAGTACTAATTACTAATTAGTACTAAATACTAATTTTATTTAGTACTAAACTTTTTGACACTTGTATACAACTTTTCCTGGCATAACCATATAAAGGCCCCCCACCAAACTTCCCATTTGTAATGTATGAAAAACACTTAATTTTTCCCGGATCTGCGAATAGAAATTTTCTGTTAAAAAATTCTATTCGTAATAGATTAGCGTGTTGAGATAAGATCCTGTTTAGTGTTTGTGTTCTATGATATCGGTGCTTCATAGAAAAGTCTCCAGAACAGCCTCAGAGTTTAAGATTCTTAATTAAAAATGGATGGCTTTAAAAAAAATTTACAAATGTGTTAAGTTTGTTTTTATGGAATTATGTGTGAAATATCATTAAGTAACTATTTTATCTCTGAATTCCTCAATTAAGTTGAGAAATTCAGAAGTATAAATAATTGATGATTTTTATTTTATTTATAAAATTATGTTATGACTATTGATTCATTTTTTTTGTAATATTTTAATGGAAGGAAGCCGACTGCTTTTAATATCCTCTTATCATAAGATATGTTTCATCAGGATTTTTAATTTCATTCTTATTCTCCAGCTATTCTTTTCACTAACTGTCTTTAAATTTTAATGTCTGGTTTATTTTAAAATAGTGATTTTAATAGTTCATTTATGAGTATTCTTTCTTATTGCCATTTTAAATTATCCAATTTTTTTTAGTAAGTACTGTGAGAATTCTTTTTTTAAATAGTCTTGTTTTTTTTGTAATTGAGAAATAAATTAGAGAAAGTTCATAATTCATGAAAAATACAAACATACTTTAAAATATCAGTATTTTTAACATGCTCTATATTAATTTGCCCAAAAAATGAATTTTAAATTTATTTCACATTACAACTAAAGATGTTCTGATGATACAACAGGTTTCTCTTTTTTTTTTTCTCTCCTCGGATATGAGTTGTATTCCTTAATGCCAAAACTATTTGAATTATTATACTAGGAGTAATAATGTAATTGTAATTACATATTCAGCTTTTCACAGTTTAGGTCTATTCTAACATTGCTAATTCTCCTCCCATCCTTTTTGTTGGTCGACCCACACTTCACCTTGCGTAATGACTTATAATACATGATCTGTTTAAAATCATTCCATGATTTTTTTCATCTCCTGATTCTTGATATTGCATCATGGATATTATTGCTATTTCATTTTGAATATCTACATTTCTAATGTGATCTCAAAAATTTCATTCTGCAGTGTCTGTGATCTTTTTTTACTGTAATTTCATCAATGTTGCCTAAACTAATCAAAGTATTCATCCACAATTCAATACCAACAAATTTAAAAATGTTAACTTTTCCAACAGCACTCTCATTAAAAGTAACAGCTCTGTCATATACACCTAACCCAAGAGTTTCTAAACTAACAAAAACATTTTTTGGGATCCTACTCCAAATAATATTGTTAAAAGATTTGTTTTGGTTTTGTGTCATATAGTGCAAACACTTTGTAACAACAAAGGATCTGCCAAATCTTTAAACATAGGCTTAACAATTGGAATGGCTGGTGGTTCTGGTTTTTTATGAGAATAACTTGCATCCTGTATTCTTGCTTTGTTATACCTACACCAAGTTTTTCTATCACTTTGACATAGTTGATGAGTAGGTATTTTATCCATTGAAGTCGTGTGGAAGAAAATTGCCCGTACTCATAGACCAGTTAATATTTATAATAAATACATTGTATTTATTTCAGGAGAACTAGTACCAGTGATCTGATTATATTTTCTACTCCTGATGTTACACTCCAGAAAGAATATCCGTTATGTTTTAAAGTTAAGGATACAATTACAACTAAATGGAGACACTTGTTTTTTTTTTTTAATGCATTTCCTTTTGCTCCAACTGTGCATTGGTGTACACAAAAAATTCATGGAACAGATTTACATAAAATATTTTACTAATTTATTTTTTATGTACATTTAAAAATTTAATTTAAAATTATGGTTTACTGAAGGAAGAAAACATATTTTACATAAAACATTGTATTTAAAGTTTTATTAAATACTAAAGAATCCTGTGATTTTTCATAACCTTATAAACTAATGATTACCTTCAATGAAAGTCTTCCTCATGTACACTAACAGAATGGTCCCAGCTTTTCTGGAACTCTCCTTAGTATCACTTTTGTGAAAGTCCTCCTCCTGTTATACTGGAGTCTTCTTCATCAGAACCGCTCTGCAAAAATATAAGATGAGAATGCAGTCCTTTTTATTAATTACATCTGCAAATCTCATCATTGCATATTTTAAGATTCCTTAAACATTTTTATTTCCTTTTTTGGTCACAGAGCTTCATTTGCTGCTTCATATAACATATATATGTTTTCCATTCCTCTTCAACATTTCCTGATGCTGGTCTGTATGACATTTTTCCTCCCAACTTTAATCAATAAAGATTTCTCACTCTCATCTTGCAGCAAATGGTATATATACATACACTAGTACATCAGCATGTCCCAAAGTCGGCTTAACCTTCTTTTTCCATCTACAGAAAAGATAAATCTTCCTAGCAAAAGAAAACGATCAGAACCTGTACAGCAACCTCTACATACTCGTGCATCTTTCATTGAAGAAGTTAGGCACCAGTTAATCAAAAAATAATCTATTATCAATCTTGATCCTCTAGCATTCCATTTGTTCTTTGAATCTGCATTTTCTAGAGGAAGGAATTATTCCCTATTCTTAAGCAATTTGCAGAAACAAAACCAACCAAATGATCGTTCACATTAATAACTGCCTCTTCAAAAGGACCCATCATCCTCATCAATCGATCAATTATTTATTTTGGCATTTAAGCCTCTTACTACCATAAAACTCTCCCTTTTACTGTATTTATTAACTTCTTTCTGTAGATCCTTATAAAATTTTTCTGTTTCTTTTTTTGTCTTTCTTTGTGGTGCATATACTCCCAAAACTGTAAGATGATCGCCCTTTTCTATTTTAAATCTGCAAATAAATTTTTTCATTTACATAATTACATCAGCCTTGATGCCTATATTTGGTCAATTACAGCAACCCTTGCTTGACTTTTTATTCAAAGGAACATATCTAAATAACTAATCGATTCTTTTGCTTCCTTTCAATTTTATTTTAGTTTCTATTGCTGCCAATATGTTAATATTTTTCTGTTTTATCTCTTCAACAAGTTCGTACTCTTTTAGATTTAATTCCCTCGCATTACAAATAGATGCCAACAGGTTGTTCAAAATCCCAAAACCTTTTTGTTTATTCATATCCAAATTGTGTTTACAAAAAAAACTGCCCATATCCGAGGCATGTTTGCAATTAGCGACCTGTACTTATCTACAAGGTTCTATTTTAAATTAATTGCAATGAATACTTTTATCTAAATATACTGTATTAAGTGTAACAGTTTCTAAAATTCATAACTTTATTGTACCGGCTTGTCAGTATGTGCTGCAAAATTATTTATAACTAGATAATTTATCTGTGATTACATTCAAGGAGTGTAGTATCTCTTCTTTATCTGACCACCATTCTGTTGGATTCTAATTTTAACAGCTGTCTCGGCCGTCCATTGGTTAACAAGCTGCGAGTTCATTCTTTACACTAACAAGGAATGCAGCTGCACTAGATACTGGGAATTTCCAGAATATTATAAACTGTTAAAATTATCTTTCATTTGATGAGAGTTTGCATTTGTTATGGGACAACCTGACTGGTATATAGTTCTGTTTGTAGCTAAATTGATGATCTGATAAAATGATAAAGAGATATTCAGTGTAACTGATGTTCGCATGTGTATTTATTGTTTCAACAAGATCAACTTCCCTTAACCTATTTAATGCTTGCTTTATCGGCTACAGCACTAAGCCTGGTTAGCATCAGAGAAGCGATCGGTTCTGAAGTCAACCCTAGTGCTACATAGATCATCGTGACAATCTCCTTTTATCGATTCATTTATTGACAAGATTAAAAAATTCCTATTATTCAAAGTACCCCTACTAGATTATTCAGCCTGGTTTATAAGCCAAGAAAACTAAACCGCAAATTTATAGATTTCAAAATTACCATTTATCCTTTTGAATTTTTATATAATTAAAATTTGATTATTCATTAGAAATAGGTTGTTATTTTTGATTGATTACAGCAACTTTTTGAAGAATTATTAGATGAAATTGTTATTCTGAATTGATAATTGCTATTACATAACCGAATTTGTAATAAAATTAATAAGCGGTTTCAAATATATTTTTCATATTGTTTAAAGAAGTTTTTTTGTTTCTAAAAGGTGACATGAATGAATTCGTATTTTACTGTTCAGTTTCAGAATTAATAAATTTTTTTTGTTAAAGGTTTATAATAATATAATTTTATAAGAATTTCTGATTAAAAACATAGTAGAGTTGTAAATAATAATTATTTATTGTTAATTTAAATACGTAAATGTTAATATGTAAATTATTTTGTTCATAATTAAACGATTACTATAAAGAATTTATTGTATATATTTAAAAAAACAATCCTTTTCCTCGTAATATGTAAATAGAATTTCCTATTAATTTTAACAAAATAGGTACAGTCTGTTTTGCTTGGTCTTTGTTATAACATATCATTAATATTAGCATCCATGTGTAAAATTAATAATGTCCACACACAAACAAAATGTATTTATCAGTTGTACAATTATAAAAATGTAAAGGAAGCTATTTAAGTTAATTGTTTATTTGTTGAGCAGCACTATAAAGTGAGATTAAAGGCTGGTATTTTCAAATTGTGTTAATATTGGACAGCACCAGATATCTATTAACAAAAATGCAGCCAATTATCTCTGAAGGATTTGTTGGAAGAACAGTGTTTCTTGAAAGTGAGTTGTTTATAACCAATTTTGTTTAAAGATTATTGGCTTTTTTAAACAGGGAAGTATGAGTATCCACAATCTATTTCTTCATAGTGGTGAATACATGCGGTTTGAGTTGGAGGGAAAGCCCAACAGCAATTAAGCCCTTTATATTCCATTTTTTCTTCTGGCTGGCATCCAGAATGTAATAGCTGCTGATGGATGATAATAAAGTGAATTGTTTTGTAACATTTAAAAGAAATCCATGTCTGACCAGGACTCGTACTCAGAACCTATGGATAAAAGGTAGAGATGATACCACTCCACCATGGAGATTAGCTTTCTTTTCTTAACTAGAAGGGAAAGTTTTATTAAAAAAATCTTGTTATAAATAAAATGAATATAATTAAATAATCCAAATGGTTAAATGAAGGATGTAATGATAAATTAAGTGAAACTGCTACTTTTTATTTTTTTTATTTATTGAGTTTTTAGTACAGTGCCAAATTTTTTTTGGCATAAAACTAAATCATTTGCTTCATTCATTCCTCACAAAATGCTGACAATTCTTAATATATTTCAAACATTTATTTTTATTTACTAATTGTTATATTAGAAGCACAGTATTTGTAACATCTTTAACTGCTTTTTTCATTTATTGTTTACACCATTTGAATACAATAACCGATTAGAATAAATTAATTAAAAAATTATAATATTAAATAAAAAATATTTTATCTTACTTATTTTTATCATGGAGTTGCCGTAAAACATAAAATTTAGTAGTGCCAAATGATTTGTGTGTTAATTTTTTTAAATGTTTATCGATATATTCATACATTGAATGCTCCAGAGCGACTGAGGATGTGGATCGGCTTCAGTTTTATAATTTCAACTGGTTTTATTATAAGCCAACCAACCAGTTTGGATGTGTTGTGCTATCCAGTCATTCATTAATGTCTTTTGTACTGAGTGGTGAAGGTCTTTCTCGACTAACTTGTACGAGAAGATTTTTGTAATTGAAGTTTAACTTTTGGTGCCATTGTTTTTAGATGATATTAGTTCAATTTTACCCAATGTTGTATTTTTATTACGGTTTGTAATCCCTGGGACTTCATTTTCAACATAAAAATGTAAGAATAATATATTATTATTTTAACTATGTTTGATTACAGCATTATTTTTACTCAAAATGAGATTTTCTGTTTTTTTTGTAGTGAAAAAAATATATAAATAAAAATTTACCTTTTTCTTTAAACAAATGTTAAAAAAAAGTAATTTACTTAAATATTGTCTTTCAAATTTTGTAAAATGTAACATTTATAAACTAAAATATAAATAATTAACATTTATTAGTAATATTAAATTGAGTAATAATAATAATTTGATTTATTTGTATTTTCTAATTTTTTAGACTTAAATATTTTCTAAAGATTTCTCTACAAATTCATGAGTCCCTGAGAAAATTTTTTTGTTTAAAAATACTGTTCACGAAATCTTTTTATTTGTAGATATCAGTTTTTTCATTGTCAACTTTTCTCTACAATACGTTGAAAGTAAGAGCGATAATTTCTTATTTTGTGTTCGGTTCACGAAATGAATGGAATCTTTTCACGTTGTAAAATCTCTGTTTTCCGGGTTCAGTAGGTTCTGTCTTAACACCACCATTTCGTACGTACTTGTCTTTTTCATAATTCTCCTCTGTCACCGCAACATTTTGTATTTATTTTCCAGGCCGTCTCGTTCGAATTATGCTTTCTCTTCAAAAGATTGAACTTATGTCTCAACCGTTTATTAAACAGTTTATATCAACCGTTTATTGAAGCAGATTGTTGTAATAATTCGAATAATTTTTCCTTTTTGCTGATCTGTAATAAACTAACATTATCGTATCGTAATGACAATATTTCACCGTTAATCCGATTTTGAAATTTTAACCAATCCGGTTTTATTTGAATGATTTACGAGGCGTAAATTCGATATCCTTGAATTAGCTTTATGTGTATACGGTATGATAAATGATCGAACTGTTCAAAAATCAAACCTAGTTTTTCTTCATTGTTAACAAATATTTTATAATAATGGCTTGTGGATTTTTCTATTCAAGAAATGTAGCCGCTACATGGTGACCTTTAAAACTAGATTTATTTTCATCGTTTCTTTTCTGTATAATACAAATCCGGTATTAAATTTAATCAATCTGATAATTAATTAAATGCTTATTTTGTTACACATTTTTTCTAAATAAATATTATACCATACATTTTTCACTTTAGGTATGATATATTTCATAGAGGTATGATATATTTCATAGAGTACCGATCGAATGAAGCAGGCGTTCGTGTTTGATTCAGTAATTTGAACGAACAGTGCTGAATTATTCGTGTTTTATTTTTAGTAATTTTTCAAATAAAAAAGAAAGTTTTGCACGCACTGAAATAAATTTTGAAACAACATGCTTGAATACGAGAGTCTTTATCTGTGAATAAAGCGACTATTACAACTTAAAATATATATATTATTACGTACTGTTATAAAATGTATAACAGAATAATAATTATAATACTTAGTTTCCTCCAATATTCTTTTTTTAATTATAAAATTATACCCATGTTATAGTTTCTACTTTTGGCCTAATAGTAGATCTTATAGAAGGTGTCAACCGAGTTGATGTAACCAATCTACAATATCAAATATTTAAACTGATTTGATTAGTAAAATACCCTCTCTAAGAAAAAGAAAAAATTACAAAACGACTATAATATCTTGCTGATGTAATAACAAAAATGATCCGACCTATGTTATTTTTACACTTTCAAATTCCTGATTAGCCAGATAACAAAATCATGTGCACTCAGACAGGAAATAAAATCTACTACAATAAACAAGTTTTATTTTATTTATTTAACATTTTAACAATTATATATTTCTCTTCGATCAAAAGAACTAAAACTTTTATAATCGATTATAATAAAATAGCTGTCGTTCAAATCAAAATTCTATGTTTATAGAATTACATGTTATGAACAAAACACGTTTAGGTAGTTACGTAAAATTCATGGCCGTCACCTACGATTACCTTCATATTGATATAAATTCAAGACGAAGGTCGAAGGTGTGAGAACTCAAGTTAAGTTCTACTTAACATCTGTTTCCCTGTCTGTCTTTCTGTTGTATCTATCATTTTTATACTATTAGACGGTTGTCAGTGCATTTACTGACAACCGTACCCAGTTCGAGGCTCCACTTCCTATACAGGCTCCTCCTTCACATTCCTTCTGCCACATATACAAATGCCCGTAAACAACAAAATACTTTAACACATTAATAACTCACGAATCCAACCTTTCCTGTGCTTGCACATGCAAGCAGCGTTATAGTTATTTAATAAAAAATGTATAGAAAAATAAAGATCCGAGCACTATTTATGATATAAATATTTTGAATATACTCAATGAATGGGATTTAGATGCATCATATTCAAGTATTGTACAAGCTATACGCATATTTCTGACAATAGCCACGGCCGAAAGAAGAGATTACGGCATCATAAGCCGTACGGGGTTACGTAACCCCGTTCGGCTCATCAGTTCTACAGTTCAAGAACTCTTGTCACCAGAGCCTTAACAGTGATTTTGGTGCCTTTCACCCCTTTATGTCTTTTTTGAAATAGCTAAATGGGAAAAAACATAATTAAAGAAATTATTTTATTATGAAAAGGTTTTTTTTTTAAAGAATGAAAATGTGAAACATAAATCTACAATAAAAATAAAACATAACATTTACTCGCGGTACTAATTTAACTATTCATACTTAAAATTTAAATAAAAAATGCATCAATAGTTTATTTTTCTCGCTTTTGAATTAACGAAATCATTATTACGATATCGTCGAATTTCAAATCACTAATTTATTGACAAAAGGTTTATATATAAAGTATACGATCTTGATTACTTGTAGATCTTAAATTATTTTTTGATTATTCTTAATTTGCCAAAACGTTTTCCGGCCGTGGCTATTGTCGCTGGCGTTGTCAGAAATATGCTTATAGCTTATACAGTACTTAAATATGATTCATTCGGGCCTTATTTTCCTATACATTTTTTATTTGGTATTTAAAACATTTCACTTCATTTATAAACTTATTTTTGCTCGCAACTAGAGCTACCCTTCCCTAATCCCTAATCTAACACTAAAAACACGTCTGCGAGCCTCTTCGTCCTTTGTGTGCAGAACTAACGTCGCAAATTCGTTAAATGCCCTCCAATTATATTATTTATAGATAAGATATGCGGCACCAGCTCAGATTGTCTTAAGCCCTCTTTACCCGCCTGTATTCGCAACTCTTCCCACTCGTTACATTCAAAGATGGTATATTCTGCCGTACCATCCCTGCTGCAATACATACAGCAGGGAGAATCGCGTCTGCTCACTCTATGTAAATAATATTCAAAGGCACCGTGGCCTGTAAATATGGGATAGTTGATAATTCACCTCACCATATCCACGTTTGATCCACGCCTCTAGACGTGATATGAGACATATATCCCACAACGATCTGTTGCCCATCTTTCACTCCAAATATTGAGCGTTCTACGTTTCGCATCTGATATATCTATGCCTACGTACCTATTACTCCTTTCCTCAATGTGTAAATCTAGCGGTAGAACTACAGCCAGCACGCATGCTGACTCATAAGAGAGAGTCCTGTAACCTGCAATTATGCTCAACAGCGTGTGTCTGTGGACACTCTGTATTTTATTTAGATTGCGTTTCACTATCACGGCAGAGCCCTAAACCGGGGAGGCATACAACATCACAGATGTTACCGCCGATATTATTAGGCTTCGTTTAGAAGAGCGAGAAGCTGTATGCGACGTCATCAGTATTTTAAGGGTCTTGTAGTCCTCTCTGCCTTGTCTCAGCATTCAACTACATGCTGGCTAAATTTGCATGCTCTATCGATCTTTACCCTAGGTATTTTACACTAGCTTTGTTCTGGAGCGGCTGGTCTCCCACTCTTAGATCAATGCGACCTATCTTTCTTCTGCCGATTAACGTTGTGAACTCGCATTTATTCGGTGACAGTTCTAGTCCGAGTTCATTCAGTCTTATACTAACTGAAGCTGCATTGCCACGCACCTCCGAGTCGCTCTTCGTCAGAGCGACGACCAAATCGTCAGCATAAGCCACTGTTTCAACTCTGTCTGGTAGACGCAGGCTAAGCACTCCGTCATACACTAAGAGCCAAAGAAGCGGGCCCAAGACTGATCCTTGCGATACCCCGCCAAATATCTGGAACTGCAGGCTCTCGTTCTGTACGTCTGCTGTTATCCAACGATCCTTCAAGTATTCCCCAATCTGCCTACATAGATAGGTGCTTATTCCTTTCGTCGTATGGGCAGTTTTTATTGAATTCCAGGTTAAGGATCCGAACGCGTTCTTGACATTCAATAATATAAACAATGGCATAGATCTCGCCATATGCCCTGGCGTACTTCTGCTGCTCAGTTTACCATTTTGGCAATGGCTTGAACTGCCGACCGTCTGTGCCAAAATCCGAATTGATTTGCGTGGATGCTGACGCCCGCTCTTAACTCCTCCAGTAGCCGGAACGCCAGCATCCTTTCAATCGCCTTTCCCATGTTGTTTATCAAGCTTAGTGGGCGGTATTCAGCGGGTAATCCTCCAATGTTCTGTTCTGGCAGAAACACAAGACGTGTGTCTTTCCAGTACCTTGGGAAGACCTTGTTATCTAGACCAAGTCTTATCAGTCATCTCCCAAGGCACCAATTTGACCAATCCCCTCAGCACAGATGCGAGGATACCATCTGGTCCTGGACACTTTCGATCCTACAGGTTAAGAATCGCTTTTCATATCTAATAATCAAGCATTTCATATGCTCCCTGCATTCTCGTATCTTATGTCCGGGTCCTTCGCAATTATAACACAATTCGATCCTTTTGGGTCCCTGACACTCGACGCTTCTGTAGTTAGATCCCTAACATCTATAACATCTGCCTGTTTCTTTTCTAATGTAGGCCTGACAATGGACCCACCCAACTCTGATGCATTAACCAGTTTGAGCGCCGCCCGATGCGAAGTAATAACTGTAACGTTGCGTGTATCCCCACACGCCGGCCTAACTGAGATATTCTGAATTCTTCGTTCTTGCTTGTAACATAAACTATCGCGTCGCACACCTCCTTTTCCGTAGTATCAACATTGATGTCTTTTATTTGGACTACAGCCCGTCTATCACCTCGTGTTCTAATGTCGACTTGTAAGCTCGCTGCTAGGTCCCTAAGTGTAGCGGTAAATTGTTCCGCAATTTGTTTGCCTTTAATTTTAACTTGTAATTCATCTCCTCTGCCCCGACTTTTTGCACTTCTCCTGCCTGTTCTGTAGCGACTGTCGTCTTCACCGTACGCAGCAAGTCTGCGTATGTCTTACCCAGGGTGCGCACTACTACAGTGCGGCTGTTTTCGACTGAAGGGGTCGACCTCTTAACTGAAGCCGACCACGATCTGGAGCGTACAGATTTTGGGAGAACTACTGATATCGGCTCGGCATTCTCCCTGAAGAGGTAAGTCAGAATCTTTTTGACCGCTGTTTCCAAGCAGGCCTCCTGGAACGATAAATATCAGAGATGCCGACTTCCCCAGCACTCGCCTCACTACCTTCAATATGACTGCTGCAGTTTCTCGATTACCATCTGTTGAATCGTAATACAATGAGATGCTTACTGCCAAGCTGAAGCTGCAATTCGAAGTAAATGCCGAGGACTGCTGTCGAAAGGTGCTGTGTTGTTGCATGACAATGCCCGTCCACATACTGATGCCCACCCTGCTGAAACGCTTCAGAAACTCAACTTTGAATTACTGGCTCATCCTCCATATAGTCCTGATCTTGCCTCTTCTGACTACCACTCGTTTGGTCCGCTCAAAGAGGCATTAAGGGGCCGTCAATTTACCTCGAATGAAACAGTGAAAGAAGCGGTGCATTCCTGGCTTGCAGCTCAACCGAAAACCAACGATGGACCAAGTGCATTGAAATGCAAGGGGACTATGTTGAAAAATTATGTACATGTAAGTTTCCTATTTGTGTTGCAATAAAATTTATAATTACATTGCGGATAATAATTTACTTACCCTCGTATATTCATAGGTTTGGTTTTACCTGTCTCACACAGCTTGCATTCCAACTCATCAAAATTTCCAAATGCATAAATGACTTTATATACCTTTTTTTTGTATTGCTACCAGTATATAAAATACAATCGTTCTTTTTAACAATATATTAAAATAAACCAGTATACTGCAACATATTTCATACCTTACTCAGTTCTACTAGATATGGATACTGTGAATAAATCAAATATATTTCCTGTACCATAAATTGTTCCTTATTCATTAACATAATTTTCATACTGAAAAACTAATTTTAATTATTAATTTAATTAATTTACATATAAATTATATTTCCTTTAAGAATTTCTATTTTATGAAAATATTTTATTTTTAAATAAACATAAAAGGCTTTGATTTATAATATACACAAAACCAGTTGTTATGAATGTATATACAGTTAAATAAACACAAATATTCACTACAGTATGTTGTTGGTGGCCCTCCTATTTCTGACAATATAGTTTTCACTCAAATATAATTAAGTACACTAATAAATTTTTAACAGATATTTTTTATAATAAATATTAGTTTTATAAATACAATGAATAATGATTTTACACAAAATATAAACTAATTTAAGCTAAACCAGGTTTTACTCAATATAATTTTGCTGAGTATTTTTAAAAATAACCTTCAAAATGGAGTAAAACATTTGCAAATTATTCCAAATTGATCTTATGGAGCACAAGTATAAGACATTGAAAATTTATAACTAATTAGATATGACAGCCCATGATATACACAGAAGTTTTATTCCTCAACACTTATGCATATACTTATGATGCACATAAGATTACACTTTAAACTTCTTTATAGCTTAATAAGTAATTGAAAATTTGTTTGCCAATTTCCACACCACCTTCGAGGTACAGCAAGTGGCGTGTTTTTTTTATAGTGCTTTCCCCTGTAGGCCTAGTGCACTGGTTTTTATTCTGTATAACAATTACATAGATAATACAACAATTACATCAATAATTTCTATCTATAGTACAATTACATCAATAATTTCTATCTTAATGAAAGTACATGTTTTGATAACCAGTTTTTGCATTTTTTCACTCAGCTCTAATGTTCATTTTTTTTATTCTTCTACTATCAGCTTAAACTTTCCTTGCTTCTTTATTCTTTCATTCTGAAAAAAAGGTTGTAAATATTTTCAGATAACAAAATTATCTTAATTTTTCACTTATAACAATTTCATTTATTCACCTAAGAATCATAATTGTGCAATTGTGTGAAATTGTTACTACTACTAAAATCTGTACCTTATCAGATTAACAAAAACTTCATTTTATCTCATAGGATCTCAGTCTGTTAAGATACTATGAAATCAAAAAATAAAATATAATTTTTGTAAAATATACAAATATTTTACATTTAAATAAATTAAGACATGTTAAATGATCAATAAATATTTCTCACCTTGTTTGGCGCATCTAATAACCCATGATTGTTTTATTTATTGAAATTGTTTATTGTTATGTAGTTGAAATTATCAACTGTCCATTAACAGTAAAGTTTATTAATATTGTAGATTAAATTTTTATTATCATAAAATATAATAGTGCGTGGTTACTGAATATTAATGTCACACAGTTTTTTATATGCATCAGGAACTACAGGAGATGCTTGTAAATTGGCTGCCTGAACAGTAGTACGTGCCTGAGCACCGGTATATGAACTCTATAAGCTAACTGAAGTAAGTAGGAGACTATATTTTTGTTTTTATTAAACTATTTGTAAATTAAAAATATATGATTATAATAATTGGAAGAAACCATGTAACTATTAATAAATTTAATATTTAAAAAATTAATTTATACAATAATGAAAAATTAATTTATATCTAAATGATTAGCCAACAACTGGAAATAGAAGCAAAACATAATTGAAAGACGTACCTCTTGGTCAAAAAGGTAACCTTTAATAATTATTTATGTTTCTTTTGACTACTTTACAATTTTACTGTTTACTTTTTTAATTACTATTTTATTAGACAATTCAAATAGAATATACATTTTTATTCTGGAATAATTCTTGAAATAATCAATTAAAATTATTAGAACAGAAATTAATTACTAATTTTTTACATTGAAATTTTTTACATGTTAGGAAGCACAGATTTTTCGATACATCACAAGTTTGGCTTATTCTGCTATCCCAGATTGAAAAAGTTAAATCTATACAAAAACAGATTAGGAAAAAGAGGAGGTTAAAGGAAAAAGCATTAACTTAAAAAGACACTACCTCTGGATAATGATAGATTAATGCCATACCAAACAGAATTTTTAACACCAAATAATCATGGTTTTGTCATTCTGTCTGGTGAAAAGAAAAAAAAAAATTAAACTGTCCCTCTAAAAGGGATTATTAGATCAAAATATGGAAGGTAAAAGTACAATTTTGTTATCAATAATGTGGGAAGCCATGAGGTTTGTGTAGTTATAGTATGAAAGCTTAAAAAAATAATTAAAATTTACTCAGTGACCATTGTAATATTAGGAAATATTAAAACTCAATTTAATGAGAACATGAAATCAAAAAGAGATTTGTAAGTAAAGTCAGTAATGTTACAAATTGTTTACCTTAAATGAATGCTGATAAATACAAACTTTTGGGGTCAGTGATAGATTTTAAATTCAAAGTAATGTACATTTTTTGCAATGTTTTATCTGATTATTTTTTGATTTCATAATATCTTAACAGACTGAGATCCTATGAGATAAAATGAAGTTTTTGTTAATCTGATATGGTACAGATTTTACTAGTAGTAGTAGTAGTAACAATTTCATACAATTGCACAATTATGATTCTTAGGTGAATAAATGAATTGTTATAAGTGAAAAATTAAGATAATTTTGTTATCTGAAAATATTTACAATCTTTTTTTCAGAATGAAATAATAAAGAAGCAACGAAAATTTAAGCCGATAGTAGAAGAATAAAAAAAATGAACATTAGAGCTATGAGTGAAAAAATGCAAGCAAAAAATACTTAATGATAAACTTATTTCTCAAGAAAGAATATATAGTGTTCAGAGAAAAAATTATTATTTATTAACAGGTTTTATAAAATGCATGATTTAATATTGTTTGTTTACTTTTTTCTTAAAACAGAAAACTGGTTATCAAAACATGGACTTTCATTAAGATAGAAATTATTAATGTAATTGTACTATAGATAGAAATTATTGATGTAATTGTTGTATTATCCTATGTAATTGTTGTAAAAATAAAAATCAGTGCACTAGGTCAATAGGGGAAAGCACTATAAAAAAAAAAACGCCCCACTTGCTGTACCTCAAAGGTGGTGTGGAAATTGACAAACAAATTTCCAATTACTTATTAAGCCATATAGAAGTTTAAAGTGTAACCTTATGTGCATCATAAGCACATGCTTATGTGTTGATGATCAAAACCTTTGTGTATATCATTGATTCCCAAAGTGGTCCAGGTGGACCCCCAGGGGTCCACGGGAGACTCGACGGGGGTCTACGTTGGCATGACAAAAAAATGGGGGTTCACAATTCATAAGCAGAGGTCCACGAAAATTCATCTGGTTTCGATAGTGAAGAACTAAAATGTTGGCTTGACTTTGCGTATCAATCTAGGCAGATAATGTTTTGAGAAGCTCAGCGCAACTGTTACTTGTAAAAACTTGCATATTCCATATTCAGTACAATGAACGTGTCGAGACTTGCAAAGCGCCGCCGCTGCCGTCCGCAACGCTTGTTCAGACGTGCAAAGGGACGAAATACGACTTGTGGTGTGTGTGCTAGCAATCTTGCATGAACTTGTTTGATTCTTCACTAATATAAATACGATTGCCAAGGATAAACGTTACTCATTTGTTTCCGGAATTTCGAAAAGAAAAGTAAAGTGAATAGATGTTAGCGTTTGCCAGTGTCGTAAAAAGTATTAAGTACTTACCTGCCTTTTTGTTATACTTACTTATTTATTGTTTATTTATTTATTTGACAATTTATTGTCATGTCAGTAAACAAAAAATGCACAAATTACAATAAATACATAGGTACAAAAGGCGAGGCTTATTCCTAAAAGAAAACTCTTACGTTTAAGGATTTATTAATTTTTGGTCTAAATTTTTTTTCAGATATATAAAAAAAAACTATTGGAATCGACTTAAAAACTGATCCTGAACATACCATTTCCCGGTTGTAACCCTTATTCTGTAACACGTTGTATATTTTCATAAATTGTACCTGTCTTTACATACTCGTAATGTGCATCAAAGAAATAAATAAATGATTAAAATCACTATCAAAATATTGGTTATTTAAAAGTATTTTCTATAGAATTTACAGAAATATATCAAAATATAATTAATGAAAAAATGTTTTACATCACATTAAAATCGGTTCAGCCATTTTCATAAAACTTTAATATGGATCTTACCGATTTATTGCTTTTAATAATTAGAATCAGTTACTTTACACTTATTTCATTGCAATAATTAATTAATCCTATTCTGTTAAAATAGTCATATCCTGTTAAGTAAGACCGCCTTGAGATTACTAAAACAAAGTTTTTTTTTTTATTTACCGGTAGGTAACTGATACGAAACATGGCTGAATCTAAGAAGAAATGTCGACTGTACAGTGTTGATTATTTAAAATTTGGATTTCTTCCATCAAAGGCGGACAAGCGATTGCCTATATGCCTTTTGTGCAGCAAAATTTTGAGCAATGACTATGAAACCATCGAAACTCGAAGATCATCTAAGAAGGTGTTATCCTGATAAAATAGGTAAAGATTTGAAATATTTTCAAACATTGAAGGAAAAATATGAAAAGAGACCTACCGTGCACAGTATGTTCGCTTCAACGTCTGAAAGTAACGATGATGGCTTGCGGGCATCGTACAATATTTCATTACTTATAGTGAAATCTGGAAAACCGCACACCATTGGAGAACAGTTAATTTTACCCGCTCTTGAAGAGGTTATAAAAACTGTTATGCACAAATCTCCATTTGACATACTCAAAAGAATTCCTTTGAGTAACAACACCGTACAAAGATGTATTGATGAAATGAGACGTATTGAAAGTTTCTTGTGTAATTATCTGCAAACAACTCATTTTTCTATTCAACTGGACGAGTTAACTTTACCTGGTAATGAAGCATTATTATTGGCATATGTTCGATTTGTTATGGACGAAGAAATTCATGAAGAGCTACTATTCGCGAAAACTTTGGAGACGGACACTAAAGGTGAATCAATATTTAATGTCCTGAGTGATTTTTTTAACGAAAAATCAATTCCATTCACAAACGTCATTTCGGTGGCAACAGATGGAGCTCCTGCCATGGTCGGGCGATATCGTGGGTTTATAAGCCATCTTAAAAGAATTATACCAGAGGTAACTGCAATTCACTGTGCCATCCACCGACAACAGCTAGTAGTGAAAAATCTGAGTGATAGATTGCACCAATCGCTTCAACTTGTAATTAATGCTGTTAACAAAATAAGAAGCAATGCATTGAATACGCGTTTATTTGCCCAATTGTGCGATGAAAATGATGAAGACTTCCAACGATTGCTCTTACATACTGAAGTACGCTGGTTGTCGAAAGGTGCATGTTTAACAAGATTTTACTCACTTTTTGAATCAGTTTTAGAGTTTCTGGAAGGTAAAGATTCAGATTTAAAAGAAAAACTGATCACTTTGAAAGCTGACATCGCATATTTGACAGATTTGTTCAAAAAATTTAATGACGTTAACTTACAATTACAAGGGGACAGTCTCAATTTAATAAAAACAAAGGGTGTAATTTCAGCTTTTCTTGGAAAATTGAAATTTATGAAGCAAAATATTAGTCGGTGCGTATTTTCCCAGTTTTCATACTTGTCACAGGTAGAATGCCTTGATGAGGGTATTCAGACATACGTTCAACATTTAATTGCCCTGCATGATGACTTCAAAATTAGATTTGAAGATATTCTGACGATGTAAATACCACCATGGATCATAAATCCATTTGATGAAACGGAAGTGGAGTGTGATATTACAAGATGAGCTACTCGAGCTTAGCACTAATGAGGAGCTGAAGGTGAAATTTAAAAGAGGGTATCAAACATTTTAGCTGCAGGCAGAAATACCAGAAAAATATCCTGGACTGTGGGGAATTGCGAGAAAGCTTTTGATAGCGTTTCCCTCGTCATATCTCGTCGAAAAAAGTTTTAGTGTCGTTACAAACCTTTTATCAAAAAAAGGAGCAGATTCAATATCACAGAACGGGGAGATTTGCACTTATTCCTAACAAAACTGAAGCCAAATATTGATTATTTGCTGTCAATCCATCAAGTACATCCCTCCCATTAAAATTGTAACTATTTTGTGATTGTCATTGTAGAAGTTACATTACATTATTAATGTTTAATTTTAATTATATTACGACAATTTTATTATATTATATTGCAATATGATAACAATAATAATTAATGCGTAATGATTACATATTTGAATAAATGCAACACAAAAAAATATACTATTTTTCTTTTGCTTTTTACCACTCTGAATGGGAAGTTTTCTAAATAAAATAAGTGAGAATTGATTGCTTTCTTGTGCTGTGAGTAGATGTCAAAAATGTAAAGTTGGGTGGAAGCATTTTTTTTGATTGGCCAACTTTACTTTTTTGACATCCACTCACCGCACAGTCAATCAAAAATTAACCAATCAATACTAACTTTTTTTTCGGAAGCTGTTAGTTCGTGGAACTCAGCCGTAACGCAAATTTTCATAGTTAGATCTAATCTTTACATTTTCCGTCGACTGGAAATGAAGCTGCAGGGGGGTCCACCGGAACCAGAAAAATTTTGAAAGTGGTCTATGAGAAAAATAAGTTTGGGAACCTTTGGTGCATATCATGGGCTATCGTATCTAATTAATTATAAATTTTCAACGTCTTATATTTGTTATAAGACAGCTCCATAGGATCAATTTGGAAAAATTCACAAATGTTTAATGCCATTTTGAAGAATATTTAAAAAAATATTCAGCAAAATTATGTAAGTTAAACTTGGTATAGCTTAAATTAGTTTATATTCTGTGTAAAATCACTATTCATTGTATTTATAAAACTAATATTTATTATAAAAAATACCTGTTAAAAATATTTATTAGTGTACTTAATTATATTAAAGTGAAAGTTATTTTGTCAAAAATAGGAGGCAGGGCCACCAGCAACATATAGTGAATGTTTGTGTTTAACTATATATGCACTTGTAAGTGTACTGATTTTGTGTATGTTATAAATCAAAGCCTTTCATATTCATTTAAAAATAAAATATTTTCATAAAACAGAACTTCTTAAAGGAAATGTAATTTATATATAAATTAATTAAATTTATAATTTAATTTTGTTTTTCAGTACAAAAATTATGTTAATGAATAATGAATAAATATTATGCATTTGGAAATTTTGATGAGTTGGAATGTAAGCTGTGTCAGACAGGTAAAAGCAAACCTATGGGTGTGTATGAGGATTTTTACTTATTTATGGGTAAGTGAAAAGATCTTTCACAAAGGTAAAAGCATGGTTGATGGCAAGAAGGATCCTAGTAAACTAATTAAATACTTTGCGGGAGAGTATTATCATATGAAATTTGTATCAACTACTCAAATTGGGAAAGAAACTATAAGATAGTATTGAAATATTGTTGTAGAGAAGAATAAAAAATACAGAAAAAATGATAAATTAATGACAAGAATAGGAGACAGAAGAGTTTCATGAAGAAGATAAGGAAGAGAATACATCTTTGTTGGGAGTTAAGCTATGTAGAAACTCTCATCATAGAGGGAAAAGAAAGGAAGAGAAGGAAGAAGCACAAGGATGCTAATACAGTGCAATAGGAAGAAAGTAAGCTATTAGGTAATAAAAGAAAATGTTCAGGACAAAAAAAAAGGAGGACATTCAATTGCAATCCATCAAACATGTATGAAATTCTCAAAATATTTTGCTCAACTGATTCTTTCCATTGAATAAGAAGAAGTAAATATATGCAATGAATGTAACTGAATAAGTGAAATTATTAGAATGTAACATTATCTACAATTAAAATATTTAATTCAATCATTGAATTCTGTGAATGGGGCAGGTCTTGCCATGGTTGGTCTCCACTTGTTCCTATCCTGTGTAAGTATTTTTTCCCATATTTTTCCTCTTTCCACAACCCCATCAATCAACTGAAATCTTCTTCTCCTTCCTCTCTTTCCATTCACCAATCCTTCAACTGCATCTATTAGTAAGCACCTTCTTCTCATACAGTGTCCTAGCCAGTTCCTTTACCTGCTTAAAATGATATTTAATATATTCCTTTCTTCTTCTACTCTTTTTAACACCTCCTTATTTGTTACTCTATCCTACCAAAAGACATTTACCATTTTATGCCACACCCACATCTCAAATGCCTCATTTTGCCATTTGTCTTCCCTTCTTAAACCACCATAAAGCATAACAGTTCAAATAAAACACCTTGCCAATCTCTTCCACAAATCTAAATTTAATTTCCCACATAGCAAACTCCTTCTCCTACTAAATGCCTCTTTACCCACTGCTATCCTCTTTCTGATTTCTGTGGTACTGTTATGTATATATCTATATATACATTATATATCTTCCGTTATGAGGTTTCCCATGTACTTAAATTTCACCACCTGTTCTAGTACCCGAGTCCAAATTATTACATTAATATTTTCATCTTTGCCATCTAATATCGTACATTTTGTTTTCTTTTTATTAACTTTCATCCATAAATTCTCACAAGCCTTATTTAGATCTTTAAGCATTTCATTTAACTCTGTTGCACTTTCTGTCAGCATCACCATGTCATCAGCAAATTGTATACATTGTATTCTTCTACCACCTATTGCCACCCCTCTATTACCCTTCAAACCATTGTTGTTGACTTCTTCTAGATAAAAATTGAATATTGTAGGCGTCATGCAGCATCCTCATTGCACTCCGATTTCTATTTTTATCTTTTGTGTTATCACTTCTTACTCTTACTTTTATTTCTGGTTCATATATAATTCCTTCATAAGTCTTCTATCTTTCCAATCAATTCCTTTCTTTTTCAAAATTATCATTCATTTATCACTTCTTACTCTATCAAAAGTTTTCTGAAACGCAACATTATATCTTTCACTAATAATTCGAAGCAGTCCTATGACATCCCTAGTTTCAACTCGCCTTCTAAAGCCATATTGTTCTTCTGCTATATTTTCATCCAATTTATTATACAACCTCTGTTCAGACATACAACCTCTTTTCAGAATCCTTAGTAAGACTTTTCCTGCAAGCAAAATTAGACTAATAGTCCATCCAGTATTCTTCACATTTTCTAGCATTAAATTTCTTTGATAATGGTACCATTATTGAGTCCAGAAAGAATGTAGGCCATCTACGCTCATCACATATTTTACTGCACAGACCCAACAATAGAATTGCTCCATTCTCTTCAGGAGTTTTAAACAACTCAATCAGTAATTTATCACATCCTCCACCTTTGCTATTAGCCATCGTTTTCATGGCCATACTTACTTCACATTTTAATATATTATGACCCTTGTAATCTTCATGAAATTTGTTTTCTTCTATTCCTAAATCTACTTACTCCCCTTGGCCTATCTATCATTCAGTGTGTATAAATCCATGATGTACTCTTACCATATATTTTTCACTTCATTCCTTTCAGTTATCCTTGTTCTTTGACTCAATCTGACACAATGTACAACATTTTCAATTTTTCTTGAATACCATTTCTGAGTTTCTTTTTACATTAGATTGTATCTCCCTTCTTTTTCTTGTTTTCCTATCACTGCACACTTTTGCGGTAATCACTTTTACCTTGCCATCTCAGTTTTTCTTCTTAATTCATTATTAAGCTTTCTATAGTTCCTTTTACCTTTCTCTTTCTGAACATTTTTCCATTTTCTCCTTTCATTCATTTCCTCTATCATTTCTTTACTGACCCACTCCTTCCATATTCTTTCTTTGTCCATTGCCACTTCTTTACCATCAGTATTCTTTACCACAGACAAATTTTAACTTAATAATATAAAAACAATAATATAATATAATATAATATATAAAAGAGATTGGTTATTGAATATATTACATATTTTTAAAGATTTTTTTTTAATGCCTTTGTTTCCTCAGTTTAATGTTTAATCAATGATCATTCACATTATCTGGCTCTTGTTCTTGTTCTTGGTCATTTCTGACCAACCCTTATTTTCTTGAGCTTCAAGTTGATTTCTCCTACTACTAAGTTGTGATCAGAGTTTATATCTGCACCTGGGCAGGCTTTTGCATTTTTCATACAGTTCTTATATTTCAGTTACAGTTCTTATGTATTTTTCATATGTATATTTCATACAGTTCTTATGTATTTTTCATACAGTTGTTGTATGAGCATGTAATCAATTTGATACTTCTCTCCAACCAATGTCGACACCCATGTTTGTCTCCTTCTTTTATTATTTTCAAACATTGTGTTTCCCACTACCATATCATTTCCATGCAGAACTCAACTAACCTCTCTCCTCTTTTGTTTCTATTACCTAAACCGTATTTTTGTATTATCTTACCGTCTTTTCCTTCACCAACCACAGCATTCAGTCTCGCATCATCAATACACGTACCTTTTTCCTTTCATTCTCTAGTATATTGCTTTCCATAATACCCCTCAACTTCTTCTTCAGTATATTGTGATGTTGGCATATGTACTTAATTATTACAAGATCTTTATCTCTACCTAATATCCTAATCATCAGGCGAATATCAACATAATCCATCATAATTACTTTAATGTCTGGGATACCTATGTAATTTTTTTCAAAAAAACTGGTTGATGGCATGATCTGTAGGTTTCAGTACCTGTACAAACATTACTTTGTAGGGCAAAAGTTTCAGTTCTTTTTTTACAGTTTTATGTGCAGTAAATAGTCCGATATCTTGCTGCTATGCTAACGTATGCACTGACGTTTGGGGACTTTCGGCCATAACATTCAAAATATCAAGCACCTTCTGTTTGTTTAGTTTTGGTGGTTTTCCACATAGATCAGCATCTTCAACAGAGTCTATTGCCGAAAATGTTTTGATAAGAATTCAAACTACATTGCAATGAGCAACAGGAGTATTTTGAAACTTTTCAGAAAACCTATGTTTCAATAAGTCCTTATATTTGTCACATTCACGAAAGATGTATTCAACTAGAAAATTGCATTTCTCACAACTATTGATTCCGAAAAACAAAGCACATTCAATAACAATTCAACAATTACTGTCTTGGTTAATTACTGAGCATCGCCCAACAAACCCACAGGGCAACCAATCTAACGCTGAAAATACAGAATGCACCACATAATTCTAAAGCATACTGCACAGTGACATTCCGAACGCAACAATTTTACATAACTAATGCGAAAAACTCGACTTATCACATAATTTAACCAATCTATTGAGATAATTCTGTGAAGCCACAGAGATTAAACAAAATGCAGCACTAAGTTATGATTGTCAAAAATAATTTTAAATTTCTCAGCTCAATGCATTAGAGCAGTTACAAAGATAGAGTTGTATATTTCAATCATGTACAGTGCGTATGAAGAAAACAAAAGCTTGCTTCCAGGAGGCAGACAGTCGCTGTGCAGGGCATTATAATATTACTCCTTTCTCGTAACAATATGATCATTCAATTTTGCAGTACAGTATGTTTAATTATTTTCATAAACAGCAAAAATTCTTTCCACATTTAGAATTTATCATTTTAGTATAGTTATGAATATTTCTTACTGTATGTAACACAAATACAAATAGTTTATTCTTGTGTTATGAAATTAATTGAACGCATAAAAAGGAAGCTGGCACGAAGTTATGAAAAATATTTTTAACATCAATTCTTTATACTCGACAGAGACTCTCTTGTATATCTTTGAAAGAAATTTGTTTTCCTTTGATGTTTTATTTTCGATAATACAAAATCAAGTTTATTCATTCCTATTCTACTATCCAGAGTATAATTCTGCACCGACTCAGTGTAATATTGGTCCAGAAATCCTAACCAGAGTGAAAAACTTATAAAGTGGTCTGTCCATTTATTGACCTTGATTTCCTTGTTCTGCTTAAATTTTTGTCTTTTTGATTATTGATTTATAATACCGTGTGTTTCAAAATGAATATCGGGGTTTTAAAGTTATGTTATATCTTTTAAGTTTTACTTACGTCGATAAATTATACATGAAATGAAAGAGAAACTTAAACAGTTTTTCCTATAATTGTTCAATGTGAGCGCCATTCATCGCACGACACACATCCAGCCGATAGGAGGGTTCATCCCCATACTTTCATCAGTAAATCTTGAGTAATTGATGTGACAGCTGCTTCAATCCTGTGCCTCAAGTTGGGTTGGTGAAACACTTACTTGATCCTTTATAAATCTTCATAAATAAAATTACACCGTGGCGACGACGGCAAGCACCGATAGTGCGAATTGGCGCACTATCTTATTGCCAAATAAAGTTCTGGTTCATATTGCACTTGAGAAAAGAACCATAGTTGTAGCATACAAGATAGTTCGTTCCAGACACACTTGTTTCTACGAAAAAGAACGGCCCCTAAACTTGCCGTCGGGATACGACACGAAAAACATTCAGTTTAAGGGAGTCTCGTTCACACCGCAATATTTCATGAGGATTTTCTGATCTCCAGATTCGCACATTATGAGTGCTTACTCGTCATTGATAATGTCTTCATCGTCACGGTTTATCATTTCACTTGCGAAGCTAGCACGCAAACCATAATCTGTAGGCTTTAGAGCTTGTAACGGCTGTAAACGATATGGATGCAGTTGTAAGCGTTTCCTTAAACGCTTACATCTGCGCATTGCATCTGTCTGTGTGGAGGGCAGATGTCTCTGGAATCGCTCATTCGCGACTAGCCTTCAAACGGATTTCCTAGGACTACGCACAAAAGACTCTCTTACACGTTCAACATTGCCTTCGGATACATTCGATCACTCTATACTTTTCTTTACAAATACTGCCAGTGATTTGAAATTATTTATACCATCTACGAATGTTATTTTTATTCGAGGGATAACACAGAACGCACGTTGAACGGTAATTACAGATTCACACTTTACAACACTCGTAGAACATTTTCTGTTGGGATGGTTGCCATCTTTGCTACTAGCCCTTTGAAGCGGAAGGTACAGGAAACACTTTATGAGCTGGCGCACGGCTAAAACTGTTTGAGTTGCTCTTTCATTCGTGTATAATTTAATCAAAAACCTAAAACTTACCTAACCTTACTTAAACTTACTTTACATAAAACTTGAGAAATATTACATAGCTTTAAAACCCCGATATTAACAGGATTTTGGTATTTTTCAGTAGTTTGATGAGACTAATATAGTGTGCCAAGGCAGGTGTTATTATGTGTTATACTTGTTTAAGGAATGAAATTGTTAAAACGATATTGCAATAAAGTAATCGCTAGCGCAAGATGTTTAACCCCTTCTCATTAATATATCATGAAGAGAAAATCAAATTACTGAAAATTCAAATCATCAAATGTAAATACGGGGGGAGTGAAAAGTTACACGACCCTGAATTCATTACCCACTGAAATGGAAATTTGTTTTTCGTTTGCCATTAATGTATGGGTTGGTATCGATTGACTTTGTAGCAATAACTTATAGGTATACACAATAATCAAGAAATATTTCTCTATTTTGTTTATCAGTAACATATGTGATGTAGAAAGACCAACGTGCATTTTATGCAGTCTTAACGTGTATTTATGCTTTAGAAACATTTCAAATCGCAATCGTTTTTAAAGTGCCAAAAAGCTTTTTCGCGACCAATAAGTTTAAAATTTTACGCATAATCACTCGTTTCAGAAAACCCGATAATGGAAGAACGAAAACGGTCCGGCAGGCCGGTAATTTTGAATGACCATTATTTAGAACATGTCTACGTATTCTCTGAACGATCACCTCAAAATTCATTAAGAAGGCTATCTTAGGAGATTGGAATGTCGCAAGGGAGATAAAAAATCCACAAAAAAATTAAAGTTACGTCCGTATCGCATTCACCACTTCCAAGAATAGCGAGAACCGATCGCGGTAAAAGACTCAATTATTTCAACGGTTTATGCGTTTTGTTCGCGGCAATATTTGGATTTTTGATAATATTTTGTTAAGTATCTTTTAGCGTCGTTTCATGTAAGTGGTTATATAAACACCCAGAATAACCGATATTAAAATGTAGACTCCTCACTTTTTCCGCGAAACATTATATTCATAAAAGATCGGAGTGTAGTGAACGATTTCTCAGAACAGAATAAATGATCGAATATTTTTCACGGTAATTGTAACATCTGTCTAGAAGATTATAACTGACTTTATAGCGCTCTAGAGGAAGATGAACTTGATTACTGGTTGCGGTAAGACAGTGCAACACTTTACACATAAAATAATAAATACACTTTGCTGTTACGTGAGTTCTTTGGAGAGAATATCATCTCCTACGATCTATGGCCAGCTATGTCGCCATATTTATCTCACACGGAATTTTTTCTTTGGAGTTATTTAAAATAAGAAATAATCCTCGCACGATTGATCGATTAAAACGGAACACTGTCGTCAAATTATTCCATATCAGGGCTATAACCACTAAAAAGCTAGCTGCTGGTATGAAAAAACATGTGGCTGCAGTTGAACCGGTTATACAACTTCTATTCATTAATTTTGAAGATTTATTATAACAAAATTAATGTGTTTAAAAATTATTTGATATTATTAAATATTTAATATTTATTAAAAATGTAATAGTTTTTTGATTTTTTAAAATCTGGGTTGCGTAACTTTTCACTCACTATATATTTATTAACATGTATGCAAATTTTCATCAAAGTTAGGTTGTTTTTTAATTTATTTATATATATTTTTACTGTACCAGTAATTCACTTGTAATACAATTTTATGATGAAAACTGTTAATTTGTGTTCGATACTATTGATATTTGTCATAATAGCAGGATAATCAGATATATTAATTATGTGGTCGTCTTTTTGTGGTGTGGTCATAACAAATAAAATATTTCCTTATTTACAAAGCATCTATCCCTTGTTTTAATTCTAATTTAGCGATATTTTTGTGTTTGATTAGTAGTTGTGCGCTCATTATTAGTGATATAAAAATATTACTTTTCTGAAAAAAAAATTATCATTTAATTGTTTTTACAGCCGCATAAATGGAATTAATTAATATCTATCGACTGATATTCTTAATGAATTTAATAATTTTATGCGAAGTAAAAATTATAAGTAAAACTGAAAACAGTTGCAAGAAGGAGGATCTTTTACCATTCTACGAGAACGAGGTAAACCCTGATGGAAGTATTACATGGGAAGATTATAATATCACGATTCCAAAACATATGGTGTACAATGATACAGATGGAATAACTGCTTGTGCGTGTTCTTTAATAACGTGTTTACGTAAATGTTGTCGATATAGTTTTTCGTATAATAATAAAAAATGTACTAACAACGGTAATACATTTGATTATGGACAAATATTGGAAAATACAAAAATTCATACAAATACATCGTTTGATATTTATAATAAATTTACAATGATCGAGCAACAACGATATGATAATGAATATTCTGATTTTATACCGTCTAATAAATATATTATTTTTGAAAACGGAACTATTTTAATAAAGTCTGACGACGAATTAAATCATGTCACTTATAGTGTTTACCATTACTGTTTGGAATGGTCTAATACAACACGAGATGTGGTTGCTAGAACACTTAAATCTAAAGAAAGACATGTTGCATTTGAAGCGTTAGAATATGTCGCTATTTCTATATCATTACCTCTTCTTTTGTTTACGTTTTTTGTATACTGCGTAATACCAGAATTAAATAATTTATTTGGAAAGTGTTTAATGAGCAAGATAGCTGCAAGTTTTACTCAAATTATTGCGCATTTGTTTGTAAATTTTTATATAACAACAGACAAACCAATACCCTTCATTATTTATCTAGCAGGTAAGATAATTTCTTTTAATAATATATATATTTTTATAAGATTTAGTGTTAATTTAATGAATCTGTAGCGGCTAACTTTGTTATAAATATTAAAGTGGGTAAATATAAAGTGATTTTTGAAAGGGAAGGCACACTTGTACATTAGAAAATCTTAAGATTGTAAAAAGAGAAAGACTACGAGGAATTCAGACAGATTGTAAGTCTAAGCTTAGCTTAGATTTTGAGATTTAACTAGTATTTAATATTGTAAAAGAAAAATTTATCTACGCTATTTTACCAGTAAAATAAAACATTAACTGGCGAATGCGCGAACTTCATTAAAAAAACTTTTTTTAAGCTTTATATTAAATTTCATCTTAATTTACAGTAACAAGTATAAATATAGACATTAACCACCGTTTACTTGTGGTAAAACGTAGAAGATTAATAGCCTGTTTTATTCGGATATTTTGTTGCGTTAAGGTGTTTTGGTAACGCTGGACAACAAAATATCGTTTTTGTTTGTTACGAGAATGTTAATAACTAAATCTTATAGTAACGGGTGTTTCAAAAAGGACGCAACCCTAATATTAAGAAGGTAGAAGTTACGCATAGGTAAATTTTATTTCTCCCTATATGTCAATTGGCAACACTGTATTCCAGTTAGCAGTTTGTAACAGTTGAAATGTTTTTCTTATGGGCTAGTGCTATACCAGTATAAATTCAACTATGTCGTTTTCCAAGGACGAACGTGTATTTATTATTGAGATTTATTGCGCGTATAAATCTTACGAACGAGTGAAAGACGAGTTTAGAATAAAATTTTCCAATTTTTCAGTTCATAATAAGTTGACAAAATCGCGTTCGATTATTAAATTTCGTGAGACTGGGAGTGTATGTGATCGGAAAAGCATAGGTAACACATCACTTTTTAACAGTAGAAGTTCTGAAGAATGTGAAAATTCGTTTGACGCGCTCACTCAGGGCTATCTTCACTAGGGCTAGGGTTTCACTATCTACAACTTTCAGGGCTACTAAAAAACTACAATCGTATGCTTATGGCATCGGTGTCGTTCAAGAACTGAAAAAAGTAGACTACGGAAAATGTTTACATATTGTCGGTTTCGTTCTCTTGTTGGTGGGAACGGTATTGAAAGTTTTGATTGTCTTTATTTCAGCGACGAGGCACGGTTTCACTCGAATGGCAACATTAACAGCCAAAACTTCCGAATATGGAGCGGTGAAAATCTTCACGCGTTTCACGAACGACCATAACGCACATGTAAAATTGATGTTTGCTATCCCATCTCCCGGTGTCGTGTAATAGAATCTTTATTTTCTGACAAATTTGTAAACGGTATGGTTTATCGTAACTTAATCGAAAACTTATTCTCATGATAGATTTACACGAACGAGAATGTTGGTTCCAGCAGCATAACACAACGTGTCATATGCTAATGAAACGTTGGATATGTTACAGGAAGTTTTTGGCTATCGTTTGATATCAAAAGGATTGTTGCCTCCAAGATCCCCAGATCTTACACAAGCAGACGTTTTCCTTAGGGGGTATTTAAAAAGTGTAGTTTTTAAAATCCATTTTCATACACTTGACGAATTGAAAGCTAACATTGAAAGTGAGATTTAAAATATTACGAAAAGTGGCTGCAAATATTATGAAACGTGTACGAACCCGTATCGGGATCACAGGAAATAACTTTGAACATTAATTGTAATGCTATTAAAGGTAATTTGAATATTGTATAAGTATTTTATTAATATTTTTGTAATAAATTCACGTCGTCAAACAAAGGGGTTGCGTCCTTTTTGAAACACCCGTTATTTTTGATGCTGCTTTCAAATATGTGAATGGTTTCTTTCTACTAGTTTTTTTTTTCTAATTACTATTTTTTGTTATAAGGAAAAAGCATTGTGGCGGTAGTATAACAAAATTTCTGCATGCCTAAAATTTGTTTCTCTTGGATTTTTTGGTGTAGTTTGCTGTAAATACATAAGTCTTGAGATTCCCGCCGTTGTGAGCCTGCATTCTTTGGTTCCATTTTCCCTGATAGTTTGTTTCCTGGTGAAAGTGTCCTCCATGTTTGTCATTAACAGCTTCAAGATTTGTAAGGAAAAAATCCAAATGAGAATCTAAGAAGTGGATCTTTTTTAGATCCATGTTCTTTATCGTCTTTAAGAAATTTAACTATAATTTCTTTGTAATTGTCAGCCTTATGATTTCCAAGGAAATTGTTTACTACCTTTTTAAAAGATTTTTTCGCATCAGCCTTACAGTCATTCAAACTATTTTCAGATTCAATATCATTTATTATTTTTATTATTTGCGGTCCAACAACTTCCTTTATCTTATCTTTTATATTAGGGAACTTGTTTTTTAGAAAGTAAAATTCAATCTCATCACGATCTATTGCTTTAGTGAAATTTTTCATTAAACCTAGCTTAATGTGTAGTGGCGGAAGGTAAACTTTTAAAGGTTTTAGAACTATCGGCACGTAAGTTGGCATAAGAAGTACTAGCATTTAGCAAACATTTTTCACGGTACTAGGCCGACTGAAAACATTGTCAGTTTAATAAGCATGATATTTATAACCAAAAATACATACGATGCTGTTTAATTAAAACTAGTTTAATATCCCTTTAATATTATTATTTTAAAGTACTTCAAATAATTATATTTTCTACTCACTTAATTGCTGTAGCTCGCAAATTCCGAAGTCGCTGTCGTCGGTAGATTCTAAACAGCTAGTATCCGATTCTGAATACACATTTATCACAAATTTGCGATGAAAATTTGAAATTTGAATGAATGGACATCATATAAATGTTCATCTTCAATGTATTTTTTTTTCAACGTTGACAACATGCTTGCAGACATTGCTCCACTCGGCTTCAGACACTTTATTAAATTTCTCTTCAGCTTACTGAAGAACGTCTGAAGAACGATATTAAAAGTTGTTTTCTCTTAGTTACTTGCCCTTTCACTTGACTCCAAATCATTTCAATGGCATTTAAGTCAGAGTGATAAGGTGGCAGTCGTAGAACTGTGTGACCACAATTTTCGAAAATATTATTTATTGGAATTTTTTATTTATTTTCTTTGTGTAATTTTATATCATATAATTCGGTGTTTGTCATAGCAGGAGAATAGTTAATTCGTTGGTCTGCTAGCCATTTTATCATATCGCTATATAAAGAGTTAGAATTTGGCTGCTTTTGTAGCAGAACGTTGTGACACGTTATCTAGTACATTGACCGACCGAGGTGGCAAGTTGGGGATACACTTCTGCAGTAACAATTCTCCGTGTACTTCTCGGAATCCATCGATTTGTGATAATCTCCTTTCTTATTTGACTCATACATAAAGTAAAGCATTGTTAATGAATCCTTTATTACAGCCGGCACGAACAATTATTAAAACTGAGTCCTTGGATAGTGGTGTTTTCAGTTTCTCATGAAGGTTTGCTGTGTTTACTCACGATTTTGGTATCGCATGACTACTATGAATGTAGGTTTCATCTATGTATGCAATCGGTCTTCCTTCTTCACGAAACAGGGAAATTTCATTCTTTGCATTTTAATGTCATGCCGTTCTACCACTATTTTCCGGTTGTCTTTTGTGATTTCCCATCTACAGTAAAACTCATTTTACGTAATATTCTCCTTAAAAATCTTTCACTCCCTTTGAAATTAATTTAACTTTCGCGGGCTCTCTGCATAATTCTCTGCACAGTAGGAACGAATTGTTCGGTTACATAAAATTTATTTATTAAACGCCTCAAAGCATCTGTGTCAAACGAATCTAAATTGTACACAGTACTGGGGTGATTTACACGTTTTCTCGGCGAAACAGTTTTCCTCGGTGTTTTCTCAGTTTCATTTGATTTCTCTTCTGCTATAATTATTTGGACCGTTTGTTTTGATACCTTTGTCGCTTCAACAAACGTATTCAGAACTTCAGTTTTCTTCACTATTCCGGTTCCGGCATTGTTTTGTAAAAAGAAATTGTAAACATTTAATACGATTTCCCTCGCCTTACTATGAACTACTGTACCTTTTTCTCCTAACTTGGGAATTTTAAAAGATTACCTAAACTTATAACACTAATATAATGTCCCTCATCAATACTATTAGGCTTTATATGACAAAATTATTGCACTAATAATAATCAAGCTAGCAGAAAGTAGCGCATTCACATATGTACTTTTATCTATAATAATATTAGTAAGTAGTAGTAGTAGTAGTAGTAATAATAATTTTAGTAAGATGAAAAAAAGGACAATGAATTGTTTTTAATTTACCAGATCATATTCACAAATACAGTACAATAGCTAGTTACTTCTGGATGAGTCTGATTTGCTATGAAATTTGGAGAGTTTTTCGGTAAGTTTCATATTATGTAAATTAATTATATTTTAATAACTAAGTTTCATGTTTATTAACATTGTTTTATAAATCATATCAGAATTATTTTTACTTGTTACCTTTTTACGAAATTACATAGTTGTTTACCGAGTCGATAAACTTGATTTTTCATAAGCACAATATTAAGATATAAAGATAATTTTAAAAAAAGCTGACAATACAGTTGTAGGACTTTCTTCTGATGCACGGCTTGCACACACAACTTAATTTAAAATATTTATAATTTTATTTAAATATAATATCTTTTGTTTATTTAATTCTATGATTCTAACTAAAGCGCGCGCGCATATCGTATTTCATTCGCGCGGGTGTGGCGGTACTAGCGGCCACTTTAAATACTTTTTTTACACTTTAAATATTATTCATTTATTTAATTATATCACTCACCTGTGACGTTACAACATAGAAGACTACAGCAGCTGTATGTCAGTGTTATGCTAGCGCTCCTTATGGTGAGAGGGGGTACTATTGAGGCAGTATACAGTTAAGTAAAACTCGGCCCAGGGGAGCGTCCTTAAACTCTACCCCACACACCGACAGGTTCGGCCCCACCCACCGGCAGTTCGGCTCCACCGGTTGGATCTTTTCTCTCTATTCCTGCCTCCAATCCCCAGGAGGGGGTAACCGGGCTCAACTGTGTCGTTCCCCCCCACAGGGACCTGGTCTCGGTCTTAAATCGTGTGTCACTTTAGTAATAGACTGGCTATTGAAAAACACACACACACACAAACACTCAAACATATTATCAAAAATCAATCCAGTTGAACAACTAAAACTAAATCTCTAAAGATCAGGCGCATCACGAGCTACAAACACATTAATACATGAACAACTACAGTATTTACGCCTATGTAGGCCGCTGCATGTGCGTATAAGCCAAGGTTTCTGAGACGATCATTTTAGGTAAAAATAATAATTTTTTTAGAATTTTTTTGAGAGATCAAAACAGACAGTAGTAATATTGAGAAACTTGACAACTTGCAAATGCCTAAAATCTGCACTGTTCACGTAATAATTCCCTCCACATAGAGGGATGAATGTTGAAAGGCGTCGACCGCATACTAGGTAACGATACCGCACGTGTGAAAGGGGAAGAGGGTGGAGAGCATTCCTTTTTCTTTAGTTGACTGGTCCCTCAAAACAGTAAACTAAGAGCAAGTTATAGTTCTAAATTTAAGTTTCTAGTAGTAGGTTATGCACAAGAAAATGGAAACCGAGAAGCTCGGAGGAAGTTCGATGTGGACGAGAAAAATGTACGAATATGGATTGAATAAAACATCTCTCTCTTGATAAAATATCCCAAAGTAAGCAATCTTTTAGTGACAAGAAGGCAAAATAACCGGAAGTAGAAGCCATTCTGTGGAAAACTCAAGAAAAAACAGGCAGATGGATTTTCTGTATCGTGGAAATGATACAGTTTGAAGTGCGTCAATTATCAGACAGTATGGGAATTTCTCAGAGTGTATTTAAAGTCAGTTATGGCTGGGCAAAAGTCTTTATGGCACGAAATGACCTCGTGATTCGGCGGTGGACAAAAGTGGCGGGACTTCCCGACTCCTACCAGGAGAAACTGTTTGAATTACAATGACATGTTCTGAAGTTACAAAAGACATACAACTACAGCACGGGGGCAATTGGAAGTGTAGGAAACTCCCGTATTCTTCATTACACTAAGTGAAACAGCAGTGAAAAAACAGTGCGATAAGAAGTTAGAAGCAGAAAAACATCGATGTACCGTTATGCTAGATATCATTGCTAACCACCGGGTTGGTCTAGTGGTGAATTCGTCAACGCAAATCAGCTGATTTCGAAATCGAAAGTTCTGAGATTCAAATCACTTTTATACGGATTTGAATACTAGATCGTGGATATACCGGAGTTCTTTGGTGGTTGGGTTTCAATTAACCACACATCTCAGGAATAGTCGATCTGAGACTGTACAAGACTACACTTCATTTAGATTCATACATATCATCCTCATTCATCCTCTGAAGTAATATCTAACGGTGGTTTCAGAGGCTACACAGAAAAAGAGAGATATCACTGCCGATGGACATAATCTCCCACCTTACGTCATTTTTAAGCGTAAAAACCATACCTAAGGAGAAGCTACCGCCTGGAATATTGGTGAGTGCAAGAGAAACCGAAGGAGAAGTTGCAGTAAGAGAAGAGTGACATGATTGTGATACCAGAATGGACGATGACTGGCGTGTTACAACCACTCGACATTTCCATTAACATTTAAGGTTCATTTGCGATGTTTTTATTGAGACTGGAGATGCAGTTCTATGGAAGTGATTCCGACCGGGCGTTTGAAGAAAGTTTCATTATATCGATTCTGTGAGTGGATCGTAGCTGCATGGAAACTCATACCAGACGAAATGGTCACCAAGTGTTTGTTCTCAAAGTCATCTTCATTTCAAACTCTCGGTCCCAATATTTTCCTTATAATCTTCCTTTCCGGTTTCTTTATTTCTTCTATTTCGGTTTTCCTATTTAAGGTCAATATTTCAGTGGCATATAATGCTATGGGTTTAATAACTATGTTGTAATCCCGGATTTTCGTTTGGTGCGAGAGGGATTTCTTGCTGTAGAGATTTTGCACTAAACCTTGAGCTTTCCTGACCTGCAGACGATCCAATTGACTTGATTTCTCAGAGCTATTCTGCGTAATAAATTTTCCAAGGTATTAAAGTGAGGTACTTTATTTATTACTCCATATTTTGTGTTTAAATTTGGGATTTTTATTCCTTAGCAGATGAACACTATTTTTTCAAACAAAATCTGTAGTCCCACTTTTTGTGCACATTCCTTGAGTGTTTCTATTTGTTTTATCGCAGTCCGTTCGTCTTCCGCAAGGATTGCCAAATCGTCTGCAAATGCCAGGTAACGGATACTTAAATTTAATTTCGCGAATCCCAGTAAAATCGGTTTCCAGTATTTTTGTTGTTTGAGTGTATCCTCCCACTCTTTCATCACTTTGTCTGTTAAATAGCAGAAGGGAGAGTCCATCCCTTGTCTCACTCCCGTCTTAATTTCAAAGGGTTCTGAGATTTCGCCCATAAATTTTATTCTAGATTTAGTTCCAGTTAATGTTTGTTCTATTAATCTACACATTTATATATAAAAAGATTTTTATTATTTGTTAAACAATCATTTATATTATATTCAATTTTTTTTTTGAAGTCAGTACATGTTGTCCTCAGTAAACCGTTACAGGATTGCCAATATATCAAATTTCATGCCCTACATCATTTAGTTCATTCATTACATTACCCAAAGCTATCATCATCATTATTTACTCATACTTTAAAATGGAATAGAAATATATCTTATTTAATAATTTATTATCTAAGGTATTTTATAGTTTTTTAAATATTTTTCAGTAATAAGAAAAAATTAAAATGTACAAAAATAATGAATAAAAATAAGAATAAAATAATTAATAAATATTAACCGTTTTAATATTTCTAATGCAGAATAAAATGTATAATGAAACTATGAATTATGTTTTATTAAGTTATAAAATAACAATTTTTTTTTTTAAATTTATTTATGATAGCTGTTCATCTGGTCAAATTGCAAACAATAAAGAAGACAAGGTGAAATTTATTAAATATTCTCTTTATGGATGGGGAGTACCACTTGTACTCTACTTTGTACTTCATCAAATTAAGAGTTATATTTACTACAAGTCCCAATTTGATAATGAAAAAAGTAAGTATATTTATAAGAGATAATTAATATCAAGTATTAAATATTTTAGTTTAGTATTAAAAGAGAGTAATTAGCATAAGTAGTGCAAATTTATAAAAATGTGATATATACCAATTATATGATATTAAATATGATATTTTGCAAGTGTGTACTTGCAGAAAGACGTTTTGGATGCTAGAAGAAAGGGAAATGTAAGTATTACATCAGTTATGCAATATACTTGTTTTAAAACATAAATCTTAATTTTTGCAAAAGTCTGCTATGCTGCGTAATTCTATGTTGAAATCAATCGGTTTATTGCTGTCATTACAATGTCTTTCTTTCATTTTTCCTCGACAGCGTTAACTATGAAGTTATTGAAATTACTCATGAAAGCTTTTCTTTTCTCTTTGTTCCTTGAACCTCATTTATATTGACATGAAATTTTATAAATGTGCTTCCGTTTTACTTTTGTTTTATCAAACCACAAATCGTGAC
Source organism: Lycorma delicatula (assembly GCF_047948215.1). Lineage (NCBI taxonomy): Eukaryota > Metazoa > Arthropoda > Insecta > Hemiptera > Fulgoridae > Lycorma > Lycorma delicatula. Next base: position 107,866,647 of record NC_134462.1, read on the forward strand.
TCTTATCATACTCCTCCATCACACAAGCATTTTCTTCCCTTTCCGTTTTAAAATGTTATCTATCAAAAATAGGTCACTGAACTTTGTCTTATTTAATTTTTTGACATAATATTTTCCTTCTATAATCTCGCCTATACAGTATTCTAATAGATACGCAACAGTAACAGCATTGTGTCTTTCAGGGTGTATAGTGAACATTTCGTTAGTTCAGTTCGCCAAGTACCCTTCCGCAAATATCGTTTTATACTTACTTATCCTCACTTTGTCACCGACTTTAATTTTTCATACTTTTACATTTATTCCGTAAAGAAAACATTATTTATGCTTTATCCACAAATCGTGACTCTTATCATACTCCTCCATCACACAAGCATTTTCTTCCCTTTCCATTTTAAAATGTTATCTATCAAAAATAGGTCACTGAACTTTGTCTTATTTAATTTTTTGACATAATATTTTCCTTCTATAATCTCGCCTATACAGTATTCTAATAGATACGCAACAGTAACAGCATTGTGTCTTTCAGGGTGTATAGTGAACATTTCGTTAGTTCAGTTCGCCAAGTACCCTTCCGCAAATATCGTTTTATACTTACTTATCCTCACTTTGTCACCGACTTTAATTTTTCATACTTTTACATTTATTCCGTAAAGAAAACATTATTTATGCTTTATCTCACCTTCATTATTTTCTATGTGACAATGATTGGTGTGAAACATATACTTCTGTGACATGAATTGTATTCTCTGGTCATTTCATCTAAAATCATAGGTGTGTCTAGGATTTTTTCGAGTGGGTTCCGAGGCCGTCTGCGAACGCCTTTCCCCATAAATGTAGTCTTTGATGACTGTCTGACATCGAAGCAAGCTATCAAATAGATATAAAATAAAATTTAAAATACATTATTTATTTATAAATATATTTAAACTTTTTATTAATATAACTTTTTAAAAATATAATATAAAAGTTCGATTGTCGGTGGGGGCCGGTCGGCAAATTTTAAATATCTGTAATTGTTTTAAAATGCAAAGAAAAACCTACTGAAAATAGTTCTCATGACCTGTGACTACTGCATTTTACATTTCAGTAAAAAAATTATCCTACTTCTTTAAATCAATAAAAATATGGTTCAGCTAACTAAACGTTGGCAAAAGGTTCTTGGCACAATCATCTCGGAAAGTTTCGTAGCTAAGACCTTACAAATGTTTTCCTTTACTATTGTTAAAAATACAATCGTGTCCCATTTCCATCACTTCTTCTTTATGTCTTATCTATAGAGCAGTACCTAATTTCGGCGCCCCTCTGAGAACGCGTGTGTGCACCCACTGTGAACACGCCTATGTCTAAAATATCTATTCATCTGTAATTGCCCCTTTCAGTATACTTATATCACATTTTATTCTCCAGAGTTCTGTTAAAACGTTCCACTACAAAAGCTTTTCTATGACTATGGGTTTAATATTTATAAGTGATTAATGTTATACTTGATTATAAATGATTTAACCCTGAAATTGAACCACTCCTTACCACATCTGTTTGAAAATGTTTCGTTTTATTTGTTTTCAAAATTGGTTCAAGAGTTTTGTTGACTTCTTTGGTGGTTTTACTTTTTAGCGGTTTCGCAATGCGAACTTTTTTTTATTCCTGCCTCCCGAAACCAGACCCCAAATTAAGCATGAACACGGTTCCGGGAGGTGCCTTTGTCTCTAGCCGCCAGATGAGGGAAACGCAAGGCCCGGATATGCCGTTCCCGGCCTCCATCACCCAGCAACCAAGACCCGGTCCTTTGTGCTTCGCCTCTAACGGGGACACCCCCGAAGCGACAGCTCCGCCGGGACTCGGTCTTTTAGCTCAGGGGCTGGAGAGTCCCCGCACTTCATCACCACCAAATACGCAAATGCGAACTTGGTAAAACAATTTATTACTATCATTATATACTTATATCTCTATTAATATTTGCGTACGGTATCATCTCCATTAGGCTGGCCTGATACAACCCACCGGGTTGGTCTAGTGGTGAACGCGTCTCCTGAAATCAGTTGATTTGGAAGTCGAGAGTTCCAGCGTTCAAGTCCTAGTAAAGCCAGTTATTTTTACACGGATTTGAATACTAGATCGTGGATACCGGTGTTCTTTGGTGGTTGGGTTTCAATTAACCACACATCTCAGAAATGGTCGAACTGAGAATGTGCAAGACTACACTTCATTTACACTCATACATATCATCCTCATTCATCCTCCGAAATATTATCTGAAACCATTCCTGAGAAGTGTGGTTAATTGAATCCCAACCACCAAAGAACACCGGTATCCAGGATCTAGTATTCAAATCCGTGTAAAAATAACCGACTTTTCTAGGACTTAAACGCTAGAACTCTCGACTTCCAAATCAACTGATTTGGGAAGACGCGTTCACCACTAGACCAACCCGGTGGGTTAGCCAGTACCAATTTAGTGTTGCGCAACTTGACAGACACCGCTCTATTACCTTATCTCGTGAGGCCGGTTAGATACCACGTCTCGAGCACCGGTTGCAGGCGGCAACTGCTCTGACATAGTTTATTTCCTAAATCATATTTTGCGCTATTATTATTTCGATTATTTTTTTTTCATACTGCTGTCAATCTTTGAATTATTATTTAACCTAAGATGGCGACTTTAGTTCCACTATAACCCACTGCCAGCGCTATTGACTTCATCTTGTTCATATCTCAACCGCCAGTACTAGTGTTTACTTTAGTTCTACTTAACACGCCGGAACATTAATATCTTCATCTAATTCACATCTCAACCGCTAGTGCTAGTATCGCAAGCCTCGACTACGGGAGAAAATTGCTCTGACGTCACAGGCCTTGAGATGTGCTAACATTGGCAAACCTGCATAAATTTATAGATTTAGATCGGGTGGAGTGGTGGGGGTAAAATCTGTACTAAAATAGAACTGCATAAACTATAAGATTTAGATTTAGTGGTGGGGGTAAAATTTGTGCTAAGATAGGACCTACATAAGATATGAGGTTTAGATCGGGTGGAGTGGGGGGTCTTTAGATCTCTGCTAGAAGCGTTAAATTGATATCTACTAGAGGATTTAAAATGGATTGATTAGGTTCACGATTCCGACTGCAGTAGTGACCCTGATTGTGGGAAATACTCCAAGCCGATGACCGCATTCAAATTTCTGAATAAAAATTATAAATATATCGAAATCGATGGGTCCTAGAGCTTTGAAAAAAATTCCTAACTTCCTAAGACGACACATCACATCTTCTGATCTCCTCACCACCCATCAATTGGTAACATCGGGATGCCCCGATGGCGCTGTTTTGGGGGTGCAATGAAGTGTTTTTTTAATATATCCGCAGTCATTCATCCGATTTTCACAATTCAACGGGATAAGTTTTAATAGATTGAAAAGCATCATCTACACTCTTGGTCAACCAGAAATTTTGATCATTCGGAAATTTATTTTTAATTTGATCGTTTAGTTTTTTATACCTTTGTAAGTTGCACAGCGGTTCTAAGACAAGTTTGAACTTTGATCCCTTGTTAATTGCATCGAACATCATGGCGATTCTGTGACAAATTTGGACTTTTTAGCTTTGTTAGATGCACCATACGTGTTAGCTTAAATTGCCCCAGAACCGACCTACTTTTTTTGGGGGGTATAGATTTGTTAGTTGCACTCTGGATTTAGCTGCGTTTTGGACTTTGCAGTTGAACTGAACAGGGGTTAGAGATCTAGTTTGCAACAATAGGAACATTTCTATACTTCTCATATACCAGATTTTGCTTCTATTTTCATCTATATCTGATTTTAAAAAATATATATAAGCGTGTTTTTTATTTATGGTTTGTAAAATATATATGTTATTATTACAATACGTTTTTTTGTTTCAGAAAAAATATATTCTCTTGTAATTCATGGATCTATACTTATTACTGTGAACATTGTGAATTCAGCAATGTTTATTTCTACTACTTGTAACATTTTTAAACAGCAGAAACAAACTAAAACAATTCAATCAGGAATAAACCGCTGCAATGAAAAAAACAGGAAAGAAGGGTAAGAAAAATAATCAAAAATAATTTTTTCATTACGAAAAGTGGTAATTTTTTTTATTACTTTTCAGTACGAGAAGAAGAAATTATGGTTTCTAATAATCCTGAAAGTAATTTTTAACAATTCTTCAAAACTATTTTCTTGTCATGTAGAATTATCAGCCGTTAAGTCAAGCAGCTGGTTTTTAGTTTTGTCCGGTTTGAGTAAATTTCAACTCTTTTGTGAGTAGAAATTGCGATGTAGCAAACTTCATCAAATTACATTGATGGTATTAGTAAATTTCATAATCTTTGAAACAATATGCTGTACAAACATATTGTAATGTAGTTTAAGCACATTCTGGCTAATATTTTTTCTATATGTTCCAGTTTTTGAGGGGCGATTCAAAATATTAATTTCCGCCGAGATGAAAATTTCAACTTAAAAAGTATAAGATTTATCGGCGAGATCAACCGCCAAATACGAGAGTTAAAGGCGGAGTAGCCATATTAGCGTCGACTAGAGCAATCACTTTAAGCGGTTGAAATGAATACAAGTCTGCAAGCGGTCGCGTTAAAACGAAGCGCCGCATAAACTTGCCGAATTTTGATTGGAAGGATGACAATGCGATTAATTACTCAGCTTCCCCCACCCATAATAATAATGGAAGACTTCAATGCACACAACCCTATTTGGGAGTCGAATCAAATAGATTTCCGGTGAAGAGAGTTAGAAAACTTTTTTTTTAATTATGACTTTATTTTAATGCAAAGATTAGCATTGCAATGTGTCCTATATAAATTTAATTTTTCTAATCGCTTCGATTGCAATAAAATACTCTTTCAAAGTTTTACAAGACATTCATGGAAGTGAATCATTTTCCGGTACAAATTACTACTGATGTAAAATAAAATTATATCCTTCTCCAAAAGATGGTTGTTGGATAAAGAGGATTGGACGAGCTTCACTGCTGATATGATATTCCTCGAAAAACTGGAGTTATCATTATAATGAATGACGTTATAACGAATGTTGCATTTGATTCGCCATAAAGATATATTCCCAGAAAATCCGGAAAACTCAAGGAGCTACCCGTTCAGTAGTGGAATTATGCAATTAGTGAAGCGTTAAAAAGAAAAGAAAAATAGATATAGGAAGGAAAATATATAAAACATGTAACGCTTCAGGAAAAGTCCAACATCGGAAAATTTAATTGTCTTTAAAAAATAGTAGGCGTATGCAATACGATTCAAAAAAACGATTCTGGCAACAATACTTGTCATCTGTTAGCAGAAATATGACTGCTGCAGACGTTTGGAAAAAAGTGAAGATGTAATAGTTACTCCAAACGAAATTACTGATTATTGGTCAATCTATTTGAAGAAGCTAGTAAAGCGACTAATTACCGCGAATGCTTCAAAGATAAAAAAACAGAATTTGAGGGTCACCTAGATTTTGGAACCAAATTGAATTTTTCATACAATGTACCCTTTAAAATAGAAGAAATTTGGAAGCGTAGGAGAAAACTGGCAATGCAGTATCTGGAGTAGACGAAATATATTACATCACGATCAGAAAGCTAAGTACCGCTGCAAAACTTGGGATTGGTAAAATTATATATTAAGGTATGGCTGAATGGAATGTATCTGCAGCAGTGGAAGAAAGCATATATTTTATCAGTTCTAAAAAACGATAAAAATCCTACTGATTCCAATAGTTACCGGCCTATTTACTTGACATTTGCGGGTTTTATAAACTCGTACTTACGTACTTACTGTACGGGTTTATAACGAGTACTCGTCAGAAAAAAGTTGGAAAATGTGGCATATCACAAGGCTCGCCGGTGAGCGGTACCTTGTTTACGATTACCATCAATAAACTGAAATTAGCCATTCCAAAAAGAAATCAGAAAACGCGTTTACATCGATGATCTGGCAATCGTACATGCCAGTAACAGTACAGTTATGGTGTAATATAAATTGAAATGAACGACAAACACCCTAAACAAAGTTGCATAGAATAACGGCTAAAGATTTTCTCTAGAGAAAACTTATGATGACTCCTCAGGAGAGGAAGGTTAGACCGGGGACTTCTGAGGTGTCGCAACGCCCTTTGTTAAAAGTGATTGATGAGCTTAATAAAATGGTTGGAAAGGTTTTTTATTTTGTTTAATCTTCGGAACCACCTTTAGGTATTGCTTCAGAGGATGATATGAATGATTTGTAGCGTGTGTGAAAATGCGATGCCTGACCGGGATTCGAACCCGGGATCTCCAGATGAAAGGCCAAGACGCTACTACTCGCTCCAAGGAGGCCGGCGGTTCGATTTCTTTAATGAGAGGGTTTGAGGAAAAGTTTGATTAGCTGATAGTTTCTTGTTAACCCTAAGATTAGTGGTTCGAATATTTGGAGAAAGGTTACTCCTAAGGTAGAGTTAAACCATTTTTTGATGCTCTGGCTACAGGTTATGAGAGGTTGGTCGCTAAGCCACCTGAGGTTAGAGAGCGGGTGGAGCGGAAGGCCGTTCCCGTCCCTCCCCCAGTTCTGCAGTCGGTATTACCTCAGAGTAAAAGGTACAATGAGCTATTAAAAAAAAGCAGGAGGCTAGTTTGTCCCAGAAGCAGTCTTTCCCATCATCATCTTTCGTTTCACTTCATCCCCGACCATTTGAACCCTTGACCTCAAACCCCCCCCAAAAAAAAATTCGGACCACATTTTTGGACTCATACAAATTACCCACACCCCCCAAAAAAATTTTTCCCTACCCAACCGTACACCGGCCCCACGTAATTTACCGTTTGGGGTGTCGATTTCAAGTTTTTTTCGATCCTGAATAAGAATCTGAAGTTAATTTTTGTTTATTATAACCCATTTTTGAGAAAATGGCAGAACAGCCTTTCAAAGCGATTAGAAGTTTGACCCGTTCCTGTTCCTCAGTGTGTGAGGAGATGCAACGAAGATCAAGAAGACCTAACGTTTCGGCCCCGGACCATCTTCGGTGGAAGGTGATAAGGAGAAAGGCGATAAAACTCAAGCGAAATGAGAAAAAGCAAAAGGTGTCAAAGATGATAAAGATGATGAGAGTGATACGATGAAGGTGACAGAAGCTAGAGTCCCCAGTAGGAAAATAGATGCAATAGAAGATGTCAACAGTGGGGATCTTACGGATCGTATTGATATGGATCATTTGATGCAAGAAATTAAAGGTTAATTTAGCATATTAAAAAGAACGTGAACACTCAACGTGCTAAAAAAAGTGCTAAATCAAAGATTGCGCTTATCGGGTACGAGAATTTGCTAAGGATGTAGAAATTAAGATGTATTCCTTATACAAAATAGCAAACTCGATGTTTAGCCAGAGCAGTGATACTCAGATGAAACGCGGACAAAACCTTGAGAATAAACAAAGGTCAAACAGAGCCGAGATCAGAGAGAAAATAGAAGTTGTCCTGGAATCAGGTGATATTGGAGAACTGGAAGAAGTCATGAACTTTCGTTGGACAAAGGATATGTTCAAATAGGTGGACGTCACATATGGCTTCCCTATTGAAGAGGTGGAAGGTACCTGAATTTTCCTCTTATCGCATGATCATTGGGGAAATGGCCTGTTTATGAAGACAATATGAGAGTCTACCGCCAGAATAATGAAGAGCTATTTACTTAGGGATTTAAGAAGTATGAACGTATTTTACCTCGAAGATGCTCTTTTAAGTACAAAATTAAATGCAATTAAAACTACTCCATGGAAGTGGAAGAACAATACAAAGCTGACTAACTGAGAGCAAGTGACTTAGAACTGGTCACATATGAATAATGCATTTGTATCTATTAACTGGTGAAGAAAGAGCAATTTACAGTGAATGGGATAGACCACTTACTGTTAAGAAGCTACTGGAAGAATGTACAATATATGTAAACCTCAGAAAGAGGTATATTTTAGTTTTATTTTTGTGTTTTTATGAAAATGTTAGGGCCTTTACCCTCTGTATTATGCATGTACATTTTATTAAAATGTTTCACGTTATATTTATTCTTTGTCATTTTATGTAAAATGTTGGGATCCGGTACATCTTTACATCTGACAATCCTGCTGGTGATTTAATTCTTTTTTAAACAATGTGACTAGCACTAATGACCTAAGAAGTCGATGCCCACATAAAAAAAAAAAAATGTAAGTTTGTTTTTATATTGGGATACTTCCACTACCTCTTCTAGTGAACCCCTTACCACCATAGGTGGACAGAAATAAAATACCAGTCAGCTTGGGAAATCACTATGGGACATAAGAACAGGTGACACAACAGAACACCTAAAAGCCATGGTACACTGTGTATGCAGAAAGACTAAAAAGAGAAAATAAAAATAGTCCATTATGTATAAATAGGCTTTTTTATAGAAAAATAATTTACTAGTTAATGATACCATGCAACTTCTTAATAAATTCTTTCTCCTCATATCTCTAGAAATCTATGTCTGAATTGAATCTACTAGTAATTTCCTTTGTGCGTTTATTAGGAAATAGTCGCTGTTGATACATGTATGAAGGATTTGATGAGATTTTCTAAAGTTAATAGGCATTCGAAGAGAGACAGAAGTATTTCCAGGAAGGTTACCATGAAGTAAACAATAGAAATAATGCAAGTTGAATGCTGTTCTTCTTCATGTCAAAGATGGCAACTTAAACTATTTTTGAAGACGAACATTGGAGAAATCAGAAAGGTGATAAAATTTCCACTGTAGCCAGGATAGAAAATGATTTTGCATACTCAATCATATTAGAGATATAGGCATGAAAGCAGTCTAGTTGACTGGAAAACTCAAGGTGTATTTTCACAAAAGCTTTGTTTAATAGAACTCAGGTTTGAGGATGTACAAAATCTTTAGCCACAGTCACTGAATATATCCATAATAGTAATAATAATAATAATAATAATTTTTTTCATTATAATAATAGCAATTATTTTGTTTCAGGTTGTATTTATACTTGACATTTTTTTTTGTTATGGGCATGTGTCGAATACCCAACGTATTTGTTTTTATTTTTGAACTGAACTGGTTAATGGAGGCAGTATCAGTGCTTTATGAATTTGAAGGTGTCTTTTTGTTTATTATATTTATTTGTAAAGGTCGTATCCTCAGAGCCATTCGTGACAAATTTTTTCCATCAGGATCATTCACTAAAACTAGTAAAACTACCAGTTCTTCATCGCTTAAAGATTTTAATTTAGCAGTGCAAAAATCCAGTGAAAATATAAATTTCAAAAAGAGTTGTCAGAGTCTGGAGTTAAGTAGCACATAGTTAATTAATTTTCTTGCTTGCTTGTTAAAATTTACATTTTATAAAAATAAACTTGCCATATTAATAGCTTTATTTCATTATTATGTTAATACTGAATACTTTCACATCATTTTTTTATGGTATCCTTTAACTTACATGTGTGTGATTTGTGTATTTTAACTAACCAAATATGTCAAGGTCAATTAGGAGCCTGACTGTTCTGTTTGAATATATTAAAGGGTCTGCAATTATGTATACTTCTATAAATTATGTTTCTAAGAGATAATTCTTTTATTTTAATTAATTGACTCATATCAGTTCCTAATACAAGTTCATGATTCAGTTATACTAATTTGAATTTGAAATATGTTTTCAAAGAGAAAACAAACCCCTTTTCGTACGATGAAGAGGGATTGCTGGCGTTTCTTTGTGCATGAGCAAGGGAACAAGGATCCCCTGCATGCATTAACATTAAGAAATGTTACGGTTCAAATTAAATGTACAAGTTTATTGCTGTAATAATAAGCATTTACCTTGCGATGGTTTTCTATGTATCAATAAATATAAACTTAAATTACTGCCAAGAACAACACATTTATGTTTTTAAAATTATAATTATCCTTTAGAGTTAATCTATGAACTGGTTTCATAAGAAAATATGAAAGATTGCATTGCAATTCAAAGTATACTCTGAAGTTTACAAAATGTGAATTGCCTATTTACTTAAGCGAATTTATTGAAGTTTACACTATGAATTATTGCAACTTATTGTAATTATCCAAGATATCTGAAATTTCATTTAATAGCAACAATGTTAAATGTTTTATGAATTCCTGAGTGGTAATCATTTTGTCAGCTACAGAAAGAATTAATTTTACAATAAATACAAAAAATTATTATTATTAAGACAAAAAGGTTATTTGTTCTTTTTACCATATGTAATACATAAAAGTGAATCTCAAAGCCAAAAATTATTCCCAGTTATATTCAAATCACAGTTTTTAGTTTACAGTTCTAAATTATTTCATTCCTTTAGATGATGGCATGTAAAACGACCATCAAAAAATCTTGTTAAGTGGTAAAATTAACATTCAAAAGTGCATTATTGAAAAAACTAATTTCATTTGTTGGAGGAATGTTAGTACCTTTATTAGTGTTTCTATGAATAACATACATCCTCAATGAAAATGCAAATTAATGGTTTTAAATTGCTGCTAACATTAACTCCATAGCTTAAATGTGCAGAGTAGCAAAACAAAATTCATAAACAGTGATTGTTAATTGTACATATTAACAATAAGCATTTTTCTTAAGTATATATTTTGGGTACTTACGTATTAACGCCACCTACAGCTTTATTTAAAAACAAAGTAGTCAATCGGATTTCGGTGGAAAATGAACAGTCACTTTATTAATTTTAATAAATGGCTATTTATATTTATTTATTTTATAAATATACTTTAACCAAACTTAACCTACGCTTGCTAACCTTGACTAATTAACACCGTAATATTTTGAGTATTTATTTAATAAATTCAATAATTATTGCAATTATTTATCATTTAAATAATCAAAACACTACTGTTAATTTGTCAAGGTTAGCGAGTGTAGGTTAAGTTTGGTTAAATTATATTTATAAAATAAATAAATATAAATAACCATTTATTAAAATTAATAAAGAGACTGTTTTGAATGTATGTTAAACTCTATATCGACCCATTTTCCACCGAAATCCGATTGACTACTTTGTTTTTAAATAAAGTTGTAGCTGCGGTGGTGTTAATACGTAAGTACCATATTTTGTTTATTGATGAGGATGGTGAAACGTAATTAAAATTTCTTTAAAAAATGGCTTACTTTCTAAACGAAGTAAACTCTTTGTTTCTGATATAGTTGTACAGTACATACAACAAACTAATGGGTGGCGTAACAGCACTGAAAAGGTCTGGAAGTGGAATTCCACAAATGCTAGACCGAGTTATTTTCTTACGAAAAAAAGTTCACATTCTACGACTGCCATATATGAATATTTTAATAATTTGGTTAACTTCTTTTGGACTTTTGTTTAATAGTACTTTCTTGATGAGTTAATTAAGATTATTTAATTACAATAGTAAACATAACTGTTAACTAAGTAAACATTAACTTAATAAACATTCTTTTTGTGAGTTAATATTTTGTTTAAAAAATTTTGATTCATTTTTCCTTTCCCATAAAAACGAATGGTGTGTGAGTTTGTTTGATGTATGTGCTTATGTTTTTATTTTATTTGCTATTGGTGCAAAGTGGACCATGTGGTGCGCCAGGCAACTGCGCGCACGCACAAATGATTCATTCGTTCTAACAATTTATACTTCTTTATATGAATAATTTATCTAAAATTATATTTATTTTTTGGGAATAAAAAAGGAAAACATTGAGGTTAGAACTGTGTTAAAAATTCACAACTCAAGAAACAGCTAAAAATGTTCAATATTTTGAAGCTTTTCATTGTTGTTAGTACGCTAAATTCATGAGTGTTATCAATTGGCAAAAACATTTAACAAAATCATAAGTAATGAAAAATAAACCATGTAACATTTTCGTGGCGGGGAGTAGGCTTGGTTTTATTCTAGTATTTATAAAAGTATAAAAAATGAACAGAAAGGTCAAAAAAATTCTGATGAATATTTTCTTAATATTCTATTGCAACTTTTTTTAGTATGCTTTTATTTAACTTCCTCTTTGTGTCTGTTCTGTTGGTGGTGGAATGGTCAAAATTTTGCCATCAATTTTTAACTGACTTCCCAATAAGCTAGCAAGTTCAAAATTGGCATCCATATTCGTTGTGGATGACAATGCAACTGGAGTGCAAAGATTTGTCATGAATAAACTATTTTCAATAGAAAATAAGTTATTTTAATGATATATTATTTGAAATACTCAAAGTTGGCTGAAGAGAGGTGCAGAATGTGTTGTCTGCTGACATTCTTTGTTAGCTACTACGTTGATTTGCTTGATTCCTCGATGATGTACATTCAAGTCTGCTCCATGTCAGTGGAAAGGTTTCATGACAGTTCTTCTTGATGATGGTAGGAGTCACCATCATCAAGAACTGCACAACACCATAAGCATAATACCAATAATCACATCATTGACACATTACATCAAAACACGGGAGTTGGAGCTGTGTTAAAAAATCACAACTCAAGAAACAGCTAAAATGTTCAACATAAACCATGTAACATTTTCGCAGCACACCAAAGGCCCACGTTTTTTCTAGTTTGTATAAATAATGATAATTTTCAACATACACCATATTTATGAAGATCCTTGTATTTTTGATACTCCGATCTAATCATAAAACTATTTAATCCCTTGTTTCCATGAACCTACATGATTTTCATAAAGAAAAATCATTTAATATATAGTTTTCATTAGCATAGAGGAATTTTATAAAGAAAATAATTAATATTTTGTTTCTACGAAATTTAAATTTCATTATATTTTTTGTTTTAGGCATACATTTTTTTAATTTTATTTTAAGTAAAAGCATATTTAAAAAAATTAAATTATTTCTTTATTCAAATTGCTATATCAATTTTTTCTTTACAGGGGAAATAGATAAATAATATAAGTTCTTTCTTTTATTCCGCTTAAGTATTTATGGTGTATGTGACTAAGTTCAAGAAATTTTGAATATACTGTTTGACCACATTTCACATCATTATAGTTATTTGTAGCCACCATTAACAAAAATTGAGATTTATGCTCTATTATACGTACATATTCTCATTTAAATTAAAATGTTTTTATATTCTGAAATAATATGTGTAATTATTATAAATAAAATACTATTTCAATATAATGAATCATGTTTAAGTATATAGAATTAAAATAAATGAACAGTTTACAAACATGTCAAATAATTATATTTATTTGTATTATATACATACATGTATTTAAATTTAAATACATATATGTGTATATAAATTTATAAAAAGAAATAAACCTCATAAAGCAAAAACATGTTATTGTAAATATTACAATTCTTAAAAACAATAAAGATGTATATTTATTTATATGTATGTATATATTATATGTATATATAAAATAATAAAGTACAGATAACCATACAAGACTGTAATTATAGAGTGCTTACTCTGCTGCCATTTATTTATTTTTTAAATTATTTAATTATTCTTACAATGATATAATAAATAATAAAACTGTTAAAGCTTATAAAATTGTAATTAAATAATTTAAAGTACATGTAAAATATATATTTATTACACAATTTAAAAAAAAATTAAAAACTCTTATACTAGTAAATAAAATACATGTATCCAACAATAAAGATTAAAAACTGTTAAAATAAAAAGAATAACAAATAATTTGATGCACAATAATAACATTTTATGATATATCAAATCAATGTATTGGTTAATTAATCAAATATTTTATACAAATTGTTCTTTTGAATTTTATAATATAAAATTTTATAATTTTATAATATTATAATTTTATAATATTTATCTCTTAAATTCACTACAGTTAATGATTTCCTCTATCACTCTTTTTTCTTTCTTTTAAATACTAAAGAATATAATTTTTATTAATTCCCATATAAATAAATTCTACATCAATAAAAATATGTAGTCATCAGTCGAAGCAAATTAAAATAAAGTAATAACAAAAATTGTATTACATATTTTCTTTTCTAATTCAACACTGATTGTCCCATGGCTGTAAATTTTTATAGAATAAAAAAAATGTCATAATTTTTAAAATAGTCTCTATACAGTAATAATCTGTGTTAACATCTCAAACTTTCAAAATCTTATAATATCTCCAGTTTTGTGTTTATAGTGTAAGTGTATAGGTAAGTTAGCATAAAAAAAGATTGTAAGCAATCTGACACGAGACACAGATCATTTCTGAAATTGGCACAGTCATTCTAAGTATCCCATTCTAAGCTTACTAGGATAAGTGAGAAGTTATTTTCTCTAGGTCTCTTCATTAAGCCAAACTTATATTTTACATCCATATGAGCTCACCTAACCATTAATATTCAGCCTGTATGCAAATGGAATTGGCTGGTCTGTATAATGAACACTATTGCTTTCAAAGAATCCTATTCTTAATAGTACCCCTTGTATTTTGGGGGATTTATATAAGTGTAGATATAAGAAAGACCAGCGCAGATAGTGTAAAACAACAAATTAATGTAATTCTTCTACTGTAAAAGAATACATTATTTAAAGTTCTTAGATTCAATAAATGAATATACAGGCCAGCTGAATTGCTAAGAGCCTGGTCTGACTGAGCACACTTATTACTAAATGTTTGTGTACCTCTCTGGCCCCTAATGTTTGGTAGACTCATGTAATATTAAAAATGAATATTCAAATTAATAACATAAGCTTGCAATAATATATTACTGCAAATGGTATTACACTACTGTAATTGTTCTTATTATGTTGGCATTGTGTACTTTTATAATGTCAGCTGATGCCCTATGGGTCTGGCCTGTGTGAATTTATACAAAATTAGTTATTTTAAATTTGTTGTCATGCAATTGTATGTTTTATTTTATTTAAATTCATTTTATTCTGAATTTAGCAACAATGTGACTAGTCTAGTAACTCTAAGGAGATAATCATAATGTTAACTAAAGCACTTTTAATAAATAATCAAAGTGGTTTCATGAAATTTTTTTGTCAAATCTGCCATCTAGGTGTGCAATAACCAAGAATAACAAAACATTTTTCCACAATGAACAGGTTTTATAAGCCCCCAATTTTAAAACACTGGCATCAGAAATGCAGAGGCATTTCAAAAGAAAAATATTCCATTTAGAGTCATTTGTAAAAATTGATTAATCATTTAATTCATTATATCCAATGCAAATGTCATGATGTAGAATAAATTTTAAACAAATGTCTTTTTTTTGAGACTCCTTCTGTACCAGCCTGAGTTCAATTCCAATAAACTTGTATGGGGTGAAGTAAAAGAAGATTATAACAAATAACATTTTCTCAATTATTGTTGAAATTGGTAGAAAAAGTGGAGATTTTTGTATGCTACACAAATCTAGGTCTCAACGTGGTAAGCAGACTAAAATAGCCATTCTAAAATGACATTTGAACACATCCCATTCTAAGCTTACAAAATACTGTTACAAAATTAATTTTAGTTCAAATTTTTATTCATAATTGAACTGTAGTATAAAGATTCTATTGAATTACATTTTGGTACATGTTTATATAGTATTATATTCGCATTGTTAGATTAATTATCTGTATTTTTATTATATAATAAAATTTAAATTATTATTGTTAATTTTGATGTAAACCCTAAACTACTAGCCATATAATATAATAATATGGGAGGTTCACTATATGTAGTTGAAATATAAAACCTCTGACATATGAAAAAAAATTAGTATCCAGTTAAAAGTAGCATACTACTTGCATTTCTATGAAACTGTACCTGCTTAAACTGTGGAGTAGATTTAACATTTACTGTTATATAATATGAAGAATAATTAAATGAAGTAAGTATAGCCAGAGTTGATGATACCCACAGTAAATAAATAATAAATAATATGTATGTTGATAATTATTCTAAAAAATTCCATCTATATTCATGCACTAGTTTTTAAATTCATTCTTGAAACAATACTGACAGTAATATAACATAAGTATCTATAATTATTTCAAATATTAATTAAAAATGTAATTTTTTATTAACAAAAAAGTATGTTTAATTGGTTTCAGCTAAATAACTGATGTGATGAAATGTAAACTTCAAAGATAAAATTTCAGATTAAATAAAGAAAACAAAGACGAGTAATGCACTTGTGTCTTTCATTTCAATAAATCCTTTTTTATTGATTGTTACTACTACAACTAATGCTGAATTATAAAATAAATACATTTTATAAATTAATTATAAAAATATAAGTATAATTTTTATACTCATTACAAAAAGGCAAAGGGAGATTGTAAAATGAGGTCAATGAGATTGTCATAAGTGAGAGGGATTTTTTTTTTCATTTAGAAATAGTGTTCTCTGAATTAGCTTTTAGAAAATACGCCCAGTTCATCCCATCTTTATTACAATACTGATACAAATCTCAAGAAGATTACCTTTAATACAAAAAAAATTAATTAAAATTGAATGAATAGAAATCATCACAAATTTTGATAAAAAAATATTCAGAATTTTAAATATTTAGAAGACTGTTTTGTGCTGATTAATTAAAAAAATTAAATGTCTTAAATATCTTATGCAATTAAAAAGAATAATATAAACATAATGCAATAATAAAAAAAATTATTTAATTAATTAACCATTACATTAATTGTTGCTCGATAAATTTCTTTCTTTTTTTACAACTTTATTAATAAATAAACAACAGTTATTAGATATCTAAAGAACAGATAGAGTTTTAAGAATACTGTGAATAAGAAACAAATTGCAGTTAATATAGGCCTGAACACTATTATAAAATTAGATTATATACATACATTATAATAAAAATCTGTCATGAAAAAAATTACCAAAAACTTTGGATTTTAAAAGTACATTTAAAATTTTCTTTTTAGATACATATAATTTTTTTCTAAATAAAACACTTTGATAACAGCATTAATTATTGTACTTCAGAAAATGATTGTTTAGTTATGCCTGAGTATTTCATCTGTGGCCAAATCAAATAGTTATTCAACAAAGATGCATTATTTACTAAATTTTGAGGTTAGATTGACATAATTAATTATTAATAAAATCATTTAAAACAGCGTATTTTCCTTTCAATTGGTCTAACTTAAGCAAACTTAGGGCAAATTAAAAATAAACCTACTTCAATTTGTCATTTATTTGCTGCTGTTAATTTTACAACAAGCTGCTGTCATTTAACAAACAAGGAAATCACTCACCTTTTTAGGTGAGTGATTTCTGACAGGATTAATACAGGTGGCCAACATAATGCGGTAAAGAATGTGAAAAATGATATGCTTGACTGGTATTCAAACCCAGAACCTCCAGATGAAAGACAAATGCTACCGCTCTGATACACAGATTAATAGTAAATTAAAATACACCAAGTTCAAAAACTGATAAACATTCATATCCTTCTTCAATTACACAATTTTTAGTTATTTTTTAAAGTTGGCCACAGATAGAATTACAGTAGTTAAAAAAATAATCATAATGTAGCCAGGAATTTATTTTACTAAACCATTAAAAATATAATATTTATTTGTATATACATGTAAATAAAGTATTTATATTAAACATAACTCCTATTAAAAAATGAAACTGAGTTACACCTAAATCAAGAATTAAATTTATGAATTAGAAAGCTGTTGGTATACTACAACTACTATTATTGTGCTAAAAGAAAACTTTAGTTTTTGAAATTTAAAAAACCATTTATTCAATAAATGTAAGTATTTTACAAAATACAACTGAGATCATGTAGACTGCGTTTAATAAATAATATAATTAATTACTAAATGTATTTTTATTTTTTTAAAGAAGTCAACTAATAAAGTTCTTTATTACAAATATTGCAATGAATCTCAATATTGTAATAACCTTTAGTAAAATTTAATATTATTATAATATATATTTCTTCATAATTCCTGGCTGTTACTATTAAATAGTAATACAAAAACGTCTTTATTAATTAAGAAAAAAAAATAGTAAAATAAGATTTTATCACTTGTTTTTCAAAGTTATTATTTTAGTAAAAAAATATTATTTACAAAGAATGAACAATGCAAAATGATTAATGAAATAAAATAGAGAAGAGCTCTTTACTCTTCACAAAAAATTAAAGTAGATTTTGATTGTGAAACAATCCTCATCAGTTAAATCATGAGCCATAGGGAAATGAGGAAGACTTATTTATTTTTAAAATGGTTAATTCATCAATCATATATATATATATATATATACATATGATGAGTAAGAGGTAAAGTGAGAAACTGTGTATTATCATTACCAGTTTGCAACCTAATAAAAAGAGTCAACATTCTTTTCTTTCAAATTTTTAAATCTATATATATTTTTACATCTGATGATACGGTGTGTACTGCAAAAGTACCAATGTTAAATTTATAAAAACAAGCAGTAAGTGAATATTTTCACTTTATTATTATTGATAATAATTATTATACACTGCTGTGATGCTTAATTACAAATTCATGTGTGTGTGTGGCAGGAGGGGTGTGTGTGTGTGCACACATGTGTGTGTATGTGGTGGAATAACTTAATAAATTTGCTTACAATTTTGTTCATATTTAACATTAAGATAAATATACACTTAAGTAATAGATTAATGTTCTTCAAGTTTGTACATGAAGAGCAAAAATCAGCTGTTTGTAGGGATGTAAATATTGTGTAAAATGGTAATACTACCAGAAAAATTTTAAATAAAAAAATAACAGTGCATTTTTGGTAATTCAACTGTTTCAGATATGAGTTATTTCTGTTGTTAGCATTAATTTTTATTTAATTATCTAGTCATCTGTAAATATAATTTTTCAATAAATCTGACCTTTGTAAATGTTAAAAAAAGATTTTAAAAACAAATTTAAATCATTATAATTAATATTTTGTTAAAAAGAAGATGAATAAAACATTAAAAAAGAAATTCATGACATCACTTTTCCCAACTTCATCAGGAAAGAGAGCATGTGTTTGTATGGTATTTTCGTACTTTTGTTAGCACACCTGTAAATTTAGTATAGCTACACTGATTTTCATAAAATGATCATCTCAGTTATGCAAGTGATACCTACGATTTCATCTGTCATGCAATTGATACAATGAAAGGTAATTGTATCCATTTATATCCAATGTATAAAGAAAATTTTATGTTGCGTGATACGTGTTTTGTTCTAATATCCAAATGACCAAAATTGTTTGAAATTTATCATTCTAGGGTACAAATAAAAATGCTTTAAAAATAATTTATACGTATATTATAGGGTTCAATAAAAATTTATGAAAAAACAGCTATATAAATTAAAAGTTGAATCAATCATTTAATAGAAATAATTATGAAAATATTAATTAAAAAACAAACAAATAAATTTGCTCATCCAATAACTCATATATATGAAAATTAATTGTATTTTTTAATAAACCACCTAGTATGAAAATTAAAATGAATATATAATTTTAAATTAAATCCTAATTAAATCACTGGTATTTTCAGACAAATATTTGAAACGTATGCTGAAGGAAGTAAATGAACAAAGACAATATTTTATAGATTAAATAATAAAATACAATTTGAATACCGATTCTTAAAAATGTACATAAATTTTCATGAATCAGATATAAAATTTTACCTATGTCCTTTAAGTTTACATGTGCTACATTCCAATTAAAAAAACACAATTTAAAAAAATGTAATAATTTAATTTTATGTTGATTAAGCCTTAACCATTTGTAATACCAAACCTATTTATTAGAAACGATATAGTTTTCTTTTCTTGTAATAAAATTAATTTATAACTTTTTCAACAGATATATTACTATAATTAAGAGAACATTACAGTATTAACCATAATATTATAACTTAGGGTCTTTCATAGTCAAACTTTTCAGTAATATTCATCCATGTAGTTAAAAAACTGTTCAAATCTTTGTCACATGAAATCAAGCAAATATTTTTTCCTCATTAAAATATGGTGGTTTATTAACTTTGCTTTAAAAAAAATGGTGGAAGAAAATAAAATCAGTCATTGTAATGTTATTGTATTTCCTCATACATTAGATGTATGACTCGTTCTATTAAACATTTGATAAGTGAAGAATTGTAAATAAAACGCAATAAGTTTAATTTAATGAATGGAACTATTATTATGATTCTATGATCAGGAATTCATTTTATAATTTTAAATTTATTTGTTTATTCTCAAAGCAACAACAGATCAACATCGAATTACAAATATTTTGTGATAAATGAATTTTGTTGTGTGTGTAAAATATGTCACTGGAATTTGAACTAGAATCTTATGTCAGAGATGCTACCATTCCACTATGGAGGTCAGAGAGTAAATAATTACTGATAATACATAATTAAATTTTTATTATTATTAATTAATTAATTAGTATTAATTAATTTAATTAGCAGAAAAAGTACTGTATGATCTAAGTCTAAAAATATGTAATCAACATATTTTATTCACATGAGGCATGCAAAGGGATTTAGTCAATTCTGTTAAAAGAATAGCAATCATTAAGATTAATAACAATTATCTATGGCTAACCAAAAAATGGAATTCCTTAAATTCTGTATACAATAATGTACAATTGAATTTATTAATACTATAAACACAATTCTGTGTAACTTTGAAACACAAGTGATAAACATAACATTTTGTAATTGAATCGTCACGTTTAAATAATTATTATTAAAATAATAAATCAGGCAAAGATTTTAAGAAAAAGTATTTTTTATCAGGGAAAGAATTTTAAAAACTACAAAATATCAATAGGAGGAGTTAGTAATAATGATATTATTATAAAACTGCAATGTAAATCATTTAAAATAAATAAAAAGATAAATTACTAATAAAATTTTATTATAATAAAAATCAGATAAGTATATAATAATGTTCTTTAAATTTACATATTATTTGATTTCAATGAGCAATAGTAAAAAGAGTAATTAATACAATACTAATGTAGTAATAATAATATTAATATTATAATGTAATGTTAATAAAAAGTCACAATTAAAGTAGTTTGCACTTTAAATTTCTTAACATTTAACAGATAAATATTATTTATTATTATTATCATTGAACACACTTAACATTCCAAAACAGTATATAACATCTATTTAATAGAAAATACTGAAGGAATTATATATTTATGTAATTATACTATTCATAATACAATATTAACAAATTAGTTTTTGATTTATATTTAGAAATTAAACCATAAATTTTTATACATTCTCTTTTATTTAATAGCTTTGCTCTATATATTAGTATAAAGCATAGAAATTATGTAATAGTCTGGTGCAATTAGCATACATTTTGCCGACAAAATTATTAACAGAATTCTTATTCCGTGATTTGCTCTGAAACAAAAAAATTAAATTTCTAGAAATTGAAGAATTGAGTACAAGAAAAATCTTGAAAACTGAATAATCAAATCATTTTCTTATACTTTTTTAATTAGTCAATCGATTATATACTGATTTATACTTGATTATATATCCTGATTTATCAGACTGATCTCTATAGATGTGGTGGATTTTATGACAGGAAACAGACTAATCCAATCACAAACAATATAGGCAGTACTTCTACAAATGCTTGTATATTGCAAGTTTATAAACATAATGATGATTTACATTTGCTTGCTGAATTCATTAATATATTTATTTGTAAAGGAAATCTGTGACAAAGATATCCTTTTAGAAAAAAAAATTATTACTGTGGTGTAGTGTTATTTTCATCATGCCTGATATGTTCATTAGAATTTAGCTAACTTAGTTAAATTTTCATTTCTTACAATAATTCTAATAGCTGCTAATTGAAGATTATTTAGTCTGATTAAGCAATACATTATTGTTTTAACCTGTTACGGTGTGCATTTAAGTACACTCTACACTTAAATGCATTAAGTTATGAACAACGCATATTATTATTCATATTATTTCATTTTCAACAAAAACTTTTTTTTGAGTAGTCATGTTAAAATTAAAATCCATACGTACTTAATTATTATTATCGATTGATTACATTTAATTTAATTGTAGAATGAATTATTATTTCTTAATTTACATCTTTACAATAGGTCTTAAAGAATTATTAGTAGAAAAAGCTTTTTTTGGTTTATAGTAAAGTCGTGAAATATTTAATAATATATCTGAAAAATTTGATGAAGAAAAAACACCAAAATATCTACTGGATTGAGTAACAAAATATTTTGTCTTTTATTACAATAAATTTGAAGACTTAATTAAAAAAATTAAAAAAGTGACGAAATGGCAATCCAGATAAAAACTTCATATTGCAGAAATATGGAAAATATTTGTGAAAAGGAAACATAAGAACTGCATCAAATCCACCGCATAAAATATTTTACTGCATATTTTTATATTTTATCGCACATTTTATGTAATGCTATATATCACATTTTTGTTTTTTTTGCAGTTTTGCAAATATTTTTCTACATCATTTTCATTTCTTAAACTGCTTACTGACTTTTGATTTTTTTTCACTGATTGCTATGGATTGTAATTGGTTATCTCATCTTCATTATGAATGAACAAATCCAATAGAAGAAAGTTTTTATTCTAAATAACCCTACAACTCCATAATGTAACTTACAGCAAAATCACAAAATAAGAAAACTAACAGCACAAAACTGCTGTTCAAGATTTAAAATATTTCAGTTAAATTTTTTTAATTCAAAAATAATACAACTGTAATTTTTTTCTGGATTAAAAAATCAAGAATTAAAAGAGAAGCTATAAATCAAAGTATTTAGGAATTATCATGATAAATATGAATGAAGAAGACAGAAATCTACCAATATGAATGTAGAAACTTGAATCTACCATATTTATATACCAGTATGTAGAAGATAATATCATCAAAATCTTTCTCATATAAGATTAAAATATAAAAAAAATTCATAAAATGAAAATCGATCTACCTGATGGTAGCGGAATTTATATTCTGTTCTGAAAGAAATTAAAAACTGTCTCCAAAAGTCACATCTCAAAAAACGATGGCCTAGTTGGAATGGAAAGAGAATTAGTTAAGGATTGGTGAATTTTAATTGATATAATCAAATAAATGATGCAAAAAAACAAAGTATGAAACAAGCTAACCAGAGAAATGAACTCATTGATCTCTTCTACTGTTTCAAAACCACCCTTATCATTTCAGCAACGCTTTGTTATTTATTACAACAGGAAAGATAAAATCTAAACCAAAATTCTGAATTTCTAGAAACATAGTTACAGCTTCAGAACAACTCCCTAAGATTTGATGTTAATAATTCTATCTAACATTAAAATGTTATTTCCATGGACTAATATTAAAAAATATTTGTATATATTATATAATACATAAATCAGATTAAAAAAAAGTAAATGAAAAACATCTAAATAATGAAGAAATATATTAAAAATCCATTTTTACTTAAAAAAACACTGAATTTTTTTAACAGTTATAGAAGAAATAATAATAAAAAAATTTAAAACATTTACATTATTCATAATGTATCGTTAATGAGATATACATAATAATTTATGTGCAAAAACAATTAAATTTATTACAACACATATAATTTATTACAAGCATTAATAAATTTGTCTAAACCAACAACAATACCTTTTTTGAAGATGTAAATAAATATAATCAATGAGGCAGTAGATAGGTTGAATATTAACAAGGCATTTAAACATTTAGTAATTTTTATTTAAGTATAATTTTATTTTTTTTCACACTGATGTGAAACATAATAATAATAATAAAATGTATATATATCAGAAATTAAATGTTCACTCTTCATAATTAGGTTTCATCACATTGAAGTAACACAATAAAATGATGATGACTAAAAACAAAAATTAATTTTCTTGTTTATAATTTCTAACAATATGTAATTCATTAGTTATTTTGATCCACTCTCAGATTGTTTTTTTTTTTTTTGAGACAATTATTGATTGAAGCCTAATAATAAAGTACAATTAACAGATTGAAATTGCAATAAAAATTAGCTGGACTTTATTTTCAGTTCTGTGACATTACAGAATGGATTAACACTTGGTTGTTCTTGTCAAACTGTAAATTGAATTTCTCAAAACCTGATGATTCCACAACACCTAGAAATCTCAGAGTGCCTCTTTTTAAAATTAAAACTATAAATGAAGCTTTCTTTCATAGCATTATTTTTACTTTCACATTCTTTAATTTCAATTTTTGAAGTTGATTGATGTCGAGTTCAGTCATACTTTGGATGCAGGTAATGTTGCCAACAATGTTACTTATGTAATATCTAGAAGACAATATTATTTAAAATATAAAAGAAAATTGACACTAGTACTGACTAATCACCTAGTAGGTAGCAGATTGTTACTCCAATTAGTTAAAGTTATATATCTCTGATGAATCTATACTACAGCATTCTGTATTCTAAATACATGTAGCAATCTATATTTAAAAACTGTCACTACAAAAAGAAATAATAAAGAAAAATTTTAAGATTTGTAATAGATCTGAAGATAAACATTTAGTGTTTATAAATAAAATAATATATTTTTCTATCAATTATATGAGTATTTGCAACTTTAAATGCAATTTAGATAACTTGTGTAGTTTTTCAATGCAGAATTCAAATTACCATGAAGATAAGTTTAATTTTTGTCACATTAAATTAAAATAGTTATTTTAATAAAATAATACTGGATTTAAACTCAAAAGTACTAGTATAATTAATTTATTATTTTAAAAAGCTTTGATAGGATTTAAAATTATCAAATGCAATGTTTTTGAGGACTAAAGAGTCAAATCCTACAAGGAGTGAAGCACAACTGGACTGTGTCCAAAAAGGCGCTCTGTGTAATACTCACAGTATTTAATTTTATACCATTTTACAATAACTTTTTTTCTCATATGTATGTGTGTGTGTGTGTTCAGTTCTGTAACAGCAGACTGTAGCTTAATTGTTAAAATGTATAAACGAAGAGGCTGTATAGCATGATGTATCCTAGAAATAAGTGGAAGCCTGTTGTATAAAATAAAAGGACATTTAAAATGTAATTGTTAAAAATTGAAGAATATACAAAAGAAAATTACAATTACTTATTTATAAGTAAAAATAAAATTATCTAGTAGTTAAAATATAAAATTAAATGTTTAAGTCAATAAAATCATTGAATCATGACATACATCCATTCATTCATGACAACTTAATACAGTATAAACTACAACAGATTCATTAAAATTTTTTTGGTTAAAAAAAAATAAATAAATAAAATATCAGAATAATATTAATATAAAAATATCAAGAAAATATTTTAAATGATCCTTATTTATTGCAGTCTAAATCTATTTCTGAAAGGTATTCATAGCAGATACTTTCCCATTTGAAGTAATATATTTTAGCTAGAACTGTGGAAAATTTACTACAAAATTTTAAGAAAGATGGTATATGATTATATCTAACATATAGATTAATTATGGTAATAACTAAAATAGCATAATATTTCAATTAAAAACAATCTTTTATTATTTCATCACCACCACTTCTAGTCTAAATAAAAGTGTTTAAATGAATGAAAATTGAAATATGTTGCTAACAGACCTGAGAAGGTTATAAGCCAAATAAATTATACCTTATTCTGGAATTTAAAAAATATTTGCTTTAATACAATTATAAATTATCATTAAAAAGAAACAAAGTCTGTAGAAGGAAAATAATGTGTTACAATATCTTTATTTAAACTACACACTTTTGAAGTAATCAATTCAAATAAATTTAATAAATTCAATGATTTTAATAATAACTTGAAAATTTTTTTATCATTCTTGCAACTATCTTCAGAGAATGGTGCTGGTATTCTCACCCAGATATGTAATGCATGTTATTTTATTAGTTTTTCTAAATTAGGTAGATACATATATAGAATGGTCAAAATGTTTGCCATATTTGAATTGTGCCTGTTCATGTTGTTATTTAATTTATATATACGTCTAGTAATGTTTGATTATGTTAAACTCAAATATGAAATAAGTAAACTTACAAAAATTATATACTAAATGAACAGATACAATGCAAGTCCAGTATTATTTTTGACCATACTTTCAAAACATGTCTGTTACTAAAAAAACCAATAGCAATAACATAAGTCAACACCAGGCTTAACTCAAGAACAAAGATCACTGAAGTTGCAAAGGCAACTGAAAATGTTTTGATGTCTGTTATTAAAGACATTCATTAAATTTAATTTGGTTTATGAATTCAAAAGTTTATATTTTGAAATAATTTCCATTAATAATGTTCAAGAACAGAATCAAAGAAAAAATAAATTTGTAATAAACATTTGATAAGCAAAGATTTTTTGTTCAATAACTATAAAAAAACAGGAATAATGTTTTGCTTTCATTGTTTTACTACCATTTAACTAAACTTAAAAACTATATAATGAATCTCTACATAGGTTAAGTTACAGCTGTTTTGAGTAGGATGGATGGAAAAGTGGGTTAAATATCAACAGTAAAAAGTCTTAAGCATGAATTGTAGAATATCCAACTATAACCAAAAACCAGTTATTCAGTTTACTGGTGAAGTAACAAATGTGTACTATATAAAGAAATCAGCTAGTACTAAAAAAATACTACTAAAGAAGCTAGGTTTTAAACATTTACATCTTTTGTAACAACATACATACTTTTCATTATATTTTGAGATTACATTCCATAGCAGATGATTTTGTATAGTCTCAGGCTAAATGGTCCTTAATATCATCAATTAAGGATCTCATTAGTAAAAGTTCAGTAGTTCAAAATAAGGAATTTTATTCAAATCCAGTTAAAAATAAAAGTAATTTGATTTGAGGTTGTACTCCTACTATTTTTTATAACAGGGACTTTGATTTTGATTTGGACTTAATTTGAATAATATTAAACTATTTAAATAATATTAAAATATTCAATAATGAATTCATTCCATAATGAAATCTCTCTTTTCAAAAACATTTAATCCTCTCATTGCACAGAATATGAGTATATCACGTTTACTTGTGTAATTAATGTATCTTTATTTTTTGATTGATTTGGGAGAAAAATATAATGTATTTTAGCTTGTAGGTTTAAGTGTTTAAATTGCATTAATTTTTTTTTTATAAATCAAGTTGTATTTGTGGGCTTTTATTTTTCTAAGGTTAAGTAACAGAATAAATATGAATTCAAGTAAGTTTAAGAATAGTAATTCCATAATGTTGATTTTATATTTGTGTTGTACAGTTTATGGAAGAGAATAGTATCTGTTCGCTGGAAGAGAATATCAAGTAAGTCAGAGATATTATAATTCATTATTGGTGAAAACAAATGGATGCTTTCCTTAATGCCAATAGAGAGATATTTGCTTTTACTGAAAGATGGTAAATATTCAGAGTTAGAAAAAGAAATTGTGAAATAGGTTAAAGATTCATGAATTAACTGTCAAGTCATATACTTTTGTGTAGAAGTTTAGAAATTTTCATTTTTTTAAATATTTTTTCATTAAACCTTAAAGCAGGTGGGTTAGAAGATTAGAAATAAAGTAACTTCTTGCTGGGAAGATTAACATCTCTTTGTCTAAGACCAGTACAAGGGATTGCTGATCAATGCCCTTTTTCTTCAATATGCTGTGAAATACAATAGACAATGATAAATAAAAAGGATATCAAAATAAAAAGATTTGCATCTCAAACACAACATATGAAACTGAGAATAGTATGTGTTGGTTAAGAGTTGAAAATGACGTGAAGCTTTAACAAAAATGAATTTGAAGTGAAGGTCAAATAGAGAGAGAACAACAATGATGTTTGTTAAACTTAGATTATTAAAACTTTTATATGTTAAAAATACATAAAGAAGGAGACTTCATTTTTAATTTCTGTTTATTTACAGGATTTGCTCTTCTGTAAAATGGAAGAAATATTACTGTAAAGGATAATTCTGAAAATTAAATCAGAATTTTTAATTTAAAAATTTAATTTATGTTAATTACATCAAAATGTTTAAGTATTTAAATGTTTTTGAAAATATTATTAATTTTTATGGGAAATATGAGTGAAACATACCAGTTGGTAGAATTTCCAGGATAAATACATAACTTAGTAATAAAATTTAATAAAAAAGTGTGTTAATTACCTGAGAAAAAACAGTATAAGTCTATTAATAGGGTATATTAAACAACTGTAATTGAATTAACTTAAGCTATGAGAAAGTGAATATGTTTGTTATTCATGACTAAAATTCTGAAAAAAAAAAAGAATTTAAATTTTAACTTTTATTATTTGCTGAATGAACATGTATCTTGAAAATAATCAAAAGAGAGAATAAAAAATATCTATAAAATTTGTATCTGTTATTGATTGATGACATAACACACACCAAATTTATTTACGTTAATAATAATTGATTGAATAAGATTTTTGGAATTGGTAATAAGGAAATAAATTGTTAGTCATATCATATATATTTAGCCCACAGGGCTGGTCTAATAGTTAACTCATCGCAAAACAGCTGATTTTCGAAGTTGAAGGTTCTGTGGTTCAGATCCCAGTAAAATTAAGTTGCATTTATATGGATCTGAATCTAGACAGTGAATACTATTGTACTTTGATGGTTGGGGTTCAATTAACCACACATCTCAGGAATGGTTGGCCTGAGTCTGTATAAGACTACACCTCATTTCATGTCATACATATTCTAATCTGACTGTTCTGTGTGGGGGGGGAGGGGGGTGCTCATTGTTCACTCGTTGAACAGAGTGCAATGTACAGATTAGGAAAATAAAATAAATATGTACTCAAAGAAATTGTACCAGTCATGAGTAAAATTGGTTTAAAATAAGTTCAGTCAAATTATGTTTCATGGTTAAACAATACAAATATTTATGTTTTGAAGAAAAAAGTAATAACAAAACACAATATCTTTAAAATCAGTTACCTTATTATGTAGAAAAGTTTGCATTTTAGAATATTTTTCAAATTTTTATCTCCAATACACATAAATTATATGATACACATAATAAATAATATGATAAAACAGAGTAACATCCACTCCATCTAGAGCCCATTCATACAGTAGTTTCGTTTCTTAAAAAAACAAAAAAAACAGCTTTTTAAGAAAGAAAATACATACAGTACTTAGATTTTTATTAATAATTCAAAACAATAAAATTATGTAATGAATAAAAAAGAATTTAAAACTCACTTTTTTAAGATGTGGATTATGGCTCTAATACATACTTTCAAAGCTGTTCTACAGCTTCATCAATGGTCATTACAGAGACACTATTTTTAATGAAATTTAATTGGAAATCCTCTTGGAATGTGGTCAAACAGCATATTTAATCTATGTTATTTGTCATTGGTTTTTTATTTCTGTCAATTAGTGAGTTAATAAATTCTCATTTTGTTCAAGTACTTTAGTTTGTAGCTTTTAACTATCGGTACTTTGGGTAAAAATTTGCATGTTTTGATATTGATCTTTATACACATGACTATGTCTTTAGGGGGATTTTTAAACATCGATTCTGTTGCTCTGTGTAGTTCTTCACAAATGTGATATTTAGACTATTTTGAAAAATATTTAAGCACCTTAGTTAAACCTTCATAGTCAATGTATTTATTAGAGTGCAATTTGCTGATTGATCAAAATGTTTTGGAAATTTAGTAGGATTACTATTTTTATGATTAATTTACCATATATGCTTGAAGCTTATGCCATGGGAATATGAAATGAAAATTATGTAGCGCATGAAAAATGCGATGCCTGATCGGGACTTTCAGATGGAAGGCTGAAATGCTACCATTCTGCCACAGAGATTGATGGATCTCCATGGTATTCATTTATTTATTAATTTCAAAGCAAGAACAGGGTTATGCTTGATTACAGTTACTTTATGATAGATGAATTTGTAGGTGGTTACTTTTATATGGATTTGAATACTAGATCGTGGATACCGGTGTTATTTTGTAGTTGGGTTTCAATTAACCACACATCTCAGAAATGATCGACCTGAGACTGTACAAGACCTTCACTGTACAAGTGTAACCTTCACTTACACTTGTACATATCATCCTCTGAAGTAATACCTGATGGTGATTCCTGGAGGCTAAACAGGATAAAAAAGAAAGATGAATTTGTACAATGACCAGGATTTGAACCCAGAACTTACTGGATGAAAGGTGAGATGTTACCATTCTGCCACGGAAGAGAACATATTTCATTATATATTATATCATCAATTAGTGTTAAGTTAATGTATTTTCTATAATTAATTATGTATTTATCACGTTTTGAAGTATACATAGTGAAAGGGTTTCTAACTGCTTTAATATGCCTACTGTCAAAAAGAATATTTTAACTTTAACATAAATGAGGTAGAAAGATTTTCTGAAAGTAAGAGAATTTATTATATTTAGAAAACATGAGTTTGTTTTAATTTTACTTTTTAAAGCAAATTTAACAACACTTAATCATGCAGATCATATTTCTTGTGTAGTAGAGTATAATTAAAAAAAAAAAAAACATTTCAAAACAACATTAGGAATTACCTAACATTTTATAAATCCAAATTCTTAGTTGTAGTTGGACATTCAAGTCAGTATTATTTCAAAATAATTATTAAATTAGCAATACTTTTTTAAAAATGTAAATAGAAGTTTATGTACTACAAGAACTTTCACTTACACAAAAGTATTGCTAATTTAATAATTATTTTGAAATAATATTGATTTGAATGTCCAACTACAACTAAGAATTTGGATTTGTAAAATATTAGGTCAATTATTCATAAACCCTATCAGTAATTTCCAAAGATCACTGTATGCCAGTAACACAGCTATTCAATCCAGTTAAAAATAAATACATCTTATCACAAGATAATGGCTAAATATTTACAACAAATGCACTACTTTAATGTTTTTCTTATACCTTTTTTTTTTTTGATGGTATATTATATCATATTTTTTATAACTGTTTTTTTTTTTTAATCTGTAATTAAACATTATACAGAGTGGCACAGGAAACAAGAAATTTTGAAAGTAGTAGTAGCAGCCCTGAGGAGCTGGTAGAAAGGCAGGAGTGGCATAATTCTGTGGCACAACTACCTGCCATTTAGTAATCATGGACCAGTGGGTTAATACACAATGTGCATTTGCCGTGAAGGCATTTTACAAGAATGGTGATATTGTGACTGCTGCTAAATGGGAATTCTGACATCATTACAATTTAGGATGTCATGGTCGCATTCCATTTTACCACGCCATCAAGACATGGGTTGAGAATTTCGAGAAGGCAAGTTCAGCTCTAAAAAGGAAACAACCAGGAGATCAACGAATCCCAGAAAACATTGAAGTAGTTTGAGCCTCAATTGGAAGGAGCCCATGACAATCGCCAAGGAAATATGTAGCAGGATTGAACCTAAACCAAATACTCCACAGTGATTTTAAGTTTCACCCTTACAAGTCGTACAGGAACTGAAACCATCAGACTACATGGTCCCATGAATTTCCATGGAAGTGTTTCACATCTCAGTGCCATGCAAAATCTCAGCATTTGCTTCCAGAAATGCATACATTCGAATGATCATTATCTTATGGACATTGTTTTTAGAAACTGAATTTCTTTGTGTTGGGACACTTAATGGCATGTAATTTACTTTTTGTTTTCGACAATAAAACTTGTAAATTCATTTTTTTTTTTTTGTGAGAGTTACTTCAAAATTTCCTATCTCCTTGTGCCACACTATATTACCTTTAATCATTAGTTTTAGATAATAATTACATGTATGATTTATCATATATTACTGGAGGGTAATTCTAAAATTTGTAATGAAGTATGATATAATAAATAAATATGTATTTATTATATATTTATGTATAGCTCTAAAAATATCTGACGAGCACAAAGATACAATAGAAATAGATTAATGACAATGATTCAGTAAGTTAATATATATAATTTAATAAGTTAACTAAAATACCAGACATTTACGTAGCAGTAATGATTGCTTGAGTTATATACTTTTGATGTGTAATGACAAATACTTCTCAGGAAGATAGATAAATTACAGATCATTTAAACTATCATTCTGATTAATAAATGTTCTGTGCATAATATTTTTTAAATTTATTTTTTTTGGAAAAAAATTCTAATACTAAATATACAATAATTTAATCAGCAGACTAAATGTATTATAATTGTATGCTTTATAATTTTTCATGTCTACATGGTATTAATAAATGTACTTCTTATTTTTATATTTTTACATTTTTTTTAATATGTCAGAAGAGCAAACTCAGAGTTTATAGGTGGTGGGATCGATTCAAAAATTCATTTGAACCCTAATCTAACAATGTTTGCACGTCATCTGATCCAAATATTCATTGCCTTCATTAAATTGTTGTTCTATAAAATTACTCAAAATTTTAATCTTATGAAATGATGATAGAAAGCTTTTAATATATTCAATGTATTAACAGATTACTGAATGTTATATACTTATTAATGATATAATATTGATTAAAACAGCTGTGTTGAACTAACAGATAGATTTGTTAGTCACGTCATGTCATTCAGTTGATTGTTAGAATATTTTCTTCTAGTTCATGTAGTTGGAAAAACATGTTCGTAGATCAAAACTTAAAATTTTCAGAAACCATGTATAGCCTTAAATAATTTCCTAGGTGGTAATTTGTATTCCCTTTATCCCTTTGTTAAAAAAAAAAATTGTTGACTAGGTCTGAGTTGTTAAGTTAAATTCATTTATTCTAGAAAAGAAGTAGAGTGCGATGGAATGGACTTTTTACTGATTTTCCTGGTTGTTACATTATATTCTCCTAAACTTGCACTTTTAATTTACATAAAGGTAATAAGAAAAAGAAAAGAAAAAGAAGATAATGATTTAAGAACTGTTTAAATCATAATGACAAAGCCAAAATTTAAAATTATTAACAATTAACTTGTTTTCAAACAATATGTTAATTGATTTTTGGAACTAATTACACACCCCCTTCAATGGAATTACTGCTGGTATATCGTGTAAGCAGGAACTACATTGTTAATACTGAAACAATTTCCTTGTAATTTGAAAACAGTTGTTTATTATTAAGTAATAAATAATAAGTAAATTTTATTAAAAATTTTATACTGTTAACAAGTTTCATTGTGGTATTTGATAAAGATTTAACTTATAAGTGCAAGATATATTACCAGTATATAGGTCAAATCAATACAAGTGTATTTATTAAAGTACTGATTTGAAAAGAAAGCTTACTTAAATAAATAAAAACAGTTATAAAGATGAAAAATGCCAGTCAGTAGTTGGGAATCAAAACCAAAATCAGCCGAGTTACAAGTCATTGATGACAACATTAACTGAACCTTTCAGTTTGTGTAATACATACACATGTTATAATCATGCTGTAAATAACTGTACATCTTTTTATTTTTGTCAAAATATTATGAATTCAAATATGAATTTACATGTGCATATTTACGAGGAGATGAGATAAATGAAATTTTAAGTGAAAAATGTCAGAGTATTTCCAAGAATTAAATCAGAATAGATAACTTTGAATCTCATGTTGACCGACTATTTATTGAATAATATCTATATTACTATTCATCCAGGTCGCATTCCATCTAATTTCAATCAAATACACAAGTTTTTACTGTTAAATAATTAAATGAACGTAACTTTCTTTTAAAAAATTTCAATAAATGAAGTTTTTAATAAACTTAACTTGTTTAATTCAATATATTTTTATTGAACAATTGTAAATTATAATAATAAAAACTTTTTAACATATTATAATTTTTGTTTTGTTTTAAAATTAATTTGGCATTGTAATTGGACGGAATGAAATCCAAATTGCTTTTTAATAAATTTAAATACAACAATAACATAAAACTAATTAACAACAAATATATTAATAATAATAATTATTATTAAAATAATTGCACAAAAATGATTGTAAATATTTTTTTTAAATATATTAATGTATTATTTATTGTAATCCTTATTCATTCCCTTCTGTATAAGAGTAATATTGATAAATGGTTAATTTCCTTGATTATGTATTATTTATTATTATATTTATCACTAATTTAATTTTAAAAATTAATCATATATTTTCAATAAAATATTTTTTTTAACTCTAAATTTTGTATTCTGTTTGACTGAAAATGGACAAAGCAACATAAAAAAAAGAATAGAAATAACAGAGGTAAACATTGAATGTGGGTTAAGTAAATTACTATATTTTTAATGTATTAGTAAATAAATAAATAAGTGAATCTATTATAATTATTATTTATAAATATACTAATATTTCTTTGTACATTACATTTAAATAATGTAATGTCTACTATTTCATCACATTTAAATAATAAATAAATACTGTTTTCCACATCTACTGTTTCCTTTAGTAATTACTCCCAGAACTGATTATCTATGACTGGAAATTAATTCAATCAAGAATTTTTTTATGCAGAGAGGAGTAGTAGAAAGTTACTAGTCAGACATAAGAACTGACATAGAATCAAACTTTGGTGCATCTATAATATTGCTGAAAAAACTCATTTTGACTGACCTAACTGGGCATCAAATTGCAAAATTAAAAAAACTAATACGTAAGAATCAGGATAAATATTCATAAAGAAAAAACCCTTCCCTCCACAGAGGAGGATTTAGGGACTGATAAGAATATAATACATGAACACAAATGAACTAAAAAATTATACGTAAATACAATAACAATGTGATGACATGAAATAATCACTGTATTACCTTGAAAATGTAGAAAAACTTTATAAAAAAAAATTTGCAAAAAAAATTAAAATCCATCTCAACCAAAATTCTGATCTGAAAATTTTTTCTTCTAAAAAAATCTTTGACTAAATTTTAAACCTCAAAACACTACTCAAAATACGCTGCACATCTAATCTGTTTCCATTAAGTTGAATTGCAAAAATGAAAGCTTTCCTTATTATTTAACAAGCTGGAATCCTTTAAAAGTAACAGACATAACTGGGCATCAAATTGGACTAATATGTCCAATCTTGGCATCAAATAAACTAATATATAAGTTCAGGATAGATTTTCATAAAGAAAAAATTATAATTCTTTATATACAATTTATATATATCAACATTCTGATTCTTAAATTGCACATCAAATTTACTTGTTAAATGTTCAAATATTTTCTTACTGGTTTAGTCTACATATTCATAAAAACAGATCTATTATTTCTAACCTTTGAAAAAGTGTTCTCTTTTTATCTTTAAATGTATTCTGCACCCAGAATACAGAAGTAAAGGTACTTCTTGGTACCTTTCTGCATGTTATTAATTTTTTCTTTGAAACTATTACCCTTATATATATATATATATTGTAGAAAATATTTTAATGTTGTGTAATTATACATTAGTGTGAATGCATCATATAAATGTTAAATTTCAAATCTAATTCATATCTGAATCATAATTACTGCATGTTATGTTATTAAAACAAATTATTACTTTACGAAAAAAGAAAACTGAATTGAATGGTGTTACTGATTTATCAAAAATAAAGTAATTGGAGAGTTTGCTGTTCAATGTAATGAGGTGATAAATAAGATTTCTTAGAATTCCTGGAATTATATAGAAAGGGTATTGAATGCAAATACTGATGTAACATATAAGATCAACTCCTTTATCCTTGGATTTGTAAAACTCAAAAACTATCTTTAAGAAAAATATTTTTTAGTAAAAGTAAGACAGCTTACATTCCTCCACTCATTACTTTTTAAATAACATGCTTACCTTAAAGGATGTTATTCACTAACTTTTAAAAGGGCAACATATTTGATTTAACCAATAAATTGCAAGAAATTTAAGGTGTTATGAACTGGAACTTAAGGGAGTAACAGAAAATTTTCTTTTAGACAATGAAGAAGAATAACATTAGGCAATATAATCACAAATTGGAGGACTGCTTGAACTCAAAGATCTGGGTTAAGCAATTCTTTAGACTGCATTGAAGAAAACATTTTGATCACTGCAATGTTATTATTAATTACAAAAATTGAATCTTCCCAAATCAGCACCAAGAAACATAAAAGATTAAAGTTATTCTTTTTAAGGTCACTAATTTTTTAATTGTTCAATTTTTAAGATTATTTTTCATAAAAGCAAATGAAATTTTGGGGGTCACAGAAGTTTTAAAGTGGATATTTCAGGAACAGATCGGAGAAAGCAGATTTTTGTGGGATAGAGATTTTAGAAAATTGCAGAGCAGAATTTTAGTGAAGGTAGATTAAAATTTTTAAGAATTCAGGTTATTGTGATATGTCATCACTTGTAATGTTCACATGAAAGTATATGCATCCATTACATGTTTGGTATGGATTTCCCAAAAAATTTACTATCTCTATTTTTAAAATACCTATGCCATATCAAGGTCATTCTGCTCTCTAGGAATGACAATATATGTTGTATTTTATTTTTACCTCTGTCAATTTATTCACTGGTTATTGTTTATTGCTTAATGACTTTCCAATAAAATTTTTAAATACCAAATTTTCTTCTGCTTCTAAGAAAGGGTGATAAGTGTTCTAAAACACAGTGAGTGCATTGATTGTTTTTCTTGTAGATAACCAAATAAAATGTACGTATTGAATTTATAATCTTGTTATTATCTAAATAATAAACTAGTGAATTTTATTTTAATATGGCATTACATTGATAATGGATATCAGGCTTAGCAATTTTTCCTAATATAAAACTAATAAACATTTTTATATAAATTTTAATCTGAATATTAAACAGATAAAATAATTATACCAGAAGCTTGATAAAATTAGTGTAAAATTAATTTAAATCTAATAAAACAATAAACTTCTATTTTTTCCCATTAAATTACACAGTAGAGGCTGTTGAGTAGGTAATACAAGAAAATAACATAGAAAAAAAAATCAGGATTTTTATTGCATTTATGTTCATAATGAGTTATAATCACTGAAAATGAGATTTTTAAGTTAAGACAGTACTTAACTTCATTTATAAATAAAATTTAATGTCCATTTTCTAATAAAGGACATAATTGTTCTAAAACACTGCTTATGAATCGATTATTTTTCTAAAAAAACCATATAACTAAAATCTTTTTTAAAATTTATTAACTCATAATTATTTAAATAATTAATTAGAGACAAATGTTTTTAATATGGCATTTACATTGCTCCCTGTTCCTTATCTTACAAACAGAAATAATTAATTTAATTGTAAAGCAAGAGTGACTCGGCTATACTGATCAGAAATAAATCACAAATGTAAATTTTACAAAATTAAAATTATTAATTTTGCTAATAATTAATATAACAAGTAAGTATTCGCTTAATGGTATTTTATACTTCAATAAACAGCACTAACTTAAATAATGTGAAATGAAACATTTATGGCAAGAAAAAATAATTTTGATTGCTTACAATCTAAATGAATGTCCATGCTTAATTTTATTTTTATTATTAAAAGCTGTACTACTTAACTAACAGGCCTAGATGCACAATTACATTTTGAAAATGGCTTTTACAATCTCGGATCGACCATTTTTATATCAGAGCTAATAATATTTGAATCCTGACAAAGTATACTAGTCACAAAAGAATCAAATCATTGGCAGGTAATATACCTTTAACTAAATTTAAAACTTTGTCTTGCACAATCTTAGAACATATACAGTTAACTGACTGAATATGGCATGATAACTGCTAATCAACCGTTTGGTTAATTTGCTTGATTTTTTCCTACCTTTTAGGAAAAAATTAAGCAAATCAAGGCGATCTGCACAATGTAATTGTGCATCTAGGCCTATTAGTGAAATAGTATAACTTTCAATAATAAAATAACCCAACAAACTCTGGTTTGTCCAGAGTTTCTGGGTTTAGGAAGGCAGAAATTTTATAGGTATTAACATAATTTTTAGGGCACGTGCTAGAATGTTTGGTTGACTTTATAAATATTAGACATAAAGATGAATAATTTTAATTAATTTAAAATTAGAAATGATAAAATCTCAAATGATGGCCTTATACAGAATGGGATAATCTTGAGAAGGTGAAGAGGAATGTTTATTGAATTCCATCAACCAAACTACATAGCCAGTGGTAAAATGATCATTTAAGCCAACTTACTTTATTTTATACTTTTACTCAAATTATATTTCTGAAGAAGAATAAATCCATTTAGCAATAATAATCATTACTCAAAGCAGCTTTTAAATGAATCTTACTTTAAATTGTAATCATCATAATATCACATTATATTCATTTGAAATATGGCATATACATTGCCATATAATGAATATAATATAATATTTATTATAAATTTTAAATAATTTTTTTTTGGTTTCAGTTTTTTTACTATACATAAAACTAATTGACAAATTTGAGATGACAAATTTATGTGTAACAAACATAAATTTAATTAATAAAAAAAATCTCATTTTCTTTAATAGAAATTATACTGTTCTGTAATTGTTCCTATGAATTTTGGGCTAAATAAACTAATAGAATACTGCATGAATATGTTCAAAAGGGTGCTATGATACCAACAAGCTTGTAAAGTGTTTCTAAACAACTTTACCATATATACATAATTAAACAGTAAAATTTTATACAATCAAGAAAATGTATTTTAATATTTTATTGTTTTTAAAACTTAATAGTTATAGTATTTATCAATTTTTTTCTGCATTCAGTTTAAAAATACAGATATAAAAATTTATATAAATAAACCAAAATTAAATTTTTTGTTTAAATCTAATGAGTGTAAATTTACAGAAGTATCTTGATAC
Source organism: Lycorma delicatula (assembly GCF_047948215.1). Classification (NCBI taxonomy): domain Eukaryota; kingdom Metazoa; phylum Arthropoda; class Insecta; order Hemiptera; family Fulgoridae; genus Lycorma; species Lycorma delicatula. The sequence goes on from NC_134462.1 coordinate 107,905,546, forward strand.
TGGTTATCAGTCAAAGTATTTTGTTAAAAAAAAATAATCCAATAGCAAGAGTCAATTATAAAAACAGACTTTTAAAATTATATAAAAACATTTCAAACTGATAATTACTGTTAGAAAAGTATATTTTTTAATTCTTCAACCACTTTTTTACAAACAAAAAAGTCATGAAATGTTATAAGATGGATTTAGGTCAAAGTACATATCTAAAAAAATTACACGTTCTTTAAATTATTTCAAATAATTTCATTATTTTAAAATAAATGGACATAGTAAAAAAAAAAAAAAAAAAAATGAAGTAATTCCACCAGAATGATAAAAGTAATATTATTAATGCAATTTTTTCTAAAATTTGAAATTAAGGGAGTCTTGTAGACTATAAAAATTTTTATAGTTAATTTTAATAAAAGAGTGCTTGCTGTAATTCATTCTTAGGCTAAAAATAATATTTAAACAAGGTAGGAAAAACCAGACTTAATACTGTGTGTTATAACACATAGATTTAAAGAATATTTATTCCATTCACCTACATAACCTAAATAAATAAAAGAATAAACAATTTTAAGCCTTGTCTGTACATTTTTAAACAAACATTTTTGTTTTATTTGTTAAATTTAACCAAATAATTTATTTATTCACAAACTTGAAACTTTACTGAACCCTTCAGCTAAAAAAACTAAATCCCATAAACAGGGTGTAGCCATTAAGGATGTTTTATCCAAAAAAATATATTGGAATATTTGAGAGACAGTTAATGGGTATTTAGTGGTTATGGGTAATAAAATTTCTGATCTATTTATTATAGTGCCATATTTAATTCATCAAGAAAAAATCTGTGAAGCGTTTTAATACCTATTGACCTGATAAAAGTTATCAGTTTTTTAAGAATCATGAAAAATTGACCTTCCAAGATGATCGATATGTTTTTGATAAATACAGGAGTTAATTTATATTTATTAAATGACAAGAAGACTGCCGGCGACTATAGTTACCGAATCAGGTACATAATATAACAAAATGTAAAAGAGATAACATTAAGCAAATACCTACTGTGTAAAAACTAGTAAATAATTTTCAAATTTTTTTTTGGATTTATAAATTATTTTTCAATAAATAAAGTAAGAAAAAAATAATATGTAAATATACAAAATCATATTTCTTATTATACATACAAAATAAATATAAAAATGTTCTAATTATTGAACACAACAATAATAACAACAAATATAAATAATAATATCTTTTAGGCTTAATTCTAATAAAAAAGTAATAAAAAAATAATTAAAAAAAACATAAAATTCATACTATAAATTCAAGAAATATATATCTAAAATAATAATAATAATAAAACAAAAAATAATAAAATATATAACAAGTTGTACAAAATAATTAATATATAAAATGGATATAATAATAATAAATACTATATAAATTTTACGAACAATAATTATTCATAAACTGTAATTAAAATAAAAATTTATCTTATAAAATAATTATAATATTTTTTGACTAAAATTATTTTAATATAACAAGCATAATAACAATAATAATATTCTTTGTAAATCCCTGTTTTTAATGTCTTTTTTTATTTTTTTTATTTTTACTACCGCAGTAGATTATCAATAAAGTTAAGTACATTAACATCACATTCAGAAAACCTAAACCAGATTTGATTAGCACTAATTAATCATTATAATAGAGAATACAGATAAATAATAAATAATATCATTATCATAATTATAACTAGCTATTCAAATCTATTTCATTTATTTATATACTTTATATATTTGTTTTCACTCTTTAATTACACTAATTACATAAAGCCATAATTATTATTATAATTACATTAATTTAAAAAAAAAGATTAACAATAAATTGTATCTTTTTTATTAAAAAAAATTCTAACCCATAGATTTATTGCATTACATAGAATGGAAATGATTAAACATATTTTGTTGGCAAGATAGTACGTACAGTTATGGATAATTGTATTATCCAAAGTACATTTCAGGAATTAAATTAAAAACAATTAGATTGTTTTAAATATTAAAAGAATCTCAGTAAGGTTGAAATATACTCATGAGTTAGATAATAATTGATTACTGTAAATCACTGAATTAAACGTGTTCTTTTCCTTTGGAAGGACAACTGCAAGGGCACAAGAATGCAGTGATTAATGATTTAATTAGTAACAGATAAATTAAAAGATTCTGAATAAAAATTATTAAAATTACCTCTAAATAGAATTTAAGGATTACTGCTAACTAATAAAAAATATAGTGTTTGTCAGTGCAACTGTTCAGTTATGGCACCTTACAAATATCGGTGGCAAAAGGTTTTTTATCAAAGATGAAACTAGACGTGCCACCTCCTTGCCCTTCATTCTATGCATACAGGTAATAAATAAAAAAATAATAAGACTATACTTAAACCCATTTCATACAAATATTCCACGCTTAAATTTTTTTTAATATGAGCTATTTTTCAATAAATCTTTTCTGATACATTTTACAATTTTTTTGAAATAGTCTTACTTTAAAATCAGTCTAAATATTTTGTCAGTTAAGAAATAAACTACAAATATAAATCAACTTTTCTAGTCAAATTACTTATTATAAGATGATCTACAGGAAAATTTCAGTTTGATAACAAGAGTATATTTTATATACACTTATCTAATGTTATGGTTTCTTTTTTTTTAGATTAATAACAACAATATTTTTAAAAAAAGGGTTAATATCTCTGTAAAATGATTGTCTTAAAATGATTATTAAACTGAGTTAAGAGGATGGTAAAAGAAAATATATCAAAAGATAAAATATCATCACTTGATAGTATGATTTTTGTATCACCCAAAAACAGACAAAAAAAGATGAAATTCAATTATGTCTCACTATATAAATTAATTACTTGTTTTTTGTACTGTTTTATTATTTTATTTTATGTGTTTAAATGACAGAATTTCATATTCACTGACTCAAATAAATGAAAGAATAAAGTATCACTTTAGAAATAGTGATTATTTCTAAATGCCTTTTATCGAACCAGTTTTATTTTACCAATTAGAATGAAAATTTTCAAATTTTATTTCTTTATTATCACTAAAAATGAAATATTTAGATTTATTAATTCATGAAATTATTTTATAACTAATCTAATGTGGGTAGAAATTTTTTCTGTAAAAAGAAACAAATCTATTTATAAAAAATTAAAATCATAGTTTTTAAATTAACATTATAATGATTCACTTGCAACTGCTATTAGCCCAACTACATTAAAATGACTATTAAGGAAAGCCTTTAACAATTTAACCCCAATGACTGAAGACCATTGATGATATAGGAATTCAAATCTCAATACAAGTATCTCTCTCTCTCTCTATATATATATATAGATTGTATATATTTCCAGAGATTTATATACCTTTACCTTTATAGATATATACCTTAATTCAGATTAGAATCTGGGTATTGCAATGTCACACATTAACTCTGGTAACAGATGACTGATGATGCTAATCAATAAATCTGGGCTCTGGATGAGATGATAAACTAACCTGTATGGGTTAATTAGCCTCCCTCCAATCTCTTTCTTCTGATGTAACTGAGCTCATCTTCTTTGCATAGGTGCTGTGAGAATTGTAAGAGCTATCATTCTTGTTCTAAAAAGGGCATCACGGTGGTAAAATCTGGAAGCTAGTGAATCATATATCTCCTTAGTGGGGTTGACTTAGCTTGTGAACTTATTTGGGGGACTCTTTCCTGTCTTAGGGTTTCAGTAAAAGCAACTATTTAGTAGCTGATTATTAGTTAAAATTAGGTCTCCTACATACTGGCAGATTGTGTCAGCAGCAAGTGTAACTAAAAAATTAATTACATTTATTCAATTCTTATTTCTGTAATTTTTAACAGTCAAATAAATAATATATTATTGAATAAATGGACTTTTTAATTATGCATAACATTATCCAAAATAGCAAAATTTATTATAAAACAGCACATATGGGAATGTGTGTGTGTGTTTGTGAGTATTTACATATATACTGAATACATATATACGTGATGACCTTTGGCTTCCTTCACAGCTCTCCCCACAAGTTTATCCTCCACCATCCCTCTCCAACTATCTAACACTTCCAAATCAGTCCTCCATTTTATCCATTGTTTCTCAGTCAACCCTTCCTTCTGCTAAACAACTGCTTCCTGAATATCATTTCCTATCAATCCCTTCAATGCACTTAATCCACAAAATTATTTAGGCCTTAATGATCTGGACAATATCTTCATTAATCATAAGACTATATCAATACTGATTATGCAAGAAATCATGGTTTATGATATTCTAAATCACCACCTAATGACCTAATCAACCACAAAAGTTGTTTCCTTCTGCGTAACAAAATTGTTTCAATAATGACAGGGTGTACAAAGGGACTTTCATCTAGCTATAACTATTGTAAACAACTTATTTTTTATTACTGCCTTTAAATCAGCTATAGGTTCTCACTAGTCTTATTTAGTTAAAGCCTTATTTATTTGGCAACTCTTATTTAGTATACAATCATGATTCATGACCATATTAACTAAATAGAACTTACTATCTACTTTAGAGGCTTCTTTTAATTGTTAGGTTATATATATATATATATATATATATATATATATATCATAAAAATTGCAGTAAAAAATTATTTAACACAATCATAAAGAATAAAAATTTGTGTGTACTAGTACAACTTTTTTTATATTGTTTCCATGATAAATATTAGTGTAAATTAAACATTTAATTAACAAACATCATGAAACTGGAATGGAGTAATATAAGTTACAAGTGATGAATTTTTATGATGCTGAAATAGATTTTATTATGCAGACTTTGACTTATCTGATGATGATCAAATCTTAAGCGATCTAAAAATTGAAGGATCCTCTCGTGAAGAGGTGAGTTCTGCTCAATTAATACTAAATTTGTTGGTTTATTTATTAATACTGATAATCTTAAAGTGTAGGGGGTACCTGTAATTAAACGTTTCTATAACGGATTCTATACAATTTATTTTCTATTAAGATACGTCAAATTTATCATCAATCTTATTAAAACACATAACAATTTTTTGATCATTCAGAAGACTGATAATGCTGTTGTTAACAGTTAAAGCACTTTCATGAGACGATTGACTTCACTTTAAATATTCTTTCTAAGTAGAGCATAAATGGTAAATAATTATATTTATCCATTAGAACATAAAGGTTTTTTATACATTTATATAATTTTTTGAAAATTCAAATAATTCATCAAAATATTAACCATTATGGTAATTAAATTCAAAAAATAACAACTCAATCACCAAAACTCAACAGAAAAACCTTTTTTGTTATCTGTTTGAAGTAATTATAGAATTCTATACCGGTTGATGCGGGATCCTGCAAAAGTCTACTATTGGTATTAATTTGTTTTTTAGGTTTTTCTGTTGTCGTGTTATGATGGTTGTTATTTTTTGAATGTGTATATTCAAAAAACAAACTTTACCTACCACTGGACTGAATATGGAAATAATATAAGGATTATTTAACAATCACAGATTATCATAAAGAGTTAAGAACAACAACCATTCACAATTGAATCAAAGTTAAAAGTTAATAAACTTTTAAAGTAACTATCTGATAAATAAAAAAATGATTATGGGAATATGAACAGATTATGTTCATTTGTTATGAGTACACATTATCTGTGGTTGAAATATTCCATTACTTTCAGAAATAAAGATAGGAAGTTTTAAACATTGACAAACCAATTTGGTTGATGTTTAAATAAATTTTTTTTTATAATCGATTATTTATTTTCTAATTATTTATAAAGAGGAAGAAAATATTTTTTTAAAGTGCTATATTCTAATAAGTGTTCTTACCTCTTTTTACTTGCATCAGGTGGTTTAATATATAAAACAGTAAATAAGCTGCATCTATAACAATTTTACGTTATATTTTAATTGAATTCCTTTAGAAAATAATTATAACTTGACAAACAACAAATTAATAATTTGTGGTACTACAAACTTATCCAGTGATAAATTAATTTGTACATTTTTATAAAAAGTATTACTGTAGCGATTTATTTATTTATCTTTGTGCTTAACTAGCTCACAAATATTAATTTTTTTCCTATAAACAGTTTAAACAGCTGAATCTCATTTAAGTAATTTAAATCAAACTAAAGTATGTATTATAATGTAAAAAAACACAGCAACTGAAATAATAATTATAAAAAGAAATATTGTCTAACTCGGTTTGGTTATCAAACAGTATATAGCTTCACACAAGATGAATATTATTATAATTTATTATTTTGTAAAGTAAATTCTTCCGATAATAATTTGAATAATATAACAATTATGGCTTTATGAAATTAAATACAATCTTATTACTGTCATCATTTTTACAGTCAAACTATAATAAACTTTCTAACAACTTTTTTAAAGCTTATTACATTATTATTATTATTATTTATATACAATACATTATAATCATGAAAAATATAGTAGTATAACAAAACATTGTGACATTAATAGTATTTGAACTCTTGAGGATGAAATATGAGTGATACAGCATAAATATCACAAAGAGAAAGTAATTAATTATATGACTATAAACTGATAAAAAGAAAGTTCACAGGAATGTATATAAAAAAAAAAATATACTGTATATTAAATCACAATTAATTTAAATAATAATATAAAACCATTCAACCACAAATATAATACACATGTGAATAACATCTAACGTGCATGCAATTTACAAAATGATTAAAGAAAGAAATAAAAAATATATATATATAAAAAATAACAATAATATTATATAATAATAATAATTAAAAAAAAAAAGATTAATGATTAATTAATATTACACTAGACAGAGATATTACAAATCTAACACTAGAAATATTTGATTAGTGTTGGTCAAATATTAAAAAATTGACCAACCTTGGTTTGTCACAACCAAACTCGTGAGCAGTGCGAGGAATGCATGAAAAATTAATGTTACATGCATTAACAACGCACACCATTATTATATTATAATTATTTATTATAATACTCAAACTTTGTTGCTGTCATTTATTAATGAAAATTGTCCAGAAATTAATACCCATATGCTTATAGGGTTTGTGCAAGTAAACGATTAGCCGAGATTAATAATTAGCAAACTTAGATAACTGATGGCTTTGTTCCAATGAGTTTCATGCTACTAACATATGTTTTACTATTTTTTATTGGTATTTATATTAAAAAAAACAGTAGAAACAATCTGCTGATGGAGTGCAGTTTATTTTTTTTTTGATTTTTATGATTATTACTCAAAACTTTTGTTCTATGGATGTTTTGGACTCTCTTATATACTTTTTTCAATGTGTTTTCAACACATGGTGAAATCATCAATAGAATCATAGTTCTGAATGACACTAGACAATTTTGCACCCAGATCTTATTACCAAAAACTTAAATGAATTTAAAATTTAATTAAAAATAACAGATGATTAATAAACTTAAAACTACGTTTATTACAATGAAAGTTTTCCTAGATTAAACCAGTCATAGTGAGTTTATATTTTAATGCATTGCTGTAACACTTCAGTGACAGCTAACAACCATTAAACTTTGTGTACTGAAATTGGTTCTAAAATAAATATGTACTGTAATTATAAGAAATAAGACAAAATTAGTGTATTATTAAATCAATACAATAGTTTACTTATATTTTAACTTGTTAAGTAATTTATGAGCCTTTATATTTTATAATATTTAATTTTGTTTAATCTAACTAATTTTATTGATCTTGTAACAAAAATGTTTATGAAACAATACTTCCATTTTTTTAGAAATTCAATTATTGATGTAAGAATAACCGTTTTATCTAAAGCAATCCCTCCCTCCTAAAAAATAACCCCAGTATCAGGTTATGTTTTTTTTTCATAATATCAAGTAATGATGAATTATTAAAGAAAGCTTTGGACTTCCTAATTTTAAACTTTATGAAGTCAAAAGTTGTTTTTTTTACAACAGAAATTTCATAACACTTAATAAAAAAATGGGAAGTAATGATCAAATCGATTGTAGATATTTAGTATATTAAGATATATATTAGATATTAAGTATTCATAAAGTACTAAAACTGATGCTACTGGCATAAATATTATACAGAAAAAAGACGATGAATGACTGAAATTTATTGAGTGTGAACTGGATCCAGTTAATTAATCTGTGTACAAATGGGTATTATTATCTGGATAACCCTCGTACTTATTAATTTATTAATTACATAACATAATTAAATCTTTTAGATTGAACACATTTGTGATGGAATTATTTATTTATTAATTAATAAATATTATAATTATTATAACATTATTTATTTATTACCCATAATTTATTCAATTACCGTAATGATACAATAATTAATTAATCGATTGCCTATCAAACTTGTGATATGATTATAGTGATGGAGAAGTGAAAAACGATTGGTCAAAGCGTATAATAACAACAATAATAATAATCATAATAACTAATAATAATAATTATAAGAAAAAGAATAATAGAACAAGAATATCATCTTCCATTGTGAGAACCCCTTCTCCAATAATAATATAATTAATCAATTAATTATTTATAATTAAAATTGAATAAAATTAATTTATATATATTATAATATTATTAACAACAACAAAAAACAATATTATATATTATATAATAATCTTTTTATTTTATATTACTTAAAATTCTTTCGTTCTTCTAAATTTGACTTACAATATTTACAGAAATAATTAAATTATTTATTAATTTTTATTATTTTATCTATTAACAACATGCAATGTACACAGTATTATTTATTATTATTATATTATAATAATAGGCTAGATCAAAGAGTATATAATATAATATATAATAACCTCAGCTGGACAGTCCAGTTTTTGGATGTTGCAATCCTTTTATACCAACATCACCATCAATATAATTTTACGTAATTTTATTAAATCTTACTAACTGGTAATGATATGTTTAATTTACTTGAAGAGTGAGCATTGCCATTGCTGAACTTTTCTTCCCTATTTAATGTATTTTTTTAATTTAAGTACAATTTCCTATTGAATATCTGAAAATAAAATAACAAAATTAAATGTATGACAATTATATTAATATTATAGCTAAATATAGTATATATATTATATATTAATCTATTCCATCATAAACATGATTAAGATAACTTTAAATAAGTAATTTGTAATTTTACAAGCTAGCATAATACAGTTCTCAAGAGTGTGCCTAAACAATGAAATTGGCTTCATGGTTCTCACCTTCATCATCAATCAAACAAGCATATTTAAACACATAAATTTCTATAATAGCCGTTTCAATTTTTTTAACATCAGTGCTATTACTTGCATTATGAATGTCAGTTATTTGATCTGTCATATTATTATTAACGCCCAGGAAGGGGACCTCATAAAATATTACTAATTTTTAAAACAATGTATATTTTGTAAAATGTTGGGCAAAGCTGAAAATGTGACAAGTTCACAAAATCTGCTCTCTATAAAAAAAAATTAGATTAATTGTTGTTACAAATTTTCAACAATTTTGGTAGGCATTAGTTATTTAAGTTAATAATTACTTATATTAGTGGAATAAAAACTAAATAATGTTTGAAAAATTTAATCTACAGGTATATAAAAGTGAAAGCCTTCATCAATTCATTCTTTATTAACTCTTTCATCAGTAATTCTCCAACTTTCTAGGTGGGTAAAAGTAGTTAGCAAAACAATTTCTGACATAATTTCTAGGAAAAGTAGAAAAAATAATTCTGTATAACAACTCCAAAAAGATTAAATTAAATAGACAATGAAAATAGGTGAGGAGACTGAAACAGCTAATATTCTGAAACCTGACAGGAATGTTTACTTTTGATAGTTAGCCACTACTGCCATTCACTCCTAAGGGAGTGAAAACAAATACAGGTTGAACTCTGTATTTAAATGGAACATGCATAATACATAATCATTCATAACTAATTTTCCTTTTGCCTGAACAAGAACAGAACTGAGGTATGGCATATTTATTCTAAAGAAGTCCTCTGGAAAAGTAAGCAATGGTTTTTTGATTAACAACTTATAAAGGATAAAATTAGAATCAGTAGAAATGGGGTGTTAAGCAGAAGATAATTGACATAGATGAGGTTTTATTAGCTAAATGGGCAACAGCTAAAAATAAATTTTTATGCTAATCAACCCTGAATATGAAAAGGGTGCACTCTGACCAATGGGTAATATAGAATGATTGCTCATTTCAATGATAGCTTATAGTAACTGTTCATTATAGCTCCATTATTTTATGAAACACATACTGGATGTTCTCTTTGTACCTCCTCCTCTAGAAGGGTAAAGTTAGATTCAGGGTGGATTTTGTGTTCTTGATTATTTTATGATCCAATTTTGATAGAATTTAGCTCTGAATGTAATACCAACAAAAGCAAATTTTGAATTATGTTTTAAAACATGTCAATGAATGCAGAAGAGAAATAAAAAGTTATTATAATTATCAAAATTTCTTTATTTTTATTTTTAGAGAACCACTGAATTTATTAAGAAATTTAGTGACTGAAAATAAAGAATGCTCAATAACTACAAAAATGTTTAGATTGTGGAAAATCATGAAAAGTTTATAAGTTTGTTTATAGGCCTATAGTGAACAGGATGTACCTTTTTCTGCTACAGGAAACAGAAGATGGTCATGTCTCCTTTAACACCTTGAAACTGAATTTTAGTAAACAAAAGTTCAGAAATTTAATGGTACTGTTGAATTGCACAACTTAATCTTCAAACAGAGAAAGCAAGGTAGCAGGATGAAAAAAATTTAACATAATTAAAGTAAACTTATAAGATAAGAATAGAAAATCTGACTATAATAATTAGGTTAAAGAAAGAAACCTTCTACGTTAAGAAGGAATTATAGGAAACAGGTAACCTGGATGAAGTTAACTTTGAAATGTTCTGAACTCAATTGTTTCAGAGAATAGATGTATAGTTCAGTAATATAAGAGAAAGGTTCAATAGAAGAGAAAGGTTTATGGAATGAGAAAATGAAGCGGGAATTAGATATCTGTTTGACTTTATTCTGAATGAAATAAAAGACAAGGGTGAAGAATGATAATCTTGAATTTTCTAAATACTATGCATTTTTTTAAAAATATGTTGAACAGAAAATAAAATTTTAGTATGGATGTTCAGTATGAAGATAAATAATTTCGCAGAAGGTTTCTAAATTTCATGTAAGTTTTATAAAAACTTATAGACTTTACTACTTTTCTGAAGATAAAACTGGAATAAGTGGTTTTATAATTCCAGTTTGTATTCTAAAAGAATTAAAAATATTAAATAAAAGCATCATATGAAGGACGAAACTTTATCATCAAAATGCATTCTGTTTGCAGATTAAATATTTCAAATCGACTTGACTGTACAAACTACGTACTGATTTGTCAGTAAAGAATGTTTTCTTGAACTCTAACGTCAAAAAAAATAAAAATAAAAATAAAAGAGAGTGAACATAAAATATTCAGTATTTGTCTGTTTGAAGAACTGGTACTTCAATTAATGTACATGTAATTTTAAACGGTTTACTTACAGTGATGACAGTTTTCTATTATTGCCTTCTTTTACATCAAATACCAAAACATAATGATACACAGCTTTAGGTTTATTTTTTCTGTCTTTTGATAGTGTATGAATGTTTTAATTTATAATTTTTTATCCTAATTCTCTATAATGCATTAGTTCAATGATAACGTGTTTAGATAAAAATAAAACATAAAAAGAAAATAAACTTGTTTTAATTTTAATGAATAAAATAAGTGTTGTACTTTCTCAAATAACATTATTTCAAACAGTGTACAGGATGAAGTATTTGTAGCATATATATATATGCAAGGTTATGATTGAAAATCATGTAAATAAATTAAGTGGTATCAACTGATAGGTCCATAAATCCCCACAGGATATAGTAAACTGCATTTGACATTATTTACTTTATTTTTATGTCTTGGTAGTGTATAGATATAATAATACATCTATCTATTAGTGTACAGATGGTCTACAATAAAGGTTTACAGTCTCTGTTATAGAGGTATGCGCATTCTCAGGGACACACAAAATGATCAGGGATACATGAAAAACATTCTAAGCAATGGTAGAAAAAGAACATATTCAACAATACGAAAAAGTAATTAATTAGTTTAATTCTATGATTATGACCAGAAGATGTCATTTGCTATTCTAATAAAGTATTTATTCTGTTTACTTATTCAATACTGCAAAATAATAGAAAACACTTCTTAATATAAGAGAAAAGTATTACCAGTAATTATCTAAACATTAATATATAGTTATGTTTTGTAAATAGCAACATCAAATATACAAGAAAATATAATCTATTGAAGTAAGTTATTGGTGTATTCTGTGTTTCATGGTGGTGATATCACAAAATACCTGTAACCAACAAATAAGATTTTATTTGTAATTCAGTTCAATAAATCTGGAGCCAATACAGTTTACTTTCCTTCTTATAGCTTTTTGAAAAATAATGCTGTATAATGTAAACGGAATATTACATTTCAGGCTACTCTCCACCAGTTGAACTTAAACAAAAAAACAAAAAGCTGTGCCTCAAAATAAGCTGATGTCAACTGTCATACATAAATGATTTCAACTCGGTACATAGTAATAAATACAAATTAATAAAATAAATGTGTTAATTTTGCTGTATTTTTTCATTTAAATGTAAAAAACCTAATTTTATTTGCAAAGTTAATTTAAGCTACAAAAATGAACAGATTTGCTTTCATTAGCTTTTTATATTTTCTTATGACATATAAATGTGAAATTGAAGTAAACACATATTTATGAAATAATTTTGTTAATATTATGGCATCATGTTTATGTTATTACCATAATATTAACAAAATAACTTAGTTTTAAGTAAAAATAATGTAAGGAAGTTGTTACGAAAGAATAAAAAGGGCAGACTACTTATCGACAGTTACCAGTCTTTTAAAAATTACTTTGGATATTGGTATCTTATTTTTATTTCATATACTTCACTGTTCCAAGTTGCTACATTTAAAATTCTTCAGTTATTGTGGAACATCAGCTTGTATGTGAATTGGTTGAAGTTACCAATTATCCATGATCTTATCATACATCAAGAATAATATTTCCTCTCCTAAAATTAACAGACTTTAATATTAATAATTTATTTACTAAGTTACCTCAGATTATCAATGGTGAAGTATAGAGATAAAAGTAACAGATCTACCATATATCATAGATAAAGTTTTATGTCTGCATATGAATAATCGGTAAGTAAACTTGATTTCATGCAATGTAGTTTTTCCACAATACTTGGAACATCATTAATACGCATGATGAAATGTAATTAAACTTCTAAAAAAATAATAAATAAAATGACTCTCTAATTAAATGATATTAGAAATTAAAAATAAATTTAAATATAGAAATATTTATCAGTACCTGATCATTGTAGATCTTCTTCACATTTTGGAATGTCAAATATTTCTGCAAAAAGTGGTGGTAGCCTCAGTTTTTCCCAATTATGTCGGAACCATTCAAGGTGAACACTATGTTTTGCACCAAGATTTCGCAGTTCGGGCAGTTTTGAAAGAATATTAGACATCACTTGTGTTTCATTTGAAGGATTATTTCTACTAACCTGAAAAAAAAATTACTGATAAAAAGATTCATTTGAATTATGTAGTTAAAAAATAATGAAGCTTCACTGTATATAATTCTTAATGAGGGCTAAATAAACATAAAAAAGAATTTATTGCTATGAATTTTATTTACATGGTAATAAAAATGTATTACCAATAATATTTTAATACAGCTTTTCTTGAATGCAATGCTCTTGTTCAACCACTGTGTATGTTTATTAATTCCATTTTCAAAAAAAAATCTTTTAGTTGCTTCTCAAACTAGTTCTGTGAAGTTTAAATGCAAGTCATTATTACTGTGAAATTTTCTAATTCCTAACATTCCTTTCATGATGTAAAAAGGTGATAATCAGATGTAGCCAAGCCATGGCTGTGGAATAAGTTTAAGTTTAAGTTAACATTCTTAAAGTAGCAGTATAAATATGGGCCTTAATTTGAAGGAAATTCATCCAAATCAGATTGTTGGTTTCAATTTTTCAGATTTGAATAATATTATGTACTCTTTTTATGCTTTTTTCATTACAGGAATAAAATGGAAGACTCCAGTCAATCAAACATCACAATAGAGTAAATAAATCATAGCCTAAACATATTTTGCTGATTATTTTTCTAAACATACTTTTATTTCTTCAAACATTTTTCTGTGTGGTCTGGTGAGAGAAGGAAAGAAAGTCATCTTGCACATACTTCTTTTGCCTTGTCCAATCTCATGCACAATATTTTTCTAACTACCATTGCTAATTATTGAAACTTGTGTGAAATCTGTACAGTGGTATTTATATAGTTACTGGCCTGGACAAGCTTAACAATTTTTGATAGCTAGCTTAACAGTAACCACTATTTGATTCAGTTGGTTATGACTACTATCAGATTTTACTTGTAACTATGGTAATGCACTAACTGATGTAGTCTTTTACAAATGGTAATGAATCTATGAATTTGATAAGCTTAATGGTAAGTTTATGTTAATCTTGTTATTTTGATTTATTCATAAGAGGTTTTAAATAAGTAATAAATATATACAAGTACATACACTTATTAAAACTTTTACTTTTTATAAAAAAAAAATTACTCACTGCTTTATTGACATATCAATATGATTTTGTCAGAAACAGATCTGTAATGAATGATGGTTATTGCTTTTAGAAATGAGATTTTGACAAGCCTAGATTAATGATTCGGTGATCAGGGATTTTTTTTGTGTGGTTTCTAAGACTTTTGGTTATTTTTTTTGTTGAACTTTCCAAGACTTTTGGCTGTGCGAGTTAGAGATTTTATTAGTTGTTTCTTACATTGTGTAATTACAATAATTGTCCTTAACTCTTTAGGTCATATTTAATGAATGAACCACAAGGTGCTAATAAACAGCAAAAATTGAAATTTCTAATCTATTGGAAGATATAAAGCATGGGACATGTATCTCACAAGTATGTTTTGAGATTGTCTTTTTGTTTTTCAGTGGACATAAATTTCAGGACTAGAACAGTCTAAAACTACAATTTTTAATGATCATGCCAACATGACTATTGAATAGTACATAGGAAGAATTTATCTTCCGCAGAAAATTATATGTTTATTGTACTGGTTTAAAATAACAATCTGTCTTCAGTTTATTCTGAAAAATCAGATTACTGTTTATGATTCTGTAAATGCTCCCGTCTCAAAGGACAGCCAAATCACCCGGCTTTTGACTCAGTTCTTAGAAATCCTAATTTAAGAAAGTATGAGGACTATCCACGCTGTACTGCACCTGTAGGTGTCCACACCTGATGTCTGCTGCAGCATATAAATGTTGACACTCAGTCATTCTTTCCATCATATCCGTGCTCATATCCTCCATGGAGAATAAACCTTGTAAATTTTACTTTTGACCTTACGACATACAATAAACAATCAACACTACCTACTGTTTTCTGACAAATGTTTCAGTGTTTTCTCACCAAGACGAAACCAGACGTGGTGATGTACACTGATGGATCGAAACAAGACAATACCGTTGGTTGTGCTTTTGTTGTCAATGAAAGAACTTATATGTTTGGCCTACCCAGTATTATGAGTGTGTTCACCGCTGAACTACTCACTATAAAAAATGCTCTAAATGTCATTAACCCTAAATATAGAAACATTCTTATTTGTAGTGACTCGTGTAGTGTTCTCCAGGCGTTAGAAAACTTTTATTCCAAACATCCTGTCATCATTGAAATTTACAATGCAATCGCTGAGTTAAATAATCGCAACACAGAAGTAAGTTTTTGCTGGGTCCCTAGCCACATAGGGATTCCAGGTAATAAACAAGCAGATTATGCTGCCAAAGAAGCGTGTATTCAACCTCCTTTCTCACCCGAGTTACTACCTCTGATTTTATTAATCGTGTAAAACAATCACTGAGAACAAGGTGGCAAAGTGACTGGACAACTACCATCGATAATAAACTCTGATGGATTAAAGATTCTTTTGTATTTTAAAGACTCCGTCTGCAATATTAGTTTTGAGTTTTATTTCACTTTTTTAACTTTTGTTTTAACTTAGTTTTAAATTTTTTATTATATAATTTATATTAGTTTTAAACCTTATTTAATTTTATTATTTTACCTTTTTATTAAAGAAAATTTTGGGCGATGATAACGCACAGGCGTTTTTCACCCCCCCCCCAAAAAAAAAACCCTGCTGTTTTACGCTAATGATTGATGATTTTAAAATTCATAAAATGGCAATTCATGATATTTTTAAAAACTCTTTTAATTACACAAGCCAAAAAATAATTAAACAACAAGATATATTTTACTTCATGGTAATTTTTGAAATGTAATACATTTCTGAAAAATGAATTATTTTGCAGTAGTGCAAAAATTTCAGATTAATTTCCAACCAATATAAAAGGTAAAGTAAATTGATATTAAGGATTTTAAAATCTTTAATTAATAGATTTATTATAAAATCTTTATTAATTAATGAATTAATAAATCTTTAATTCTTACTAATAAATTATACTGATTACATCAGGAATGGGTAGTGTTAAGACTCAGGGTAATTTAAACAAGGTATTTAAATGAGGCTATTTAATTGAGTTATTTAATTTTTAAATTTTGGTTTCTCACTTTTTTCTTACTCTTTTTTAAATCTCACTTTTTTTGTTACTCCTTTTTAAATGAATTGTTAATATAGTCTTATGCTCTTGTTGTTCAGTCTTGTGCCAGTCATTAATGGTTCAACATGTGTTAATACAATATTGGTATATGTTATTACAAGTTCAAATTTTATAATAAAATTGATTTACAATATAAAATAATAAAGACTATTTATTTAATTGAAGCAGCAAAAC
Organism: Lycorma delicatula; assembly: GCF_047948215.1. Classification (NCBI taxonomy): domain Eukaryota; kingdom Metazoa; phylum Arthropoda; class Insecta; order Hemiptera; family Fulgoridae; genus Lycorma; species Lycorma delicatula. Next base: position 107,922,637 of record NC_134462.1, read on the forward strand.
AAAAGATTTAGAATAATTAAACATAACGAAGGTTCTAAACCAAGGCGGCAATTATTCGACATCCAGGTAGACATGCTATTTCACGAATAAAAAAAAAGGAATGGCTCCAGCATTTTCCTGGATGTATCAAGGTAGAGCGTTGATCAGAACAGCAGAAAAAAAACACAATTAATTACGATATTTAAAAAATAGGTGTTATTAAAGTTCATATTAATAATTAAAAATATAAACATAAAATAATTTTAAAGTAAATATTTCAATAAACAGTGAGGTGATTTAATGAAGTGCAAACTGTGAACAACTTGTACACCATTTAAATATTCATTTTTTACTTTATTTTTTATGTTTTAATTTGTTATGTTCGTTAAAAATGCATGTTTACAATAAAACAGTACAGATTGCAAAAAATAAAAAAACAAATACAAAGACTACTTTGTAAATTTCATTGTTGAGGGAGATTCTACAAATGATTTAGACTACTATGTGCTTTTATTACTAACCATTTGCTTAAATGAAATAAAGATGCACTCATTTTTAAATATGAATTAAATAAAACTTAAAAACTAGTTAAATTCAATATCTATATATTTTTAATTAAAACAAGAAGCTACTTACCTGGATAGTTAATGCTTCTATGAGCTTATCTTGATGATGCTCAATAGCTTTAACATCGGTGACCCCGGGTCGATCAGCTGATAATAATACGATTGCTGAAAATAATCCTAGTTCTGTATCATTCAAAGAATGCGCATTGAATGAACTTACGAAATGCAACAGCGATGAAACAAATTCACTCTAAACAAAAAAGCAGGAATTAAATTGTAATATTTACACTGTAATGAAACACTGAAACATCATGAGTATTATGATATGAGTATCAGTACTTTACATGGTGTTAATATCTATGGTAATTAGTGGAGAAAAATTATAAAAGGGATATACATAAAACTAATAATTATTTAATTACAAACAAAAACAAATTTATTTAATATAACATTTAAAAAAATTATCATACTTCTTTCAGTTGCTTTAACAGTGATGGTGTAAACAAATCTTTCAGCTGTTGCTTCTTCTGCAAAGATTATTTAATATTATTTTCACATAATCATTGATAATAATTCAGTTGCTGATTACAATCACCTTCTTCAAGATGTAGAACAGGTTGAGGATGCTATCAATACAGTCCTTCATTATTCATTATGTAGTATTCTCTGCACAGCATACTAATAAGTTGAATTTGTAAATGTGCAGAAAATCTTCAAGTCCTATCTCCTACCTGAAGATACTTAGCTATAGGGGAGCAGAATATGTCCGAACACGCAAACATGGTTCGGGGGAAATTTGGGCTGTCTGGGGAAATTTCACGGAAATTTTTAGCAGTCATGAAAAACAGAAATCACGATGTAAATATCAACTGATGTATTCACATCATTTTTAACAAATCATTTGTGAATACATTGATGTATTCACAATTATTAACTAGAATAATTGATCTTTTAACAAGTTTTGAAAAGAAACATTCATCCTATTGAGTATTACGCATGAGAACAAAGGTAGCAACGTCATTCCTGGTTAGAGATGACTCTTAGACCCAGATCGTGACTACAATATTTATGTATGTTTTAAAAATAAAACAGGATAAATTTCATCACCTGAGAGGTAAATGATGGAGACTCCATCGAATTTCCATTGAATTTACAACTGTTTACCTCTCAGTTGCTGATTTGTATTCTAATAATTTGCTTAATAAGTAAGTAATCTTTTTTTAACATGTTTCTTAGATTAAGCCTAACAAATTTATTTTATTTCACTGCCCTCTTCAGTGGTCATCTTCCCTTGAAGCCATCACAATACAGCCAATATTAGACTATTGTGTTTGTTGAGTTGTGATTATTAATGCATTTCTTGTTCATAAGATAATTTTTTGAATAAATTAAGTGTCTGCAACCCATGTATTTTTATTACTTCTCTTTTTATAACTCATCACATACAATAAGTTGTTAGGTAAAATGTAATAAACTCTCACCTTAGTTTTGGGGAAATTTCCTCATTTGGGGTAATACTGCTAATTGGGTGAATATTTGCATTTTAAGATTTTTGAAGATCTTGACATTTCATCACCGCATCTGACCATCTAACACAATTTTAGCATTAAAAATGGTGGAAGGATTATAATGGTAAAGTTGTGGAAGATACGTATATCATTCTGCCTGTTTTTTGCTTGACATCTCCAGACTGGACGGACTGATTTGGATGAATTCAGTATGATGATTTTTGTTTACTGGGGATTGAAGCCATTTAGTTTTGGTCAAAATTGATTTGATACCTTATGGGTCCCGAATCTCAAAATTTTAATCAAAGTGTATAAATTTTTTCATGTTCTTTAGGTAACTGGGATGCAGTTTTGTTTTAAACAACTCCTCTCACCCACATAAAAAAGTGGAGCCAAAAAATGCTTTTTATATTGTTTTTGGATTCAGTTACATTCTTTTATTAATTATTGCATTACATTAGTAGGTCACTATGATTGTTTATTTGCCAATTTCATTTGGAAGTGGGGAATAATAAGCCTAGCTATTTGCATTTTTTCATCAGTTATCATTTTGGTTGATATATATCTCATTCTGTATTAACTGATTTTTATGAAATTTTGTGCAATGATTTCTAAATGTGGGTCACTGATGTTATTTAATTTGGTTACAATTTTTTAAATGGGAGAGAAGGAGATGAGATATGGTCATCACAGGTTCTGTATTTCAAAATTTAATCAAAGAATAGAATAATCTTTTTGACAATTCTTTTTTGCATACTTTATTTCTTTAATGTTACCCTTAATTTTTCTTCTAAGACTGTCAAGGACAATGCTCTCAACAGCCTGAATTATGCAACTGACCGCAGCATTTCTTTTTACATAAATCTTTTTAGAATTAGCTACATTAAAAACTTTGTATCAAAACTTTAATCTTTGAAATTTTTTTTAATAAGAATAAGAAAAAGTATTCAATGAACATCAGAATCATTTCTTTAAATTCTTTTATAAAAAATTATACAGCAGTGCAATCTGTATTAGCTCCATCAAAGTACCACATTGACCTCAAAGTATCTTTGAGGTCAAAAGAGGAGAAAAATTTTTGACTACCTGCAAACTGAAAATAAAGCATTTCAGATCTTTGCTTAAATGAGTGTTCTTCATTCTTTAATCATGAGAATAAAGGTGTGAAATTTAGCAGGAACCTATTGTTACATTCTGTATGCACCCCCCTACACATTCACACAAATATATATATATTTTTTTTAACATACTTTTTTGAAGGAATGACACAGGAATATTTAATAACATTTATTGAACAAGATATCATTAAAATAAATTTGGTAATTGCTGAAATAAGATAATAAAATTTTCAAATTTAAGAATAATTGGGAAAGTTATCAAAACATATGAGAATTACAAGGTGCAGTTTAAATCATACTTACATCATACATTAGTTCCAGTTGTTGCCTTGTAATATATGTTCCATCAGCAAAGGTAAGTGATGAATCTGAGGTAAGTCTTGATACACGGACTAACCAAAGTTCAAAGAATCCAACTTTAATTAAAATTAATTGATCATCTTGACTTAAGTCACAGAATCCTAAAAAAACAAAAATTGTTAAATACAATAAAGAATTTTGAATAAACCAAAAAGTATTCATTTATTTTTATTATAAAAATTATTAATCCGTATTTAGATATCAATTATTCTGATTTATGAAACCTATGTAAGGAATTATATTTACATTACAGTTACTTTTCTTGTTTTACAGATGCACTTCTTAATATCCTTAAAAAGATGTTAATTGGTATACTTTTATTTTACTATCAATTTCTTTATAGTCGTAGTTCAGTACATGTACAGATATGAATGTAGCAGACCCTGCTTTGCCACAATACTGATTGGTTTCTTAGTCTAATGTTTGGTGGTAAAAATATTGACAGCATTGATTTTCATGAAAATTTGTAATTAAGCTTATCTAACCCTCTACTTCAAAAGTTATGTGTTTCTGATGTGTGCTTTTTGTTTTTTGGGGGTTCAAGGTAAAATCATTCAATGGTTGGATGAAAAATTAACATTTTCAATAACTCAAAAAGTACTGACTACAAAAAATTTTTATAGAACATTTTTTGCTTAGAATTTATTTCTCCATCGATTTCTGCTGTTATTTTGAATGTAATAATTTCTACCCCGAGAAGGATGGCATCCACCTCCTGGGGTAAAAGCGCACATAACTTTTGTTCTTGAGCTATTTCCTAATTATTGTCCAAATTTTATGTCAATCGGTTTTGTCCAATAGAATTCTGAGCGAAAAACTGTCAAACACTGGCCAGTGTTTGATACCTGTTATACCTTAAAAATATATTACTGTTAATCATAGAGGTTAATTGTACCATTGTATTTGGGAAATTCATACATATTTTGGACTCCAAAATTAGAGAAGTGCTTCTTTTAAGAAGGTAGACAATAAGAGTTATTAATATGAGTATTTCTAAATGCAAACTAAGTATGTTACAATAGAATTTGAATAAAACAAATTTTAATTTTATAGTAAAACATGAACAAGAAAAGCAATAGAATGGCAAAAAAAAAGACGAAGCTAGTTCTACACTTCAGCTGTACATTGTTTTTTTTCTATTAAAGATGATTCATTCATTTATAGGGGCATTTGTTAACTGCTGAAGAGATGAATAGTGACTAAAGATGTACATCAACTCAGGTTGATGTTTTTGGAGTTACTCCACCACACAGATGATGAAATAAGATCTAGTTTTAGGATCAAGCATGTATGTTGATTATCATACGCAAATATAAAGAAATAAAAGAACAACATTTGTCACAAGAAACTATCAGTGAACATCTCAAAAAGGACAAGAGTAAGTGTGAAACAAATTCTAGAACTCTGAAAGTAATATCAGAATATTAAAAAAACATTAATTGACATATATTTAAATGACTTTACAAAAAATGACTTATAACTTTTCTAAATATTATTTTTTTCAATTTTATGAAAAGTTTCTAAAATATTTTCTTGAAGTTCAAATTTACCACCATATTGTGTGTTCAATATTTTAAACCTTAAAATTTGTCTTCTAAATAAAAGTATCAATTACATTAACTGCATTAAATTACATATTCAATATTTATATGCTAATCTCATTTATACAAAAAACTTCACGGGGAGGTAATTATAAGGAAATAAATGTGATTTACCTGGAACTCTCTTTGCAAATTCTACTATCCTTTGTACACTAGGTGTTACATGTGTTGCCAGCTGCTGCCACAGCCATACCCTTTGTTGTTCTGCACTTTCAGCGGTAGATGATGCCACCTCTGGACTCGAACAGGTAGGTGAAGGCTGAAAATAAAGTAAAGAATATAATCAACTAAAATAAAAAAAAGAAATAAATATACATTTATTAAATTTTATGATACTTAATAAAATACAGGTAGGGAAGAATAATTACAATGAATCGGTTATGTAATGTTATTCAATTCAATTTTCTTTTGTCTTCAGTCATTTAATAACAGGTCAATGCATGTCTACATTCCGTTTTATTCAGTGTTAATCTTTCAGGCTTAACATTACCTTATATCCTATATCTTCAACTATCTGCATCATATACTGTAATTTTTGTCTTCGTTTACTAATTTTACCATAAAGTTTTCTTACATAGCAGGATTCAGTAACCTTGGATGACTTAAATAAACAGATGACTTCATCTTTCTTTTTAAAAATATTCTGTTGAAAATGTTTTTCTACTCTTCATTTGTTTTAATATCTTCATTTTATACCTTAACAATCTAACTAACTGTAAATATTCTTCTGTACAACTGCACATAACAATTTTTTTGTTTCTCTGGTTTTCCTACCACCCATGTTTCAAGTACCATAAAGCAACAGCCAAAGTAAAAATATTTAAAAAAAGGTCTTTCTATTTCCCAGATCAATATTTGATACCAACAAATTTGATTTTTGTGCAAAAGCTCTCTTGGGTTGGGCATCCTTTGTAATTTTACAATCTAAAGAAGAAAATTCTGTGACTGCTGGTATACTGTATCTTTCACATCTAAATATTTAATTCATTATCTTCATTTACAGGATTATTAGATTATAGAGATTAAAAGAGTATAGGATAATTGCGTGGCAATGAATGTAAACAATTAGATTTAAATTTAATTAATATCAAGTAAATTTCATTTACCTGAAGACTATAAACTTGATTACTCTAACTGTACTAAGTTCAACTTAGGTACAGTTTACTGTACGTAGGTTTATCTTAGTATAGCACTTTAAACTAATTTAGTTTAGATAGTTCTACAGGATGTCACTTTTCATGATATAAAGAATGGATAAAAGAACTTCATTCCACCACTGAATACTTTCATCGACAAAATCACACATATAAATAAATTATCAACTACATGAAAATATTACTTGTAAACAATAAAGAATGAAAACTAGACATACTTGAGGTACTTAAAATATACAAATACATAAAAACTATATTCTACATAAATAGATGGACACAATTTAAATCATATACATACTGTTTAAGCAAATGATGAAAAAACAAATTACTCCTAAACTTAATCCAAAACCAGCATTGTTTCCAACAAATAACAGTAGTTGTGAGTGTTATCAGTGGCAGTCTCTCAAGATTGATTTAGACTAAAAGCTAGGAAAAACTCAGGTAAACCTTTTCAACTTTAATGTTTAATCAAAGTGAATTGCAGTCAATATGGTAAGATAAGTCATGGAAACCAGAATTCTAAATTTCTATACCATTTATTTTTAATTCACACTCATTTATAGTTTCAGAAAAAATAAAAATATCAACAGAAAATCTTAAAATTTCTGTTTTGTGTCTGAACTGTTACTATGTGCTCTGATTTTTTTCAGTGTAATGCTAGTACACATTTATAATTTATAAAGACATAAAGTTCTGTTTGTCTGACCAGGGTAATCTCAAGGGCAACTAAACCACTATGAAAAATCCCTACAATGTTTTAAAGCTACTACGAGTGTTGTTGCCTACCTGGAAACTATACTCAATTCTATTAGGCTAAATAGTAATTACATAACCCTTCTTGTACATCTTAACCTTGGTAATAAATTTCATCTGCCTTGATACGCTTTATAATAATATTACTAACAATATATAAATAAAAGATAAAATCTGATTGTGAGAAAACTATTCATCAAACATCCATAGAAATGGAAATGGATCTGTGGGACCAGAAGTGTACCATCACTTGAATTGAAAAGATCTTAAACTTTCAAACCTCCTCAGACTTACCCTCCTGTTTTTTTCCTGTAAAAAACTGAAATATTACTGTATTATTATTTTACCCTTAAATAAAGTAATGATATTCAATATAAAAGAATAATGATATAATGAAAATAATGATTCCCATATATAAGAAGAGGGGTACGGACTCCCATGGGTCTCAACCCCACCCAATCCACTAAATTAACAGAAATTGAACTATAGTATATAGTATATTGATCTATTTTTCTATATATGTTCTACCCAGTGGTGGCTCATAGCTAAAATTAGTATGGTGCTACTCCAGACAATTTTTTTTCTGGGTCTTTTCAAGGCATGGTTAAAGTTTTCTGTAAAATAAAAGAACTGAAAAAGAAAATGAATCAAATAGAGTAGCTAGAAGCAGGATAATAATCTAATTCTACACCTTATCACATTCAAGAATATGGTACATGGTTGTGCTTAAAAACTGTATTTGGTTTAACCGAATAAATAATAAAACGTCAATACAGATAATATTTTTTAGTATTATTAGAATATAACTTAATAAAATGTCCGCTTAAAAACAATATAATCCAATGGTGCTTAATTTAAATTTCTATGTACACAGAAACAAATAAATAATTAGTTTTTACTAATTACCTTCTCTTTCGCCCTTCCAGCGTGTTTTTTGACAAATTTGACAATCAAAGTGCCCTTGCTTTCTGTCATCTTCTGATCACTACTGAAAAAAGAACTAAACCGATTTCATATTCCTTCCACCTAGAAAAGGGAACGTTCCATACACACGGAGAGTAAAAAAATCTACCTTCCACCAGCACGCCAGGGTTGGAACTGTGAGAGTGACAGTTTTCTCTCTCCCTCACAGTGTTGTGTGCAGCTTCCTATGTGTGCATGCACACTACAGCCAAACACCACACTTCTGGAACTGTGAAGCGCACAGTTCCATATAAAAATTTTTGTATCTTTTTCATAAACTGGGGGATGGCTACTGACATTAAGCTTAAGGATTATATATTGTACAAGTATAAAGAAAGAATTAAACAAAAAATAACATTATATTCAATTTTATCGATAATATCAAGTGGAAATAAGGGGTGCTGCAGTTCCATAGTGCCTATACAAGAGCTGCTACTGGTTCTATCTTCAACAAAAAAATTTAAAATCATATCAAAAAGGTTCAGTCTGAAGAGAGCTTCTTCAGAAGCTCTCTTTATTTTAAAATTGAAAGATTGGGGATTTTTTCAGATTCTTCCACTTTTTATTTGTTGGTACAGTGCTGCAATCTTACTGATAAAGCGCTTTTGTTTAAAAACCAGCTTATTTTTCCCAACATTGGT